>NC_059326.1:237160000-238360000 GCF_018350155.1 Leopardus geoffroyi
CTCCCTCCCTCCCTTCTTCTCTGGCTGTGTGTCTGCGGGTCACTCGGGAAGCATTTGTCGACTGTCCGCTCCGCGGTCCAGTGCCTGCTGTCATCACTCAGATCCTACGGGATCCTGCCTTTCCCTTTTGCGTCTCCCCGATGGACACCCACACTCTGCGTCTCTTCTGACGTCCAGGAAGCTCACTGCCTCCTCATTCCTCGTCTGCTCGGGGTCACCACACCTGTTCCACGTGCCTCTCCATTATTATTCGCCCGAGGACAATGGTGCTGAGAGTGCTGATCCGAGCACAACAACCACACTGCCACCACCTAGGTTTGCCTTGGACAGGGACTCATGGAGGACAGACACACTGGCACGCAGGCTGCTATTATACAAATTCAGCAACAGATAGATGTCTTCTTGAAAATTTCAACTCTGCCCATCCGAACCCTGATAAAACAGTCACCTCCAAAGTTTCTCTCCTTGTCTGTTTTCCCATTTCAGCTTTATAACGGATCAGGTTTTGTAGGTAGGTGTGTACATATCCAACACAAGTGTAAGGGCGATCGTATGCGATATTCTGGCTTTGCTTTATTGTTTACCGTCAGCACGCTTTAAATAGACAAACAATATCCGAAAATATAGACACCATTACAAGTCACACGGGAGCAAATATTAAAGGGAATATTTCAAGATTATTGCTGTGCCTTGCCTTACACCATCTTGGCTTCTCTTTGTGGTTTTCTTTCTAATGTCACTGACTATTCCCACAACAGACCGCATAATGTGCCCTCACGGGAAGGACACCTCTTTGTCAGAAAGACACGATAACAACATGTGCCGGGGGCTCACGCCTGCCACATCTGGTTGACCAGCTGGCCGGCAGGAGGGCCTCGGCTGAGAGGTGAGGGGCTTACTTTTGGCGGGCTCGGCTTTTTCACCTGCAACACGGAGGTGCCGATACCAAACCTCCCGAGCGTGGTTTGTAGACGTGACCTTTGTAACAGCCCCGGGTGTGCGGTAAGGGCTGAGAGAATGGCAGCAACGATGAGTAGGTCTACATTCTCCATGGCACAGCTCTTTGCATAGAGTAGGGGCCATCCAGACTCATTGGCTATCTTACAAGGACCTCTAGCCCTTCTCACCTTTGCCTCGAGTGGGCATTCAGATAATTCATTGCAGACCCACAGGACTCTATGACCGCTAGTGAGAGTCATACTGAGAGTGTTTCGGGAGTGCCACGCACTGTGCTTCTGTGCTTGCCATGTTAAGAACACTGTCTGGCCCATGCTTGGCTCGGATATAATTCTGCTGCCCAGGGTGATGACCCAGGGAGACGTGCAAGGGAGCCAGGCCCACGAGCCACTGAGAACCTGAGCTCACGCACATGCTTCGTGTCCTGCGGTTGAGTGTGGCATGAGATGGACGGTCTGCTTCCCGGCTGTGACAGGGGCAAGTTACTCAATTGGTGCAAGCGACTTAATCTCTCCGCCCCTCAGCTTCTCTATCCTCAAAATGGGATATAGCACTATCACGCATGTTGTTGTGTAGATTAAATGAACTGGAATGACAAGTAACGTTTCTCCAGCATATTGTAGATATTAATTCTCCTAAGTAGCATTAATAATGCGGCCGTTAATAATTAAATCCTGCAATGTCTGTCCAAAAAAAAATCTAGGTTAATATGCACATAGAAGGAAACACAAGATAAGGAATACAATGGTCACTGAAACTGGCGTTCAGGTTCGATCAACCAATCAGCACCGTGGTCTCTGCTCAGACCGAAGGACTGGTGAAGATAGGGACAGCGTGGCTGGGCTGTCGGAAGTATTCTGGGGACAGAGAGAGAGCCACTCCAAGATGTCGACTGCAAATAGAAAGCCACGCTGAGGCTTACTACTTTTTATAAATTAAGTCAGAACAGCAAGAATGTCCAGTTTTTGGAATGATTGTTTCCTCCGTGATCTGACATTAAGCATTAGATTACCTTGGGCCACTGTTGTCTGTGGGCCATCTAGGAGAACTCTCTTTGGAACTCGGGTTTGCTCTGACAGCCTTTGAAGGCAGGGCTGACTAGTTCTGAGTAAACACGGAGCCTTTTCTGCTGCTCAGCTGGGTTTCCGAGCCATTTGACAGCTGAGGACAGAATGTATTTTCAACTTGGAATTTGGAAAATTTCAATGCCGTGACAACAAAATTGAAATAGAGGTGTTTCCGACACAACCTGGCTCATGGATCAGTAGTGTCTCCTGGTCAGGTGCTCATTCAGCCTGCACACTTCCTGTTGTGTCTGACGTGTTTTTAGAAACACTTAATTTGTATACTATTGACATTTAGACTATAACTGTCAATGAGAATGTGTGTTTTAAATTAACATGCCACATAACCAGCATATTATACAGTATTTGGACAGGTTCATATGTAAGTAGTTATTGGTCAGATTTCACATCACAATGCGCACTTTCAATAAAGTTGGGTATTTCTTACTGAAAACGGATGGCCGGACTTTGATAGTTAACTATTTACTAAAAATGTTGCATGTTCAAATAATCAATAAGGAATCTCATTATGTTGCAGAGCGTTCATCATGTGGGAGAGAAGAGATGTTTTTCTCTTCATTTTCCGAAGTTTAATAAATGTAGCACAGCCAGAAATAAGTGGCCTGAACAATATGTCACCGTGAATTAAAACCTAACAGCATTTTCGTTTGGTCCTAATAATGCAAACATCTACCTTAGAATGCATATCAAAATTTAGAAGGCTGTTTCCAACCAATTCAGGAAGAACTTGTTGGATAAAAGAATTCCAGAATAGGTAATAAATTGCCAAAGAAAATCAGATATGTTTTTGGAAAGGGCCGTGCAAATATCTAGTTATATTTGTGGGTTTAGAAAAATAACACTGAGTGTGAACGGTTTCCAAGAGTTGGGTTCACTGCAGCCCTAGAGTTCTGAAATTGCCTGTTGCAGGAAATCGGGGCCCATGTGTTTTTGGATTGCAGTTCAACAAAGACAGATACCTGATCCAGAAACTTGTTTCCAGGAAGATGATATTGGATGCACCTAATTTACATTTTCACATCTATTAATGCCTAGTAGAGTCATCCTTTCTGCATATCTCAATCATGTACTTAAATTGTTTTACACCTTTGGACCACTGATACCTAGTGATCCATACCAAAGAAGGCCCGGGTTTAATTTAAATGCATTTTGGTGTGAAAAAAAATAATGTATTCAACACATTTTGTCCCTAATGTAGAATAAACATATACATACACGAAATATCCACTTGTGGATTTTTCCTCTGGAGCCTAAAAGAGGTGCCCATTGTATATAATTCTCCTACACTTTTCTGTAACAATAAATGTAGACCTCATACTTTCCAACTAACCTTCATTTTTTTTCTTTTTTTTAAGTTTATTTATTTTGAAAGAGAAGGGGGTGGCAAGAGGGGCAGAGAAAGAGAGAGAGAGAGAGAGAGAGGGAGAGAGAGAATCCCAAGCAGACTCCCCATTGTCAGCACAGAGTTGGACGCCGGGCTCAAACCTACAAACCACGAGACCATGACCTCAACCGAAACCAAGAGTCGGACGTTCAACCAACTGAGCCACCCAGGCATCCCTCAATTAAGCCTCATTTTCATCTTTAATTTTAAAATAATATTTTCGTAGTTTCAATTTACAAGAATCCATGATTTCTTGACGTGAACATGAATGGTTTCCTTTTTGCAATGCATTGGTAACTTTTCCCCATAGAAGCGTTGTCACTAATATCTTCTTTCTATGTATGTCATAGAGGTAAAAAAAAAAAAATATGTAGCTGAACATACCTGTCTGGCATTTTATTTGTTTTTCCTTTGTAATAGGGTAAAATTATTTTGCTTCCAAACCTACATTGTCTGCCTCATGTCTAGTCTCTCCAACTCTTGGTGAGGAAATTGGCAAACAAAATCTGATTTACACTGAGATTTATGAGATCTGATTAACACGAGGTTTAGGTACATCAAGCACTACTGGCTGTTTCTGACATCCGATGTGGACCCCATGATGCTAGAAACTGTCTCCAGGGTGCAGAGACAGACACCAGCAAATCTGCTCCTGAAGGCTCAGCTCATTATTGCAGAAACTCTCCTCCGCTTGCTTACCTTTCAAAGTAATGTTAACAGCCCTTGGTCCGCGGTGCCCAGTGCTCCCACTGGAAATGCTAGGGCTCCAGACGCTTACCACAAAATGGTCTCACAGAGTAGAGAGTCGGCTCTGTAGCCTTGGCTCACATTATGTTTAAGGTTAACAGAAGCGAGGAATGCATACGATTAAACTTGCCAAAGCCCGGGAACATAATTAAGGGATACTCCTTGAGAACTGCTCGTTAAAGATCGTCTTTTAATTGCTATCTTGCTAGAAGAGACCAGAATGAATGAGGTTGTTACAATTTCCCAGTCAATCTTGCAATGCTCCATTTTCCTAATTGCTGTAGAAAGGTTATGGGTTGGATTCCGGAAACTGCTTCCTTGTCCTGCCACAGGATGAGCCCTCCTTTCTCTTGTCTTCCTGCATGGGTGTGAAGTCTCCCCGACCACCCTGGCACCATCACCCTCTTTCTACCTTACCCGGGCCCACGCCCTGGGAACTTAACCGTAGGGGGCCGTCAACCAGAGTCACCAATGATTCCGTGTCTTCCCGCATCACGTTTTCCTTTTCACTTATCCGTGTCAATCTCAGGTTTGGACTAACGTTTGGCTTAGCCAGGGATTGAGTTTGCCCAACACCGGTATCATTGCTATGTCCTATGCACAGGAACTGTTGCGTTAAAGGACACATCTAAATGTAGTTTTGTCTAATCTGTGCTCCAGTCCGCTGAGCAGTCAGACAATAGCCTACAAGTCAAATTTAGCGGCCCCTGCCCCTGCCCCACGCCAGTTATTTCTTTAAGGTCTTGGAACTAAGAATGCTTTTTATCATTGTTGAACAACAACAACAACAACAACAACAACAAATCAAAAGAAGACTATCTTATGACACATGACAGTTATATGAAATTCAGTTTTGGGTGTTGTACGTTAAGTTTTATTGGAACACGACAACACTCATTTATTTGTGTATTGAGCGCGACTGTTTTTGTGCCACAAATACACAGCTGAGCAGTTACAGCAGAGACCACATGGCCTGCAAAGCCTAAAATATGTACCAGCTGGTCTTTTATAGAACAAGTTTGCTGATCTACATTTACCAAGGCAGGCGAAAGGTCAGTGTTATCGAACAGGGCCTGGTAAGGATGGTGATCTGGAGAGCCAATGCCCCCACTCAGCCCACCTTAGCTGATTGTCACCGTGCAGGAAGGTCAACCCAGCCTGGCTGAATTTGCCAAGTTTTCAAGACAAGATAGCAAATGTAATTTTTGTGTAATTCTTAAGAAAAATTAAAAAATAAAAAAAAAAACACAATGTAAGGGAGACCCAATATACCCGTGGCTATGTGAATGCATGGGCTGTCGAATCGTAAACTCTGGCCCCGTCCAGCTGCCTCTAGGACTGGACTAGGCAGTGTATGAGACATCCTGTTCGGGGTGACTGGCACTCTTTCTTTAATGTTTGAAAAGCAGAATTGGAATCTCTCAAAGCAGAACAAGAACTCTGTTCTCATAGCTCCCTCCAGATATGCGATGCATTTTTGTATTTTTCACGAATATGGTTCAACCTGGTGTTCTCAAGCTATTAATTAATTTAGGATGGTTTTCAAAAATACGGCAGACATAAGTATATTATTAGGGTGACTGTCACATTAATGTCTAAACCACTTAGCTAAAGGGTGTTCTTGTCATAAAGGGCATCATCACTTTCAGTTGGACATTGTGAAATGTTAAATTCAAAGAGAAATTAAAATATCAAGATGTCCCTATAATACATTTATGTAGACATTTAGTTAGCACTCTGCATACAGTTGATGAATGAGTATTGAATAAATATAAGTGGGATCTATAAATCCACCTACATATAAATTTTCACATATTTACCTGTTATAGCACCATATGTGTGTGTGTGTGTGTGTGTGTGTGTGTGTAGGTGTATGTAGAGAGAGACCGAGACAGAGACAGAGAATGAGAACACAAGGCCAGAATCACATTAAACGTGTGGAACCCTGCTGTCATCTGAATGTTCACAGAAAGATTTCCATCTAACTCCACCATCCCACAGGTAATTATGACATGTCTGCACGGTACCAGGCCTGTGCTGGGAATTGCGGATTTATCCAGTAAAATGATCATATTACGGGAACATATCAGAGTAAAATGTGCAGGCCACCACTAGGGCCCTCCCCTGGCTGGGCCCAGCCCTTGGTTCTGCCTCACTGTGGGGACCTGACCCCAGGGAACAGTCAGTAAACATTACCAATCTCTATCATTTGCCAACGAGGTATGAAAGGCAGGGTCTAAAAGATTCTCTGGTTTCTAATGTGCATGGATGAGTGAGTGCGATGTCATTTACTAAAATGGAGACAATGGGGCAAGGTGGGGACGTTCTGAGAGAGAAGCAAGGTGAATTTTATCGTGAAATGCCCAGCTGGAACTCTAATAGGGCACGCGAGTAGCATTTATCGAGTAGGAAGGTGTTTACAAGCATCTATCTTGTCAGAGGCAGATAGCTGATTGTCAGTGGGTGTAGGTGAGTGCCGAAGACAGAGAAATACATGAGACGCCTGAGGTCATAGGGGAGAAGGCGGGAGACTCAGGGTGGACTCTGGACAGCATATGCATTTAAAGCAGGGTCAGGGGAAAAGTTGCTGGCAAAGGTCATGAGGAAAAAAACAGGGCAGAGCAATAGCATAGCAACAAGGAAGGACAGGTCCACAAAAAGACAATGGCAAGGACCCGATTAGTGTATAACCTGAGACGTGACTGGTGACAAGAGAGCAGATTCCAGGGAATTGGGAGGACAGCAGTCGGATCTTTAGGGAGGAAGTAAATACAGATAACAAGAGATCTATTTTTACCCCAGAAGTTTGACTACGAAGGGAAAGAAGAAATACGTTGCAGCATTCCAGATGGCGTGGGCGTGCACGTGTATGTGCGCATTGTAGATACACGCCCCTGTTTAATTGATGTTTAGTTGGTGAAGAAGTTGGAAAGGATGAGTCCCCACGTACCACTTGCTTTCGTGACATTTGCGCGCTCTCAGGTATGAGCGACTGCCATGTATGCAGAAGGCCAACGCCAGAGCAATCCATGAAGAACATGGTATCTGGAGACAGGCTCCCGTCCTGCTTCTGTCAGAAGTCAGTCGTATTACCTGGAAGAGTTCAGAACCACTTTGGTCTATGGATCTCCTATCAGTCAGACAAAAATTCGTAAATAAACGGTGCTCCAGGTTTCTTGCATAGGTTTTACTTAGAATGTACTGTTCCTGGGGCGCCTGGGTGGCGCAGTCGGTTAAGCGTCCGACTTCAGCCAGGTCACGATCTCGCGGTCCGTGAATTCGAGCCCTGCGTCAGGCTCTGGGCTGATGGCTCAGAGCCTGGAGCCTGTTTCCGATTCTGTGTCTCCCTCTCTCTCTCTGCCCCTCCCCCGTTCATGCTCTGTCTCTCTTTGTCCCAAAAATAAATAAAAAAAGTTGAAAAAAAAATTAAAAAAAAAGAATGTACTGTTCCTAGTACCTATGCATCAGTTGAACACATAATACTTTTCAAACTGAGCACACTCGTGGTTCCATGGCAATCCAAATGGGCAACCAAGTGGAGAATAGAATCATCCTTCCCAGCACTCCTGCTTTTCCCGAGCTACTGGGCTATAAGCACCAGGGTCCCCAAGGGTACTCAGAGTGTAGCTTGGCTCAGAAACCTGTGATCTCCAGCCTAGATTTGTTTTGTTTTCTCACTCTGCCTTGGCGCTTAGTCTTTGCATTTTATTTCAGACAACTCATCTTTTGTATTTTGCCTCAATAATTTCACTTAAGCATCATGAAAGCTTTAAATACAGACAAAGGAAACTGCATCTTGTTCTTGTTTTTTGGTTAGGCCAACCAGAATCCCAAGGATTGGTTTTATTTTTATTTCCCTCTAACATGATAGGAGGCAGAGACATGAGAAAACCCAAACCCCACACTTATAATCTCTCTCTCTCTCTCTGTACGTACACATGCCGTGTGTGTATGTGTGTACAACCAATGTTAACTTTGGAAGCTTTTCAAACTTTTGTTTAGAGATGGGGACATATAAAGCAGATGTTTCTGTATTTACTGACAGGGTCCTTGTGTGTTTTAATGAGGGCTGCCTCTCAAGCATGAGTTATATTTGTCAGTTAGTTCTGAGATTTCATCTTTATTTTTCTGAAGCAATACAGATCATATTACCCTCAACATGAAGTCAAAGTATCCCCAAACACCCAACATATCAGTGTTTGAAAGTTTTCAATCATCTCTGAGTACCTCAAGTTCCCATATCCCAAGAACAATGGACCACATCACTTAAGGGAATTACCCCTGATGGACAGTGCTTAGATGTCCTGTCATTGTATGCTGATCTTGTCACCCTTCCCTTTCCTGTATAGACCCCCAAACTCCCCAGTGCTTTGCCTCATGCTTTCCCAAGCTTAAACGTATTGTTTCTGTGAGCCCAAGATATCACCTTATCAGTCAGTCATTGGTGCTGGTCCAGCACTAAAGATATTTTAATCACTCTCCCACTGACTGTCATGTGGCCAGACCAGATCCCAGCCCTACCTGGGTTTACCCTGAATTCTATTTGAATGTGTTCTCTACTTACCTTCTAGAATCCTCTGAGTCATGGCGCTGTTTTCTTTTTAAATCAGCTTTATTGAAGTATAATTTGCAAACCATAAAACACACAAATACGAAGTGTACCTTCAAAGGCAGTTTGAAATACGTGTACATCAGTGAAACTATCACTTCATTTGCGATGTAGAAAATTTCCATCATCCCAGAAGGTGCTTCATGGTCCCTTCACAGTCGGTCCCCACTGTCTGTAATAATGGTTTCAGGAGTAGAATTTAGTGATTCTTTACTTACATATAACACCCAGTGCTCATCCCAACAAGTGTCCTCCTTAATGCCTGTCACCATTTAGCCCATCCCCCCACCCAACAACCCTCCAGAAACCCTCAATTTGTTCTCTGTATTTAAGAGTCTCTTATGTTTTGCCTCCTTCTCTGTTTTTATTTTTCTCTTATTTTTTTCCATCCCTTTCCCTATGTTCATCTGTTTTGTTTCTTAACACATGACTGAAATCATAATATTTGTCTTTCTCTAACTTTTTTCACTTAGCATACTATATTCTAGTTCCATCCATGTTGTTGCAAATGGCAAGATCTCATTCTTTTTGATGAATGAGTAACATTCTCTTGTATATATGTGTGTGTGTGTGTGTGTGTGTATATATATATATATATATATATATATATATATATATATATACCGCATCTTTTTTATCCATTCAGCAGCCAGTGTACATTTGGGCTTTTTCTATAATTTGTTTATTGTTTTTTATTAAAGCCATTTATTTATTTTTGAAAGAGAGATTGCAAGTGAGGGAGAGAAAGAGAGAGAGAGGGAGACAGAGAAAATCCCAAGCAGGCTCCACACTGTCAGTGCGTAGCCTGATGTGGGGCTCAAACTCAGCAACCGTGAGATCATGACCTGAGCTGAAATCAAGACTCAGACACCTAACTGACTGAGTCACTCAGCATGCCCCCACCATAATTTGGCTATTGATACTGCTGCTATAAACTGTGGGGCATATGTGCCCCTTCAAATCGGCATTTTCTATCCTTTGGATAAATACCTAGTAGTGCAATTTCTGGGTCAGAGGGTAGTTCTATTTTTTATTTTTATTTTATTTTTGAGGAACTTCCATTCTGTTCTCCAGAGTGGCTGCACCAGTTTGCATTCCCACAAACAGTGCAAGAGGTCTCCCCTTTCTCCACATTCTTACCAACATTTGTCGTTTCCTGAGTTGTTAATTTTAGTCATTCTGATAGGTGTGAGGTGGTATCTCATTGTGGTTTTGATTTGTATTTCTCTGATGATGAGTGATGTTGAGCATCTTTTCATTTGTCTGTTAGCCATCTAGATGTCTTCTTGGAAAAGTGTCTGTTCATGTCTTTTGTCCATTTCTCCACTGGATTGTTTGTTTTTGGGGTGTTGAGTTTCATTCTTTATAGATTTTGGATACTAACCCTTTTTCCAATATGTCATTTGCAAATATCTTCTCCCATTTTGTCATTTGCCTTTTACTTTTGTTGATGGTTTTCTTTGCTGTGCAGAAACTTTTTATCTTGATGAGTTCCCAATAGTTCATTTTGTTTTTGTTTCCCTCGCCTCCAGAGACATGTCTAGTAAGAAGTTGCTGTGGCTGAGGCCAAAGAGGTTGTTGCCCATTTTCTCCTCTAGGATTTTGATGATTTCCTGTCTCACATTTAGGTCTTTCACCATTTTGAATTTATTTTTGTGTCTGGTGTAAGAAAGTGGCCCAGTTTCATTCTGCATGTCACTGTCCAGTTTTCCCAGCACCATTTGCTAAAGAGGCTGTGTTTTTTTCCATTGGATATTCTTTCCTGCTTTGCCAAAGATTAGTTGGCCATACATTTGTGGATCCATTTCTGGGTTTTCTATTCTGTTCCATTGATCTATGTGTCTGATTTTTTTGTGCCAGTACCATACTGTCTTGATGATTACAGCTTTGTAATACAGTTCAAAGTCTGGAACCGTGATACCTCCAGCTTTGGTTTCGCTTTGAATCAGTATTGATTCAATATTATGTACTTTATTAGTTTTGTATAGTTGATGTTGTATCTCACTAATGTCCTTCTTCTGTTCCACAATTCCATCCAGGATACCACATGACATTTAGTCATTGTGTTTGCTTAGGCTTCTTTTGGCAATGACAGTTTCTCAAAATTTCCTTTTTTTTTTAAACTCTGACAGTTTTTTTTTTAATTTTTTTAATGTTTATTTATTTTTAAGACAGAGAGAGACAGAGCATGAATGGGGGAGGGTCAGAGAGAGAGGGAGACACAGAATCCGAAACAGGCTCCAGGCTCTGAGCTGTCAGCACAGAGCCTGACAGGGGGCTCGAACTCATGGACCATGAGAACATGACCTGAGCCGAAGTCAGATGCTTAACCAACTGAGCCACCCAGGCGCCCCAAACTCTGACAGTTTTGAGGGATGTTCTACAAAATACTTGACCGGCATTCAACATCCACCTCTCTATTGCAGGCACAACCTGTGTACAGAACATAGGCAAGGACACAGAGGAGCTGAATAGCACCATTAGCCAACTGGACCTGATTGAGATTTAAACCGCATCCCCCCCCCCCCCCGCCCCAACAGATAAAGCACATTCTTCTCAAATGCATGTGTAACACTCACCAAGACCATATCTATGGTCATAAAAGAAACCTGAACTAACTGAAGAGAATTGAAATAATGCAAAATATCTTTTTGAGTCATAATAGAATTAAACTAAAAACCAATAACAGAAAGATACCAAGAAAATCCCTGAAGTGAAGCAATACACTTTTAAATAATCTATGGGATGGAGGGGAGATGTCAAAGGACATTAGAAATATTCTGAACAGAAATAAAATTAAATATGCCATATTAAATGTGTAGAATGTCCTTGTAATGGTGCTTTGAGGGAGATTGATAGTGTAGGAGGTGTGTATGAAAAACTCAGAAAGGTTTCAAATTAGAGATTCATGCTTTAGAATCCAGAAAGGTAAGAGGAAAATAAACACAAATCAACAAAGGACAAGAAAATGATAGAAATAAGACAGAAATCCATGAAATTGAAAATAGAAAAACCATCGAGAAAATGGAAAAACTGAAAGCTGCTCATTTGAAATGATCAATAAAATTGATAAAACTTCTAGCTAGATTGGCCAAAAGAGAGAAAAAAAATACTATAAATCACCAATATGAAGTATGAAAGAGGTGATATCACTTCACAGATATTATAGGAGTCAGGGAACAGTACAGGCAACTATGCACTAAGAACATCAACAATTTACCAAAAAGGGTTCAATTACTGAAAAAAATGACAAAGGTGACCTCATCAAAATTTTTAAATTTGCTCTCTGTAAAAGAAGGCTAACTTAAATTTTTTTATGTTTATTTATTTTTGAGAGAGAGAGAGGGAACGAGAGACGGCGATAGCGTGAGTGGGGAAGGGGCAGAGAGAGAGGGAGACACAGAAACTGAAGCAGGTTCCAGACTCTGAGCTGTCAGCACAGAGCCCGACGCGGGGCTGGAACTCGAGAACTGTGAGCTCATGACCTGAGCCGACGTTAGACGTTCAACTGACTGAGATACCCAGGTGCCCGAAGAAGGCTAACTTAAAAGAATGACGTACAAATGTGGACGAAGAGAAAATATTTGTAAATGATATATCTGAAAATGGACTTGTAATCAGAAAAAAATATATATATGCGTATATATATGTGTGTGTGTGTATATATAGATATAGATATAGATATAGATATAGATATATAGATAGATAGATAGTGTAATATATATAAATAAACCCCCCTAAACCAAACAGAAAGAAAACAACCCAATTAAAAATGGGCAAAATAATTGGACAGACGTTTCACCAAAGAAGGAAAAAATAGCGCATGAAAAGATGTTCCGTATCATTAGCTAGAAATGCAAAGTCAGACCATGATGGCCCAGTATTGCCACAGCCAGAATAGAAAGCAGAGACAGTTCCAAGTGCTGGAGACGATGTAGAAGCCCTAGAATATGCATCTCTGGTTGCAACGAAAGCTGGTACAGCCTTTCTGGAAACCAGTGTATCAATTTCTTATCACCTTAATTGTGTATTTCCCACCTAAGCCAGCAACTCCCCTCCTGGGTATTAACCCAAGAAATGAAAATTTACGGTCACACCAAATCGAGGCACAAGTATATACGGTAATTTTATGTCCAACGGGTGAACGACGCAAGGAAGCCGAGTGTCCTTCACCAGGTTAACGGATTAACAAGCTACACTCTGGCCACAACGTGGAATACTAACTGCTCGGTAGTAACAAGGAATGGGCTGCTCTGACATGCGACAGCTTGAGCATCTCAAAGGCACTGTGCTGAGTGAGAGAAGCCAGTTTCAAGGCGACGTACTGTGGGGCCCCATTTATATTCATACGACATTCTCAGGCAGGCAAAACCATAATGACAGAGGAGGATAGATCAGGGTGGCTAAGGGTCAGAGTGGAGAGGAAGAGGCAACTATAAAGGGAGAGAGGGAGAGCACGGGGAGTTTTTGATGTGATGGAGCCGCTCTATATCGTGATCGTGATCATGTTTGCACACATCGACACACGCGCACACCAAAAAAAGGCAATCTTACCGTGTGAGAGCTTAAAGATGAAAACCAAGGGGGAGAAACCAAATGGCCAGTGGTGGTGGGTAGCTAGGTAAGGACACTGACACTTGCTGAAATATTAGAAGGATAATCATAAAGATGGCAGCCACCTGAAAAAGCAGATTTGTAATAATACGAAGTGCAACGGGTTGTGCTGTGAAATTGCGAATTATATTTAATCTTATATAAGATTTTGGCAAGGAACAAATGAAAGGGGATAGGCCAAGTGGTAAAAGACATCTGTTTTGCAGGGTTATGGGTGATTTTCTCTCATGTTCTTTTCTCCAGAATTGTTAGAATGATGGTCTATAATTTTTTAAATGTTAAAAATAATTGGGCAAATGGAAAGGATTCAATTTTGCTATAATCGGTAGAACACATACTAAACCTCAAACAGAAGCACATATGTGAAGATATAAAGTGTATCTTATGTTTAATGAATCATCAGCTATATAGAGACTGGCATGAATAACTTTGTTTTTCCTTCTGGGATATGATTTTACAACATTTTTCACATCACAGCGATGAAATCAAGGTCTTACCAATAAAGTACCGTCTATAGGGACTTGCGACAAAAATGAAGAAATCTGTGAATAGTGAGATTGTGTCTGAATTGATAATTCTACAATGAATACTTTTAACATGGCAAAAATAGGAGTAAGGACACGAAAGCCTTATTTTCAGAGCTAAGGATTATTCAACATGAGCAAACTTGATTTTTTTTTCATTAGATAGGTGTCGAATAGACTTTCTACTTTATTCTTTTGGGTGTTTGTTTCTTCTGGTAAAAGACAAAGGAGACTGGGTAGTTGAGAGTCAGGGTTCTATCGTTTACTTTTCTTTTTTTTTTTTTTTTAATTTTTTTTTCAACGTTTATTTATTTTTGGGACAGAGAGAGACAGAGCATGAACGGGGGAGGGGCAGAGAGAGAGGGAGACACAGAATCGGAAACAGGCTCCAGGCTCCGAGCCATCAGCCCAGAGCCCGACGCGGGGCTCGAACTCCCGGACCGCGAGATCGTGACCTGGCTGAAGTCGGACGCTCAACCGACTGCGCCACCCAGGCGCCCCTATCGTTTACTTTTCAATTCAGCTTCCGCCGCACCTCAAAATGTCGATCACCCAAGAATTCCCCACTCGGGCTCGGGGACAGGAGGTGGCTAGTGTCCGTCAAATGGCACTTTGCGACCTCAGGGTCAGATCTGCGATGAAAACATCTTCTAAGCCACAAAACCAGGGGTGGCCACAGGGTCTTCTCTGTCGTTAGAGGAGTAAATAACCCTGGCCAGTGTTGTGGAAGTTGTGGTCGTAGGGGAGTGAGGGTGCGTGATCGTGGACTCAGTGCGTGCATGCGTTTACACACACACACACACACACACCCTGCACATTCACAACGAGCGACCGCACAGACACGTCTCTTGCCGGGTCATCACAGACCGAAGCTGGGGACTAGGCCACTGAAATAGAGATTAATTCAGATCAATGGAATCACAGAAAGAAGGGGAAGGCACCTGCTTGGACCAGAGGCCGAGTCTGTAGACGAACACGCACCCCCATAAAACAAAACCCAGCAAACATGGGCAGCCTGAGGGGAGAACCCCCGCGAGCCCCAGGCAGAGTCTGGGGAGAGGGGACGACCCACTTAGCGCCTCCCGGGGGTCCCTGGGCTTCTCCCCTCCCGTCCTCTTGCTGGCCTTCCGTCTGACAGAGCGGCGTTGTGACCCATAATTGTGGCAGACCCGCAGCAGGTTTTGAGAGGCTTTCTGAGCCGCGGCGCCCAAGCAGTCTCCATCTGCCGTGGCCTCCTGTGCCTCCCACGGGGGGGACCTGGCTAATTTTTCAGTCAATTAGCAGAGGGCTGCTTTTGTTCTGCCCGCGTACCCCCTGGGCTCCGCTGACACCGGGAGCTGGCGTTCAGAGGGGGTGGGTTTGGGGAAGCATATTGTGTTGGTTTTTTCCATGACCTTGTGACACTGTTGGGCAAACGTGATCTCAATAATCGCAGCGATTTGCTAAAAAGCCAGGCCAAGCTCCACTCTTGTTGTTGTGTCTGAGTGCGTGTGGGCGCGGGGGTGGCGGGGGGGAGGCGGGGGACACCGCCGAGGAGCTGTTTTAAATAAACAGCGTATTTGTATTTTGCGGCCCTCTATGTTCTGTTTCAAGTTTATCTATGTATTCGGTTTTTAATCCAGTTCCCTCAACTAGGACAAAGCAGGGGTTCGATGATGCAGGAACGGCTTTATTGGGTAAAAACAGTTTATTCCATTGAAGCTGCCCGAGGCGGCTTGCTTCCCGCTGGCGTCGGACCGACTGCTGCTACTCTCTGGTCTTGGCAACTTCCAGGCGAGCGGTAGGTCAGTCTATGTGACCCTCAGACCTCAGTCACCTCTTGACTCAGTTTCCCTGGCAAGATGGGAAAAGGTGTGATGTGGGAACAGGCAGGTGTGCCTCAGGGGGCCCCGGGGGCCCAGCCCACAGCTGGCAGGGGCTTCCTGTTATGGGGCCCTGTCCCTCCTGTAGCACCGAATGGGGGACCCCAGCAGGTCCCCCTCGTCCCTCCTCCTGCCGCAGGGGGCCAACTGCCTGCCAGCCCTCGTCTGGCGCATGATCTCCACTGGCCTTTCTCCTTGCCCAGCTGGGGACACGCCAGGTACCAAATGCCGTGGGTTTCTCTACCCATATCACCGCACAGGTGTTTTCATTAGGGGTTTTCACGCTGACCACACATTTATGGCCCCTTCTGTGGCTACCACGCACAGCCAGCAGCGGGCCCTTCCTCTTAGGGTCTGTGACTCTAAAGTGTGCTTTGTCTCCCATTTTCCTCTAAAATAAAAGCTGTCAGGGCGTCTGGGTGGCCCAGGTGGTTGAGTGTCCCACTTTGGCTCAGGTCATGATCTCACGGTTCGTGAGTTTGAGCCCCACATCGGGCTCTGTGCCGACAGCTCAGAGCCCGGAGCCTGCTTTGGATTCTGTGTCTCCCTCTCTCTCTGCCCCTCCCTCCCTCTCTCTCTCTGTCTCTCAAAAATAAACATTAAAAAATAAAATAAAACAATAAGATAAAATCTGTCTTTCTTTTCTATTATGATCAAAAATGGTAGAAATCCAAGGACATACTTACAGAGAGAATCCAGCCCCCAGGATCCTTCTCCCTCCATCCTTGGAAGCACTTGGCTTCCCCCCACCAGCCCCGGTGACGGTAATTGCTCTCAGCACCACAGTGGAACTCCCCTTCCTCAGTGGGAGGGCTGGGAGACTGTGGGCCCCACTCCTGGGAAGATCCCAGGACCCCCTGTGCTTTGCCCCTGCCTTTTCCAGCTCTTGGCGTGCGCTCACCTGCGGGGGGCAAGCTGGCCACCTCGCTCCCCTCTCATCACCAGGCCCGGAGACTCTGTCTCTCTATAGTTAATAAATATACTTTTCCTCAGTGTTAAGCCATAAAATATTCACTGGGTCTGAGCTGGGGTTAACAGATTTCTGAAAATTTCATTGTGTGACAGCCTGTCCTGCATAATGCCCTCCGCTGTCTCGTGTTCCGGGGCAGAAACGATCTTGTGTGTCAGTATAATAGTCTAGAATTACACTTGTACCACTGTCTCCGGCATATGGGGCTGTGTATACCCCTAGGCCCGGCCCCTCTCTTTCACGGCTTTTCAAATGATAACATTTGGCAAACCCAGCTCTGATGGAAAGTGCGCGCTCCTTCCTCAGTGGTGACAAAAGGGCCATCAGAGGCCTGACCGGTGGCCAATCGTGGTGCTCTTTACTGGGTAATGAGAGGGGCTCCTTCTTAATAACGCCCTGCGCCCTGGGGGGCCGGGAGCAAGCCTCCACTTAATTATACAGTCTTCCTTGTAAGGGCCCAGTTGGCGGAGGGCTTCAGCTGCACGGGTCTTCTCGGGGGGCCCCCTCCCTGCTGGCCAAGCATACTGATTGCTGGACAGTGGCGGCCGGAGGATGTGGACGGACCGGGCCCAGGAAGTGACGCAGGGGACAGCAGTGGGGCTCCAGAGCGGCTTTCTCGGCCACAAGCCACTGACACCATGGGGGCAGTGGGGGGTGGGGGTGTGACCATGAAAAGGGGGGTGGGTAGACAACACCCTCAGCTAAGGACAGGAGAGGAAACTGACCCAGGTGAGCTCTGAGAGTGTCCGACCGAGGGAGCTCCCGGACAAGTGAGGGGCCTGCCCCGACCTTGTGGCTGGGAAGCACAGTCCGTGTTATTTGAGGAGGAGGAAACCAGCTGTCAGAAGCAGGGCAGCTGGTGGCGAGGGCGCTGGGCTCTGCCCTCCCCGCCTTTCATGCCCGTCCCGTTCCGCCTCCTCTTGGGGGGTGTCGCGTCTCTGTTGCTGTCCAGGGAAGGCTGGGCGCTGCTAACCCTCGGCTTCGGGGGTGCCTGAGCCCGCGGTGACTGCCATCCGCCCAGACATTAGGGGAGAGATGGAGCGGCTCAGGACTCAGAGCCCAGGAGGGGCCGGGCACCCAGGGCGTTCCCGCTGGGGTCAGGACAGGCCATGCTTCTGCCGTGACTCTTTGCAGAATCAAGGAAAAGTTCCATCCATCCCTCAATGCCGGCCTGACCTTTCTTTGCAAGAAGTAGTCACGTTTGGGATTACTGCTCATCCAGCCGTCTTCTGCTAGCTGCCTCTTTGAACCTGTGGGTCAGCGCATCCTTGCGCCTTTTGTTGGCTCTGCCTTGTCCTCGACCCACTCTGCTCCCAGCGGCTTCCGCGGGTCCTCGTGCAGCATCAGCCTGGGTATGTGGCTGCCGGCTTCCCCCGTGGAGGGGCGTGTCCTCTTGCAAGTTGGTGTCAGGTCCACGCTGCCGGGCGCCTTTCCCGGTGAGCCCGTGTCGTGTGCTGTCCCGGGAGAGTCGTATGAAGCCAGGGCTGATGCGTGCTCAGCTTCTGGATCCTACGAAGCACACGTGAAGGTGAAAACAGAGACACAAACAGGCAACAGCAAGGCCCTGTGGCAGGACGGACTGCGACGCACCCGGGGCTTCTGTGCCAGGGTTTTGTGGCAGAGGTCGTGAGCTGACCTCACGGACTCTCCACTTTACGGGGTGCGCGCTGTGCACTTGAGATAGATTTCTTTCTTTTAAGGGAGGTAAAATGCGCACAGGAGTGACCACGTACAAGTGTGCATGGCCTTTACTCCGTTCACAATGTTGTGTAAACGGCATCTACCTGACTGAACTTCCAGAACAGTTCCCCTCTTCCCCAAGAAACGCCTGCCACCCATTAAGCAGTGTCTCCTGATCCCGCCTCCCCCAACCCCCCTGGCGACTACTCATCTGCTCTATTTCTACGGATGTGCCCATATTGGACGTTTTGTACGAATGGAATCATACAATATATGCCCTTCTGGGCCTGGCTACTCTCACTTGGCGTGATGTTTTCGGGGTTCATCCGAACTGTAGCACGTATCAGGACTTCGTTCCTTCTTATGACTGTATACTATTTCACCATACGGATAGATCACATTTTAGTTTAGCCCCTCACCATTGACGGGCATGTGGTTTGCTTCCCCACGTGGGCCGCTGTGAATAACGCCGCGGTTGACATTTGTTCACATGAGCACAAGTGTTTGACTCTCCGTTTGCAGCTCTGTTTGGTGTACCCCTAGCAATAGAAACCCTGGATCTACGGTTACTCTTTTTATATATACATATATATAAAGTTTATTTATTTCAAGGGAGGGGGGAAGAGGGGCAGAGAGAGAGAGAGAGAGAGAAGAGGGTGAGAATCCCAAGCAGGCTCTGCACTGTCAGCACAGAGCCCAACAGGGGGCTCAAACCCACGCACCGTGAGATCGTGACCTGAGCCAAAGTCAGATGCTTAACCCACTGAGCCGCCCAGGAGCCCCTCATATGGTGATTCTACGCTTACCATTTTAAAGAACCTGGTTCGGAATATTGAGAACCTTACAGTGTCAGCTCTTGTTTTGTTTTTTTTTTTTAATTTTTTTTTTCAACGTTTATTTATTTTTGGGACAGAGAGAGACAGAGCATGAACGGGGGAGGGGCAGAGAGAGAGGGAGACACAGAATCAGAAACAGGCTCCAGGCTCTGAGCCATCAGCCCAGAGCCCGATGCGGGGCTCGAACTCACGGACCGCGAGATCGTGACCTGGCTGAAGTCGGACGCTTCACTGACTGCGCCACCCAGGCGCCCCAGTCAGCTCTTGTTAAGGACAGACTTGCCCTGTAATCCCCTTGATGCTTCTGGGCCAGTGAAGGCTCCAGGCTGGGAGCACTACCCACGCCTTGAGGGAGCACGGACTGCCTGCTCTATTAAACGTCAGCCGTGTTCTGGCTATGCACTCCCGGGTGCGCTACGGGATTAAGTCCGGTCTGTGTAGTCCCAGCAGCCTGAGAAAATAGTTGCTTCCTCCGCCACATGTGTGTCCCCTGCTTCACGACAATGTTAGCTGTATGATGAGAAAGTGGTCATGTGGGGATTATTTACGGCTTATGTGTCACTAGGGGATTGAATGGCCAGGTTCGAGAATCTGAAGGAATACAACCATAGCAATTCATAGCAAGATACTTACTCCTAAGGATATGGTAGTTTAGGGGCGCCTGGGTGGTTCAGTTGGTTGAGCAGCCAACTTTGGCTCAGGTCACGATCTCACAGTCCATGAGTTCGAGCCCCGCGTCAGGCTCTGTGCTGACAGCTTGGAGCCTGGAGCCTGCTTCGGATTCTGGGTCTTCCCCTCTCTCTCTGCCCCTCCTCCACTCACGCGTGTGAATGTGTGCATGTGAGTGTGGCACTGAGCAGCCTGACGCGACTCCTGCCCTGTAAGAGTGGAAATGTGATACGGGAGTTCACCTGGAGAGGATGAGTTGGGGAGATTCATCGTTTAATCTGAATCTCGGTGGAGGCCATGGCTATGGGCTGAACTGTGCTCCCCCTTGGATTCACGTTGAAGTGCTAACCCGGCACCCAGTTACAGTCTTCCCGAAGGTGATTACAGTTACATGAAGTCATGAGGGTGGATCTCTGATCCTGTATGACTAGTACCCTTACAAAGGAGGAAGAGACACCAGAACTCTCTCTCTTCACGGTGGGAGGACACAGTAAGAAGATGGCCATCTGCAAACCAGGAGGAAAGGCCTCACCAGACATCCAAGCCCTTCCAGCCTCCTGTGAGAGCACAGAGGGCTGGTGTTCAAGCCTCCCAGTCGGCGGCACTGTGTCCCAGCAGTCCCAGCAGATTAGGATGCTGGGTCTCGGGGAAGGACGTGACAGCTGCCTCTATGAGTGGTTCCCCACACACTCAGCCCCCCTTGTACTTCAGAAGCCACCAGCTGCATTTGCATTTGCCTGAGGATGCCCCATTTTCTAAATACACACTGAAAGTAGCCCTCTTTTCCCCTGGACCTCATTCGACAAGTAGATCCAGTATCTTGGCGTGTGTCCCTATTGGTGTCAGCACAGGGCTGTGTCCTACTGAGGTCATTCTCCTTCTTCTTGGATTTCTTTTTTTAAATTTTTTATTTTGAGAGAGAGAGAGAGAGAGGGAGAGAGAGAGAACAAGCAGGGGAGGGCAGAGAGAGAGGGAGACAGAGACCTGAAGCAGGTTCCGCACTGTCAGCACAGAGCCCAACATGGGGCTCAAACTCACAAACCGTGAGATCATGACCTGAGCTGAAATCAAGTCAGGTGCCTAACCGACTGAGTTCCCCAGGCGGCCCGTTCCTCTTGCATTTCAAGCAGAGAGTTACAGTCTGAGAAACAGTGCGTGCCATTTACGGGAAGGCAAGGGGCAGTCTTGGGTGGGTGTATGTGCAGCCAATATGGCGGTACTCTTGTGTGCGTCTCGCGGCAAACTCTTTCTGCTACTTTAATGCTGAGAGAATATATTTAACCCCAGTGGGAATGAAGTGTCATTGCACACGTCTCCTGAGTTTGAGGAGGCAGAACTACAGACCCCAAGCATTTGATCGTAATAAGTAAATGGAAAAACCCTCAGAAATTAGTTCCAGCCTGACATCCTTATATTACTAGGCAAAAAATTGGTGGCAGATCTGGGATAAGTGTCTTGCCCCGTGTCCCGGTGAGTCAGTGAAGAAGAGAGACTTCAGGCTTCCGGTGGGATCTTACCACCTTATAAGACAATGCAAACCTAGACTCCTCCAATCCCTACCCTACCAATATACTGTAGCCCTTTCTTTTTTCTTTTTTTGGACAGGATTTCAATTTTCTTTATTATTACATTTCTACAGCAACTGAGTATTACACGTGCAATTAAAAAAATTAAGTTTGCATTTATTGGTTGATTGATTGATTGATATCCAAGTTAGTCACATATAATGCAATAATGATTTCAGGAGTAGATTCCAGTGATACATCCCCTACGTATCACACCCAGTGCTCATCACAACAAGTGTCCTCCTTAATGCCCCTCACCCATTTAGCCCATCTCTCCCAGCCACAACTTCTCCAGGAAACCTCAATTTGTTCTCTATAAGAGTCTCTTATGTTTTGTTTTCCTCCTTGTTTTTATATTGCTTTTGCTTCCCTTCCCTTATGTTCATCTGTTTCGTATCTTGAGTTCCTCATATGAGTGAAGTCATATATCTGTCTTTCTCTGACTGACCAATCTCACTTAGCATAATACCCTCCAGTTCCATCCGTGTAGTTGCAAATGGCAAGATTTCATTCTTCTTGATTGCCGAGTAATACTCCATCACACACACACACACACACACACACACACACACACACACATATATACCACATCTTCTTTATCCATTCATCCGTTGAAGGACATTGGGAAGTGGCCCTTTTTTAACTAAATATCTATCCCATGGCTCATCAACATCAGCTCTCTGACATCAAAATGTTGTGCCATTACAGACACTTTTTTACTGAATATATTCACATTCTGATTAGACTGATTTTTTTTAGCTGCATAATGGTTGATTCATACCCGGGACTGGACATTGATGCCTGACACCAATACTGAAATCTGAGGACTAGTTTAAACAAAGCTAGGGGTTCAGGATGCAAGCAGAAAGGGGTCCACCCGACTGAGATCACTTGTATGGGGAGAAAAGGTGCAGCCATGAGCCTGTGACCCTAAAAGCAAGGAGTACGGCCAAGCCAGTAATAGGGGCCAGCTGACATCACTGGGCCCAATGACATCACTGCTTGTCGTGCAGAAGCACGTTGCACATTACTTTGAAACTTTTGACAGGAGTGAGACCGCAGCCAGAAGCCTGGACAGGAGTTTTGCAGTGTGTCCAGGTAAGCTAAAGCATTCGGGAGCAGAGGTGTGTCCCACAGAAAGGGGAGCACAGAGAGACTTCTGACTGATTAACCGATAGACACAGGGAGTCTGGATTTAGGAAGTGAAAAAGCAACGATGATACACAGTGTTCAAAATTTGTACACAGTCACCTCCGAATTTGCACACAGTCGCCTCCGAGGAAATAATGGGGAGTGAAGAAGATGAGCTCCCAGGAGGTCCTGTTACCAATCTGGTTTCATCCATCTTGAGCAGACGAGGCAGAGGGCATTGGGAAGGGGCCATTGGGCATGACTCATGGGAAGGAAGAGCAGACGCTCCCTGTGTTCAGATGGATGAAAGATAGGTAGGAGGTGAGGGTGTGCCGTGTGACCACCGCTCAGGGGTAGTTGAAATTCTAAGAATGGGTGAGAAAAGTAGTGCCATAGGGATAAATCATTTCTCCCTGGAAGTGTGATTGGAGTGAATCACACTGGAGTGTGATTCATCTCTTTTCCTGGACACGGTGGCATTGACAAGTGGGGATGTTTGTTAAGCTCTATTTTAGTGTCCACTTTGGGACGTGGCTTCTGCTCCAGCAGAATCGGTCACACAAGAAGTAGCAGCAGCTTCAGTCAGCACATAATCCCGTTACTTACGGTTCACGGTGTCCCCTTCACGTGTACAAGCACCTCTAATTTAAAAGCAAACATGCTATTTGTACAATTATTCCCATTTTACAGACGAGGAGGCTGAGGCTCACAGAGGCAAAGTAGTGGTTTTCATCACCAGGCATTAAGAAATGATAGCTTCCCGGGGCCCCTGGGTGGCTCAGTCGGTTGAGCACCAGACTTCGCCTCAGGTCACGATCTCACGGCCCGTGAGTTGGAGCCCACGTCGGGCTCTGTGCTGACAGCTCAGAGCCTGGAGCCTGCTTCGGATTCTATGTCTCCCTCTTTTTCTTCCCCAACCCACTCGCATTCTGTCTCTGTCTCTCTCTCAAAAAAAAAAAAAATAATAAAATAACGATAATAAATATTAAAAAAATTTTAAAAAAGTAAATGATTGCTTCCAAACTAATGCTTTTCCCCAAACTCCCCAAACAGCTATAAGAACTGGACCCTCAAACAATAGGCTAATCTACACCTCCCATGTCTGGCATGTCATAAAGCTCCATTTGCAGGAAGCTTTACGTGCTTTGAGGACAGAATGAGGTGCAGTGAGGAAGGAGGAGGTGGCTCCGAAAAGCAGGGACCCACCGTTCCTGTTGTGTTGACACAGATGGGAAGGACCAGGGCAGCCCCAGCAGACAGTGATCTGGGGGTGAGCAAGTAGTGAACGGGCTTTACTGTCACTCATAGGCACCTGTTGTCCCAGCACAGCGCACACAAGCTCACACACACTCACCGACACGTGCAATTACCAACTGTGGTTCCCAGGAGCGTGACCCAGTCCCGTGACGCTTTTAATAAACATAAAGCACCCTTCACATTTTTGTCCAGAAATACTAAAGACAAAAGTTGGCCACCTGGATTTATAGAAAACACGATGCGCGAGCATCATCGACAACCAGGAAAGGAGAGAGGAGTTTGCATGTGTGTGTGGGGGTGGGTGGCTGGGGCTGGTACCAAGACCAGATGTGAAATTCTGTTGGGATGTTTTCTATCCGTCAAATGGGAAAGTGAAGTTGGAAATGCACTTTCCAAATCACAAACATTTATATTTAACTCAACCTGGGTAACAACATTTGAAAGCTACATGTGCTACTTGGATCTTAAGATCATGAGGGCACATTAAGTACATTTCACGCTATTGTCTTGCTCTGCGATTTTGGGATTTCCAAGGAACAAGTGGAAGTGATAAGAAAACAAGCTTTTGTGGGAAATAAAAGGGATAGCAGTAGAATGTTCTGAATGAAATGCCTACTTACCATTTTTGATGTGTACCACTTGTTAAAAACATTTCTAAACAATCAAGGAAGTCGTTATTAGTGGCTATGCCTTGCTTTCTCCCCAATCCTGAGGTCTGAAGAGGTCTCAATTGCAGGTAATGTTTTCTTGGAATCCTATCAGGTTCTGGTGGGTTTTAAAAATTGTATCAGTAGCCACATAAGACAAAATGCAATGAGAGCCTGTGACATTTGACATTGACTCCTTGTTTTTTTCACTTTGAAAAGAGGACATAACACTTTAGAACAAGAAACCATGCTTAGGGTTAATAAGTTATTGGGAATTTCTGATCAAATCAATTGTTTGTTACATGAACACTGCAGAAGAATTGCATAAAATATCTGACTCGTGGGTTCTTTTGCACAGGTAAGAAGACAATGACATCGGATTAAAGAGAACAAAGGCAACCTTCTTTGGCACACACGCAAACACTGTAGAGATTCATTCCAAAGTGTTCAAATAAACTGCCATTTCCGGCAAGTGTAATCAAGGGAAAAGCACAATTTGTATTATATTTCCAGGTATGTAAATCTGGACTTTCTTCATTTTCCCTATGAGGTAAAGGGGATGATGTCTCTGGTAGTTGGAAACAATGAGGATTGGGGTGCCTGGGTGGTTCAGTCTGTTAAGCGTCCGACTTCAGCTCAGGTCATGATCTCACAGTTCGTGAGTTCGAGCCCCGCTTCGAGCTCTGTGCTGACAGCTCAGAGCCTGGAGCCTGCTTCACATTCTGTGTCTCCCTCCCTCTCTGCCCCTTCCCTGCTCATGCTGTGTCTCTCTCTGTCTCAAAAATAAACAAACATTAAAAAAAATAAAAAAAAAAGAAAACAATGGGGGTTATTGAATAATAAGATGATTTCATAGAGAGGTTTTCTAATTTAAAAAAGTCTGCACTCCAAAACATACTGGAAAATATTAATAAATGGACCATATCTAAGTTTCCACCCAATGCCAATGTAATAATGCTCTATGTGCGCACCTTTGCGAGGCTGAGTCGTGAGTTTGCGAGCCGTGATGGATTGCGGGAGGGCTTCGGTTCCACTTTGATTGTGTTGGAGGAACCAGTGGGAGCTTGGGTGGACCTTTTGGAGAGGTGGGAAGTGTCGATAACAAACAGGGATCGGCTGGCGACATTCAGAGTGCTGAGAGTCACGGTAAATGCTTTCTCTCAGGTGTGTGCCTTCCTGTGTATGCCGTGATGTCAGGGGTGGCATGCAGGCGTTGCTGGGGGTCTATGATGCCACGTTCCCAAATCCCCGGGCCCCAAGAGTCCAGATGGCAGCACAGACAGACTCAGCCGAAAGCAAGTTCTCAAAGACTGGAAAGAAGGTTGTGAAGAGATGCATTGGAAGGATAGCTAACTGAGTCATAAAATGTATTTTGTTGTCAGATTTCTCCCCTCTGAAAAAAAAACAAGGCAGTTAACTTTTACATTCCTTTGTACCAACCATCTGAATTCAGTGTTGGCAGTGGAAGTTGCCTTAAGGCCCTTTCAGCCTTCGTTTTCTCAACTCTTAAAATTCATCCGGGTGGGTGGGAGAGGGTGGGGACAGACACCAGGAGGGTGTGCTAGGCTGCCGGAGTGTCGTGCGTGGGTTGTGGGGAGACTCCCACCTGCAAATGAACGAAGTCGGAGATGTCCCCAAGGCTAGCGGGGGGACAGTGGTTTGTGGTCCCTAGGGCAGTGGGGAGCTGGTTTTCTGCTCTCTGGTTGGACCTTCGAGGTGAGCAGCTTCCAGATCCAGGGGAAGGATCCCGTGTCACCGGACTTCCAGCTCTGGCAGATTTGCTCGCTCAGCACAAGCTAGGTGAAAACAAGCAAGGCCATCTACCCTCAGGGGACCATGTGGGCTGATCAAAGACCAACCCCCTGTCACAGCCCAAGGACTGAACACTAGGAAGGCCACCTGTCCCCTAGTTCTAGTGGGAGTGAGGCCCATATAGCTTTCTCAGGAATCTGGGAGGGAGAGGTATTTCCAGGAATTCCTGGATGGAATTTTCTTCCATGTAGATAACGTAAGTTCAGAAATAGATTTTTTTTTTTTTTTTTGCCAAAAATAAAGAGCCTGAAAAATTTAAGTGAACTTAGAGATACACATACAAATATACATATGCAAACATATGCAGACACATAAATGTACATACATATGTATTCACACAAGTACGTACACGCATACATATATGTATGCATGTAAATAAATGTATGTGTGTGTGTAACAAGATGCACAGATCTTAACTTTACAATTCAATGGGTTTTACACAATATCCAGATCAAGAAAAAAGAAACTTAGGAGAATTTCCAACTATTACCCCCATCCCCCTAGTATTCTATTTCAACCTAATCACCCTTTTCAAGGTCACATAAACGGACTCATACAATGCGTTTTCCTTTGTGTTTGTCTTTTGGTCAATGTCTGTTGTTCCTGGTGTACTGGTTCTTTCTTTTTATATTTATTGTATAAATATGCCAACATTTGTTTATTTATTCTACTGTTGATGAACACTTGGGTTTTTTCCATGTTGGGCTTCTATGAATACACTGGGGTTCCTACGAATATAGCTGTATCAGACTTTGGTGCACTTCTCGTGGGTGTGTATCCGTGAGTGGGTTCTGTGGTAGGCATATGTTTGTCTTTGCTAGATACAGCCAGACCAAGATGTTGTGCCAATTTGCACTTCAACCAAGAGTGCACAAGCATGCCAGATACAAACCATTCCCATCCACACATGGCATTCCTGGTCCTAATTTTATTTTAACCACTCTGGTAGCTACGTATCCGTTAGTATCACATTGTGACTTAATCTGCATATCACTGATATGTAATGACATTGACCCTTTTGTAGCTTACTTGCCATTTGGATATTCCCTTTGGTGAAGTCATTGTCATAAAGTTCAAGTCTTGCTGACTGAAAAAATTGGTGGTTTTTTTTGGCTGATTTGTAGGTGTTTTTATGTATTATGGATAAGAAGTTTTGCTGTATTGTAAATGTTTTATCTTGGTCTGTGGCTTGTCTTTCCATTTTCCTTAATGGAGCATTTGATGAACAAAAGTTCTTTTTTTTTTTTTTTTTTTTAAATTTTTTTTTCAACGTTTATTTATTTTTGGGACAGAGAGAGACAGAGCATGAACGGGGGAGGGGCAGAGAGAGAGGGAGACACAGAATCGGAAACAGGCTCCAGGCTCCGAGCCATCAGCCCAGAGCCCGACGCGGGGCTCGAACTCCCGGACCGCGAGATTGTGACCTGGCTGAAGTTGGATGCTTAACCGACTGCGCCACCCAGGCGCCCCGATGAACAAAAGTTCTTAATTTCAGTGAAATACAAGTTATTAGTATTTTCTTCTGTTATTGTTGCGTGTGCGTGTGTGTGTGTGTGTGTCTTATTTAAGAAGTCTTGGCTTACCCCAAGGACTTGAAGATAATCTGCTATGTGTTCTTACATGACGTTTCATTATGCTAGCCTTCACAATTAGTTTTGTGATTTTTTTTTTTTGAGAATAATGTTTGTATATTGTGCGAGGAAGGAGACAATGTTTTTCCCCTCTCATGGGTATATAATGGTTCTAGCACTATTGACCGAGAACTGCATCGTTTCCCCAGTGAATTGCATTGGTGGCTTATTTTGTTTTGTATTTTTAAATAAGTGTAGTGATTTGCGTGTGTGTGTGTGTGTGTGTGTGTGTGTGTTTGTGTGTCTGTTTCTAGACTTGCTATTCTGTGCTAATGACCTACCTGTCTATCTCTAGACAATATCTCCTTGTCTTGATTTCTGTACGTTAATGGTGAGCCTTAATCTCTGCTAGCATAAAGTCATTAGCATTTTTGTCCATTCAGGGTATACTGTATTCTGGATCCTTTACTTTTCCATGTAAACTTTAAGATCCGCTTGTTGTGTGTATTTAAAAATAATGTTTCCCCTGCAGTTAAGCTTGGTGTGTCTAAGAGGCAGGCCCAGTTGTCTTACTGGGATATTCAAATCTCCTGTTTTTTTGTTGTTGTTGTTGCTTCCTTGTTGTATCAGTTACTGAAGGAGGAGTGTTACAATTCCCGTCAGGGGGATGTGTTTGTCTTCTTTTCCTTTAGTTCTGTTGCTTTGTGTGTTAAAAAATTGGAAACCATGGTTTCAGGAAAGTAGGAATTTACGATTGCCGTGTCTACCCGTCGGCCTGAGTACCGTCATCTGGAAACACGGCTATTTGTCCCCAGCAGCACGGGTTTCGCGACTTCTCTTCCATCTGTTCTCGTGGTGCCACGCCATTTTATCTTGCTCAGTGTGTGTGGTGTGTCTTCTCCCATCATTCAATGTCAACCCAACTGTCCTCTTACATTTAGTGCGTATTTGGTATATTTTCATCGTGTTTCTTTTTTTTTCAAGACGACATCTTTCCTTCTTTTGAAAAATAGGATTTAGTTCATTCCCATTAAAAGTAATCATTGTGAAAACAAACTTTTTAAGTAAAAGTAATCATTGTGGAGTTTCCTCAAAAAGTTAAAAATAGATCTACCCTAGGACCCAGCAATTGTGCTACTAGGTATTTGCCCAAAGGATACAAACATGTGATTTCACTCATATGTGGAATTTACGGCACAAAACAAGTGAGCAAAGAGGGAAGCGAGAGAGAGAGACAAGTCAAGAAACAGACTCTGAATTAAAGAACAAACTGATGGTCACCAGAGAGGAGGTGGGTGGGGGGAGGAGTGAAATAGGTGATGGGGATTAAGGGTCGCACTTATGATGAGCACAGGTGCTGTATGGAAGTGTCGAATCACTATAATGTGCACCCGAAACGGATATTACACTATTACCTAACTGGAGTTTCAATAAAACCTTTAAAAAAGTAATCATTGTTTTAATTAAGGCTGTCTACCATCTCAGTGTTTTCTAATTGTACTATCTGATTGACCCTTTATTGCTTTGTTGGTATTTTGGATTAATCAAATCTTCCTGTTTCATTTCTTGTCCTCTCTTGTCTGGAAGCCACATAATCTTAGATTCCTTTCTCAGGGGTGCCCGAGAGATTTCACTACACATCCCTGAGTTATTCCAGCCTAATCAGGTTTTTGCTTCTCTAACATCCTGAGTAGTATAAAGATTTTTCAACAATTTAACATTACTACCCATGCCTCTTTTTTTTCTGCTTTTATGATGTATTTTTACAAATATGCCAGCCACCCATAAAACATAATTACTTTTGTATAAAACATTCACATTCTTCTTACATTTATACACTGACTTGTCTCCTCCAGTCCTCTGCATTCCTTCTGAGGTACTAGAATCAACTAAGATCATTTTTCTTAATCAAGAAGAACTTTCTCTCTCTTTCTTTCTTTCTTTCTTTCTTCTTTCTAGAATTTATTATAATTTAGGTCTGCTGGAGATGAATGTTTGCCTAAAAACATATTATTTCATCTTTTTAAAGATTTTTTAATGGTTTATTTATTTTTGAGACAGAGAGACAGAGGGTGAGTGGGGGAGGGGCAGAGAGAGAGGGAGACACAGAATCCGAAGCAAGATCCAGGCTCCGAGCCGTCAGCACAGAGCCCCACACGGGGCTTGAACCCACCAACTGTGAGATCATGACCTGAGCCGAAGTCAGACGCTTAACTGACTGAGCTACCCAGGCGCCCCTATTTTGCCTTTCTAAAACCCAAATCTTCTTTATTGAGAAATAATATAAAGTCAATGAAATTTACCCATTTTAAGTAAAATCATCATCCAGAATTCTCCCAACAAGGCTCTCTTCTACCTTTCTGTCCGTGGACCTTCGTTTCCTCCCAGCTTTGACCACTACTGACTGAATGGATGTCAGCCTAGTTTTGTCTGGAACTTGATACAGTCTTCTTTCCTTGAGCATGAAGTGAGACCCATCTGTGTTGCGGTGAGTAACAATGTTCTATTGTGTTTATCACTGGTCAGTAGTATTTGATGTGTGGGCCTACCACAATTTCTTCATCTATTAACCAGTTAAATAACATTTGAGTTGTCTTCAGTTGGGGGCCATTATGAATAAAGTTGCTATGAACATTCATGGATAAATAATTTTCTGGAAATATGCCTCTGTTTCTCTTGGATAAATGCTTTGAAGTGATATTGTTTGGCCATGGGTAGACGTTAATGTTACATTTTGTAAAAAAAGAGAAAACTGTTTTCCCAAGGGGGTGTATCATTTTACATTCCTACCAGAAATTTATGAGAATTATAGCAGTTTTTACCTGTTCTAGAGAATTAAAAGCAGTATCCAAATGTGGTTTCAGTGGCATTTATTTAATAACTAGTGATATTTAACATCTTGTATTTTTTTGATGGTGTATCTATTCAAAATGCTTCCCTTTTAAAAATTAATTTGTTTTGCTGTGCCTGGGTGGTTCAGTTGGTTAAAGCATCTGACTCTTGATTTTGGCTCAAGTCATGATGTCATAGTTTGTGAGTTTGAGTCCCACGTCGGGCTCTGTGGTGACAGTGTGGAGCCTGCATGGGATTCTCTCTCTCTCCCTCTCTCTCTACCCCTATGCCCCTCAAGAATGAATAAATTAATTAAAAATAATTTTTTAAGTTATTTGAGAGTGAGAGGGAGAGAACGCAGGGGAGAAGCAGAGAGATAGGAAGAGAGCGAACCCTAAGAAGTTCCTGCAGTGTGGAGCCTGATGAGGGGCTCGAACTCATGAACCATGAGATCATGGCCTGAGCCAAAACTAAGAGTCAGACACTTAACCTACTGAGCCACCCAGGCTTCTTGAATGAATAAATTTTTAAAAAATTGATTTGTTTTATTACTATTTTAATGTAAGTTTTTTTTAAATATATACTGAATACAAGTCTTTTATCAGATGTACATCTTGAAAATTTTTTCTAGTATGTGGCTGCCCTTTGATTTTTTGCCTTTCTATAACCAAAAAAAATTAATTTTGATGAGTTTTTTTCTTTATAGTTAATGTTTGCCCAGCCCAAGATCATAAAGATTTTTTTCCTATGCTTTCTTCTGAAAGTTTCATAGTTTAGTTCTTATATGTTCTTATATTTAGGTACATCATTCATTTCTGATTAATTTTGTGAATGTTTTGAGAAGATGATATTTGTTTTTCCCACACGGTTATCCAATTTTTCTAAGACCATCTGTTGAAGAGAATGTCTTCTCTCCACTGAATTGCATTGGCATCTTTGTCAAAAACTGATCAGATATATGTAAATTATTTCTGGGCTCTATGATGTTCCATTCCTTTAGGTCTCCCTATGTCAATATTGCATTACCTCAGTTACTAACTTTATAATAATACTTGAGTTATGCATTATAAGTCCTCTAACTTTGTTCTTGATTTTCAACATTGATTGGCTTATTCTAGATCCTTTGCCTTGTACATAAATTTTAAAGTCAGCTTGTTGCTGATTATTCAGAAATTGCTGAGATTTTTATTGGGATTATATTACAATATAGATCAAGTTGCCAAAGGTGGATATATTAACAGTATTGAGTTTTGCACTTATTTTGTTAAATCCTCCTTAAAGATTTCATGCTTTTATATTACAGTAAATGGTACTTTCAAAATTTCTAGTTTCTAAATGTTTACTACTTGTATATAAAAATACAATTCACTTTTAAATATTGACCTTTATCCTAAGACCTTGATAAACTCACATATTAATTCTAACAGGTTTTTTTTAATATAATTTTGTCAAGTTAGCTAAAGTGCAGTGTATACAGTGGACTCTTGGCTTCTGGAGTAGATTCCTGTGGCTCATCACTTGCATTCGACACCCAGTGCTCCTCCCAACAAGTGCCCTCCTCAATGCCCATCCCCCATTTTCCCCTCCCCCTGCCCCGCAATCAGCCCTCAGTTTGTTCTCTGTACTTAAGAGTCTCTTATGGTTTGCCTTCCTCTCTGTTTGAAGCAATTTTTCCCCCTTAGAGATCAAGGAACTAACAGGTTGGTTTTTTTTTTTTTTTTTTTTTTGTAGATTTCTTAGGAATATTACAGAAATAATTATAGTATCTGTGAAGACAGTTTTATTTACTTTCTGATCTGTATGCCTTTATTTCTTTTTCTTGCCTTATTGACTGGCTAGCATCTCTGGTGTAATACTGAATAAGATATGATGAGGGCAAAGGGTTTTGCCTCGTGTCACTGATGGCAGAAAGTATTCTCTTTCACCAAGAAGTATGATGTTTGGTATAGGTTTCCACAGATGCCCTTTTTGGGAAGCTGAGGAAATTCCCTTCTATTCCCAGTTTTCTGAGGTCTTTTTTATCATTATGAGGAAATTCCCTTGTTTTCGGTTTTCTTTTTTTAAAAATCATAAATGAATGTTGAATTTGGTCAAATTCTCTTCTGTATTTATGGAGGTGATCATTCTGTAAGATTTTTTCTTAAAATATTTTTTAGTCTGTTAATATAGTTAATTACATTAACTGATGTCCAAATGTTGAAACAGCATGGCCTCCCTGAGGTGAGCCCCACTCAGTTATAAAGTATTCTCCTTTTTATTTATTTCTGGAATCATTTAGCTAAAAGTTTCGCTAAGAATTTTAGTTTGTGGTTTTATTTTCTTGTAGTATCTTTGCCTGGTTTGGTGTCCTGGTCATGCTAGCTTCATAAAATGAACTGGGAAGGAAATATTTCCATCTATTTTATTTTCTGGAAGTTTCTGTAGGATTGTTTTTTTTTTTCTTTCCCCTTTCATGTTTGATGTAAGTCACCACTCTAACCATCTGAACATGGGTTTTTTTCCTATGGAAAGTTCTAAAACTACACATTCAATTTCTTTAATTATTATATGGATATTCATGTATTCTTTTTTTGAGCAAATTTTGTCTTTTTTTGAGAAATTTCTTGATTTCTTCTTAGTTCATATTAATAGGCATACATTTATTCTTATTATTCCCTAAAATCCTTGTATTTTTCTCTAGCATCTGTAATGATATCCTCCGATATTGGTGATTTCTATCCTCTCTATTGTTTTTCTTTTCAGTTGAGCCAAGGGTTTACCACAATTTTATTGATATTTTCAAATAATTAAATTTTATTCCATTGTATTGTTTCTACTTATTTATGTCTTCTATTTCATTGATTTCTGCTCTTATCTTTATTATTTTCTTTCTTCTGTTTACTTTGGGTGAAACCCTCTCTTTTTGTTGTTGTTTCTAAGATCTTTAGTGTAGAAGCTGAAGGCACTAATTTTAGGCATTTCTTTTTCTCTAAGATAAGCATTTTGCTTTTTTCATCTTTATTCAGTTTAAGATATTTTCTAATTTCTCCTGTGATTTCTTCTTTGACCCACAATTATACCGCTGTGTGCTGTTTAATTTCCAAACGTTTATGGATTTTTCCAGATATCTTTCTGTTATTTATTTCCAGTTTAGTTGCATTGTGGTCAGAGGATACACTTTGCCTCTTACATTCTTCTTAAGTTTTGTTTTGTTTTGTTTTACTTTCTGAGAATACGGTTAACCTGAGTGAATGTAAAATGGACATCTGAAAAGAATGTATATTCCACTGTTGCTTAGGGAGGTGTGCAAAAATATCAAATAGTTCAAACTGATTGTAAAACCCACAACACACTGCTGTTATTTTTTTGTGAACACTTCATTATCTTTTACACTATTAAAATATATGTAAGAGTGAGTGTCTTATATACTTATAGATATGTTTGCCATTTCTGGTGTCTTTAATCTCTTTATATACATTGAAACTTCTCCCCGAAACCCTTTCCCTTCTGCCGGAGGAAATGACTTCAATACTATGTTTGTGCATGTCCGCTGCTCCTAAGCGCTCCAGCTTCTGTTTATCTGATCGGTCTTTATTTCCCCTTTATTCATGAAAGATATTTTCACTAGGTAAAGAATTTTCAGTTGACAGTCCTTTTTTTTTTTTTTTTTTCTTCTCTCCTTTTAATACCAAAAGATATCTTACCTGTGTCTGGTATACACTGTGGCTGAAGAAAAATTTCTGTTTCTTTTATGTTTGCCTCTATGCAATGTAGTTTTATCCCTTCTCTGGCTGCTTTTACTGTTTTCTCCCTATTACTCTTTCCAGAATTTTGATTATGATGTTCTGTAGTGTAGTTTCCTTTAGGTTGATTTTTTGGGGGGATCTGTAACCCACCTGTGGTATCAGTGGGTTCAGGGTTCTCATCAAATTTAGGAAAATATATATTTTATGTATTTTATTATATTTTATATATTTATGTATAAATATATATAATTTATATTACACACATACAAACACACACACACGTACCCAACCCAGGGTATTTTCCATTCGGATAGTTTTTTCCATATATGGCAGTTCTATATGCCTTTGGGGACATTCTATTGCTTTCTATCATATATATCATATATATCTTTCATATCTCTCATATATATGATATATAATTTTTAAAAACTTTTATGATCATATTTTTCATAGCTCCTTCAAAGCCCTTTGTCTTCTAGTTCCATCATATCTATAATTCTAATTTTTTAAATTTAGCTAATTATTCTCCTAGTTATTATTTAATTAATTATTAAATTAATTATTTAAATTACACATTAATTTAAATTAAATTAAACATTAAATTTAATAATTAAATTAATTATTAATTATTATTTAATTAATTATTTAATAATTATTTATTATTTAATTATTTCATTAATTAATTCTCCTATTTCTTTGTATGTCTGGCCATTATTGAGTGCCAGATATTGTGATTTTTTTTTTCCTTTTTGACTGCTGGATTATGTTGTATTCCTTTAAATGATGTTGAGTTTGCTTCAGGTGGGTGGTACAGTATGAAGCCAGTGGATCTTTCTGAGGTCTTGCCACGCTGTGTCCAGAGGGGCTGTTGCCCCAGCGCTCAGTTAGCGCCACTACAGAGGTGGTGATGTCTGAGTATTCCATCAATGCCTTGCCCATGATGAGGTCTGCTGGTGGTAAAGTGAAGAATTTTCAATCCTGTGTCAACTCCAAACTTGTTTCATCTGTTTCTTTTAGTGATCTCTCTTCACCCCAACATAGTCCTCTGCTCTGGCCCAGCCTCCTTTGCTCCTAGAGAGGAAGAGGCGGTCTGTATCAAATCACCAAGGGCAGTTCCTTCACTCCCTGGGATGTGGTTCATTTCATCCTTAGTGTCCTTGCAGTTCTCAAATATCTTTAAAATATGATTTTTCACGTTTATCTTATTTTTATCTTGTTATAGTGAAACATTGGCATTTATGATCCAGTATAATCTACCTAGAAAAATGGGAGACTACTTACAAACCCAAGTCTGTAGAAAAAAAAAAATTGTACTCACTATAGAGATGTGTCTTCGTAAAATATGTCAGTTATTCGACAATGTGGCGTTTATCTATAAATTCTTATAAAATAGCAGGGCTAGTGAGGTATCACAACATATATATATATATATATATATATATATATATATATACGCCAGAAGGAATCAGAGCTTTCACCTTTACAAAGCTTACAGGGTATTAGAACATTATGGAAAAACAGAAGACTTTCCACCTTGACCTTGCCTGCAGAACAGGGTAACCTACTCATGTTCCACAACATCAGAAACAAATAAAACAAATCTCATGGCCAGTCTTAAGAAATAGTTTCAGAAGACATTTTTTGTTTGTTTGCTTGTTTTTGTTTTGTTTTAGTTTTGCTTTCTATCCTTCCTTGTCTCCTTGTTTTCTGTCCCATTCATGGGCTCAGCCGACCCCTGATCTTATTGGCTATTCCTTGCTTCTGTGTCTTGTGCTTCCTTCAGATTGCATGGCCGGGTGTCTACTTTCAGTGTTTTTTCTACCTCCCTTATCCTAGCTTCCGTGATCAACACCTGCTCACTCAATCCTCCCCCTTCACATCTCACCCAGCAACCACACCTCAACATCCCCTTCAAAGGCTGATTTTAGCTCATGAAGATGTGGAAATTGAACAGAAATGCTCCTAATGGAAGCAGAGTTTGATACTCTGGAGAAATACAGAATCCCAGCAATGTTAAATCAAATGAAGAGGGAAAAAAGGCTTTATGGTTAAAAGAGTAGTGGAAATACTTAAGATGGATGAGTTGTGAGAGTCGTTCTCTACCGGTACATTTGAATGCTCTGAGGCAGAAAACCATCCAAGTGTGTGTTTCATTGAGTTCACAGTGGGGTATTCATTTCCACAGATGACTCACATTCTTAATTCAGTGTGTCAGTTAAAATTGTGCACTGCTCAGATTATCCTTGACAAAGCTCTTTATTCTCCAGTAAAGTACAACATACAGGAACACTATCTCTTGGTGAGCCCAACATAGCGAGTTTCCTTCCAGTGCTGTCATAGATTCTGTATTTGAGTACAAGATGAAGTCACTGGCTTATGGGAAGAAGCTGTATTGTATAAAAAGTATGTATCTAAGAACCAGACCAAGGCACTCTCAGCTCCAGGGTAACTTTGCAGAATTCACACATGTTACTTGCATGTAAGTCCTGGCCCATCGGGACTGCTTAGGATGGACTGTGGTGGAAGACTGTGATTGGTGAGACCAATGGGGAGGCTTTCTTGACTTCCGGGTGAGAAGCACGTGAAGTTTAGCTGTGGCACAGACGTTTTGGTGGACACAACATGTTAATTGGTTTGAGTGCTGAGATTCCAACAAAGCAAATGACTTGCATGTCTGGAAGGACGATGAAGCACCAGTCAGAAACATGGCTGTGTTCTGTGGAGGGAGGGCGATGTGTTGGAGGTGCAGGCAGGCACCCAGGTGGAGATGCTTTGTGGACAGATGGACACGAGGCTGGATGCAGCAGAAGGGCTAGACCTGCAGACTGAAAGCTGCCTACACATGTCACATTTGGAACTTTATGGACTTGAATAAGAACTTATGGACACAGCTAGAGATTAATCAACGAGTTTGGATGCAGAAAATTCTTGGGAGAGTGGCCAGCTTCATCTTGGCCCTAGTGGGCTGCCTAAATTATGTTACCTAGATCATGGCAGGTATGAGCCAAGCCATCTTCTCCTTTCATCCTATAATTGCTCTTGATCTCTTCGTTCCCAGGGGGTATTCTTGTTGGGGATGGCTGTGACCCAGCTGATTCTTCCCAGATGTGGTCTCCATTACCCCCAAGAGGTCTGGCGTGTTTCTGGAATGAATATATCAACAGAAGGCCAAGGCTAGGGCTACCTGATCCCCTTCCAAACACCAGCCGTGTGCTGAAGTACAGATCTAGGAACCCAACCAGCCCTCAACTTTAGCAGGTGTTTGAGTTTGGCTCTTCTGAAGGATAAGCCATGATTCCAACTTTATTTACCTGGAATAGTTAAGAGAATAATGCAATCATGTTTTATTTACACAACAGTACTTTTTAATACCCCATTAGGTATGCATAATTCACGAAGATCCCTGTCATGCTTTACCTAGTCTTTCTTTCCCTCCCGCCCTGGAAATTTACACAATTTATTTTTATAATGTTTAAATGTAAAACTAATACCATATTGTGAGCAAGATTTCATAGTTTACATAATATCCTTGGATTTATTACTTGTGGTTTCGTGTATAAATCATAGCAATATCACAAATTAGAAATTGCTTCTCTGCCTGTCCATTACATTTATAGATAGGGCCATAATTACTAAAGTATTTATTTTCCAAGTCTCTTGGTTTGACTCCAATCTCATTTATTACGGTTGCATTATTTCCATAATGCTGTTTATTAGTTGGTGCCAGTCAATATTATGACACGTAGACACAAAGTTCTAAGTCACATCCTTTACTAACCTGTCAGTTGTCTGTTAATGAAACTAATTGAACAATTTTTCATAAGCATTTATAAGAGGCACGTTTACTATGGCGTGCACAGAGAAAGGGCTCAGGGCCCTGGGTGTATAGAGGATGTTGTTGACGTATGACGGCCCTTGTTTTCTTCTTTGTAAAATAAGACTGGCCTAGGTCGGGGGGGGGGGGGGCGGAGGGTCTTTGATCTACAGTTTGCAGAGCCCTGATTTTCTTCAGAGGTGACGTAAGGGAGGTGTCTAAGAATCTGAGACCCTTACTCATATGATAACAAGATCAACGCCCTTTTGTTTTGAATATTAGGTATCCATGCATAATTATGTTTGGATAAATATTTCCCTAGGCCTAGTCATCTGTGATTTCATGAGGCAACTACTTAGATTGCTATGGATATGACACAAACAATAGTTAGATCATAAGCACATGAAGCTCTTTGCTTGTGGACGCCTGGATGTGTGGAGGTGCCTGGAGGCAAGAGGGAAGGGAAGAGAGAATTTATTTTTTAATTTTCAAAAAATGTTTACTTAATTTTGAGAGAGAGACGGGGACAGAGACAGAGCATAAGCAGGGTGGAGCAGAGAGGGAGGGAGACAGAGGATCTGAAGCAGGCTCTGTGCCTACAGCGGAGGGTCCGATGCTCGGCTCGAACTCACGAACCCTGAGATCATGACCTGAGCTGAAGTCAGATGCTTAACTGACTAAGCCACACAGGGACCCCAGAAGTGAGTTTTTTAATGAAAGAAGCAAGGCTTAACACAGTCACTAACTAAGCCATGCTTGCTGGGGGAACAAAAAGGTTGGAGACCATGTTCCCAGCGTCAACAGTCTCCCACTTCAGGGGACAGACATGCAGAAACCAACACTCTGAGGCAGCCAGCTGGGCAGAAGCCTAGGCGGTGAGGGAACACAGAGGAAGGCTTCTGAGCTGGCCGGGCGGCAGTGCTGGGGTATGGCCTGCCTGACGTGGATTAGAAGTTAACCATGGACAGTCACAACTGCCGCTGCCATCTGGCTCACCTTCTCGGGAACACACTGCTGCTGACTTGGCATCCACAGTGGATGCTACATTACAGAAGCCTGAATAACTCTCTTCTAGAGAAGTTTCAATCAATGCTACGTGGAAGATATTGAAGGGAAGAAGCCTGGGGAGGTGCATGAAAGGGGTGGGGGTGACGGGAATGGGCTGGTGGGAGCAGACACACCGGAGAAGAATGCCCCTGAAAGGCCTGGGTTCCCCTGGGTGAACTGACCAAAGCCTCTGCAGACCTACCTGGGCAGGTGCTTGGCAGGAAGCTCTGGGAGCTAGGAGGTCCGGGTGTGTCCGAACAGCTCAGGAATTTCCATCTCGCTCTTGAGGCTAATTCTGAGACTGTGTGCACTCGGCAAACGTAAAGTGGAAGATGGAGACATGGTCCAGAGGATCCTGGTGAAGAGTTAAGGTTTGTAGGTATGTTATGACACTGATGTCCATTCGTCAGGAAGTGGGAGGGGTATTTTTTAATGTAGTAGTTGCTTTGCACTGATTTGCAAGCTCGCTGAAACTTCTGGTAAGAAGACTTTCCCAGGCCACACGACCATGAGGAGCACTGTTTCCCTGGAATAGAGCACGAGTGGGGACTCCCCGAGACGGGTGGTGGGGGCAGCCCGGTGCCCTGCCAATAGCAAGTGCCACCGTCCAGTGGGATGGCTGGCGTCCTCTGTCTCCACAGCCAGCAACAATCCACCATCACACTTCCCACACCAAGCGTGCCCTTTTCTGCCCTGTCCCCACCCCCCAGCCACCTGCCCCTCCTGTGTTCTTACTCATGATCATGTGGCATTGCCATCAACTCTGTCACCTTCTTACTCATGATCACGTGGTGCCACCTCTTCTATATTTGACTTTTCTCTTGCCCAGACACAACCATCACACCACCAATTGGCTATCCTTGTTGCTTTTTTTTAAAGCTTCCGTTATTGGCGTCCTCGACCCTCAGGTCCCTCAGGCGTCCTCACACTGAGACTGCTCCATTGCAGCCATGCCCTCCCCTCCTTCGGCTGGAGAGTGCCACCAAAGTCCACTTTTTAGAGCTCAGATTTGATGGTGGACTTTCATTTTTTTATTTCCCAATGAGTCCAGGAGAAAATAAAGCCTTCTCAACCTAGTATGCCAAGTGTTTCATTTTTAAGAGCCCACATGACCACAAACTTACCTCCTCATTCTTTCTGTCCAAGGACTTCATGCCTTAGGTGTCCCAGACCATGCCTACTGCCCAGCATTTCTGAATGTTTTTTTTTTTTCCTTCATGCTTTTGTACCGGTTCTCTGCCCCATCCTGAAATGTTCATCCATCTGTGCTGACCTAAATTCTCCCCATCAATCCTACCCTATCATCCCCTCCTAGCCCACTTCCCCTCCACGTACTGTCCTAGGACATTTGCCACCCGCACTACTCAGCCATCATATGCATTTCCCTTACTCGGTCTGAAAACACGGGAATAATCACGTTTTTCCTTTTTGGAGCTGAGAACATGCACAGACTCAGTCACCATACGTCAGAGGTGAAACCCATCCAAAGCTCTTCCAGCTTCTTCTGGAAAGTCTTGAGTTACCTTTGTTAGGAAAATAGCAAAACAAAGATAAAGAATATCAACATTCAATGGCTCCAGCCGAAGAACGAGAAAATGTGCTGTTAAGGAGTTGTGTTTATGTTTTCAGCGTCTGTCTTTTGTTACAGAGATGGAGAAGAAACTAGAAGCTTCCAAAGGTTCTCAGCTGCTAACCGCTATAAACTTCTGCCTCAAGCATGTGATGACCACAGCGCTTGGAAAACACTGTGCGTTTATTTCATACAATCTGTGTGTTTGTAAGAGATGGAGTTTGTTTGCTTATGTTGTATGTGAACTCACCAGCCCTGTGTTAATTGGCCCACTTCTACATAATAGATATATAGGTATAGTTATACATTGGACAGATTGTAGATCCCTCTGTTCACCTGGAGACGTGACTGTGATTTATTGCTCCCTCTGTGGGGGTGCTTTACACAAAGGTGTGATGCTGGTGGGTTCAAGGTCAGTTCAAATCAAGCAAACTGAATGAAGTCTGTCTTTCTTCCTAACACTTCCTCTAGATGAAAAAGCAAAATTTAATTGTTATCCTTTTGGGGTTTTTTCCCAGCTCCTTAACTTTAACAATAATCCAAATCTTTCTTGGGGGGCCTTTTTCATTATTTCCCGTCCTTTCATTAATTTTTTTTTCTAACCAGTCTCTTTATATTTGGATCATTCACAGTGAAGTCCCTCTTTCTTTTTCCATTTCAGCAGCAGCACGCTATGGTCTTTGTTCTGGACAGAAGTTTGGTGATCATCTCCTGTCATCGCTCCATGCTTGTGCTGGAATTCTCAGCCCTTTGGTCCCCATTTGGGCCCCCTGTCTCCCACTTAGTTTTAATTTAGAACTTCCTATGGATAGTCTTCAGGCCATTACCTCTGTTCCCCTCTCCGGCCATCATCCACGTGTGCCTGCTAATGTAGTGGTTGTTGAGTGTGTCTGTCCTAACCCACCTCTCTGGGGACAGCTCCTCATGAAGGGTGTGCACTGGGTCGCCATCACTGGGATGAATACATTGGAAAATACAGAATGTAGTATGCAGACACATGGCACTTATCATGTATTCCAAAGTGACATGTATGAACCCAGGGACTGTAAGTTGTAGCAGATGGAACAATTTGGTGAGATGTTTGGTGAGCTGTCCCGATTACCAAAGGTGGGACTTCCGATCCTTGGTGCTATGGACATTTAGAGTCAGGTAATTCACCACGTTGGCTGACTGTCTTTTGCATTAAAGGATGTTAAACAGTGTCTGTTGCCAGTAGCACCTCCTACCCAATGTGACAAACCAAAATGTCTCCAGACATTGCCACATGTCCCCACGGTGGGGGGTTGTTGGCAAAGTCATCCCTGGTAGAGAAGCACTGATCTAAGATCAGGTTCTAATTAAGGACAGGTGTCCAATGCCAACATATAGGAAGGCGAACACAGAAAAATGAAAGGAATTTGGAGTCCGGCATGTTAACGACTGTCAGAATACATTAAATACATCACCTTATTCCCAGGCAAAATATTCCTTTTGAGTGATTGTGGTGTGTGTCTGCATAACAGCAGTTTCAAAGGAAAATAGTTTTGCTTGAAGTGGGAATTTATCCAAAGGTGTAATGAGGGGACGACATCCAACATTTGCCCTGGAAAGATCCAGAATATTCTTTTTCTCTTGACAGTAGAGGGAGATTTTTCTTTCTTTCTTTCTTTTTAATTTTTTTTTCACTTTTGGTCCACCAGGGATATCTCAGATTCAGAATAAAGTATTGATATTCCACAAAAGACAAGTAAAAAGGACGAATGTTCAAGCTCTCGGTTGCAAATGTTGTGCAGAAAGATTTCCCAGAGTGCCAAGAAGAGGAGATTTTTTTTTTCTTTTCAGCAAAAAGTGCAGGAACCTCAGTTAACTTGCAGAAATAAAAAGGAAATAGGGACCTGCCTGTCACTCAAAAATAGTTGCAAAGAAATCAGGGATCTATCACCAGAACTGGTTTTAAATAACTCACTCTGCTCCATTTTGCTCAGACACGTTCCCCAGAAAAAAGCCTCACCAGGTCTTTAGTGGAAGTCAGACAAGGGTCACGCTCAGCTCAGCTCTGTTTAAGGCACCTGAAGTTCCTTGCGCAGAGGTGGGGACGGCAAACGTCATGGGGGCATCGCTGCAGCCCACTGTGGCAGCAATAACACCTTCACTCTTCCTACTGGTTGATGTCTGCCTTTCTTTTCATCTCATGCGAGTGGCAGAATCCCGCCTCGTTCTCAGAGCCATGCTTGTTCAGATCCTGGGGTGAGAAAAAGATCATTGCGTGTATGGAGGCTGAGGGAAGTGGAATGAAATTATCTGGATCTTGAAAGCTGGGGCCATGGGGGGTGGGCTTCGACCGTGTCCAGGGGCCTAAAGCAGCCCAATCCTTCCATCTGTGACTGGTAATTCCCGGCAGCAACATCCCCAAACCACTGCTTTTGGCTTTCATCCCAATTGATAATGTGAAGCCTTTTTCCTGCTTAAAGAAGGCTGTATTCATCACTTAGAAAGGAGAACGGCGCAGAGCTAAGGGAACATCTCTCAGTTTAATCAAATGCTTTGGGTTTCACATCTCCCACGTTAGAACGCTGATTACATGGTCCTCTGCATAGAGAGAGTTTTTCTAATTCATGACTCCTTGCTTGGCTATAAACCACAGGGTAAAGTCTCACCCACCTGAGGTGGAACCTGTGCACAAGCCCCAGCTGTGCCCTTCCAGAACCTTCCCTGATACAGGCTTGTTGAGTTGTTCTCAATACTCTAAGACTCTGACCACAGAGGGGCTTCCTGGAGCTTCCCTCTCGAGGAACACGTCTGATTCTCTTCAGTACCTCACAATGGACACAGAGCAGGGGACTCAGTTTTCTCTCCAATCTGCTAGCCGCCCCCAAAGGTCTGGGAAGCTTGAGTAGGACTGCTCACTCTTCCTTTGCCAGCCACGGTGTATCCAAGATGATGGCCCTCTTCACACAGCTGGGCCTTAGCAATGACCAAGTTGAGCAATGTGTTATGGTATAAAATGGAAAAGGTAGATGCAAGCCACAGTAGCCTGTACAAAAATATCCGTCAACATCAGTCTATCCGTATTCAACTTCAGAAAAGCAAATCTAGGGAGTCGGACTCAAGTTCGCCACGCAGCTATTGGAGAAAGGCGGGGAGCTTTCTGGGACGAGCCTGGTTGCCTTTTTTCAAAAATTATTCAGCACATATTCACTGACCACCACTATGTGTTCTGTGAAAAGCCTGGGGAACAAGATATAAAGACTGAAGCCATCTGTGGCCAAGATGCTCAGAGACAGCCAAGCAATGTGCACATATGTAAACCCCTATGTGTTAATAGGGCCATGAGAGCAAAGCTCGCAGGCTGGGGGTGTAAGGAGAGAACTGGCCGACTAAGGCAGAGGAGTCCAGGGTGGAAGAGTCAAGGAAGGTTGGTGGGGAAGATAGGGTCAAGACCGCCCCTCGTTTGCTGACCTAATGTTTTCCTGAAGGTCTAATTCCATAGAATTCTCCATTGGAGCCAGTGCCCTGCAGAGGGCTTGCCAAGCAGGGGATGGGGAAATTCTGACAACAGGCGATGGGGGTTCTCCACCAGTAACCCCAGGCTGACGTGTCCTTGATGGGGAGGAGACCCTCACAGCCAGGAGAGTACCTGCATGCACATTGCTCCGTGGAAGGACTGGAAGATCTTTCAGAGCACTCAGCTGAGGCACGTCCACTTGCCTCCTTCATCAGCTCTTGACCCCCAGCACCTGGCCTGATGGGGCTTATTCTCCTTGTATACGACCAGGGCAAAGCCTTCTGGAATCTCATGGGTGAATCAGACCCTGATTCCCTTTCAGAAAACGGCCTTGCTTATACTTGAAACACAGTCTTTTCCTTCAATATAGGGTCCCCTTATCAGAAGTCATATTTTTTCCTTCAGGGTGGCCTGTCAACTTGCACTCACATCCATCAGACTCAGCAGACCTGGTGAGTCTCCCTCCTGAGGTGGGCTGCCCAGAAGCGGGCGATGGGTCTCTTGCACTCGAATGCCGTTGGTGCTGTTGGCCGTGCAGCATTACACCCTGGGTCCTCATTCCTCCGGCTTTACATGATATCACAGGTTTTCCAAAGCTTTTATGGCTTCTGCCCAAAGGCTCCATCACCATGGCTTCCTTGAGACTCTGTGGAGCCCTCCGGATACCTGCCTGCAGGTCCTTCCGATTGTGCCTGGGGCTGGCAGGTGACCCATCATATGTGGGCTGACAGCACTCAGGTATTGAACTTGCCCTTCTTTCCACCTGACCCCAACGCTTTGGGTTTTTCAGCCTCAACTTCTCTTTGGAGAAGAGACGCACAGACGCACAAGGTAATGGAAGTGAAGCTGCTTGCAATGGACCACCTGGTGTGTGTGTGTGGGGGGGTGCTAGATCAGAACCGGTGCCCTAAACTGCCTGAGCTCCTGGAGTAAGTGTCCGTGTTGTCTGCAGTCACCATGCTCACCTGGGGCTGGCTCCTCTCTAGCCTGCCAGGTTCCTTTCCCTCTGCCCTACTTTCCATTCTTCCTTAATAAGCAAAAGAATGACACAGGAACAGACTGGGCATGAGCTTTGTTTCAGCTGCGTCCGTAGTCTTAGATTCAAAGATCTTTCCTCTGGGCATTGCAACCGGAGATGCACTTACTACATTCCATTTGTGACTGTTATTTCTTTCTTTTTTTTTTTTTTTTTTTAATTTTTTTTTTAATGTTTTATTCATTTTTGAGACAGAGAGAGACAGAGCATGAACGGGGGAGGGGCAGAGAGAGAGGGAGACACAGAATTGGAAGCAGGCTCCAGGCTCTGAGCCATCAGCCCAGAGCCTGATGCGGGGCTCGAACTCCCGGACCGCGAGATTGTGACCTGGCTGAAGTCGGACGCTTAACCGACTGCGCCACCCAGGCGCCCCATGTGACTGTTATTTCTTTAAAATCTACATGCTGGGGCACCTGCGTGGCTCAGCTGGTTAAACATCCGACTTCGGCTCAGGTTATGATCTCGTGATCTGTGGGTTTGAGCCCCGTGTCAGGCTCTGTGCTGACAGCTCAGAGCCTGGAGCCTGTTTCAGATTCTGTGTCTCCCTCTCTCTCTGCCCCTCCCCTGCTCATGCTCTGTCTCTCTCTTCTCAAAAATAAACCTTAAAAAAATTAAAATCTACATGCTAAGTGTGTGTGAGGAGAAACCCAGGTCGTTACCAATATTCTAACCCACAGAGAAATTAGGCACCTACCAGTTATAAATTCTCCACTCCAGGAAATATTTGTGGCCGGCAAAGATGATCCTGATGTAATGGAAGCATTTAATGTAGAAAATGTTGTTCTATTTCTCTTCTTGATAGCACTCGACAACCAGGGCGACGAGCTAGGGAGGGGAGCTGCAGAGGGGGGAGACTGCCCAAGGAAAGCAATATGTTTGCGAGGCTGATCATTAAGAAGATTAACTTAACCCAGTCGAAGATGTATCAATCTCCTTATTGATCAGTTTAGCAAACATATTAGTGTGCTGGCGTAGCGTTGCAGGCCTGTCCGGAATGCGCTTCATCAGGTCCGGGGTAGATGAGCTGTCCCTGGTGCTGGCCATGGGATCTCTCGCTTATGGCGCGTGCACCGATGGGAAAGGTCACCTCTCTTCTCTTCCTGTGCAAGGTTGTCCCCAGAGAAGGAGATGAATGGAGAAGCTGAGTGTGTTACAGAGATGGCTGTCACGAGCTGGGTTCAAAGCCAACCTGCATGCTCTTGTTTAGAAAGGATTCCTGTGACTTTTCATTCAACAACAAAAAAAAAAGCGTAATGTGAGCCTGTATTTGTTGAACATTTAGAGAACGCTGAAAGAAAATTATTTCAAGTATCTCCATATGTGAGAGATCCCGTTGTGATAATTTAACGTTCTTTCTACTGGAGTGCAGAAACATAGATGGAAATAGTTCCTCTTCAGAATCTAGTGCAAGCACTTTCATATTTTATTTAAAAAGAAAAAAAGCACAAAAATCAAACTATGCTTTGAAGTTTTTGGACAGATATCAAATACTTCAGTTTGAGTCATTGGTACGAAATAATGAAGATGTTTTTGAAGTGATGTTTATGTAGGTTTAAAACGTTTTATTTATTCATTCAAAAATATTTACTGTGCAGAAAGTCTCTTTCAGCTTCTGACGTCAGACCTGTCTATTCCATACCGCTAACAGTAAGCCCTTGAAGGGGAAGAGAATGGAACAGAATTAGGTGACATCATTTCCATGAGCTGGAGGGTAGCTTTCCTCTCTTCTCATTCACAACACTAAGGAAATGGCAAATCCTGAGCTTAATTATTCACAATTAGTATTATCGGGAACTTGAGTAATTTTATTATAAAACTAAATTCCCTTCCTAGCTAATTCCATAATTGTTTGCCTCATTTCACCTCATTTCATAAAGGATAAATACTTGGCCCAAGATCAGTTGCCTCTTAGTTCCCTTCAAAACCTTTGGAACTGAAGTTCCATTCCAGAGGGACTCCAACACCATTACATCTTAATGTATTAGAGACGGGATAGATGTACAATGCTCCTTGCAGGGGGGGAAAAGTGCTTAGCTAAAAGGAAAAAAAAAAAAGAAACGTTCATTTCTCACAGGAACTCTTGGTTCCTCTGGGGAATTCCTGAGAAAATCCTGGAGAGAGAGTCAAACGCTGGAGAATGTCATTGGTGATGTTATGGAGGAAACACTGAATGAGCGGGAACAGCAACCTGTGATAATTACCTTTTTATCTCATGTAATTTTCAAGGCTTAAGCAGAGAAAATGAAGGAATCACTTATTGGTTAATTCATTCAACAATATTTAGTGAAAGCTTCATATTTTGCCAAGAAGTGGGCCTGAAAGATGAAAATGCTTCTTCTCTGACTTCAAAAACATTCCGAGTCTAGACAGAGAGCGGGCATGTGGGGTCATGTCCTTTTAGGGGAGCATCTTCAAGGCATGCCACCTGTGCGCCTCAGGGTAGGGCCCATGATACACTCACCTGAGAGCGAGTTTTCCTCATGGGAAACTATTTCAGTGGCCTCCCTTGTTTGTGGGAAAGCAAGGCAGAGATCATCTTTTTTTTTTTTTTTCTAGAGAAAGAGAAAGCCAGAATTTTAACTCATGTCTGTCTCCATGTGCAAAGCAGGAAGACAGTGTAACCGGCTGAGTGGGCTCAGGTGTGTGGGGACAGGTAAGCAGGAGGGACGTGGCCGGGGAAGTTCTGTGGCCCCTCGGGACCAGCCTGGGGCTCTGGTCCTTCGCAAGTCTGCTTTAGCGAGTGCCTTATAGATGACCACAAAATATTCGGCCTGTCAAAATAAAACAACAAAATGAACCATCCTTGACCACATACCTCTTCTGATGGGACCATGCCTGGTCTTGTTTCAAATAATGAGCTTGCTCACAAATTCTGGTTTCTAGACTCTTCCTTAGACCTAAGGATGCAAAGCCTCTGATGCTGGGGCCCAGAATAATGAGTTTTAACAAATGTTCCTATAATTCTTATGCCCTTCAATTAGAGGCAATTGGTTTAACAGGCTTACTCTGAGTTTGTTGAATGTTACCGACATTTAGATACTCAGAAGTTGATATGTAACTGGTCTCTATAGTTTTAAAGTGTAGACACATATTCATTTGGTTATAAATCTGTCCAGTGAGAGCTTACAATCTTCATGTGAACTGGAGTTTGACTTAACACAATAGTGAGCCTGGGTAACTCTGGAGTGAAACCCTCAGGCCATCTTCCTGGGGTCTGCTGGAGACTACAGAGATGGAGACCCCTAGCTGGATTTTGGCATCACCACCATGTTTCACGCCCTGGTGTGTAGAGATTACAGACTCAGACAGAGGGAAATTAAGTATCTGAGAGGTGGTAACATCACTTGGGGCCCACCTGCGTCTGTGGAACTCGGGTAGAAGCCACTGCATGTGGTGAGCACACAAACACCGCCACGGAGTTGAGGCTGTTGTATCCTCCATGATGCGTGTCTTCCTGGAAATGGGTGGGCATAGGGTTTAGGAAAACATGTGCCCTGGGGAAAGCTGGGAAGTGAAAATTCTCTTTCCATGTGTAGATTTGGATTTTCACACGTGAAATTAATCCAGAGAAGGATGCCCACACGTAGGAGATAAGTTAGCTCCTGACATAGGCAGTCTCCTAACTGTTGGCGTTTCCCAGAGAAGAGAGATCCTGCCTTTCTTACCCCAGAGGCGGCGCAGAGCAGAGGAGATTGGGGCACCTGCCATCTGCGGGCAAGTTAGGCTTGGATGGTTCACTGACGGGAGTGACCTTTATGGTTCCTTCTAAACCTAAGAGATTATGATTCTGGTAAATTATTTATAGGAAAAAGTACAATTTTATCCAAAAGCCTGTTTGTATTGTGGGTAGCTAACAAAGCAGGGAGATCAGTGCCTCAGTAAAGCCAAAGGTTTGGAAACATGATCGCCAAAGCTGCTTCTTACTGAGATGCCAGACTTAACGGAATGCTGGTCTCCTCCAGGGAGATTTATTTCTGGCCTTCCTGAACAGGGGACGTCCCTCAATGTGGGGACAACCACGCACTCGGGGCCTGCCGCTCTTCCCTGCTGTAATGGTGTTGTGCGCTAAACTGTCCCTCCTCCCACACTCCGTTCCCCTTCAGGGTCAACGTCATACACTGATGGAATAGCTAACTGTGCCAAAGAGGGTAGCTTTTGACCACGGAACTGAGTTTTTCTCTTTGCTCAGAGTTAATTGGCCATAAGGGGCCCAGGTCTCTATCCCGGTCTCATTAGCGCCAAGTTTTAACTACATGACCGGACTGACCCGTGTCCAGAGCCACCGTCCTCTCCAAATGGGGAGATGAAAGTCATCTGTGTGCTCATTGTTCATTAACATTTACATCATCATGCCCGGAATTCGGGGAGGCCACTGTTCTGAGGGGACCGTGCAGGAAAGCTTCTGAGGGTCCTTCCAATTTGCCACCTGCATTTGTACGCTAGGCCTGCAAAGCTCAAGGAGGAACTTACAGGGCAAGGAAAGCAAATAATCACACGCGATTTGACTGACACCCTGCCGTGGGTGCGAGATGAGCCCCAATCCAGGAACAGTAACTGAGGGGAAACAGTGGAGGCTCACCTCACAGAGCCTGCTGAGACACAGGACAGTTCACGTCTTGAAAGTGTGGGTGACCTGGAAAGGGCTGAGCAGCATGAGTTCCACGCCGTGGGGAGCAAGGTTTGATTTAAATATCTGGACAGAGGTGGCTTATTCATTCGTTTCTTCCTTCATTCATTCCCTGGCTCACTTTTTGCTGAGCTACGCTGTGCTAGAGAGTGAGCCAGTGCAGGGATACGAAGCCAGACAGGAGGTTTGTTAGGAGAACTGGCAGATGCCCTGGGGGGGGGCTGGGGGGGATGGACAGGCAGGGCTGGGAAGTCAGCCTACAGCACAGTGGCCGCTGCCCTGTCCCCTGGTCCCCGAGCGGGGTGACCCTCAGAGCTGCCCCCAGGGTCAGGTCTGACCTTGGGTCAGTAGATTCTCTGGGTTTCTATCTGGGGTGGGGGTGGGGTGCTTCTGCCCTGGAGAGGTGGTGTGGTGAGGGATCCCAGCATCCCGTGCAGGGATCGATATTCCACCCATGACGGATCGCCCTGCACCAAACTGCCGACAACTGTGACCCAGCTCCTGTCAGAAACCCTCCAGTTCCCATGGAAGGTCAGCTTGTTCTGTTCGAGCCCAATTATGGAGCTATCAGACGTGGCTTCCTTTTACTGAACTAAATATGGCTTTCTGTAACTGTCACCTATTACCGATGCAGGTGCGAGGGGGGACAACGAAGCAGCCCCCCGTCTGTCCTGCCTCTGCCACACAATCTGTCTCCTCCTTTACACTCAGAGCTCTTAAGACAATCGGCAGAGTTACTCAGTCCCTTTCTTGGCTGACTTTTCTTCTCTCAGCCAAGTGGAGGGCTCTGGTATCCTCAGAGTATAACCACATGGGTGTTAAAGATTAAGGAAGAAAATAACTTCAGAGAAATCTTAAAAGTCACTCCATCCAGGGGAAGAAAAGGCCAGGGGCTTCGGAGGACAACGAGAAAGGAGTGCGCAGAGCTGCTGTGGGTGCTGGTAGAGAATCAGTCCTCTTGTAGCACCGTCTCAAGTGTCTGACCCAGAGTGACGAGTGAGTGCGTGGCCGTGAAGGTGGGCTGCTAGCCCCGCCCTCGTTGATACTAGATTTGCTTGCAGAGGTTTTCCAGAAGCTGCTTCCGTGAAATTCTCATCCTGCTGGCACTGACCAAAGCCACCACCTCTCGTGGTTACCTCTCGTGGTTTCTGTATGTGGCTGGGGCATTCTGGGATGCTGCTTCTGCAGAGCGCACATTGTGGTCAGAGGCATGTTGTCTTTTCTACACACCTGGGAAGTCCAAACAAGGAAGAGAGTAATAAAGTCTACCTCACAGGCCCGAGGTCAGGGCGTCTCTCTCCACCCACAGTTGAAGGTGCCCAACACGAACAAGGTCACCCAAAGGAAGGTTCTGGTGTGTCCCCTGCTGTCCCCGGGCTGGCTATGTGCACAGAGCTGTCCAGAATGTGGTAGGAAACAATCTCAACATAGCAGTCATTAAGGATGTTATTTCCATGGAAAAGTAGAAATGTAAATAGTCTAACTAAGCTCACATCTCTCCTCTGTACAATGAGGACATCGAAACAGGCGATGTTCAGGTGCCTTCCATTTCAAGATGCGTAAGAAAGAAAGATAAACACATTGTAAAGGAGGTCACTCCTATCACATAGAACAAACAAACCTTGGACAGACTATATCTAAACCCCAAATTAGAATATAATTTGTCAAAACACAAGATTTCTGACTGTTAAATAACCGTTTTTATTTTCAAAGTGTATGTTTTTTTAATTTTTAATTTTTTTGTTTTTTTAAATTATTTCTAAAATTTTCTTCTCTTTCTATCTCTATGTCTATCTATCCATCTCTCTGTCATCTATCTATCTATCTATCTATCTATGTATCTATCATCTGTCTATCTATCTATCTATCTATCTATCATTTATCTACCTACCTACCTATCTATCATATATCTATCATCTGTCATCCATCTTTCTAGATTGTGAGCCATGGTCCTCACCTCGTCCTTTAAACTGGCTGTCATCTCCTCTGTGGCCAGTGGAGAACCACACTCATTTGTATTTTACAGATCCCAGAGGAAGGGTTCTGGCCGACCAGCATGGGTCCAGCGTGCAGCCAGGACCAGTGCAGGCACGTGTCACCCTGAGCCAGATGATCAATCCAAGCCTATGAGGGTTGCAGGGGGTGGGGGCTCATTGCACAAAAGGCCATTCTGGGTGGCCAGGCACACACTGGCACACCTGTGGTGGTCGTTAGAATGTCAAAGTCCTTCTATACTGGCTGGCAGACAGAAGCTGCCAGGGAGACTGGGTGCCACATCTCAACCAACAGGGTCTCTGATGCCCCTGGGCCTTCCCACCACCTAATAACCACAGGGAGCACATCTGGTGCCAGAGGGCCCTCCAAGACATGCTCTGGTGTCCAAGCAGCATCCTTCTGGTGAGTCAATGGCAAAGGCATAAGACTGTCCAATATCGTATCTATTGCTGCCCAGGTGTGGGGGCGTGGAGGAGAGTGTGGCTGGATGGTGGAGGCGGAGGGGGTGTTGGAATAAGGCAACAGACAAACAGCGTTTCCATTTTCCAGTACATCCAGCTGATCTGACCCTTACGGGTGCACCTCCACCAAGCTTTTTGCTTCTCTAAACTCCGGCTTCATTCTCCCCTCCAGGGGGCTAATTCTATAGAAGCTGGGGGTGTTTAAAGTGCTGGGCACGTAATAGGCCAACGTTAAGTGATCATTACAGGAATGTGGGTTTTAACAACCATGAATTCCCTCAAAAGAGACACATATGGACACCATGCCTCTCCGTTACCCCATTATTACCCGGGAATGGTAGAACTAATCCTATCAGAAACTTGAAGTCGTTGAGAATGTCACTGGGAACCCAGAACTGTTGCACTGATACGAATTCACGACTGGGCATGAATTCAAAACAGAAGCTCCACGTGGCTCCCCCGAGTGGCTTTCCCCACGGGTCTCTCAGCCGTCACCATACCCTGTTCGTATCCTCAGCGTGTACCCCAGGCGGGTCATGGTTGGCTGCTTCATACCCATGTTCTCTGCCTCTTTCCCTAGAACCTAAATTTCCCCAGGGGACAGAATTTGCCTGTTTTACAAACTACCTGGATTCCATTACTTGCACAGGAACTGGAACCCGGTAGGTAATTAACAAGTCTTTACTAAAAGAACCATTAAAAAATTCGAGTGCAAAATACTCACAAAATTACAAGTGTTACAAGAGTGTGAAGGACAAGTGCCTGGTCTTAGAAGGAGGTGTGTCACATACCTGGTGATCCAAACCTTCGCGTCCACCTGTTTGCTTCCAAATGCTTAAGAGCAGCAGGTCTTTCCCACCAGCACTATCAGTTGAGTAACGGACATTTGCCTAGAATTGCTAAAGGTCTGCAAGATGCCGTAGCAAGTGGGTTCATGCAAAGCGCATGTAGGTCACAGACACCCCTTCTTGTCATCTTCTCCAGAGATTCCCGACCCTTCTCAGATGAGTCCATTCCAGCTCTTTAAATTCTTGCCTGTTGTGGCAATTTCTTGGTTTAGGGACAATCAGACCTAAACAGCGAGAGATTCTGGTAATGTTCTAGACACAGAGAGGAGTAGCACTAAGGAAAAGCACGCTAATATTAATTTGCTAGAGTATAACACAACCATAATGAGGCTCTTCATGGCCGTATCCGCCAATTTTATGACTCCTAACGTAGGGTTGCAGGTAATATCATCCCGGATGTTAACCAGCCACGCTGTCTGGACTAAGTTGCCTCATAACACACTTCTGGTTGTAGACTAATGAGGATTCTAAAGATGAAGTCCACCCATTAGGGAGGTGTTATGTTTTAAAAACACACTAAACCATTTGTATGCAAATCTATGCATAATCTATGCATATCTATGTCTAGAAAACAAAGTTGTTATGCATTTGAAAAGTATTTTACTTTTCTTTTGTAAATAAAATATCATTACAGGGATAATATCCATTGTTTATAGGGAAGATACCAGAGATGTTGGGCAAAATTAAGCAAACGTGTTTCTTGAGCAAGCAAGAAGTTCTCAGGTTTGTGACAGATAAAACCAGCTTTCTCTTTGAGAAATTGACTATTTGTAAAGTAGACATCAATTGTATTTTTATAATTACAAAGATAAATGAGGAATTCTTCAACTGTAGACAATTGCAGTATTTTAATAATACACACTGTCATTCATTCACAAGTGTTTGTGGGTCGTCTACAACGTGTTATATGTTGGCCAGTGTGCTTGGACGCAGCCGTGAATGCAAGAACAAGGCCTGTCCACACGCTATGTCACTTGGCAAAGGCAGTAAGGTTGCAGATGGAACTGAGACTGCTTATCACCTGACCTTGAAATAGGGGGGTTGTCCTGGGTTCTCACAGGGGTCCTTACAGTGAAGGTGAAAGGCAGGAGATCCAGAATCAGAGAAGGAAATGCACAACAGAAACAGAGTTTGCAGGAGTGGGGTTGCTGGCTTTGCTGATGGAAGGGGCCATGAGCCAAAGAGTGTGGGTGCTGGAATTTGAAGAGCTGTGTCCTCCCAAATTCATATGTTGAAACTGTAACCAGCAAAGGCGATGGTGTTAGGAAGTGGGGCTTTTGGGAAGTGCTTAGGTCATGGGTCGGAGGGAGCTCCTGATGGCATCAGTGCCCTTCTGAAAAGGCCCCGAAGAACAGCCTCATTTCTTCCACTCTGTGAGGTGTGCAATGTCTGTGACCCAGGAGGGGGTCTCACCCAACCCTGCTGGGACCCTGACCTTGGACGTCTAGCCTCTAGAGCTATGAGCAACAAATTCCCACTATTGATAAGCTACTCGGTCTGTGGTATTTTGTTCTGGCAGCTCGAATGGTCTAAGGTGGTGGACAGCCTCCAGAAAGGAACCCAGGCCTGCCACCCCCTTGAGTTTAGCTCAGAGACACCCACTTTAGGCTCCTGATGTCCAGAACTGTAAGCTAATGTTAAGCCCCTAAGTGGTATTCATTTGTGACAGCAGAAATAGAAAATTAATACAGTGAGGCAGACGGCTTCCACCCAACACCATGACAGCCACACCTGCCACATTTCCTAGAAACCCCTAATGGTGACACCCCTCCTTGCATACTTCTGTATTTTTTATCATAGTTTGCTTTTGCTTTTTCTTTCTTTCTTTCTTTCTTTCTTTCTTTCTTTCTTTCTTTCTTTCTTTCTTTCTTTCTTTCTTTCTTTCTTTCTTTCTTTCTTTCAATTTGAGAAGGGAGCGGGGGAGAGGGGCAGAGGGAAAGCGAGAAAGAATCCCAAGAGTGCAGAGCCCGATACCAGGCTTGATCCCATGACCCTGGAATCATGACCTGAGCCAAAATCAAGGAACATATGCTCAACTGACTGAGCCACCCAGGTGTTCCTGTTCATATTTTTTCTTAAAAAAAAAAAAGAGTTTAAGGTAAACTTGTGTCTGTTCTAGTCTTTCATGTCCCCTTTGCTACTCTAAGGAGGCTACTCAGATTTAGACTTTGTAAGGACACTCACTGTAAAAGGCAGCTCTCAAGCAATTGTTAGCACAGCCAATTTCAAGAAATCATGGACACTTTCTGTGGTGTAACAGATCTTGCAAACGTACGACTCTTGGATCCCCTCATGGGATGGTTTCTCCCTAAACAGCTCTGAAGGTGAAAGTTGTCCCTGGCTGTATGTATGAGACCAGGTGGGACAGGCCCCTGGAAAGAGTGGCCCCATGCATGGGAGCTGCACAACGGGGGTGGTCACAGAAAATCTGCCTTTCATTTCTAGCTCAGACAACAAACCGGTTTAAACTCTTCGGCCCAAGGAATGAGGGGTAATACTGCAGCTCTGAGTTTTCTTTTGGCCAACCCATGGGTAATTCAACCCATTGGTACCACTTGGTGCTGTGTGTGGATCCACTCCACGATGCCCCCCTTGTTTTAATACTTGCAGCATTTTAATCTCTGATGAATATGTTTCTGCAGCTACTGCTCTATCAGGTGACTCCACAAATCATTCAAAGACCAGAACAGGATAAAGTGAGGTTGATGAGATTGTAACTGGAAACTCTGACAGGTTCCAATGGAATAGCACCTTCAAGAAAAACCAGCAGCCGCGGTGGAGGTCAGGACAATTCTCGGGGGGTCTCTCCAGCGGTGGTGGCTGAGGGGCGCCCACAGAGAGAGGTGGAGCAGGGTCCCAGCATTGCAGCAGAGAGCCAGGCTTCTGTGGTGGGGGACAGAGGTCTGCCATTCCAGGTCCACAGCCCCCAGATTCTGTCCAAACCCCTGGAAACAAGTGGAGATGTGTCTGCCCCAGTCCACATGCTTCTGAGAGCCAGACCACCGCTAGCAACTTCTTCCTTCTGAAAGTCAGACAACTGGGAAGATCCTGACTCCAATAAACTCGTCTCTGAGTGCCAGCCAAGTAGAGGACCCCCTTGCTGTAACCTCTGACAGTCCGCCAGCCCCCAAGCCCCACTCTGAAGACATCAGTCTGCTGTGCTTGGGGGACCTGTGTCTGAGGGCATTCATCTCCCCTGCCTCTGTAAGTAATAAATCTAGCTTTCTGTTCCTTGACAGTGAGGACTGGGGCAGGACTGACTCTGATTCTCTCACAGACAAGAACTGCTGTGCATCTGTGAACAAAGGGGTTGAGAAGACAAGAAGCCAGAAATCAGAAGCATGAGATGATGATTATAATAAACCTCCCGTCACTGAAGTGTGCCCTATGTCGAGTCCCGGCATGAAACCGAACGGCTATTTCTTGTAACTCTATGAGGAAACTGAAATGCCTTGAATGTGCATTTATATAAACTTTAATTATGAAGTCCTGAAAAACAATGCATGATGTTTCTTATTTCCCATACTAACGTGAAAGCCAATAGATTAATTACTATGCTAAATTTCAATTTGGCTTTGAGTAAATTTTGGTTATTTATTCATTCATTACAAAATAAAGATGGAATTTATACTTCTCTCGTCAACGACTGGGCATGGCCCTCGCTAGTTCCTTGGATATTTTAAACAATCTTCAGTGTGTGTTTTGTGCTGTGTTCTAACTGGAGTTTCAGTGGGTTTACTTCTGGGGTGTCTGGGGGCTCAGTCAGTTAAGCATCCAGTTCTTGGTTTTGTCTCAGGTCATGATCTCACGGTTCATGGGTTTTAGCCCCACGTCGGGATCTGCGCTGACAGCTCAGAGCCTTGAGCCTGCTCCCAATTCTGTTTCTCCCTCTATCTCTGCCCCCCCCAACTTGTTCTCTCTCTCTCTTTCTCTCTCTCAAAAATAAACATTAAAAAAAGAAAATCTAATTTAAAGAGCTTCTGCACAGCAAAGGAAACAATCAATGAATTTAAAAGGCAACTTGAACAATGGGAGAAAAGATCCCCAGACCATATATTTGATAGAGGATTAAAAGCCAAAATATATGAAAACTCAAGATGCTCAGGAGTGAAAAAGCAATAATCCAGTTAAAAGTGTGCAGAGAGGGGTGCCTGGGTGGCGCAGTCGGTTAAGCGTCCGACTTCAGCCAGGTCACGATCTCGCGGTCCGTGAGTTCGAGCCCCGCGTCAGGCTCTGGGCTGATGGCTCAGAGCCTGGAGCCTGTTTCCGATTCTGTGTCTCCCTCTCTCTCTGCCCCTCCCCCGTTCATGCTCTGTCTCTCTCTGTCCCAAAAATAAATAAACGTTAAAAAAAAAAAAGTTAAAAAAAAAGTGTGCAGAGAACCTGTACAGACATTTTACCAAAGACAACATACGAATGGCCAATAGATGTATGAAAGGATGCTCAACATCACTCATCTTCAGGAAAATACACATCATAACCACAGTGAGATACCACCTCCTACCTGTTAGGATGGCTATTATGAAAAAGACAAGAGATAAGAAATGTTGAGTACGTGCAGCAAAGGGAACCCTTTGCACTGTTGGTAAGAATGTAAAATGGTGCAGCCATTACGAAAAACAATATGGCGGTTCCTCAAAAAACTAAAAAGTAAATTACTATATGATCCAGAAATCACATTTCTGGGTACATATCCAGAAGAATTAATATGAGGATCTTGAAGAGATATCTTCACCTCCCTCCCCCTCCACCATGTTCATTGCACTATTATTCACCATAGTCAAGACACGGATACAACCACACACACACACACACACACACACACTGGAATGCTATTCAGCCATGAGAAAAAAGGAAATCCTACCATTTGCAACGACAGGGATGGACCTTGAGGGCATCATGCTAAGTGAAATAAATCAGAGAGAGAGAGAAAGAGAGAGCGAGAGAGACCAATACTGAATGACCTCATGTATGTGTGGAATCTAAAAAACCAAACTCATAGAAACAGAGGGTCAGGATGGGGGCTTTCAGGGGCTGGGGTGGGGTGGGGATTGGAGAGATGTTGTTTGGGGGGACAAATTTGTAATTAGCAGATACATAAATTCAGGAAATCTAAAGCAGAGCACAATGAATATAGTCAACGATACTATATTATAAACTTCAAAGTTGCTAAGAAACTAGATCTTAATCTTAACTAGATCAAAAAATAAGTGATAATTGTGGGATGTGATGGCGGTGTCAGCTGACAGTAAGGTGGAGATCATGTTGCAATACGTACATGCATCAAACCGATACAGTATACACCCTAAATGTGCACAATGTTTTATGTCAATTCTCTCTCAACCCCAAAATAAAATGCATTCAGATGTAGCTCATACACGAAATAATGTGTGAAAAAAGCCATATATGTTCAACTTTAAAGCCCCAGGTAAAGGATCTTACAGATCCATGCAGCCAAACCCAGGCTCGAAAGATGCTCCCAGTACCTGGCTAATCCTTTCCCAAGGATTGCTCCGTAAAGATCCCTGACTTCACCCATTCACCACAGCTCTTGGGAGACGGGACTCTTGCTTATTTACTGGAAGAAAAGAGCATTCCTCTCAGTATGTAAATATTACTGGAGTTAAGGCGTGTACACGGTGCTTATGGGTTGTCACAGAGCGGTCCTCTCGATTCAAAGACTTACATTGTGCCAACTCCCAATACGGATGGTGACAGCATCTGGAATCTGGTTTCGATGATGGCAGATACGTATGTAAATGGAAATAAATGTTTCACAGCTCTAAGGGCGACGGGACATCCACAATGATGTGCACTCTCAGCAAGGAAGAAGTGATAAAAAGCCCCATGTAAAGAAAAGTGGATACAGGACCCTGGGATGTGGGATGAGGAATTCGGTGTAAGACAGGGCTGTGTCTGCCTAGTGGGGAAACCACCAGCTCGGGTCCGGGAAGGGGCAGACACAGAGTCTTACCCATGAACCAAGCAGTTAATAAAAGTAGCCGGTCACATATGGATTTCATGAAGGTTTACGCAGTTCCAAGGTGGCCTGCATTTATAATAGGTTTGTAGATGCCTCTCACATCACTTAACAGGGAAGAGTTGCAAAGCGGGAATATACAAAGAGCAGCTGGAAAGCAGTAAGCAACGTGGCTTGTGTGTGCCCCCCCCACACACACACCGAGACCGCATCCTGGCCTGGACCCCGTGTCCACCTCCTTTCTGCGAGAGGCCGTGTGATTTCTGTCCTTCTTGGACACGGAGTCCGGAGAGGTCCTCACTGGTCACATCCCAGTGTCGCAACCGTGGCTGGGGCATCCTGGCCCCGCTTTGCAGGAGTCCAAATAGTCCAGAATTAGAGCACTATTTCTATCTTTGCATTGATTTTCGCCAGGCGCGTTTGAAATGATGTTGCCTGTTCAGTTGTTTGCACAAATAGGCAAAGAAAATCCCCCCAAATCACTCCACGTGGCAGAGGATTTATGAAACATGTGGACTGGATAAATACTTCCTGTTCAAAAAAAAAAAAAAAAAAAAAAACCCAGGCAACTCCTAAATTGCCATTACAACACGCTAAGGCAGTTTAACTCAATTTAGCAACTAAGTCAATGTTTAGCCAAGCCGTCACGCGAGTGCCTTATTAAAATCCCCGTGGCTCTGGAGTGTCTGAGGTGGAAGGAAGGTTAAACTGCACATCAACGACTGAAGAAAGCCGAACGGATGTGCAGCCCAATTAAACCTTCAGCCCTGCTTTCGCTCGTAAGTTCTTCGTGCTCCTTGATTCCCCCTGGAACGCACCGCGAGGCAGCTCCGGAGTGGACCGCCGAGAACCTTTCATGCGGCGCCGCTGGCCCGGGGTCCGGCCGAGCCCTTCTGGGTGACAGGCGGCCGCTCCCTCTCTATTAATCATCGTCTGGCTCCCAACACCTGGGACTGACTCGGCCTCCCCCGGCTGCTATATTGACAATATTCCCTGTTGATTTCCTCATTTTCTCAGCCAAGGCGAGACTGACCTCTTTAAAATTCTTTATAAACGTCAGTAATTGCTGCCTCCAACTTCAATTCATTACTTTCCCAGGCCTCATGTATTTTGATGATATGAAAGTTGACCACATTTACATGCAAATTGAAGTTTTATATTAATAAGGGCCAGTGAAAGGAGATCGCATGGTAATGCTCCATTATGACTTTTAAATACATTTGCCCATGTCTCGGCTGGCATTAGCATGGTCAGACCATGAGGAAATCATGTTGGTCTGATTGCAATTTTGTTTTCCAATTGAAAGTACAATTTCATCAGGTTTCCCTGTCATTTCTAATAATGACTTAAGTTTGCCTGCTAAATTGGAGAATTTCTCCGGCCTTCGGATGGGCTGGGAAACAGGTGAGGTGACAGGCGGTGCTTCAGCGTGAAATGCTTCATCGCGGCGCGGCCACTGTCAGTCCCATAGGCTCCTTCCATGGCAGGAGCCAGATCACCGGAGGCTCCGTGCAGCAGAGGCTGATAATCCTAAGCACGTAAACTTTTATCCTAGGACTCTGAGAGCCCAGCGACACTGCATTTGCTCATATACCTTTTATGTACTTGTTTGTTTGCGTGTTTATTTATTTTTGAGACAGAGAAAGAGTGCAAACATGAGGAAGGGAGTGGGGCAGAGAGAGAATCTTCAGCAGGATGCACACTCAGCATGGAGCCCGATAGGGGGCTCGATCCCACGACCCTGAGATCATGACCTGAGCCGAAGTCAAGAGTTGGATGCTGAACTGACTGAGGCCCCCACGCACCCAGGTCCTATACCTTTAATGTAATGATGGATTGGATGCTTATTTTTCCCCAGTGCAAGGCTGCTGGTTTCTGTCTCCTTCCATGTATTTGTACTTTGCAGCATTGAGGAGCTGATTACTTTTCTTCCCTCCTAGTAGATTATCTGTAGAAGCCAGGGACAGAGTTATGCATTACTGTCATGAGTAGAACTGTAAGACTCAGAACTTGATCAGAAACAGCTCTTCAGAAAGAGCATTTTTTCTGACTTACTCCCCATTAAATTGAATGTGGATTGTGTACTTACGATGAGTCAAGATACTGAAAGAAAGATACCGATAAAATCTTTGCACGGTGGAGCCCGAGACACTGAACGACAAGGAAGTCTAATTATAGAAATTCCCCGAGACTCTAGAACAACTGTTACGCTCTCCCATGATTCAGTTTACACAGTTGTAGACTGGGAGAATGTGCATCTCATTCGTCTCTCAACCTCATCGGGGCTCCACTAACTTACAAGGTACGATGGCACCAACGTTTGTCTCTTGTGAATGGTGATTTTGACGCTGGCTGATATTCTGGGTAAAAATACACACGTGCCAATGCGATGCCCCTTGCCATCACAGATATGCTATTAAATAGACTTAGGGCATATCACCTGACTTAGATGATACAATCACCTGTTAGCCAACAAATTCTTAGTGCATTCAACCTTTATCTGATCTGTTTTATCTCCACGGAGATAAGACACTGATGACAGACTGAAGACATGGAAGGCCACTGCATGGACAATCGGATTCTATTGTCTCCGACTGGTAGAGTAGATGCCCAGAGAACTGTCCACATCAACGCCTTCCATTCTCAATCACTCCCTTTGGCAGTCTGCAGATAAGCATGATGCAATTTACAAACAAGTCCAGGATTCACAGGGAGCCAATGACACGCATACCCAACACACTGACTATTTACGTAAAAACAGAGAGGATTGCTTGTCCGCTGACTGGTTTCTGATTTCAAAGTCAGGTTAGACCCAGTGTGCATGGTTTTGTTTATTGCCTTTTGATTTTTTTAATGTTTATTTATTTTTGAGAGAGAGAGAGACAGAGACAGAGCATGAGCAGGGGAGAGGCAGAGAGAGAGGGAGGCACAGAATCCGAAGCGGGCTCCAGGCTCCACGCTGTTAGCACAGAGCCCGACGTGGGGCTGGAACTCATGAACCGCGAGATCATGACCTGAGCCGAAGTCAGAGGCTTGACTGACTGAGCCACGCAGGCACCCCCATTTTTTTTAATCTTAGTAACATCAAACACATTCTAAGGAAAATACGAGATAGGTTGTATTGAGCAATGATACTTGATCAGGGGAAAGATGGAGTGTGGCCCCGTGGAGCTGGAGGAAGAGAAAAACTCAAACACTGATTTGCTTTGACAACCGATGTTTGAGTAATGATAAATGCTCTCGGATCAATACAGCAAGTGGTGGGTACCATAAGCAGATGCCCACCTGCCACTGTGTGGACAGGTGTTTGTCATGCGGTTGTTCAAACAGTGGTTCTAACCTTTGCTTCGGGCTGCTAACTGAACATGCGGTGACTATGGATTTTCTCTCCAGGAAAAATCTTCACACGACATTGTGTGTGCAATTCCAAGATGTGGAAGCAGAATAATGGCCCACCAGGAAAAGTCTCCATCCTAACCTTGGCACCTGTGAATGAATATGGTGCGTGGCAGAAGGGAGTCAAGGTTACAGGTGGAATGCATGTGCTAATAACCTGACCTTGAGATGGGGAGATTAGCCTGGATCACCTAGGTGGATCCAGTGTAATCATGAGTGTACTTAAAGGTGGAAGAAAAGGCAGAGGAGAGGGTCTGTGAAAGGGATGTGAAATCAGAAGCAAATGGACTGTACAGGAAGGGGCAGCCATCCAAGGAATGTCTCGGCCTCTAGAAGCTGGAAAAGGCGAGAAAATTGATTTTCTCCCAGATTCCCCAGAAAAGAGTGCAGCCCTGCTGATGCCATGATTTTAATCCATCGAGACCTGCATGGGCTTTCTAACATACGGAATTGCAAGGTTATAAATCCGTGTTGTTAATTTTAGGCACAGGATTTATAGCAATTTGTTGTAGCGTCAATAGAAAACTTCTATAACTCTTGGAGGCCCATCCAATGAATGCTTTCTTGAGGCCTCGGCGAAGTGTAGATGTGGTGACTCTTTACAAACATACAACACAGTGGGATGAGCAAAACCGGCGTTCCCAAGAGCACCAAGAAAGCTCTGTGGAAGGCAGCACAGCGCACTCACTGTGGACAGATTGCTTTAATGCCTACCCTGAGCCCAGACCTATACAGGGGAGCAGGTCTCTTGTGTGGGAAGCCCACCCCTGGGAGGCAAGGATGAGTGGTCCTTTAACTCACCCCAATCTGCTGTGGGCACAGGAAATGTAAACGAAAATGAGCAAAACCCAACTTTGTAATTACCTGTGATGAGGGTGGCCAACTGACAGTGGGGCCGACACGGTGCCTGGCTCAGTTCTTAGCATTTGGACTCAGCATCCTTTCTGTTGCGCGTTAGCTTTTTAGTGTCTTCAGTTATGTAGACTGAGTTGGAAAAACCTCACCGGGAAGCACATGCTCAGCGACTGGGGGAGCAGCGGTGAACGCCAGGCACTCTCTTCCCTTCCTTCAGAGCTCAGCACACATCAGAAGCATCCTGCTTCATCAGACAGCACGGGCTGCCCCTTCTTGGTCTTTCTAGCCACCTTCTCTCTGATCCTGAAGTCCTAGAAGAACCAAAGCATGGGGTCTGGTCTTCTTCTCTAACAAGCATTTCTGCCTGGGGGACCAGACTTGCCCCCTGGTCTCATCGCCATCCAGGTGTTGAGCTGCAGAGTCAAAGTCAACTCACCCTGGGTGTCTCCGTCTGGGCACTGATATAATGGCCTGAGTCCCATCCCTCCCCTACAGCCGATTCTCTGCTGGGAATTCCCGCTTCAGGGAAGCCCACTGTCTCTCACCAATTCCTTATCTCAAGGACCTTAGAGATACCTTGGCTTTTCCTCATTTCTTTGTCCTTATTCTACTTTGTCACAATCCCTCCCAACATTGCCCTCAGATGATCCAGATTCCTGCACTGCCCACCACTTCCTTCATCTGTTAGTGTCCAGACCCCACTGCTTCCTCACCTGAGCCTAGGATGTCGCATGGGCCCTGCCCTGTCCATGCTCCTCTCAACATGTTGAGTCATCATCTGAAAAGTGATCTGATGATGTCCCTCCTCTGCCTCAGACCGCCCAGAACTAGAGCAGAAGTCAAGCCTCTGCTCTGTGTCACCCCCCACCCCCACCAGGATGTCTCAACATCCTCTTGGGTCATGTCCATTTTCATCGACTCCCATCCACTCTCATGTCCAGCACACCTGCTCACTCTCGATGTCTTAGCCTTTGGCTGGGGGCGGGGGGGGGGCGGGACTCTGTTGCCTAAAATACCCTTCCTTCCCCCTGGTCTTCCTGGCTCTTTTAGGGCTCTTTTAGGGCTCTTTTAGGGCTCTCTTCGGATGTCCTCTCCCCAGAGAAGCCATCCACGGTTCCTCCATCTCGAATAACCCTGCCCATCTCATCACCTTCCCTCTTAGTTGGCTTGTCTTCCGTCATTGCATGAATGAGACCAGGTCACCTCATTCCTTCATCTGCCTCCCCATCAATCTCCAGTTGGTTCAGCCATACCACCTGCTCCAGGAGGGGGAACCCTATGGCACTTCTCCTCTGCTGCCTTCCCAAAGCCCCATTCACAGAGAGGACCCAGACTATATTGTGCGGTGTTATTGGGGCATTGACAATGCACGTGCCTGCCTACAGGTGGCTTCTGGCAACACCACAGTCCCTCCGAAGTGTGTGTGCCTGTGGGTATCCCACGAAAGTGGCTTTATAGGAGTACGTGTGATGGGGTTGAAATACAAGGGGTAGGAGTAGAACCAGTGACGGATCGGCCATTGTCTTCGTGCCTCTGTCTCTACGCTTCCTTCATTCGAACAGCCCCCTCCACGCCTGTCTGCAAATGCTCCGGTCTCGGCCGTTCTGCATCCAGGGTCCACGTGGTTTCCTCTGCTTCCCCCAGGTAGCAATTTCTCCTCCTGTCCAACCCACCCATGACTCCTTTGGGGTCTTAATCACCCTCCACCTGCATTTGTAGTGATTCTAGACAGCAAATCCTGCATATAGAATCCGTATCAGACCACCCTGGGGCTAATTAAGTGCCCAAGAGTCATTCACTGAATATTTAAGGAATAAACCCATCAATTAACTGATAAGTCGTTTATGACATGTGTCTGCAAGGCACAGAGGGTGACCAACGGTCCCAGCTTGCCTGGGACTGTCAGCCTGTAGCACTGATTGCGTTGCTTTCCAAGCAATCCCCTCAGCCTGGGGCAAGCCGGAACCCCTGGTCTCCCTAAAGACATGTGGCCTTAATACCAGCCGGTTCCTGGCTCTACCCGGCAGGTTGCAGTAACTGCCCTATCATTTAGAAGATTCAGAAATGGGATGTTCTGCGTGTGTGAAATGATTTGCCAACTGATGATCCATTTTCCCAGAAATACAAACGGTCTTCCTCCCTGGAAAAACAGTATTTCACCCCTTCTGGGTCTGAATAAGCCACCAACAGTGAACTGTACTTTGTAGTGAGTCAGATAACAGAAAAGTCACTCCAAGAATGGTTCAGCTTATTTTATTTACTTAAGTTTGTGCCGGAGACGAGAAGAGAGGCCGGGCCACACATGAAGAGACTTTTGGCTCCTATTCGGATTATTTAAGGGACTTTAATTCTCCTCTTTTAGTCATGGGCAGGTGCTCAGAAGAGGGCTTTCCTCGGGAGCAGAGTAATTACCATCTCAACCTCTCTTTCCACCTTCTTTCCCCTAAAGCAGTGTAACCCTTCATTAAAAAAAAAAAAAGTCTTGGGGCGCCTGGGTGGCGCAGTCGGTTAAGCGTCCGACTTCAGCCAGGTCACGATCTCGCGGTCCGGGAGTTCGAGCCCCGCGTCGGGCTCTGGGCTGATGGCTCGGAGCCTGGAGCCTGTTTCCGATTCTGTGTCTCCCTCTCTCTCTGCCCCTCCCCCGTTCATGCTCTGTCTCTCTCTGTCCCAAAAATAAATAAACGTTGAAAAAAAAAAATTTAAAAAAAAAAAAAAAAAAAAGTCTTAATCAGAAGCACGATGTATAAAAACAAAGCCAGTGGCCCTGACGGACACTGAGTGGTGGGGTGGCCAGCCTCCCGGCCCCTGGCCTCCCCCAAGGGGACCTGGCCTGCAGTCCCCAACCCAGTCTAAACCCTCACACGGAGCGCATCTGGGGAGGGCCAGACTCGGGGGAGGAGGGCAGGTCTTTCCTGGCATCTGAACGGCCTGTACTTTCCTGTGGCCTCGTCAGGGCCCATGCCAGGCAGAAAGAGCCACATGGTGTAGAAATCTTCTGACCTTGTTTTTGTGTGTCCATTCTCTTACCATTAACTCCCCCTCCACACACACACAGAGAAAAATCTAAAACTTATCTCACGGGTTAAAGCATGAGGGAGAATAACGATTGTCTAAGTGGATTGTCTAAGGCTGTCGGCCTAATCCCTCCACGGAGGGATGTTGCCTTTACTGGGATAATTCAGGAGACAGAAAACACCCTGGGCAATCATTCTCCTTGACCAGATATCATTTAGTAAGAAAATTAATAACCCATCGACTTCTATAGGACCCCAGTGCAGGGTGTAGTGTGGCTGTAATTAGCTATAATTTTTCTCCTTCCTTTCTTCCCTCCCTCCTCCCTTCCTACTTCCTTCTTTTCCTCTTCCCTCCCTCCTTTGCTCCCCTCCTCCCTCCCTTCCTCCCTCCCATCCTTCCTCCTCCATCCTCCCTCCCTTCCCTCTTTCCTTCCTTCCTTCCTCCCTCCCTGCTTCCTACTTTCCCACCTTCCTACCTTCCTTCCTTCCCTCCTCCCTTCCTTCTTCCTTCTTTTCCTCTTCCCTCCCTCCTTCCTCCCCTCCTCCCTTCCTTCTTTCCTCCCTTCCTCCCTCTCTTCCTTCCTCCCTCCCTCCTTCCTACTTTTCTTCCTTCCTTCTTTCCCTCCCTTCCTTCCTACTTTTCTTCCTTCCTTCCCTCTTTCTTTCCTTCCTTCCTTCCTTCCTTCTCTCTTTCTTCCCTACTTGTTTCCTTCCCTTCCTCTTCTCTTCCCTCCCTTCTTCCTACCTTCCCACCTTCCTTCTTTCCTCCTCCCTCCCTTCTTTCCTTCCTTCCCTCTTTCCTTCCTTCCTTCCTTCCTCCTTCCCTCCCTCTTCCCTACTTGCTTCCTTCCCTTCCTCTTCTCTTCCCTTCCTCCTTCCTACCTTCTCACCTTCCTTCTTTCCTCCTCCCTCCTCCCTTCCTTCCTTCCTTCCTTCCTTCCTTCCTTCCTTCCTTCTCTCCCTCTTCCCTATTTGCTTCCTTCCCTTCCTCTTCTCTTCCCTTCCTCCTTCCTTCCTTCCCACCTTCCTTCTTTCCTCCCTTCCTCAGGCACTGAAAGGTAGCAACAGGCAGCAATAGGGCTGAGAGCCCAGACTTTGGGTTTACCCTCCTTCCATGCCAGTACAAAGTGAGCAGCTTGCAGGACAGGGACGGTTTCATTTTTGGCTCTGCTCTCAAGATAGCTCTACATCTCCTCACTTGACTTTCCATTCTACGGACCACAAGAGAAAGCCAAACTTTGATTTTGGAGTTTCAGTTTACTCCAACTGCCCACTGACATTGGCCATGGCTACCCCTGCACCCTCCCTGTGTGGGACAAGCAGCTGATGGAAATATTTCCTCTGAGTCAGATAAGTGAATTTATTCAAAATCATTCAATTGTATTAAAAAAGTAAAACAAAATATTCTAACCAGTTGTTAAAAAAAGGCTTGATAACGTGTTCCTCTCAGGATGCCACAAAATGTGGCTGAAGGCCTCCTGCACCCTGCATGCCTCTGTGTCCTTGTTCACTTTCTTCCGCGTGGAGTCGCTGGGTCATGTGGTGCTTTTGTGGTCAGTTTTCCCTCAGGAAACAACACGCTGTTTGCCACAGCAGCTGTACCACTCTGTGTTCTCACCACCAGCACAGGGAGGGGTGTTCCACTTTGTCCACATCATCACCAACACTGTTGCTAATGATAGCCATGCTAACCTGGGCACTGGTCTCTTGTGGTTTTGATGTGCCTGTCCTTGGAAACGCTGAGCGTCTTTTCAAGTGTCTGTTGGCCATCTGGATGTCTTCTCAGGAGAAATGCCCATTCAAGTCCTTTTTAATTGGGTTGTTTGTTACTGAGCTGTAGGAATTCTTTATATATTAAGATAGTAACTCCCTATCAAATACACGATATGCAAATATTTCCTCCCAATCTGTGAGTTGACTTTTTCACTCTGTTGATTGTATCCTTTTATGCAAAAAGTTTGTGTTTTTGTTTTGTTTCATTTTGCTTTGTTTTTTGATGGCTGAGGTCCTGAAGTCCACTGTGTCTGTGTTTTCCTTTGTTACCTGTGTTATATCCAAGAAATCATTGCCAACGTCAGCGTCATGAAGCATTTTCCTGTCTTTTCGCTTACGAATTGTACACTTTGCTCTTATGTTTAGGTCCCTGATCCATTATGAGTTAATTTTTATTTTTTTATTTTTTTTTTTTAAATTTTTTTTTTTTTTCAACGTTTATTTATTTTTGGGACAGAGAGAGACAGAGCATGAACGGGGGAGGGGCAGAGAGAGCGGGAGACACAGAATCGGAAACAGGCTCCAGGCTCTGAGCCATCAGCCCAGAGCCCGACGCGGGGCTCGAACTCACAGACCGCGAGATCGTGACCTGGCTGAAGTCGGACGCTTAACCGACTGCGCCACCCAGGCGCCCCATGAGTTAATTTTTAAAGATGATGTAGGACAAATGTCTAATTTCATTTTCTTTCTGTGTGTGGAAACCCAGTTTCCCCAGCACCATTTGCTGAAGATAGGGTTGCTCCCCCCGTTGAACTGGTTGGTCTCCTTGTTGAATCGTCTGACCACATGCACAAGAGTTCTTCTGGGCCCTCTGCTCTGCACCCTTGGTCTATTGGTGTGCCTTCATGTCAGGGCCCCACTGTCCTTTTCCTGCAGCTTTGTAGTAAGTTTTGATTTTTCAAGATTATTTTGGTGCTCCAGGGTCTCTTGAGATTCCATACGAGTTTTAAGATGGATTTTTGTAATTCTTCAAAATGCGTCGTTGGGGTTTGGACTGGAACTTCACTGAATCTGTGCATTGCTTGGGGTAGTACTGACACGTCAATATTGTGTTCCGATTCTCGAAAATGGGCCGTCCTTCCAGGTATGTCTTTAATTTCTCTCAGCAATGTTTCGCAGCTTTCAATGTACAAATATTTCACCTCTCTGGCTAGGCTTGTTCCCAGTATTTTATTCCTTTTGGTGCTATTGCAAATGGAGTTATTTTCCCAATTCCCTTTTCAGATTGTTCATTGTTAGTGTAGGGAAATGCAGTTGATTTTTGTGCATTGATTTTATATTCTGCAAAGTTGTTGAGTTCATTTACTGGCTCTGGAAAGTTTTGGTTTTGTTTTTGCTCTATGGAATCTTTCAGGTTTTCTCTATATAAGATCATGTCACCTCTGGGCAACTCTATGTTTAGAGTTATGAACAGTTATACACGTTTATTGAAAGTAATCCTCAACGTGCTTTTAAACTAAGTAAGAGGACATAAACAGTCCCTCATGGGTCATCCTGTTTGGGGCTGGGGAAAAGTTCATCTTAGCATCTTTATGCCCATGGAGGCCTTCCCTCATATTTATAGGGACTGGGGTTATTTTCAAACATCTTTAAGGTAGTTTAATTGGTTAATTCATTTCATTCATTGTTTGTATGTACGTGTTTGGTGTTCTAACAAAAAGATGATACCATGTGTCCAGAACACATAGATGTTGCCTTAAGCCATTTTGAATCAGGTGAATGGCCCGTTTTGGCTTTAGTTTCCGAAGCTAAGGGCCATCCAGCTTCAGAGCTTGCGGCCCTGACTTTGTGTCCCCAGGTGGAATTATTTGTATTGACTCTGGCTGCTCCCTTGCCTCTTGGAGATGACGACACACTTTGCACAGCTGACAATGGCTTCCGTACCCACAGCCCCTCTGAGACGCGGACTGTTACATCAAAGGTCTGCAGTGCGCTGCCCTCCCTATAATATTTCAATTGAAACACCGCCTCACTGCAGCAATGTCACATCTCATTTACACTGTGGCCTTTGTAGGAGACAGGGATCATTACGGGGCGAACACTGAAAAAAAAAACAAAACACATTACAGCCGGCCAGGTAGCGGAAGGGAAGGAGACACAGCAGAGGGGCAGTGAGGGAAGCGGGGGGCTCCCCGGGATGGAAGGGGCCGTGGGCAGAGGGGACCCCGCTGCTCCCAATTGTCAGGCTGGATCCAGGAAAGCTGCTGATGCCTGTGGCGCCACACCGCCCTCAGATGCAGCTCCCCCAGTCCTCTCTGGGTGCTGAAGAGAGGGCAACTCCCCTGTGCTCCCTGGGCAGAGATTACCCTCTTTCGTGGCGATTCCGCATTTCGTCCCTCACCTCCAGACTTCTGTGCACACGTGGGAGGTGCCCCATGCGGGCTGTGGGCACTGCTCTTCCCCAGGCCCTGCCTTTCAGTCGCACTCATTGGTCTGGACAGACCGTCTGTCCAGGAAACGGGAATAATCTTTTGTTTGTTTGCTTTATTTGCTCTCCGGTCTCTGCAATTCACAGTCGAATAATTTCATTTTAAAAGGAACAACCGTCATGAACGTTTGCTTGGATTTAATCTCCAGCTAGAGTGGCTCCCTCCCGTTTTTCCTTTGTCCTCTCTCTTTCATCCGCTCTAGAATGTTTTTCCTTTCTCCCCCCTCCCCTCTCTTCTTCTGAATTGCAGATGCAGAAATGCCACCAGATGTGGCATAATTCCTTTAGGAAAAGTCCAGAAAGGTGTCTCATGGGGTCATGTGCCATGTTCCTGGAGAGAGTGTGGCAGTGTGCAACCCTGGTAGGTAGCCAGGGTTATCTGTGGTCTGGACTGATGGATTTGTGGATATCTGGTTTATTTCCACAAAATCATAAGTAGTGAAGGGAAAAGAAAGTCACTCGTGACCCACAGCCTTCCAGCCGAGGTACATACTCAACTATCTAGGAATAAACACGGTGGAATAAACCCGGTCTATTTGCCGATCACATTTTTCACCTGTTCACATATGGTGGGTTGATTCTCAGGTCCCCAGATGCTTCAGGGCCACCGTGCTGGTGGTTACAGAGCACCCCCGCACAGGATGGGGCAGGTCCCCACGGCGAGACCCAGGGGCTGACATCCGATGCCCGGCGTCCTAGCTCTGCAAGCCCAAAGCCACCAGCCGGCCCTCCTGGCTGGCTGTGACAAGTCCATGTGTGGTTATTTTGAATCACTTGTGTTGACTTTCAAGGGTCTAGAGCAAGCTTCCTGTGGCTTCTGGCAGGAAGCTCTGACTGATGGAGTCGCCAGAGGGAAAGTGGGGACAGCACTTCCATCCACCGCAGCACGGGTGCTGGGCCACCACACGCTGTACATGGCCACCCACGGTCACCAGCCCGAGTCCTCCCCGCTGGCCACCGCTCTGCGTCCCTAGGACTCTCAGGGTGTCAAAAGAGGGGCTCTCTGCAGCCACCCCTTCTCACCCCAGCCTCCCTCCCTCCCATCACTGCTCCTGTTTCCTTCTGTCTGAGAGCCGCAGGCAAACCCACAATTCTGAAGAGGTCATTGCGCCCGTGAACCTGACTCTTCCCTGTGTGGTGGGCACACACGTCCCCAGGCTTCTCCCCCTGCAGCGCCTTCTCCCCTGGATTTGCCCTTGCCATCACCCCCTCCCACCCGGCTGCCCTCCTGACGAAAGGACACAAGCATCCTCTAAGAGAACAGCGATGTGCGTTTCTTTTGGGACTTTGACGAGACTGGTGTGTTCCACGTTCAGAACACACGCCAAAGACACTTCGGTGTTAGGGTCCTGCGGTCTCTTCACCAAGAGCCCCTACTTCCCCTGCCCAGTTGCTTGGCTGGTCCCTGGCCTCCCAGCGTGAACATGCCTCCTCACCATGCAGCCTGCCTAGAGACTATGAAGAGGGGTCCCCGCTGGCCTCCTTCGTCTTCCCCGAGGCCCATCCAGGATGTGCCGGCTCCACCCCAGACTCCATCGCCTTCTGAGGAGGGGAAGCAGGGTTCGGTGACACCCAGGGGTGGCTGTGCAGGCAGGCACTGGGGTGGGGCGGAGGCTCCCGTGGATGGTGCACTCACCCTCGGGGCCGCGGCCACGGGGATGGGCTCCAGAGCAGTCCCCACCACTGAGAAGTCGGCCAGTGGGGGACACTCCCAAAAGGCCCTGGATACACACTTAGAAACGAGAATCAGGAGGCAGAGAGAACACCGGTGCTGGACTCAGGAAGCTGGGCTCCAGGCTAATGACTGTTTCTAGGTGTCATTTCCTCAAAGACCATTTCACCTCTCTGAGCCTCATTTATCTGTTCACGTTAAAGGGTTGGAGGGGATCATCTTTGTTGCCCTGACCAGATCTGAAATCTGCATTCATAACTTCAGCTACGACAAAAGGCCTCCGTCTCTCCACGGAAGGCACGATGACAGAGGACCGAGGCCAAGCCCTGGGGACCGGCCGGTCGCCTGGGGCCACGGTAGCCACGGCGGGAGCGGAGGAAGCTCATCTTCACGTCTGAGAGCCGAGGGCGGTGTGGTAGGCCCCTGTCCCCTTTACAGCTGCTCCAGGCCTCCTCCCGGCTTCTCGTGGGTCCTCGGCCGTGACTGTGGGCTCCCACCTTCACGTGGCACCTCCCTGCATATACGTCTGTCTCTAAACATCCCTGCCGATAAGGACACCAATGAACCTGGACTGAGGTGCACCTTCCCCTTGTATGACCACGTCCTAACTGGTTACGTCTGCAGCAGCCTGATTTCCAGATCAGGTCATGTATTCTGAGGTCCTGGACGCTAGAAAATCTGCATCCTATCTCTGAGGGACACGATTCAACAGGGAGCCTGGTTGGGGAACAGCCTGTGGGGATAACACGTCCCCCTTAGTAAGCCCGCTCAAGGCTCTACAGGGCGGCAGAGCATGGAAGGCGCTGGAGGGGTTGCCTCTGGGCCCGTGCTGGGAAGAGAGAGATTAACTGTCCCCCCACAGCACAACTCCTGACCCACCCTTGGCGAGAGGCAAATCACCTAAATAAAGGGCGGCCTGGTGGCGCTGAAACAGTGCATTTATCGTGCATTGATGCGTTAGCCTCTATGGAGGAGCTCAGGTCAAAGGCATTAACATGTCAGCATATTAGAATGTGTTCTGAGTTCAGTATCAGGTATGGAAAAGCATCAGTCTGAATATTTTAAAGCTTTCTTTCCTTTTCTTTTTGTTAAAATCCACCGTCTTCAAAAACACAGATCGCACGAATCACCTTAAAAGGGGGATTTCAATTTCCCACGTGCAGCTCACATCACAAGCAAGCTGAAACACCCATGTTCTTGATTGAGTTCTTAGACCTTGGCGTCTGTCTTTCCTGAGAATCATACTCAAATCCCTGCACACGAAAGGTTTAGACTTTCATTTTCAATTATTCATGAAATGTGCAGAAACACGGTCCAATGCACATTTGAGCAAAATTTGCTAATGCCCGTGAACAAATCATAAACACCTCACCGGGGGGCCTGGGCCGCAAGCCTCCTTTCCGGTAGGTGTGTTGTTACAGTCTGCCGTTGCTAAACAGACAGCGGGCCCAAGGTGACAGGTGCCCGGCACCCAGACTCGGGGAGGGCTCAGCTGTGACGTCCCTCCTGTCTCCACCCAGGGGGCATTGCCTCCAGCACTCTTCACAGTCTTGACACTAACACGGGTTCTTCTGTGCCGAAGAGGCAACGTTGCAAAGTGGCATATTTTGGCGCTGGGCCACGGATAAAACTTTGCCTCCCATATGACCCCCCACAGGACCTGCTTTGCCGTGCCTTCGTCTGGCCACTAGCTCACCATTAGCGGTAACCACCAGAGACCCCAACTCCTGCGGGATGGGATGTAGAGGGCCCACTCACAGGGATGGTCTGAGGTATCGCTCTCGAGAGCACATCAGACTGTATGAGACACTCAGGGAGAAGGAAAAGAAAAATGTCATGACACCAGAAGGGCATAAACTTGAACGTGGCACCCGCACAAAGGGAACGTGGGAAGAGTTCAGACGTATTAACTGACGGGCATAAGTTACATCAGAGCTCATCCCGTTAGCTTTGGAAGATACTTATTCTCATGAGTTAGCGTGAGTCCTTCCAGGTTCTGAGGATACGGAATATGCCAGACAAACGTCCGCCCTCCCGGGGGTTCTATTCCAGTGGAGGGAGGTGGGCAAGCAAATCACAGTAAGTCAGGGAATGATCAGTGATGGGAAAACACAGAGTAAGGTGGAGAGCAAGACCTCTCGAGAAAGTGGCATTTGGGCAGGGGTCTGGAGAAGGGAAGGCGTGGTCCACACCACATTCAGCTAACTGTGCAATTCAGGCAGAGGGAGGACAGGTGCTCTGGGCAGGGTCTTGGCAAGTTTAGAGGTGGTGCTGTGGGAGCCGAGTGAGAGAAGGGGCAACAATGGGTGACACAGGCCAGAAAGGAAGTGGGGGCCGTGTCCCCATGTGAAGAGACAGGAGGTCCTGTTAGCGGAGTACATAGTCTGTTATCTGGTGGCCGACTTTTTCATGCAAAATTATGTCTCTGAGACTTGTCTGTGTTGTTGTGCAGGGCTGTATCCCGTTGTCTTTTTATTGCTGTCTGTGTTCCATCGTGTGGCAAAGCCACAGTCTACCTATTCTGCTGCTGGCAGATGTGTGGATGGTTTCCAGCTGTGCCTGTTGGGAATAATGCCGCCATGAACATTGCCTGCGTCTTTTGTCGTGAGCCTATTTTCATTTGGCCTCAGTATTGACGCAGAGGCGGATACAGGATGTGCACATTCAGCTCCAGTGCACTCTGATGCCTTCTCCGCCAGCAGCATGTGATTTCCTTTTCATGGCTCCATATTCTCAACAACCTTCGGGATCACGAGTCTTGGGAAACGTGAGCATTCTGATGGGAGTAATGCTCACTCAGTAAGGCTGAAATAAATATAAGCGGAAGCACCTTTTAAAACATTCTGCTGGCCATTCTGCCATCCTATTTTGTCTAGTATCTTTTAAAGTCTCTTGATTAATTCACTATTTGATTGCCTCTCCTTTTTTAATCTGTAGAAAATTTTTGTATGTTCTGAATACAAGCTCTTTAGCTGGTGTTTTTGATGCAAATATCTTCTCTCTTTCTTTTCCTGGCTCCCTTCTTCTTCTCTCCCTCTTTCTCTCTCTCTGTGGCTTGCTTTTAATTCTTTTGATAAACAATAGTATTAAATTTCAAGCTGGTGCAGCTTATCAGTGTTTTCTTCCACCAATACGGTGTGTGTACGTTTTTTCCTTGTCCCCACCTCACAAATTTATGTTTCTATGTCATCTCCCAATTATTTTTACCTTACACTTTTGTGATCTGAAACCAGTAAAAAATAATTTACAAATATGGTAAGAAGTTAGTCTAACTCGCCAAATTATACACATCACAACACACATGCATACATTCTGCTGGAACTTTTTATTAGAAACGCAATAAGTCTATAGATTCATTTGTGGAGAACTGACATATTAATACTAGTTAGTCTTCCAATCTATGAACATGGTATGCATTTCAATGTAGTTTTATTTTCTCATATTTTTATCAAAGCTATAAAACTATATTTTTTTGGTAGAAGAATTAAGTATTTTTTGTTATATTTCTGGGTATATGATGTGCTTGATGCTATTGTAAGTATTATTTTACTTAAAAAAAATTTATTTATTTATTTTGAGGGACAGAGAGAGCACAAGTGGGGGAGAAGCAGAGAAAGAGACAGAGACAGAGACTCCCAAGCAGGCCCTGTATTGTCAGCACAGAGCCTGACATGGGGCTTGAACTCACGAACCATGAGATCATGACCTGAGCTGAAATTGAAAGTCAGAGGCTTAACTGACTGAGCCACCCAGGTGTCCCTTGTAAATACTATTTTACATAAAATTCTATCGATATTTGGTATAATATTGATAGAATCGATATCGATAATTGGTATAATTTTGAATATCACCTTGATTATTCTCTGACAGCACACTGTGAGAGGCCAAGGTGGCCAGCTGGGATATTACTTCTACAACCTCAACAAGACACGACAAGGGAGAAGTAGTTGAAATCTGGATATAGCTTGAATATAGAAAAGGGCAGAATCTTATCTTGAGTTACCTATGGGGATGGGGTGGGGTTCAGTTTGGACTCTAAGATCTTGATTCAAGAAATTCAAGAGTGTAGTTATAATTTACCAAGTTGGGGAAGAATATGGGATAAGAAGGTTTGAGATAAATATTGAGTTTTAAGACAAGATTCAGATGTTTCTTAGACATCTAAATGGAAATGCTGAGAAGGCAGTGAATTTACAGAACTATAGATCAGGAGAGGAGTCTGGGTTGGAGGTATAATCTGTGAATCATCAGTATATAAGTGATGCATTACAATAGACAGGTGGGTATTACCATCAAGAAAATAAAAATAAGAGGGACAGTGAGGTAGAAGAAATGAGCGTAATTTTCCAAGACCTCAGTGAAGAGAGTGTTTTTACAAAAGGGGAATGAGCAACTATCATCAACCGTTCAGGTAAAGTGAGATCAGAGAATTGCCCACTGTTTTGTGGCAAACATTGCTCATTAGTGACTCAACATCAATTCCTTTCTTCTCTTCTGAAACTGATTCTGTTTGGGTGCATTTGAAAGATGATGCATGATTGGCTTTTCCCCTTTGCCAGTGACAGTCAGGGGCCAAGTTCTGGTAAGAGATATAAGAGGACATATGTTAGAGGACCTGGGAGAGAGCTTCTTTTTTGATGGAAAGGAGACGTATGAGGAGTCAGCCCTGACATGGCTACGCATCTCGCTCCCTCCTTCAGGCGCTGTCATGTCAGTGAACAATGGCTTCGTCTTGATCTACTCAAAATCAAACAACCCGTCTCTAATTCCTGGGCTCCAGGAGAAATCACAATGGAGCTATGAAGAGGCGTACAAAAATTGTACATTGAAAAAATAGTAAATCACTGATGAAAAGTACAACTTAGGGAATACAGCCAAATAATATTGTAATAACTTTGTATGATGACCAATAGGTAACCACACTTATGGTGGGCATTGCATAATGTATAGAATGGTCAGCCATCATGTTATACACCTGAGACTACTATAACCTTGTATGTTAACAATAATAAACAAAAGTAGAAGATAATAGTAGTAAGTAAACAGTAAATCTAACTTTCAATAATTTCGATACTAAAAAAAATAGTAAATCAAATTTAGCAGAAAAGGTTGAAATAAAATTCAACACTCCTTAGGGAAAGGTAACATAAACCAGAGTTTCTACAATGTATGATATAAAAACTCCAGATGCATTTAAAACCACACACACACACACACACACACACACACACACAAAACAAGAAAAAGTGACTTGGAATCAAGAGATAAAATAATCCATAGAAGAAGTTCAAGACCTAAGTCAAAAATAATTATTAGTGGATAAGGATACAACATAATTGTGAATAATATGTGAAATAGAATACAGAATAATACAGACAAATGAAAAAACAAGAGTGAGCACAAGTAATCAAATAGGCATTCTAGAACTACAATGTACATGATTTTTTTTTAAATGTTGAGTTAACTTAAAAGTTACAGCAGAAGAGGGACACCTGGGAGGCTCAGTCAGCTAAGCATCTGACTACTGATTTTGACTCAGTCATGATCCTGCAGTCTGTGAGTTCGAGACCCACATGAGGCTCTGTGCTGACAGCATGGAGTCTGCTTGGGATTCTCTCTATCCTTTGCTCTCTGTCCCTCTCCCCTCCTCTCTCTCAAAAATGAATAAATAAACCTAAAAATTCTTTTAAGAGATGCTAGTGGTGCTACAACACAATAAAATGACATTTAAAAAAAAGTTAAAGCAGAAGACAGAATTTGTAAACTGGAGGTCAGTCTATAGTGTCCAAACTCAAGTGCAAAAATCAGAAACAATGGAAAAGATAGAATCAAAGATAAGAGAGAGAAGCACAAGATCTGAGGGAGAGAACGAAACAGAAGCAACATTGAAGAAATAACAACCCAGAACTTTCCAAAAGATAAAAAGCATTGACTCATAGCTTTAAAAAATCAGCAAACTCAAAGCAAGATGTGGAGAAAATGGAAATGAACCATACCATTGTCCAACTATTTAACATCAAAGACAAAGGATTACTGTGTGCAGCTGATGTGGAGGGGGCATCTATGAATTTGGGGTCAACATACAGGAGACAAGCAGATGACCTCATAAAGTTCTGAAATTCTATACCCAGTGAAAATAGCACTCGAAGATTCAAGGGAAATAAAGATGAGCTGAGAGCATGTGTTTCCATCTGATTTCACACTATTACAAATATTAAAGAAACTTTTTCAGGAGCAAAAAAATATATACATATGAGAAAATATATTGAAAAAGAAACATATAATTAAAGAAGATATTAGGCTGTTTACAATGAAAATAGTAACAGTGTCTCAGGGGGTTATAACATAGAAATGAAATATGTGACAATAAGAATAAAAAGGCAGTGGTGTGAAATTTAATTAAGTTGCTTTAAATATTTCCAGTATTTGAAATCTAAACATAAATTAAGGTAGGCAACAATAGATTAAGTACATATTTAAATTTTTTTTGGAGATAACTATTACTGAAAGAATGACACTAAACATGAAGCAGAGAAATATAATGGAGCAAGAAAAATAAAATAACATAATACTTGGTTAATTAAAAAACACATTTGGTGGTATATATAAAAATAATACGTAATTACCAAGTAGCATTAATCTTTGGGATGTGAGGATGATTTGACATTAGAAAATTTATCAAACTAATTCATCCATATTAATATATTAAGAGAGAAAAAAGGAAAACATACAATCACATGAAAGGCAGGGAAATACAACAAATTTCAATATTATTCAAGAAAAAGAAATGTTCAAGAACTAAGTAGATGCCCTCATTCCAGTAAAACCATCCACCGAAAGTCTAGAGTCAAAATCCTTCTTAATGAAAGATCAGGAGACTTTTATTAAATGGGAAGAAATCAAGGTAGCCTGTTAGTTTCACAGGTGCTGTTTTTTTATCTCACCTGTTTTACTGTCCCCAAATTGAAGACACAATAGAAGGAAAGAGAAACATCATAAATAGGCACTGGTAACGATGAGACAGTGTTTCCTTATTTGTAGAAGATTCAATTATCTAAACCGAAAGTCCAAAGAGACTAACAAACACTCACGAACTACTGTATAAGACACTTCATCAAGATTGCTGGTTCAGAAGCAGCGTAACAACAAACACAGTGGTCACATTCACTCCCTGCAAGTTAAAGACCCACATTTAAATGTTTTTATGTTTTTTATTTTATTTTTGAGAGAGAGAGAGTGCCAGTGGAGGAGGGCCAGAGACACAGGGAGACACAGAATCGGAGGCAGGCTCCAGGTTCCGAGCTGTCAGCACAGAGCCCGAAATGGGGCCCGAACTCACAAACCATGAGAACATGACCTGAGCCGCAGTCAGCTGCTTAACCGACTGAGGCACCCAGACGCCCCAAAGACCCACATTTTATAGCAGCAACAAAACTCTAAGTCTCTGGGAGCAAGTCTGTCACAATTGGACTAAGGGACTTTGTGGGACAACTTACAGAGGTGTATGGACGTGTGTCAGACTCACTCAGCTGTGCCCTCACCTCGGGGGTGTCTGAGTTCTGTGGGAGGAGAGCAGAAAACGTTACTGACAGAAAACGTCATCACCAGCAAGGCAGGTATTCGCTGTTTCTGAATTGGGGACTGAATGGGATGTGTCCCCACACTGCCCGGGCTGAACATCACCTCGGCCTTCTTTCTATCTCAACTTTCTGTTCCAGAAAATGGTGATAATCGCATCGTCCAGAGTAAAAGCATGATGATACACAAAACATGCTTACTTCGGTGCTGACCTTCTGGAAGTGTTAGCGGCTCTCACCAACCCTGCTTGAGTTGCAATCAGTCCTCAGTCCATGCTCAAAATCAGGTGCATTTTTTTCTTACCTCGGAAGAAAAGGTTCCAAGTTTCCCCGGAAACATAACACGAGGCGTCAGCAAGAAAATGTTCACAAATGAGAGTGACGAGTGAGTCCTTGTCACTCATGATTGGCTGGCGTTGCCTATGGAATGGCTCACCAACATGCTGACGGTCAGTGGGACAGAGCAGACTCCAAGGCGGACCCTCATGTGGTGCAGTAACTGGTTGTATGGCCCAAAATGCAGCAAGCACCCTGAGGAAGGAACCGTCATCCAGAAAATAATTTCCAGAAATAAGTATTTGGGGAAAAACATCGCAGAAACTCAAATTACAACCTTTGAAAAAATATCCTTCAAACAGATGAAACTATTACTGTACAGAACGGATTTTGTTTTCTTTGTCTGATCTGAGGAATAAGAAAGTGAAACACGTTTAACGATGGAAGAGCTCAAAGGTCATGACATCCAAAATGCCTGAAATGGAGAAAAAAAGATGTAATCTCTCTGTCAGAAAATTATTTTAAACACCTAATTTCTGCTAAAAGTCAGCGAACAGAAAACACCAGCAATAGAAACAGAAGAAGTGGAAACACCCAATAAAGTTGTGACATCATTGGCCAACATGGTCGTATCCACGTCCAAGGAAGGCTGAATCAGCAAGTTTCGTCTGGTCCCTTGGTGTCCTACAGGCAGCGCTGAGTTTTATCCAGAAGAGCCTGAGCCTCCTCTTTCAAAATTTCAGTGGAATTTTAAAATTTGGCAGGGATTTTCTGTAGAGCATTTTGACGATGTGTGTGAGAGTTTTAGCATGTGCACACAATTAAGGCCAGCGATTCCACTGAAGGGGTGTCTCCCAGGGAAACTTTGGGGTGCAGTCAGTGTTCTAAGCTGAGATCATGGTTTTGGCCATGTTTGCAAGAGGGAAGCATGCATCCGTCCAAATTTCCCAGGACAGAGAAACTTAAATGTGGGAGAGTATATTGGAAAAAAAGGAGATGCTCATAACAATTGCAATTTGAATGTGTTCAAGAGACATCTCTGCATTTAGAAAAATAGGAAGTGGGGCGCCTGGGTGGCTTAGTCAGTTGACCGTCCGACTTCGGCTCAGGTCATGATCTCGTGGTCCGTGGGTTCCAGCCCCGCGTCGGGCTCTGTGCTGACAGCTCGGAGCCTGGAGCCCGCTTCGGATTCTGTGTTTCCCTCTCTCTCTGTCCCTCCCCCACTCACACTCTGTCTCTCTCAAAAATAAATAAATGTTAAAAAAATTTTAGAAGAATAAGAAGGGATGGGGGAAGGGAAGGGGAAAATAGTTACAAACAGAGAGGGAGGGAGGCAAACCATAAGAGACTCTTAAATACAGAGAACAAACTGAGGGTTGATTGGCAGGGCGGGGAAAGGAAAGTGGGGGTGGGCATCGAGGAGGGCACTTGTTGGGATGGGCACTGGGTGTTGTACGGAAGTGATGAATCATGGGGATCTACTCCCAAAGCCAAGAGCACACTGGATACACTGCATGTTAGCCAACTTGACAAGAAATTATATTAAAGAAAAGAATAAGAAGGTATGTTTCAAACTTTAAGAGAGAGAGGGAGATAGAGCACACGAATTGGGGAGGGATGGAGAGAAGGGGGTACACGGAATCTGAAGCAGGCTCCAGGCTCTGAGCTGTCAGCACAGAGCCTGACGTGGGGCTGGCACCCACGGACCATGAGATCATGACCTGAGCCGAAGTCGGACCCTCAACCAAGTGAGCCACCCAGGTGCCCCATACGTTGTTTCTTGAAAGTCCTACCTGTGGGTGCATGTGGAGGGGGGGAGAGGGATGGCACCCAATAGAAGAACATGAGAAAGCATGCCCCAGTAAAACCCAGGGCATCATGGGAGCAAGGGCATGCCCGTCCTGGGGGCACTGCTGTCCCAGAAGGCAGATGCCCAGAGGCCTCCTGGAACATCCCTGCCTCCTCTTTGGGCCTCTGCTGTACACACAACAGGAAGAGACAGGATTTGTTTACTCTGTCGTCTCTTCAGCGGGTCCACCTCTGGAGCATCGATCAAGGACCAGGAGCCCAGCGAGGGAGTAGGGGTTGCCTTCCCTTGGCAGGCCTCGCCTGCCCTCTCGAAAAGTCCTGTGTCTACCTTTGCTGCTTAGTCTCTATTAATGCACCCGCAGGACTGACCGGCATGCCACAGGGCTGGGAGACGGTGGCCACAGGCGTTAGGGAACAGCTAGCATCCCCGACGGAGACCTCAAGTCATTACAGAAAAGCCCATGGCATGTTCCACAAGCCGGGAGTCTGGGCTGCGGCTCAGTGCAGCTGGGTAATTATCGAACCAACCCTTGAAATTGCCGAAGGACTATCGCTTCTTTTCTAAGATCTGACCTTTGCCTGCCTCTCCCTGGAGCAATGTGCCAACCCCGAGGAGGTGTGGTTGTGCAGCCCGAGCCTGAGGGGCCCTGTGCACGTGGGCATGAAGGATGAGGCTGTGGATTAGCTCGATTGGGCGTCAGCGCTCGCTCCTGCCTGCAGGTGCCTGGGACCTGTCGCCTCCCGTCCCGGGAGCGCGTGACGGCTCCATGGGGCAGCAAAATACATATGCACTGGCTAAATCAGGGCACCGGATCCTGCTACCTTATGAAAATCGTCCCATATTGTGCAACGCAGCGAAAAGCAGCTGTGGCAAATCTGTTTGCCTGTTGAGAGGACAATTTGCAAATGAAGAGTCACGTGGTGGTCAGTGGCTAGACGTGTGGAGATAGAAAGGTGTAGCAAACACATTGGCTCCGCAGGGGGACAAAGGGGAGGAGATTGGAAACTTCCTTCAATGAAGGGATTGGAGGCTTCCCCGCAAGTAGGAGAAATGAATAGGTTCCTGTCTGTACCTCGAATGGCAACGCGTTAAAAATACCGACTTGCTTTTTTATATCAAACTGTTGTATTTCACTCTTTGCTCACAGTACCGATTCTCAATGAGCTATTGTCAGGAGAGAGGACTCAGAAGGTCAGGATGCAAGAGTTTCATCTGGATTCTCACATCGTAAAAAAATAACCTGGGAATTTGTTAAAATGCAGATTCTAAGTGCTTGGTCCCGCCTTACTAACGCAAAACCTCCGATCGTGGAATGTAGGAATCAGGGCTTTTGTCGCGTTGTTTGGACAGGAGACACCAATAAGAACAGATCATTTCACACTTCGACAGGTTTGGCTATGGCAAGTGACAGTAATCCTAATATTTGCCAAATGCGCATAACCATTGATTTGATTTATTGAAACACTATTTGCAAAAACTGGATAATTAAAATCGTATTGAAGTCATCGTCATAAATCTCTGTCTGGATCTACGTACAGAAGATCACCTGGGAATGCCCATTACAGCCATAAAGGACGGGTAGCCTCATTTGATTCACCTTCTAGTAGCTTCTCACCTGTCTCCCACGTGATCTTTCCATGCAAGGCTACTGCAGGAGTCAGCAAGGGTGATTTTGTACAGTAAGTGGCTCAGAAGTTGGCTCCGTGAGGAAAGCTCTGGTGTACAGCAAGAGTGTAAACCCTGGAATCACTCGTGTATATACACAAGGACATGAGACAACGTGGGTGCTTACAGTACTGAGCACAGGTAGGCAATCAATACGGCCGTGCCATTTCCGTTATTATCGCTGTTATGGTGATAATTCTGTTGCCCATTCTCACGGCCACCATCCCATGTAAAGTCTTACCATCTCTCCCTCAGTCCCTTGCCACGACCTTCTCGATTACCCCACCCGCCTCCTATGCCTCCCTAGCCCCTGGAGGCTGGCACGTGCCGACCCCGGGGGTTTGTGCCTAAGGCTGAACTAACCTGAGCTCCCTGAGGTGTTTGTCATAATTGTCACTTGTTCCGGCACTTCCTGTCTCTCCATCTTAACGCACAAGTTGAAGAGCGATCACTGGAATAAAATTTCTGGATTTACCTGCTCTTTCAAGCACTCCCATACCTGGCCTTCAGCCTCAGACACCTGTCTCCTGAACAGTGCGGTCTTCTGGCTGCAGATTTGGAAAACATAGCCTGGAGATTTAAAAGGAACTCCTCTTTCTTTCTGAGACCACCCCATCGTTCAAAGTCTTCATCAGCTCGAGCTTCCCCCAGGGCTGTACCAGGATCGAACCGTCCTTATCTTCTCCTTTCATTGGTCTATTATCAGTCATGCATCTGCACAACGGATATTTTGTCTTCTTTAGGGGATCCGCCTTCTCTTATATTGCTCTCCTGATTCCTTTTTGCATCTATCCTCCATGCGTGATGACAGGGTCTGTCTCTTTCTTTTACATTTTCTGTGTCACCTGCACCAGAGCGTGACACATGGTAGGGACTTAGCACACAATACGGTTACTGTTTACAAGAGCTCACTCTCTTCCTGGCATTAAAACACACTTTATGAGACGGGTGCTATTATCATTCCCTTTTTACAGATGAGGAAACAAGGCACATAAAACTTAAATGGCTTGCCCAAAGCCTCAAAGCAACAAAATAGTGAAGCTGGGGTTCCAAGCTGGGAGTTTGACTACCCAGTCTGGAAGTTAACCTGCTTATGGTCATCAAATCGTCAATCATCTCCAGTGTTCACAGGCAAATCTTTAATTCGTGTTTGTGTAATGTGCACACTGAATCTTCTTGCTGTGTGGTTGCACACAAAGGGAGGGGGTGGCTTCAGGAGAGCATGAGTTTGCAGGTTTCCATGTAATACTGGCCCATTATGTCCCTGTTCTCCCAAATCCCACAGCCCAGTCTCCCATGCCCGGCCAAGAGTGAGCTTCCGCTGTGATACTGAAGTAGAACTAAGCACTGGAAGGAAATGTGGGTCCTGGGTCCCCTTAGCACAGAGTTTGCCTGTGAGGGAAGATATGTCAGCCACTCATCCACTGTCACCCGAGAAAAGAGGGAGTCACAGAAATTTCCTATGGATGACAAGCACGCTTAAGCCTGACAAGAGGACCCACACTGCCGCCTTGCCCTCGTGGGCTCTGGGTTACAGATGCCTGGCAGTAACCCAGGCAACCAATCCAAACTATTCCCGCACTATGCCCTTTCTTGATGAGGGCTGGGAGCTGGGGCCTCATTTCCCTTCTCCCGGCCCCTCCCCGAGGATGCCGAGAAATCCCGGAAACTCTCCTCCAAGTGACCCACCCACTGTGGTAGTTGGACATCTCCTACGGACCTATAGGGGGTCCTGGAGCTAGCCTGGCCTGAAACCCTCCATGCAGGGGCTGTTTAGAATTGAGAGATGTTTGTGGGAGGCCCTCACAAATGGCAGGTAATATTTCAATTGGATTCTAAAGACTGAATACAAGTTACAGGAAAGCTGAGTTGCCTTCACAAACAAGGTGGAAGCAACCTAGGTTCATAGCCCAGCTACACTGAGATGGATCATTAAAAAATAATCCGTAAGCTTCAGTCATTTTTGGTGTAAGTCCTTCATTGCTATTCCGGTGGACTCAGTCTTACCTCATTTTGTGGACACTTCTGCTTAGCCCCGTGGGGCGGTCAGGTGCTGGCCTGTGTCGGCCGTGTGGCGGTAGGTTGTCCTCAGCTGCCCCATCCCTCTGCAGCCTGATCTCAGCTCGGCTTTATCACCTCGTCCTTAGCTACACACCCACCAGCCTTTTCCAGGATGTCCACCTCCCTGTGTCTAACACTCTCAGGACAGGAGGCAGGGGTGTGGTAGAGATGAAGGTCCCCAGAGCCGGGCACCGGCGGGTATGATCTCACGCACATACCTTGCCTCAGTTTCCTCAGCAAGGAAAGGATAAGCCCAACTCCCAACATTACTGAGTTAATACGGGTGAGGCATTTGGGACAGACTATGAACACAAGAAGGCAGAATGTTTGTTACTCTCTTGATTCTCTGTTTTCACCTTCTGCCTGTACACACACACACACACGCACACACACACACACACACACACACATGCATACACTCCCGTAGACCTCCAAAGGTGAGAAATTTCTAGAAGTTTCTTACCTACATATCACCGGAGTGCCTAGCACCATGCCTTGAACATGGCAGTAATTAAATATGTAGGAATATGTATTTTTTTTTCTATGAGGATATAATCTTTCTGCAAGAAATAACCCGGTCATCTGAGTTTAGGTAGGTAGGTTATATCTGAATGAGACTGAGAACCCAAACACTGACCTAGGTTGTTCTTCCCAGGTCATACCCCACCGACAAAAGGCCTCTTTGTTTCAAATATTTTATTTTGTTATTTGCACCTCCATCAGGAATTTGTGAGCCCCCAGCGAACATAAAACGGTGTATGGTAGATGCATAGATTTAAGACCGAGGCCAGTGTATCCGTCTAAGCATTGCATCGGTTTCTGTAATCTAGGTAAATGCTATGGTGAATAGTTAACTAGGCAGGCTTTAACAAGGAGCATGAAATTTACAATGGAGACTTGTATTGATTTTTTTCCATTCACTAATCCCACTTTAAAACAAAGCACAATATATCTGGGTTTTGTCTCTCGTTTTTTCTTGGTCCTTCCTAGGTGATAAATGTATATTAGCAGTAACATAATAAGCTATTCCATTCAGGGAGATGTGGGTTGTTCTGCAGGTGGGTAGATTGCATTTCTTCTACATTTGGGGAAATTAATTCAAAAACTCTTAATTACCATGAATGCCTAGTCAATATTTATTTTAAAGACATAGCGTGATGAATGTAAATCAGAAAATAAACAAGGATGCAAAATAATTGTGGTAACCTTTTCCACTAAATAGATCATGAATCACATTTTTACTTCCATATTCTTTGCTCTTTTTTTTTTCCTTACTGATATGTGATTACAAATATTTATGTGTTCAGATGTCTGACGGTACATTTCTGGATAATTAGAAAACAGATTGCTACAACGATTAACCTTTTCAGTAGAATGGTTACAACACACAAGTACTGTCTGGGGTTCTTTACCATAAAAGCTCTTTAGTTCAACGGTCTATATTCTTACACTGTTTCCAAAATATTTGGCAAGATGAAAAATCATTCATCGTTATTTCTGCTCTTACAGAATTTGCTCTTGGTGTTATAACTATTTAACAAAGACAGCTTAGATGAAGCAGATACAAAGAAAAAATACATAGTAGCTAATTAATTTTTCCCAGGCGAGCTCCCGCCTAGAAGCAGGACAGGTAAGCTCACCGGCTAACAGAGCCTTCTAGATAAGCTGCAGCTCAAATGTATTTGAAACACAAAAGCAGTTCCCTCTCTGGTGGCACCTGGGCCGTCCACACCAGGGTGAGCAAGCCACTCTCACCCACAATAACTCAGATAGGAACCCCCCAGCCCGGCCGTTTCCCTCTAATTCAATGTGGGTTGATCACATCCTTTCCCCAATCAGGAATCTTCAACTTTTTTTTTCTCTCTCTGTTTGTAACTTGTTTGCCGTCACTAATTAAAGAAATGTGCCATGTTTGAAAACAAACAGAAAATAAATTGGATGTGCTGGGAGGAAAATTGCCCAAGAGATCATGCCAAAAATGTGTGGGTGATTCCAAAAGAGTGGCTCCCTTCCTCCTCCTCCTTCTTCTCTCTCTCTCTCTCTCTCTCTCTCTCTCTCTCTGTCTCCCGGTTTCAATAGCTATTTTAAGTTTTATGCTGAATGGGCAAAACGTGGCAGAGCCACTCGCCCGGGGGGCCGGCCGTCTGAAGCCCAGGGCCAGGCTCGCCGGACTCTCGTGTGGCTCCTGCGAATCTTGATCTAAGGGCACTGCTGTCAGCTCGGAGCCCACTGCCCTTCTCCCTGTCTGCAGTTCGCAGCGGAGGAGGTTTAATTCTGAACTGTGAAAAGATTCAATAAGTCACCACAAATCACCCCGACTAAAGCCCAAACTGAGTAATTTACACAACACTTTGTGTTCTTCAAACAGTTTGCAGCGGGCAATTATTCATGCCCGACATGGGGCCGCTGGGTCCAGGCTCCCTGTTTGTTCTAAGGCCGAGGAGAGGTGTTTGAAAACCGCCAGAGACGGCCAGGGGCCCAGAGATCACGGCTAATGTGACACCCCCAGGCCTAATCTCCTTAGAGCGCTGGGATAAAGTAAGCATCCATTACAAAATCGGCCTTCATCCTGCCCCCTTCTGAGCCCAGCCACTCTGATAGCGGCCCGGAGACAATCGTGCGATTCTAGACTTAATCAGGTATTAGGAGCTGAGGCCGGAGGAGAAGGGCTAATCTCCATATTTAGTCCATCTGTACTCGTGGACCTGACTTGCCTGCCCCTGATAGATCAAAAGGAATTGGCAAAAATCAGATTAAGGCTGGAGAAAAGGGGGAGGTTCAAGCCGTGTAACAGCCACATTTTTTTTTTTCTCCCTGCCTGGGATGCGTATACATTTATTAAGACCGTGCCGTTAATCCCATGAGTTTCAATGCCTTGTGCTCTCTTTTCTTCTTCTCCCTGCTTTCGGCGGCAGGAAAAAAAAAAAGCCATTAAAGGGAAATATTGTATTAATTTTAAAAATATGAGACGTGCACACCCAGGGCCGGCCGCGGCGCCCGCACTCGGAGGAGCCCGGCGACGTGGGCGCCTGGTGCCGACCGCGGGCTCGCCCCTGCACCCGGGAGGGGACGCGGGCGCGGCGCTCTCTGGGATGGGGACACACGGCGGAGCAGTGTGAAGTCAGCAAGAGAGAGGATGCTAATTATTAGCACAGGCTGCCGCGGAGTCAGGCTGTGGCGGGGCAGGTGTAACAGCGCGGTGACATCTGAGCTCCTGGCGTCGACGCGCTGCAGCCCTCTGTGATGGAGCCCGGAGAGCATATGGGGTTCGCCAATTAAACCGACCCCGGTCTCCTCCTTCCAAACGGGCTGCCACATTAGGCGGAGGCGGGTTGTTTCCCGGCCAGCCCGGCCGTGCGACTCCTTGTGGGGGCCGCCACCCTGCCACCGAGGTCCCGGCGGCCGCATCTGCACGCAGCCGCTCGCAGCACGGGACGCGCGGACAGACGGGTAAGGAGAAGGGGGCGAAAGGGACTCACACCCTCGCCGCTCGTGGCCGTCACCCGCTGTTTGTAAACAGTGACATGTGGTCACCAGCCGTGTCCTTCGAGCTAGGAGAAGCACGCGTGCCTCTAGGTCGAATGTGCGGGCAGACGACCTGCCCACCCGGGGACGGCCACGCAGCGAGCCCCGGGCACGGGTGGCGGGGGCTCGAACGCGAAGGGCGAGGGTGCGGAGGGGCCCCGGCTGCCCCCCTCGGGGAGGGCTGGCGAAGCCCCTTCCCGGCGGGCTCCTCGCAAACCCCACGCGGTGCCAGAAAAGAGCCGTGTGGCTGCTGGACTCTGGCAGTGGAGTTCGCCTCATTAGAGTGGATTAAGTCGTGATGCTGAGAAGGATAAAAGGTGAAAAGCAAAGTGCCCAGGACGGCGGCCCCGTGTCCTCCGTGTGAGGGTGCCATTATTGACTCGCGCCCATGTGGTTCACACTTTTCAATTACCGTCTGCCGGAAAGGTGGCCGGATAATTGCAGAGGCTGATGCCCGAGCCGCCGTGTCGGGGGGGCCTCCCGGCCCTCGTCACCTTCTCTTGATGCTCGACTCCAGGATGTTCAAAGGCAAAGGTCCAGAGCCTGCGGTCTCCCCGAGGACCCGGGGAGAGGGCGATGTCATTAAGAACATTAATAAATAGGAAACTCACCCAGGCTCGCAAATGGCGGTGAGATCGGCCACTGCTGTCTGAACGGGGCCGGGTCTCAGGCGTGGGCACCGCGCTGCCGACGGCCTGCCTTTGATTCCCGCTCACGAGGCTCTCGCAGAAATGTTGAAACGGGGACAGACTCGGCGTCCCTCGGTGTCCTGCCTGCCGCCCACGGTCCTGCTTTGTCGGCTGAGGCCGGGCCCGCGTTTCTCCCAGACACGGCTGCGTGGCAGGCGCCCCGTCAATCTGGATGCACCTCCCTTCCGCTCACACCGCGGGCAGCCAACAAACACTCTGCACAGGGAGGTGGCTCGCAGAGCGAGGAGGGAAGGCGCTCAGGACGATTTTGGATCGTGGGGAAGGCAGGGCTGCTCCGGGGAAAGCCCAGTCGTTGGCGGCCGGGAGGGAATCAGAGGGCAGGAGACACATTTCGGAATAAAACTGAGCAAATGTGGGACAACTCTTCTGACTTTTGCCCACTTCCCAGAGGCATTTTTTTTTCAACCGGAGGTGGGAGCCCTCACATTCCTTGGAAAGATCGGTGAGAAAGCCCCCCGGTGCCCTGAGCAGCTCGCACGAGGGTCGGCGTGTGGTTGCGAGGAGCCGTCACGGGGGTTTTCGGACATGCAGGGGATCCTCAACATGCCTGGTCCTACGCCTCCCACCTTGGAGTTTCCACCTCTGGAGGTGAAGAGACGCAGGGCAAAGCTGGCCCAGAGCTTGTCCCTCGCTCTAGGGAGGACGTCTGAAATCGCACTCGGCTCAAGAGCGTGCCGGTGCATTCCTGCAAAAAATAAAAGGGGCTTTGGCGTGTGTTCAACAGTGTCCTCCTGTATCGTCAGAAATTTCACCTCCACAGCCTAAGTAAAGAGCCTCTACCTGGGTAATTTAGTTTAAGGAATGGGCGCCATTGGCTGTTTACTGGAGGCCAAGCTGAGATCCAGTGTTGGACCATTGCCCGCTCACTGTGCCCCAGGGATCAGGGGTAGACTTTCTTCCCCGTGTGTCCACAGCGTGTCTAAGACTGGTGCACAGAGCTGGGGGTACTGCCTGGTCTCTGGAAAGGAATAGGTTCGGGTCACCCGGTGCCCCCTGCTCTCCAGCACCAGTCACACAGGGTTCCTACGAGTAAGAAGGAGGCCTCTCATGCATGTCCCTTCCCTGTGTCTGTGCCTTTCGGGGGGCCACCCGCCTCCTCGGGGGCCTGTCATCTCCGGGGGGGAGATGGGAGTCGACCTGACCACACCTGTTTTCATTCCTGTGCCGCATCTAGAATTTTTGGTCCTCGTGTGCGTTCACAGGCTCGTCCCCATCACTCCTCACGGTGTGGAAATAATTTCTTCGCTCGATAAACACGCGTATCTCCCACGCTATGTACCTTCTCGCTCTGAGCATTAGGAATGGTGAGACATAATTTAGGGCACTGCACCCTCTAATGGAGAGAGGAGGGTCCGTGATGTCACGGTCTGCACCTGTCACACGCACTGCATTTCACAGGGACCGGGCACGACCTGCGTCGGCCCGTCCCTCCCTTGGATTCTCAGGAGCCCTGCAATCCTGTTCCACACCATCATCTACACGTAAGGAAACACGTTCGTGGAGGCCAGACACACTCCGGGTAAGGCACAGAAGCTCCACGCGAAAGTGGAGGGTGGCCCCTGCTGTCGGGGCTCTGTACGCACAGAGGGTCACGGCAGAGGGACAGTGGAGAGACAGCCCCGTGCCCGCCGTCCAGAGAGCAGTGCTCTGAGACGAGAAGGGCTCCTGCCAAGCAGAACCATTTGTACGTGGGTTTAGATATATGCTGATTGAAAGTAACCACTAATTCTGAAACCCTGCTGTGTTCAACCCTGAGAGTCACGTAATTCTATTTCCCTTCGACATAAAACGGTACCAAGCCTCAGCAAGTTCCATTAACAGGTCCGAGGCGGTGAGTGCTGGCTCGGAGCCATTCCCCCCAGCCCAGCGTGTCCAGACGCCCCCTCGGGGTAGAGATGAGCCACGTTCCTCAAATGGAACCTGCAGTTGAGAAGTGGTGAGACCACGTCGGCCCCAAAGAGGTTACCAGCCAAGCACAGGCTTGCCGGGGCTTCTGCTACTGGTTTTAGCTGAGGACAGCGTAGTATTATACCCGCCGGCCCAGAGGCAGCGGAAGGGACACGCCGGGAGGCCGCCCGCGGACCCCCTTCCCGACTCCCTCCTGACCGGCAATAATAGAGGGTCTTCAGCTGGTTTTCAATCACCCCTCAGTGATTCAGCCGACCCGCTGGCTTCTGAGTGTCCAGGACCCCCAGCCGTGCAGCCATCTGAACGTCCATTCACACGTCTATAAAAAGGAGAAGCCGTGAAAAGTCAATCCATTCAGAGTCACTGGCTGCTCACATGTAAGGTTTGCTGGGGAAGCGAGTCACATGGAGGTCGGCCCGATCAGCGGGGCCGGTTACGCGGGGCTCTGCGCAGCCCGCGGCCCCATCGCGCATCACCTCCGCCTCCCGCGTCCGCAGTGGGCTTATTTCTGGGTTGTACAGAGGAGCACAGGACACGCTCCGGGCCCCGCGCCCGGGAAGGTGGGCAGGTCCTGAACGGGGCAAGGTGGGCGCTGAGAGCCGAGATTCTGTCAACACGGGGAGGACGACTTTCGGGAAGGTCACGGCCGTGAACGCATTAGCGCGGTGGTGTTGGCGGAGCACGGGCCTCTCCTCCAGCCCCAGGGGCAGCTGCAATTAGGCGACACCCCTCTTAACTGCTAAGTGCTCCCGCTGCCGTTTTATCGGCCGGTCGCCAGCGGGCTCAGGGGAGAAGCGCTATCTCCTATGGCCATGAAAATTGATATTGAACATGGAAGGGAAAATCTCGCAAGCTGATAGCAATTAGCTAAAAAGGATTTGCGACTCCATGATTCATCACGCCAGGGGACCAAAGTCATTTGCAGACGCTGCTCCGAGAGTCCCCTTGCACAGCTCTGAGCTCTGCCTCTGTTTTTCTCTCACACTGGGTGTGACATTTTCGGCTCTCAGAGCCCCTTTCTAGAACAGAAGCTGCCGCAGCCGGGTGGTTCGCTTTGTCACAGATGCTTTCATGAGAAGGTGCTCCAAGTGGGGCTCAGATTCCTACTTGACGCGTTAGGTGTTCACGCAGGAAAACGGAGCACGGTGTCTTAAGGGTTTGTTGTGTTGTTTTTGTAGGAGAAGGTAATTTGCGACTCTGGGTCAATTAGAAAATTATACCTAAATTAATTAATCAAAAGAGCAGTGTGAAGGCGTCAGAAGTGTCCTTGAGGTTGTTTTTCACAAAGAAGCACTTGGCTCAGGTAGCTGCGGCCCTACTCTGCGCCACAGAGCGGCAGGGGCACGGGGCGCGTGGCCCCCAGGCCCACCTCGTGGCGGAGTTTGCTTGCAGGGCCGGGCCACTGTCTCCCCGGGTGCACCTGTGACTCCGGGCCACCCAAGCCGTGCCAAGCGTCCCATTATAATAACGCACCATGCTCTCTCCATTTCTTTGACGCGCAGGGGTTTGGTTGCAGTTTTCTCACAAACAGTGCAGAAAATTATGTGTCCAGGGCGCCCCCCCTACGGCTGTGACCCAGACCTGAAGGTGAGGCCAGAAGGTATGTAGGACCCCAGACAAGGGGAGGGCTGCCCGAACTCACCACGCGGCAAACGCCACGGGTCGCAAACAAAAGCTAACTTAAGTACTTTCACGGTATTTGTACATGTGAGATGAGTAGTATATCCATACACTATTGCTTTTTTAAAAAAATTTTTTAATTTTTTAAAATTTATTTTTGAGACAGAGAGAGACAGAGCATGAGCAGGGGAGGGGCAGAGAGAGGGAGACGCAGAATCCGAAGCAGGCTCCGGGCTCCGAGCTGTCAGCGTAGAGCTGGACATGGGGCTCGAACCCACGGACCGCAAGACGGTGACCTGAGCCGAAGTCGGACACCTGATCGACTGAGCCACCCAGGAGCCCCAAGATACTATTGCTTTTAATTTCAATGTGCATGTATGGATATGAGTATGTGTGTATAGGCACACTGAAATTAAAAGCTTCTTGATGAGAAAAAAGCACCGTAAATGGACAAAAAAAAAAAAAAAAAAAAAAAAAATAGCCCCATACAACCTCATCACCAGTTAGGGAAATGGGATCCAAACAAGGAGGCATTCCCATACCCCACCCATGTGACTGCCATATGACAACACGTCCGGTCACAGCCGGGATGAGGGCCAGTGGGGGGGGAAGCTAGTGCCCCCCTCTGCCCTATCCTCCTCCAGCTGCCCTCAGGCACCAGGGCGCCCTGCAACCCCACCTCGGGGTTGGGGACACAACCACTCATCCAGCTTTTTCCCCTTGCCTACCAAAGCCATCCTTGCTTAACTTGTACAGGTTTTGTTTTGTTTTTTTTTCTAGAAGGCCTGTGCAGCCAAGCATGTTTTGCCAGTGATTTTGTGGCCAGCAGGAAACTCTCAGTGAAAGAGGGTGGAAAAGTAAGAACAGGAAGGGCTCAGACATACTGAAACACTTAAAGAAACGCAGGTACCTTTGTGGAAAGGTGGGGTCCGGAGGAGAGACCGGGATCAGGAATGAACAGCCGCAGAGTCTAGGGCTGGTGGGTTCACTGCCTCCCCAGGGGACAAGCAGATCCCTAGATGTGCCCCCGGGAGGCTCTACAGCCGCCCTCCTGCGTCAGTAGCAGGGCAGCGAGTGGCTCCAGAGCACTGGTTTCGGCAGCGTCTTTGGTGAGACTAGAACGGCCTTTCTGTTGGGGTTGTTCAAGCTGGTGGGGAGGTCAGAGCATGAAGGGAGTCCCGAGGGGCAACGGCGTTGCGTTCCATGCGCAGCGGGCTCGGTGTGGTTCAGAAGGTCTGTGTTTTGAGAGCCCCTTTCGAGTCTATCAATTCAGCAATCAATTACATTCTGCTTATTTTAATATCATGATGATGTTCCTTAATTACCTGTCACTTTGCAGGTGCTAGAGATGCAGGGGGTCATCTGGGTAAACCCCTGGCGGTTTCAGGGTCTCTCAGTTCCTGACTTGCAAATTCCATGCCGCCGGGGAATGTGGGTGTTTGTGGAGAGACCTCCTCCCTTCCCACCTCTGTCTCCATCTCTGCTTTGCTCCTTTCCCCAGGGGACAGACGCTGCTATTTGGTGGCCCCTGTGCCTGGACTCCCCACTAATTACCTTAGACGCGATCCCAGGGTGCCGCCCCCGCGGCTCCCCCAACTGCCTCCCGTTCCCGCTCTGTGCCGTGACACGTCCCCTCCTCGGGCAGGTGAGGTGCCGTCGGGGGCTCCCAGGCTCACGTGGGCTCGAGAGCCACTTACCCCCCAAGCCAAGGATGCGCTGGCAGCTCCTGGCGAAGGGCTCTCATCTCATCAGATGCCCTCCAATGAGATCGCCAAGTCACCCCAGCGTGTCTGTGACTCGGGGACGGAAAATCCCACCCCACAGAGCAGGGGGGGCAGGGGGCGCGGGATCACGTTGCAGGCGCCGCATCGGGACCGAGCGCCGAGTCTCGCATGCCCTCCACACCGCGCGCTCCCCCGGAACACAGAGCCGCTTAGGACGACCCCTGCTCAGCAAGCCAGACCAAAACTGCTGACGGCTCACAATCCTGGCAGGACGCGTGACAACAGGTAAACGTATCCGGGCTGGGAACTGGATCTCGTGACCTTGTGTCTCGGAGAGGTCAGAGAGTACGGTAGAGAAGAAGGGCGAAACACAGCAGAACCCACTCGGGAGCGCGTCCGGGGAGGGAGAGGGCTGGGCTCGCGGGGCACGCGCAGAAATGTGAGCCGCGGGGGGGAGGGGGGGCGCTTTGCCGCTCTCCAGTCCCAGATGCTGTCCCCAGCCCGGCTGCTTTGACCTTGAGAGGTCAGCTCCCCGGTGTCAACTCTCTTGGGTCTCAGGCTGCGGACCTAAACTGGCACCGATGATCACCGGCAAGGTGGGTAAAGTGCACGGGCCAGGGTCCCCTGGTGCCCAGCCAGTGAAAGGGACACCCCGTGGGGTGGGGCTCTGTGAACCCTGCACCCCGCCCCCCCTTGCACACCTTTCCTAGAGACACATGCATGTCCTTCAGGATGGGACTCAGAGCCCCACTTGTCTGCTCCCGTTGGCATTTTCTTCCTTTTCCAGGAGCCCTTGCCACATGCTTTCTCCACATAAATCTCTGCTCACCTACTGGCCTTCACGTTCTTCCAGAGCCGTGGCGGAGAGTAAGGGCTGCCAGTGTGGCTCCAGGCTGGGCAGCCTGGCTCTGTGCCCTCATGCCCACACGGGCTCGCTGGCTGGCCCTGGACACGTCCCCTCTCTGTTCAGGTATCTTATCATAAACACACCTGAGTACTGCACCTGTCAGAGGGTCTTACGATGAGTGATTTGACTCTTTTTGGCAAAGTCCCCAGAACAGTGACAGACACGCACATCTACAGACAAAAGCCACTCATTGGTGGGATGGAGCTGTGGTGTCTTCCTGTTCCTGTGGCACCAGGGCCACGCACAATGACGTGCACAGTCTAGAAGCATCACATTGTGCCCTGGTCTCTCACCGTCTTCCAGATCAGGGTCAGCGCCAGACCTGGTGCCATGGAGAGGCTCCAGGGGGGCCCATGGGGTCGCTGCCCAGCCCGGCCAGAGCACAGTATGCTGGTCAGCTCTTGCACCCCCTCAAGTCTCTGGGCCCTACTGGATCTAATTCCTTCAAGCCCTGTGGCCTCTGGTCCACAAAGCTTCGGCCCAGAATTGTGGCCTGTGGCTGCCTGTACCCCTGGGGACGAAGAGATGTTCTCCTCCCGTGGGGGGGCATTTGGCCAACGGGAGCAGGCTGAGTGGATCCACTCTCCGTTCCCCTCACCCCACCCCAAGTCTGGGTCATCAGGCTCCTTGCGGAAGATCCTGTAGGGTTGACGTGCCATTGCAGTCAGGGCGGACCCGCTCCACAAGGCACGGTCCCTCTTGCTCCCCAGGCACTTCGTCCGGACTGTGCTCTCTGGGGAGCCTGGGCTTCAACAGGCCTGATGCATCCTTCTGAGGTCAAGTAAGCACAGAGCAGATGATCCTGTTGGCTCTGGCTTCTCGGAAGAGACAGGTGTAAGCTGCGCACAAGCCCAAGGAATGTGCGCGGTACGAATGCGCTCCTTGCGTGGCTCAAGGCCCACTGGGTGACCGCTGTCCTCAGAGAGGAGCTGTGAGCCCTTGTGCTGGGGCTCCAGGGTCCAGCCTCCCCAGGAAGCCTCAGGGCCTGACCGAGGGGCAGGGGCAGCGTGGAGGGGCTTCCTCTGGGGACCAGTCAGGAAGGCGTGGCTTGGGGACTGTCCATCTCCATCGTGTTCTTTGGTGCCATCTTGGTTTAGGACTCTAAGCTGGTCATGGATGCTGCATCAGCTTCCTGGCACAGGGGTGGCAGAGTATTGCACACTGAGGGCGTTAAAGCGAAGAAGGTTTGTTCTTTCACATTTCTGGAAACTGAAAGTGTGAAATCCAGGTGTCAGCAGGGCCACACGCATCCAGAGGCTCTAGGGACAATCCGTCACGGCAATCCCAGCCTCCTGCGTGCCAGCTGCTCTGGGGTTTGTGGCCCTGTCACTCCTGCCTCTGCTTCCACCTTCTCCTGGCCTCTCTCCCTCTGCGTCTCTCTGTGTCTCAGGCCTCCCTCTCCGTTCTCTCGTGAGGACACCTGTCACTGCATGTAGGGTCCACCTGGATAATCCAGGATGTCCTTATGTCCTTAACCCCATCTGCAAAGACCCCTTTTCCAGATAAGGTCCTATTCACAGGTTCCTCTGGCTAAGACTTGGCCACCGCTCAATCCACTACAGATGTCTTTGGAGCCACGGAGGAAATGGGCTAAATTGGAGCAAAGTGTGTTATGGAGAGTTCGGGAGACACCTGTAAGCTGTAGCTTGGCCCCTTTGGCCCCAGAAAGCGCATTATTGGAAGCCATAGAAATATGGAAGAAGAAGGAGGCAGAATAATTCTTCACAAGGTTTTAGTGATTTATTTAATTTTTGTACAAAATCTTATTGAGTATTTTGCCAAGCCTTATTTTTTATTTTTTATGAGTGTAATAGAGGCTTAGCGTAAATCACGGTGCATACTGCTGATTTTGCAGAGCCAGTGAGCTTGGCGTTCACAGAATTTTGATGGTTTTGGAGCTACATTTACTTTATCGCTTTAAACGAGCAGAAAAAGCAAAGTCCTAGTATCAGGCAACGTGCTTTTATGACTGGAAAAGAACCTTTCTTCACTGAGTCCTTGCAGAGCCCTTGGCTGGCTGTCCCACTACCCAGGGGCTAGTGAGCCCTGCCCTCTGTCGAATGACTCCTTATGGACAGGGAGTTGAAGGGGGAATCGTGTGGGAGATGTGGGTGGAGAGTAGGTCGCTCTGGCTTCCGGAGACACAGATGGGTGGTTTTCAGGTTTTTCACTGAAGAATGCTGGACTTTGAAACCTTATAATTTTTTTTAAATGTTTATTCATTTTTGAGAGAGACAGAGAGACAGAGCATGAACGGGGAAGGGGCAGAGAGAGAGGGAGACACAGAATCCGAAGCAGGTTCCAGGCTCTGAGCTGGGGCTTGAACTCGTGACCTGAGCCCAAGGTGGACGCTTAACTGACCGAACCACCCAGGTGCCCTGAGGACTTTGAAATAATCTAAAGCAGAGAAGAGTCAGATGTAGATGAGAAGAGAGAGAAGACATTTCAGTTGTGGGGATGTATTTTGGTTTGAATTTATTCCCACAAAATCTGTGTGCCTACATCCTTTTTGGAAACAGGGTGATTGCAAAGGGCAAGTCATGAAGAGGCCATCCTGGAGAAGGTGGAATTGTCTGCCAAAAAAATAGGAAACACAGGGGACAGAATCAAGGAGATCTAAATAAATGGGAGATAATGCACATTCAAGGATTGAAAAACTCAATGTGGTAATGAGGTCAGTGCTCTCCAAATTGATACACAGGTTAAGATTTTTTGTGTAAACGTGGACAATATTTTTCTAAAACCTAATGAAAGTCCAAGGAAATAGAGTAGCTAGAATAACTGTCAAAAAAACAAAACAAAACAAAACAAAACAGAACACTCTGCCCTATTTGAAGTCTTCCTCCTCACCAAGACCAGGTGATATCCATGGAGAGACAGAGACAAAATTTATGACACAAACGAGGAGAGCCCAGAGAAAGCCCCACTCACGTTCATCCAGCTGGTTCTGGACAAAGTTGCAGACACAATTCCATGGAGGAAGGACAATCCCCCACAAAACTCAGCGCAATCCCTCACAAAACTGTCCGTCGATTTCCACGCTGCAGGGACTAGGCTTGGTGGAAAGTTCTCAGGCATGGTCGAAAGCCCAGTTCGTACAAGGAGAAACTCAATCCACTGGACGTCATCAGAATGAAACATCCCTCTCTCTGGTGAAGCGTGAGAACACACGCACCGCAGGCAGGGGACACGTGTGCACAGCACTGGCCTGGAAAGGACGCCTAGGCAGAAAACACAACGGATTCTCCAAACGCCACAAGTCAGGAACAAGTGATCCAACGGGAAAATAGGCCAAAGCGTGAAAAGAGGTTTCCCTGGGAGTGGGACGCGGGGTGAAGGGATACATGGGAACGGGCCGGCTGTCGCTGGCCGTGAGGGGTATCGGGATCTGCCCCTCATCGATGGTGACATCCATCATGATGGCCACGCCCGCAGCGAGGACCGCGAGACGCAGGTGGTGACGGGAACGTGAAATGGGACGGCCATTCTGGAAAACGGTGGGACAGTTTCCCAAAGCACAAAACCCCCAAACCGACCAAAACACCACTTCCAGCACAACCCAGCAACAGAATCCCCGGGCATGTAGCCCACAGAAAAGAAAACGTACAGCTGTGCACAAAGCTGTGCGGAGTTGGGCGAAGCAGCCTTACCTGTGGTAGTTTCAGACGGTATGCAGCCCGCACGTCCCTCGGCAAGTGGATGGTTTGACGCCCGAGTCCGTCCTTCCCGGGCGTCCTGGAACACGGGTCAGCAGTACCAAGAAAGACATCTCCATACACACAGCCACTTGCACGGACCCCCCGGGGTGCCATGCGGTGGGAAGACGAGCCACCTGAAAAGGTAGCATATCGTATGACGTTCTTGCCATTACGCAATGATACGTGGAAACCCAGGAGCGGCTCTTGAGATTTAGGGGGTGCGCGACTGCAGAGGGAAGTGTGAGGGAGCCACCTGGGGTATTGTCTCAGGCCTGTGTCCCCAGGGTGCCGTGGTCACAGACATCCACCCCCGTGATGGGGACACACGCACCATGCACATTCACTGCCTCCACGCCAAATTCCCGGCTTTGAAATTGCATCATTAGGTGACACGCAGTCACTGGGGACCTGGGGGAAGGGTCCAGAGCACTCCGCTGTTTTTGCAACTTCCTGGGAGGGGGGCGATCTCTAATCCCCCTAGGGATTTCAAAATAAAAAGTTAAGAACAGAAAAAAAAATAGAAGCTAAAATAAATGCATTTGAAAGTTTGTTTTTAATGTTTTTATTTATTTTTGAGACAGAGGGAGACAGAGCATGAGCAGGGGAGGGGCAGACAGAGGGGGAGACACAGAATCAGAAGCAGGCTCCAGGCTCCGAGCCATCAGCACAGAGCCTGGCGTGGGGCTTGAACCCACGGACTGTGAGATCATGACCTGAGCTGAAGTCGGACGCTCAGCCGACTGAGCCACCCAGGCGCCCCTAAAATAAATGCATTTAAAAATGAAAGGAAAAGGCGCGTCTGGGTGACTCAGTCCGTTAAGTGTCTGACTGTTGATTTCAGCTCGGATCATGATCTCACGGTTCGTGAGTTCAAGGCCCGCATCGGGCTCTGTGCTGGTGGCATATATTCTCTCTTGGGACTCTCTCTCTCTCTCTCTGCCCCTCCCCAGATCTCTCTCTTTCTCAAAATAAATGAACAAACGTTTTTTTTAATTAAAAATAAATAAAAGAAAAATGAAAGGGAAAAAAGAAATCGAGCCCTCTTTCTCAACACACGGACCTCAAACACGTGATGTCGAGTCGCAGAACAGATGGCAGGAGGGGAATGTGTGTGCACGTGTCATATAAAGCGCACAAGCTATGCTATATGAAGTCACTGGCTCAGCCTAAGTAGGGAAGCTCGGAACTGTGCACGGGGATGGTCAACACTGCATTCAGAGTGGAAAGGAAGAGGCACCAAGAGGGAGTCCGACGTCATCCCCAAGAATTTTCCTTCTTTAGAAACCGTGGACCAAGTGTAGAGAACAGAGAGCCTTTGGAAGGTGGTCGATGGAAGTCTCGCTTCTATTTCGCTGTGCACTTCGTTGTCAGCTTATTTTATAAATACTGAGAAAGAGCCCCCGGGCCAGTGACGGGCAGGCAGGGGAGGCGGGGGCAGCGGGGCCCTGATGCAGGCGGAGCAGGAGCAGGCCCCACGCCGGCCCGAGGCGGCTCTGATGGAGGTGACACACAGAGAGAGGGGCCAGCGCGCTGAGCTGCCGACTTAACTGCACTTTGCTTTGAAATTGAGTGATAGATTTAGAGTGATTTCTGATTCAATCAGAAGAGGCAAGTGTGGATATTGTGTGGGTTTAGTAAGAGAAACAGAGGGCACGTCTCTCCCTGCAGGCTGCGGCCCCTGGTGACAAGGGAAGAGGGAGACACGGCTTTGTCGCCGGGCCTGAGTCAGGGCCATTCTGGAGTCAACGGCTGGGCGTGAGCAGGGCACAGGGCCGGGGATGCCAGCTGCCTGTGGTCGAGGCCTCGGCCCCGCTGCCCGAAATGCCCCACAAAGTGTACAATGTGCCGTCTCTGGGACCCGTTCTCAGGGCCTTTTCCTTCCTGTCTTCACTCTGAGGTTTGGAATTGGGGACCCCAAACTTGAGGGCCCCTTGATGCTATGCCTCTACAACACAGCCTTAGCCCGAGGTACATTTGTGGCCCACAAACAGTGTCCCCCTGTCCCCGAGCAGAGGGGTCTCCCTGGCTTCTGTCTCTACACACTAGGTTGGTCCACCCCGTGGGACACGCCATTGGGTAGGGATCATATTTGGTCCTTTTAACAAAGCGATTTTTTTTTGTTTTTTAAAACGTTTTTAATGTTTATTTACTTTTGAGAGACAGAGAGAGAGAGACAGGGTGCGAGTAGGGAGGGGCGGAGAGAGAGGGAGACATAGAATCCGAAGCAGGCTCCAGGCTCCGAGCTGTCAGCGCACAGCCCGACGCGGGGCTCGAACTCACGAACCGTGAGATCGTGACCCGAGCCGAAGTCGGACGCTCAACCGCCTGAGCCACCCAGGCGCCCCGCGATTTTCTGTTTTTCTAAATCATGGCCTGTTGGCTGCCGGTGGCTGTAGACCTTTGAATGTGTGTGTCCCCACTAAAACCGTGTGCTGGAATCCTAACCCCAAGGTGACATGTTAGCAAGTGGGGCCCCTGGGAGGTGACGAGGTTACGGGCTGGGGCCCTCGAAAGTTGAAATTGCCCCTTTTCATTAGAGCCACTTGTCCCTCCTGCTACGTGAGGACACAGTGAGAAGACAGCCCTCCATGAAGCAGGAAAGGGGGCCCCACCAGACGCCAAAGCTGCCAGCACCTTGCTGTCGGACGCTGAGCCTCCAAAACCTGGGAAATAAGCTTCTGCTGGTCCTCGGCCACCCGGCCGGCGGTGTTAAGGCAGTCCTGCCAGACTCAGACAACAGCACTGGAAAGATCCTTGATTTCAGCTCCCCCCGTTCACAGAGCAAGGAGCCGAGCCTCTCCCCCAGGAGGGCCACGCTCCCGATCTGCCTGGTCTCCCACGCGGCCGCCCGCCCTGCGTCTCCTGCAGGGACACGCCCCAGCACCCTCACAGGGCCCAGCAAGACCCTGAGCGGCCCCGTCCAGCCCCGTCCAGGGTCCCTGTCCAGGACCCTGAGTTGGCTTAGAACTCAACAGTGGGATAGAACTCACTGTAAAAGTGAAAACAAATTTGTTGGCAATAATTTATGGTTAGAAACCATTTGATTAAAAAACAGAGTTCACTGCCCGCTGTGGCCCCTTCTGCAAACTGATGCCACCGATGTGCTTTTCAAACACTGGGCGTGGGAGGCCCCGGCCCAACAGCCCTTGAGATCTGAGGTGCCAGGACACCCACAGAGGAAGCACAGATGGGGTCCTGCCCCAGCTCCCCAGGGACATGACCGCAGCCGTCCAGCTCCGTGATTCCAGCCTGAGCGCCCCCCGCAGCCGGGCCCAGCAGAGTGGCGCCGGGCTACAGAAACAGAGGCAGACAGGGGCGCCTGGGTGGCTCAGTCAGTTAAGTGTCTGACTCTTGGTTTCAGCTCAAGTCCTGGTCTCACAGTTCGTGAGCCCCTAGTCAGGCTCCACGCTGTCAGCGTGGAACCCGCTTTGCATTCTGTCTCCCCGTCTGCCCCTAACCTGCTCATGCACACGCGCGCTCTCTCTCTCTCTCTAAAAGAAATAAATAAACTTAAAAAAGAAAAGAAACTGACACAGTAGATGTTCATTACTTTAAGTCACTAGACTTGGGAGTCGCTGTTGGCAGTAATTGGGAGTAGCTTTGTAAGAACAAAGTACAAAAATGAAATGTAAGTATATACCTTAAAATCTTTTCTTACCTCTCTCGCTACACTCACTCACGACTTTCCCTGGCCAGAATAACTCATGAGAAAATTACCCGATTCTATAGGAAGTCTCCTCCTTCTGTGACCTCATCCCTACACTGGATATTAAGACAACTCCCGTCTTTGAACGAAAGAGACACTCAAATTGATTCTCAGGCAGCAAAGGCACCTGCTGAAGTATGTTCCTGGGCGGCTTTGTCAAAAATCACAGGGGCGGATTTGATTTGCTGGGCAGCCTCCAGTCCGCCTGATGTCGGAGATGTGATGTTTAAGTATTTTATGTACACCCAGAGGCCCTTTTCTGAATTACAGAGTTTTTGCAAACACTGAAATAAATACACAGAAATGCCGAAAAAAAAAAAAACTAAAGAAAACATTTCCACCTCCCGCAGCTCGCTTTCAACTTGCTGCTGGGCTGAGCTGAACAAGCAGGCAGACGTACGTGCAGTGGCCCCCGCACAACCCAGTCTGCAGGGCTGAGCGCTTCTTATCAAAAGGTGTGCAAAGGATTCTGGGCAGTAGATCAAGCGGCTGGAGTTTGACAATCTGACTTAGCTCGTTTAAGCCACCATGAACTAGATGTAAACAAAGAAGCCTATGGGAGAGAAAGCGGCTCGTTTTTTTACAGCTGGGCGTCTGTGGAGACTCAGAGCGGCCGGGAGGCAGTGACCACTGTCTGTCCCCGTTGGCTGTCCACGGACTCACCCCGAAGGCGAGCACAGGGCGGTGCCCAGGTCTGGTTTCGGGGTTCCGAACGAGAAGGAGCGTCCTTCCTGTGGCTGCTGGGGACCCAGCTCCCCGCCCCAGCCTGCTAGGGAAGGGGCCACGGGGTGGGGGTGGGGGGGTGGAACCACGCACGTGGTCTGGCAGAAGACCAGTAAAGAAGCCGCAGCACCGAAGAGGCAGGGGCGGCAGGGTGCACGGCTCTCAGCTCGGTGGTAACTCTCGTGTGAGTCCCCAGAAGCCGACCCGAGACAGGGGCTGGGGGTGCAAGTCGTGGGTGAGGACCACAGGAGAGGAAGGGGCGCGGGGCTGGGGGAGGGAGCCGGCGCGGGGACCAACAGGCAGGTTCCCAGCGCGGACGCCCTTATCTCGGTCCCACGGGGAGGGCCTGGGGCACAGTGAGCACCACACGCACACACACCGTGGAAGACACAGGGTGGCGCCCCGGGAGCTACTCCTCCCGTCCCTCCAGCCCGATCCTCAAGGGGGCCCAGCGTGCTCCCAGGCCGGAGACAGACTTCGGGCGCAGAGTGAGGGCTTAAAGCTCTCAAGGCTTACGGAAAGGGTGACGCCCGGGGGGGAATCACAGCATTGGCCGCCTGGCTCGTGGCCAAAAGTCTAACCAGTGTTCTTTCTTCATTCTGCTCAGCCATCTAAGCCTGGGGGCGCCAGGAGAGGTCACAGTGTTCCCGCCATCCAGACAGCCCAGCGAGAGAAGCCTCCGAAGGGGGCGAGGGCTGGGGATGGGTGGGGCCTAACGGAGCCCCAAGGGCAGCCCCTGGGAGGCCGTCGTGTTGCCCACCGCACGCCTCCTACCGGCCGTGCGACGCCCCCACACAGTAGGCGCTCAATGCGCGTTTCTGCCATGGAAGAGGAGACAATGGGCACAGAAAAGGCTGGCTCCTGTCAGGCAGGGTGGTGATGGGCAGCAGCCCCACGAAGGGCGGTCACCACCTGTGGGTGCTCTGCGGGAAACGGGGTTGGGGACCCTGAGTCATGGAGGCTCCCGCGGGGCTGCCCTGAGGTTTGCCATAGCGACTGTGAAGCATCTTCCTCCATTGGATCCGTGATGGAAAGACCCCTGGGAAGCAGGGCTTCCTTGCTTGTGTCGTTTAGGAAAACCCCGACGTAAGTAACGCTTCTGTTTGCTGGACGACTTTGGAAAGTGACAGTTTAATTTTATTTTTTTAATTTTGTTTGAATGTTTATTTTTGAGAGAGAGAGAGAGACACAGAGTGTGAGCAGGGGAGGGGCAGAGAGAGAGGGAGACACAGAATCCGAAGCAGGCTGCAGGCTCCAAGCCATCAGCACAGAGCCAGATGCGGGGCTCGAACTCACGGACCACGAGATCATGACCTGAGCCGAAGTCGGACGTTTAACCGACTGGGCCACCCAGGTGCCCCGTGACAGCTTAATTTTAAACTGAAAAAATTAGAGTGCCACACGCGTCTGTGTTGCCCTTTTTTGAATAGCTAAAAGTATCTATGGTTTTGTTTGGGATGGATAAGCATAGCGAAGGCAATTTCAAAAACACATTCCCAGATCTTTGCTCTGTTCCCTGGAAAATCCACGTTAACCACATCATTATTTGTATCTGTTTTCCTGACCTCTTCCTTTCTTCCTCCAGATGGGCTACCATGAGGAAACACCTTCCTTCGGTCTGAGGAATGACCCTTCAGGGTGTTTTGCAGGTGTCCAGGAGACCCAGCTTTTCTCTAAGTTTCCACTGATCTGAAAATGTCTTTATTCCACCCCAATTGTTGAAGAATGGTCTCGCCTGCAGAATCCCTCCCCCGTGGCCGCCTCCTAGTGACCCTTCCTGCCACCAGGCTGACTGTGCCTCTGCTGGGGGCAGTCCCTGCCTCAAATCTGCGACCCAGGAGAGGCTCTAAGAGGCCCGTGGGAGGAAGAGGTGCCCCCGGGGCTCCTGCGGTCCGTGAAAGTGTCCCCAAGAGTGCACAGCAGCGTCAGTCATGGGGACCCTTCCCAAAGGACACTGCCAGAAGCTCGTTGCGTTCTGTGGACTATCACGGTGAAGTTCAAACCAGAGCCGATGCAGGGAGGGGACATTGAGGGGCAGCTGCGGAGGGTCTGCAGGCCCGATGGGGTGGCAGCTCCCCCCCAACCCCTGCACAGAGCCATGTCCTCTCCACCTCCTGCAGACCCAGTCCGTCTCTACCCCCCACACCCCTTCTTCCTCTTCTCCCTTCTCTTCCCGTCTCGCTGGCCCTCTGTCCTTTCTGTGTGATTGTTTGTGTTCGATTAAATTTTGGTTTGCTGCAGAGGGACGCTAACTAGCCTACACTCGATGTGGGTAGGAACATCCGGGCTCCGGAGCCCCGGGTCCCCCTGCCCCTTGCTGCCGTATGAAACCGCAGTCCACCCCTAGGTCGGCTCCCAGGTCAGCTGTCGCCAGTCAGCACCCGTGCCCGGTGGCCAGCTCCAGACCTTCAGCATTTTCTACACGTCCTTTCCTGGTATTTCACTGTCCGGAGGTCTGCTTCTCCCCCCCATGCATCACACTCTCCATGGGGAGAGGAGGGCCGAATGTAGCTACGTCTTCCCCCCGCGGGGACCCGAGGAGAAGGTAATAAAGCCCGTCCTTGTGCTACAAAGAGATGGGTGTTTTAAAACTCCTCTGGTCCGCTTTCCATGGGACTTTTGGCTTCTGGGGGCCAAAATGCTGAGGAAGCCGTCTATACCATTCGATACAATCCCCGGTGTTGCTCTGAGACACTCGCGGCCTCCTGGCGTCCGAGGGGGGAGCAGACCTGAGCGGCGCAGCAGGCTCACAGCAGGCTCTGTTCACGGCACCCTTCCCTGGGGTGGGCACGGCTTCCAGAGAAAGCCCGAGACCCCGCTCACGTGTGTTGGGAGGTCCTGTGTGGGGAAGAGAGTCCCCAAGTCATATCAGGAGAAGCCAAAGAAGATGGTGGTTTGTCCTCGTCCTGCCTTAGCAGCCGCACCCCCACAGAGCCCCCTCTCCTTCCCGCCCTCAGAGGAACCCCCCCCATCCCCCACACACACCGGCGTGCCCTTCTAGTACCTTCCAGTACCTGCACAGACCGCGTCCCAGGCTCTGGGTCTCGATCGGGCCTGTGCTGGAATCCCCCCGGGCGGCTTGTTAAATCACCCTGCTGAGCCCCAGCCCGGAGTCTCTCCTTCAGTGTGTCAGGTAGGCCCCCGGGAATTCTAGCAGGTTCCAGGCACCTGTGCTGCTGGTCTGGGAGCCCCACTTGGCACCAGTGTTCCCCAAAGTCTCCCCAGTACCAGACGCAGAGTCTCTCCACAGCCCCCGATTCCCACACCGTCAGGGCGGTCCCCAAAAGCGCACCGGCCTGTCCTACTCTCCTTCATCACTTCTGCCCCGCCCTCCCCAAGTGGATACATTCCCCCCAATTCAATTGTCACCCTTGGGTCTCTCTTAATGGTTCCCTTTGGAGAAAGAAAATGTCTCTTCACCTGCTCGTTTAGGAAATGTTTTCTGCCTTGTCTCAGGTCTCCCTAATTCCAGTTTGAAAACATTGGTAGTTTTCATGAATTCCAGTCGATGCGTAAGGATGACACCCAGAAGTCTAGCTCCTTTATGCCTACCTTGCCGTCTCTGCACGTTAGGCGCTATAGACACAAAGAAGCATTTTCATACCGTGTTATCCGTATTTCTGTTCAAGGACAGAACATCCTAGGAGCTCTCAAAATCCGAACCCCCGTGCAATAATCACGTCCGTAGCCACAATTGTGCTCGAGACTGATAGCATGGCTAAGTGTTTGACAAATTTCCACCCGTCTTCCAATAAGGCCCTACCCCATTTTCCAATAAAGCTGATGAAACCTGATAAAAAAAAAAAAAAAAAAAAAAAAAAACGTTGGAGGAATCAAAAGGCCCCCAGGCTAAGTGGAATCACATCTCGTGAATTTCCACATTCAGCATCATCTATATTGGAAATATTAAAAAATTCATATATAGTGAAATGATAGATACTTATGTCACTATTTTAAAAAGTTATGCTGATAGAGCTGTCCCTCGCTCCTCACTAAAGATGTGCCTTCCAGAATATATGCAGATGGTGTTATTGACCTGCGGGCCCTGCGAGGACGCGCTGTGCAGCCAGTGGTGATGGATCTGCCCTGAACCGTCTACGCCCCCTCGTCTGATCAGCGGCCGTGGCTGCGCTCACACGGAATGCAATCAGGGGCGGCTAGGGCCGGGAGGGCCCCCCGAGGGCACAGAGGCTGTGAGCTGTGAAGTGATACAACCGGGGGTCAGAGCAGCAGATACTGAAGCCCAGGCCCTTACTCCCAGCCCGCGAAGCTACGACGTGTCCTTTATGCGCTGGCCGCGGGTTCAGCCCGCCTCCAACCGCCCCGGGGTGCGGCGAGCGGGAGATCTTGGGTCTGGAAGGTGCTTGAGCCCCTTCTGCAACAGCCTCACAAGCCCTAGCCTGACTTCGTCCTCGGTGCTCCCCGGAAAGAGAGGTCTCTAGCTCGCCGAGGGAGCCCGTGACGTCACTGGCTGCCAGCCTGGGGGCAGGTGGCTCTCAGCTCCTGGTGGCACCATTCACCGTCCTCCCTCTGCTGGGGTTCCCCACGTTCAGGATGACGCTCAGACACCCCACCCCTCCCTTTTCTGCTTCCCAGGCCCCAAGTGGTCCTTCTTCAGAGTCCCCTCCCGCCTGACACTTACGTATTTTACACTCCCCCGCCGCCCCAGCACCTGGACGGTAGGCTCTGTGAGAGCAGGTTCCATCCTTTCCCTGCAGGACGCCCAGGGCGGAATCTGCAGTCCCCAACCTGGCTGGACTTCCCGTCGCCTGGACACCTCAGCCCCCGCGGCCCAGACCACCCGCCTCCGACCTCGCAATGCCTGCCTTCCTCTCATTCCGTTCTCTGACGAAATGTCACCTCCTCTGAGAGCGCCTCCCTGACCCTTCGTCTCTCTCTGTAATTATGAATGCTTAGGGTGGTTTATTATCAGTCGTCCATTAGCTCATAAGCTTGAAGAGAACAGGGGCCAACTCCGAAAACAATACACTCTTCGCTATTGATGGCGCATTATGCGGGGTCTGTCACAAGGTGGGATCGTGTTCAAAGCCAGTTGCCTGCTGAGTGAAGTAGACACAGAGAGGTGAACACGGTGCTCAGAACTGCACAAGGGGAAGCAGTCTGGGGGTGCACGGGGTCATGGGGGAACTGACAGCCCTTCCCATCCTTAGGAGAGGATCATTCTTGGTGTGACAAAGAGGTCGATGTTAAACCCTCCCAGTAGATACCCAGGAGAAGGCCGGGTTCAGCTGACAATGATGACAAATTCTCTACTAGCTGAAAGGAGAATGGAACTTTCTGGAAGGGAATAGATCCGGGGTCACCCAACACCTCCTGCTCTCCAGCACCAGTCGCAGAGGGTTCCTACCGTAAGGACGGGGTCGAGGAGTCTGAGCTTCCTGTGCATGTCCCTTCCCTGCGTCTGTGCCTGTGGGGAGGCCACCTGCCTCCTCTGGGGCCTGTCACCTCTGGGGGAAGGGGGTTGACCCGGCTGCACCTGTTTTCATCCTTGGGCCGCTTGCAGAATTTCTGGTCCTCGTGTGCGTCCACAGGCTCCTCCCCGTCGCTCCTCGCGGCATAGAATTAATGGCTTCACTCAATACACTTACGTATCTCCCAGGTTCTGTACGCTGTCGCTCTGAGCACAAGTCTAAAATGAGTTGATAGCAAAGGAGTGGGGAGGGGCTCCGCCCTCGGTGGGACGGGTCTAGAGCACCTGGGTGGACTTCGGCTCGTCCTCAGAAACACGGTGCCTGCTCCCCTCCCGTGTTTCCCTCTTTCAGTGGCTTCCTCTGCCAAGCACAGTGTGGAAAGTGTCCACATGCAGGACAGCGATCAGGACGGGTGTCACCCGCTCATTGCACACGTAGTGAACTTCATCTGCACTTGAAAATGTTACACCGTAAGGGCGACGCACACGTCCTATCGTCCGCCTTTTGTTTGGGAAGCCGTGAGGCCTGAAATAAGCCACCTGCGTATCGACATTCCGAGGCCATTCGGGAGTTCATATATAGGAATTTAACTGACGGGAAAATAGCCTGACCCTGTGGAAGAAGGACCCTGTACGTACCTCAGAAAACCACAGCGTCACTTCCGTTTCATACAGGTGAGTAGACATTTCAACATTTAAACCCGAAACTGGTTTCAGTAGCAGTCTTCAGTGTTTGGGTTTGTTCTGTGTGGGAATGAGGTCATGCTGGGGAGATCCATGTGGATTCTGGCCGGAACTGGAGCGGGGTGAGGGGGTGAGGGCGAGAGTACAGTTTGGGCCTCGGGGTGGGGGGCCGGGCTGGCCTTGGGTGCAGGTCCCTCCACAGTCACGTGAAACGCAGGACACCCCGTCTCCCGGCGGCTGCAGGGAGATCCCCAGGGGACAGAAGCCACAAGTCCTCAGGCGGAGGGCACATCGTGTCGGCACCCGGGGTTCTGTCTGCAGGGGCGCTGCCGTCCGCCGCCGTCAAGGTTTCTAGAGGGTGAAGGTGGGGCCCTGACGGGGCGCCCTGCAGTGGACCCTCCGTGTCCTCAACCCCGGTTGAGTGAGCCCAGCAGGTGACCCGGGGGAGAGCCCGTCGCACAGGTCGCCCTCCCCCAGGCCCCCGGTGAACAAGGCACTACTCAGCAGGGACCCGCTGCGGGGCTCGGGGGAGGCGCTTCAGTCTGCAGACGCGGGCATGGGGCGCACGCGGCAGATGAGTGGCCGCCCTCCGTCCCCAAAAATGAAGACACCCCCTTTCCTCGTGGGGAGCAGGCTGCATGGTGGCTCCCCGAGACGACACGTCTCCCAGAAACTGAGCATCATGGCATTCGAGAGAAGTCTTCGCGGCTCTGGTTAAGGATCTTGAGACGAGGCATCCTGAACTAGGGTGGCCCAGTGACAGGACTGGAGCCGACGCTCGGGGATCAGCCAGCTGGGGCGGCCGTGGCAAACACACCAACCCAGGGCAGCTATTTAATGTCAGCTCGGGAGGCCGACCGAGATCCAGGTACTGGTGGATTGGGCTCCTGGCGAGGCCCCAGCAAGTGGCTTAGCCACGGCCCCCTCCGACCTGTGTCCCCTGCAGGTGCAGAGAGAGTGGGGAGCCAGGGAGGGACGCGGGGCTCCTTCTCTGCTCATAGGACATGAGTCCTGTTGGGTTAAGACCCCACCCTCATAACCCCATTTGACCTGAGCTGTCTCCGGAGGACCCCACCTCAAATGCTGACCCAGTGGGGGGTACAGGGTCAGCCCGAGTGCAGAGGATACGGGACTCAGTCCACGCCAGCGCAGGTGGGAGGCGAGGTGTGGGAAGAGGCAGCTGAGGGGCAGAGGTCCGGATGAAGGCATGGGCCTGGGGTGCTTGGGACCTCTGTGGGGTGGGGGTGGGTGTCCCCTGGAGCCTCTGGGGGGTCCGACAGTACATGGGCTTCTGTTCGAGAGCCCCCCAGGCTGAGAGGGTGTGTCAGGGAAGCTGCGGGGAACTGAGGCAGCAGCGACCTGCAAATGTGTGCCCTCGAGGCCGGCCGCCTGTAATGGGACGGGGGGACAGACGTGTTTCCCGGTTTAGAAAGGGGTGATCTGCAGGTGTCAGAACGCCACTGGGGCTCTGTCATCACATCTGCCCGGATTAACAGGTGCCGGTGCGGGGAGGCCGTGGTTGGTGCCCCCCAAGTGGAAGCAGGTCGGGTCCGGGTCCGCCCCAGGGTGGGCCTGGCTCTGGGGGTCTCCTGCAGAGGGACCCCCCCCGGCGCATGAACAGAGTCCCCACAGCAGTCAGGAAGGCAGCTGGCTCCCCAAAACCACAACCACCGGGAGGTCCCCGCCCAGAGCCTCTGAGGTCCCTGCTCCATCCAGGTCAGAGTCCGCGGATTCGGATAAGCCTGGTGAGCAGAGCGCGTGCCGACCCCAGGTGGCCCAGCCCAGGTTCCCTGCAGCCCTGGGCCACCCCCGCCCACCACACGGCCACCAGCCTCTCCCTGCCCTGCCTCCCCTCTGCCAGCGGCTTTGTGGAGCAGGTGCTGAGCAGGGGCCGGGACCCCCTGATCCGCCCGGGTTCCCGGGTGGCTGGTGGAGGGGACACCCGGTCCCTGTCACCTCCGGGCTGAGGGCAGCTCTCTGTTGGGGAGCCCCAGGAGCCCGCCCCAGAGCGGCTGCCTCTGTGGGGGCTTCCGGGCTGCAATCCTGAGGATAATTAAGCAAACGACAAACAACAAACCTCTCAGTGCATTGTTTCCGCAAGGCATTTACTAAGTGCTTAACTGTACTTGGCCTTCTTCTCTAGATGCAGAAAAATTATTCCTGCCCTTTGGTCACAGACACTTTTTCCCCCTCAACATTTGATGTTAGTTCTGGATCCTCTGCAAAAGAGAAATGTATTTGCACACCAGATTTGGCCTAAAATATCAGGGAGTCTATGAAACCTCGGAAGCAGATCTAAGTATCTGTACTTGGGGGCATCCGATGTGATCAGAACACGTCACCACAGAAGTCGTGATGTCAGGATGTCCCTATCCCAGCAGCATCTCAGGCTTTGCTGAGATACTTCTGTAGCCAAAAATGGAGCCCCTTCAGGTCATGTCTGAAGCACGGAGAGCCCCGTAGCTGAGCCGGGGAGAGAAGGAGCCAATGGTCTAGATTTCCGAGTTGACGCAGGTGGAAGGAACAGTTTAAGAAGATCTAGGGAAAAGAACAGTCCAGAAGACTTGGAGTCATAGTAGGTGAGCTGGTAGTAAGGAGAGGCGGAAGGGAAGTGAGGCAGTGTGGAGAGGTCCTGGGGAGGCCTCTGAGTCTCAGTGTAAAGTCATGGAGGTTGTCCCCAGGGAAAGGAAAGACCTGGAAATCACGGAGATGGTTCCGGGACCACAACCCTGCAGCTTGCAATGTGTGCACGAGAGGTGGGATGGGTGGTAGAGAGTGATCCACCATGGACACGCTGCAGAAAGGAAAGTCGGTGGCTTGGGTGAGGACAGTCCCCACAGAAGAATCTTGTGGCCACTTCATAGGCAAGGGCATCATCATTTCTCCACTAGCTTGTTTCATGGAGTGGCAGTGAGGGTGCCAGGAAGAAGCCTGGACCGTGTTCCCAGAGGTAGGTCTGTCTTCAGCGGGGGAGCGCCTCACCCACAAGGTAGAGCCAGCAGGGGATGAATGGGGGGGGTGTGGGTGACTCTGGGAACACTTCTTCCGCCACAGGGCACATGCACAACCACGAAAGGGTGCTGGGCTGTTAGCTGCCAGCCTTCGCGATATTTGCAGGTTATCATCTGTGGGGGTTCCGTGATGTAGATGGGTCAGATTCTACAGGTGAAGGATTGGGAGGTCACCCAAACCGCAGGCACCAGACCGGTCCTGGAAAATGAGCTTTGCAAATTGCCTCTGGAAGTGGCTCCAGCCTTGACATGAAGGCTAGATGAACCCAAGGGAGTTAACGTCCCGACGTCTATAGCCTTCTTTTTATACCCAGAACGACTGTCCCAAGAAGAGAGAGCAAACATGGACGGAGAGGGTGGGGAAACAGGGTGGGTGGTGCTGGGGATGTGGGGATTCTCTGTCCTCTGTAACTTTCAAATTATTCCACCATAAATGTTTGCTAAGAACAGAGGGTAGAGGGGGGCGGGGTGGCTCAGTCGGTTGAACGTCTGACTCTTGGTTTCAGCTCAGGTCGTGATCTCAGGGTCCTGGGATGGAGTCCCACGTTGGGCTCTGCACTGAGTATGGAGTCTGCTTGGGATTCTCTCTCTCTCTCTCTCTCTCTCTCTCATTCTCCTAAAAAAAGAAAACTGAAGGTACAGCAGGAACAAAAGTGAAGTGTCAGCTAGAGCCTCGCTGTGGGTGCTAAGTTCAGTCCCCCTTACCAGTCAGTGCTGCCTCCCTGAAGCCCTCCTCTCCTGAAAACAAGATCTGCGTCTCCCAGGGCCAGACCCCCTCCTCCCGGGCAGACCTGGGCCAGAGACTGACGGGCATGGGGTGGGGGAGCACAAAGGGCTGGCCTCCCTACTTCTCGTGCCCTCACTTGGGGTGCAAGTGTGCCTCAGGGCTCCCTGTGAGATCAGTCGTGTTTGGGTCTCTCCCCCACCCCGCTGCCCCTCCCTTCTCTTGTGGGAGCACTCGCAGGATAGATGGTACACAAGGATCCCGCACCTCAGCCTGGGCTTGTAGGGGCTCTGCTGAGGCATCTGCGGTCCGCGTCTTCTCGACCTCTGACATCCGGAGACCCAGTGTGGACACCACTCCTTCCGGCTGCGAGTGGGGTCCAGGGCTGTCTCCCTCTGCCACTCAGCACGGAGGAGCTGGAGGGAGGACTCCCTTGGTGCTGCCACTGGTGGGAAGTCAGCACTGAGTCTAGGACCTTCCCGTGGGCCAGAGGGATTTGACTTTTGGTCTTGGATCTCTTTGCTCTTTTCGCATAAGTGGGCTTTCGGCTTCACAGCTCTGAAATGTGAAGTTATGTTGAGGCGTTCTCACTAGTCCGGTCAGTGAGCTGTCTCCAAGTAAAGCCACAACCCCGAACCCTGACAATGAGCGTCCTGAAGTCATAGGAATGCGGCCATTAGCTTTTTGTCATCTGGCCTATTTCCTGCCAATACAGAGGGTGCTCTTAAGAACGTGTTCTCCTGACTTGTGTCCAACTCCATTCCGAAGGCTTCTTTTAGGGATTGTTCTGTGGGTGAATGGGCCTCACGTTAGGCTAGTTCTTTTCCTTCCCTGCTCACAACAACCCGGATCACCCATGACAATTTCTCATCAATTCTCCACGTTCTGTCTTGTGCAATCACTTTTTCTTCTTGATTTTAACTTGACTGGCACAATTAAGTTGCCCCCGAAAAGATTGAGGTGCCCACACATACAGTACCTAATGTGTTTTTGTTCAGCACAAATCTTTGGCAGAGTTTCTAAGCAGGAGACCTGTGCCCACACACACATCCAGTTCCAGATCCCAGCACAGCCATCCCTAGAGACCTAGGGACCCGAGAATGCTAGGTCTCAAACCCATCCAGACCCCAGCCCCATGGAGTTCCTGCATCCTGACCTGGGATTGGTTACACAGCCGCCTCCCCACCCCCACCAACGTGATGCTCATTTTGGTGGATTTTCTCTCCATGGATATGTGCAGTGTTGGAGGAAAGAGCCCACGGGACAGATGTGTCCCTGGATGTAAACCTTGGGCGCAGCCCCGCCCATACTCTGTGTTGGGCCTCAGGATCACTAGTAGAGAGTGGGAGAACCTCGCAGATGGAGGTCCCTGGCTCAGGTGGCAGCTGTGGGGCTTTCTCCTGGGCCCTCCCTACCCTTTTCTGAACCTCCCGCATCATTAGCCTTCCAGTAAATTCCCATTTGTGTAAGTGAGTTTCATTTCTTGCAGCGAAGGACTCCCTGCTTTCCCAGAAGACCATTCTGTCTGTAGGCCCCAGGGTCACCCACCCCTAGCTTGTCTTTCAGTGGTACCCAAGCCAGGTCCTGGGACGGCCTGGGTGAACAGCAGCAACCCCATTTTCCATATTCTGAAGATTCTCTAGACACTCAGGGGGTCTACTCATGGCACCTGGGGGTGGAGCCCCCATGCTGGACACATCAGCCAACGGTCCCCACTTGAAAGAACGTTTGCTGAGCCCAGACTACACCACCAAGTCTCTCTAGACCAATTTGGAGGGAGACCAGTAGGCCCGTGTGTGCCCTGTTGGCATGGGGGGTGCTGGCAGGCACTGGGGCGGGCGCCTGCTCACACTGGGGGTGCTAGGCACTACCTGAAGACACCAGGTGGGGCTTGGGGAGGGGGGCAGGCAGAGCTCACCCAGAGCCAGGGGCAGGCGAGTGTCAACCGTGAGCCCCTTGAGTCATCTGAGAGCCTGGAGAAGAAGAGAGGGCAGGGGGTGCAGTCGGAAGGGGAGAAGGGCCTCACCCAAGAGCCCCCCACTCTCAGTGGGAGCCTAACGAAGCTAGAGATGCTGTCCTCCCGTTGACGTTCAGCATCACCACACGGTAGTGCGTACCCAGACCCCTGTTCCTCTTTCTCCTGGTGTCTCCCGTTCCTGACTTGCCGGGCACGTTGCTGTGGCCCACGTAGCCAGGGGTGAGCTAAAGGGCCAGAGGTCCCGGGGGGGACAGCAGTTGATCGATATCTTCTGTGCATGGACAGGAGGGGCTGTAATGCTGCTTGGAGGAGAGTGTGGATGCCGGAACGCTAATGATGTGTATTTGTACACTTACTTTTCCTTGTGTGGCTGTTCAGTGGGTCGTGGGTCTTAGCTCTTAAAATTGGGGACAGCGGGCATCAGAGTAGAACGTCCTGAGCACAAAGGCTATGTTGCTCCTCTCCTCTTGGTCCGACCACTGGATGAGTCAGGTTCGAAGCATATGGGCAACGCGCCCCTAAGAGGGCTGACGGGTGTGTACTTCAGCCCCCATGGGTCACAGCAGCTGAGCTGAGCGCTAACCTCTTCGCCCTGAGGTGAGAAAAGGTGAAGTCCGCCTCCTCCCTGGGCCACTCTTCAGACTCCCTGCTTCTCTGTCCAACCCAGGGCTGCAGCTTCCGCCACGAATACGGCCGTGCTGAGTACTCCCTCTCCTGGGACCAGAATTCCCTTCGCCCCATTCATGCGTCCTTCCCAGCCTGACCTTCGAGGATGAGGGCCACACTTCCAGGGGGACAGGCTTGAGAGCAGCCATGAGGCTCTCAGGCCCTGTCTGGGTGGCCCATGTATACCTGCCAGTGAGAAGTCCCAGTTATTTCCACACCATGAGGCCCTGTGAATTCCGGACAAGAGCTTTATTCCACCGGAATATTCCACACAAATATTGACTTTGATTCATAGACTTCACGTCGTAATAGTAATAATAATAATAATGATAATAATATATTGCCCCTACATTATTATTATTATTATTATTATCATCATCATCATTTTGGTTGGAGACTGTGAAACTTTTGGCTCTGAGATAACCCATCATGAGTCAGATCTCTGGTATTGAGCACAGAACTCCTAAAGTTCAGACACACAGACACTTAATTTAATGGAAGAGACTCAGTTTACCTGTGCAAATAGTGATGAGACAGAGGCTGCAGGGAGCAGAAATGCACACTCAGACGTCCCAACCCAGGCCCGGCTTTCCTGTCCTGGGGTCCCGGGCAGAACGGGCTGGGCTTCAGGATATGTGCGGAGAAAGGGATTTCTATGTGTGGGCATTTGGGACAGCAGACGGGTTGGTTCTGAGGGCAACACGATTGAACTTGAGGCCGGTGGTCTCAAGAAAGCCAGAATCCCGCCCCTCCTCTGAGGTAGCCCAGGCGCACACACCCATAAACCTGGAGGCCAGCAGGGACACGGACGGCTGTGAGCTTTGGGGTCAGTCCCATGCGTCCTCTGTTTGGGGCATGGCCTCCACCTGAAGCTGGTGTCCGTCCTGATCCCAGGAGCGGGCGCCTCCCTGAGAATTCACGCAATCCTGTCTCAGCACAGAGTGCAGCCTGGAGGGCGGAGGCTTCTAGGCCTCTCTGGCTGATACCCGAAGCCCCGGGCTGTGTTTCCAGGGTGGGGTGCTGAGCCCCTGGGGCCTGGCACAGCCCCCTGCTTCTAGTCGTCACCTGCTCACTCGCGTCCAGGTTCTCCTGGGTCCGGATGCCCAACCCAGCTGGGAGCCCAGCTGAGGGCACAGGTGCAGGAGCCTATGGCCCGATGCTGCTCCCGGCTCGGTCTGCAGGCTCCCTGACAGTGAGGCCTGGGCTGTGGGCTCGGCGAAGCCCCACGGCAGGGCTCCCCCGCGGACTCTGACAAAGCAGAGAGCCTCGTGCAAAGGAAAGAGGGGACTCGGCCAGGTGTGTAAGGGTGGGACAGGGGTGCCCTCCCCCGGGTGAGATGGGGTGCCCTCCGCCAGGTAACACTGGGGCACCGTCACCCACACGAGACAAGGGTGCCCTCCCCAGGTGAGACTCGGGCTACAGGTCACATGTACAGCATGTTCTATGACGCAGGTCTGGACGAATGACTCTCTGGGGTTCGGATGCAGGGGCCGGGACCCCCAGCTCCCCACTGTCTAAACTCCCGCTGTGTCATTGGGCCAGGCTCCTGCACATCTGTGTGGTTCAGCGCTCCACATGGCCTGCAGCACCCACCGCCCCCCGACTTCTCAATTGCCCGGTTTTCCTGTCACGGAGGTCGTTCGAGAAGCTTCTGTCGCTTCTGCGTGGCACCGCGCCTTCCCGGGGACGCCGTTGGCGATCAGGCGGCCCCATCGAGGAGACGGGAGGAGACTCCACACCCACCCACACCTTGTCACCGTCAGCATGTCCAGGAACAAGTGTGCCCAGCCAGTTCGTGGCTGTGCAGGTGAATTCCGGAGAGGACTCCTGTCCCCAAAGGTCTGGGGGCTCGCCCAAAGTTCCAGTCTCTTAAAGTTACTTCTCCTCAGGAACTTCTTTCAGGGTCTCGGTGAGAAGGCAAGCCTGCCCCCCCAACAGCCAGGCCTCCCCGCCAGGTCGTGCAATGAGCTACCAGCCAGGGGTCTGGGGAGAGGTGTATTTGTTTCCCTCCATTGCCGTATCAAGTGACCACGGGCTCAGTGGCCGAGAACGGCAGTCTTACTCGCTTATAGTTCTGGAGGGCCAACGCCGGTGATGGGTCCCACTGGGCCACAGTCAAGATGTCAGCCGGGCCGTTATTCCCGGCGGTAAAGGGCCGTGACGATCACAGAACCCAGACCTGTCCAGCTGAGTCCCGGCTTGGGGTGCTCCAGCGAGGAACGGCTGGACCTCTCAGAAACCAGTCCGGTGGCATGGTCCCCGATGAGCGCATGCCTGGGACGGGGCCGAAGGGACCCCCAAACACGCCGTCTCGCCAGAGAGCCAGAGGTAAGGCTCGGAGGACTCCGCCTCTGTCAGGCAGTAGGCCACGGGGACAGCGCTCAAAGGTTGGGTCCCTGAGGCCGCGAGGTTTGGTGGCTGCTTTGAAGACACAAGGCTTCCCACACGGGATGGGCAGCACCTGCGCTCGGGGCAGACAGAACGCGGCCTTCTCCGAGGGCTGTGAGCCCAGTAATTGCCAGCAAATGTGATTTCGTGGCAGATGGTACGAGCTACTTTAGGTAGATGAGATCTATCCTCCGTTCGTGGGCTTCCAGTCCGGGAAGATTGCATTTCCCAGAGAGGCTTGAACAGTGGACTCCAGACCTGGACTTCCGTTAGCCAGAATATTCCAGGACGAGTGTCCGCGTTGGTTCTCTCGTGTGACATACGGTGCAGACAGGTGATGGTTACAGCCCGGCCAAGTCCTCATCGTTCATCAAGTAGACGTAAAAGAAGGACACAAGCCACCGGTTAAAGGTACGTGTGAAGATGGGGGAAAGTTCCTCGGGTGGACAGACACGACACGTCCCCTGTCTGGGGGAAAGTTCCTCGGGTGGACAGACACGACGCGTCCCCTGTCTGGGGAGTGGGCGACTGCTGGCAGAGCTGGGACCCGACCAAACACTGCGGCCCCAGGAGCAGCAGGGTCTCGTGGTAAGAGAGCTGAGCGCTGTGTGCAGAGCAAGCGGGCTGACGGCTGGTGAATTCCAGCTCGGCCCGCAGTGTGGCCGTGGCCTCCGGAAGCAGGGGCGGGTGGGGAGAAGGCTCCCTGATGGGGGAAGCACCAGGCAGAAATACGTAAAGGCTACGAATCGCACCGATTTTCGGGACGGGAGCAGAGGAGCTGTCTTGTTCCTGAGAAGTCATTAGTGGTCTGGAAACGCCTGCTTTGCCATCGGGCATCGATACGCCTCGTGTGGCTAGATCAGCAACACAGCCGCTTCTCCCTGGCTGTCCGTCACACGGAGGACACTGCCTCTTTATTCAGGTTGGTCTGTTCGTGCAAATATATACGGCCACAAGAAGGAGGTATCTGTCTTTCTGAACTTAAGACCACATTCTTTGCCGACTTTCACGGGGCCCATCTAAACGTCAGCCTTCCGTCTCTCAACCGGTACTTGTGGGCCCGATGCTGCTGTGAGCAGCTTATTCTTGGCAGAAGTGGAAGGAAGCGTGCCCGAACTTCCCGCAGACGGCCTCTTTCAGGTCATGGGGGCATCCGATGGGGTGTCTCGGTGACGTGGTCGCAGCCTCCCAAACACAGACAGCGGCAAAGCATCGGAAAATGTGCACCGTTTTCCTTCCGTGCATCCACGTTTGAGCTACTTAAGGCTACCGAGACATGTCCTGGCAAAACCTTTGTAGTTTTCTCCTATAAACTAAGCATAAATTCCGTGGGAGATGACAGATGACTTCATATACCATGCAAGCAAGCTCAGACAATAGCTTTAGCCATGACTGATTGCCTCGCTGTAACCCACTTGATGTTAAATGCATTCTTGCTGTTCTATTCCACCACTGCAATTTTGTTCTTCTGCATCCCTGGCCCTCTGTGGACTAACCAGGTTCCTGCAGTAATGATTTCTTTTCTATTGTATTGTTTTCTGCATAATCAAGTTGGTAGGCGGGGGTTTGGGTGACACGGCCATCTGTCAAGTTCATTTGCTCTGAAAATGCAAGAAATAATGGCCTCTACCACTCGGGGCCGTCCGCTGGAGGAGAGGACTATTGGCTGCCACCCTGTGCTCTCTTATTTCTCCAGTGTTCTTCCCCTTTCCATACATGGCACATACACCTCCTCCTACATGATGGGCTGTTTACATGTTTGGGTTCTTTTCAGGGGAAAAAAACCCCATATTTTCCCCTATCACTGGTCCCCCCTGTCTTGCAATTTATGCAGGCAATCCAATTAAGGAGATGCGCTAACATCCAGACTAATGTGCCTGTCTCCAGACTAAAGATGCTGCCACCGCCTGAGCGGCTCAGGAGCTCCTTCCTGTCAGGCTCCCGTGACAGGCGGTGGCTCCTTCAGGCCCGAAAAATGCAGGAGCGCCCAGGAGCTGGTGCACCAGGGAGCGGAGAGGCGGTATTCTCTTCCCTCCTCAAAAACAAAAAGCTGGTAAACTCTCATTTTATCAGATTTACTGGCTTCGCACGCTGACACCTTCCTAGACTAAAACAGATGAGCGGTGGGAAGCTTTTGGGGGTTCCAGCCTTTTTCCCCTTTAAAGGAGGTGGACAGATGCATGAAAAATTACTTGCAAATCTCTTTTCTCAAAACATGACGCGGATAAGATGAGAAGCCAATAATGGGAGAATGAATTCTTTGGAATGGAACCGTCGTCTTCACAAAAGTTCCGTCGACGTTGGGGACGTGTTCAATATGTTTTGTAACATTTTGCTGTCATTCGAATTATCTCCAGAGATGAATAGGACCAAACAGGACCTTGGAGCTCTTTCTAAGCTGCTCCTCAGTCTTGGATTTACATGTAAAAGTTCGGCACCCTGACCCCAAAGCTGGGAGGCCGTGGTCTCTTCCTCAGGGCTAAAGCCTATGGGGCCCTCCTCTGCAGTTTGGGGACTGTGGTCGATGCCACATGGGGCCTGCACTGCCCAGAGGGGCTGCCTCGGTGAGCGGCTTTGCAGACGTGCTCAAGCAGAGCTCTGATGGGGGTGCAATTGTCAGAGTTCTCCGGAGGAACGGAATCAGTAGACGTCTGCTTGTCCATCATCTACATGTCTATGTATCTATGTATCTATCTATCTATCATCTACCTATATATATATATATCATCTACCTATTACCTGTCTATCTACCATCTACTCATTATCTATCTATCATCTATCTATCTAATGTGTCATCTATCTATGTATCATCTATCATCTATCATCTATCTAATGTATCATCTCTATATTATCTATCTACATATCTATCATCTACATATATATATATATATATATATAATCTACTTATAATCTGTCTATCATCTACTCATTATCTAACTATCTATCAAAAGAGAGATAGAGAGATAGAGCAGGGGTGGAGGGAGAGAGAGAGAGTGGAAAGGAAAAGTGCTGTAAAGAATTGGTTCACGGGATTATGGAGGCCAGAAGGTCCTAAGATCTACAGTCTACAAGCTGGAGACCCAGGAAAAACCAATGGTCTAGCTTGCATCTGAGTCCAAAGGCAGGGTAACACCGATGACCAAGCTCGAAGGCAGTCAGGCAGAGGAGAATTCTTTCTTATTCAGTCTTTTACTCACTCAGCCTTCAGCTGGTTGGATGAGGCCCACCCACCGTGGGGAGGACAATCTATTTTACTCAGTCTGCAGATTCCGGTGCTAACGTCATCCAGAAACACCCTTAAAGGCACACCCAGAGTCATACTTAACTAAAACCGTGGGCAGCCCATGGTTTGGTGCAGGGAGCACGTGCAGTTGGCCCTCACAGGCAACACTGTGCTGGCATATCTCCACGCAGACATCCAAGCAGACCTCTGCTTCGCTTGTGGAATACGAGCACGTAGGGGACTCTGACGTCACACAAGCGGGGGGTCTCAGACTCCGTCTTACCTGAATAATTGCTGCTGAGAACAGGGAAGGTGGGGGGAGAATTTGTGCACGTTGGAAAGGGCCCCAGAGGTGCAGACACCCCCTCGGAGAGGAGAGAGTGGTTGAGTTTGGGGAGAAGGCCCACCCCACCCCTCGAGGCGAACTCAGCCCCTTTGTGGGGCCAGGTGTTTCCACTCTTCTGGGGGAGCTAACGAAGGCACCCTGGGAAAGACAGCCACCTCCACACGTTCGTGACACGTCTGTCTGGCTCTCAAAATGCTTCCTTGTGGGGCGCCTGGGTGGCGCAGTCGGTTGAGCGTCCGACTTCAGCCAGGTCACGATCTTGCAGTCCGTGAGTTTGAGCCCCGCGTCGGGCTCTGGGCTGATGGCTCAGAGCCTGGAGCCTGTTTCCGATTCTGTGTCTCCCTCTCTCTCTGCCCCTCCCCCGTTCATGCTCTGTCTCTCTCTGTCCCAAAAATAAATAAACGTTGAAAAAAAAATTAAAAAAAAAATGCTTCCTTGTTAAAACCCAAAGTTAGGCTAGAAGCAGAGTTCCTCAGAAGACATCTTTGAGTAGTAGTGAATCCATATAAAGGGAACACGGAATGTTTTTCTCACAGAGCGGGTTTTGTGAAGTGTTTTCCACGCACTCAAAGTAATTCTTGCTGGATTTTATGAGCTCTAATCCTGTAATGATTGAGTTATAAATTTTATTTTCTTTTTCTCCAGAATGAAACATCACTCAGAGAGATGGGCTATTTTTAGCATTTGACTTTAGGAGGAGCAGTGGGGAAACCAGCCTACAGGTTTGAGGCAATTCCTAAGTAACAGACCCAGAAGCTTTGCAGTTAGGTCACAGCATGCGTCGCACATTATAACGCGGACTCCAGATCCATGTTTTGCTTGGTTATAATTTCATAGTGAATGAGCTGCTCAGGTCATCAATTAGCCAGACTCTTTTTTTTTTTTTTTTTTAATTTTTTTTTTAACGTTTATTTATTCTTGAGACAGAGAGAGACACAGCATGAATGGGGGAGGGGCAGAGAGAGAGAGAGGCACAGAATTGGAAGCAAGCTCCAGGCTCTGAGCCATCAGCCCAGAGCCCGACGCAGGGCTCGAACTCGCGGACCGCGAGATCGTGACCTGAGCTGAAGTCGGACGCTCAACCGACTGAGCCACCCAGGCGCCCCTAGCCAGACTCTTTTAACGTGTATTTTTATTTTTGATAAAGAGAGAGACAGAGTGTGAGCATGGGAGGGGCAGAGAGAGATGGAAACACAGAATCCGAAGCAGGCTCCAGGCTCCGAGCTGTCAGCACAGAGCCCGACTCGGGGCTTGAACTCCTGAACCGTGAGATCATGCCCTGAGCCGAAGTCGGACGCTCAACCAACTGAGCCACCCAGGAGCCCCTGGCCAGAATCTTTTAGATGTTTTATTGCCTGAATTTGTGCTGATAAACATTTTCCCAGGCAGTTTTAAAGTCTTTAGAGATGAGGTCAACTTTATGGACAGACTTGAAAATCTTGTTCAGTAGTGTTGGGAACTTGGAGGGATAGAACCGTAAAAATCCTGTCAAGCAGCAGCTACGTGTTGGATGAGGTGGCCGATTCATCTTCCTGTGCACACAGAGGAGCCCTTCGGAGAGTTGTGTGTTATCCATCTAGAACATTCCTCTGGTCTCTCCTGGCTCTGCAGAGACCATCTGTTGGATTCCAACATATGCCTTTAGCCTGGGAAATGTGCGTGCTTATAGTAAAATATTTACATGACATACAAAAATAAGCACAAACATTGGGCATTTCTAGACATGCTCCCACTGAACACATGCATCATACTTTGCAAAGAGAAATAGAAGTCCTAAAATCGTATGTAGCTAGAACCCCTTGGGGAAGGAAAATTGTCTGGCACCCACAAAATGGGGACTTTCAAGATTCCTGAAATTTCTGCTTGAAGCCTGAAAAAATGTACCAGTTGGACGATCTATCAAAATGAGTCCATTTTAGTTTGCTTCTCCTTCCTTGATGCCCTGCGTTCTGGTGTCTTTGCCCGATTGACGGATAAGGACAAGCGTAGGCAACATCACATACCTTGATGGACCCCACTCCTTCTTAATCATTCCAAAAATGCCCAACTCCCATCACGATAAATTGGAGGACAATGAGGTCCGTTAAGCATCCTGTCGTCAAAATCCATCTTACCTCGTAGCAGTTGCTTGTCTTGCTGGCTTCTCCCCCTTTGCCCACCCCCCACCCCCAAATCCTCTCCCGGGCTTTGTGGACACCTGTGCAGACCCTGTGTAGACTGGGTATGGATTAATTGCCCAGCACCATGTTGCTGCCAATGCAGATCCCTGACCTCTGGAGCCCTCCCAGCCTCTCCTGCCCCAGGAGCTCCCGAGCTCTCCTTCCATGCCCAACCTGGCCTTATTCTCTGCAAAGGACTCTGATTTGCCTTTGAAAAGCAGTGTGGGCTGTGCCCCCATTATGTCCCAGGGCTTCTACATCTGCTCATTCAGGTAACTCAGAGTAAGTCCCAGACACAGCCCACCTGTAGCTTAACACACGGCAGCCAGACCACAGCCACTGGAACACACGGCACACCCACCACCCCCCGACAGAGTCCGGATGCTGCCTGGAGACCCCAAACCCTCACCTCCCGGGATTTTGGCACATCCTGAAGAGCTGAGAATGGGGACCACTGGAGGTGCTTACTCAGGCTTGGTGCCAGCCTCACACGAACCCTAAGCGGAGACGGGCCCAGTACGTCCTGCACCGACGGTTGCCCCAGAATCACCAGAAGCCACCCAGCGAGTCTGCTCTCCCTCTGTGTGGACAGCTGTCCTCCCTGACCGACCCCAGGCCTCTTTCTCTGAGAGCTCCAGCCAGTCTGGACTGCTATGCCACTTAGGGGTAGACTTTCACATGCTGAGCCCAAGAATTCTCGTCCTGTAATTTATAAATAACCAAAAATAGGACGGAAACCCATAGACATTTATGTCAGAGTTCGTGATGTGCTCAAGCTCTCCTCCCCTCCACTCTCCCTGATGGAGCGCACCGTCCCTCTGGAGGGAACGTTGGAAAGGTAACCATAACCCCCCACTGCAGGGCAATGCACACATTACATGCGTGGATATTACATGTAGGTGGGTGTAACGGGTTGCCCGCTCCCAAACAATGTGCCCAACAGGGACCTCGAAGTGACTTTATTTGGAAAAAGAGTCTTTGCAGATATAATTAAGTTGAGGATTATGAGTGGAGATCATCGAAGTTGAGTTTAAATCCCTGAATCTGGAGTGTTCAAACTTGGACTTTGAAGGTCACGGTGTAGACGATGCCACGTCGGCTGCATTCCTGAGAGGCGGTCACAGATTACACCTTTCTCAAGGGACAGATGATGGCCTCCATTGCCCTCAGTTGATGGCAAGGCACCCACAGTGGGGAAAACCAAGTGAGGGCAAGGGCAAACATTGGAGCCCCACAGCCCCAAGCCCAGGAACAGCTTTAGGCACCGGGAGGTGAGAGAGGCAGGAAGGACCCTCCCCTGGAGCCTTGGAGGGAGTGTGTCCCCTGCCCACACTTGGTTTGAGAACTCTGGCCCCAGAACTGCCAGTGAATAAATGCCCGTTGCTTTAAGGCCCCCAGTTTGTGGTCATTGGCTATGGTAGCCACAGGACATGAGTAAAGAAGGTTTACATGTCATAAGCTGTCATTTGGTGGCTCCCTCTTAGACTAATCGTTGCCATCATAACTACTGAAAATCTGTGAAGATCCAAGTCTTGCATCAGAACCATTGCCACAGCCCTACTTAAAGAGCTATGCTCTGCAGAGGGGCGTCTGTCTCTTCCCTTGCAAAGTTGACTTGGTAGAGAAGGTTCCGAAGAAATGGCAGCATTCTGCGGTCAACTTCCCTCCAGCCTCTGTGTCTCGCCTTCCAGAAGCAGCTGGCGGGTTTGATCCCAGGGAGATAGCGGCTGTGTTCACGGATTCCTGGGCCCCTGCTCTGTGCCACGTGTGGCCCCCCACCACGTACACACGCTCACCCCGCCTCGGGCCTCACATGCTGCTGAGCCAGGTGACTCTGGCCGTGTATCTACCTGCCATCCCTGTAGCACGAAGACTGCCACACGGGGGCACGGAACTCTCTAGAAGAATGGAAATGGACCCTAACAAGAAAAGCACTTGGTGGAGACAGGTGCCCACTGGACGATGCAAACCCTGTGCACACGCTCTGTGAGGTGGCTGTCCCCTGGCCGGCGGCCCTGTTCCCCGAATCCCGGCCCGCCCCGCCCGCCTGTCGGCCTCCTTCCTACAGACACTGCAGGCTTCTCCTGCTCCCTGGTGAGCTTTGCCTCTGGAGGAAACTGAGATAATCGAGCGTTTGTTTCCTGCCCCACAAAGCTATCATTTATTTATAGCGCTCGGCCAGGTTGGCCAAGACGCAGTCTCAGCGGCCGAGTCTGAGCAGAGACCTTCGTCTGACACATTAACAGGCTCATTGACGGCAGTGCGGGTGACGTGTGGCCACCCTGCTTTTCACACACGGGCCTCGCTCTGGGAAGAGGGCCTGAAGGAAGGCAGTGGCAAAGGGTGTGAAAATCAAAACTGCTGTAAGGACCCTCCCCGCCCACAGCGCCATAGGTCGTAGCTTAGATCTGAAGGAACGTGAAGGAGACAAACACTCGGATTTTCAACGAGCCGCTATTCACGGGGCAGGCCGCCCAGGTAGTTTTGAGCAGGTCGCTTTCTGACGGGGTCAGCTTTCGTTCTTCATAAACCCGAGATCCGCATCATTGACCTTGACCTCTCTTTGCGGTGCATTTGCAGGGAACCTCAGGGCCCGGTCCTCCCTCCGCCTCTCCTGGGGCTAAAACTGGTAAAGACCGGATTCATCCAGCCATGAAGCTGAGGTCTGAGTGCACGCCCTAGGGGCCCGAGACTAGACAGGGAGACCCCAGGATGCAAAGGTCCCACCAGACCCCCCTGGGGAAGGGGGTGAGAGGCCCAGGTGACGGAGGAGGTGATGCTATTTAGAATCGGGGGGCAGATGTTGAATGAGGCAGAAAGAAGGCGCTGCAGGTTTCTGAGGATGCCCATTTCCCGGTTCTGTGAGGGACCAGCTCTGCTTAACCTCTCCCCCCGACCTGTGCTCCGTCAGACTGAGGGGTCGCACCACCCGGCGAGGGTATTTTCACCTCCGCGACCACAAAGGGAGCTTCCGAGAGAAGGAGGTACATCAAAAGCAATAATCGCCCATGACTGACTGCACTTAGCGGGATGACCAAACTTAAGTAAGCAAGTGGTCCCATGGCGTCCGGTTGAACGATGTGTTCAAACTTCTTGGCTTTTTGGTGGTCTCATGTAGATTTTCTACCTTGTAACTCTGAAAAAGATGTTCTAATAACATCTCATCAGAAAAAAATATGAAGGTTTTTCATCCATATGGCTGTGGGCGCCTCGGCTCAGCCTTCACGTTTATGTGAAAAGAGCCAGTGTCTGAATGCTAACACTGAATCAACACCAGATGCCCCTTACTTGTGAGGCGTCCCTTTTACAGGCGGCTGTGAAGTGACCACTGCTTGTGGACCACACAGCCGTTGTGAGACTCGGTTACTGGCCAACGACCAGAGTCGTGTGGGCTGCAGGGTCCCTGGCGAGGAGTCAGGGGCGATGTGCTTTGGAACGTTCTCACCCACCCACCACGACCCCGCCCCGCATGCTTGATGGGAAGCCCCAGCACAAAGCCGTAGGGGACTGGTCCCGTGACCTCCGGGAGGTCCACCAACAGAGCGGCACACCCAGATTTAACCAGCAGGGAGAGCCATCGGACCCCCCCAAGTTTGGTGGAAGGAGGCTTTGCTGTTGGGCTGTGTGATGGTTGACCTCTGCTCTGCAGTGCCTCACCTCAGGCGTGTGGGTCCGGGCTTCTGCATGATGGGGACGACCGTCTCCTGTACGACCAGGGCCAGAGATGGGTCTGTAGGATGGAGACGGTCTGCCCCGTCACCCTGCATCCACCACAGGATGGTGGCTGACACGGCTCGTGGAACCTGGTGAGCCAGGGGCTCTGACCGTCCTGCCACTCTGCTCTGTCCAACCAGATAGGATCTGCCCTAACTTGCAGGACAGAGACACAAAGTCAGAATAGAGATGGTGCAGCCCGAGTGGAAGATGCCTTTCCAGCCTGGTGGACAGCAGCATGGAATGAGGAGAGGGGCAGAATTTACGCCGTTCCCACAATGGGGTCCGTTTCCACGCCTAGTGCTGCCGGAGGAAGGGTGGTCTCCCCACACGCGCCCATCTCAGCCACTTGCCACTTTCTCTAACCCTCCAGGGAAGCCACGCTGGCTGCACTCCCTCTGGCACACCAGAGTCCTTGGTGGTACCGGCGGGAAGAGACAGAGGCCACAGGTGTGTGGGGAGGGTCGCTTACAGGCAGCGGCAGGGGGCGGGGAGGGGGGCCGGTGCTGAGTCCACGGGCCCACGCTGCCCAGCAGGGGAGGGAGCATGGACGCCCACCTGACAGGCAAGGGGGCATTGAGCAGGGGCTCCTCCTGGCCGGCGGCCCCGCCATTCCCAGTTGGGACAACAGCTGGTCACGCTGCTCTTGCTGGGTGTCGTGGTCATCTGGGCCACGGCCCTATCAGGGCTGACATTCAAATCCAACCAGAAGCCGATTGCCGGCCTCGCTTGGGGGGGCTGCGGACTGGATTGCAGAGAGGGGTAGACACTTGGGGTAGTTTGGTCATGTCACCCGAGTCTGCCACACGCTACATGGGAGACAAGCTGCTTTTAATCCATCCATCCATCCATAAAAATGGAATTGCTAATGATCTGGGGAGCTGCCCGTTTGGGGGAGCGTCGGGGCATCCGCTAAAACAGGCTGGGTGAAAACGTAGCGGCCGGCACGTACAAAGGTTGGTTTTCTTGTTTGGCAAACCGTGCCCTTGTCATTGTTTTTATTTCGTGCTCCCAGGAACTGTTTCACTCTCGAGTGTCATCAGAAGATCATCAGTCAAGCCCGAACTGGCACCAGCCTCCCCCACAGGTTAACGGGCACCACCAGGAACACCGGCCCCAGCACTCCGGGGCTGCGGGACCCATTGATCTTGCCTAGTTAAGTCATGTCAAGTCAGCAGCTTCACAGGGCCCCACTCCAGGGGTGCCTTCTAAGAATAATATGGCCATTTATAAACCAAGGCACCTTCCATTGTTTTTTCCCTCCCTCTTTTGAAAAGGCTGAGCCTCGTGGGGACTTTCCATGGACGTGGAAAGGAGCTCCCTTAGGAAAAGAACATGGTCATCTGTTTAGTATCCACTCAGCAACATTCTGAGCCATTTAGGGCAGGGAAAGCTTCTCATTGTATTTATTCAGTGCCTTCCTCGGAATCTTTTGTGAGGACCTCATTTATCCTCCAGACGTCTCAGGGAGGAAGGTAAACTGTGGGGGCTGGAGGCGGTTCACAGGGAGGAGAGGGGAGAGTAGAGGGGTCGAGGGGCTCCCCAGCACTAGGACACTGCACGGCTAGGAATAAGCTCTACATTCCACAGTCCAGGTTAGTTGTTAGAACGTGCCGGAGTGCCACCTAGGAGAGAAAAGAGAACACTTTATAACAGGTCAACGATTGTTGCCCTGCATGGAGAAACAGTTGTAGACACTAGTAGATCAGGATAGACTTAGAGACGTGTCTACCTCCTCCCATGATGGGAGACGGCTCTGTCCCCATGCTTAGCCCATCACAGGCACTTAATGAGCATTTGCTGAACTTAACCCCCCTTTGGGGAGACCACAGTGTGTGGTGCCCAGAGAACAAACCCCACCTGCTTTCTGTACTATTGGAAGAGCTTCCATTGTATTGTGTTGGAAAATTGCCAAACAACATTTAAATTGAAAGTGCCAGAACTCAACAAAAGTGGTACAGGCCAAGAGCGTAAGGTGGCCCGGGTGAAGTGTGATCACTGGGGGCCGGACAGGGGAGAGGCTGCAGGGAGCCCGGGCTCAGCTGGACCAAAGGAAAGAAGGTTGCTGATGACAGATTGAGGCACAGGTCTCCAGCCCAGCCCGGGGGGTCCCCAGGGAGGCCAGTATGGGAGCAAAAGTGAATTTAGGTATTGACCAGAAGGTCGAGAAAGACATCTGTGTGAAGAAATCCAGTTGAATCCAGTTGGAAATTGGAACCACAGGTCGTATGATCTAGAGAGATATCAGTAGTGCTGATGTGTCTGTAAAGGAGACAAAGGATTTCGGTAAGTAAATGAACTCTGGAGGGAAGGGCAGAGAAAGAACTGGTCAGTATTGCGGTGGAGTCTAGAGATCATGACAACAGACAAGGGGAGAAAAGGATACTATTTGCACGTGACGTACAACGTTAACACATAAGAAGAACAGCTTTAAAATTATAAACAATGAGAAAGTAGTAAGAAAGTCAATTATTGAGTAAAGTCTCAAAATGAGTATTTCTCTATGTGATAGAAACGACCAGTTGCTGTGAGATAAAGGAATGTCTTTATAATAGCAATGACAATGATAAAATATCCAAGAATAAATTCAACTAATGAAAACCCATAACACATTTACTGAAGGACATTTGAAACATTGGATCAAATGGGAAAGTGTATCTTCTTGGACAGCCATTCTACTGCTGCTTGGATGACCGAGCTACTCGTGACAGAGGTCTAAACATGAGGTGGCCTGGGGAAGGCAGATGTTGGTGCAGGGATGGGCCAGTTCTGCTCCAGGTACAGGGACCAGCACCTTCCTTGCCTTGCTAGGGGTGTTGGTCCACCACCCCACTCCCCGTGGCTGGCTGGGGGGAGCGGAGGTAGGAATCGGGCAGGCAGCTTCCACGGGGGAGGTCTGACCTGGCATCATCCTGTTTGCATGGATCATCTCACATTGAGTCTCGGGCTTCGGCCAGCTGCACAGGGCCCCAGCGGGTGTGATGGCCCTGGAGGAAGACTGTAAGAGGAGGCAATGGGAAACACAAGTCACCATCGTAAGAGACCCATCACCTTCCAAGGGGGTTTAAAGCAGTTCTAATTCCAACGCAAGCTGTCTCAAACCTGGCACAATCCTTCTAGAGGTTACCTGCAAAGACAAACATGGATAGCCAAGAAAATGTTTTAAGAGGTGATGAGCTAAGGTGTCCTTTACCAAACCTAAATGGTCACCAAACATACACAAAACTATGATACTGGTAAAGATTAGAAAGAAGTGGAACAAATCTGAAAGCCAAGGCACCGATGTACATCAAATAAAGATTGTATACATTATCCATAGTAATGTAGTTCCATATCTAAACATAGAGACACAGAGGGACAGGGATGGAAAGCCAGAGGTGAGACATGGAGAGAGACTGGAGGAAAGAAACAAGAATGGCGAAGGGAGACGGTCCACCCCCCGACTCCGTCCCCCACACACCCAAACATAGCTGGGCCAGGGCAAGAGAAGCGTGCACGTACATCCCCATGAATAATATGCAGGAGATCTGTAAATCACATGTGTAACGTGTATATGAGTCAAGTACAAGATGAAAGTCATTTCAAATCAACGAGGTATACCAGTAATATAGAAAGATAATGATTTGAAAAATATTAGGTTAGGTTCCTACCTAGGCACATAATCCAAAATGAATGCTAAATGGAGTAAGTAAAGACGTGCAAGTTAAAAATGCAACCGTGACAACATGGCGGAGAGGATGCATGCTCGGGTGGGTAACTCCAGTCACGGAAGGGCCTTGAGGACACCAGGGACAGCAAGCCAGGCCTGGGGCACAGAGAGTGATGCTCACTCGGAGTCGGGACCCAAAGGTCTTGGGGCTCCTAAGGCAGCAACCCACTGTTCAGATCTATCACAAGGAAATGGCCCCATGGGGACCATAAGAGGTGGCTGTGAAGGAGCTCACGGCAGAAACGATGACTAACAGTGATGATAACACCAGCTCCCAGGGTCCCCCCGGCCGGCAAGAGACTGGGGCGCCCAGCCCCGCGGGGCTAAGCTGTTGTCTATGTGGTGCACATCAGGTTCAGTGGGGACAGAACAGGCGGTCGGGGCGGACAGGGGACATCTGTAGCTTCTGGCCTTCAGGGAAACCAGCATGGCAGGGGCTCACTCACGAGTGGGAGCAGTCAGGTCCATCCCGCAGGTGTCTTTGGGCAACCACAGTCCTCTCTTTCCCCCCGACCTTGCAGACTCCAGCCAGCTGTCCCCTCCCCAGACCAGTGTGTGTGACCTCCAGGCAATACAAGATCTGCTCTCTCCCTCCTGCCTCCCCTCTCCCCTCCAGTCCCCAGGTCCTTGGTCCTCGTCCTCCCCAGAGCCCCTGACCCAAAGGGCCTGTTAGACCGTCGTTAAATACAACGGCTGCAGTGGCATCCAGGCCCCCAGGCCCCCGAGAGTGGCTTCTCATAAAGCGGCCCCTGCCAAGTCCCCCCCCGGGGGGGGGGGCGGGGCAAGATGCTTTTAGATCATCTCCTTTTATTTAAAATGTAAATGTATGGAGCAGCTTTTTTGAGATAAAATTCATAGGCCACCACCTTTTCTCATCACTCTCCACAGGAGGAGTCCCTGTAGACGTCCTTTTACCTAATTACTCCCCACCCATGAAAATTTAATAACACATATACGCTATGTGTCTTTGTATCGTATGTGTATCAGTGGTTGATGCATGAAAGGATTAAGACTTTTATTCCCCAAGAACCAATTTCGTCCTCTTGGGATGATATCGGTCGTGTTGAACATGCATAATTCAGATTCAAGTTTTCCAACTTGGATACAGAGACTAGAATTGTTGGGCCAGCTTTAAATAAAATCACGGCCGTGGATCAGGACCCACTGGGGAGGCCACCCCTCCCGGCGCCGGGGGTCAGCCCTGCTCCCTGAAGGGCCCTCGGTCTGTGTGAAGCCAGCGGGGAGGGGGCCCAGCTTCAGCCGTGCAAAGGGGCTGGGCAACGTCGGGGTGGCCCTGCTGGGGTTGCGATCGCCGAGGACCCCGGAGAGCCAGAAGGAGCAGCAGACCCTGTGTCGTTAGTGTCAATGTGGAGCAGAGGAGAAAGAGTGACTTTGCAGCCGTCCAGGGATACTTTCGCGGCCAGAGGGGAGACGCCTTTCTCTGTGTCACAGGAGAGGAAGAGGCGCTACGGGTAACAGGCCAGCTGCTGCTGCTGTACGTGGTCCAAGCCTGTGCCTCCCAACAAGGCTGGAGAGGGCCGGGCAGAGGGGGCCAGAGCCCTGAATGCCGCGCATTCTCACCAGGTGAGAGTCTCTTTCAAATAACTCGCTTTCTTTCATTTCTGTTCCAGGAAAAGGAGAGGGGCCTACGAAAAAATAGAGGGAGGAGGGGGAGGAGGAGGGAACGGGAGGAGGGAAGGGGAAGAGGGAGGGGAGGGGCAAGAGGGAAGGGGGAGGCACTCCGGGCAGATCGGAAGGCTGGTCCAGTCACTGAGAACAGAAGAAACATCTGTAGTGGGTTTGGTTTCACATATTTGAAAAGTCAAATGGAAAAGCCCTTCGTAAGCACCCCTCAGTCCCATCATTTGGTGACATTAGGACCTTGATCTCTGAGAACCCAAAGGTCTTGGAGACTCCCCGTCCAGTCCCGTCCGGGTGAGGCAGCCTGTGGGGCATCAGCCGGGACCTCGTGCCACACCTGGAGAGGCTGTGAGAATCACAGGTGTGTTTGTTCCCCTGGGAGGGTGAGGGCAGTCGGGATGGTGATGGCCCAGACCCAGCCTGGCATCGGGGGTGTGAGCCTGGGGAGACACTCACAGGGACCTGGGCTCGACCCCCAGATCCTTGAAGGGGCACTGGGAGGAGTGGGAGGGAGGCAGAAAGTGGGGAATGGGTGTAAGGAAGGCCGGCGGGGGCCACAGACACCTGCCGCCCAGGGGACCCTGGAGCCCACCCTGGGGAAGACCTCGCCAGCGGGCAGAGGTGTCCGGGGACAGACTGCCATCTGGGCCAGGGCGTGGGCCGGGATGCTGTAGGCAGGCTTGAAGTCTCTCTCATTGTCGCTTTCTCTGTCCTGTTGTGTGTGGAGGGCTCGCCCCCTAGGGTGCTGTGTCCAAGCTCCCAGCCCTGGGGGTTCCAGATGGTTTGGCCATCGGGAGGCCACGGCGGGAGATTGGGGGCGGGAGGGAAGAAAGTCGGGGCTGTCTTCTCTCACTGTGGGCGAGGCACACACAGAGACTGCCAGACGCAGTGTTCTCAGTCTTTAATCTTGGGAGAAATAGACTATAGAGGAAATGGGGTGCCCAGGAAATGGGGTGCAGGATGCACGGCCCACTGTCGCCCAATTTCCAGAAGAAGGGAGGGGCGCCCTGGCAAGAGCAAAGCCCTGGGTATGTCACCACCCCCTCCCCTTACCCACACTGGCACGGACCGCTGACCCCCATGTGGGGCCGTCGAGTCACTGGTGAACAGAAGTGCCGACAAGTTCACAGTCTGGACGCTCCCGGAAAGGGCCGTGGGTCAGTGGGAGGGAAGCGGGGCTGCGGGAGGGGTCAGGCCTGCGGAAGGACGACCTGGGCAGGACACCGCAGTTCAGCCGCATGTCCAGACCTGCGGTCCCCGCCTGCTCGCCGTCTCTCTTCCCGGTCTGTTCCCAACCTCCTCTCCGATGAGCCTCCGTTCATCAAAGGCAGTTTTCATCCAATTCTAAACATGAATTTTTATGATAATTTAAGTCACGTGTTCCTGATTCACTGCCAATGAACTCACCAAACATTTTGGCAACTGCCGTCGGGATGTCCCAGCAGTCTTGCCAATGTTTTGTGTGTTTACCCTTACACGCACACACACACACACACACACCCTCGAAATGCAAAGCAGAGGATGTTCAAAGTGGTTTCAAGACGAGCCCAGCAGAACTGTATTTCCTGGTTATATTCTTCTCGGCCGTCTGGGGAGGGTCACAGCCTCCAGAAGAGCAACCACCGACCGGGGAAGCCCCCCTGGAGTCCCAAGACAGCACAGCGAAAGTAAGGCAAACACCCGGTTTCCAGGAGCATCTTTGGCTGTTGGAAGACGTAAGTCGCTGATAACGAATGTTGTTGAATGCAGGTAATTACCGCACTGAGGCCCTGCGTCCTCGCCTTCTATGCTCTGTGCGCCTGGTATGTGGGGAATCCCCCGGTACTTTCTGTTCATTGAATCTCTTGTTTTTTAAGTCCTGTTGCAAGTGATCTGGAGCAAGATAGCGAGAACAGCAACCCCACCTGCCCACCAGCTCGCATTCAAACTTTTGCCCCTTACAGGTCCTTTCTGCCTGGACTCTAATTTGTCTGAAGTATGTTTTCTGTGACTTCCCTCCCACCACCACCTCCCTTTGGCTCCCTTAACCCCCCTGGTGAGCCCCTAAGCCCTCCCCTGGGCACTGCAGGGGTGTCCGGGGGCTTCCCTGGGACCCACGCAGGAGGCGGGTGCAGCCAGAAGAATGAACAGACCATCTCTCCCCGTTTCAGGGGAAGAAAAGCTCCCCCTTGCATCTTTAATTCTGTGTGGCAGACATTTGTTGTGCATCTGCTGCCTGCAGGTCAAGGTCAGGTGCTGGGGGAGAGACGTCATGGACAGCACGTGGGACTGGGCATTTGTACCAATCGTAGCCACCTGGAGTGGGTTGGAACCCGGGGATCAGGAAATCTGGAGGGAAGGAGGGGGCGCCCAACCGATGACTGGGGGACTGGGAGCTCCCAGAGCGTGGGTGCCGGGAGACCGAGGGGAGGCCAGCGTGGCAGGCAGGTGGTGTGGCTGGGCAGGTACGCTGGGTTCTCGGATGCCAGGCTGAGGAGTGGACAGTGAGAGGCACCATGATCATGAGAAGGGGTGAGGGGAGGCCGGAGGAACCTCAGGGAGAAAATTACGCCGGGTTGAGTGGAAAAGGGGAGTAGTCACGAGGACACAGACATCTTCCTGGGGCCTGTCCTGGGCTGTGTGTCTTGGGCTGAGAGGTGTCAGGAGGGGTCAGGTGCAAAGGTGGGGGCACAGGGGGTCTGAAGTCACTAGTGATGGGGACAGACTGAGGGTAGAAGTCCCAGGAGAGTCTTCAGGGCCCCTCTGCCCCCACCCCTCCACCTCACTCCTGGTGCCAGGTGGGGCGCCCGGACAGAGTCTCCCTCCCTCGTCACCTGCCAGCTCCTTCCATGACAGCTCTCATCCGGCACTTTCCAGTCGCCCCAGCACCTCTCCCCAGCCTGCACTGGTTCCCAGACTCGGGGACAGACCCCCTTGCAGAGCTGGGCTCCAAGTGACTCGAGTTCCAGTGTGAGAAGAACGGAGACCCCTGTCCGAGCCCCGACCGCCGAGGGAGCAGAGCACAAGACTGGGGGTGAGCCGAGTGGCATCTGAGGGACGAGGGAGGGCAGACGTGACTCCCACCCTTATGTCCCACCCCTTCCCCAGGGGTGTGAGGGAGCAGGGGGTCCTTACAGGCCACACCTGTCCTTCCTTGGCCACGTGGTAGAAACCAAGTGGACAGAATTACCTTAACTTAAAATTCTCACAGACAGGGAATTAGATAAGATGGCATCTACCCGAAGACCAAAGATGTGAGACTTTTTAAGGATATCATCAAAGTGTTATCACAAGATGCCCAAGAGTGTCCTCTGTTCACCCCCATGGCATGAGACCTTCCTAGGAAATCCACAATTTGCTTGAAGACGACTCTTGTCTCTGTTGCTGTAAACATCTTTGCAAGCCTGATGCTTTCCTCATGGAGCCTGGTCCCACCCACGAAGGACTGGGCTGTCCAAAGTGGGGCTGAGCAAATGCACGTTTCCACACTCCCTGCCCGGGGCCCAAACAGCTCAGCCGCCGTTTACCCCCTCCTCCCACGGCACGGATGGGTAAGGAACGCCTTGTTCAGAATGTTGTGAGATCTCAAGCTTAGTTTTCAAATTCTGAGGCAAGGAAAATTCCTCGCTGTGCTTTGCCAGAGACTTCTACTCATGTGTCAAATCCCATGTGATGTCAGGGGACTGTGGTCTACGTGTGTCTCATTCACTTGTGCTGGAATCCTGAAGCTTGGGAGCCAGCGCTCCGTGGGCGGACGCAGGGAGGGGGCCAGGCTGCGCGGCAGCCGGCCCGCAGCTGTCGTGCCCAGATCACACCAGAGCACCTGCCAGGGTGGTCCTCGGAATGTGGCATCACCGTGACCACGAATGAAGCAAGGACCAGACACGGGCTCGGGGTGAGGTCTACCGTGACGAGCTGAAGAAGACCGGTACTCGTGGAGCGGAAGGAGGAAAGGAGAGGCAGTGGGGGGGAGCGGGCATTGCGGTCAGGGCTGGGATCGATCCGCCTACACCCTGAACCTCTCTGAGGCTCCTTTTTTCCTCTCTGAAACGAGTAATGACAAGACCTTGCTCCTGAGTGTGGGTGTCTGATACTGTCTTGCATGGCGAGTGTGTCCTAACTCACGGCTCCTGCTTTGGGCTCTGGAGGGACAGGAGCACGTCCATCCTTGGACTGAGGTGGCAGTGGGAGGAAGACAGGCTCTTGGCGGGGTGGGAATGTTGCTTTTATAACTTACTAGCCGGGTGGCTCTCGATGGCAGGGTCACTTCATCAGGTTACGGTTTCTTGTGTACGAAGCTTAGCTCATGCGACCTGGCCTCCGGCAGGCCACCAGCTACATCTTTGAGTGTGTAGCACCACGTTGGACCCTGGGTGATGGAAGGCTTGGGGCAACGCATGTACGGGGCTCCCTCAAAGGGGACTGCTTGGGACTCGAAGCTGGACGTGCCTTCTCTCCGGTAGGTCTGCCTGCAAGAGGGGCCCTCGGGGGGTCTGCCGTTCAGAAAGGGGGCATCGTGACCCCCAGTGCCTCCCTGAGCTTGTCTCCCAGCTGTTGACTCTGGGGCAGCAACACAGCCATGGACACCTACGGACCCAGAGAGGGTGGGGACTCCTCCGTCCCCCACCTGCTGGGTGATTGCTCACTACTTACCGCCTTTTCATCTCAACAATTTCAGGCCACAAAAATAAAAATAAAATTGTAGCTCAGCTCTGCAAGCTTCCCAAAAGGATAAAATTAGAGAAGACACAGAACACGCATCGAAAACCGTGTGAGGTACCATAGACATAAATGGTGGACGGGCCTCGTCACGCACACGGAGGGTGGGAGATAGGTAAAGGGGCCGGTCTTTGAGACAAGTAGTCCCCTGGCCATTGGCATCAGGGCAGCAGCTGTCTGGCGTGTGTGGGTCCCTGGCTGGTCGACTGCATTACCGGCTCGGGCAGGAGCTCAGTCCCTCAAGGAGAAGTCCCTATGCACCTCAGGGCCCACTCGAGGCTCCCTGTCCCCCACCCCCGTCCTGGCTCTGGGGCAGGACAACAGGTCAAGAGCAGAAGCGTCTTCACTAGACATAAGTGGGTGTGAAATCTTTCCACGAGACTTTAGGTTTTGATATTATTTTAAACTTTCAAACCCAAAAGATTTATAATTGACTAATAGCTACAAATTCGCGAAACTAGGGAGGATCAAAATCAGACCAAATGTGCCGTCATCTGTGAAGAATTATTATTTTCTTCTTTTCTTCTTATAATCATCAATTTTAGGAAGCAGATTGCCCAGAATAATTATTTCTGAGTTAAAATTGTTTTTTGTAATTCATCAGTCTCACAATTGTGTGTAATAATCACGTCTATTTATTTTTTCTTAAGTAATCATGGTATTTTCATCAAAATTCATTAGAAGCTGCTTCTGGAAGGACATGCTTTTAAAATATTCAAATTTATAGTTAATGTTTTATTAACCATATTTAGCCTATAATTATTTTTCTAATGAAAATTATCCTGAATGCACCATCTGATGTTACGAGGCTAGTAGTTCAAACAGAATTCAGAGAAACATTTATGCACGGAAGCCTGTGTATTAGTCATTTGGAAGGAAGGATTTATGTGCTATATAATTAATTGTTGCCTGAGTTTGACAGTCCATTTTTGCTTGAATGCATTATTTACACTGGTGGAGGCTTAAGGGTTCACCCTTCAAAAGGTTAGGAAACGTACAAATACACACATTATCTGAGTAGTGGGTGCTTGTATTGCAATGAACAGTGGGGTGAGCGTGTGTGTGTGTGTGTGTGGTTCGCATATAGAATGTACATATGTACACCCCCTATGTACACAATGTGTATCCTTTATATGTGTCTAATGTAGTCTACACATTATAGATACTACAATGAAGAAGATGTGAGTTTCTGTGTGTGCATGTGGCTTGTATGTACAATATGTATATTCACTCTATAGAATTATATATTCCATAGTATTATAGAATACTACAGTATGACTACAGTGATTAATGCTAATGCCAATAACATGTGCGTGTGCGTGTGTGTGTGTGTACCCTATTGCACTAATCACTCTAGTATTTGACTGGCTGATGTCTTTCGGGGATCAACAAAATAAATAGGTGACGAACACTCGGTGATGACGAATTATAACCAAATGGCCACTGTCATCACCGGAGGCAGTTAGGAGGGTGAAATGCTTGCCCCTGAGAAGATCAAGGCTGGGAGCACGTAGGTTTGGTTTCCAAGACCAAGTAAAAACAATACTTATTTTTTTAATTGGAGCATAATTAACGCACATTATATTAGCTTCAGGTGTTCCGTATAGTGACTCAACACTTCCGTACGTCAGCCGGTGCTCATCCCAGTAACTGTAGTCCCCACCTGTCACCAAACAACATTATTACCCTCTTACTGTCTATATTACCTATGGTTCACTTTTCATCCCAGTGACATGTATGTTGTACCTAGTAGTTTCTATCTCTTAAGAGGTAAAAACAGTACAGTTTGGATGCGTGTGTGTCTGTACGTTTTTTTTTTTTTTTAATTTTCTTCCGCATCAGTTCAGAAAGTCACCACTGGAGTTGCGAGTGAAGTGTCTTCAAGGTACAAGTTCTCCAACCCACCACCCGGCTGAGGATGGGGAGCAGAACGCACAGGGACAGCCCTATCCTCATCGCGCTCACTGTCGGCACCAGGGTGTGTGGGGACACCTAGGGGCTCCGCCTTGATGGCAAGATGTGGACAGTGCTCATGAACGCTCTGAATAGCCTTTCAGACCAGGGGAGATCTGTTCATGGTCTTTGTGTCCGATTGAAGCAAGTGGCTACTTGCACGGACACGTAACTTGTTTAGAAAGAGAAGTTTCAATGCCTGAAGAACGCAGAATCCTGCGGCAGAAGCTACCCGCAACCCAAACTTACTATGTAAGTGACTGACTTACAGTGTCCAGGCATTGTACTAGGTAGAGCTTCATAAATGTCAAATAACGTACGTGATTCAAATTTGTAGCTATTAACCCTTCAAAATGCTCAATGATGTTTGCGAAAAATAACGACGAAGCACACAGATAACAGACCTAACTTTTAAATGCAATATCTGAAGCGTGACAATGATACACAATGGCACCTTGCGTGTCACTAAGAAGCCAGTGCAGGCGACGCCCCCTCCCCAACTGACCGCCACCACCACCTGCAGAGCAGACAGCCAAATCCCAAACAAGGCGTCCTTCGTGGGCTCAGACCGAGCCGCACAGCCCTGGCCTTGCGCACAAGGACACCGTGAGCCTGTTCTTGGAAGCCGTGCGCCTGATGACGGGTGTGTGTCACCCTCAGACCACGGTCTGGCCGCTCGGCCAGTTCTAACGACAGAGCTTCTGGATGCCAGCAAATCCCCTCGAGACAGACGCAAGATGGCACAGAAGCAGAGTGTCCCCTCTGGGGGCTCGCTCTCCCCGCCCCACCCATGTGTGAAGTCTGTCACCTCACAAGCCAAATTTAACCTTCCCTGGGTTGGTAGAAATCCAAATATTTCTCTGGCCAGGTTTTGCTGGCCAACGTCACTTCACTCCTCTTCCAAGATACATTTAAACCAAAACATCTCTATATAGGGTTTTAGCATCACCTAATATAATCCGCTCTGCTATTTTTCCAAGGACACAAACATTCCAACAAAATTCTTCAGAACGTATGCTTTTTTCTTTTTAATTTTTTAAATGTTTATTTATTTCTAAGACAGAGAGAGACAGAGCATGAGTGGGGAAGGGGCAGAGAGAGGGAGACACAGAATCCGAAGCAGGCTCCAGGCTCCGAGCCGTCAGCACAGAGCCCGACGCGGGGCTCTAACCCACGAACTGTGAGATCCTGACCTGAGCCGAAGTTGCACGCTTAACCAACTGAGCCACCCAGGCACCCCCAGAACGTATGCTTTAACAGAACACGCTCGACCACGGTGGAAGGGTGGTCAGAGTGTGACCAAAGATCATAAAACGAGCAGGTCAGAAGCCCAACAGGACAGGGATGTATTCTGAGCCGGTCCCAGGCTGAGGCTCAGCATTTGGGAGCAACCGTCCAGGTGAGTCCCAGAAGTAGGGATGCCCAGCTTCTCACTGACCTTCTGACCAAATGCCCTGACACCGCCTCCCCTCACGGCCGCACCGTGGACATGGCCACCGCAGACTCCCATCAAAGACACTTGTCTTTGAGCAATGCGTTCGTCCAAGGGGATGAATTTCAGCCCAAGAGAGTGGTGGTAGAACCATCAGGGTCCCAGGGTCCCAGGCTCCCCGCAAATCACTCAGGGCTTTGCTTATTATTATTATTTTTTTAAATCTTTGTCACCTGTGTTGGCTGAGTTGGGCACTTTGGCTGTGGGGGCGGCAAGGCCGCGGGCTTGGGCCTACAGACTTGGAAAGGGACAGACTGCCATGGGGACAGGGGCACACGATGGGGGGGATGCCCCTGCTGTACGGAGCGTTGTGAAACATCACGTATCCTTACAACGTTGCTGCAACAGTGACAACAAATAAAGCCAAGTCTGCACCATCAGGAGCTAATGAGTAGAGAGTTCCAGCACTCACGGGTTCCATTGGGGGGTGCCCTGCACTTTGGGGAGCTCGGAGGGAAGATGATGTTTGCAAAGTAAACGTATGTTTCTATGGGCTGTCTTGCTCTGTAAACCCAACCTCTCCCCGGTGCACACGATATAGTAAAACATTAGGAGACGTCACGGGTCAGGGTCCCCCCGACCCAAATCCTGTGCAGGGAGCGAACAGTATTCAGCCAAGCATTCGAGACCGGGTGCTCCAGATGTAGCCAGGCAAGGAGAGGCGTCCTCGGCTATGAGGCGCCCCACCCAAAGTACAGAGAATTGTTCTATCTGAAGGTGGCAGACTGCTTCCTCAGGACTCTGGTGGTTGGTCTGCAGAGACGATCACAGTTAGTTTCGGAGCCCGAGGGGTCAGATGGTGAGAAGGGGGCAGGCTGTGTGCGGGGGACATGATGGCGAACCCCAGGCAGAGCAGTGGCGGGAGCTGGGCGAGGCGGGACCCCACGCGCACGGAAGGCCTCTCGGTGGAGGAGCTCAGGGAGCCGTGGAGCATGTGTGGGGCCTGGAGGAGCTGGGGATGGTCGGTCCTGAACAAGTGTCCCCCGCCCACCTGGGGGGCTATGGGCTATTCCCTGAGCACACACGGCCTGTCCCTGAGCATGCACCAACCGTCCCTTCACATGCACGGCCTATCCCTGAGCACTCACGGCCTGTCCCTACACACATGGCCTGTCCTTGCATGGTCCACACAGCCGGTCCCTGCATGGCCCACACACACGAGCACCCCTGGAGCCTACACCAACAGTCCCGCATCGGGCCCGTTACATGGGCCCACACCAGGGCCACGAAGAATGGTTACCAGCTCCTCCCTGGGGAGAGAATGGAAGATGGTGCCAATGTCCATGAGCCCACAAGACATGGGATGTTGTCGTCCCCCCGGGTGAATGACTGCCCTGGACCGGATGGCGTTCTGATGCAGAGGAGGAGGGGAGGGGACACAGGCGGGCAGCCGGCAGCCCCAGCTCTGGGCCCACCCGCAGAAGAGGAGACCAGGGAGGGTGGCCTGGGTCTGCTCCCCCCTGTCCTGTGGCCCAGAGAGCCTGGGTGGGGGGGGCCAGGGCCTGAAATGGAAGACAGCACCAGCCCGGGTGCTCCAGTCAAGGACAAGGGCGGGAGCCAAGAGTTGCTCAGAAGGGCTTCCATGAGACTTAAAGGGAAGAGGCGGGGACATCATTTGCCCACGTGTCCAGGCCCCCAAAGACCCCGCCATCAGGAGCCACGAGCCAAAGCCCTAGCGTAGACCTGGATTTGTGGCAGGTGCCGCTGTGGCCGCGCCCTGGGCAGCGGGCATTGACACAGAGGCCTGCAGAGGAGACAGAGGCCTCTGCTGTGTTTTTGGCAGGGACCAAGTGTGCCGAGAGCCCGTGGGTGGCCTCCTGGGTCATCTAGAAGCAACGATGCAGGGACACTTCCGGAAGCGATGGGACTCCTTCTTAGGTAAGAGACGGCCTGGGTGGGTGCACAGGGACCAGACCTGGGAGTCGAACCTAAACACCGGGTGTCCCCACATTGTAGGTTCCGGCTGATGGAGTCCCACAGTCTTCGTTCCAGACTGTTGTGATACGCGACAGGGTATCTGTCATCGGGGATTTCTGTTCCTCCCGGGAAGATGTTTACAGGGTCTTCATGGTCCCCATGTGCAGGTCACGGCCAGGACCTCCCTTCAGCAGATGCACGGGCGGCCACTAAGTGTTGTTAGATAATTAAGCAGCCTTCCGTGAAACGCACTCCCCAGATTCATGATCCTCAAATACCACCAACTTGGGCACCTGCCACGGACTGAATATTTGTGTCCCCCTCCCCCAAATTCACATGCGAAAGCTTTAACCCCAACGTGATGCTGTTAGAAGGTGGGGCCTTTGGGAGGTGATCGGCTGTGAGGGTGGAGCCCTCCAGAAGGGGCTTGGTGCCCTTGGAAGAAGACACAGGATAGAGGTGAGTTCTCTCTCCCTCGTGTGATGACCCTGCGAGAAGGCGGCAGTCTGCAGACAGGAAGAGGGGCCTCACCAGGACCCAGACCTTCTAGCACCTTCATCTGGCACTTAGCTGCCTTCAGACCCATGAGGCATTGATGTCTGTTGTTTAAGTCCCTCACCCAGCCACGCTGGCCACGACAACGCCCCAGTGGACCGAGGCCACGTTGGTGTGCCTTCCTCAGTGCTACAGGTGTCGTCTCTGAAGGTGTGAGAGCCACGTTGCCCACGCTCCCGGCACCGCATCCGTGGCTCCTTGGCGTCACAGTCACGAAGTCAGGAATAGCTGGGGACTGTCTCAGTGGTGGCGGGAGGAAGAGCCGCCGGGGAAGAAAGGCCGCGTCCTCAAGCAGACCGCCCCTGCACCCCTCTCATCGTAACTAGTGCTAAATTCAGTGTATTGAAAGTTGACATGTCATCCCGGCTTTGAAAAAGCAGCATAAAAAACACACGAAGAAACCAACTCCAGAAGACTTGTCAGAAGACGCACAGGACGTGGCATCTCAGAGATGTCGTGGGTCAGGACAAATGCTGGGCACCCGCACGGCTGTGTGCGGCAAGGACAGCCTGGCTCAGGGGTGGCCACCCCCCACCCCCACGATCCTCGGCGCCTGGGGATCCACACGCCTGCGGCCCCGTGGGAGGACGTCTCTACTCTTGGAATTGTTTGTCTGGTGAGTGACCAAGAGTGGTGACCGGGGTCCGTGCTCACATTTCGAGACGTGCTACTAAGCCTGATCGAGCGGATCCACAACAAACACGCACCGCCTCCAGCTTCACAAGAGCCACAGTGAGGCCTGGGGTGGGACGACCATGTGTCCTGGGCGACCGGCCCGGTGGAGGGGAGTTTGTCCTTCTGTAAAGGGAGAGCAGCACAGGATAAACACGCCGAGGCACACGCTCTGCCATGCTGGACACTACACTGTCTTCTGATGAGCTTGCCGGAGACGTAACCTCTTTTACACAACAAAGGGTGCTTGGTGGTGCTCGTGGCAGGAAGTCCAGGGGCATGGGCTTCAGGAACAGTGGCTACAGGAGCTCTAACCTGAACCAGGACGCAAAAGGCACGGGCTCTTTCTCATCGTCCCCAGCTCCGCCTTCTTCCGTGACGATTCCTTCCCAGGTGGGATCTCCTCGGAATCCCCTCCCTAGGTGGGATCAACGTTGGAGAACACAGTGTTCCTGGACCTCCTCGCTTACGTTCCCACCCCCTACAGTGGTTCCGAGGAAAGGGAACTACTCTCTCCTGGAACACACAGAGGAGCTGGGGTGGGCCTGAGTCCGGTCAGATGCACGTCCCTGAACAAGTACCTCTGTCCAGGGAAAGGAAATGGCCAGGCTGGATCACGGGGAGAGTCCCCCCCACCAGGAGCCACGTGGCCAGTAGTAGTAGCCTGGGGAGCAGTTGTGGCCAGCTGGGCGATGGACCCCCAGAGATCCCATGTCCTAATCCCCGGAGCCCACGGATTTGTCTCCTCACGTGGCAAAGGGGACTTTGCAGACATGATGACGTTAAGGGCCTTGACATGGACATTACCCTGAATTCGCCGGCTGAGTCCAGTGTCATCCTGGGGTCCTATCCCGGGTAGGTGGGAGGGTCAGAGTGAGAGACAAAGAGCTCAGGACAGAGAGAGGCCCCGGAGGACAGAAGATAGCACGTGAAAAGGAGGTGGGGCCACAGGCCGAGGGTGCAGGGGTCTCCAGAGCCTGGGAAGAAAGGCAAAGGATGCAGTCTCTACTCAGCGCCCCCAGAAGGGACCAGCCCTGCCTACCTGGTGACGTGGGACAGAAGCCAGAGGACACCAAGGCAAGCTGGCCAGCAACCTGGAGAAGAGCCGCCCGCACTCGGTCCCTCCTCCCGAAATCCAACGGGGGAGGTCCTGTCCCGACCATCTCCACTTTGCAGATGGGGAAACTGAGGCACAGAGCTAGGAAGTGGTGTGCCCAAGGCCAGACCTCCGGCGTGCTGAGGCCCAGCCTCCGCCGCCCAGGGGGACGGGATGAGAGTCCACAGGATTCAGGTTTCCCAGCGGAGGGAGTGGCGCCCCCCCTCCCCCGACCGAGCACACCGGTCTCTGCAGAGCAGCCCGGCCGGGGCCACACGCGCACGGCCGGCCGGCTGGGGCCTGTGGGTCGGGAACAGGGGCCACAGGAGGCGAGGCCCATCCCAGGAGCGGGCACGGTGTTGAGAGTCACGGCGCCCTCAAGCCCCGTGGGAGAAGGGTCCCCCCGCTGCACCGTGATGTGTACAACCTTCAAACCGCTGGCGAGAGGACACAAAGGAGCCACGGGAGCACGCAGCCGTCTGTCTGGGACGCCCAGCGTCTGGACAGAAGGGGCACCGTGCCGGGCGCTGGCTCCTGCCCCAGGGGAGCCGCTCTTGAGACACTCGGGACTGCCTTCCGTGAGTGTGCCTCCGTAACCTCTCTGTCTCCCGTCTGGCGGGAGCGCGACTCCGAGGGCGCGGCTGGAGCCGCTGTGTCCCCCTTCTGACGTCCTGGAATCCAGGCCCCGGTTGTGCCGCCCGCGGAGCCAGGAAGGCATGGACGGGCCCCCGCCGCGTGCCATCCGCCGAACTTGGACACCGTGCCCCGGGTTCCCCGCCGGGCGCGACTCGCGGACCAGGCGCCTCGTTCCTGCGGACTCCGTGCCTCCCTCAGCAGACCCCCCTCGCCCTTGGGACACACTTGCCGAACAAGAGAGGAAAAATCATGACACGGGACAGCTGCTTGTCACCTAGCCTCTGGGCTGCTGGTGAAGAGTTTAGATCGCAAAGCGCACCTTCCTGATTGTGACGACGATCTTCAAAGAGCACAGGTCCGCACGGGGTGGGTGTCTCACGGGGGAGCAGCCTGCCGAGCCGTGGTGCGCGTGGCTTCTCGGCACGAAGTGCCCCCCGACCCCCGCCCCGGGCTCCCGAAGTGACCTCACACGACGCTCGCCAGGATTTCTAAAATAAAGGGCAAGGCGGAGAGAGCTTTATAGGCATCTTGACAGGAGTGACCCGAGGTTTGATCTCTGCGTAAACACTGAGCACGACCTACATAGGCTTCCAGGAAACCTGGCGGAAGGTTCTCTTAAGACTCGTGATCAGAGACGTCAGCGTGACCCACAGCGGGTTCCCATGGGTCCAGAGCCTACCCCTGGGACGGTGAGGGACACAGTGCAGCCACGGAGCCACGGTGGACACGGGTGCCACGCCTCAGACGTGCAAGGACCCGGTCTGTTCTGGGCCGGGCAGGACCACCGCCCTCATCTGTGACCACTGCAAACCGTCCCTCCGGCCGTTTGCAGACACAGACCTCCGGCTTGTGCTTTGATTACTCTAACGAATGCTCCAATTTGCACAAAATCATAACTCAAACCCATGTGGACGTTGGCCCATTCCTCACAAGGAAAATTAATGGCAAACAGGCCTGGTGACCGGGCTCGTGCACGATTGAGGAATGATTTCATGGAGAAGCATGGCCCGGCTTTGTGTTCGCAGCACAGGAAAGGAATTTATTTGCAAATTCTGCCATAAATGCTCTTTAAAATAATGTCAAGTGGCCTGGTGCTCATTCAAAATGAATTTACTCCAACTAGAAAACTGCCAGGGGCTGAGACTACACACACATACACACACACACACACACACACACACACACATATGCACACACACACACACACACACACATACATGCTCTTGGGAAAAGAGACATTCACGCACTCATGGCCAATATATGGACAGGATTTGGTGGTGGTGGTGGGGTGTGTGTGCGCGTGTGTGTGTGTGCATCTTTTGCAAAGAGCACAAAAAAACAAGATTCTAAAAGTAAGATCCATGAGAAAATCACCTTGAGTTCTGCAAGAAAAGTCGCCAACTTTGGGAAGAGCCAGCCCTATCTGGAGCTTTGCTGTGATGGTAGTTGGACGTGAAGGTGAGTCAGAAGGGGCCAGGTGCGGGCAAGCCGGTGGATCGGTGAGGAAACCTATCCGTTTCCCCCGGTTATTGACATGACCTCCCTAAACAAAAATGCAGAATTGTCACATTACTTGGTTCTCCTCCCAGATCTGCTGCAGTGGGTCCCGGACCGGAGAGCAGGGCCGCCGGGGCCCTGGGGGCGGGGGGCTGTGGGCCGCGAAGAGAGGGGTGGGCTCCCGGGGCACCGAGGAGGAGCGCGGCTCGGCCCCGTCCGCCTGTTCCGGAAGGTGTCTGCCTGTGGTGAGCGAGCACATTGTTGCAGGCCAACAGACTTGTTAGCTGTTTTCCTTTCCTGAATTAAAAAATTGAATTATACACTCAGCCTAGTTACCGAACCTGTAAAGTTTATTACAGTTTATCGACCGTGTGTACACACGTCAGGATTTAGCCTCAAATGCCGCTCTCAAGCTGGAACATTGAATTAAGAGGCAGTGCCTTGCCGCGGCACGGTGGACTCCAGCCGGGCTACAGGTAGCAGAAGTCTCCCCCAATTAGACATAATCATCACTCACAGTCAATAATTGTGCTAAAGGCTGCTTTCAAATCTGTGAGGGATTCGCATTTAATGTACTGATTCAGCTCGTCTGAGCCAAATTCGCTGTGTACTAAAACCAAAGCAATTCAGTTCTTGCCTACGGCCCTTCTGGCAGTTCATCCAGCGTGAGCTCGGGGAGGATTGCAAAGGTACAATTTAATCTGAGACATCTGTGCACAGACAGGCCCTTCTCCTTCACCGAGAGAGACGGGCGATGGCTAAGCTCTAGTTTTACGTGAAGAACCAGGCCTTATCTCGCCCCTGAAAACGAAAGCATTCAAGATAGAGTAAAAAGCCAAATCAAAAAAATTTCTTTTCCTTGGGTTTATGAAATGCACACTGCAGCTACTAACAGCTTTCCTGCTCTGACCGGCAGAAAACACTTGAGCCGTGATCCCGGGATTAACCATTTAAGGATATTACGCTTATCACTGGCTGCAGCTGACAGAGATCTTTATTAAATATGAAAGGGAAATGGCTCACTCTTTGTGAGTTTGCAGAAATATTGAAATGCCTTTATGCACATCTCCTGCCTTGTGGTGGTCCCAGAGGACGGCTGTTTATCGCCCGTCTCACGCCTCTTCCAGTGGGCGAGCCCTTCCCAGCGTCTCAAGACAAGACGCTCCTCTGTTCATCTCGCAACAGTGTCCACGGTATTTTGAGGCCGTCCAAGAAGCCGCGTGCGGATCGGCTCACCTGCCAGCCGTTAAAATGACATGCCGGTTGGTCACCGCGGTCTGTGACTAAACTCGCGGTTACTTTAAGAGGCCCTATTGTTGACGTCCGACTCCCGATAGCGCACACAGCGCGGTCCGTTTTCTTTTGTTTTGGTTTTTCAGGAGGGATGTGGTCACGCAGATACTTATCACATGCACCCACCACGGCAGAATTGGGGTGGCTTGGGAATTTCGTCCACTGTTTTTATAAAAGGGAATGTGGGTGGATTTTGCAGACACATCTAGGTTATCCTTGAACTGAGAAGTCTGTGGGACGAAAGCAAACAGCACAGCAGCTCCGGAGACAAGCCCCCGCCCGACCTGGCCCTGGCGAGGGCATCTAGCTGGAGGAGCTCTGGGCAGGGTCCGGGGGCGGGGGGGGGGGGGCAAGGAAGGATAGGGAAGGCCAGGTGCTGAGGCTCTCGGTTTCCGGAGTCCAGTCTTCGAAAGATGTGTCTGTTTTCTGGTCCACGGGATCCGGGGCTGGGCCCCACGGATGATTCACATCAGGCATATTTGTGCTTCAGGGATGAACCAGAGACAAGTCCCCTGGTGGCATGGTGGGAGCCACCTTCCGTGCGGGAACCTGGCGAGGGCAGGGTGTGGTGTCCTGCGGGCCCCGGGGAAGCAGGGGGCAGAGGGGTGTCTGGGTGTTCCAGCACGAAGGAAGGTGTGGTGATGGGTCCAGCCTCTGCGGGCACAACCCCACCATCTCCCGCGGTAGAAATTACACCGCTGACCCCATCCTGACGTGCCACAGCGGCTCTCAAGCCTCACCTCACCGGGTTTTCCTGACCACCCTGTAAGGAGTGGTCATCGTTACCCCCAGTCCGCAGCCCAGCAAACTGGGGCTTAGACAGGTAGGGTGACATCGTCCAGGGGATAATAGGGGGCGGGACTAAATTTGCAGCGGGGACCTCGATGCACAGTGGGGTGGGAGGGAACAGAGTGGCTTCGGGGGCACCGGGTCCTTTCACGAATGATCCGGGTGAAGATACCGAAACAGGGCAACAGTGACCCTCAGCCTCATGGCCCATGTCCAGTCCCTGGTGCAGTGAGATCCAAGTTAACATGTGGAAACACATCCACCCCGGGGCAGCACGGCCCCACTACCCCCGGGACTCTGCCCACACAACACACAAAACAGGTGACACCCAACACACCACACCCAGACACAGACACAGCCATGCCCACACACACTACGCACACACACGTGCACATAAATACACGTGCACACAACACATCAAGCATTGCTCACACGTGGACATACATATGCGTGCATACACCACGCATAGAGACATGTGTGCATACACACACCACACACTGCTTGCACACGCGCACACACATGTGCACCGCCCAGAGACATGCATGCACACACATGCCACAAATATTCACACACATGCACGCACACACACATGCGCACAGAGACACGCATGCACACACACACAGCACACCCTGTGTGCACATACACCGTGCACGGTCTCATGGCCCCTCCAGCCCGCAGCCCACCTCCTTCCACAAATCCTGGTTCTGGTCCCCGAGAAGGAGCTGCTTTGTGCTCGTTTCCTCCAGGGCACGAGGAGCCTCGCTGTCCCTTCCCACTGCTCCCCCATACCCCCTGCCCTCGCGTCCCTGCCGCGCCACATGGGAGTCCAGGGGAAGCCCGAGGCAGACAGTCCTTCGTCTGGGCTCACCCATGCTCCCGGCTCGTGTCCCGATGGACCCGCCGTTCTCCCGGGATTGCCACGCCCCGCGAGAATCACGAGTGTGCACGGCGGGTCTGAAGTTCGCAGGAAATGTGGTTTACCCTTAGCAAATCACGGCCCCGTCACTTACGGCTTTTCTGGCCTACTAATTTTTATTGCAGGGCTCATTTTGGTCTTTAGTTGCTCATTTTGAGACCCTGTGACAGCGATTGCAAGGTGGTGCATGGACAGGATCACTGCAACTTCATTATTAACTTCATTTCTCTTAATATGGGCTTATTAATAGAGCAATCACGTACAATCCTCAGACAATTTACTGAGCGGTTAACGACCAGCTGGGGAAGCTCCCTCCTCCAGAGTAAAGCTAGTGGGCCTGAACATTTTGCCCGGTCCGAGATCTGAGACAGTCCGTGCAGCCGAAACTTGTGCACAAAAGGTACACGGCACGATCCACAACTGGGTCTCTCTCCTCATACTTCCTACATCTGCGACCTATGAAATCACGTGCAGTAAAACAAAATAGAAGCAGATTTATGGTGAATCCCGAGAACATGTTATTATGTCTGCTTCCCATGATCATCCCTGTAAGCCCTGAAATCAGCCCTACAAGAGATAATGTTTTTTCTAAACATGTGAAAGAGAAACGCGGGGTCAAGAGTATATGCACGTATACGTGCACGTACTCATGCAGATGTGTGTAGATATGTACAAGCCCCGTCATTTATTACCTGCTCGGCCTCGGTGGAGACCCAAAGATATGGGCAGATCTGTGTGTTCGGGCAGGTGACAGCGGCTCACGCGTCTGGGCGGAAAGCGTTCAGAGGTCAGCGTTGACGTCAATGAAAGCTACCTGCAAATGGATATTTAAAGAGAAAAAAAAGAAAGGAAAAAAAAAAGAACAACCCTTGGTGCAGAGAAACGGCCCCGCCCACATACCCCGCCCACTCATTTGACTCTTGCAAAGATGCCTCTGATGGGACAGAACCAAGATGGCACTCAGGACACCAGAGAGCATATTTTAAATCTCATAAGACCTACGAGCAGGGCAGCATTTCCTGCGGGGTGCTCAGCCTCTAGGAGGAAATCTAGCTTCCTTGTGCCCTTTGTGAGGTGGCCAGAGGATGTTTCTCTTCACAAAGATAAAGCTTGGGCCGGTGGCACCGGGCTGTGGTCTAACCCGTTGTTAGATGCTCTGTCTCCAGGAGTGTTCTGTGCCAGGGCAAGAATTCTGGATTCCGCCCACCAGGCCTGCCACCGAGACCAGGGCCACTGCGCTGGCTCGTCCAGATGCCTCGGAAAGGCTCAGGGGTCCCGGTCCCCGGGGAGCCACCTCGTCTCGGGGACTCCTGCAAGGTTGCACGGACTAGTAAGGGAAGGAGCTCTGGGTACTCGCTCCGGATGCGAGAATCAACCAGGAGAAGTCAGCTCCTGCCTCCTCATCAGGGAAAGACGCAACACCGAACTCCTCAAAAATGAGTTCCTTTCCTCCATTGCTGTCCCAAAAGACTGAAGTTCAGGTTCAGAAGACGGCGCTGCAGAAACCCAGCCCTCTCGTGGCGCAGCTGAAGACAAAGCAGCCCACCGCCTTGAACTTACGGCTCTGTCACCCAGGCAGAGCATACGGAACCAGAACCGAAAACAAACATCCCAGGGTCTGGTTCCCAGTTTTCAATAATAGCCTGCTCCTTACACGGCTCTTGCCTTCACAGAAGACTTGTGAGGCCCACCATCTACTCTGGAGACAAGAAGCAGCAAGCACTTGGAGGCCGGCTGTGCCTCGGTGGTACCCCTTCAAGCCCCGGCCGATGCCTCCCCTCGGCCAGAGAGCAGGCCAGCCTGTGGTCCTCAAAATGTGTGACGTTCTCTGCTGGCAAGTACTCCCTACTCAGGAAGCACAAGAAAGAAACCTCCATTCCCCGCCCCCCCGCCCCCAAAAGAAAAGATTTCCGCTCGTCCGCTCTCATGATCTGGGAGTTCCAAAGTAACACACGTAGGACAGGTATGTGTGATGAACTGGGTAGAATACACGCATTAATTCATAGGCAGGTGGACGGATGCAACCAATGCTGTTGGGCCCCCCGCGACGCTCTCTCCAACTTGGGAAAATTCGAGCGATGCGACGGAAAACGCGGTGCGCGTGCAGCCTGGGTGACGATGGTCTGTGTAAGGGCAGGATGAGCTAATGTGTGATTCCTCGGGGGCTCCAGGAGGTTAAACAGGCGTTTGACGGGTGTTTCCCACGGTGACGTGGGGTTCCTGCTGACCGGCCCGCAGGGGTCGGTTTTATCAAAACAGCAAATATCACGTGAGCTTTATCTCCCTGCTTCTTGACTCGACTCTATCTGGGCGATTAATTTCTTTATTAAACGTTTTCTTCACTTTTCATATGGGAGCCCTCCTGTGGCGAGAATGTTCCCTGGAAGATGGCAGGCGTGTGGACCACACACTCGGCCTGCTTGCTGCTTCGGGCAGGAGACGTTGAAATTTCTTTGGATTTCTTCGGGTAAATTCCTTGAGAGATTCTTTTTTCTTCCCTCAGCATCACGAGATAATTACTATTTGGCGATCGTGTCTAATTGCACTTAAACTTGCTGACATTCTAGAAGTATCTCCCATACAGTGGAGGAGAGGCAACACACTCCTGTCCAGGGATCTGGACGTGGCCATGATGTGTGGCACCCTGTCTAGCTTCCTATGAAGGGGAATTGTACTTTATTTTTACAGAATAAACTATTACCCTCCATGGGGTAAATTTCAGCTTCAGGGGTCAAAGTTACCTGCCTCGCTGGAAAGTGGGTGAAAATAAAACTCATTTGAAATCTGCCTTATTTTGAAAGGCACCCTTGTGGCACCACACACACACGTACGTAATAAGTATTCTTTATTTTTCTTTCTTTTCCTTTTTTTTCTTTTGCTTCAGGACGGTTGTGTTATTGAAAACAGTCATGTCAACAGTAAAATACCACTGCTTTTTTTTTTTTTTTTTTTTTTTTTTTTTACTGGAAAAAATGCATGTGTTAAATGCTGTCCTAGTATTTCTCATCTCATTTTTATGGTTGGTTACTCAACTTGTTTTTGCGGATAAAAGATGATAGCATGCGGGCAAGAATGTCATACAGAATGTGACTGCTGATTTTGAGGGTTAAGGGAATTTCTCCACAATAGATAGACGGCGTCTCTGGCCTGGTTAACACAAGATGCTTTGGACAGCGGGGGTTTGAACCGGTTGATGGAAAAAGGAAAGGAGACAGTGAAGGAGGCACGGACATGGCAAAATCGGGCTCATAGCCTAGGAAGCCCCTAAAGACAGAAAACCAGGCTCACTGACACACTCACGAAGGAAAGCGTTTTAATTCCGTAAAAGCGTGTGGATATTTTATTTAAGATCCTCAGCTGCCATCAGACATGGGAAAGCGCCATCCAAATGAATTCTGTACGAATGGTGACACCCATTCATATTTATGAAGTGATTAAGTGCAGCTTTTGCAACCCAGGAAAGAAAATGAGTAGCCGGAGGAATAGCGGGTCAGAGGAGAAAAGGTCTTCGCTCAGAGGCCCAGTGGACAGCCGGCCGCGGTCACACTGCGGGGTCAGAAATACCGGCGTGCAGATGTCCAGCCTTATCCCGGGCTGTGCCACCGGCTGCACTGGGGTGCGCGGCTCATTTCCACCATGCCCGTATCGGCACCCGTGCCACTGCCCAGCCTGAGAGCCGGGAGCACCGACCTTTGGGTTAACGATAATTGGAGCCTCCTCTAATTAGGGAAAGTATCAGCTGACTCTAATAGGCAGCAAGATCATTATCATTAGGTCAGCGCTAACTAATTGATGTTTGTGTGGAAGAGAATTTGGGATTACAATACATTCAGTTTAGCAAAACAAACTAGGCTGACCTGGGAAACCAAATTGCATCATTTGGGGCGTTGCTACATGTAAATATCAAGGCTTATCTACAGGGCTTTTGTGGTTTAAGAACCAGCTCCATAATGAGAGCTGGGATTTTGTAAATTCAACCTCTTGCATCTGTCATTAGGTAATACGAGATGTGGAACCAGATCTGAGATACTGAACCAGCCCATCCTACGTAAAATGTGAGTTTTCCGAAAGCTCTCCGGGACGATCAGGCAATTAGGCTCGTGTTTTGTTGTGTTTCTTCGGCACATTTTTTTCATGGCAGGTAGCTATGTAATCACTCTTTCACATCTGAAATTGTCAGATCAAAATTACTAACCATGCTTTGTCACTGTAGGTCAAATTTCCAGCTTGCCATTTACCAGAGTTTGGATGTCAGTTGAGTCTTTTTTATTGACATTTGATGTGGGAAACCGTAGATTTGTGAAGAGGAAACAAAAGAAAAAAGTAACCTACACCAGGACCCAAAGGGAAGAGAGCTGTGGCAAATGGGGACATTTATCACTTTGGTAGTGACAACCATTGGGGCCGTTACAAAAAGAAAGGCCTGATATTTAGTTGTATAATTTTAAGAGGACAGTTTTTCCCGAGGTAGTCAGCATGCAGTGTTGGCTTTCTTGCTCTGCTATCTATATACAGTTCATTCCATCCCCAAGACACTTGGAAACGTTATGCTGTATTTTAATAAGCTGTTGATTCAGTAAGTATTTACTGGGAACATATTGTGGAAGGGTACGCAGAAACACAAGGTGAAGCGGGAGAGATGGACACCGAAGGGTCCTCACAGAGCCTGAGCCTCAAGATGATAGATACTACACTAATCACACGAATGGGAATGGTACAATGGCTATTAGGGTCCAGGAAATTCTGGATCCAGCGGGCCACAAGGAATGAGAGCATCTATGCTCATGGAGAAGGTAGGGGGAGGTCTCCCTGAAGAGGGGATATCTGAACTAAGATCTCAAGTGGTAGGGAGACAGAGAAAGAGGGTGAACGGCCAACGTGAAGTGAGGCGGGTGCTCTGGGCTGAGTCTCAATTCACACGCCCATTGCCCATCTCTCCCCCATGCTTCAAGATTTAAAAATCCTGCTTTTCCTTGACCCCTCCACCAGAAGCTCAAAAGTTAGCGTGTACAAAACATATCACTCAAGTTCTGTTTCCACAGGAGCCCTTACCAGCCCACTGATGGCTAAAGCAGTGACACGTCCCTCTTTCGGTCTTGTCCCCAGTCCCACCCATCAGCAAGCTCCTAGGTTCTTCCTCCAGTGGTGTCACACGCCATCTTTGCTTCTCTGTGCTTCCTGCTGCCCACCACCTGTCACCCCTCGCCTGGGCAGCTACGCGTCCGTCCTCGTTGGTGTCCATCGTGCCACCCCAGAGCAGCCAGAGTCCTCTTTTCAAAATGTCCATCAGCTCGGGTGGTGTCCCTGATTATAATGTCTCATAGGCCATAACACACTGAGGAGAATGGCCAAAATCCAAAATACTGATGGCACCAGATGCTGGAGAGGATGTGGATCAACAGGATCGCTCATTCGTTGCTGCTGGAAACGCGACCACCCTGAAGACAGCTCGCTCCGTAAGAACAGAACTAAGTATACTCTTACCGTACAATCTAGCAATCATGTTCTCGTTATTTACCCAAAGGAGCTGAAAATTTAGGACCACGCTAAAACCTCTACGTCAATGTGGAGAGCACCTTCGCCTCTGAAGGATGAGGTGCCCTGTGGTAGGTGAACGGACGGACTGTGGCGGCCCACACAACGGAGTGATGTTCATGGTGGAAGACAGAGAGGGCCTCTGACGCTACAAAAAGCCGTGGAGAAAATCTGAACAAAAATCCCTGAGTGAAGCCAGTATGACAAGGCCCCACACCGTATGATTCCAACTCTGTGACGTTCTGGAAAAGACCAAACAGTAAAATGAGCGGTGGTTTCAGGGGTCAGGGGCAGCACAGAGGACTCGTAGGGCAGGGAAGCCACTCGGTGTGACACTGTAAAGACTGAGACACGTCATATTTGTCCAGAACGTTCAACACAGAATGAACCCCAGGGCAAGCTGCAGACTTTGGTTAACAGTAACATATGAATATTGGTTCACTAGCTGTAATAAATGCACTCACTGAGATGTTAATAGTAGGGATAGCTCTTGAGTGTGTGCATGCCTGTGTGGGCATGCACATGTGTGCGTGTCTGTGTGTGTGATATGTGTGTCGTGTGTCTCTGTGTACATGTGTGTGCATAGGCGTGTGGGTTTACATGTGTCTGTGTGTGCGTGTGTGCATGTATGTGTCTGTGTGTGCATGTGCATGCATGTATGCACGTGTGTGCCTGTGTGTGCGTGGGTGTGGGTACATGTGCGTACACGTGAGGGGTGAGGGGGTAGAGGAGAGCTGTGTGTACTTGGCACTCCCTCTTTCGACAACCTGAAACTGCTCTAGAAAACAGTCCATTGAAGGGAAAATGCCCCAGAGGCTTTCCGTTGAGCCCAGGGTGAAATGCTAAGCCCTCACCATGATCACCAGTCATTACAGTGACCCCCTGAACCCCAGGGCCCCGGTCCCAGCTGCAGTGACTGACTTACTCCTCACTGGAGGCCTCCACCAGGCCCGCCCTCTCCCAGCTCCTCGAATGGTGGACTCCACTGTGGACTCAGCGTTTATGTGCTACAACCCGACCCCAGCGTGACTGCATGCGGAGATGGGGGTCTTTGGAAGGGATTAGTTGATGAGCGTGGAAGCCTCAGCAAGGGGACAGGAGACAGTTGCTTTTCTCTCTAACTTTCCGCTACCGGAAGAGACCTCAGCAGAACCGGGCCCTGCCGGCGGGCTGATCAGGGAGGTCCAGCCTCCAGACTGTGACAAATAGGGTCTATTGTTTACGCCGTCTGTCTGGGCTGTTTTGTTAAAGCAGCCGAACGGGCTAAGACTGACTCTTCCTAACTCGTCAGGCCTCAGCTCCGGCATCTTCTCCCAGAGGCCTCCCTGCCCCAACTCCAGAGCCTGGTCACCAACCTCGGCATGCGCTGCACGGCCAGCCCGTGTGTGGTGACCCGAGACTCGTCCGCCGTGGGACTCCCACTCCCACGCAGGAGAGCTCTGTGGAGGGTGGGCTGGCCCCTCTCCGGGACAGAAAGGGGGCGAGGGCGGCCCTACGGGGAGGTGGACTGTGGTGGGAACTTCCAATGACTCTGCTCCATGGAAACAGGCCGTGAGCCCGGGGATGGGGGGGGGGAGGCGGTGACACCGTGACCCGAAGTCGTCCGCCGCAGCAGAGACGGACGGGACCTCTACTTTCTAGCTGAGAATGGGAAAACAAATTTAGCAAGAGCTGATGGAAGTTCATATCCAATATTTAAGTCTGAAAGAATGGACAATTCCTTCGACAAAACAAGCCGAATTGTATTCATTTGGGACACGACAAAACACGGCTTTCAGACGAAGTACAAACACCAGCTCGTTAGGTTCTCCCCTCACTCAGGAAAAACTGCGGTCAGGTACCAGGGCCGCCAGGACTGACGGAGCATCCCCTGCCCTCTCGGAGTTTCTGGTCTAGGAGGAGCAGACGGCAAGCACGGAGGAAGGCGCTCCGGCTGGTTTGCTTGCCCACGAGGTGGCCTGTTGAACTTCCGCAGTCCCGCTGGCGCTGACTGTGGGCCCATGCGTGGCAGGAGCAGAACCCGTCTGCGGTGCCTGCCTGCTCCGGCTGGCCGCTGTCCCCTCCCTGGGGCTGCAGCCATGGCTCGGGCCCGGGCCACGGTTTCAGCTCTGGCTGAGCAGAAGCACATCCCAGGCCGGTGGCGGGAGGTGGGCTCTGAGCCCATCTCCTCACTGTGCTGGTGGCCGTGCTCACAAAGCCCCCCACGCCGCTCTCCTGGGCGTGCTGCACCCAGTGCCGGCACCGTGGTGTTTCCTGTTCACAGTGGCGGCCCAACCCCGGACACAGCGAGGGCGGCCGTGCCGTTACTTTAATCCGAGGAGCTGCACCCCACCCCTCTCCACCTTCCCTGTGCCTTCTGGAGCCGTCACTACTCAGGTGACACTGGACCAGCAGCCAGTTGGGCATTGCAGTCCAGCTCTTCTGGGGAAGCAGCTAACAGTGCTCAGGTCACGCCTCCATATCCCGGGAGTGAAAGGATAAGACAGCTGGGGATGAAAATGGTTGTGGGGGCTCCCTGTGAGCACACAGCCCCCACTGCTCGCTGGGGACACCCGGGGCGTGTTGGTGCTCGGGGAACCCCTGGGACTCCGGGCTGACATCGGTGTGAGAAAGTGCTGAGGGAGGTCCTCACAGGGCTGTGACTCACGGGGAGAGATGCCTTGGATGATGCCACTGGAGCTGGAGACGGCCCCCGGCCGTGGGGGTAGAAGGCTGTCCTGTCTTCCCGAAGAGGAAGTCGCAGGCGCCAGGCCTCAGGGCTCACTGAACACCAGGATCTGAGCGAGGTTCGACGGGTCCTCCAGGCTCTTGACCATTTAGAGTTTAATTATTACTGTTTTGAAGGAAAACACAAAATGCCGTAGGGCCGGCAGCTCCGTGCGGAGGGGGACATGACTGCTCCCGTCCAGGTGCCATGGCGTTAATCCTCCAGAGTAGCCCGGTCACTCACGCGCCTCGCGGAGCCCAGAGCGACAGATGGAGAGAGAACAGGGCACAGAGACTGGAGACAGAGACGAGCGTCTGGAGACAGGAGCCCCGTTACCGGAGAGCCCGCGGGGGCTGGGGAGACGCTGCCTCCAGGTATCACCTTCAACGTAGAGCTGCTGTGTGCGTAGAGGGTAGGGAAGGAGGGGCGCTGGGGGGAGAGGGAGGTTGACAGAGACGCAGGGAGGATGGGAGGGGCAGGGAGGGCGAGGAGGGCAGCAGGCCTCCGGACACCCTTCCCGACCTCCACCTCGCTGAGGGCAGCACCTGACCTAGGAAACCCCCCAAACACCGCACGTCTATTGTGTTCAGGTGACCTCAAGCTCTCGGACCCAAGCCCCCGCTGCCCCCTGAGATCCTGCGAACGGGACACGCTCGTCTCGCCACCGAAGCCACCGGCCGCCGAAGACACAGCCTTCCACCTGCGGGCGTGGGGCCCCCGGGTCTGGTTCCCAGGAGCCGCCCCGCCCGGGACAATGCGCCCTCACGTTCCGTTCAGAGAACCCTGCGCCCGAGACCAGCCCCTGCTCGCAGCCTGTTGCTGCCTGCCCTCCAGAAGCGAAAACATTACTAAACCTGCACCACGGGCGCGGCATGAAGGGCTTTATTGTTCCCAGGCCCGCTGACAGCACCCGTATTGTCTCCGCTGCGTGGGCCATGCAGCTAACGCGCCTGCTTGTTTAACCATTAACCAAGTGCGCAGCAGGTGAGTCACCGCTGAGGCCCGGCTCCCCAGCCTGTTAGGCGAAGATCCGCGCCAGCCCCTCCCCTTCGTCGAGATGGAGATCCTTTATTTCGGGCGGTAATTGCTACATGTGCTCACAAATGATTTATTGTTGTTGATGGCAGCTCACTCTCGGAAAGTTTGCCAAAGGGCGCGGATGGTCATTGATATGTACATGAAGGTGATAAACAAGGAACTGTATCAAATCGCTACCGGGGGTGATTAGCTGCCCCCTTGTTTCAGGCTGCGGGCACTGGGAGGGGCGCCGTCGCCCCGAGCGATCCGAGCATTCCTGTGCGCTGAGCACGGGCGCTCGAGGTGTTCTTAGACAAGTACGGTGATGCCAGGCGGGAATCTGGGGGCGATTAACAAAGACCCAGGCTCGGATTTCAAAGAGCAGTGCAGACACCCACGCTCTGGCACACTTCGCTGAGTCTGTGGGGCCGACGGTTTCACATTTTCTCCTCTTAATTACGTCTCTCGTCCGAAAACTGGCTGTCGCAGGCCGGGGAAGCACTGGCCTGTTAGCTCGACAAGATGGCACTTCCCTTAGCTCTGGGAACGGCGTCCTACCCCGTCTGCCCTGACTGGACAGCTCACGTCCGGCTGGACACGGCAGGACAGGCGTTCTTGGGGCAGGTGTGCACAGTTTGCAGGTGGTAAGGACAGAGCCTGCGGCCCCCGCACGCTCGCTCAGTGAAAACTCCAAAGAGAGAATCGAGCTCCCTCGGGCAGAATTTCCTGATGACTTTCTCTCGAAAGACCTTTCAACTCAACACCAGTCTTTGAGGGGGGAAGGAGCAGAACACCCAATACGCTGACGTAATGACACTTAGGGTCACTCTGCTCAGTATGCTCTGGAAGCAATGGCCTGTCCTGCCTGCCCTTCCGGACGATGCAAGACAGAATCGCACCGTCTGAACCCAAGAGGGCTTGTAGCACACACTCGAATTTTCCATCTAGAAGTAAATGCAGCTCTTCCCTCCCAACCTACTGGTTCCACGTGTGAGGAAACTGAGGCCCACAGGTGCTCAGCGTCTCGTGCGGGGGCCACGGCCAGGGAGGAAATGACAGGCCCAGGGAAGCAGGGCTCAGCGCCCAGCGCCCCTCACTGCCGGCCCCACCTCGACACTGGGGATGTTCCCCTGCTCTCCTTCTCACAGCACACGCTAAATCGCCATTTCCGATAAGGACGCCTCAACTTGCTTCTGAAAAATAAGTGGGAATACAAGACAATGCTCTCTACATCAGATAAGGATGAGTTATCTTGGTTCATTCCCAGGACTTGAAAAGTCAGTCCTCGCCGAACGGAACTCTTCAGACACGAGCATGCCCGGGCCGGCTGGCTTCTGAGCCGGGCGCTGACCAGCTCCCAGGTCGCTGCTGTCTGCGCCCTCTTGTTTTATGAGCTGCCCCGGGATGCAGGCACACATCCCCAGAGCTTAGGCCGTTTCTGTCTTCCTCCCGTGTGTGCCCGCGACAGGAGGGTTCTTTCTCCACATTGGCCCTAGAGACTCAAGGGACTCATTTGAAGTCCATCATCACGAGAGAAGGAGGGTCGGTTCCAAGATCCATATCTCCGGACTGCCTGGAGGAGGGTCCCCACTTCTAACCAAGTATTAGTTCTGTTTTCATAAGGTATCTGGGATTCGTGTGAATCTGGTAAGACACACAGACACAGTATGACTGCCCTCAGGAAGAAGTGTTTATGCTCACGGCTCCCTGGACACAGGAGGTAGATTGTACCATGGCGGGGGGGGGGGGAGGGCACAGGTGGAGGCCCCAGGGACAGTCAGGGGGCCCCAGGGAAGGTCAGGAGGCCCCAGGGATGGTCAGGAGGCAGCAAGAACAGGAGAAAACATGGCAAGACCCTTGACTGTGGCTTTTGTGGGGAGGAAAAGAAGGTAAGCAGACTCAGGACAGGTGGGTGTGAGTGATTTCAGTGGGTCTGGAGCACAGGGGCATCCCTAGCTGTCTGGTGCCTGCCCTGAGGTGATTAGGGCCACGGGGTCATGGTCTGGAATGTTCAGGCTCAAAGGAGAGGGTGCCTGGCTGCGAGCTCTGATCCCGCCGGTTAGCATGCGGAAGGCGCTTGCACAGACAAGCTGTTGGCGGTCCCTGGCCGTTAGCCAGCCCTGGGAAGGGCAGCTCCTCCAGGGTCAGCAGCGCCCCAAGGTGGCAAGACACCAAATACAGAAGCTAGGACATGTGGTTATTGCATTTCCCATGATCCCAAGATGCCCTGACTCTGCCGCCGAATGTTCCCGTCCCAGACGGCAAGTGTGTGATTTCCCCTGGAGCCATCGGCGATGCCTCATCCCGCGACTCCCCGCCCTCGAGGCTGACGTGGCCGTGCGGGTTCTCCGCTGGACGCGCGGTGTCTCAGCCTTCCTCACAGGGACCGGTGAGTGGAGGGATCCGCGCTTTGGGGGACCGCGTGTGAGGGCAGAACACGGGCCCCTGGAGCTGGAGGAGTTTGTAAGACTGCAAAGGTGCTTCAGACGGCCGACGACAAAGGGAGGAGACAGTGAGGAAAGGCCTGGGGGCCGCAAGGCGGGGAGCAGGGAAGCTTAAGAAAGGTCCACATATAAGTGGTGGAAAGTCGCTTCCTTCGTGCACACAATCCCACTGACCCGCCGCATGCCTCCCAAGAGTCAGCGAAGGGAACTGCGGCCGGAAACAAAGAGCCCGGGTGTGCACGACCGACCGGGGCCTGGCTGCAGGAGCAGAAGCCCAGCCGGCCGGGGAGTCGGGAGAGTGAGCCTCAGGGCGGGGGGGCAGAGGCAGACACAGCCTAGCCCACAGCCCGGACAGCTGGGGACAGACACACCCCGAAGACGGGCTGGCAGTCCAGAAGTCCGAGGACCCCCTTTCCTCCCGCTCTTCTCTGTGTGAGTGGAGAAGGCCTTCCTTCCTGTGGACGTTTCTACAGACCAGCAGTCACTGACTGTGCAGACATGCTCTCTGCTCGAGTTCTTGTCATTCCCGGACTTGCAGAGAAAGTAGGGGAGAAGCCAGCAGCCCCCACCGCCAAGGCTGGTTCCCTGAGGCCGGAGGGGCAGATGACCTCACACTGAGCGGCTCGCCGTTGTGAGCACCGTGTCCCTGGGCCAGGGGCCCGGGCGTGGGGAGCTGGGTCCTCACGCGGGGTCTCAGCAGGCTGAAGTCCTACCGCTGCCTTCTCACCAGGGGGGCCCGAGGAGCGAAAGCCCTGCTTCCAGGCTGCTCGGGAGCTTGCGTTCCTGGGACCAGGGCCCTCCGCCCCAGAGGCCACCTCCCCCCCGCCCCCGCCACCCTGGCACAGTTCGTCCTCCAGGCACAGAGTGGGACAGAGTCACTGCTCCCCATGAAGGACCCAGGCCCTCTCCTACGGCTCTTGTCTGGTTAGGTCAGGCCCACAGGATTCTTTCTTTCTTTCTTTCTTCCTTTCTTTCTAAATTTTTTCATTTTTTTAATATTTATTTTATTTTTTGAGAGACAGAGAGAGACAGAACACAAATGGGGGAAGTGCAGAGAGAGAGAGAGAGGGAGACACAGGACCCGAAGCAGGCTCCAGGCTCTGAGCTGTCAGCACAGAGCCCGACGGGGGGCTCGAACTCACAAACCAAGAGATCGTGACCTGAGCCGAAGTCAGAGGCTTAACTCACTGAGCCACCCAGGCGCCCAGGATAGTTCCTCTTTGAATGAACTAAAAACATCAATTGATTTGGAACCTTAATTATAGATGCAAATCTCTTCATCTTGGCCATACGTTCTGGGCTGAAATGTGTCCCCTCAAAATTCATCCACTGAATTCCTAACCCCCAGGTCCTGAGAAGGTGACTGTACTTGGAGACAGGTGATTAAGGTAAAGTGAAACCGTAGTGGTGGCCCTGGTCCAGTCTGACACTTATAAGTGTCCTTATAAGAAGAGGGACACAGACGAGCCCAGAGGAAAGACCAGAAGAGTCACAGGGAGGAGCTGTCTACGCGTCGCACAGCGAGGACTCGGGAGAAACCAGCCTGTCCACACCTTGACGGTGGATACCCAGCCTCCGGGATGTGGGAGAATAGCGTCTCCTGCTCAAGCCCCTTGCGTATGGCGGTCTTTATTCTGGCGGCCCCAGCAGACCGGTGAGCTGCACAGGAACGACTTTTCGTGGGGGTGAAGTCGCATCAGACTCACACACAAGGAGGGGGTCACGCCAGCTGCACAGAGCAGGCAGCACGGATGAGGGGCCGGTCCCAGACTCCCCCACTTCACCACCAGGAGCCCCCAAGTGCCCGTAGCTGCATCAGGTGGTCCCCAAGCCTGGCTCTTCCGAGGTCAGTCCCCTCGATCCAGAACCCCCTTCTCTCCCTTCCCTCTTACAGCTCTGAGGAAACTTGACCACCAGCCTCTCTTGCTCCGACATCACCCCCAGGTGCAAGCCGTGGCCATCACGGGCTGCGACTTTGGTCATTACTGGAGGCCAGGATGCCAAGAAAATTCCAAGGCAGTTCTCGGCGTTGAAAACAGACACCTCTCTGGTGAGCACAGGGGGCGGTTTACGTGGTATGTGCTGATTGCCAAGTGCAGCCTGGTGTCTGCGGGGGGGGGGGGGTCCTACAGGTTGCTGAAGTAAGGTGTGCAAGGGTTAAGCAACATTTTGCAAGACAATGGAGTCGTTTGAGAAGACTGGAACAGAGAAGACAAAATGTGCGTTGCAGTGAGGCTTAGACTCCTGCGGCTCTCCCCGGCAAGCACCAATGCAGCCAGCGTGCCCAGGGGCGGGTGGCCCCGGGCGCAGAGCACCCCCGGGACGCACACCCGCAGTGAGCCTCTGGGCGCATGTCAGGCGGTGTGGGATGCCCTCGACACTCAAAGACGCCCGGGATGACCAGATGTCACCCAGGGGCCACTTAGTAGCCACGTGCGTGCCAGTGACTACGCCTGCAGACTGTGGATCTGCAGGGCACTGGAACAACGATGGGGAGAAGGCGTCACCCCAGAGATGTGGCGAGGGACCCCCTGCTACCCGCCCTGGCTCGGTGAAGACACGGAGACCCTCCAATGCCCAGGGAGCACAGGGGCACAGTGCCCTGCCTGCGTGGGTATTGGAAGAAAGCGTGTTTCAGAGGAAAGGGGTGCACTTGCCCAGTGGTGAGCCTGACACACAGAACGGTGCTCCCGGGGCTCCCTGTCTGCTGGCTTCTGCCGTGGGGCCCCTAAGGGTGCAGTCGGACGTAAGGCGTAGGATCAAACAGTCAAATGGCGTCTCCAGGCTGTCCAGTCCTGGGGGTGACGGCTTCGCGACACTGGCAGGTGAGAACCTCGAAGAGGAGGCCCTGGACGGTAGAAAGAGAGAACATCAGAGCGAGGGGGTGATCGGGGAGCAGACACCGCGTGCACGGCGTGGGCAGCTCCCGGGACGCATGACAGAAGGAGCCGCGCTCGGCCCCCGGCGGAACCCGTGTGCTGGGAACTGGGGAGGGCTGATGACAACCGGGACTGACCCTCAGCCGGCCCCTGGGACCTGCGGAGGCTCCAGGCCGGTCAAGGCAGCACGTCCTGCGTGGTAATCCAGGGCTCGCGTGCAGACGGGCCAGCGTCCCCGGGAGCGTCCTGACGGCCGTGATTAAGAAATGCCTCCCGCCCAGCGCCGCCTGAACACGTGGCACCGGCTGGTGGGGGAGATAAGCGTGAAGATTTATCTGCACGTGTGGGCAAAGCACGTCCAGTGGATGCTTGTTCACCGTGCTCAGATACCTGGGAGATAGCGGCTCTGCAAGGAGATGGATAGATACCCTCTCTCCGCTGCTGCCCGCGGTTCCCTTCATCTCCCTGGGCTGGACAAGGACAGGGGCCCGCGCCCGGGCTCACCGGCCAGGGCTGGCTGGCCACAGCTATCTTCTTGCCGGAGCTGAGAATGACCTCTCTCCGTTCGTTGCTACCAGTCAGATCTTCCTAAAGCACTGAGCTCATCAAAGAACTGCCCCCCAAAAGGCCTTGGGCATCTCCCGGCAAGTAGGTAAGATTATCCCCGAGCCCTGCACGCGGCCACTCCAGCCATGCAGGTAGACGTTTCTCCACGGAAACCCCCCTCCTTTCCCGCCCGAAATGCCCTGTGCGTGTTCCCAGACCCAGGCTTCTGAGTCTGTGCCTTCTATCACCCGAAGAAGCCACATGATCTCGTCAAACACTCCCAGCCACCCCGAGTCCTGACTCTGTTTCCTCGTCCTTCCAGATACTTTCCCAGATCCTTCCACCCATGACTCTGCTGAACAGCCAGTAGGACCCTTGTTTACCTATATGGACACGTGCTGTCTTGACTTCTTCCTGCACGGAGTCATTTGCTTAGGTCTTCTCTCCTAATCTAAATGATCAACGTGCACTTAACTCACAGATTGTGCATAATATACCCTGTGTTGTGATTCGGTCACAAGGCCCCACCATGCTGGAGGTACTTCTGAGCACAGCGGGTGGCTAATAGATAAGGACTGAATCAGTGTAGTTTTGATGAGACTCAAAAATCTATCCGTCACCCTGTTAGCAGACTGCATCCCATGACAGGACCCTAAGCTTCCAAGAAGATGCTAGAATCCACCCCGGGGACTTAGGTCAGTAGGAAGCAGCCTTTGGAGACTTACAGAATTTTGGCAAAGTCCCAAATAACCCAGACCAGTTTCCTACGGCAAAGACCCCTGGGTGGTCAGAGATTGCATTCACTATAAATTATTTCCAACAGATACACAGGTATCTGTTAAAAGGCATGGCTATTGGAAAAGAAATAATTTCCATAGAAGCTTGGAGCTTTCTCCTGGCTTGTTTTCCTGACATTTCCTACCTCTCTCTCACTGGATCCTATGCTAAGAAATAATGGATAGGACCCCACGGGGTGGCATGGCTCCCTAACATGGCCCCACCAAAGGGGAGTGAGTGTGGGGGCTGACCCTGACCTAACGGGAACAGAGTTTCTACACTTCTAACTGCCCCTCCCTGTCGTCTGTCGTCTGCCCCACGCAGGCCTGATGGACACAGGGCCACAGCGTTCCCTGCAAGGTTCCCCGGGCCAGGATGGGCCCCATCCCACCAGCAATGTGCTCATCTGCCGTTGGCACCCAGGAAGTCCAGGAGCCACAATCGTGCCTGTCCGTGCTGCCCTGAGGCACAGTGACAGAGAGGGGCTGCCGGGGGCCCCCCTGAGGCGGGAGAATCAGGTGTGTCTTATTCCTGTCGGTGTTCACCATTACTCGAAACATGGACAAGCGCTCTCCTTTCCCACAAATACTGTCTTTCTGCCATTGATTACAATCCTCCCAGCACCCAAGGCAGGACAATGGTGTAGGACTCACGGGTGCATACACTTGCATGAGAATGTATGCGCTCCACTAAGACTCTTACTGGCCACGCCAAGGGACAGAAGGTGTAAAGATTGCCGGATCTGGGCAGCAACTCTGGGACCGTGAGTCTGGACCCTTGCCTGGTGTGGTGGCTCACCCACGCTGTCCCTTGTCTCTACTCGCAGGCTAACTCACAGATTGTCGCCAGTCTCGACTGTCCAGGCTGTCACAACTCTTGAGTGGCACCCCTTATGTAATCCTGCCGTTTGCATGCGTCCCTCGTGGACCGGAGTCCCCTCGGTGGGACAGCGGCCTCTGCCTTCAGTGTAACTCTCTACACCTCGTCCTGGAAGCAGACACAACACATCCCTGTTGACAGAGTTGGCTTTGCAGCCCCAGAGGCCCCCCAGGCATTCACCTGAAAGGGCCACGTCCCTCCTTTCCGGTAGGTCTGTCATCTGCCATTCTTTTTTAAATTTTTTTTTAATGTTTTTGTTTATTTTTGAGACAGAGAGAGACACAGCACGAGCAGGGGAGGGTCAGAGAGAGAGGGAGACACAGAATCGGAAGCAGGCTCCAGGCTCTGAGCCATCAGCACAGAGCCCGACATAGGGCTCCAACCCGCGAACCGTGAGATCACGACCCGAGCCGAAGTCGGACGCTCAACCGAATGAGCCACCCAGGTGTCCCTGTCACCTGCCATTCTTTCCCAAAAGGTCCCCTTAGAGTCTCCCTGTGGTTGACATGAATGCAACACGTTTGTCGTGTCAGAACCATAGCTAACAAGACAGAGTCCCTTGAAGGACGCCTGTGCCCACATCGGCATCAGAAGCAGCCTCAGGGGACGACGGTGGTCCTTCTGTGCAAGCTGGCATCTCACCTAAGCACGGACCCCAGGGCCCCGCCCCGCTGTGATTCACCCTCCCCCGCCCCAGTAGACAGCATGTGCCCTGTCACACACAACACAGTTAATGCGACAAAGAGGAGGCTGCTGTTTCTTTATGGTAGAACTATCTAGAAGGGACAGCGTCCTTACCATAAAGGAAGGGGAAGCCGCAGGTAAGGGGTCCTTCTGTCTGGCTGTTCTCCCCCAAGCCTCACACCAGGTGATGGGAACCTGGGCAATCTGTGGGCCCCCTTGCCAGCCCCTCCTCCAGAGGGGATAAATCACTCTCTTTCCCACCATTCACACATCAGATATAATGTTAGCACTTTCACAGATCGAAAAATTCAAGCAACTGAGACCACAAGACCTTTGAAGACAGTGAAAAGAAAAGAGCACCTTGGAAACTTCTCAGCTGCCTACATCACAATCAGAAGGAGCTCAAGGGATGTGACACGACGTCTGCACGGGGGTCGGTGTGGGGAAAGGTCATTCAGCCCGACGTGCCCTAGGCCATGCGGTATGTCACCGAGGAATCGGACCCCAGACTGTTGACGTGCATTCTTCCTGTGCTGTGCATTCCGGGACAATCTGAATAACCTCCTTTCTACAGGAGGGATTGCCAATAGGACAGCCACCCTGGATTCAGGCATAGGTGCCCCTTGGCAAGCAAGACGGAAGGAAGTGAGCCCTTGCTTTCTTTGGATTGAAATCAGAGTTAAACCACAGTGCTGCTCTTGGGGTGTTTTGTTTGTTTGTTTTTAATAATTGTATTTCTTCCAGGTTCAAAAGGCTTCTCGGGGTAAAGAGCTCTCCAGACCTCATTATTATGACCGCAGCTCACTTAGCATCCAAATATGAAAAATACGTCATATTTTTAAAGGGCCAAGTTCATGGCAGGAAATGCTAATTAGGATGGAAACTGGGTCTAAGTGATTCCAGCTGTAGCCAGGCTACTTTTTCTCTCTTAGTTCCCAAAAGAAAAGATACCACCAATGTCACCTACCCTCACGGTGGCCACACTTTTTATGATATTCCGTATTACTCAGGCAGAAGCAGGCACCATCATCTTAAGCCTACACACGCAAGCCACGGGTGGGAAACCAGAGGAAAGAGGACGTAGTCTTGCTAGGGGTCTTTCCTAGGTGGTTGTCATATTTTTAATCTCAATATTTCCTCTTTAAATAAGACATTCCCAGAGATGGCAAAGTTTCTCCAAACCAATGCTTTTGAACACTGAAAAGTAGCTTTGAGGCCTGGCCTCTGCATGGATGTTGACATGCTCACTCTCAACCGTGAGGCATCCCAGCGGCTCAGCATTACCTCCAGGACCGAGAGGGCTCTGTAGGTGGTCGGAGCAGAGAATGAGGAAAGCCAGAGCCCGAGGTGAAGACGTAGAAGGTCCCGGATTCCCGGGACCCCTGCAGAAAACACGGGAAGGAAGCTTCCTATCAGAAAGGGCCTGGTTCTTCTTGTCTACGGTCGGCCTCTGCGTAGCATCCCAGACAGGGCCTGACCTGCAGTGGATTGGGTCTCCCCCACGAAAGTTACGTTCAAGTTCTAACCCCAGGGACCTTCTTGGAGTTGGGGCTCTGCAGATGCCATTAGTTAACAGCGTATCACACAGGGACAGGGTGGGCCCTAATCCAGCTTGCTGGTGTTCTTATAAAGAGAAAAAGAAAGATGGACCGAGGACAGAGAGCGGAAGGGCACGTGCCACAGAGGCCGAGATGGGAGCAATGAGTCTACAAGCCAAGGGACACCAAACAGAGCTGGAAACCCCCAGGAGCCGGAGGGAGGAGCAGGGAGCCTCCCCTGGAGCCTTCAGAGAGAGCGTGGCCCGCGACGGCCTGATGGCAGACTTCTGGCCTCCAGACTGTGACGAGTCCTGTCGTTTGGAGCCAGGCCGCCTGCGGTCACTGGTTCCTGCAGACAGAGGCAACTGCCACAGGCCAGTTCCAGAAAGCTTCTGCACGAGATCTCTCCTGCCCTGGCTGGGTCCTCTGGGTCATTCCCTCCCCTGCACCAGATTTTCTCTCCTGGAAGCCCGTGGTACGAGGAAGGGCCCCAACAGGTGCTGGTGAAAGGACAGCATCCATCACGGTTCCCGAAACCACGCTGACAGATCACGGGAGGACAGCAGTCTCGCGGTTTCGGTGTCCAAGCTGGCGGGTCCTGATGCCAGACGAAGGAGTGCGGAACAGCGCAGCTGTGTGGGAAACACGGTGTTTAAGTAAGTGGGGTTTGTCGATTCTCTCCCTGCCAGAACCAGCCTCTTTATTTCGGAAAACAGCACTCGGGCTTTGCTCAGATTTACCTCCCGGTGTTTCCCCCACGCTTTTAAAAGGAAATGAGTGCGGAACCCGGGCAGCTGTCCCCGGACACCAGCTCACACCCACGGAGCAGGAGAGGGCTTCCGGCTCGTCCGCCTCCGCGGGGCGAGCCTGGAAACACGCTCGGATGGCTGTGGCACCGCCGGGGGGGCAGCCTGACTTCTGTGCGTCTGAGCCCCCACTTGGGATCGACTTTTCCCGGGGCCCCCGGCGGCCGCATTCCCGGCCGCCTCCCTCTCTCTGCAGGGCCTTGCAAGGTCCCCAGGAGCAGGCGGGGTCGTTTCAGGAGCCTCAGGTCAGGTGGAGTGCTAGTGGGGCAGCCTGGGGTCAGGATGATCCGGGCGGGGACAGGGGGCAGGGAGCCAGCATATTGTTCCCAGCGCGAGCCTTTCTCGGGCCCGATGTGTCTTCGGTCCTGGAATTCAGCTCCCCCGCCTCGCACGGGGAGTGTTGCTAGGGCGCACACGGCAAATCAAGGCAAATTTGAGGCCCAGTCATGAAAGTGGTAGGTCTATTGTTCCTGGTTGTGTAATTGGTGATCAAGGAGGCCGTAAAACGGCGGCCGCAAAGGGCGGGGTATTGAAGGGGCCCGTCCCCAGGCAGGCAGCTATGTGGAACAGCCACCTTCACCCTCCCGTGAACCAGGGTTTATGGAAAGGCCTGATGGCCGCCTCTTGTCTCGCCTCCGGGAGGAGGCGGGCGCAAGAAGAAGGGGAAAATCAAAACTAAAGAGAATTAATGAGCCTTCACATATTGTCCTGTTTCTTTTGTTGTTAAAAAAAAACCTCTGGGTGAAAACGAAGAAGTCAGAGGACAGTGTCTGGAGAAGAAACCATTAATATCAGGCTGTAAATCCCACAAAACATTAACTTCATTACATGGCAATCATGGCAGGAGGAAATCCCGCCTCTCGTCGCTTACCGTTTGTGTGGGAGTCAGCACCTCTGCTTCTGGCAAAGGTCACACCCCGATGACAGGTCCCGGTGAGTGTGACATGAGGGCATGTGACTCTCTTTGCCAGTACCCACGGCATCGGGCACTCGGGTGTCTGGGTTTTTCTCCGGGTTTCACGTGAGACCTGCTATAACTTGGGAACAATGTGATGCATGGGTGTGTGTGTGCAAACGTGCGTGGGGGTGTGCACATGTGTGGGTGTGAGTGTGCATGGGTGTGTGTGTGCAAACGTGCGTGGGGGTGTGCACATGTGTGGGGGTGTGTGCACATGTGTTCGTGTGTGAGCGAGCATGGGAATGTGTCCACATGTGGGGGGTGTGAGCATGTGCGAGGGTGTGCGCACATGTGTGGGTGTGTGAGCGAGCATGGGAGTGTGTCCACATGTAGGGGGTGTGAGCGTGCATGGGAGTGTGGGGGGGTGTGCACTGTGAGGGTGTGAGTGTGCATGGGTGTGTGTGCACATCTGGGGGTGTGCATATGTGCAGGGGTGCGTGCATAGCTGTGGGTGTGTGCACATGAGCAAGGGTTTGTACAAATGTGTGTGACACACGTTTGTGTATGTGTGTGTGAGTGTGCATGGGTGTGTGCGCACATGTGTGGGTGTGTGAGCATGCATGGGAGTGTGTCCACATGTAGGGGGTGTGAGCGTGCATGGGAGTGTGGGGGGGTGTGCACTGTGAGGGTGTGAGTGTGCATGGGTGTGTGTGCACATCTGGGGGTGTGCATATGTGCAGGGGTGCGTGCATAGCTGTGGGTGTGTGCACATGAGCAAGGGTTTGTACAAATGTGTGTGACACACGTTTGTGTATGTGTGTGAGAGTGTGCATGGGTGTGTGCGCACATGTGTGGGTGTGTGAGCATGCATGGGAGTGTGTCCACATGTAGGGGGTGTGAGCGAGCATGGGAGTGTGTCCACATGTAGGGGGTGTGAGCGTGCATGGGAGTGTGGGCGGGTGTGCACTGTGAGGGTGTGAGTGTGCATGGGTGTGTGTGCACATCTGGGGGTGTGCATATGTGCAGGGGTGCGTGCATAGCTGTGGGTGTGTGCACATGAGCAAGGGTTTGTACAAATGTGTGTGACACACGTTTGTGTATGTGTGTGTGAGTGTGCATGGGTGTGTGTGCACATGTGTGGGTGTGTGAGCATGCATGGGTGTGTGTGCACATGTGTTCGTGTGTGAGCGTGCATGGGTGTGTGTGCACATGTGGGGTGTGCATATGTGCGGGGGGGTGTGCATAGGTGTGGGTGTGTGCACATGAGCAAGGGTGTGTGCAAATGTGTGTGACATACGTGTGTGTATATATGCGTGTCTGTGTGTGGGCGGCTCAGGGGTGTGTGTGGATGCCCCGGGTGTGTGCACGGATGCACGCCTGTCTCTGGGGCACGTTTACTCTTTCAGGAGTCTTTCTCGGTGACACCGTAGAAGTCACGTGGGAGCTGACCCTGTCAAAGCACGGGGCCGTCCTGTTTGAAGAGAAAACAGTCCACAAGGGCAATTAGCGCCCGGCGCGCCCTGCCCCTGCAGCCGTCTCCGAACCCAGGGTGCGCCCGTGAGCAGGAAGTCCTTGCCCCGCACGGGCCAGGGGGCCAGCGGGGACGCCGCGCCGAGGAGCACCTTCCCTGCCCGCCGCCCACCTCTCACGGCAGGAGACCCTCCACGCCCACCCACGCCTGCAGGGCAGCGGCAGGGCCACACATGCGGCTGAGTTTGACCCCCGTGTGTGCCGCTTTTCACTTTCAATCGAGGCCTTCATCTCAAAAGCGCCACGTTTCTGAGCACCCAGAGACGTCGAGCTTTAAAACACACGAGCTGCCCTGGCCGGGAGCGCCTGTCGGCCTGCACACGGCCAACAGCCCAGCACCCACGCCTTTTCAGAACGAGAAGCCCCTCCCCTCGGGCAAACTCTCCTCTCCCTGACCCCCGCCCAGAGACAGGAACTCAAAGTCCCCTCCGTGTTTGTGTCGTGGGGGGCCGCGTTTCTCCGAGGGGGTCTTGCAGGCGGCACTGGGCTCGGCCACTCCTGGCGGAGCCCCTCTTAGCAGATGCGAGTGGCCCGGAAGGCGAGACCGGTGAAACGTGCGAATGCTGCCTGCTGAGAAGAGCCGGCTTGGGCTGGCACGTGGGCCACTCCACACGGACACACACGTGTGTGCATGTGCACACGCGAGCCACACACATGCACGCGCTCACGCGGGCTGCACACGTGTTTGCATGTACACACAGGAAGCACACACGTGTCTGTATGCACATACACGAAGCACACGTGTACATGCACACGCTCACGCGTGCACATACCCCAAACATGCACATGCACACACCACACACACACCTGCACACACACCACACACACACCATACACACGCATGCACACACATCACACACACACAGAGAAAACACATATGCACCACACATGCACACGCACACACCACACACACATGTACACACGTGTACACTTAACACACACACGTATACCCACAATACACCACACACACACACACACACTAGTACACAAACGACATATCACACACATGCACACATACACAGACACAAATGCACACCCACACCATAGTACTCACCACATACATACGCACACATGTGCAAACACCCCCCCCCCAGAGTGATGTATCAGTGGATAAAATCCTATAAAATAAAACGCTATCAGAAAGCCTCATAAGAGAATTTGAAAAGGGGGTTCAGGCAGTGGTGTGGACCCCATGGTTACAGCAATTCTGCTTCAAACACTAGACATGTTTTGTAAGACACAATTTTTAAAAAAATTTTAACATTCATGGTTTCACAGAACAATTGAGGGAAGCCAGGTGAAGGGTAGGAAGAACCCCTCTGCCTCGTATTTAAACATCCTGTGAGCTTACGATTAGTTTGAAATAAAAAGGTTGCTTTTAAGTATACAGCTGAGCTCAAATGGCACATCTCCCAGTGCCCGGGAATTTTGTTTTAAGTGAGCTGAGATGAACCCATAGACCGCCATCACGGTGACCTGTCACCTGGCGTGGGTGCTGGCTGGGGGCCGGCTGGCCTTCCACAGCCCCCAGGCACCCCGACCTCGGGCCAGGGAGGCCAGGAGTTGCAAAGACTCATAACTCAGCAGCCGCTGCTGCTTCCTTGTAAGGCGAGGAATCAGACCCAGTGTTCAGGGACGTAGCACGGAGGCTACTGACCGGCTTAGGAAGAGGAGACTGTCTCTTAAAATCACGGGCATCCGGGCCTGTCCCACAAAACGTGGGGGTTGGCACTTTCCTTACCTCAGGCGTGAATATCCAGGGCTGGTCCAGAGCCCAGACCCCAGGGGAACCAATGAGATGTTCCTCCGGGCCAACCGAGCTCCAACCGAAGAGAGAAACAAAACACGAAGGGAAAAAAGAAACGCTAAGCCACAACATGCCGAAGCGCCCCCAAGAGCTGCAAATATCGTAACAATCCCGGAAATATGATAGAATCAGTATGCCCAACGTTCTCAAAAAGGGAAAACGGTAGCGAGCGCCTCGAAAAGTGACACCAAGGGGCTCCTGGGGGACTCAGTCGGTTGAGCGTCCGACTTCGGCTCAGGTCATGATCTCACAGCTCGTGAGTTCGAGCCCCGCATCGGACTCTGTGCTGACGGCTCAGAGTCTGGAGCCCCCTTTGGATTCTGTGTCTCCCTCTCTCTGCCCCTAACCCACTTGCATTCTGTCTCTGTCTCTCTCAAAAATAAACATTAAAAAAAAAAAAATTAAAAAAAGAAAAAGAAAAGTGACACTGAGAGCTGCCACATGGTCCCGAAAGTGCTCTTCTGGCTATGTGTCCCCAAAACTAATGCTTGTGTGCTCACAGCCGTGGTCGCGCCACCCACAATAGCCGAAAGGTGGACACGGTCAGCATGCGTGGACACAGCATGGCCCCCCACGCAGTGGAACAGCATTCAGCCTTGAAAGGGAAAGGACTTCCAACATGCGCCACGACATGGATGAAACTCGAGGACATCGTGCTGAGTGAAATAAGCCAGACGCGCAAGCCCAAATGTTGTAAGATTTCACTTCCGGACAATATCTGGAGAGCTTCGAGGCTGTCCAGGGCGGGAGGAGGCACGCTTTCATTCCAGGAAGGTGACAAAGCTCTGCGGACGCCTCACGGGGACTGTCACTCAACAGTGTGAATGGACTTCATGCCGCTGAACCGTGCACTTAGAAAGGCTAACGCGACAAATCTTGTGACACGCCTATTTTAACACGTCTTTTAAAAAGTTCTCAGGGATTAGAAGAGGACGAACAGAAAGTGCTGTAAGGTGAGAACACCGCACCGGCGGAAGTCGGAGGCTCCGAGCAGGACGATGTTCACACGGGAGGAGAGAATGGGGGTGACCCTCGTTCCTGGAATCATGGGTGCGCCATGCACCACGCGGACGAGAGGAGCTGCCCCGGAGGTTGGATGCGCTCGGTGATCCACACACACCGCCTCGTGCTCCCACGAACCCCGTGAGGTCGGTGCGGTTACCGTCCCCGGTTTACCACACCGGGAGGGGCATGGCCCCCGGCCCCCGCATCCAGCTGGCGCTCTCAGATGTGCGTCTTTCGGCCCCTTTGGGCACAAGCGTCCCGGCCGCTGTTCTGTAAGGACAGGTGGAAAATGGAATGATTTGCTGGGGACCAGAGGCTGCCCCGGGGGGCAAAGTGGGAAGAGAGTGCAGGTGTCGCGAGCCCTGGAACAGGCTTCCTTCAACCCAGATCTGCCTTCTCAGACCCTCCCCGATCCGAGATTCACGGCGGCCGGAGGGATGTCTGCCAACCCCAGGGCAGGGTGCCTCCCTCGGGTCTGTGTGATGGGGCCACGGAGGGTGAGAGCGATTGTGTCGGAGGCCCGGAGATGCCGTGACAAATCACCACTAACTGGGGGCTCCACGCCGTGGAAACCCCTGTCCTCACAGTTCTGGGAGCCAGACATCCGGATCCAGGCGTGGACAGCGTCACAGTCCTCTGAAGTGTCTGGAACATGATTCCTTCTTGCTTCTTCCTGCCTCTGGAGGCACCGGGCAGCCCTGGGGCGTGGCCTCATCCCTCCCATCCTGCCACCATGGCCACACCGTCTTCTCGGGCTCTCTGGTGGCCGTCTGCACAGGATGGTGAGCCATGGCTCTTCTCGGGGCCACACTTTGTACCTCACCCTTTGGGTCCTGCTGGGACCTGAGTCGACCTGAGGTCTGGAAGCCCAGGCAGCTGGTGACACGAGGGGAACAAGGAGAGGCTACCTCGGGGGCCATCACGCTCTGTCCTCAGGCCAGGCAGGTTTGCTCCTCAGACGGGGTGAGCTGGTGCTTCCATGAGCAGAGTCGACTCATCAGCATCAGGGACCCGGCTGCACAGCACCAGCCGGGCTCTTCACACATCCCCGGTCCAATCTCCGAGCCCCACTCCTACCCAGCCCCATGCCGTCGCCTTGACCGGGGGCGCCCTGAGGTGAGGACTTCAAACCTCATTGCAGTTCAGTCGCCCACCGGACGAAACCCAGTTTGCCTTTCGGAAACGTCAGGCCCACGGCTACGGGAGGAAAAGTTTCTTTCGGGGAAGACAGAAACTTCCGGGTCTCCTGTGTACAGCTGAGCTCATTCTTCCCCACGTTCTGCACAAAGATGGGAGCGACCAGCCAATCTCATTGCACCCGTTACCTTGACCGAACCACACTGCGACCTGATGTACACGGTCAGCCGGAACAGAGGTGGCTGTGGGTGCTCTGCGGTGATACCTTGCCTGTCTCTGCGGCCACATCCCGGCACGATGATGTCTCCGCCTGGAAGGAGCCTTCTCAGTGTCTTCAGATCTAATCCCAGGAGGAGCCGAGTCCCCAAACGCCAAGGCCACTTCAGAAAACCCGTGCTTCGGGCCGTGTTCCTCCGCAGCCCCCAGGGACCCAAATCTGTACCAGCTCGGGTCTGAGCAGAGAAACAGAAGCGGCCGGAGACTGTAGCCGCAGCGAAGATACAGGTGTGGTGGGAGCGGCCATGCGGGTGTACTGACAGGGTGACCAGGGCGGCCTGGAACGTGTAGGACGGGCGGGCAGGCAGGGAAGTCTCGGCCGCAAGGGCGTGCCGCCTTCCTGTCCGGGCATTTCCTCACCTTCTTCGGGGAAACCTCAGCTCTGCTCTTGAGGACTTGGAACTGCTGGGACCAGACTCACTCAGATTATTAGGGAAGCCCGTTGAGGTCGGTTGATCATAGATGATAATCGCATCCACCAACCGCCTCTCCCGTGACCGAGCACCCCCCACCCCTGCACAAACCAGCTCTTGGCGTCCATTTTGGGTGAGGTCACGATCGCTCCCGCAGGCCGCACCCCCCGCGGACACGCACTCGTGCGCGCACACGTGTTCTCTGCTTCCCCTCCGACCACATTCTCAGGATCTTCTCTCTGCCCACCGTTCTTTCCCTTCCCAGTGGACCCAACTCAAGCCTCCTATTGCCTTACAAATGTCCCTTGTGCGTGTACCTGCCCCACTGATTCCCACCTGGCTTGATATCTATGGATGGCACTGTTTTGAATCATTAACTGGGGACGTAGTCCTTCCCTGGGGCTGCCGTCCACCCAGGGCGAGGACTGCACGCTGCCTGCCTCAGGGACAAGAAAGCACAGACCAAAGGGGAACACTCAGAGAAGTCCATTCTGGTCTCTTGCCACCAAAATAGTCTTCTAAGCCTCAAGGAAATACTTGAGTTTCGAAAGACATGTGTGTTTTCTTTTCCTTGTGAGGAGACAGACATCAACATAGATCGTGAAGAACAGAGGAGCCGACGGACCCTTCTCTGGGACAAGGGCTTGAGAGACAGAATCCAAGGAGGATCTAGCAACTTCCTGATGGGGTCTCCTGAGGATGGGGCCTGTGTTTTGTGCCCTAGGCCAGAATCCCCAGGAAAAGGGTAGTGGTAGGAAGCACAGAAGATTCTGGGCCTTCAAGACTGTTGAATCTCTGTGTCTAGAATTTGCTGCCAGCCTCCAGCGTCCCTGCTGTGCCTGCAGCCAAAGCCTCAGAGTAGAGATGACAGCCTTGCCCACCTGGGCAGAGTGACACGTGTGTCTGTATGTGAAGAGGGTACACAGCAATCCACCTGGGGAGACGCTGGGAAGGACGGATGAGCATCTGGGTTGAGAACCATCCCGCCCTGAGCAGCCCCCCAAGCTTGGAACGTCAGCCCGCTCCCAGAGGGCTCTTGGCACCCCCCAAAGGACAAGGAAGATGGAACCAGAAAATCACTGAAACTTACCGGGCGTGGATGGAATTCAATTTTTCTGCTCCCCTGGAGCAAGCAGGTTGGGCTTTGGAAAAACCGGGTTGTTTGATCGTATGTGTAAGATTGTAGGCTGGGATTTCTGCTTCCTAAATATTCTTCAGCCTTTGTTATATTTTAAAATTTTTTTTTAACGTTTATTTTATTTATTTTTGAGACAGAGAGAGACAGAGCATGAACGGGGGAGGGTCAGAGAGAGAGGGAGACACAGAATCGGAAACAGGCTCCAGGCTCTGAGCCATCAGCCCAGAGCCCAACGCGGGGCTCGAACTCACGGACCGCGAGATCGTGACCTGGCTGAAGTCGGACGCTTAACCGACTGAGCCACCCAGGCGCCCAGCCTTTGTTATATTTTAACTGCAATTGTTCGTCCATTCGCTTGTTCAACACATATTTATTGGACACCTACTATATACTTAGCACTGCTCTAGGTCCCAGGGACAGATGAGTGAAGACACAGATACAAATTTCTGCTTAGAGAGGGAAAAAAAAAAAAAAAAGGCCCATCAGGACAGACATCTGTGACTTGCTTGTATTCAGTTTTTATTTTCTTTTTCAATTATAAATTTCAGATTCGTCAGACCAGCCATCTTGGAAATTCCTTTGCCTCTCCCCAGTTTCCACCATTGACGGTGGACCTTACGCTTTTGTGCAGGTTGTTGGGTTTTTTGTTAAATGTTTGTAAAAATTAATGAACAAATTAATGAGTGACTCGGCTTTATCGTGTGAGAAAAAGTGCATTTATGAAAATGAGCAAACCAATTAGTCTCGACAGACTGTGGCCGTGTCCCGCGTGAGGACAGGATTGCAGTAAAACCATCAGCACTTTGCCCAATTGCCTATTTTAACCACTGATTGGTTTGCCTTAAGTCTGCTGATTGCTTTTCAAATGGCTGTGTTTCTCTTCCACCAGAATTCTTTTTAACTTTATGTGGATAGACAGTTCATTTACTTACTAGAACAAGCTATTCCAGGGTCACGGCTCGCATCAATCCTCAGCCTTGTTTTAGTGCACAAGGCCTCCCCAAGACATGGCCGTCACCTTGGCTGTCATAATTCTGCCCGAAACAGGTGCATTTACAGCGGGCACTGTAGCCCGACAGGAGTCCGTGCCTCTCTCACACCTGCAAAGACGAGAAGCAAGTCGAAAATCCATAGCCTTTTTATGCTTTGCAGAATTCCTCGCATTTCCCTAAGTGGTTAAAGTGGCTTGTGATAACTGGCTACTGTATTACTCAGAAGGAATAGAACAGAAGAAACAGTCATGCCCTTCAATCGTCTCCGGAGCAGCAGTGCTCTTCTGAGTGGGTGCCAAGTTCAAGACGCGTCCCAAACGGGCCCACGTTGGTGGCGAGGCTTTGTTTGTTTTGGTTCTCAAATGAAGTAATCTCGAGAATGCGAACGACTAGGAGTCTGCCAAATTAGTCAATTGCGTGATGCTTGGTGTTGGCGACTCTGGGGCTAAGGTTTGGGATTTTCGGGTGTGTGAGGGCTAGCGCGTAAATAAGGCCAGAGGTGTGCCTGCCTTGCTGGTCACGTTTTTCTTTCCTCACGTGCGTCTGGGGGTCCTCGCGCAGAGGCGGCAGCTGTGTTCTGGGGCATCCGGGGTGCTTCTGGTGGCCGAGCACAGCCGAGCAGGGTTTGGAATACGGTGAGGAGGAACTTGCTCTGTGGATCTGTCTTGTGGCCTCTAACTCACCTGGACAGTGAGGGTCTGACTCCCAGGTCAGCCGCTTTCCGGAGGCCGATCTGAATTCAGACCTGAAACAATTCATGTGCCCTGGCCTGAAACAATTTACACCTGAACCCAAATCACGGACCGTGTCGTTCTAAGAAGCTCCTTACGACACGGTTCTCTGGAGTGTTAAGTGCACTTATGCATCTGTAGCAGGCGGTATGCCCTCATGGAAGGAAAACCAAGAAGGATGGCGGAAGAATCTAGAAACTTGATCCTTCTAGAAATGATCAAGGACAGCTGATTATTTTTACCTATGAAATTATTATTTTAGGGGCACGTGGGTGGCTCAGTCGGTTAAGTGTCTGACTTGGGCTCAGGTCATGATCTCACAGTTCCTGAGTTCAAGCCCCACATGGGGCTCTGTGCTGACAGCTCAGAGCCTGGAGCCTGCTTCCGATTCTCTCTCTCTCTCTCTCTCTCTCTCTCTCTCTCTGCCCCTCCCCCACTCATGCTCTGTCTTTCTCCCTCTCAAAAATAAATAATAAACATTAAAAAATTTAATAATTTTATTGTTACCTTAAGTTCTAATATATGTTCTATAATTATAAATATACTCTTTGTGATTTATAATTTAACATAACATATATCTTGTTATCTTTGATAATACACCCATGCACAAAATTATATAAACATAATATAAACTTATTAATTCTAATGTCATAATAAAATTTACCTTTTATTTTTTTATACTTGACCTTTTAAAAACGATTTAATTTCCTTTAAAAGAAAGAAAAACATACAGTAATTTCACTAATTTCTATTATTAGTGGACCCTCTCTATTCTCAGGAGGGATTCTCTTGCACACAAACCTGTGCCTTCTCTTTGTTCCAACGTGGCTCACTACACAGAGAGGCATTCAGAAGAATTACTAAAAAGGAGACTGTCCCCTGCATTTCTTGCAGGTCCTAGGACTGATATTTCATGCCCGTAGCAAATACGATAGAAAATGTTTTGAGGGGTTGAGAAATCAGAGTCTGCTGCCGATGTAAAAAAAAAAAAAAAAAAAGTCACGAGGAGGGACCAGACAGGGAAGCCATGGGGTGGCAAACAGGTGGGCCTCTGCCCAGCAAGCCGGTCACCCTCTCGGTGCCCTGATGCCCAGACCCTGACAGAAACGAACCTTCACTGTCCAGACCGCTTGGTAATGACCAGGGAGGCACCAGATTGGAGTCAGCTGGTGTCTCAGAACTGGAGTTAACAGCTTCCCCTTAGGAGACTTCTAGAGACAAACTGAAGCCTGGAAAGCAGCCCATTACCCACATCGTAGGTCCTACTTAAACCAAGGGGAAGATTCACAGAGATGCAATATAAAAAATGGGACAGGGCAGGGACAGACAGGCACGCACTGTCAAAGAGCATGGGCTCCCTGGATCCCACTGAGAGGGATGCCCTTTTCTCCCTGAGCAAAACAAACTTATTCGCAGAAGTCACCAAGAAGCGCCCCGGGAAACACGTCAGAGGGCCAAGACTATGCAGTCTCTTAATTTTTATAGACTCTTGTCTGTTTTTGATGCTTAAAAAAAGGTGAATCAAAACTGACTGCAAAACTGAACTTCTCTAAAGGAAACTCTTCATTTTTGCGCGTGGGAAACCATTTGAAATCTGAGGCCAAATTATTCAAAATCGCTTAAACTCATTTAAAACGGAGGCCAAAAGGAAACTGGAGGATGTATTTTAAAACTCTACCGGGGTGTGAAGGTGGTAACCATTCTCGGGGTCCTCTGGTTAAAAAGAAAACAACAATGGGGCTCCTGGGTGGCTCAGTAGGTTGAGCGTCCAACGCTTGATTGCAGCTCAGATCACGAACCCAGGGTCGTAGGATTGAGCCCCATGTTGGGCTCTCTCTCTCTCTCTCCAAAATTAAAAAATAAAAGAAAACAAAAATTAAAAGAAAGGGAAAAGAAAAATATACTGAACTTGCTTTCTCCCCCATCTCCAGTACGTCTCTACTCCAGGACCTTCCTTCTAGAACGGACACGTGTGCACACGCACGTGTGGGTGTGTGCATATGCACGATACATGCACCATGTTGTGGGTTATGTATGTGGAATCACTCAGTTCAGATTAGTTTACCATTTGCTTCTGTCAATAACATATTCATTAGATGTTCATTCGTCTGACCAATACGTATCGAGAAAACAGCTGAATTTTTACAGAACGCTGGTCCTAAAACTGCAGGCAAAGGGCCTTCCCTCTACCATGTGGTCTTCATATTTTACCCAACATGTCAAACCAATTTTGAAATGGTGTGGACACCACCAAGATGCCCTTCTTGCAGATAAACGTAACATGTCGGAGCGTGCTAACTTGAGACCTGACGCCCAACTCTTCACGCATGTATGTTCATTAATTCAGGTTAAGATGCATTGATTTAATTTAATTCACTGGCTTTGCTTAAGGTTTCATTGATTCAGGCCGAGGTGGATGGCTGTCTCTGGGAGACAGTTACCAAACTGACAGGAGGCTTTCTCTGCATGGTGGCGTTCAGGAAATCTCTGTGCTTTCCCCGTGTGTGTGTGTGTGTGTGTGTGTGTGTGTGTGTGTGTGTGTGAGCTTCAAACCCAGTAGAAAATCCTACCTCTATGTCCTTCGAGGCTCTTCCTCAATGGCAGGTCCTTCCCTGTCCCTTGTTGTAACGTGGTTTCTTCCTCCCGGAGGGCTCACTCACTCCACTTCCGCGAGCACAAAGCAAGAGCGTCAGCAGAAGCTTCCCTTTGTTCTAAGCTCCCAGCAGCAGGTGGAGGAGGCACCTGTGCCCCTGGACAAAGTCACGACTGCCCCGTGTCCCACATCGCTGCAGCCTCTACTCTGAGCCCCGGGCCCCGGTGGTGGCTCGGACCTGCGGCCCCCCGGCCAGGACCGTCCCAGCGGCTCTGGGAGCCGAGGCCTGGCAGCTGGGAGCCAGGATGCTGCCGAGGCGGGGTGCTTGAGCAGAAAGTGTGCGGGAGGACGGGCTTCCACGGGGCAGGGTAACTGCCTTCCCTGCCCTCCAGCTCCTGGGTCTGGCTGCACGGCCGCCTCCGTCCCTTCGGAGGGAAGGTTCAGGCCTGAAGACGTCAGGACGCCGCAAACCATGCCCTTTGGGGAAGACTGAGCAGCGTTCGCTGACTTTGCCCTTTGAGGAACCGCTGTGAGTACTCGTTGCTGGAAACAGCTCCGAGCCCCTCCTTTATCCCTCCTTTCTCTGTTTTCACCTCTCGGAAGGCCCGTCACGTCCTCAGGGTCCACCCCACCCAGGCTGTCCCAGGCAGGCAGCGGGAGGCGGCCAAGGTGTCTGGAGGTGGGTGCGGTAGACGGGACACTCCCCACGCTGCACGCACGCACCCCATCTGTGGAGGTTTGGTTTCCCAGTCCCCTGTCCCCAGGCCGGCCCTCCTGGAGTGCGTGGGCTCCTCGCTGACCCCCAGGACCCCGCAGGGCCTGGCACACGGTGACATCCTGAATCAGAGATGATGGCGGAGCCAGGCGCAGGAGCTGCCCCCTCTTCCCCAAGTGCGTGTTCTCCTCGACACCAGGTTCTCCTCGGTGAGACAGCCTCCAAGGTGCAACGCCCAGGTTCAAGCCTTCCCCGTGCCCCCTGCGCACATGCCCCTCACCTTCACGCCCCTGCTGCTCAACGCTCTGCAAACGCATCCTACGACCCCAGTGCGTTCAGGTGAAGAAGCCAAGGGAAGGAAGAACAAGCAAATACAATTACCTGCAAAGCTGTCTCTCACACCAAGGAAACAGCCTGTGCTCTGATTCTGGCCAAGGTCAAGACGCGGCGTTTCACGTGAAGAGCTCTCTGAGCTTTAAACGCCAGGGGCCAACGTCGGCTTCCTAGGTTTGCGGCATATTTTTCCAACACGGACGTAAAAGGGTGTCGGCCTGTAGCTTTGAACGTCCATTATTAGCGAACTTCAATTTAAACCCAGTCTCTGGATTTGTTAAATTATCACATGACGGTTTTCCCATCGATCGTGCATTTTCCAGGCTCCGTATTAAAGGAGAGGTTTTGCAGTCTTGTTTCGTTATTCAGCAAACGTCAGGGAATCTCTTTACCTGGTTCCGGTTATACAAACCAGTACACGTGTATTTTTTTCCTGATTCTGAAAACGCACTCCGGAGGACCTCCCAACAAGATCAGCCGGCCCTCCAACTCCAGCGTGCCACCTCCCCCCCACGTGTCTGAGGCAGAACTGGGCCTTCGTGGAACGGAAGGCGCAGTGTGGAGCGAAGCTGGCTGTGGGGCTGCTGGGTGTGATGTTGCCTATGAGTCATGCAGCCGTGGCCACAAGGGCCGTCTCCTCCCTTGGCCACAAGGGCCGTCTCCTCCTGTGACCCGTCAGCTCAGCACAGGTCTGACTTCTTTATACTGGGAACTCTCAAATTCCAACCAAACTCCAACTGTAGCTGCAGAAGGGAACAGAGGTCATGTCTAGGGGCGCCTGGGGGCTCAGGCGCTTCAGCATCCAACTTTGGCTTGGGTCAGGACCTCACAGTTTGTGGGTTCGAGCCCCGTGTCGGGCTCTGTGCGAACAGCGCGGGGCCTTCTTGGGATTCTCTCTCTCCTTCTCTCTCTGCCCCTCCCCTGCTCTCTCTCTCTCTCTGTCTCTGTCTCTCTCTCAAAATAAAGAAATAAACCTAAAAAATAATCCATGTCTCACAAAATGGAAAATTCGCATTTTGTAGTTTCTTAATGTTCCTAAAAGTAAAGACCGGGCTTTGGCTGTGCCTACGGTGTGTCGCAACGTCCGAAGAAAAACCTGGAGGCCTGGACCAGGGACTAAATGTCCTGGCAGTAGGGATGCTTTTAGGGTCTGTAAGGATGTTTTTTATCATTTCGAAACATGTGGGGGGCATGTGACCTGGGGCGCTGACATTCACAGGAAAGACCGTGACGGAGCCTGGGACAGTTAAACGGCTCTCGCACGTGTTTTCTTGCCCACAAAGAAAGCAAAGGTCCAGTCAGGAGAGAGGCAGGTGCAGCAGCCGCTGAAGTCGTCCAGCGTCATCCCTGGGGTTGCTGCACACGCTTCGTCTGGCTCCAGGGCGTGGCCCGCCCAATTCCAGCAGGTGAGCACCTGCCAGGCTCTGCTCCTTGACCTTCTCCAAGGTCGCTGGAGGGAATGGTGAACCCCGTTAATAAGCAGGTTCCGCAAGAAGTCACAGGCACCCTCGTGTTGCTGGTTTATCTTGTTTGGGCACCAGGATCTAATCTAGAAACAGACATTGCAATCAGCTCTGAGGCTTTTTGTCGCCTTTATTCTTGCATAATTCCTCCATTTTTTTTTCTTTTTTCTCATGACATTAACTTTCCTGAAGATTCTAGGACAGTCAGCGTCGGAAATGCCTCCTCTGTCGGATGAGTTCCTCTCGGGATCACGTAACTTGTTCCTGTGTCCCCTAGATCTCCAGCCAACCAGCAGCACCGCCATGACCCTGGAGATTGTTAGAAAGGGGAATTCTTGGGACCCACCCCAGACCTCCTAAAGCTGAACCTCTACGGGCGGGCAGGGCTCAAGAATTTGTGTTTTAAAAAGCCCTCTAGGGACGCCTGGGGGCTCAGTAGGTTAAGCATCCAATTTAGGCTCAGGTCATGATTTCGGTCTGTGGGTTCGAGCCCTGCGCCGGGCTCTGTGCTGACGGCTCAGAGCCTGAATCCTGCTTCGGATTCTGTGTCTGCCTCTCTCTCTGCCCTTCTCCTGCCTGTGCTCTCCCTCTCTCTCTCTCTCTCTCTCTGTGTGTCTCTCTCTGAAAAATAAATAAACAATAAAAATTGTTTTTAAAAAGACACTGTAAGGATTCTTAAACGTGTGAGATCTCGGGATGCACGATGTATTATAGAGGTTGGCTTCAGTTTCAACCTTTTAGGGGCAAAAATACTTGACGGGTGATGTTGCAGCCCCCATTACATGACGTCAGAGCTCCCACCTGTGTGGTCAGCTATGGAGATGAGCCCACGGGGCCCTCCTGGTAAAGGGGCATTTTCCCCATTGCGATGATGGGTTTTTCTTTAATGCTTATTTATTTTTGAGACAGAGAGAGACAGAGCATGAACAGGGGAGGGGCAGAGAGAGAAGGAGACACAGACTCTGAAGCAGGTTCCAGGCTCCGAGCCGTCAGCACAGAGCCCGACGCGGGGCTCGAACTCACGAACTGTGAGATCGTGACCTGAGCCGAAGTCGGACGTTCCACCGACTGAGCCCCCCCCCAGGCGCCCCCCGCCCCCAACATTGCAGTGATTGTGAAGCTTTGGCACCATGCAAGTATCCCACTAGAGGAGAGACGGCCTTTTTTCTTCCTGGAGAAGATTCTAAGGCAAATGCCGGAGGCTGTAGTTCAGCCTTGGCATACTTAAATGCAGTTACATTTCTAAGAATTGTCTCCCTATCTATCAGCCCGTTTAATCCTGACAGTGAGTCACTGAGGTCAGACCTGTGCTCACCGTCCCATTTTGCAGGTAAGAAGACAGAGGTACAGGAAGGCTGATTCCGTCGCCCCAGGTCACGGCTGGTGGGTGGCAGGGCCTGGCCCGGGACCCGCACCCTTCACGGGTGTGCACCACCGCACCGAGGGGGGTGCCGGGGTGCAGGGGGAAGAGGAGAATCCAACGGCCCGCATCTCACCTTCCCGGCCCTGGACCTTCAGCTGGGGCTGGAGAAAATGTGACTCATCTCCGGTGTTCGGAGACACAGGAACCTGCAGACCCGAAGGCCTAGGCCCTTGGGCTCACACACGTGCTCCTGAGCCGGCCATCAGATGAGCCACCGGGCAGATCCCTTCTGCCACAAGAGCACGGGGACACTGGATCGCTTTTCTAAATGTTGCATTTGAGAGAAGCAGCGGAATGCATGGTCACGGGTGGGCGGGTGCACGGGTCAGGTCCATGCAGGGACGGGCCGGGGGCGGCACCTAGGTGTAGAGACGGGGTCCTGCTCCCGCAGCCACCCGGGGGGGCCTCTGTCTCGCTGGGCTGGGGGTTGCAGCTGCCGGCCAGCTCGCCTCCTGTTTGCCGACGAAGCGTCCACGCGGCCTTCCTCTGCCCTGTCCCACGCACACCAAATGCCCGACGTTGGGATTGACGTCCTCGCCCGCCTGGTGCTGCGGGAGTGGCGTGGCTTCTGGGAGGCGAGCGTCCCGCACCGCCAAGTTTAAACTCTTCCTCGGTCACACGACGAGGTAGAGTGGTGCCAGACGAATCAGGAAACGTGATCAGAGACCCCTGCTCACCCGGGCCTCCGGGCTCGAGACACCACCTCTGTGACCTCTGTGCACGGAGCCAGCCCTCCCCTTCCCCGCCGCAGCCTGGGCGGCCTGGGCTCCTGGCAGATCGTCTCTGTCCTCTCGTGCTCAGCAGATCTGCCCTTTGAGGGTCCGGTCCCGCCTACCCTTATCAAGGTCATGTGCCCAGGTCTGTCCCACGTGAGCGGTGGCCCCACAAGGTCCTTCCCTTGAGTCTGATGCTGGGGCCCACCCGGTCAGTGTCGAGAATGTTGATGTCCGTCTACACTCGGGGGGTCTCCTGCCCCTCGGGATCCACCTCTTGTCAACAAGGTGAACGGGAGAGCCCTCTGAGTTACTTCTCCCCACGCCGCTCCTCAGACAGGACTCCCGTAAGCTTCCGCAGATGAGCAAAGGCTAAGTCACAGGCTCCTCTGCACGTCCACACCTCACAATCATGCATAGGCGGGAGCAAGGCCACCCAGAGAAGAGGAGAACACGCCAGACTCTTCTCTCCACCGGGGTACCGGTGTGTGAGCTCCGGCCACGCGGCCTTCTTGCAACAGAGACGCGGGGTCTGCCGTCCCAGGCGAGCCCCAGTCCCACCTTCAGGTTCCCACAAAGGAGGCATCAGCCAACCTGCTGTCAGTCAAGGAGACGGGATAATTAGGGTTCTCATGCAACGGGCACACCCCGCGTTCACGGCAAACTGGTGATTAACAATCTTGTAATTGGTTGTCAGACCCACAGGGTTTTAAGACGATGAAATCAATCACTGGCTCCGCGGGTTTTCTCTGGGAGAGCCCACGCCTCCTCGAGACGGCACCGGGACCAGCCTCCCCTCAGCCAACCCCACAGGGAAGTGTCGCCCTTTCACACGCTTCCCTGAGAAGCAGCCTCTTTCCATGTGTGTGCTCGTGTGCGCCCCCGGGGAGACCGCGCATCCGTGTGTGCGCGTATTCACGTGTGCATGCCTGTGTGCGTTTTTCTACGTGAGCAAAGACAGAGAAGGGATGATAATGACCGGCAAAGGGCGCCTGGGTGGCTCAGTCGGTTAAGCGTCCTGCTCTCAATCTCAGCTCAGGTCTTGATCTCAGGGTTGTGAGTTCAAGCCCCGGGTTGGGCTCCACGCTGGGCATGAAGCCTACTTAAAAAATAATAATAATAAAATAGCGGGTACGATCACAGAGGCTGTGTTCCTTTCTGTGTAGACTTTACAGCAAAGGCCTGGCGCTCTGGAGATCGTCCCGTCCTCTCTGCTCGGCTCCTTACCGTCTCCCGCTCAGGGTCCGCACGTGGAAGAAGCTGAGGTCTTGTGGTTTCTGGGAATCTTCTCTCGATTTGTGGGTGATGTTGAGAATCGCTCAGACATTCAGGGTCAACCTGACTTGTTGGGCCATCGAGCCCCAGGGCTGAGCCAGCTGTACCCAAAACACAGAGGCCGCTTGCCTAAGTATGGCCCTCGTCTCGTCACCCCTGGGGACGGCACTGCACGCTGAGGTTTTTGCGTGCGCCCTGGGGGGCTCCGAGCCAAGCACTGATTTGCTCTGTCCCCTGAAGAGTGTCGTGCCAGTGGACAGAGGTGGAGGCTCACAGCTCCAGACGGCCAGCGTGGGCCTGGGGACCCAGAGAAGCACCAAGGTCCGAGTCCCCGGGAGCCCACAGGCTCACGGGGCAAACAGGTGCTACTTGAACCCCTCATGCCCCCTCACCCAGCATGACTCAGCTTCGGGGCGTTCCACCTGTCCGCCTTCCTCCCTAGGGACCAGGGCGGGGGGCAGGGGGTGGGCACAAAAAGATATGTCCGTGCCCCAGTCCCGGGACCTGTCGATGTGGCCTGAGGTGGGAAAGAGTCTTCGCAGATGCGATTAGCTGATGAATTTTGTGATGATCATCCTGAATGAGCCGGGTGGGCCCTAAATGCAATGGCAAGTGTCCTTTTAAGAGACACGCAGAGAGAAGGTCCTGTGACGGTGGAGGCCCAAGCCCAGGAGCGCCCGGAGCCCGGGGGCTGGAGGAGCAGAAAGGACCCTTCCCTGGAGCAGTGGTGGGGGCCTGGTGGCTTGGCCCGGGGCACTCTGAGCCTTGGAGTCCAGCACGGAAAGCCATATTGTGGTCACTACCAGGCATCTCATTTGTCCCCAGCGCCTCATTTCTTTGCCTACTGCCGCTGTTTCTCAGGCTTCTCGCTCGGGCAGGAAACCTCTTCTCTGCACGGACTCCCTCGACTTCTCTGTCCCTCCTTCCAACCCGGTTCACTGTGAAGAGCTTCGTTCAGGGAATCTTCCAAAGTCCCAAGAAAAAGGACCAGCAGCCCTGGTGACGGACATCACAGTAGGTGCTTCCTAAGCGACGAGGGCCAAGGTCCTGTCTGATGTCTTAGCTTCGGCCGCTGTCACGAAGTGCCACAGGCCGGTGGCTGATAAGCCACACGCACTTATCCCCCACAGTTCCGGAGACTGGCACCCGCAGACTCCGTGTGCCCTTCAGGCCAGCTTCCTGGTTCATGCAGGGCCCTCTTCCCGCTGTGTCCTCACAGGGCAGGAGGGGTGAGGGGCTCTCTGGGGTCCCTTCTAGCAGGACACGGATCCTGTTCATGAGACTCCAACCTCACGCACTGATCCCCTCCCCACCTCCAGATCCTATCACATCCCGGGCTCGGATTCAACATATGAATTTTGGGGGACACAAGCATTCAGACCATACCGCCGACTGTCCCCCTGTAAGCAGGTGGGGGCAGAGGCTCCGTTTATAAATCATGTCCATGCTCTGGAGAGTTTTACTTAGAAGGGGCCGTGTGTTTGCAGGCCTTGCCATTGATTAGCCAAGAACAAGTCCCCACAGAGACCAAGGGTCTTCCAGAAAGTCCTTCACATAATCGGCATTGACACCAACCCCCGCCCCCTCCCTTCTGTGTGCATAACTGTCTTTCCACGTGACAGACCACACCTCCTTCTGGGACGTGGGCCCGGGTTCCCCAGCATCCCCAGGACCACACTCCCTGGACCAGACACCTTCCAGTGGGGCACAGTGGACACAGTCCCCAGGCCCAATCTGTCACACAGGAGGACCGCGCAGCCCTTTCGACACGAAGCCAACACCGTGCACAATCAACAAAGGTGCGCATATTTTAAGCTGTGTTTTCCGGTAAGAAGGCTGGTCTTGGCCAGTGTCTCCGCGTTTTCCTTCTGGGGCCCTGACATTCACTGTCGCCCACCGGTGTGCGGGGTAGCCAGGCAGTCCCAACAACCCGCCTCTTAGACTGCAGCATACGGCTTCTCCTCATTAGCGACACTTACCCGACGGGGAGTGAATAGCAGCTCGTTTGTAACCGTTGGCGTGAAAGTCAACGCTACGGGAAGTCACGGGATCTGGACCACGCTCTGAAGGCATGGGCCTGTGACGTGCAGGTGCCCACGTGCAGCTCAGAGACCACGGAGGGTAAGTGAGCCAGGGGCACTTGCGCAGAGGACGGAACGGGGCCGGATCCCACACGCGGGAGCCAGGCAGAGCTACTCAGTGCTTCACATGCAGCACAAAGCAACTGCGTTCCGTTGGAGAGCGCACGTTAATCCCCGGGAATCCCGGAAGCGAGGGCAGGGAGAAATCCTGAGAGCCCGTCTCCCTGCAAAGGTGTGTTTGCGTGTCTGTGGATGTGTGTGTATCTGTGTTGTGCCGTGTGTGTGTATGTGTCCCTACGTCTTCATCAGAGATGCTGTGTGGGGTAGAAAAAGACAGCCTGAGCTTAGAGGGATGTCATCTGTTCCTTTGAGAATATATGGAAACTCCAAATTCTAGAAATGACCGTCAGACATTGAAAACATGATAAGCTTGAATACATCTGTAGCTCCTTTGGAAGGAAATCAGCAAGCCCTCATTTGGCTTGCGTTCTCCAATGACGTTCGGACAGGGGTTCTATGCGTATGCGGTTCATAGACCCAAAGGTGGCCCAGAGACCCTGGCTTCCTGGTGTCTATTTCCTGGTACGGTCCCCTTCCCTTGGACCCGTCCTACAGAATCTGGCAAAGGAGCCGGGATGGGGCTTCCGTGTGGAACATTCTGCCCTGGGAACTCTGGTTCCTAGACAGCCTCATTGTAGAGTCTGCCTGTCCTGGCTCTCAAGGAGTCCCAGCCACCCTGGGAGCCCAAATGGTGATGCGCTGAGGTGGCCTTTCGTCGCCGAGGACAGACTTTGTCCAAGGCCAGCAAGAACGTGGGGCCCCAGGCCGAGAACACCAAGGAAGGGAAATCTGCCAACACCTGAGTGAACTTTCCAGCAGCTCCTTCCCAGTCCGGCCTCCAGGTTAGCACCAGACCAGCCGGCACGCAATGTAGCCCCACAGGGGACCCCGACTCCCCTACAGAGGACCCTGATGCCCCTGCAGAGGGCCCCGACTCCCCGCAACATCGGTGCAACAAAGGAAGCATGTTGTGTGAACCCGCTAGGCTTCTGGTAATTTTTCGTGCAGAAGTAAAGGACTACACTGTCATGGTGGGATCACTAAAGAAATTCTGGGTTACATCCTCTTAGAAACTGAAAATATGCTGGCCCCACTGAGGTATCTGCTTGGGACTCCAAAGTTTACATATCCACTTTTCTTCTAGCAAAATCTTCTTTTCCATCAGTGATGTCCATGCCTCATGAGGCTCTCTGAGAGAGCCTTAAAAACTATATTTATACGCAGAAGGTTCATGCCGAATCTCGTTTCTTGCTGTTACATTTGTGAAATGTGAGCAAAGTAGAATTTATTCTTACATTAACCATGAAGGGCTGCTGTGGAACGAACGGACTCCAGTGTTGTGAACATAGCCATCCTCCCGTGGCTGCGGATGAAGGGTGGGAGGAGGGGCAAGGCAGAGGGGGGAGCAAAGAGACAGCTTCGCCCCCGAGCGCGCTGGGACTTACCCTCGGTATGTCGACAATCATGGACACACAACAGAAAGGAGGCCATGGCTACTATTTGTGCTCACTCTTTTCCTCTATTTTAAGGTCAAAAATGGCATGTCTAGAGATTTTCGGCAAAGCGCGTAGTCACTTATGAACAATTACGCGTCCCGCGGTTCATGCGCATGCAGCTAACTTCTGCCGCAATATCTAATATGAAAACTAAATTGAGAAAACCAACTAAATTAAAGCTAATCAGAGCTTCATCGTGGCGCCCAGCACAGCAGATAATATTCCAGTGCTCCATGCAATTAAATTCTTCAATTATTCTAAGTGTTATTATGCTAATTTAAAAGGCTAGGATTATTAGAAAATGTATAAAGCATTATGCTCAGTTATAGCATTTTATTTATGTGATTTCACGTTAAATTATTTAAGGTATGGAAATTATAAGAGTTATCAGTATGCGACTTCAGCCTGTCCCACCGGGGCAGTGAGCAAAGCTGACGGGGAAAATGTGTCCCGTGTTAGCCTCGAGGGGGATCGTCTCGCCGCCTGAGGGGAAAAGCTGACGCGCCCACCGGGCTGTCCCCAGGCCTCTGCTCACTCTGGAGGGGCTCCTGTCCCAGAGGAGCACACCTCTTCGTTTGGGAACCCGGGGGTGCGTACTCTCCTCAATTTACGATAAACACGAGAACTGGGGGGAGATGGGAAAGGGGACACCGAGGCTTTGGGGAGACACCGGCCCTCCAGAAGCCTCCATGAATGGGGATTCTGGGTTTTGTGGAAAAAGCGTCTCAAGAAGCGTTCATCTTTTTAATACGTGGGGAATGTTCCATGAGATTCCTACCCTTTTATATTTCTGCTTTCCCACGTCTGTTCAACCTTCTTCTTTTCTGATAACACCTTCTTCCACTCAGTGTCCCTTCCTTTCTGCCCCTTGCCCTCCCCGTCCCTCTCTCCTCCCCTCCCTCTCCCCTTCCCTTTCTCCTCCCCTCTCCTTTCTTCTCCCCCTTCCCCCCCTTTCTCCTCCCCTCCCCCTCCCTTTTCCATCTCTCCCTCCCCTCCCTCTCCCCCTTCCCTCTCTCTCCCCTCCCCCTCCCTCTCCTCCCCTCCCTCACTCCCCTCCCCCTTCCCTCCCTCTCCCCATCCCTCTTTCTTTCCCTCCCTCTCCCCTCCCTTCCTGCCTCTGTCTGCCCCCCCCCACCTCACGTCTCTCCTGTCTTACAGGTTTTTTTGCACAATACCTTACTTTTTGTTTTTAGTTTTGTTTTCTCTAATCTTCCTTTCAGCGACGAATATAGCATTTATCTTCAAAAACTTCGCAAGTTCAGAGAAAACTCACTCCCTCACAGGCCCCTCCCTGAAGGCTTCATCCTCTCCAGCACCCGGTGCGCCTACGCTCAGTGCCCAGCAGCCCGGCCCACAGCCACCCAGCGGGACCAGCCATCCTGTCCCCTGCCGGTCCAGCCTGGCACCCCCTTCACCCTCTTAGAGCCTGGCGCACGAGCCCCCAGTACCTTCCGGTTTGCAGTGTCTGCCCTGGGTCCCCGCTGCGGGGCCGGGAATGCCGTGAGATCAGGGCCCCTCTGGGAGGGATCGTGGGGTGGGGGCAGCCAGCGGGGAGCAACCCCCCAAGTCAGGACCTGGTCTCCTCCCCGCTGCAGGAACCTGGCACCCCCGACAACCCCAGCTTCCTAAACGCCAGGACCCACAGGCCCAGAGCCCAGGAGCAGGGTCCCCAGCACCTCCACACCTCCGACCCTCAGGCCACAGCCCCACTGATCCACTCAGGCCCAACCGCCTGCAGAGCCAGGGAATACCCACAGCGGGCTCTGCAGTCCTCGGGGGCAGGGAGAGAAGGAGCCCCCTGTACCCCAGGCTGCTCCCAGCCCGCGGCAGGGCACAGTGGGGATGCAGGGGCGGCCCTGGGAGACTGGCCGACGGCCTCCGTGAGCCCTAGACCTGATGGCAGTCTGGGATGTGACCGCCAAACCTCCCTTCTTCCTCTCCCTTCGTTTGGGGTCAGACTGACTTCTCAGTCCCCTGGCTCGTCCCCCTGTCCCTGCACCCTGCCCTAGTCACGTTTCCAGTTGTGTTTCCGCCAGTAAGCTCCCAGCACAGCTCCTCCCCTGCGGTGTCTGCTCTCAGAAGACCGCATCCGCGCACTGCCGCGAGCCGGGGGAGCCAGACCTCGGAGGCTTGGACAAGGCGCTTGGAGAGGCGCTTTCTCTCCTGTCTGGGGCCCACGCTAGCAACCCTGGGAGCGAGAGAATACTTTCCAGGCGTGATCTGACCAAGATCTCAGTGTAGATTAGGTGGGTCATTTCGGATCTCACGGTTCACGTCCCTGAGCGGATGTAACAAGTTCTCGGAGTTCGTCAGGTTTTGCGTTTTTGAACTCTTCGGCCACATTTGTTCTGCATTATGAGCCGTCTCTGGTTAAACAAACAAACCAAGCTGTAATGTGGCACCTACGAAAGCTCCAGGCTTAAGCTACCCGTGCGTTCCCGCCGCTCCTGCGTTTTAGCCACGTCACTGTTGGCGTGGCCGGGAAGTTACACAGCCGGACCCTGGAGCGCCCCTCCCAGGCAGGAAACGCAAGAACAAGGTGACCTGGCCCCGTGTGTCCCCTGTGGCTGGGAGGGGTTTTCCGGGCGCCCGCACACACGCCTTCGTCTCCCGGGACGTGTTGGAGTAGCAGGGACCCTGCTGAGCAAGGGAATGACCGCTAGCTTCCAAGCAGCCCGAGAAACAGACGGTCCCCAAGAACCCAGTGAAGAGAGAAGGGACCAGAAGATGTGAGGCTGGGCCACAGGTGCTGGGCTATGCTCACCTGCAAGGGCCGGACCGGAGAGGGGACGGGGCGGGAGCAGAAACCTCACGATGCACCAAAGCCGGAAGGAACGCTCTCTCTTCCATCTAGAAGAAGGTTTCTGGAGCCCTGCGAAGGTGAGGGCCAGCCGAGCAGTGGGCAGGGGGGCAGGTGAGGCCAGGCCTCATGCTGAGGACCGGCCAGGGAAAGAGGGTCCCCCTCTGAGGCCAGCCGCCCCCACCCCGCTGGCCTGGGGCCGAGCTACGAGGGCCACGGTTGCTGCTTCACCCAGCCGACGGGCCACAGCCTTGTCAGAGCAGGTGGCCCCAGGTCGCCAAACAAGCCGCTGCCCTGCCTCCTTCCCAGGAAGAATGAGCCCTGTGTCTGCAGAACGGGCAGGCCGGTCTCTCTACCGGGAAGGTTGCCAGCTCGGGATGTGTCTCACCTAGGGGCGGAAAGGTCAGGGTCGACCCTCAGGGACCGAGAACGCAAATGGGACCACCAAGCTCCTTCCTCAGTCTCTGCTTTCTGCCCTCTGCCTTCTGCCCGCTAACTCGGCTGCGATCCTGCGCAAGGACTCCTCATATCATTCTTGCGCTGGCCAGGCGATTTCACGCAAGCTTGAGCTAGAACAGGGGAAGCTAAACTCTTCATGACCCAAGTATGCATAGCCTCGCTGGAGACATAGGCACAAATAGGAACCCAGGATACAGCATTTGTGGAGACTTTAAATGTCCATCGAACGTTTGATAAGCTAACAGGAACTTCTTCCCTGTAATTCCTGGTGGAAGGAGCTGAATACCAAGCTGATCATTTTATTTCATGAGTCTCTTTTGGACTGGGAGAGCCACACAAGCCACAGCACGCGGGGTGTCTGGACAGGAGACAGAACGGAGGGAACGGTGCCCAGCGAGTGGTGGGCAGAACCTGAACCCACTCTGCGCAGCCAGCCCCGAATGCACCGCTACTTCCCCCCCCCCCCCCACGAGGTTCAGGACCCATTTATATCCATGCTTAGTGTAGTTTTATTACTTTATTTTTAAAGGGACTGGTTGATATATATATATTTTTAAAGCAATTGGACAAAAAAGACATTCTGGGAGGTTTCGCCAGCTCCAAGCTCTACAGAGCTCAACACTGTAGTCTTTGCCGACGAGGCCCTAGGCCCCTGCTGGATTCGGGGTCCGCGTGAGCAGGTCTGATTACAACCCCTGATGGAGAGACGGCCGCGGAAGCACCCCCAGAAAGGTCATAAATCTGACCCTCTGCTGCAGCCTCAGCAGAAAATCGGCGCGGAGAAGGCTTGAAGATGTGATTTATCCTCCCGCGAGGAGAGTGGCCCCACCTGCGTGCGCCGTTTTCCAGCCACAAGACTCCTACTGTGTAAACAGGCGAGGCCACGGTGGTCTCAGGGGGCGTAGGGTCCACATGAAAAGTCACGGTCAAGCGGTGTATGTCACGGGGCCCCATGGAGCTCACCTACCTGGACAGAGCGGGAGGTTCCGAGGCTCACAAGTTGTCAGAGTGTGCTCTAGGCTCACTGTGTGTCCCTGGTTTAAATCTACGACCTTAGGGAGCTCCCACATTGAACTGCTAGGCAAGCCAGGATGCCCAGTTAGGCTAGAATTTCAGACCATCAACAAGTGATTCCTTAATGGGTGTGTGTGTGTGTGTGTGTGTGTGTGTGCATGTACGTATGTATATTCCCCAAATATCGCATGGGATATGAGTGTACTAAAAATTACTCATTATTTATCTGAATTTGAAATCTCGCTGAGAGACCTCTCTTTCTGTTTGCTAAATCCGAGAACCTGCCCTTGAGTTACTTTCCGGAACACTGACCGCCGGTCTTTTCCTCTCTGCCTGTGAGCCTGTGTCAGCCCAGCTATTACCCTAACATGCTGTCCTCCCACACTTTGCACACCAACTGGCCCAAAGCAGAATATTGACACATTTTATGACACCAGAAAGTGCCTGACCCTCTAAAAGATGCCTTTCCATGTTTTCTGGAGGGTGTGTTGGTTTATTGGGGTCATAACAAGTGTCTTGGGCTGGGTGGCCTTGAAGGCAGACGTGTATTGCCTCCTGGTTCTGGAGGCCAGAAGGTCAAGGTCAAGGTGTCGGCAGGGCTGGCTCCTTCTGAGGCCGTGAGGGAGGGTCTGCTGCAGACCCTGTCCAGCTTCTGCTGGTTTACTGACAATGCTTGACATTCCTTGGCTTTCCAAAGCATCATGCCCCCTCTCCTCCATGTTGCCACAGCCTTCTCACCGTGAGCGATTCTGTGTCCAGATTTCTCCCTTTTATAAGGACACCAGTCATCACATCTGCGGTGACCCTGTTCCCAAATTAAGTCACATTCTAAGGTACTCGGGGTTTTACATACGAGTATTTGTAAGACACAGTTCAACTCATGACAGTGTGTTGGTTACACTTCTTTGGGCGATAACGACGTCCCTCTAATTTTCTCAGCATTTCCTTTCCAGACTCAGACTCAAGAAAGTGGGTATTTTGCTCAAGTTGAACTTGGTGTTAAACAATGTTTAAAAATGAAGGTGTTCTGTGTAATGAAAGCATACACTTCACTGCTTTGCCCACCCCTAAGCCTCTCCACTTCCTCCTGGTTGTTCGTGGAGGTCATGGGGGCTCCTGGAAATGTGTGGAGGGAGGAAGGGGGCTGCAAGGCAGGCGGGGGACCCTCCCCTCCCCTCAGAAGGGGTTTGCCGCCGTGGCCTTGCTTGAGACCATCTCTCACACACCTGCTGCCCACATCAAGTGAGTCCAGGAAGAAGTGATCAACGCCTCGGCCAGTCTATTATCCCTGACGGACAGCTCCATCCAGTGTGTGACACAAGGTGACACATTTAAAAATTGTGTGCCTTGAAGACGATCCGTTGCCAAGAAAATGATAGCACAGAAGAGAAGGAAGCTCCCTGAGGCAGACGGGCCCCTCTCATCCGGCCTCATTCTCCAAATGAAGTCTGCAATCGGGTGGGAACAGAGGGCCAACCGAACGAGCAGAGAGAAGCCAGTCCTGATTTCCCACACTTTTCAGGCCACGTGACAACGCAGCCCATCAGCGCAGGGATGGGAGCCCGTCCCCGGGGAACACCCCGCCTGCACATCCGCCTTCTCCCGGCCGAGCCCCACCTGCCGGCCAGGGAGGCCCCACTCTGGAGTGCGGTGCACCTACAGGAAACGGCACTGTCCTTGTCGTGGAAAACGCTCGTGCCGATATTTGTGGGTTTCCTTTACAAAAAGGCGCGCCGCCCAAGAAGACCGTGACACGGGGGCTTTGGTCCTGAGATGTGTGTTCTTCCCTTTCATTCAGCAGGTGGAGTCAGTCGGCACCACAGGGGCTGGTCTGAGGGGCCTCCTCGCTGGCGGGACGGTGCGCCCTCTCTTCTCCGTCTGCACGCAGGAGCCTCTGTGCGGTTCCTCTGAGCTGCCCGTCTCCTCGTCATGTGTTTCTGAAGCTCCGGGAAGGAGCTGGGGAGAATCTGAGCCACGAGGATGGGGGTGCCCGCTGCAGAAAAGCACCAGCTGGATGGAGGCTGCAAGGATTCTTCTGGGAGATGGGACCCCAGGAGCCCCAGTCCGGGAGGCTGTGGGGCGTGAGGCTGGGCAGTGAGGAGGCTGGTGAGGGGGTGCTAACGAGCAGGCTGTCCTTGAGAGCCACTAGGGCGCGGAGAAACAGCATGCTGTCTCACTGCTGTGGGTTGAATCATGTCCCCCCCCAGAATAAGTCCCACCCCCAGAGTAAACTGTGCACGTGACTTCGTTGGAAATAGGGTCTTTGCAGATATAATTAGCTAATGTGACATCATGCTGGAGTGGGTGGCCTGAATCCGTTGTCACTGATGTCCCTATAAGAAGAGGAGGGACACAGAAACCCAGGAGAGAGAGAGGCAGGGCTTGGAGGGATGTGGCCGCAAGCTAAGGACCGCCAGCAGCCCCAAAGCTCGGCTAGGCGAGCGAGGATCCCCCCAGCCCCGCGGAGACCCCGGATTCTGACTCCTGCCTCCAAGACCAGTGAAGGAGTGGCTCCTCTTGCCTTAAGCCCCTCGTTGTGTGGCACCTCGTACGGCAACCACAGGGAGCAGACACGCGGAGTCCTATGTGTCCTCGAGTCAGGGCGGTGTCGGGGCGCACCCAGAGAGCCTTTCCAGGCCGGGAGGAGCCCCCAGGACAGGCCGGCAGGGGCGCCTCTTGGGAGCTGTGGTGCAGGCGTGCCCGGGAGCTCCCCGTCAGACCACATCAGAGACAGGACCCCCGTCCCGCTGATGTCTAGCCGTCCCACTGGCCCTGTCCTCACGTGTGTGTGACGGGTCGGTGCTCACAGACCCGCCCGAGTGACCCTCTGCGGCCATATTCTGTTCCCCGGAACCAGCTCATTCATTCATTTACTCAGTCATTCAGTGAGTCTTAAATGGGTGCCTTCCATGCTGCTCGTCCTGTGTTGGGGGAGGGGGGTGTTACAGTGACCCACCGGCCAGCATGAACCCTACGCCTCGGAACATGGACTTTAACGTCATAGGCAGAGAAAGTCTCTTTTCCTCCAAAACTCAAGCATCCTCCAAGGACAAGGGAAGTCGGGGCCTTAAGTCCTCTTCCTTCAGACCTTCTGCCCTTGGCCAGAGTTGACACGGAGCCCTTTCCTCAGCCCAGAGGTTACAGGAGGAGGCCAGGCTGAGAGGCTGCCAAAGGGGCACACGTGTGTGTGTGTGTGTGTGTGTGTGTGTGTGTGCACGCACGTGCACAAGTGCGCTGCACCCATGGGCCACCTCTCCCGGAAGCCACGGCCACACTGGCCGCCCGCCAGGGGACCCGCCTCATCCCTGGGGGGTGAGGCACAGGCCCCGCCCCGTCCAGACATCCCCGCTTAGCTCTTGGGGGGCCGTGCCCACCCCTGGTTTACGGTGGGACTCCGGGAAAGCCGCTCTGCCTGTCTGATACTCCGGACCCGGGTTTCCCTGTGAAGTCAGACTAATAATTCTGCTCTTAACGTAGAGGTCTCGAGTGGCCTAAATGAATAGCACATGTATACGTGGTGATAATTATCATTTTTTCCATTTTTTTTCTTTACCATCATCCTCTGAGAGCTAAGTAAATATTCTAGCAAGTCTCAGGGGCAGCCGGGTGGCTCAGTCAGTTAAGTCCGACTGCAGCTCAGGTCATGAGCTCGCGCCTCGTGAGTTCAAGCCCCACATCGAGCTCCGCACTGACAGCTCGGAACCTGGAGCCTGCTTCAGATTCTGTGTCTCCCTCTCTCTCTGCCCCTCTCCCCCTCAAAAATACATACACGTTAAAAGAATTTATGGCAAGTATGAGCTCACAGAAAGCATGCTGCCCGTCTCAACGGCTGAGGCCTGCCTCTCCTGCATTTTCCCTCTGGCACTTTGACCACAAAGGAAAGACAGGCCTAGCCTTGCTTCTCAAAACTAGCGGGGTCTGATGCCTGCCGCCAAATCCGCGGCCGTCTGGGGTTCAGCTCCCCCTCCGAAGCGGTCTCAGACCCCGGCCCCCCTGCACCGGGTGTCCTGCGGTCTTCCCGGGCAGGGGCAGGGGCAGGGGCAGGGTGCCAGCACACCTTTGTCGAGCAAGTGTGCTTGACTAGCTGCTGGTGACTGAGGTAAACAAGGTCCCTGAAAGCACACAGTCCAGCAGGGACCCTCGGGGAGGGGGGTGCCCGGCCGCAGGGACAGGAGCCTCTCCCAAGGACGCCCTCTGATGCCCGGCAGGCAGAGAGCCGAACGGTGACGTCTGAGCCGCATGCCCTCCGTCAGGGCGACTGGGCGGGCAGTGCGTGCTGGCGACGGCTTATCCGTGTTAACATAAACCCTCATTAGAGGGGATTAGGAGAGAAACAGTGACAAACAGGACGGACACTAACCCTCGGAGGGTCCCAGACAGACACCACACACTAATTATCCTTTCAAATGACTCGAAGATGCCGAGCATGAGCATCGGTGTCTGTGCCCGGGATGCACGGGGAATTGTGTTTTACATACGACACCTGTTTGTATTTTCCAACAGTTTTACGTGTGCCCCCCCCCCCACCCCGGCCCCAGGCACACACACCCACCCGCACGTGCACGGAGCGCCCCCCGGCCCACAAGCAGGCTCACTGAGGACGGTGGAGGGAGGCCAGGCCTCCCTCTTCGCCGAGCCCCGTGCAGGGGCGTCGGGGACAGTCTGGGGACCGCTGCTCCGGGCCAGATGGGGATGGGACTCCACTCAGGCTCTGTGTGTAGGGGAAATGCATTTCCCAAAGCACAGCAGGCGTTTCGACCTCCTTAAAGCCATGTTGGCAAAGCCGCGGTGCCCCAGCGTGTAAATGGGAGCGTGTGTCAGCCTCACAGTTGGCTCGAAGCCGTCCCCTCCTCCTCACCACCACCACCACCACCGCCGCCTTGGCCGCCTGAACACTCCCCCTCAGCCAGGGCCCCCCTCTGGGGCCTTGTCTGGCAGGTTCAGGGTGTGGCCCGGCATTTGTGTCCTTAAGTGTCCTGGTGGGTGATGGTCCCACAGGGAATCTGAGAAGGTCACCTCCAGCCCACCGCTGCTCCCATCTGTTCCAGAGGGAGCCCAGGACGGGGGGGCGTGGCTCTGGTCTCAGGTCAGACACCCAAACAGCCTAGAGCAAACACAGATGGCCAGGCTCCGTACGGGTCCCTGGGGCCATGCTGTGATGCAGGGCAGTGTATTTGCAGGAGACAATTGACGTGGATCATTCGATAAATACCTTTGGTACTTGGCTCATTCACGGATGGTCTTCACACAGCGTTTAACAATTTTTCAGCTATACTCAACTGCATTTGATGAAGGGATTATATTCCATAGCGGTATTTGCAAATTTGGAAATTCACAAAGGTCTTAGAACATACCTGTCATGAATGCAGAGAGCGCTGCATCCGAGCAGCTATTGTCTGAGGACAGAACCAAATTGAAAACAGAGGTGATATTACAAATCGTCAAATGGTATTATTATGAATAAAAGAGAAAAAGCTTCTGGAGGGTACTAATTACGAGGCACGGCGACAGAGAAGCTGCAGATTCCATTTAACTGGAATGTGCGGAAGGACCGGGAGGCTGAGTCTCGGCTTGTCCCCGGCTGAAGGCGTCCCTGTGCATCTCGGCGAGGACGTCGCTCCTGCGGCTGGAAAACGGAGCAGGGCCGTGACACGTGTGGGGAACCACCACTCACGTTACCACCACAGCACCTTCTCCAAGGTCACAAGTGCTGGGTGACATCAGAGAAGGGTTTCACAGGTGTCACAGTGTGGGCACTGTGAGTAAAGGCAGCTTCGGCTGTGACCAGAGGGGGCGAGGAACGTCCCAGGAGCACAGACGTGCACGGCGACGGGCAAGAGAAAGACATGAATAACCCCCTTCCGGAGCGCCCGGGCAAGCTGGCCCTCCACGGTCGGCGCCGCTGTCCCCGTGGCACCCGCAGAGCCCCAGCCCCGCAGCCTCCGCTCTGGAGCCCCCTCCTGCACCAGCGCCAACCACGCTGGCTCCCCCCCCCCCCCCCCCCCCCCCCCCCCCCCGGCGTGGCTCCCCCAGCGCGACACGGCGGCTCCTCCCCCAGACCTGCGAAAACCCTTCGTGTCTTTGAGCTGTCGGTTGCACACTTGGGTGGCTTTTCAGCGTCGTCGTATGGGGTGTAATTCTCGCCCTAGGAAGTGGAAAACGCTCCTTCACACAATCAAAGGGTAGTTCCCTCGTTCTCAGGCCTCCATTAGGCTACCCATTAAAAATGAATGCTGCTAATAATTTCATTTATATGCATTAGTATTTTGGGGAAAAAAAATACCTTCACTGAATTTGCCTTGAAACTCAGAATGCTCTCAGGAAGTACCACGACGAGTCCTAATATCATGGCATTTCCCCGATTTATCTTTCTCTCTCGATGGTAATAAGTCACTATGGTAGGACAGAAGCATTGCCCTAGGGAAAGTACACTTTTTTTTTTTTTTTTTCTAAGTTGAGCTCCTCTGTTTCTTTTAGTTTCAAGTTTAAACTAATGGGCATTTTTATGTCTACGTTCCGACGTGCACAGCACCGCAACGGTTGATTCTTTGCCTGAGTTATTTATTTAATGCGGAGATAATCGAATTTAGAATTAGTTGGATGAGCGTTATTGGTTGCTACAGTTCTGGTATCGTATTTTCCTTCCTATTAAGTATATCAGAGCAGCAATGTACATAAACAAAGTGCAGGCTCCTGACGCATATATTTGCCGATGGTAATACCCACATGCCACCTTTCGCCAGCCGTATGACGCCCCTAAAGGCATTGCGGGTTAACGGTGATTTAATCCCCTTATGCATGCATAATGTGACAAGCTTTGCATAAATAATAATAAATAATTGGTATGTATAAATAATTTATCATTTATTTTTGCAGTAGAAGTCGAATTCTTAGGAATATTTTAAACAAAGGAAACTGCAAACATGACCTCAATCAGAAAGAGGGTTAGGTCCTCCTCAAACACAACTTTCAAAGCGCATGTACATTCCGGGTATGCTTGTGAATTCTTTCGGGAGAGTTTATGATGCTGCCGAAGATTGTGAGGCACGGCATGATACGTAAAAAGCCAGAAAAATAAATTTTAATTATTTTTTAACGTGTATTCATTTTTGAGAGAGACGGAGACAGAGTGTGAGTGGGGGAGGGGCAGAGAGAGAGACATACACACAGAATCCAAAGAAGGCTCCAGACTCTGAGCTGTCAACACAGAGCCTGACGCAGGGCTAGAACTCACAAGCCACGAGATCATGACCTGAGCCGACGTCGGGCACTTCACTGGCTGGGTCACCCAGGCGCCCCTATAAAAATAAATTTTAAATCAGAGGCTCTTTTTTTCCAAAATAAGCTTAGCAATATCTATTATTTAAAATGATTATTTTGCCCTGAGAATGTGTCCGGTCTAAACCTTCACAGTTAAACACATTATTTGATGTGAAGATTTTACATTTAAATCAGTAAGCAGTTCAGAGCAAATGTGGTCATCTAAATCTATGTATATGCAAAACGCTGAGGAAAAATGGCAATAGGTCGAGGACTGGTCACTTGTCAACTTGGGAGACTAGATGAAACAGATAGGTTGAATTGTCATACAGATCACAGTTACCAGATGGCTAACATTTTGCACGTCCAGATGCCTGTCTCCCCCCAGCTCCCGGTGCCCCAGTCCCAGGGAGGGGAGGTCTCCCCGTGCCCCGCCCCCAGAAGGCAGAGCCCAGAGCCCCAGCACTGTGAACAGAGAACTCGGCATTTTCTCCCCGATCTAACAATCTCTTTTGGCCTCCGAGTCCAAAACAGGTAAATCTGCATTTAATTAATGAACATGCGTTTTGGCCCCAGGCTCACTTGATAGATCCTGACTCCACCTGTGATCATCCTGGTGATTCTGGAAGAAGTTGTTCTGAGTGGGAATCACGCTTCCTCATCACAAACTGGGACACTGTCTGCCTCCACTGAAATCGTGAGACATGAATGAAAGCTGCGAGCGAGCCCCGGGTCCTAGCCCCGCCGGACGCCCCGCACTGCGGCTCTTCGGACCCCGCTGCCCCACCTCCTGAAGGCGGCGTCTGTAGACCTTCCCCTGCACTTCCCTGAGTCCCACGGCCAAGCGTGGCCATGCCGGAGATGGTGAGAGGGGGTGGGGGCGGGCCCGGGGCAGGGCCGGGCTGGCTGACCGAGCAGGTGAAGCGTGGCGGGGGAGGGGCGGGCACAAGTGTGGGACAGGGACTTCTGAAGGGGTCGGGGGGAGCAGCAGGGGCAGCTTGCCCAGAAAAGGTTTCTGGAAACCTCTCCTCGTGCCACAGTTAAGCCCTGTGTTCCCAACACATCTCCACTGATTACCTGCAGAGAAAACACCCACGCTTGGGAGTTTCCAGAAAGGCCTAGAGAGACCCTCAAATGTGCAGCTAGATCTGCAATTCTGATCCCCCTGGAGATGCTGAGAGGTTGAGTCACCTCTGGACCCTGAAAGCAGACAGAGGACAGGGTGAACCCAGTGTGACCACAGGGAGGCCAACAGAGACAGAGCCTGAGTGGGGTGAGGTGGGGGAGGCGGGAGGATCACTTGAGCTCAGCGGTCACCCGCGAGAGAAATCAGCTGTTGTCTCCCGTGTGTGTTGTGGGCTGGGCTGCGGCCCCCCTACCACCCTCCACCCGCGACTGTTCAGCTGAAATCCCAACTCCAGGCCCTCTGTGACCCGACATGGAAATAGGTCTTTGTACGGGTAAGCAAGTTCAGATCCACGCGGATCCCGTGGACCCCAGTGCAGTGGCTGGTGTCTTGTAAGATGAGGGATATTTGGACCCAGAGACACAGGAGGAGAACACCGTGGGAAGAGGACTAGAGTCAGGGGACAGCAGCCTCACGGGGAAGGGGTGATGTCATGGCCATCGTAGCTGAGGGAGCGATGCCATCGTCATCAACAGCCGAGGGGCTGATGTCATCGCCAGCAAAGGGAGCGATGCCGTGGTCGTTGCCAGCCCGGGGAGTGATGTCATCACCAGCCAAGGAGCCCAGCACAGAGAACTCGGCCATGCCGCCACCTTGATCTCAGGCTTCCAGCTCCGGAATTCGAGACGACACGTTTCTGTGGTTTCAAGCCCCCAGTTGGAGGCGAGTTCCCCCCACGGCAGCCCTGGGAAACGTACCTCTCACTCTAGCCCCACACAAAACACAGCTCCTGGCCCCCTGTGAGCTCTGATTCCCACTCACAGCTCCAGAGACTGCTTTCTCCCCAGCGGGCATGGGTTTTAAACAGCCCAGCATTGTGTGAAGGGGGCTTGGGTTTTCCTTGTAACGGAAGAGATGGTTCACCAATCGCATGTTGGCCAGCGTGCTTTCTCTGTTCCCCCGGATTGAGATGCTCCTCGCAGCCAACACTATCTGTTTCCTTTATTAGGCTCAGTTGCCCCGAGGAGGGAAGAACATTGGATAAAACTTGAGGAGAGCGTGTTCCACGGGAACCAGATTAAACTTCTCATCAAAGTTGAATTTTCCTGTAACGGCTGTCCAAGAAAGGACAGCGTGATGGGTCTGCCGGAAGATGGGGCCGCGCACGGTGACTGCTTTTCAATAAGGCAGCAGCCCGGGCAGCCGGTGACAAGCGTGTCTATTGGTCTGTCTCTCCGGAAAGTCTCCTAGGGCGGACACTTTAAGGGCCCAATCCAATCACTGATGCCATTCCTGACCCCCACTCAAGAAATTAGAGCCCCTTAGAGAAAGCATTCTTGACCGATCAGGGCTGCTCCTTCAACTTGGGTGCGACATGATATTTCTTTTGGCAGGGGTCACTGGTGCGCATCACCCGTCATCACTAACTTATTAGATCTTGAGGCAATTAGCTAAAAACAAACAGAGGAGACAAGCCCGGTATTGAAACATAGAAACCAGAAGAAAATAGCCCATAGCGGTCCATTATTTCAAAGCTGCTTCAAAGGCAGGGGACGGGCTTCCTGGTGAAGAAAGGAGTGTATTGTTTTCACGCAATGTCTATACAGCAGAAGAGCTCACTGCATTATTTTCCTACTGATTTGGGTTACATCTGAGCTTGCCTTAAAATAATAGGTTGATGGAAAGCACTTTTCAGTTTCCACCTAAACCCAGCCGCGTATGATTAGCCAAGGATTAAAAATCCAATTAGACTCTCCCTTAACATGGAGAAATCAGAAGACGAATTTTGAGAGATGTATTGAAAAGCACTTCTTAATATGATTGAGTGTGATAACCCACACTAAACGGAAAACTGATCTCCTAGGGACCCCCTTGAATCTTCAGGACAAATTGACTTTCGCCATTTTCAGTATAAATGTGTGTTCCTTGCTATTAATTGTATTGATTAAGGACGGTAGATGTGTTTATATAAATATCCATAGGAGTGTAGTGATTTGTCTTTATAGCTGAAAGCTTACTCATCTCAGTGGGCTCTCTCTGCTCTTAACAAGTGTGTTATGGTTAGATTTTGAGGCTTTTGAAAATATTTTATGTAACAGCGTACTTACGTAACGACCTTAAAAGGAAAGGTAATAATTTGCTGTGCGCCCCATATGGATTACTTGGTTAAGTGCTGTGGACATGGTAAATATTACCTTACCTAATGTGATTTTCCTTTAGTCACATGTGGTAAATATTACTAATTTTGCGAGGCAAGAGAGTCCTTGATTCTTATCACGCAAAGAAAACTAAATGGAAAGATTTTGAATAACGATGTTAGGCATAATTGCTCAGGTCTACCTACCCCCTTTTTTTATTCTCTGCTATTTAATGCACAGTTTGATTTACACAGATACATATCATGCAATTGCTTTTTTATGTCACTTGTCTGTTGCGGTCAGAACAGAGCACTCAGTGGTTCTGAGCACGAGCGGCATAGAGAGGTGCTGTGCAGACGGAATGTTCTCGGACCGTCCGTGCACGTGATCCCGATCCTTGAAAACGCTCTGACTTTTAGTACAGAATACGTGACGTTCACCTGGCAAAAAAAAATCCAAATGCACGTTTCCGTTCAAACAAGTGAACACTGAAAATGTGTTTTTCACAAAGATGGGCGGGTGAGTTGCGTGAGACCCTCCCTTGCCCCTTCCTGCTCTGGGCCATGCTGGGTTGCTTCGGTCCTCAGCTAGCTGTTGGGTGAACCTTCCGGAAGAGCCGGACAGCGACCCTCTGTGAACATCTTGCTTTCTCCTCCTCGAATTCCGTTTCCGCCGTCCTTCTCACAGTCTTTATGGGCCTCACCAGGGTCTTTCTGAGAATCCCCGGGCCGGGTGAATGCCGTCAGCTCCACGGGCTGGTACGCAGAACACGCGGGTTTGGCAAAACTCTTTCCCACAAGAGGTTTCAATTCGTCCCCACGCCCTCCCGGTGTCTGAGTCCAAGCCGCGGTGTGCGGGTTCTTCTCCAGCCCCAGTTGAGGAGCCACAAAGCCAAAGTCAGAAGATTAGACACAGCTCTTTCAGATGGGATGCGCTGCTGTTTGTAGCTCTCGCAGGGTGTCGGGGAACCAGGTAATGGCCAGTAGAGAGGCTCCAGTGTCTCTGAAGACAAAATTCCTGTTGCCAGCCTCCCGAGAGAAGGGCAGCTGTGGCACGTGGCTCTGTCCCAAGCACCCAGGCCCCTGCGTTCCTCACCCCTGTCCAGGGAGGACACACACGGAGGAAACACCTGAAGATGGGTGCTATGCTGGGGGGGCTCACGCCATGCCATACCACTTTGTTTTCAGAAGATTGCAATGGTTTGTTTTTTTTTTAATGTTTATTTTTTTCGAGAGGGAGAGACAGAGTGCGAGCAGGGGAGGGGCAGAGAGAGAAGGAGGCACAGAATCCGAAGCGGGCTCCAGGCTCCAAGCTGCCAGCACAGAGCCCAACGAGGGGCTCGGACTCATGGACCGTGAGATCATGATCTGAGCTGAAGTTGGAAGCTTAACAGAGTGAGCCACCCAGGCCTCCCAGGTTGCAATTATTTCCAATGATAAGCATTTTCTTTTCCGACAGTCAGTCTTAAGTGTCAGTGAACAGTGCAGGTAAGTATTGAAAAAGTAAGGTATGTTTTTGTTCTTTCATACGTAAGCAAGACACGTTGCACAAACATACATTCTCGGAAGGAACACGTCCAAGGCATAGAGACCTGGGATTTGGGTTTTTTTTCCCGGCTAATGAAACGATGCTAATGAATCTGCCCACCTGCTCAGATTTACGGAGAGGAAACTAGAGCCAAGGTAGGCGAGAGGCATTTTTCAGGTCACAGAGTGAGCCCGCGGTGGAACCGGGATGAGGACCAGGCCTTTGTGGCTTGTCTTCCAATGTCCTTGAACTGACACTTGTTAGCACCAGAACCCGAGTCTCTCTCTGCTTCATTTTGTGGATAAGACTGAGGGTAAATGTGACGCCTCTGAGTGTCTTTATCGGAACCGTCAGATGGCTCACGAAGCGGCTGGGTGACAGTCGAGGTTGAAGGCCGGTGTCCCGGCCATCTGGGGCGTGGAGCTGAGCTCTGAAGAACTGAACGAGCCCACCGTTCCGGATGCTGTTTGCCGACTGCGCGGGCACCGCCTCCCAGACGCGCGTGAGTCTCCCTCTTCCTGTCGGAGTTGTTCCTCAATACACTCCCCACCAGAAAGGTGTTCTGAGGTTAGAAAGAAAGGACAACACGCTTAGAGTTGGGTAGTTATGGCCTTGAAGGTGGTTGATAAAGCCCTACGAGTCATTTGTGTTGCTCTCGGATTGTAAATGAGGGTGAAACACACAAGAATCACTCCCGCCCTGCCGACTTCTGTTAGGTTCACCTCCTTCCAAAACATGTGTGACCTTGGGGAGGTCTTTGAGTTCCTTGGTCTAAACCCCACTCTTGGCGGGTGAGATGCAGAGACTACAGTGGGGACCCACGGGCTTCCTTGGGTCCCAGGTTCCAGGCTACTGGTGCTTTCACTAGGTTATGATGTTCTCTTTTGCTTCCACCTGCTGAAAACATGTCCAGACACACTCCTTAAGAGGCACGACAAGCAAACACACACTGAAAATAACCGCTTTTCAGCCTCTACCAGACACACAGTGCTCCTTGGGGTACCCTTGTCCACTGGCCTGCCATCCCCACCACACACACCCTCAGGATGGGTTTCCAGGGTGAGTAGAGAGGGTACCAGTGCCTCACTGTCAGACCTTTGGCTCCAAATCCAGATCAACGAGGCTAAAAGGGTACTTTCTGTTAACGTGCACATCTCCCTAAAAATGCTCAGAGCACACGTGGATCTGGGGCGAGGAGGACCACAGCGAGACTTGTACAAACACAAACCCGCTTTATTCTTAACTTTTGAATCCCACCCCGGGAACCTATCTGATGTTTTTGGTCTTGCTTTCCATGGGGAGTGCATCGTGGAGAACAGAAGAGTTTATCCAAGATCTAGGGCTGACTGATGTAAGGAAGACTGCTCACTGTGCTCTGTGAGGAAGACACATCAGATGGGAGGGAGGGCCCCACTCTTCCCAGCACCTGGACACGTGCATCCAGTTATGGGAAGACCCTCCTCGGGGGCTACATTGTACCCAGTGCTTTGCTTTTTAATAAACCATATAATTTCGCTGCACATCCCTGAAGACATTTGACATTGACTATGTTTTTATTGAATCAAAAGTCAGGTAGAGTGGACAGCTTGGGGAAGGGCTTCTTGGTCCTTTAACAACATAATATCTGTGTCTTTGTGTTGATCTGGAGGAATGTCAGCCCCCACCCTCTCTCTCCAGGTGGACCCTTTCCCCTCTCAAATCTAAGTAGAATATTTGTGATTTTCAAGAATAGTAAGTTGTTAAGCAAAGCAACTAAATGGCATTTAACATTTAATATGGGTTTATTATTTTTTTATTGTTTAATTATTTTTGAAAGAGAGACACACACAGAATGCGAGCCAGGGAGGGGCAGAGAGAGAGGGAGACACGGAATCCGAAGCAGGCTCCAGGCTCCGAGCTGTCAGCACAGAGCCCGACGTGGGGCTCGAACCCACGAACCATGAGATCATTACCTGAGCTGAAGTCGGATGCTTAACCAAGTGAGCCACCCAGGCACCCTGTATTTTTTTAAGCCACACACCATTTGGAGACTTTCACATCTGAGCGGAAATTGCTATTTCTTTAATTTGGACATGAGATAGAAATAAACCATACATTTTTGATGCCCATCAAACAACTCAATGGTGGTTGTATGTGTATGTGTACACGGTTCGAACAGACTCAACTTTTACTTACATCAGGACTTAAAATCTTTTTTTTCCTTTTTTTTCAAATTTGTATTTAGATTCTAGTTATTTAAATTCGAGTTGATTAACGTAGGGTTTAAAGTCTTGAGAGTTTAATACCTCCTGATTTGTGCCTACAGCTCGTTGTTTTCTAGAGTTCAGAGTACGATGGCATCCCTTTCCTAGTTTGCTTCTTCTCTGAGCTCTGATGGCTTTCTTGTGTCTCTTAACTATTTATTCATAAAGGAGCTACTCCAGCCTGGGCACCATGTCACGTATCGAGGATAAAATGCTGGAAAGACAGAGGGACCCCCCCCTTGGGTTCCTTGACACATGGACATAGAAAACTCAGTTTGTTTCCACCCACCCTTTCCAGGTTCTGGGACTTCTTCCAAGTGAAGGAGGAATGCCCCTATTTTAGCACAGGTTAGGAAATGATCAAGGTGGGAGGAAGGGAAATTTTCCCAGCCTGCTCCCAGGGGTCTCACATCCAGGAACGAGAGGAAGCCCCTCACAGCCCATGCTCCCAGCAGAGAAATGGAGTCGGGAGCAGGACAACCTCGTCTCTAGGAATTCTGACCGTGGAAGGCAGGGACAGTGCAGCGGGCGGCCCCTGGGCCTTTCACATGTCGTCCCTGGGAGTGGACACTGTTACTCAGGGCCCCTGCTATGGCATCTGGTTCCTTCTGCCTCGGTTGAGTGAACCCCATCAAAGCGCTTCCCCCAAACCCCAGATCTCCCGGGGGGCTCCACACTCCACAGCAGCTTCTCTTATCACCTCAGCTCTGTCCTGCCAACAGACCCACATGTCCCGCATTCACGTCCTTCACCCAGAACTACTTCCTTAGCTTCACACACTGCCTCTCCCCTTGCCTTTCTCTCCAACACAAAGGCTCGTCATAGAACATGGTGCACCTGTCCATTTATCTACCTTTCGGTACAGATCTCACGTGCATCATGTTACGTCTGTCCCCAAACTTGCACCTTTTGGTGCTATTGTAACAGTCTTTAGCCATTTCCACTTCAAATTTCTCATTGCTAATTCTCTTCTGTTCCTCCAGCAGCTTCTCTCTGGAGTGTGATGTCCAGGCCAACCGTCTTCACATTCTGGCAGAGTTGTCTTTCACTGCCCAGGAGAGGGTCTGCCCTGAATCTCCCACACTGACCCCAGAGCCTCACTTGCAGCAGAAGGACAAACCCATGGCGTCTAGAAGGTGGGATGACCACCACTCCCAGAGGACAGCAGTAGCCACTGTTCTGATAACAGCAGGGAGAGTTTCTCATTCTCCTTCCTGGCAAGTCCCACAAAAGCTCTGTGTAAAAGGACACAAATTTGAGTCATCTACAGGCTGGCCATTTATAACCAGTGAATAGCTTCCCATGTGACTCAACTTAGACATTCACCTAAATATATATTTTCTTATTTAAAATATTTACCGCTCTGTACTATCTCTCAGCATTCTCAAGACTTCACAATGTGTGGCTCATGCCCTTGTATTAAGTAGTAATTCTCAAAAATAAATGTTATATAGGCCTCAGCTCTGGGCTATCTTCTGTTTCTGTGTTTCAATTCACCTGGGAAAACTATGTCAGGCAGACACAGGAAGGTGCTTTGGAGGCAATTCAGGAAAGCGAGTCCCACATCAAAACAGGCAGCTCAACAAGGCAAGGACAGCGACATGCCAGCTTACACAATGGGAGAAGGGGAGCAGGCCCTTCAGAAGGTAGAGGAGTGAGGAGGGAAAAGGGTCCTGAAGCTGGTGTCTGGGTCTCCTCTTGTGTAACAAAGGGGTCAATTCTAACACCAAAGTAGAGCAGAGAAAGGAAATAATAAGCATATGAGCAAAAACCAATAAAACAATCAAGAAAATTAACTCAAGCAAAGTCTGATTCATTGGGATGATCTCGAGCCCCGCGTCAGGCTCTGGGCTGATGGCTCAGAGCCTGGAGCCTGTTTCCGATTCTGTGTCTCCCTCTCTCTCTGCCCCTCCCCCGTTCATGCTCTGTCTCTCTCTGTCCCAAAAATAAATAAACGTTGAAAAAAAAAATTTTTTTTAAAAAAAAAAGAAAATTAACTCAAGCAAAGTCTGATTCATTGGGATGATCAATGAAATTGACAAATCTCTAGCTTGACTGAGTAGGAAAAAGAAAGAGAAGACACAAATTACTGATATCATGAATGACGGAGGGGACATCACTACTGACCCAACAAACAATAAAAAGATATGACAGGATATTGTGAATGACTCTATGGCAATGAATTTAAGGACTTAGATGAAATGAACATATTTTGAGAAAAATACAAAATACTGAAAGATACAAAATAGCAAAGCTCACTCAAGAAAAAATTGACTTCTTGATATCTCTGTAGCCCTTGAAGGAATTAAACTTGTATTAAAAACTCTTCCCACACACAAAAAATCAGATCCAGATGGCTTTACTGGTGAATTGTAAAAAATGGATGAAATAATACCTATTCTACACAAACTCATCTGGCATGAAGCCAGCATCACCCTGATTCTATAACCAGGCAAAAGTATGAGAGAAAATTTAAAAAAAAATATTCTGATAACTTACAGGAAATTAGATGCAAACATTTATTAAATTAAGTCAAAAATTTATGAAAATGTTAAAAATCATGAATAAGTAGAGAGATGCAAGGTTGATTTTACTTGAAAATTAGCCAGTGTAATTAATATACTTTTTAAAATATACAATTATCTCAATAGATGTAGAAAGAAACATTCAAGAAAAAGTAATATATTTTTATTGTAAAACTTTCAGTAAAATAAGAATAGGAGGAAACCTCCTTAACCTAATGATGGGAGTCTAAAATACTTACAGCTAACTCCATATCTAATGGTAAAAATAATATTTTCTACAAAACAGGAAAATGGCAAATATTCTACTCTCATATCTTGTATTTAACATTATTCTAGAAGTCACAGCTGTGACACAAGATGATAAGAAAGAAACAAAAACATGAATTAGGGAGAAAAAAGGAAGCAAAAATATTTTTATTTACAAATCTGATCATTTATGCAGAAAATTATAAGAAACATAGAAAAAGTTATTAAGAGTAATAATTTAGTTTGCAGAATACAAGGTAGCAATAAAAAAATCAGAAATTGAAAAACAACATGTTTGCAATAGCATTAAAATATTTAAAAAATAAAGACAATTTGACAAAAATTGTGTAAGGTCTATCAACAGAAAACTAGGAAACATTGCTGGGGATATTGAAAAATCTAAGTAAATGGAGAGATCTATGCTCTGGATCAGAAGACTCAATATTGTCAAGATGTCAATTCCTCCCAAATTCACCATTATCTTTAGCACAAATCTAGCCAAAAATCCTAGCAGACTTTTTCTTTTTTTTGTAGAAATTGACAAGTTGATTCTGAAATTATATGGAAATGCAAAAGACCTAGCACGGCTTGTTCTTTGAATAAGAACAAAGTTGGAGGATATATGCTACCTTAAATCCGGAATTTTATAAATTTATTATCAAGATAATGTTGGATTTCCATAAAGGTACAAGGACTAATAAACGAAAAAAAGTAGAGAATTCAGAAATGAATTCACACGTATATGGTGAGCTGATTTTCAACAAAGGCACTAGGGCATTTCAGTAGCGAAAAGATAATCTTCTTAGCAAATGGTGCAGAAGAATAACTTTCACTTTACCTCACACCACAGTCCAACAGGAATCAGGACAAAACGAAAATACAAACAAAGATACAAAGATGCACCCATTCTAGTTATTATTCATGAGTAATGAAAAAAAGGACATTTTGTGATATATGGTTTCAGAAACCCATGTGAACTTTAGGGAAAAAAATTAGGTAAGTAAAATTCTTAATTCCAATTAATAATTGAATCAGTAGAAGGGTCTCTGCAGAGAAAAATGAAGAATCCAGGAAAAAGTTTTACTAGTTAAAACCACATAACTTGTTAATTATTTAACGGTATGTTGATAATGTAGTTATGAACTATAATGTAATTATTAAGAAATCAATCTATAAATAGATTAAAATGCCATAATAAAAAGTACTTGGAATAGCATTCCGATTCGCTTAAATGCACGCAAACTGGGAAGAAAAGGAAAAGTTGGTCCCTATGAGCTCTGGAGGCTGGAGGAGGGGTGAAGGTGCTGTATCATGTTAGTGCTGGGAAAGTATGCAGGCACAGATGGTCCCTTAAACATGGAGACAGAGTATCACAGGGTGAAATGTCTAAACTACCGGCAGGGGGAGGTGGTATTTTATGGCATTAAATATATGATCTATAAACAATTCAATTATGGACTTCATGCGTTTAGCAACATGGGAGGGAAAAAAAGGCAAAATCTCTTTGCCTCTCAAAATCTCAAATGCAGCCCAAGAAGAGACTGATAGATTATAATCATATTGGGAAACTATAACATCTCTTTGGATGTTTTTAAGTTTTCTTTTTCTTTTTATTTTGAGAGAGAGATAGAGAGCAAATAGGGGAGGGTCGGAGAGAAGGAGACAGAATCCCAAGCAGGCTCCACGCTGTCAGCACAGAGCCCGAGGCGGGGCTCAAACCCACAACCCTGAGATCATGACCTGAGTAGAAGTCAAGAGTCAGACACTCAACTGACTGAGCTGCCCAGGTGTCCCTACACCTCTGGATTTTTTTTTTTTTAATTTTTTTTTCAACGTTTATTTATTTTTGGGACAGAGAGAGACAGAGCATGAACGGGGGAGGGGCAGAGAGAGAGGGAGACACAGGATCGGAAACAGGCTCCAGGCTCTGAGCCATCAGCCCAGAGCCCGACGCGGGGCTCGAACTCACGGACCGCGAGATCGTGACCTGGCTGAAGTCGGACGCTTAACCGACTGCGCCACCCAGGCGCCCCATGGATTTTTGACAAATAATAATAATAATCACAACAACAACAACACACACACACTTTATTTTGAATAATGATGAAAATGCTTCATCCGACAGGGATTAAGATATAGAAAACTCTACATTCCATAGATAATATATTTTATTTTACTGACACCCAAGTGTTAAATCATATAGAACATCTCAATATATTTCCACAAGTACAAAGCACGGACTGAATTCTTTTATCAGGGTGCAACAAGGCTGGAATCAATAATACAAAGAGGGACAAACATATCAATCTGGATAGTGGACAGGCCGCCTCTACGTACCTCTTGAACCAAATAGAACTGAAATCTGAGGTTGAAAATTAATCAGAAATGAATAAAAATCAGAAAATGTAACTTTAAGAACTCAGAGAATATGGCTAAAGCCGTGCTCTGAGGAAAAATTATAACCTCAAATGTTTTCAGCATTCAGTAGGATGTGTAATATGTGTACGTAATTACAGTACATACACTTAGGTCTAAGAAAAACAGCAAGGTGCAAAGTTCATACTACCAGATCATTCTCTTGTTTAAAAAATTAGAAACAACCAAAACCCCTTGTTAAATAAAAAATATGATGCAGTAAAATCCTACCAATGACTACACTTCAGTAATGGTATCGTTGTGTGCTACATCTTTTTTCTCTGAAAATTCTACCATCATTATGCTTTAGATAATATATTTATACTTAAAAGAAATACAAAATATCTAGGCTTCTACCTAAGAAATACATAATGCAGCCTACTTGTGATTTTAAACTTTTAAAACAGAGACATCAATTCATGAGGTTGTTCGATTAAATTCTTTTTTTTTTTAAGTCAAGTTAGTTCACGTACAGTGTAATCTTGGCTTCAGAGTAGAACCCAGTGATTCATCTCTTACATATGACACCCAGTGCTCATCCCAAAAAGCATCCTCCTTAATGCCCATCACCCATCTAGCCCATCCCCCCACCCGGCTCCCCTCCAGCAACCTTCAGTTTGTTCTTGGTTATTTAAGAGTCTCTTATGGGGGCACCTGGGTGGTTCAGACGGTGAAGCGTCCGACTTCAGCTCAGGTCATGATCTCACCATTTGTGGGTTCAAGCACCATGTTGGGCTCTGTGCTGACAGCTCAGAGCCTGGAGCCTGCTTCAAATTCTGTGTTTCCCTCTTGTTCTGCCCCTCTCCTAGTTGCATTCTCTTTCTCTCTCTCTCAAAAATAAGTCAATATTTGGGGCGCCTGGGTGGCACAGTCGGTTAAGTGTCCGACTTCAGCCAGGTCACGATCTCGCGGTCCGTGAGTTCGAGCCCCGCGTCGGGCTCTGGGCTGATGGCTCAGAGCCTGGAGCCTGTTTCCGATTCTGTGTCTCCCTCTCTCTCTGCCCCTCCCCCGTTCATGCTGTGTCTCTCTCTGTCCCAAAAATAAATAAAAAACGTTGAAAAAAAAAATAAGTCAATATTTTAAAAAAATTAAAATAAAATAAAGAAGTCTCTTATGGTTTGCTTCCCTCTCTGTTTTTTATCTTAGTTTTCCTTCCTTACCCTTACGTTCATCTGTTGAGTTCCTCAACTTCCACATATGAGTGAAATCATATGATATCTGTTTTTCTCTGAGTTATTTCACTTAATACACTCGGGCTCCATCCACATGGTTGCAAATGGCAATATTTGAACCCTTTTCATTGCTGAGTAACATTCCATTGTGTGTGTGTGTGTGTGTGTGTGTGTGTGTGTATGTATGTATATATATATATATATATATATATACACATATACACATATACACATATACACATATACACATATACCACATCTTCTTTATCCATTCATCCGTCGATGGACATTTGGGCTCTTTCCATACTTTGGCTGTTGTTAAAAGTGCTGCTATAAACCTCGGGGTGCAGGTGTCCCTTCGAACTGGCGTTTTTGTATCCTTTGGATAAGTCTTTACTAGTCCCTCCTGCCATTTGAGCATGCCCATTTGGCTTACAGCGTTCTTTCTGGGTTCACATACTCATGGAGATCTTACAGAATATTCTAATCAGATTTCTAACTCTGCACAGACCATTCTCTATCCCATTGTAATAAAACCTGACTTACGTATCCTTCAGAATCAAAGTTCCTTTTTAGGAGAGATGATGTATGCTGGGCCTGAGGCTGTCGATGACATCTCAGATGCTGGCATTTGGAGGCAGGGTTTGGGGACCCTGTCCCCTTAAAGCAGGCATCCCTGAGTCAGCCTGAGGATGTTCCGCTAGAAGCAAGAGGGACCCAGGCCATGTCCCACGAGATGCCCAGCCCAGAGCAGGCAGAGGCAGGAATGGCCGTGGCTGGGGGCCGGGGCTTTCCACGGAACGTGCCCCTCCCAGGGCTGGCGGGGACACCTGGATGCTTCTCTGGAGCCCTGGTTATAAGTTCTGCCTGGTCAACATCCGGCACTGCAGGTGTAGAAACAGTGAACTTGCACCTGAAAGCCCTTAGGAGCCTTCTCCAAAGTGGAGACCTTCCAGAGAAAGCAGAATGGGACCAGATCCCAGGGTAGACACCTCCCACGGGAAGGAGGAGGGCTGGGTCTGGGAAGAGCAGATTCCAGAGCAAAATGAGCTATTGTGTCAACAAGACAAGCGAGAGTCAGTCGGAGGAGAGACATTCCGAGCCCACCCCGCCCCGCACATGGGGGTTGAGACTGAAGGTTAGGACAGGGCTCCCCACTCTGCTAAGACCTGTGTGCTTCCCCGGCCCCCCCACCCCCACCCTCCATCTGAGAACGTGGGGCAAACGCGCCACAGGCTCCTGGAGGGCTCAGGCCCTGACGGGTGTCAAATGCCACATGATGAATGGGGAGCCCTGGGGTCAGACCTCCCCTGCCAGCCAGCCCTTCCGGCCATGAAGGTAGGGGTGCTCCCTCCACAGAGTGCTTCTGGCCCCCACTTCGTTGCCAGAGGTGTTACCAGTGTCTCACGCTCAACAACATCGGCCCAAACAGGGCGGCCGACAGCTGCCGAAGGTGTCCAGGTATGAGCTCCCCAGCGCCTCTTTCTGGGGCGGCCTGCTTCTGTCCTTGTCCCCACCAGCCGGCCACAGGGTCTGCCATGAGCAAACCAGGCCAACACTCGTGCTGCAGAGGAAGCCGCTTCACCCCAAGAACGAGGCCGTGTGGCTCCGGTGTGGAGGGAGAGGACGTGAGGCCGTAGGAAATGGCTGGACGTTCGAGGCCAGGCCCGGGGAAAGGCACAGGACGACGAGCTGTGACGCGCACCGGACGTCAGGCACCGCATCAGTTTCAGTGGGAGAGGCCTCTTCCAGCAGTTTCTGGGGCTGGAGAAGGCCCAGCTGTGAGACCAGAGGAAACACAGGTAACTGGGCCACCGAGGCACAGAAGTACTTGCCTTCTGCTCCCTCACCGTGCTCCCTGCGCTCACATTTCCGCGAGGCCCAGCCAGGCTCCCTGCATTCACCAGGGGAAATGCCCCGGGAGCCCCCTGCACGGGCCCAAGGCCACGTGTCCCCAGGAGCCCTTGCCCGCAATGGCCATGAGCAATTGGACGGAGCCGAGTCCCTGAGAGCCCCCACTCCTGCGCCCCCAGGTTGACCGCGGTGTAGCTGGGGGACGTATGGCCTTAGGCTGGGCTTCTGTTCTTCTGCAAGTCTACCCCGCACAGGGTCACATGAGGCCGGAGGCAAGCGACACTCCCGGCCCCGGACCCCGTTCCTTCCTTTGGATGGTTGACACTCCTATCGTTTCCTCCCTCTGTCCTTCTCTCCCTCGTGAGGAGGCCAGTCTGGACCAAATGGTGACAAAGAACTGTTTTGTTATTCGCCAGTGACAGAGAGTCAAGAAAGCCAGGACGTGCCACCCGCCCTCTCCGGATCGTGTACTTTTTTTCAAGTGAATTCCCTTGAAATGACAGCACGTGTGTCCTCCCTCGTAAGACCGGACGTGTTTCTGCTCCCATCAGGTCAAGAGGAGTGTGGATCCTTTTATCGCTCGCGCAAAAAGCCGCTGCAGCACGGATGGAGGGCTGGGCTCCGTGGCTTCCGTGCAGGACCCCAGAAGCCCACCAGCCTCATGGCGATCACAGCCCGCTGTCTCGGCCCCCCAACATCCCGGGCACACAGCTCAGCTGTGACTTCACTCAGCCGTCCCTCCAGACAGGTGCTAGCAAGTGACTCGGCATTTTCCTCTGGGCACACGTGAAACGAGCTGAACAAACAGGCCCGTCTCCTTCGGCAGGTGGGGGGGTCCAAAGAAATAGGGGTCCAAAGTGGGGAGACTTCCGTGTTGCAAGCAGTGTAGGGACTCAGAAGTGGGCAAGCTTTCACCCCATTTCCACCAGGAGAGGGGTCACCTCACCCGCTCCCAGGGACAGGGACCGTGGACCCACAGCTCCCCCTGCCCCCTGCTTCCCTGATGCAGGTCTGTGCTCACCTGGGCTAGCCGGGGGGGGGGGCCGGCTCGTTTTCCAGAAGTGTCTCCTTCCCCTTGACATAAATAAACATCACATGTAAATTGAAATCTTATTGTAACTGGGAGACAATAGGATTTTAAAAGGTCTGAAAACAGGATCAACATCTTGTTATCGTGTTATGCTCTGATTTAAACAATTTTGAGATCCTGTGAGGATTCCTCATGAAATATCTATTTCATTTGTGGTGCAAGCCCCAACTGAGATTTAAAAAAAAAAAAAAAAAAAAAAAAGGAAGGAAAGAAAGCAAAGACTCCAACAACATGACATGACTCAAACAGTACTTTCTTATTAACCAACAAGAACAATTAGGAAATGTTTCAAGTAACTTTAATCTCTGTGCTTGAATACACATTGTTCATTTTCCTATGTCAACAAGCACAGGCTGACCCGTGAGCAGATATCCATATGCTAATTCCCCTACTTTCCTTTCTGAAAGGCTCTAGTTTCCTGGCTGTTCATTCCAGCCGACACGGAATGGTTTTTGCTTTTCATTCTCTGCAAAATAATGTATTGTTGCAAAGTGATTTGTAATCAACAGGATCTGGGAAGGAACTACAGTGTTGATTGTTGTTGACAACCAAAAATGCATCCTTAATGAAATAATAACACCGGCAGCTTCTCGGACGCAAGCCGATCGTGTAGTTTATTTTCTGTTCGGAAGCGTGATCCTCGCTTTCCGTTCAGAGCTGCTCCGAGACGGTGATCGTTGCTGAGAGCGATGTGTAAATACGGCGTGCCGCTGAGAGTCCAACGCGTCTGCGGCGAAGGAGGAGCGATCACTCTTGCTGGGAATTGCGGCTGGCGGTGCATTTCATTAACATTATTTTCCAGCTTTACTTAACTCGGCAAACCTTGATTAGCCTCAATCAGAGGTCCCTCAAACCACACAATCTACAACCAATGAAGATGATTCCAGGATCATAAAGAAAGCACTAAGAACAGCCAGACACAAATGCAGAGCATCCTATCTGCAGCCAGCCCCAAATTACAGCGAGCATAAAAATGGAAGAAGGACACAAAAGTGAACGTAAAACTCTACATCGTATCAATTTGTGTGATGGAATCGGGGGAAATCAGTCATTTATCCCCACAAAATCCATAGCTTCGCAATGCAAACTCAGTCGTGGAAAGCTCCAGAAAGATTTTTTGATTGGATTTGGTAGTAAACCACTCCACATTTTAAGCTCACTAATTATACAAAACATAACGTTTTATTTCATCTAGTCACTCCAATTTCTGTTACTTAATTCGCTGAAATATGTGTGCTTCTAGTCGGATTATGCTTCTTCTGAGGGACCGGCCTCCGTTGTCATTGGGTCCCGTATTAATTGCGGTATGAACTTTATTGAATTTACTGAGTGCTTTGCTGGATAGTCTCCAAACACTAACAGGCAAATGAAATTAAATAAAAAGGGTCAGCTATATTTAAGAGCGTCGTGTAAGTGCTTTAGGGACTGGGTATAATTAAAGAGGCTGTAAACCAAAATGGCGAGTGTAAATGTCACTCTCACCTGAGCGTCCCCGCAGGACGGAGGCGTCCAGCCGAATCCACCACGGAGCGGGGTGTCGCGGCCAAAATGCCTGCAAGGGTGTCTAATGGAAACCGGGCCTCCGAACAGGGTGGTGCAGGTGCCTGGAGAAGCCGAGCTGCGTGGAAAGGCCGTGCGGGGAGCCGGACTCTTCCCACACGAGGTAAACCTCGCAGCGGGATTCAGGACTGCCCCGGAGGCTTTTCCCGACGCGCCTTGCTCAGCTCATTGTCCATTGCCCTGAAGACTGGAGACACGCGCTCTCAGACCCATGTCCTGTCTCAAAACACCACCACCAACACAACCGCTGGAGAGCGGAGATTTTCGCCTCGTTCCTCCAGGTCCCGACCGCTAGCAAATGCCTGGAACGTAGCACGTGCGTTGTCTTTTTAAATGTTTATTTACTTAGTGAGAGAGGGAGAGAGAAAGAGAGAGCGAGGGAGGAGGGGAGGGGCAGAGAGAGAGGGAGAGCAGGCTCCACTCCCAGGGCAGATCCCGACGTGAGACTCGAACTCACAACTGTGAGATCAGGACCTGAGCCGAAATCAAGAGTCGGATGCTTTGGGGCCCCTGGGGGGCTCAGTCGGTTGACCGTCTGACTTTGGCTCAGGTCCTGATCTCACGATCTGTGAGTCCGAGCCCCGCGTTGGGCTCTGAGGAGACAGCTCAGAGACCGGAGCCTGCTTCCCCTTCCGTGTCTCCCTCCCTCTCTGCCTCTCTCTCACTCGTGCTCTGTCTCTCTCTTTCCCAAAATAAACAAACATTAAAAAAAAATTTTTTTTAAAGAGTTGGATGCTTAACCAGCTGAGCCCCCCAGGAGCCCCTACAGTAAATTCTGAATGGGTCAATTCTGAATTAGTGAATGGGTAAATAGCATAGAAATACCTAAAAAGCTATAAGAAAAAGCATTTTTACAAGGTGGAAAATATTGTGGCAATCTAAAAATGACCCCAATATTTGTTATCGATCTCTTCTTCTGGTCTGCACCTCTGCTCTCCGCAGAGTGGGTGCACCTGTTAATGATTTTTGTGGGGCTGGTCACCGGACTGTGGCCACATACGCCTGTGATCCTGCTCTGAGAGACAACGGTGATGTCCTGACCGCGGCTAAGCCGACACACACCCAGTCCGTGCCGTCCCTCTAGACACACCTTGATTACTGAGCCCCCACCACAGGAAGGGCACAGGCACCTCACCCCTGCACAGGCCTGCCTGCTGCTGGAGCAGCCACGGTCGCTGGGCCACGGGAAGGGCACTGCCCCTCTGGCCTCAGAGTTCTTAGGGTCGAGTCAGCACTGAGCAGCCCCCTGGAGGGGCTCTGAGGCCCCTGGAGGAGGTGGAGAAAGGGACATAGTGGGTGAGCATCTCTGTCTGAAGGATGTGGCTGGGCTGACGGGACACAGCGCAGAACGTAGGCCAGGAACACGGTTGCAAACACCTGGACGAAGCCGGTGTAGACACTGAGAAGCAGGGTGTATCAGATCACCCCGCAACACCAGGGGAGAGGGGCGAGCTTCCTTCTCACGTGGGACTGGAATCCTCTCTTTGTTCCAAAACTATTTATATAATATGCGTAAACACCATAGATTGTACGCTCTCTTGTAGTTGTCTGTAAGTATTACATGCATTATTATAAATGTTGGAGCAGAATATTTTCTGAAAATTCTTAATTCTACTTGGGCCCGAGGTTTCATTCATTCGCTTTGACAGTAGGGGGGCAGGTGAACACAGAGGGGTCAGCACAAGGGAGAGAGAAAGGACCCTCCCGACTCACTCGCGGGGCTGCTGTGGGTCAGCGTGGGTGAGCGAGGACTGAGTGTCATCTCATGTCGATACGATGCTTTCTTTGGAAAAATCACAGCCACCAAATGCATTTCCACGTGCTTGTGAAATTCACCACGGATTTTGTAGAGATTTCAAGTAAAGTTGGAAAATGCAAGGAGATGGGAGTCGAAGGTTCATCTGCTAACTTAGTCTGGGAAGCAGCCTCACTGTGGGTGGAGATCACAGGACCCTGGGGGTGTTTCGTATCGGTCTTATTTGGCCCCTCCCGTCTGCTGGGCTCTCAGCTGAGCATGAGCATCGGGCAGTCACAGGTGACCCAGCAAACAGAAGCCTTGGCTCCCTCCCTTCCCGCTGGGGAGTCGGCGAGGGTGGGGCTGGTCCTAGGTGAGGGTGGCCCTGAAAAAGAGGCCCGGGGTACAGGCAGCACAGGAGGGACAGCTGGCTGCTTCCTGATGCCACACGGAGTCCCCAGAGCTGAGCAGGTTTCTAGAAGCTAGCAGTTCTCCACCCACGCGGGCAGTTTTTAAAATATCATTGCCAAGGTCCAACCTCGTCTAGTTGACTAGAATCCCTACAGGTGAGGCCCCACTAGGTGTGGTTTGCAAAGGCCTCGGGGCAGTCCTGCCACACAGGAGGGGGGAGAAGGAGCCCCACGCGGCCTGCAGGGAGGGCAGCCCACACCGAAGGCTGCCCTGAGTTAAGGAGGGGCTGGAAGGGGCCCCAACCTGCGTGAGGATCTACCTTGCTCAGCACGGGCCCAGGGTGGCCCTTTCTCAGTGCAGACGCCCCGAGTGATGAAGCTGAGTCTGAGAGAACCCAGCCAGGATCCAGGGTCCCGGGCACCTGCGCGCATCCGTGCTGGGTCCCGCAGTGACACAGACGAGCCCTGCGCGGGGAGGACGCTGGCTTGGGGCGCAGCGGGGGTCGTCCGGGAGGGCACGCACATGTGAGCGGGGAGAGATTTTGCACGGGACTTGAGAGGTGCACTCTCTCACTGGTTCAGAAAACGGGGGGGACAAATAGGATAAGGTCACCAACATGTGCCAGCACAAGAAGGATGCTTAGAATGAACAATATGTTAGCAATACGTCTCATCTACATAGACGTAAATATTTAATAGGTTTCATCAATATATAATATACATCGTGTATATTATTATACATAATATACAAATGGTATGTTTACATTAATATGCAATTACACACCCAATTTATATGTATATGTATGTATAGAATTGATGAAAAATTGTACAAACAGCTTCCTCCCGGAAGACAGTGGGTTATTGCATGAAATATTGTGGCCCACCAGTGTCATCACCTCAGTGAAGAACAAGGCCAGACTGTGCGTGGGGAAAGTCACATGTGTCCCAACAAATGGTTGGAAGCAAACCCCCACTGTCCTAATGTCAAAGGAGGCAGGGGGAAAGGGGCAGTAGTCCTCATGTGAATGGATGCCAGACTGAACTTTGTAGGCTCTAGTTCCAGACTTGGAGAGTCCTCCCCTGAGAAACTCCAGAACCTTCTCGTTCTCTAGGGAGATGAGCAGACCCAGTCTTTCATGCTTCTGGAGGTCCAACCTCACATCTACACATAATTCCAAACCGTATAGCCCCAAAGAAAGGACCTGACCCTGATGCCAGCTTGGCCCAGTGACTTCATGTCAAGCCACAGCTTCCAGGATCGAAGTGTGGCCAGCTCGCTCTGCACGAAGCCCGGCCTTCCACACCAAGGCCACGGAAAAGTCACCCACACACATGCTGGCCACAGGAAGCTCGAAGCCCCCGCTCCTTTCCAGGTGTGTCGGTCACAAGACGTCCTTGGACGTAATTTGCACATTTTGACAAAGCTCCCGCAGACGTCAGAACTGATGCGCCACGACTGTTTGAAAGCCAACTGGAGAATTTCACGAAAATGCGTCTTCTAGTATTAATTCATCCTGTCTTTCCCGGGTCGTGTTCTCATGCCGTTTCCTGGGAAGCACAAACAATTTAAATATTAGTGAGTGTAGTCCATCAACCCCATAGTCAGTCTGGGTCAGAGCCCACGCCCATCACTCCCCGACCCCCGCCCTGCACTTTTTCATGGATGCGGTCAGTGGCCCCCGAGGCCGAACGCACCTCACAGCCCAGGTTCACCTGAGGCGACACGCACCTTGAGACACGCCCAGCATGCGCTCTTTAGTGAGCAGAACCCTGTTCTTCCGCTCTTCGGCTATAATCCTGTTTGCCATCAATAGACGTGCACATAGTCATAGAATGTTCTAGAAAAATAGATAAGCTGTGCAGTTACGGCTTAGGGCAAAGCTCTTTTATTTTCGCCTTACACCCTTCGTACTTAAACTTTCACCAAGAGTATTTATTTCCCCCCCGCCCCAATAAAAACTAGCTCGTGAACAAACTGTATTCCAGGTCTGCTTCCTCACAACAAACAAGCCAGGCTTACTGGCTGTGGGGGCTCACCTCCCCCAGGATGCCTGGTTTGTACCTGAGACCCTCATCCTCAAGGCCCGGTCCCTGAATGTCCACCATTCCTCTCCTCGACCCTTCGGTGAACCAGGAGGCGGACACGTGACTGAAAGTCCTTTGACAAATGAACTACAACCTAACGTCACGTGCGTCTCAAGACAGCCTAAGCCAGAGAGGGGACCTGGCCCAGCCTCGCTCTCCAGTGCTGTCACGCCCAATAGATTTCAGCCATCTTATTAAAACACGGGGCCGTCGTCATGATTTACTCGAGGCGGACCCGATGGGGCTCGTCGCTTGCGGGACAGGAGGTCGCGTTCAACGGGGGAAGATTTGGGGGGCCGGCTGTGGCGCAGGCAGGGGTGCCCTGGAGAGTCAGAGGCGCCGCCCTGCATCCCGGGGAGCCGGAATGCCGGAGACACCTCGTTAGTCACCGCTGCCGAGGGGACCCGCGCTTCCTCGCCTATCTTTACGCGCTGCTGTGGATGCTCTCTCTGACGTGGTGTAAATAATAAATACGTGTGACCGTGGTTAGTGGAACGCAATTTTTTACTTTCATCCCGCTGGGATGGGAACTGCTTTTGAATTATGTTATCATTTATTACAAGGCCCACTGGCGTGCAATCTCCCTTTTTTTCTCCTGGCTCCAAACGAGTGCGTACTCAGCATAGATAGCGCAGAACCTTTTAATCACGCACTTTAAGAACTTTGCGTCGCATGCGTGCACACAAGTGGACACACGGTTCTGGAGGATGCCCGCTAATCACGGGTTCGGGAAGGAGAACCAGTGAATGTCGCCAAATCAAACGCAGCGTGCAATTGACCTATTTTGAGGGGGGCGGAATCGCTGAACGGCGGCGGACTCCATCAACGGGTTAATAATTTTACGTGCTATTCTTTTTTGAAAGGGCTTATTTAAATGTTTATCAGTCGTGCAGACGGGAGCCGCACCGGTGACTCGCTAGGGATGGCTCATCATTGCCTATGCATGGGAGCGTTGTAGGAAGATTAAAATAACATTGGGTATATTCTGTAAATGAAGGAGAGAACTAACAGAAGCCTCTGGAGTCCATTATAAATTTTAATAATACATCAAGGTAATGTAACCGAATAACTGATCTCTAAGGGAAGAAACACAACATTTGGCTAATATTACAATTTAAATTATGAAAACAAAAAGAGCTTTTAGTTAATCTTGTGTTTCTGCTTTTATTCTTCGGGCTCTTTTTTATTTTCCCCGAATCCAAAACACCATGTAAACAAATAAAAGTACGGGAGAAAATAAACAGTTTGGCATCTCAGTAGATTAATTAATGCGCTTCAGCCTTGGCACCAGTAGGCGAAAATTATGTGCATAAATAATATCACTAATTAAAAAGATGCAGATTAACATGCAAATAATGTTAATGAGGACCTGCCACTCCAGAGTGGATTCGCATAACATCAACAATTTAATGGGTTGGAAGGCTTGTGTTTGCATTACATTAATAAATTTCAAAGACCTTGCATAAAAAAGTTCTGTCGGAGCCTCTGTTTCCCACTTGTGAGTTAGAAATTCTGTGGGCAGTAGGAAGCGCTTGTCAGCAGATGCCAAAGTCATTATCTGAAAGACTGTTGAGAGGGTGCCACGGGCCAGCGTGACCAGCTGTTGGGAGCTGGGCAGTAGGCATTATTCCGTGCCAATTATTCATATTATTTGGGTAGTCTTGATATTTATTTAAACTGATTAATATGTTGTGCTCTGCATCTTGATCTGGAGGGAAATCATTTTAAGCGAGCAAAGTTTAAAACACACACACACACACACACACAAAACCAACAACCCTTATCAGCCTTTGATGTGTCGTGGAAGTCGAACGCATAATGAAATGGATGAAGCAGACATAATTCCGGGCCACAGACAAAAACAGCATAAAGTGCCTGAAATGATGTCATATCACGTTGAAATAAAGCATTGCGGCGTTAAATTCCCAGTGTGTCGTAATACGTCGGGCTCGGTTTGAAGATGAAAAGGCTTGCATCGGGCAAAGGGCTGCTTGTTGGCTCCTGGCTGCCTGCGAGATGATGCTTGTGGATGGAGTGTGACGGTGAAAAGCAAAGACTAGGGGGCGAGGGGCACAGGGAACTCCTTCCTAAGCACCACGTTACCTGCGTGGGTCTCGATGGTGCGTCCTTGTCCCGCCCCCGTCCTGGGCCGGGTCTCCTGGGCCAATGCTGAAGCATCATGTCGTGCGGGAACCGTGCTTCTGTGTGGCAGCAGCCACACAGGTCAACCAAACGCCCGTCTCCTGCCAATGAGCTGTCCACGCTCACGCCCTCCAGCGGGTGGGAAGGTGTCCTTTCCCTGGAAGCTAGCCGTGAGCATTCCAGGATGCTATCTACACGGGGCCAGAGTCAGTGTGGTCAGACCAGGAGGCGGCCAGCAACCTCGAGCCCAGGCGAAGCCCCAGGTGGCAGGGCCAGGGACGCTCTGAGCACAGTTCCCACTCTGCAAAAGGCAAAAAGCCGCAAATGGCTTCTGCACGCGGCTCAAGGTGACCTTCACCTCCAATCCCCTGCCTTCACACCTCCGGTTCCTGAAGCCAGATCCCGGCATCCACCTCCTCGGAGCCTGCTGATCTAGGACAACCCCCCGGACGGGTCTGCCTGCTGAGGGCTCTCGGGGAGAAACGGGGCGGTGTCGGGGCTGCTGTCTCTGCCGCTGCCCGCCCAGCCCTGCGCAGTCTGGAAGGTGTGGACGGTTGGGAGACCCCGGGCGGAGCAGATTCTACGTTCCCAGTCCTGCCACCTTCAGAGAGAAACAAAACAAAAACGAAAGCTTTTATAGCTTCGAATACAGAGCCACGTGGCCGCTCCCCCAGAGAGTGTGGTTCCCAGCTCACGTTCTGCCAGCAGGTGGGTGATAGAAGGGTTCCACAGCCCGAATCTTGATGGTTTCCTCTAGAAGGAAGTGATATTCACGTCTCCGCACAGCCACGTGCTGCTTGTATTATGAGTTTTCCATGACAGGACCTCGCTAGAAGGCGAGCGCTACAGAGGCAGCAAATGCATCCCATTTACCTGTGTATCTTCCAGACTCTTAGCCTGTGCTGCAGGAAGCTGATGAGTGTCGAAGGTGGGGGGCCGGGACATCGTACCCGGAGTGGCAGTCAATAACCGCGGGCCAGGGCCGTCGCGTGTTTGTTGAACGTGTGCTGCGTGCCAGGAACTTCCCGCAACCTCTTCCGACGGTGTCTCCTTGATTCTCCCTGCAGCCCGGGAGCTAAAACCCACATTCCTGCCAGGACTCACACAAAGACTTTCTGACCCTGAAAATCCTGCCCTTTCCTCCAAGCCACAAACTTGCCATGATGTGGCATTTGGTGTGGAGGGCATTTGGTTGAAGGAGACAATACCACGCCCGACAATTCTAGGCAAGTGTTTCCCTCGGGATTTCTTGATCGAGAAATACAGCGTCGGCTGCCCCTAGACTTATGTATCCTAAGGAGGAGTGATCTTCCGTCCCCTGGATTATCAAGCTGGAGTTACAACTTCACACCTAATGTTGACACAACAATGCTTTTGTTTTTCTTCTTTTTAATCGTTGGTCTTCAGGTTGTCAACAATGAACGTAGGGGTTTAAAAAAACAATTATGAGGTGTATGTTTCAAAATACACAAATCTCACACTGCCCGAGAGGCTACTACTGATACACTTGCCCGTTAAAGTCTGTGATGGTAATGCTTTCGGGCTTGCCCTGCACTTGGCAAAGATGTAAATGACGGCTGAGGGACGGATATTGCGCAGTCCCGACGTTGTGCCTCAAGTCACGCACTCGGGTAGGTTCCACTGCGCTCTGCAAGCATCTGGATAGATGGCAGGTCGTATGCGACTCTCCCTGGTGTTTCTCTGGGGCATCGGCTTTGCACAGAGATTGGAGAGAGAGGCCCAGGGCGGGAGTGACACACACGGGGAGATGGGAGAAAGCATCCCAGGACCGCAGCCCAGGTCACGGTGGGATGCGTATTTGCCAAGTAAATCCAAGCTGACTCCTGTCTCTCGGCCCAGAATTTGGCAATTATAACGATCTGATCAGACAGCTGTGCCCCACGCCACCCTACTCTCAGGTTGTGGAGGGCTGTTTCACCCCGGAACCGCGTGCGGCACGCATGGTAAGTAGAGGAAGACGATGCAGCCCTGGCCGGGACCAGAACACTGGCCTCCTGGCACTCCACCTGCCCTGCCCGCCAGGTCACACTCTGCAAGGTGCTGTCCCTGGAGTTAGGCAGACAGGTGCAGGAGGGATCAGTCAGCGGGTGTTCCCGCTCTCTGGGCCCCTTCTGGGCTGTTCCTCCCAGGCGCCCACTGCCTCTCCTGGGTCAACACTCTGAGTCCTGCGTGAGCACGGCCCTCGGACAACTGGGTCTGTCAGCAGAATTGTGCACAGAAACGCTGTCCCGCCACACGCTGTCTAGAGCAGAGCTCCCTGTGAATGGGGGTGCAGCGCCCCAAGGGAGCCCACCGTGCTGGTGGTCCCTCGCGGAGGTGCTCCTGGCTCTGAGGCCGGCTGCCCGCCCCAGGTCTTCTGCAGAAGCTCAGGCGCCCATCATGCCCCTGGACTTGGTGCATAAGACACTCTCCCTTTTCCTTGACAACCGGATGTGTTTTGAAATATGAGCGTCTTGTTTGAATCCAGAAAACCCAGCCACCTGCAAAGGCCGTCCCGGCGACCACAGATTGAGGACCTCAGGGACTGCGCCACTGGACGAGAGGAGGCTCTCACCAAGCTCTCCTCTACCTTGCGTGGATGTCTGTCCCTGGAAGATGCCCCTCAGGCTGCTGCAAAATGCCACCTCCTCCAAGGGGCCTCCCGTGGCTGCCCTCACCCAGGGCCAGACGGCTCAGGAGGCTCTCACCTCGGCCACCTGGGGGCTGAAAGAATGAGTCCCCAACACAAGGCCATTAAGCTACTTGCCGTTTTCCTGAAACGAATCTTTTCTACTCACTTTTCTAAAAATAAGGACAAAAAGAACCCCGCAGAATATTAAGTTGCTACTTTAAACTTTGTCTATTTTCCAGTGTGGCAACCGTGCTCCCACGTCTGCAGTGGCAAAAGCAAAGCTGAAAATTACTAGCTGGACGTGAACATGACTGTTCAACATAATTCAGGGCCGAAATTTCCCTTAAAGATTTAAATTACCTCAATTGGCCTTTGACGCGCCCCAAGTTAGCTCCGTAATTCAATACTTCATCTCGCTAACCACTGTCCAACAGGGCCGGATGGGGTTGGTGGTGCACAAAAGCAGGCTGAGGCCCCACCCGCACAGCGGCCACGGACCAGCTGCTGCTGGCACCCGTGACCATGACCAGGGGAAGGCTGGAACTTCCCGGCAGAGAGAACGCCTTTCCCGGGCTCCCCCCACCCCGGTCACCTGCCTTCTGGGGGCCAGACGAGACCGGAAAAACCAACAATTGGAGGCCACTCAGCACAGAGAAGACGATTCTACACACGAGGGTCCTCAGTGGCTCACTTTCGTGGCCGAATCTGTCTGGCTATAAAGAACGCAAACACTGGAGGTCCCGGCAGCACATTCATCGCTCAGATGAGGCGATCCTGAGCTGCCGTTTGTCATAGTTGCCCTTGAAGTTAACGTTTCTAGTGCTGACAGTGGTACATGTCCTTGGTTAGCATTTCTCACATCCAGACAGTCCGGGGAGCATCGCACGTTCATTGACGACGTGGGCTTGACCGATCTCACATGAGATCGAGGGTCCCGAGAGCCCGGTGACAGAGCCACCGTGTGGGACCGTGGGTGTCGGAAGCGACATCCGGAAGCAACCAGGGGCTCAGACACTGTGCAGCGAGATGCCGGTGTTCATCTCAAGCATGTCTGAGGCCAGTGTCTTTGGGGTGGCCGAGGAGAACCACGCGGCACGCAGGGCGGGGCGCCTAGAGCAGGTGTGGCCTGTGAGTGTCCTCACGGGGACGCGAGGTACAGGTCCACACCTACCCCGAGCTGGGCTCCTGGATGCAAATCCCCACCAAGGCTGTCACTCCAGCTGGGACTTCCTGGCTCCGGTTCCTCCATCAAAATCCCCTCGGCCGACGGGCAAACGTTCCGAGAGGCCTCGAAGCCGCTGGGCATGAACTTTGTCTCCTGGGATCGCAGCGTCCTCCCGAGCTCTCCTGGGCTGTAACCATAGCTCAGCCCTTCCATTCAGGTCAACAGCTATGCGCTCACCGGGATCAGAGGGGAGGAAGAAGCAGGACCGCTGTCCCTGGACCTAGTCTTGGTGTTCGGCCCAGAGACAGATCATTCTGGTTCGGGGAGCCATGTCCTCTGCAGGAACCCTGCAGAGACGCTTGCCCTGTGGCCCCGGGAAGGTCTGCCGGAGTCCCCGACACTCCAGTAGGGACGCATCGACAGAGCATCATCCGGGATGTGGTGAGAGGGCTCTCCAGGACAGCAGGCAGCTCGAGGAATGTCTGGTGGAGAGGCCAAGAGCCTACCTCCCCCACGCCGGCTGTGGTGCAGGGAGCTAGGACGAGGGGTGGCAGACAGGGCAGGAGAGCCCCCCAGGGTCCCCACATTGTCCTGCAGGGAATTAAAGCCACCAGGGACTTTGGAGTGCATCCTGAAATTGGGTTTCCATGGGACAGGTCACTGGTGAGGACGGTGCAGGGGTGCCGGATGGAGACGGAGAGCTGGAGCAGAACGAGAGGTCAAGGGGCCACGAGGCCGCGCGGAAGACTCCCCTCTCCCGGCCCCACCCCGCTACCCGTGAGGTCACATGCTCTCCGTGTGGCCTGGGGCTCTGCCTGCTCAGTGGTCTGTCCCCTCAAGGGGTCCACACGGAGACGGAAAGGGCTAACACTCAGTGCTCAAGGGCCTGGCCCGCTCCCTGGTTGTGTGCGGAAAGCTCTTCGCCCGCACCGCTTAAAGAAGCAGCAGCAGCTCCAGGAAGAGGCAGGAGTGCCCCGAGGTGTGGCATTATTTCTGCCCCTTGTTAGCCTGCACCCGGGCCGCTCTTCCTTGTCAACAGCAGGCTCCCTGGGACGTGGGCTGGCGCTCAGACCAGGAGCAGAGGGGCTGGCCGAAGAACGCTCTGGGTGCCCGTGTAGAGGGTGCCCGCCGAGCCCACGGGCAGGACGGGGCAGGACCACTCCCCTCCGAGATGGGGCACCTTCCTTTGCCAAAGGGCGACTGTGCGGGAAGACAGGCAGGGAGCTGGCACTGAGGACCGAGGACCTCGATCCGGAAGCGGATGTGGCCGGACGCCCCTCGGCCCGTTCACACCCTCTTGCTCTGTGTGCTGATTTCTCCTCAGGGGCCAGCAGCTCCGCGATGCTGCTCTGTCTCTTTTCTCAGCAAAACCCTTAAGAGCAGGTCGGATGATTGGTACAACCGGACTTGGCCTTCTTCTGAGCATGACAGACCCCCCGGCCCTGTGGCCACGGCTGCAAGCCTGGGTGACTGGCCTGGTGGGGTGACACACATCCTCACCCTGAGAGGCCTCAGGACCATGACCTTCTCAGTCTGTGATTCCAGGGTTGGTCCACTTACAGTCAAGTTCAGCCTGGCCAGTTTACACACGTGCATCGCCCGCCGCGTGGCTTGGGTCTGCCCACTGGAAGGATGTTCCCTCACTGCTGCCCTTCAGGGACACCCTGGGGGTGGCTGCACTGCAGCCGAGGTTCCTTCTGGCCCCGCACGCCTGTGCCGTCCGTGAGGCAAGCTCGGCCTCTCTCCATCAGTCCCTACGAGACCCCTCCCGCGGCCGTATGCGAGCCGAGAGGCGCTGGGCCATCCGTGGCGAGACACGGCCTTCCAGCCATCAGCTGCCGCAACTTCTGGCTCCCTACGCCCTGCTCGCACCCGGTGCCGGGGGCACACGGGACCTCGTCACACCGCAGCACCCTAGCGGGTGAGGGTGGGCACAGCCCCGAACGGAGCCAGAAACGGGCGCCACTGCCCGTTCCACACGGTGCGCACTGATCCTGGTCCTCCCTTCGGGCAGAGATGGGAAATAATGCGCTTGCCGGGCGAGTGGTCACATCCCCTGTGCCTGAGTCCGTGCTAATCTGTCCTGGCAAAGACAACACCAGATGAGATGAGGAGGCTGCTACCTGCTTGGGATTGCGGCGTCCTCTGGGATGCGCCTCATTGTTTTAGAAGCCGAGCTCTGAATTAACTGGGGACGTTAGTGCCCCCACACGCTTTTGTCTTCGGGGGCACTAATCTCTGGCACCCTCGTCGGCCAGATTGGCTGCCCCACCACGGCTGTCACGGGATGCCGGCCGAGGAACGTGCGGGGTTTGCTTGCTACAAAGAACGTGCATTCCCAGTGTTGAGGAATCTGTCACTGGGCGGGCGCAGGGACACAGCAGGCTCACCGTGAGCTGACTCGGACCTGGGCCGTTCTCATAACTGGGCACCCACGTGCCGGGGCACCACGGTGTCACGGGGAAGCCGTGGTGGCGCTTTAGGTCCCCAGTTACCAGTGTCACCTCAGGCCCTGTGAAAAGAGTCCTCACCATGCTTGGGGTTCCCTTCCCCCGGTGGACAGTAACCCAGGGAAAACTCTGTGGGCTCCTCTAGGAAGGCCTCCAGGACTCACTGCCATGCAGTGTCGTCCTCCTGGGTCTCCTCTGGAGTCAGCATGTTCTGGGTCGAAAATCAAGTTCTGGGGGTGCCTGGGTGGCTCAGTCGGTTACGCGTCTGACTTCAGCTCAGGTCATGATCTCACAGTTTATGAGTTCGAGCCCCGCGTCGGGCTCTGTGCTGACAGCTGGGAGCCTGGAGCCTGCTTTCTGTGTCTCCCTCTCTCTCTGCTCCTCCCCTGTTCTCACTCTGTCTCTCTCTCTCTGTGTCTCTCTCATAAATAAAATTAAATAAATAAAATAAAATGAAAATATAGAAAATAAAGTAAAATTAAATTAAATTAAAAGAAATAAAATAAAATAAAATAAAACAAAATAAAAAATAAAATAAAATAAAACAAAACAAAAGAAAATAAAACAAAACAAAAGAAAAAACGAAACAATTTCCGGTCCAGAATCGGAGCCAGCAACTGCGACTCGCATTCGGGTAGCCGCCCACAGCTCTCACACTATTGCACCTGCTTTCCCGTGTGCAGAGCGGGAGAGGTGCCCGCTGGCTCCCTGCAGGCCTGCCCTGCGCGCGGGGCTCTCCCGGCCACCCCGTGGCTGCCGCACGCGGGGCCGGCTTCCCCCCCCAGCCTCCCCTGGCCTCTCGCTAAGCACACCCGCCACGCGTCTGACAGGCAAACACCAGCACCCGCCCCTTCATCCCCCAGCCATCGGAGTGCCAGCGACGTGACGCCATCTCCCAGAGGCAGCCCGGTCCAGGGCAGACAGCCACCACGGCGCTTCTCCTTGGGGAGGACGGTGGCCTGCCAGGTTTTCTGACTGCGCTTAGCGTATCCGCTCTAATACGCCCATTCTCTGAGCCTTTTCATCCCCCTCCGCCATCTGCCCTGGAGACTGTCGTCTCCAGTCCACTCAGTATGGGCCATTGCCTCTCCCAAGCCCTCCGGAGCCCATATGGCAGCATATTGGCACGGTCTCCTGGGGGTCTTTGCCAGGGTGTTCAATGCCACTTTGTGGGACAAGGCCCCCGTTTGGGTAAAATGCCCTGTATCCACGTTTGTATTTATGCCCCTTGACCCAGCCCCCTGGGGACGGCCGCATGCTCAGGCCAGTGTATGTGGCTGGGTCCTGCAGCTCCTAGAGGAGGGGTCCCTCCCCCTCCCTGCAGGCTTGGCTGCCCCCCGGGGCAGGTTCCGGTGGGGGCAGGGGAAGACACACAGGGGCGCGTGCCCGAGTGAGCACGTGTGCGCTCACACACGTGTGCGTCTTGCAGAGAAGTTTCTGCATCATCCTCATTCAGGTGAGATACCGAGGGAGGGGTGGGCCACCTTTGAGCCCCAAAGCCTCCGGCAGATGTGAGAACCAAGTGCATTGGCCCCCCTGTCCCCACCTGAGCCTCGCGTCGGTTCTTCACTGGCGATGATGGCGTCCGACTGTGTCCAGCAGGCTTGCTGGATTTGAGTATCCAACCGGCTCTGACTGTTAACTCTTCTCAGTCCCGGAGCTGGGCCTACACTCACCTGCCCGCCATTTGTGGGTGAGCAGAGGCCTTTCGCGGGTGGTCACGGAGTCCCCCTGCGCTTACACTTGGCCTCGAAGTGGCGACCAGCCAGCCCCAGGCCTTCCTGGCTTTCCCCGGGGCCTCAGTGGCCTCCCACATCTACCATCCACTTCCCGCTTCGTGGGCCAAAGCTGGTCTGGGCAGGGCCACTCCGTTCTCGTCGCCAAGGGCCCTTAGCCCGGAGACCCAGACGTGTCAGACTGCAGCACTGAGAGGAGGGATAAATGGCGAGGACAGATGAAGGCAAAGAGGATGGCCCCCTAACAGTCCCACAGGTGAATTTCCAAGGGGACCCCGTCAGCCATAGCCGGATGCTCCTGGTTTCTGTGGCCTGATGGCTCCTCTGTCCCATCCCACTGAGACCTAGCTCAGGGCTTCCCTTCTCCAGGCCTCTATGACAGGTTGCCCACTTTCCCGTCCCGTGGGCTTCTCTGAGGTGGCTGGGCAATCTGTTCTTTTTTTTTTTTTTTAATTTCTGAGCTGGTCCTATTTTTGTTTCAAGTAACCCAGTTCCAAAATCCACTTTCATTTTGGAATAATCAAGGGAATACATTTGGTTAAAGCAGGTACTGGTCCACGGTGGTTGGTTCTGGATTGTGCAAAATTAATGTGTTTGGGGTATTTTTAATAGCACTCAGCAGACCTGTCCCCACCGCAGCCCAAATAAAGAGGCCTGGGACAAGAATTCCACCCCCCACCCCCACCCCCCCCCCGCCGGGACCCCTTTGACCCTCTGGCACATTGTCCAACTCTGGGCACTCAAGGGGAGCTCTTGAGTCTGATAGCAAATCTGCCGTCTCTCTTTTCAAACACGAGTGTCCTTCTCGCCCTGACCTTGCTGAGTGGAACTGCCTTTCCATCTCAGAATGACAAAAAATCTCCCTCCCCAGTTGGGCAGTAATTTCAGCAAAACTGCATTAGGTCCTCCCAAGCTCTTGCATCATGAGCTTCTTGGTATTAGAGATACAGTAACGTAAACATAGCAGCCAGGGCCCCGTCGGATTTCACCCTCTTGCTACCTGGGGTCCCAGATCAGTAGCCGCACAAGTTTTACGTGCCGTCTGCACCTAATAAAATACGAGAGAGGGTCGGGGGTCCCTGAGCCTCCAGAAGATTCTGGCTAAGAGTCACCGAATCACTGCAGACGCGACGGCTCGGGAGCGCCCGGTGAGGGGCAGTGAGCCGTGGGCCCGGCAGTGGTCACAGCGAGGGTGTGCTAACGAGGGCCTCTCTCTGGGCCACGAAAGAGAAGCCCGAAGCGAGGAGCGGCCGCCCAGGACACACTAGCGGCTGCCCGGGGCCAGCAGATTCTCAGCCAGGGACGGACATGTGAACGGGACCAGAGAAGCCGGGCGCTCTGTGTCCCTCTTCCTGCAGCAGGCTGGTGAGGCCACCTGGGTAAGGCTGTGGTAAGGCCGGAGCCGTTGCACACACGTGGGTTCGAGGAGGGGCTTCTCCAGGAGGCCGACGGGCCCGTGTAGAAGGACAGCGGTGGTGCGGCCTGCAGATGGGCCGAGGGTCCCGCCCAGCAGGACCATCTTGGTGGCTCCGGCAGCCACAGCCTGTCCCTCTGCTGTCATATCCTGCTGTCCCTCCCCGGCCCCGCTCTCCCGCCTCAGGGTGGCGGCCACACGAGTTGCTTTTCCCGGTGCCTTCCTGCCGGTTTTGGCTGGCGGGAGACAGATTCCAGGCGTTTCCCGCCGTACGTCCATCCCCTCCGTGGTCTCAGCTCATCATCCCCTGCTTCCCACGAAGGCGGCACCTTCCTGGCTGGCCTCCCCGAGTCCCTCCTGCGCCCCTCTGCGGCTCCAGGGTCCCAGCTCCCGGGCTCCTCAGGCCGGCGTCCCCGTCTGCAGCACTTTCCGTGACCAGGCCCCGCATTCGAGAACCTTCTGGCGCAGGCCGCGTCTCCCCACGCTCACAGGCTGACGTCCCCCGCGGGGCCCTCGGGCCGCTCTGCCGGCTCCGTGCGGGGGGCTTACAGAACCGGGGGCTCTCAGGCCTGAACCTCACTGCCCGAGGGAAGCCAGAAGGTGAGAATCGGGCCTTGGGATCCTGACATCGGCTTCACCCGCAAACGAGCTGCCTTTCTCTTCCCGTCCAGAGAGTCAGGCTCAATCCCAGACCCAGGGCAGGCGCGAGCATGTGTGGCCCCGTGGATCTCGAAACCGTGTCCAGTCCAGGGAGGCCCCATCTAAAGCACACGCCCTGCAGAACCTCACTTTGGCCCCGGGCACAGCCAGGCGCCCCAGGCCCTCTCAGATCACTTCGCGGGGTCTCCGGAGAAGGGCTGGGATGGGCGGGCCTCGGACCCCCGCAGCCCCAAGCCGATGCTCACGGTCCGGCCTCAGGTGAGCCCCTCAGGACAGAAGAGCCACAGACCACTTGAAATGTGTTCGCCCTGGTTTCTCGAACCAATTTGTTTAAATTCTGCCACACTTGTCACGTTCGCTTCCCAGAGTTGTTTATTCGTTTGGACGCTCCTGAGACACGGACGGAGGCCCCAGGGACCTAGACTCCCGCAGATCTGTGTCCACCAGCACCAGGGTGTGGGGACACGGGGCCGGCGGTGCCCCCGGGACAGGAAGATTCAGCGCCCGCCTGGGCACCTGGCCCTGCCTGCCACCCTGCTCCCGACACGCTGCGTGTGACCGGGCCTTCTCCTGTGTCCCCGCTGTCATGTCCCATTTCCTGCCATAGACCTCTCCTCCGCAGGTGCACACGCACCACCAGCATACACGTACTCACTCTCAAACCCACACGCCTGCGCACTACACACCAACATGTTGACACTCACACCTACACACACCCCACCTGACATCACACCCACACTTTCATGTTCATACTTGTGCATATGCACCCACCAGGGCACACCCACACATTCTTGCACGCACACACACGCCTCCATGCACACACCTCCATACACTCTATGTGAACACGCACAGCCCCCATGCACGCACATATGCACACACCTCTGCCTACACACAAACTCACACACATGCACACACACAGCAAGCCTGATCACTATTGGTCCTTGGTAGCTTTCTGACATTGTCACTTGGCCAGACGGTTTTTCCCGGGCAGGTGTCTGCTTGAACGTGGCTGGAAGACCCACGGACCGGGGATTATGTGGCCTTCTTTCTCCACCTGCTCAGCACCGGGTCTCTGCTTTGCCCTTAGAAGTGTCGAGCAAGTCGCGGAAAGGAAGCAGAAAAGATCCGTAGAGAATCTGTGGCCCCAGGAGCAGGGACCTGTGAATTTAAGGTCCCAGGACCTGTGACACTTGTATCGTTGACCAGCTTTGAGCACATCTGGGAGCACCGCTTTGTTCCTGTTCAATTTTCTATGGGACACAGTAGAGAAAACGCTCACCGCCATCACCGCCCCTTCGTCGGGGTTGGGGAAGAGCTGTCCTCGGGACACAGAGGTCCAAGGGAGCTCGGAGGCCGGGGAGGGGATCACCGCACGGGGCTCCAGCCGGCCTCCCGCTTCACTACTGAGCGTGCTCGCCATGGCACTGAGGACAAACGGATGCCCTTGGCCTGCACCAGCCACCTCTCGGCCCTCCCTGCATCTGGAGAGAAGAGAGGAAGGACCGAGGGAGCTTCAGCACGACACGGTTGCGTCCCCGCCTGCCATCCTCTGAAGGCGGGGCCACCAGAGCCGTACCCTGGACACCCAGAGCCAGCCCTCTCCAGGCAGGACACCACCGTCAGCCTCCCCCTGCAGGAGCCAGCACCGCTCACGAGCTCACCCCTGAAAGTGTCAGAAAGGAACCCTGGAGACTTGTCACCGAGTCCCAACTCCATGACCCAGAGCATCAGAGTCACCTGGGACTTGATAAAAACGCACAGTCCCCAGCGCCACCCCAGACCCACGTCAGCGGGAGCCGTGCCTGGGTGGGCGCCTCCCTGCAAACCCCCAGGCGTGAGACCCTGACCCTCGCCCTCCTCCCTCCGCCCGTCACGTCCCCCTCCCTCTGAGCAGACCTCGACCTGCGCCTCTGGGACCCGAACGCCTGCAAGTCACAGCTCTTGTTTTCTCATCTGTGCCCAAGAGGTGTGAGTGTGTCTGCCTCGTTTTCCCTCGGAGGACGCGAGGCATCTTCAGGACTCTATGCGATCGTGTGTTCGGGACTATCTCCACATCAGGTGGGATCAGGAGGGAAGTTCACAGGCGTGGGCTTTGAGTCCGGGCTGGCTTTGGCGAGACGACCTTGGCAGGTAAAAGAAGACATCCGCGCGTCCTACACGGCATCACAGGAAAAGAAGGGGGGGAAGCCAGTTCCTTCTCTGTGTTGCTGCTAAAACGCTCAGGGAAGAAAGACAAGTGAAATAGCTCGCTTGTGAACAACGGTTCACTTCACGGGGCTCCCCTCCGGGTGCTGTGGGCTTACCTGGCTCCGGTCGGACCCCTCGGAAAGAGGCTTTATTTAAAATGGGAAGGTTGGGTCACGTGATAGAATTCAATGGACGACACATGAACGGTAATGACACGTCCACCTTCAGTGACGCCGAGGAGTGGGGTCTGGGACGTGGCGTCACCGCACAGGCAGGTGCTGGTCTAACCACGCGACCCCCCTGCAGGAAGCGTGGGTTCCATGTGGAGTGGGGCAGCCTGGGACGCCCCACCAGAGCCCGGTCAAGTCTGTCCTGCCCCCTCACCGGGGCCTGGAACAGCCAGCGGCCACTGGCAGGTCCGGAAGCGTCCGCATGCGGCAGGGGGGACTCGTGGAGGAACCCCAAAGGAACAGGGCCTCGGGAGGTTTCCATGGAGGCTCTGCAGCCAAAGGCACGGCATTCTCTACTTCTGCTCGGAACGTAGGATCAGTTTGCACCTTCCACCTGTTCAGGGAGAGAAACTGTCTCCGAGTCTTGTGTTAAAAAACGTATACCATGCAGGGCCCTTTTCTCATAGCCTGTGCAGAATTTGAAACTTCTGTCCTGAAGCTTTCCCACAAATGACCCCAAAGACCTTTGAGCTCCCCAACAAAGAACAGAAGTAGGAGAAAAGAATTGCTCAGGGGAGCACTCCAGGGGCAAACGCAGGCCGTTAACACTAGCATTTAAAATACAAGGAAACATTGAAAGTGGCCTGCAGGTCAAGTGTGCTGCCTGAGAGTGAGGAGGCCCCTGAAAATCAGGAATCCTGAAGCTTCCTCTTCATGTGGGGGGAGACCCGCTTGGGACTCCCCACAAGCCAGGTCGTGGAAGGAAGTGACGCACCGATTTAAAAATAAGTGAACTAGGGACGCCTGGTGGCTCCTTCGGCTGGGCCCCCAACTGTAGATTTCGGCCCAGGTCATGATCTCACAGTCTGTGGGTTCGAGCCCCACATCGGGCTCTGTGCTCACAGTGCGGAGGCTGCCTGGGATTCTCTCTCTCTCTCTCTGCCTCTCCTCTCCCCTCTCTCTCCCTCTCTTTCTTTTTTTTTTTTTTTTAATTTTTTTTTTCAACGTTTATTTATTTTTGGGACAGAGAGAGACAGAGCATGAACGAGGGAGGGGCAGAGAGAGAGGGAGACACAGAATCGGAAACAGGCTCCAGGCTCTGAGCCACCAGCCCAGAGCCCGACGCGGGGCTCGAACTCACGGACCGCGAGATCGTGACCTGGCTGAAGTCGGACGCTTAACTGACTGCGCCACCCAGGCGCCCCTCTCTCCCTCTCTTTCAAAGTAAATAAATAAACCTTTTAAAAAGTCAGTTAAAAATAAGCAAAATGCAGGGCGCCTGGGTGGCTCAGTCAGTTGAGCGACCGACTTTGGCTCAGGTCATGATCTCATGGCTGGTGAGTTCGAGCCCCGCGTCGGGCTCTGTGCTGACAGCTCGGAACCTGGAGCCTGCTTGGGATTCTGTGTCTCCCTTTCTCTCTGCCCCTCCCCCACTCTTGCTCTGTTTCTCCCTGTCTCAGAAATAAATAAACACTAAAAAAAAAAAAAAATTAAAAATAACCAAAATACACTTATTCATTTACTTGCTTTCCGTAAATGACATAAATATTTGGAAAAGTTTTCAGAAAACTCTACTGTTTTTCCTTCTCCATTCAATTTTTTTTTATTTTTTTTAACGTTTTATTTATTTTTGAGACAGGGAGAGACAGAGCATGAACGGGGGAGGGACAGAGAGAGAAGGAGACTCAGAATCTGAAACAGGCTCCAGGCTCTGAGCTGTCAGCACAGAGCCTGACACGGGGCTCGAACCCACAGACCGTGAGATCATGACCTGAGCCGAAGTAGGTGCTTAACCGACGGAGCCACTCAGGCGCCCCTCAGTTTTTATAAAATGATATTCCGTGGTCATCATCTCTCCAATTATTCCAGACTAATCACCAAAGTTCCCCTAAAAAATGGATACCACAATCTAAAACATGACAAGATGGTTTTTTTTCTTCCTAAATAAAGATCGGGTTTATTTTGATCAAACTGAGCTCCACACAACACTTGATGTAAAAGTCCGCTTCAGCATTTGTCTCTTGGTGGGGGGAATCTTCCGCAAAGACTTCCCGAACGTCGAAGTTGCGTGTCCGCCGTTCAGCTGGCGGTCCTGTGTGTCCTGTGCCAGCCTCTGACCGGCCACGTGACCTCGCTGACGGGAGGGTCTGGGGGGTCTGGCCACTCTGCTGCCCCTCCCCTCCCGCTGCTGAGCACAGCAACTTCGGAGGTGAGGTCCGGTCTGGAATCTCTGCCCCTGGGTCTACGTGACCTGACACTGGAGGCTTGCTCGCCGTCCTCCTGACATCCAAAGGACCCCTGGTGGCCTCTGAGGGGGACCCCTGGCCCACCTTGCTCCCCAGGTGTGACGAGGCCGCCCATTCCCACCAGGGCTTTCTCGCAGGGGCTAACTTCTCCCCCCACCCAGGGATAGGAAAGCGGGTGGTTCGCGCCTCTGGTCCCCAAGCCTGAGAAGGAGCCTGTGGCAAGGAAGCCAGTAGAGACGGGATGATGTCCACGTACACGCTCTGTCCCGCCCCCAGAGTGCAGACGCACACGCATCTTGTCGAGTACGACCCAGGGGACATGCGGACGAGGGTCCTGTGTGCAGACGCAGCACAGGTGAGAGCAGTTGGGCCTTTAGAGAAAATTCCAGAAGTGCAAAGCCGCTTTTCAGTCGCTGCGCGCTTTACTGGTGAGGAAGCTAAGAGGAGGCTGTGCGCTCACCCTCCCCCCCCCCCCCGACCCCGTCACCTGGCAGAAGCTCCCAGCTGTCAGGCTCGCCCCGTCTGTGGGTCTGACGGGCACTGAACTCCGGCCACGGCTGCCCGCGGTGTAGCGGGCGCTTTGCCGACGCCATACCAGGGTCCCCTCCAGGGCAGGCCAAGCAGACCCACGTGAGCGTTTGCAAGGTCCCCGCGGGCAGGGCTGCAAGGGGGATGCGCTGGGGAAGGGATGGCCCTGATCACACGGAGCGTTTGTTCAGGAGCTGCAGGCGTCAGTCCACGGCACTGCCTCGCCCCCCAGTCCGGGCGCTCTGAGTCACGGGGGCGCACAGAGGCTGAAGGGGTGTGTGCAGAGTGGGGCTCACTGGGACGCGGGGGCGAGGAGACTGCACGAAGGCCCAGGCTTTTCTGGTGGCAGAGACATCGAAGGGGACGCAGCATAGGAAGCGTGAGGACCGTCTGTGAGTGTGGGGGCATTGTGGGGTGGCGTTTGGGGAGGCCCTACAGAGACTGAGACCCTAGGTGTGGCAGGAGAGATGGGAGGTGGGACGCATGGCTGCTCTCCTTCCTGAGCCATCTGGACCCTGACCGAGGAGGCCTCGGGACACCAAGCGACCCCTCTGCTCCTGTGACTCCCGGGGCTCCCATGCTCTGTGCTCCTGAGATGGCGGCAAACCAAGGCAGTGACCCCCTGGCCCAGAGATGACCCCCTGGCCCAGTAGGTGACCCCCCCCCCTGTGGAGGACATGACCTCACCCCGTCAAGCGCCAGCAGGCTGGGCTCCAGCCAGATGGTGGGTCGAATGCAGTGGGACGTGGCAAGATGGCGGGCCTCTGCTGGTCAGTCTCATGGGGCCCCAGAAACACAGTCTGGGATCAGCTTGAGGCCACGCTGACCCTGGGAAAGCCCCAAGCTCCTGTCATCATCCAGCCCAGGGAGGCTCTGTGTGCTTTTAACCTGCAGGACCGCTGCCTGGCCAGGACCTCCGGAGCCCCTGCCTGAGGGGGGCTCAGAGAGAGGGGGCCCCGCCTGGAGGGGTTTGAGGCTGAGAGTCCTCCCTGATGAACGCACCTCACAATTCCTCCCCAAGCCAACATCCTGGGATTTTCTTTTTTTAAGAATCTCCTCTAAAAAAGTATTTGGGGGCTAAAAATAATGAGCTCAAAACTGCGCACAATAGTCTAGAGCTTATCCTAGAAAAGGGAGGGCTCATACTGCAGAACGGACTCTGGGCTGCAGTCCTCGTGGGATTTGATTTAACACAGAAAACAGTCCACAGCACGTCCCCCTTCGAGCTTGAAACTCAACGCCGATCTTTAGAGAATACGCAGCCAGTGCCCGTGATGGTTACAGTCTCCTCAGGCTTCGTTTCGGCTCCTGCCTCCCCACAGGGGCTGGGCCGGCCTCCGAACCACACCTGCTGGAGACCTGGGGGCAGAGGTGGTGGGGGGAGAGCTTCAGGGACGCCTGCCGGCACCATGCTTGGCCAAGACGGTACGAGGGCTCGGAGGTGCAGCCACGGGAGTGCAGTGACCTCTCGGGTAGGACACCGTAGCAGCTGAGCAAGAACGTGGGCGTAATTTGCTGGGCACCCTAGAGTGTCCTGGGATTGAGGAGACTAGCGTGTGACGTGCAGTGATGGACTGTGGGCCAAGAGTCCCAGGGAAACATGCCTGTGTGTCCTCAGCCCGCCCGGTGTACGGGGGCGGGCAGATATGGGTCGCCTTCCGGGACATGCCTCGCGCGTCCCCAGAACACATGGCGATGTGGGGACAAGTGCCCAGAAAACTGCCGCGGGATGCCCATGGGATGGATCTCAAGGCACAGGTTCTCTGACAATGAGAGGCGGGAGGACCGGTTTGTGGAAGGCAGGAACTAGAAAAGGAAATTACCCTGGTTTTCCCTTTCTTTCCCAAATAACACTTGCCAAAGCAATCTGGTGGAGGGCCCTTAAAATAAAAACGTAACATGCAACAGGGTGTGAAAAGATATCAGTTAAATCTTACAGCTTGCTGCCATTCTCAGTGGAAAATGGATTTAAAAGGTACGCAAAGGGCTCCAGGGCAGCTCAGTCGGTTAAGCATCTGACTTCAGCTCAGGTCACGATCTCATGGTTCGTGGGTTCGAGCCCCGCGTCGGGCTCTGTGCTGACGGCTCAGAGCCTGGAGCCTGCTTCCAATTCCGTGTCTCCCTCTCTCTGCCCCTGCCCTATTTGCGCGCTCTCTCTCTCTCTCTCTCAAAAACAAATAAACATTAAAAAAATAAAAAAGAAAAGGGACACAAAAAGAATAAACATGATGAGGAAAGTTCAGACTTTTAAGCTGGCTAAATACTGTGAAAAGTGTCTTCAGAGTGTGCTGATGTCTTTTGCTGTCGCTGCTGGTCATTTGCTCATGAAATAACGATGCTCCCTCGCACTGGGATTGTGCTGAGGACAATCAACCACGACCAGCAAGCAGGTCACACTCAGTCCCTGCCTTCGAGAGTGCCGGAGCTATGTGAGCTCGTGGGATTTCAAGAATCAGACAATAAGTATAACATCACCGTCGTGATGCGAGTACTACTGGAGAAGCCTGTCCTGGTCTGGAAACTGGGGACGGCCTTGTGAGCAAGGGAGGAGAGGTCTGAAGAAGGATCAGGGCCACGAAGGCGACAGGTGGAGGAAGCAAACAGAAACCAGAGGGGAAACCACGGAGGCCTGCGGGCGGGTAGGAGGCAGGCTGGAGAGGAGGTAGGTAGGGCCTGGGCTTGAGCGAGCTGGACCCTGGCACGGTGCCTTCATGGAAAGTGTTCCGAAGGGGATAACTTAACCCAAAATACCGGTCACCTGACTGCAGAATGAGTGTGCATAGAGGGCCGCTGGTTAGGGGCCCCAGGCCATCACCCAGGTGAGAGACTAAGGAGGACAAATGTGGGGTGGCCCATTTCACCAAGAAGAAATGGGTCAGGAGACGCCGCCGAGGCAAGAGAAGCAGACCAGGCCAGCTGCCGGCTTCTGTGCAGGGGAGGGTCGGGGGCAAGTTCACGAGCACACAGTCTCCTCTCAAGGATCAGCAGAGCAATGCCATTCACCACCCAGGAAAGAGGGAGAGGTCCAGATCCTGGGAAGGGAATGCCTTGCACAGCCTGCGATGGGGGGTCAGGGGCACTTTGCACAAATTGCTGTCGAGACAGAAGCTGGAGTCCAGCTGACAGTCAGGATGTCCCGGGACAGTGGCTTCTTTTTATCTCTTGTTTTTCCAGATTTATTGGGATAAAATTAACATGCGACTAAGTTTAAGGTGTGCACTCTGATGATTGGACGCGCGTACGTATCGCGAAACGTCTACCACGATAGCATCGGTTAACACATCCGTCACTCACTGAGTATCTCTTCGTCGCTGTCATTTCGGTGAAGACATTAGGGCTCCACCGTCGTAGCAAATCTCACGTGTACCATCAGGACAGTTACCTAGAGTCTCCATGCCGCACACAGGACCCCTGGACTTATCCATCTCGTACCGGGGAGTCTGAACCCTTTGAGCCGCGTCTCCCCGTTTCCCCCACGTCTGGTACCTATGCATCAATCCGTCTCTGTTTCTGAGTCAGATGTTTTTAGATTCCACACATTAAGTGAGATCGTACGGTATTTATCTTTCTCTAGCTCGTTTATCTCCGTGAGCACAAAGCCCTCAAGGTCCGTCCATGTTGTTGCAAATGGCGGGGTTTCTTTCTTTCTCACGGCTGACTAATATTCCTGTGTGGGCGTCACATCTCCTTCATTTCTTCACTTATTTATTCTTTCTTTATTCATCTGTGACGGATACCCAGGTTGCTTCCATGTCTTGGCTTTTGTGACTGATGATGCAGCGAACATGGCGGTGCAGAACTCAAGATGGCCATTTCCTGTCCTTAGGTTTGTTCTCACAAGGGGGGTGCTGCTGGGTCGCAGGTGCTTCTATTTTTAAGTTTTGGGGGAAGCTCCCTACCATCTTCCACCGTGGCTGCCCCGGCTCCCACTCCCACCAGCAGGGCACGAGCGACCCTTTCTCCACTTCATCTCTGCCTCCACCTCTCATGGTTCTGAGGCTCGCCATTCCAACGCACGGGAGGTGCTCTCTCATTGTGGTTGGGATGCGCCTTTCCCTGGCGGTGAGTGAGGTCGAGCATCTTGTGATGTTCTCCTTGCCCTTGCGTGTGTCTTCTCTGCAAAATTGTCCGGCGGTTGGCAGGTGGCTGGCACCACGGAAATCATCCTTTCGGTGAAATCTTGATGACCGTCTACCACACCTATGCTCCTGCGGCTGGTGTAACAAAGGACCACACACCCGATGGCTTCAAGTCACAGAAGTAGACGATCAGCTTCCTTGGGCCAGATGCAGCAGGTGTGGGCGGGCCTGGTTCCTTCTTGAGTCTCTAGCAGACAATCGGTTCCTTGCCTTGTCCACCATCCAGTGGCTGCTGGCATTCCCACCAGCAAAGGCAATTTTGCCGCATTAGGTAACATTCATCGCTCCTAGGGATTTGGACACGGATATCTTCGGGGGACCATTTTCTAGGCCAGCACGTTGACTAAGACACTGAGCTAGGTCCTGGGGAAACTGTTCAGATCAGGTGCAGCTCCCGACCCCGTGGCCTGGCCCCAAGCCCTGTTATTCTTGCGTCGCCCCTTATCAGAATTCCCGAAAATGATTTTTTTTTTTTAAAACAGCCAATCCAGACTGGTTTAGAAGATGGAATGTTTATTGCTCTATGGAACTGGAAGGTGGCTTCAGGCACCTTTGGATTCAGGGGCTGAAATGCTGCTGTGGGAACATTTCTGCCCAGGTTTCAGGTCTTCTGTGCTGTGGGTTGACCCGCCCCCGTGGAAACCCCAGCACCCCATCTTATGTCGTCCCTGCAATAATTCACCCGATGAGGAAGAAGTGTCTTTGCTGTGTTCCAACAGGCCATCTGACTGACCCCACTGGACGGGCCGTTCCCGCAGGGACGAAGAACGTATCTGGACCCTTCTGGGTCCCTCACCCTCTGATGACTCCAGGAGGCCCTCAGGACTGGGGAGGGGTCCACACTCACCATGGCAAGCTGAGATTCTATTCCCAGAAGAAACAAAAGAGTATCCAGCTCACTCCTCCCCTGTCCGTGACCCATGAACACCACATAGTGACAGGGGTGCCCAGAAAGTCCCTTTGAGAAATACTTGTGAAAACGTTGGGCCAGTGCGACTCCCAGACTTGCTACAGTCTGCCGTTCAGGTACGGACGTGGGGGAAGGAGCTGTTCTGGCTTGAAACTGCCTCCCATAAGAGGGACGAGAAACCAGTAAACGGTGTTTCAACAAGATGGGGGGACTTCTGGGTCCTATACAGTGGCCCTGAGGCATCGCTGACTGGCGCCTGGATCCCATCCGGGTCTGCTCTGCGCCCCTAGCTTGGGCCTCACTCCCCATCCCCTGGTCACTCCTGGTCCACGGCGGCCCCTGGCCCTCTCACAATGCACAGTCCAGGCAGCGGGAAGGAGGTGGGAGGAAGGTTTACACACCGCCTCCCACAGTCGGCTCACCGGAGGCAGCTTTCCAGAAGCCCTGGACGTAACCTTGCATCTTCTTGGCTGGCATCAGCCTGCAGCCTCGTCTAGCTGCAAAGGAAGCTGGAGACTGTCATCTTCTGTCTACCTGCCAGCATCCCGATGTTGCAGAGAGGCTGTGACACAGGGACAAGTCACCTGCTCTGTCACCTGTGAATCATATCACAGATTTAAAGCCGGATTGCCCTAAGATGTAGTCTAGTTCCTTATGCTGATGAGTTAGCAACAGAACGCTTTCTTGCCCAGTGATTGGCTCCTGGAAGGCTACTCAAATGTAATCATTCAATGAGCAACTATTCGAAGCGTGCTTTGATCACATATGAAAATCCTCAGGATCTGTTTATCTGCCTACAAAATCAGAAGCAGACACCGATCGCCACAATCATTCTATTATGCTAACAGCAGTCTGCTTTCAGAAGTTGGATTATGTGTGCAAACACCAGTGTGATGTGCATTAACAACTACATGTTCATGAGCCAGAATCCCATTAGGAAGAAGACACGGCCGGGAGACAGAGGGACTGGAGAAAACACAGGCCAGGAATTAAAAACACAGAAGCGAGAGGCTGGGCAGGATTGCTGGGCTTGGGTTAGTGGGTTAGGGTGGTGGGATTGGAGGGGATGGACAGGAGTGGTGGAGGGGCTGGAAGTGGTGGAGGGGGTGGTGGGCTGGACGAGAGTGGAGGAGGGTGGAGGGGGTGGAGGGGTGAGGGGTGGAGGGGGTAGAGGCGAATGGAGGGGGTAGAGGGGTGAGGGGTGGACCAGAGTGGAGGAGGGTGGAGGGGTGAGGAGTGGAGGGGGGTAGAGGCAAGTGGAGGGGTGGAGGGGCGAGGGGTGGAGGGGTATGGTCGGGAGTGGAGGAGGGAAGAAAGGGTGGAGGGGGTGGAGGCGGGGAGGGGAGTGGGCGGGAGTAGAGGAGGGTAGAGGAGGGTGGGAGTTGGCGGAGGCGGGTGGAGGGGTTGGCGGTCAGGGCCTGAGGTGGCAGGAAGCTGGGGTGCCATCTGGGCCCCCGCCTTCCCACTGCCTGAGACTCAGACATCTGCTCGACTTAAACCGCACTTAGTCAAGTCCCGTGTTTCTGCCACAGGACGTGTCTAAGAGGCTTTGTGCTGTTTCCAAGAAGGGGCTCTCTGCTGAAGTTAGCCAGACTGGAGACCGAGGCCCCGGGGGAGCGGAGGGGAGGGCTGAACCGGTCCTGCCTCTTGGGTCTGCACCTTGAACGTGACCCACCCACAGCTGCACACAGGCTGAGGTGGGCAGGAGCTCCGAGAATCATGGTCCCAGGGCCAGGTGCGTGCTCAGAGCAGCCCCAGGGTCTCCAGATCTGTCGCTGTCGAGGGCATGAGGAGGCGGGGCCAAGCCGGCCCCGGCCAGCTCAGCCTGCCCTGCCTAGCAGGAAGCCCAGGAGCCCCAACCTCTGACAGAAGGTTCTGGAGCCCCTGGGGCTCAGGTAAAGGCTGGCTCCCTCTGCAGAGGATTTGTCAGGCGCACACCTCGGGAAGGTAGGAGCCACCAGGACGGGCATCGGGGTTTGGTCCCAGCCTCTCCCCGGGGAGCAAAACAGTGCAAAGCAAGGCTGGAGGCCCCAAGGAAAGGGAAGAAGGGAGGTGGGGTTAGGTTTCCAGACTGAGGATGTTGAGGCAGCCGCGTGAGGAGCCGGACCAGGACTCCGGTAGCGTGGGCGAACCTCAAGTGCACGGAAGCCGGGCGCCACAGAGGCCCAGCCGTGCGTACAAGTGCAACGGTCCAGGCGACATGTGAGGCTGCGGGGTCCCTGCCGGACGCAGGTGCGTGTGTGAAGAAGGAGCTGGGACACCCACCCGCCCAAGATGTACAGCAAAACACCATTCCTGAGAGATGCCCGAGGCACCAGCGTCAGGGGCCAAGGGGCTGAAGGAGTGGGGGCGGGGGAGAGGGCTGTAGCTGTGCCGTTTGGGTTTAAAATGTCTTGCTCTGAGCCCCATCACAGATGCCTTTTGTGGGCAGGGGACCCGGCAGCCCCCAGCCTTTGATGAGGTGAGCTGATCAGGCGCCATGACGGTTCCTAGAGGAGGGACCTGGGAATGCACCCACCGCAGGCAGTTCCCCGCATGGGGAGGGCGCGTGGGTAAGGTCAGTTCTGGGACGGGGGGTGGAGAGAAGGAAACAAATGCCCAGTCCCTGCCCTTCTCAACTCTGTCCCAGGCTTCTGTCCGCCGTTCTCTTGGCTGCTGGCTGAGCCTTCCGCGGATGACGCACCCACTCACCAACAGGCCCCCCCCCCCAGGCCTTTCCAGCCTTCCCGGGCTGGGGTTCCGGGACACCCGGCACGGTCCAACTTCCCGTCGGCCGACAGTAGAACCTGGGGTCACATGTCCAGCGAGATCCTTAGAATCTCACCAGGGCATCAACAAGAAGGCATCCACTGAAAATCTTCACCGATTCTGAAACAAGTTGGTAAAATGACCAAGATCTCATTGTCCGTCTGTAACTTCCAAAAAAGTTCAACACTGGTTTTCTAAACACTGCTTCCTTTTATTTATTTTTTTCTACCATCCAGTATTTTTATCTCCATCTAACACCAAGCCTTGGGTCGAGTTGCCTATGTCCTTCAAGACAAATCCAGCGTCGTAAAGACTGAAAATATTTCTTTCCTGCTCAAACTGTGTTTGTCTTCAAGCAAACAGCTGGGTGCTTCTCGTCGGATCACGGAGTGTTGAGCAGACACGTTCACGGTCATTTCAAGGAGGTGCGCTTCGTGTGGAACAAGACAGCCCCCACTGTTTATGCCACAGAAAATAAAAAGAAAACTTTCCGTCCTTTGCCCATCAGGGGTAGGCTTTTGAGACATCCGTGCCCTTCGTTCATTGTATGATGTCGGACATAAATCACAATCTTGGCGATTTTAAATCAATATGTTAAAACTAAATTGCATTTCAGGGGCTTTAGAAGACACAAGTTCTGTTCCTGAAGCCATCGTTCTTTCACATTCAGACTGTACCCCAATTCCGCGGACTCTCATGAAGATGTCACCTCCTTCCTTGCTGCCACTTTCTCACTGTCACTCAGACCGTGGGAGTCAAGTCCAGCGCCATGAATGTTCTTTGTCTCACGGTTGACACTCCATCGTCACCCACGCCGTGCTCATAAAAAAAAGGGATGATTAAGCATCTTTCTGCACAAGTGTTACATAATGTCACAGATCTATTACTAGGAAGGCCTGTTTCCTCTGACCAAAGAGAATAACCTGATTTGAACTAGAAGAACAGAATGGAATCGTTAAGCCACCCTTTGCATTTTAAGCAACATTTAATTAGAAACACACTTTAACGACCAAAATGGTAAAAATCCGAGAGATTAAAATTTGAGTGTCAATTATCATAAAATTCATCATTGTAATTCTTATTAAAACTCCGTGTTTGGGTAGGTAATGATTGTATAATATGCCAATTTGCATAAGGAGCCCGGAGATGGCTTATTATTTCGATCCTACACAATTACGATTGCAGCCCCATACATCAGAGCTCTTAGCAATGTAAAATCACTCCGCTAATTAATAAGCCATTTACTGACTGCAGCTAGTCACGGCGGTCCTGCAGCTGACCTCGCGGAAGATAAGCCATCTCTGAAGTGCCTGTGTGTAGCTACAAACATAATGATGTGCCAGGAGGGAATCATTAAAAATAATTTACACAAGCCTTCATTTACAAGATCTTTTGATAGCACGCTTCCCCGGAGTTTAGATCCAGAGAGCAACCCCTACCATTTGGAAAGTGCAGAGCAGGGGACCGAAGGAGGGTACCTAAGTGGTTAATTAAGAGCCATTCGGACGCCACAAGAGCCTCCTGAAAAATCCCTCTGATGTCTGCTGTGTCAAATGTCTCTCACAGGCAAAGCCACAAGAGGAAGCAGCCATCGCAGGCTAATTACTGGGGACGAGGAGCAGCTAAGAATGGTCCGTCACGGAGCCCAGACCGCGAGCGCCCGAGCTCAGGATTGAGCAAAGCAGTCTTTTGTGTCGCCAGGCGGAGGGGCGGGACGACACCGCGGAGTAATCACAGACGACCGCGGTGCCCGCGGGATGGCTCTCTGGACAGACAATGTCAAGTGTGAGAAGGGCACTTCCGTGTCCACTTTTCGAATTTCCCCGTGATTTCTTAAGAAAATAAGCGGGGGCAAAAAATTCCGCAGAACGGGGAATTTCGCAGACTCGTTGTGAAGGAAATCAAGCGGACACGGTGACAAGCATGTAACAAAAGCCATCGGGATCTTTGGAGGCACAGCCTCGGCGGTGCTGGTGCATACACGGACCGGTACGCACGTGCACACACAAAATGAAGCTCCAAAGACACTTGAGACTCAAAACATATGCACTGGTCATCGCACCAAATAACCGCACGGGGCCGTTACCACGTAAAAGTGTACGAGAGACAGGAACCTGTTAGCAAAATTGGCTAAGGGGTTGTCTTAAAAACACGATTTAGGACGGTGGGTCCCCGTGAAGGGAAAATGGAACGGGGAGAAGGTTGAAGTAGACGCACTCACCATAAATGAAAAGAAATTAGATATTGCAACTCCCCGAGACACACAGGCCGGTGACAACGCGGACGCCTATGCTCTGGAAGTGGTCAGCAGTGGGTGACAGGACCCAACCGTTTGTGTGGACGGGACAAGTTCCAGTAACACATAAATCACGAAATGTCCTCGCCCTTATCTTAATCTGTTTATCCGTGCGCTGAGCAGAGTGTTTGAAAGCACTCACCCCTACACGATGTTGCTCAGAAGCTGGTAAGACGCTTCCATCTGATTCAAGGGGATCCCAGAGGCGGTTTCGATGCCAGCCGATAAGCACGGCTGGTGCTCGACATTAACCTCACGCCTCAGTCTGTACCAGCTCTGCGTTTCGGGAGCACCTCGCTGTCCGGGGAGCCTAGGTTGCTGGAGGCTTTTAGGGTGGGCGAGTAAAGAGCGTGTTGGGCTAGTCTTTCAATAACGTGCATTTCCCGTGCTAACCTCTCACAGCCCTCTGTCTCGAAAACGCTGATTCGCTCTCTGTATGGCTTTAGCTGTTGTGCGGCTTCTGCAGAGGAGCTCAGGCACGTAACTGCAGAACTTTGATTGTAATCCCTGTCTTTTAACACTGGCTTTTGCCATGGAGAAGAGACTCGAATGTGAGGCATCCTTTGAAGTCCAGGCAGCCATCTCTGAGACAAAAGGAAACAAGAGAAACATCGGCCCGTGGCCTGGGTGTCCTTAACGCCCAACGGCGCTTCTGGGACACTCCACGTGGGCCACCTCGTGCCTGCCCAGGCTGGGCGGTGGGCACAGGCTTATCTGATCAGTCGATCCCTGTAATGATCCTCGGGGATGATCGGAAGGTGGTAGCGCCCCTACCTGAAGCCACGGAGAACCCCCCAGTACGGTACCTATTTTGTAATCAGAGACGGAATTATAACAAATGGAGGCTCTCAGTTCCCTGCCATCTTCCATGTGATGTGCAAGGTGCTTGGGAAAACACAGCAGCAGAGGCTCTCACGGGCCAAGATGTTCGGGAGTTAAAATCTGACCCGCCCGAAAAGGCGGGTCCCTCCAAAAGGCAGTCCATACACAGCAAACGCCTTGTAAAAGCAGAGAAGAAATGTCACATCACATGTGTGAAGGGCTGGTAAATGCAGCTAAAGAAGTCAACCGACACGATTCGCCCATAACCCAAAAGAAAAATTAGGAAAAGTACAAAAGTAGAAATTTACGGCAGCTCATAGAAATAATTCTAATGAAGATAATCCCCAAACCAATGGGACCCTTAAGCCCTGTGTCTTCTGAGGAAAATGTGCTCACACTTTAAAAATTACATACTGTTTTGCTTCGAAAAACAAATAAAATATTCGACACATTAAGGCCTTCTCTCAACCTCTTAGCCACCGCCTCTTTGCATCCGTGGCTAAGATTGCATCACCCGCTCTCTGGGCCACAGCATCCCGGGCTTTTCGGAATGACACTGCTTCTAGCTTTATGCAAATGCTTCGACCTTCCTAACAGATACGCATAGACCCACATTTTCAATCCCATTGAAAAATAAATTATTGCGTATAAATACCAAACCGATCTATACAACGTACAGAGAAGCTAACCGACAGTGTTTGAGTCTCTTACCTCCTTGACGGTTTTGTGAATTTGGTGGGAAGGGTTCAGTTCGACCCTTATCTATGAATCTTGACCCATTATTGGCCACTGCGTCTATTTCCATACAATCAAAATAGGGGAAATGTGGTTTAGAAATGTTTAAGTCTGTTGTTTTTGTATGTGTGTTCATTCCTGTGGCCCAGAAGGACAGTCTAGTCCGGAAGAGTCTGGAAGATGAACACTGGCAGCAAAACTACCAAGCATCCTTCTTGGTAGGAACCTGGCAGGCCAGCCGAGGAGAAGGAAGCTCACCCAGAGGGACTTTCTAGTTGGAGACAGTGACGGAGCCCTTGGCCCCACGGGACAGCCCACGCCTCGCCTCCCGTCTGTCTCCCACAGTGAAGGCCACTAGACGCTTTTCAGCTATTTGATTGCCATTTCCGACCAAGTCCGTGCTGAATTGTATTGTTTTTCAAAATCGGAGCTTTTGTTTTGTTTTAAACGTCCTTTCCTTTGGGAGACGGCCCCATCCCCCTTCCCAGGCCTTTTACAGACACTGTCCTCCGTGGGGGCCACATGAGAGCAGGTGCGTCAAGGAGCCGGAGTGGAAGCCCCCCGCCCCCGAGGGGAGCCTCCCCTGACCCCGCTCCCCTGGGAGCTGGAGGACCACCTGAATCGTGCCTAAGACCGAAGGATCCGCCGTCCTCCAGGAGCGCAGACAGACTTCAAAGAGTTGCAATTAAATGGGAGCTGCAGAGATTATAGGGCGATATTAACTATCATTAAGTGATTTCTGTGTGAATGAGCCAAGCATGCCTTCCCACGTCTAGCTGAAAAGGCCCCTCAAACCTGCAAGTTTAAAGGTAATTTGATAAATACCTGTACTTGTTGGGGTATTTGTCTGACAGACAGACCGCATGTATCACCTTTACAAAGACATCAATGTGGCCAAACACTCCACGTTGCTGCTCCCGCCCGGCAAGCGCCAGCCTGCCTCGAAAAACCACACGCTTCATCCGCGGGGGGGCCGACGCCTATCTGCCCTGCTTTAAAGAAATTAGCTTGGTTTTCTTAAACGAATAAACAGAGGTTCCTGGGCTTGAGAGCCCGTTGGCTAGCATCGCAGGTAAACGTTTGATCTTCTGCTTTCGGTTGAAGCACCACATGGGGGTGGCGGCAGGGGAGGGAGGTTGCCCCGAGAGGGGACAGGCGCACGGGGCCGGTGACCTGTCCGGCCCGCGGCTGCTCCCAGGAGACCCGTGGCTGCCGCTGAACCAGGGATTGAGCCACCATGACCTCCGAAAGCACCTTGACGATAGAGCAGGGAGCCCAGGCCCTGGCTGGTGGGGTTTGGGCACAGTGGCCTCGGTGACCCTGCTCGCCCCGGCGAACACACCAGCATCCTCCCAGGCTCGTCCAGAGTCTGTGGCCCGGACGCACTCCTTTATGTCACCGATCACACACGCTGACCTAAGAAGTCACTGGAGGCTGTTGGATGACGCTTCAGAGAGAAAACGGATGTTTCCAGAACCACAGACTCTAGCACAGCAGCCCTGCAAGCATTTAAATGAAGTTCAACCACCAACTTAAAAATGGGAGAAATGCACCACGGAAAGCAGGCTGCAGTGGAGTCTCCTAAGCAAGGTCTTCGGACAGCGTGTCCCTTCTGGAAGCCACGTCCTGACTTTCCAGAATGCCATCGAAAGCAGCACCTGACACGGGTTAATTAGAAAACACATTTCACTAAGTGCTTACTGGTCTTACAAACACACCCAAAGCAAACCCGGTCTCCGCGGGACGACCTGGGGCAGCCATTTTTATTTCCTTTCACTTCTACAATTAGTATTCCATCCGTGCCCTCTTAACAAGACTAAAATGGAGGTTTCCACGTTTGAAAGCACGTTCTCATGCTTGCCACACTTCAGGAGTTCTGGTGAATAAATACCTGTATCAATGGGCCGCCAGAACGGGCTTCCTTCAGGGGTGTGGAATCTGTTTACCAAGCTCCCTGTGCTGTCTGTCTGTCTTTGGAAATGGGGGTGGGTGGATGGGCGCCAGAGGAGGTCCCCCCACTGCATCCCGAGGAAACGGATCTTTGGACCTGCCTCTGCTGCAGCCCAAACACGCCACTCTTCCAGATGCTATCGCCTCCTGCTACCTTCGGCGCAGACTAACGGGCCATTTTCAGTCCGCTAATAACCTGGCTTTCACGAGAGAAAATCTCTAACCCAGAACCACCAACATCTCCCTGTCGATTCATAATTATTTTCAGAAAAGGCACGGTCTGGTCTTTAGCTTTGGGTCCCCACTAAAGAGACATGCTCGACTTTGGAGACTGCGGGGCTGGAAGTGGAAAAACTCCACGTGCCCCCCCTCTTGCAGTGGCGAAAGGGGGCTCTCGTGACGACGCGATGTCACCAAACCAACTTTAAACCTGTTTTCTTCCTTGTTGAGTCACCATGAACTTTTTTGATGTGATTTCAGGAAGCCGTAACTATCCAACAGCTTAAATTCAGAGAAGAGTGGAGATTTGGGTTTTGGTTTGTTCTTAGTAACAGCAAGGGAGGGGGAAAGGCCAGTGAGGCGGGCGGAACTGCAGTGAAAACGACGGGAGAGACAAAGTTAAGACCAGCGTGGGGCTGCATGATATTTAATGGACAGAAGACGTGCCCTTATTTTGAGGAAGGCGGCGGCCAGCCCGGAGGCCCCGATGCACCGCCCGCGGACGCGTGGCCCGCCACACTGCCACTCTCCCAGTTTCTGTCCACCCTGGGTTTGCCCCAGGGTTCAGGAGCCTGGAAAGGCCAGATCCAATTATTTCAAGTAGTAATAAGAACAGCAGCCCTCCGTCCGCACTCCGCGTGGGAGGAAGAGAAGACCTCGGCGGGAAGAAGGAAAGCCCTCGTCTCTCTTTTCCAGATGACCGTGTGAACGACTGCTGTGGCGAATTGCGTTGGCCACAGAGCCATGCCAGTGAAACCAGGAGGGACGCGGAGACGGCTCCTGTGCCAGGGGACGCTTTTGCTCGGGAGGACGGTCTTCCCCCATTTTAAGTTAAGAAAACATATTCAGCAAGTGGCCTTAGGAGGGTGACCAACCAATATTCCGCTTCCAGTTTTAAGTGGCAAATGGGCTTTGTCGCCTTCATCCAGCTATCAAGAAAACAATGACCGACTGGAGTCAGCAGCCGAGTGGAGAACTAAGATACGGATACTTTTCTAAAATTTTTTTTTTTCAACGTTTATTTATTTTTGGGACAGAGAGAGACAGAGCATGAATGGGGGAGGGGCAGAGAGAGAGGGAGACACAGAATCGGAAACAGGCTCCAGGCTCTGAGCCATCAGCCCAGAGCCCGACGCGGGGCTCGAACTCACAGACCGCGAGATCGTGACCTGGCTGAAGTCGGACGCTTAACCGACTGCGCCACCCAGGCACCCCAATACGGATACTTTTCTAAACAACTGTTTTTAGTCGTAGGATCGTGTATGACACGCGTGAGATGTTTTGCTTGTGATGTGCAGTTTAAGAAATGAAACCTTCAACTAGGAACACAAACGAACGCGCCTCCCCTTCTGGGCCCGCAGGCAAGTTAACCGCAGCTGCGGAGGCCGGTCCGCTTAACTTGGTCCAGAGAAACGCTAATCTAATTAATGGCTTGGCATCACAGGCGCGAAGTCACCGCGCTTTTTACTATCGGACAATGCAAACGTCACTACGTAGGGAAAAAGTGAAAGCTGGCATCCACTTTTGTCTTCATTTACTTGCAAATGTGTCCCGAGCAGTCACCACACACACACACACACACACACACACAGGACTGTGCTACGGAGCAGGTGAGGCCCAAATCTGGAGAAGCCGGGCTTCCTTCCCTGCAAGAAAACCAGCTTGTGTGAACACGCACGTGCACACGCGTGTGCGTCCCGGGAGGCTCCCCATGGAAATGCCAGCACTGGTCATTGCGGAGTCAGGCATCAGGGGCATTTTCTTTTTCTTCACTCTGCTTTGTCTTACTTCGTTACCTCCTCCAAAGAATAATTCGTGCTCTTCCTGCCAGAAGATGACAACACCGTTAACAGTTTGTAAGAGGGTGGTTCTGAGCAAATGGCCGTAGGGATGGGAAGGAGCTGGGGTCCTGCCGGGCCAAGGGGACAAAGGGTAGTCCCGGAGCCGCCAGTGTGGACCGGCGTTAAGACGGGCTGCGGTCCCGCGCGCTGCACCCCGGCTGGAGCGGCACCGGACCGCTCGGAGGCCAGCAGCTCGCAGCAGAGCAGAGGCAGTAGAAACTGGTGCAGGCCACCCGCAGGGAGCCCAGGCCACCAGCACAGGGTCACATTGCCCTCCTTTACCTCTGATTCCACCCATGGAATGGGCAGAATTTGTTTTCCAATCTGACTTTCAAATGTTCCTTAAGATACGAAGTCCTAGATGGAATGACAGTCACCAGCTTAAAAATAAAATCAGAGCCCAAATTCCAAACCCAAATCAAAATAGTCATCGAAAGTGACCTGATCTGCACATTTAGTTTCCGGTCTCCGATTGAAGTGTATTCTTTTTTTTTTTTTTTTAATTTTTTTTAACGTTTATTTATTTTTGAGACAGAGAGAGACAGAGCATGAACAGGGGAGGGTCAGAGAGAGGGAGACACAGAATCGGAAGCAGGCTCCAGGCTCTGAGCCATCGGCCCAGAGCCCGACGCGGGGCTCGAACTCATGGACCGCGAGATAGTGACCTGAGCTGAAGTCGGACGCTTAACCGACTGAGCCACCCAGGCGCCCCTGAAGTGTATTCTTATACGCTTAAACTTAATGCACTTCATATACCTGCATTTAAATGCATCTTAATTTTCTTTCTTATATTTAAGTATACTCTTTCTGGATCTCTCTCTCTCCACCTTGACTCTGGAGAAAGCCACTGAAAGCGAAAGGCCTCACGGCTCAATTGTTGGGAAACACTCGGAAACCCTGGGAAGTACTGTGTGGTAGTTACAACCCTGTCTTGGCCCAACACTGTCTTGATCTATACACGGAAAGAGTGCAACCATCCCCTCGGAAACACACGCACGAATTGTGACAATACATGTAACCACGGGCATCCTTGTTGCCGGTGCAAACATCAGGACTCACCATCAGCATAGTCCTAAAAAATGGTCGGGATAAATCAAATCAATTTCATCAGTTGAGGAATGAGCAGTGGTTGGTGGGGGAGGGGGGGTGGTGGTGCGGGGAGAACATTTTAAAAGAAAAGTAAACAGAAACCTGGCATTATGTACTTTCAAATACTGAGTTTGCTAAACAACAAAAGCTCAATTATTTTTTATTTCAGGAGCATATACAGGACATCCCTAGTGCCATTCAAAGGCTGCTTTACCAAGGCTCCAGGTACGTCGGAAAAGATGACTGTTTCTCAAGTGGAAACTCAAGGTGCCTTTGGGATATCTGTCACAGCCTCCTCTGGGACCTGGTCCGTGAGGCAAGTCCTTCAGGAAAATTCCCGAGGGCGGGCTGCTTAGGTTGGCGGCCACCAGCCTCGCCACCTACCTCACGTTCAACGCAGTCGAAAGATTTCTAATCCCTTTTACTTCTATGTGTTTTCAGAGGACAAGCATATATTTATACAAGCTTTATGTAGCTTTAACACTCAACACTTAATGTGTGTTGAAATGAGTAAGTTGCGATTTTATAAAAGAAGTGTTATCAATCACAAGGTACAGTGTATTTCACACTGTAATCTCGTTTAAATCGTATAATGAATGCAATAATGAACAGTAAAATCCCGACGTGCACGCCTGTGCCTCTCTTAATCTACAAGTGATTTTTAAATAGTATTTCCTAAAAGCTGATTCTTTTATTTGATGAAACTTGTTTCGGAGCTCAAGTATAAGGATCCTTTAGGACCTGCTTTTGTGAAGTCAGAAACTTTTCTTATCCAAAGAGGATTTGTCAGGCCTCACGTTCTTGCTGTCTACATAAATAATAATAATTATAATCATGGTGTGGATGGTGCTAATAACATGGGCATTGTTTCTTCCCCTCACTTAAAACACTGATGAGAGAGGATAATTTAAAATAATTCCTGAATATAAAAAAAAAATCAGACAAATTAATAAGGAAATAAATTTCTGGTTGTTTGCATTAACATCATGTATCTTTCCCCAGTACTTCTGGTTGCTCAGTACGACTACCGTGGCCACCCTGATCCTGGAAAACCAGGAATTATAATTCGAGCATAAAAAGAAAACAAAACATCAACAAGCTTTGGGGGGGGGTGGGCACAGGTGACCTGTCACTCAATGCTCCTCTAGAAATGAAGCCATATAGTGCCATATTTATCCACCAGCCCCTTACACAGTGTTAACTGAACACCTATTATGTTCAAAACACTTTGCTAGACGAATTATGGAAGACAGAAGAAGGCCCTTGTCCATGAGTAGAAAGTAAGCTGGTAACAGATACCGAATCCACCCCACGTGGAGGACGATCGAGTTATACAACTGCCACCTCTTTTCTCACGGACAGAGAAGACCCGGGGAACAGGTAATAAATCTACGGGAAGACATTTAGGGCAATGAGACGATGGAATTTTTCTCTCCTTAATTCTCCATTGTTCTTATTTTCCTTTTCTTTTTAGCTACGCGTAGCAACATTATCAGTGAGAACGGACCGTCTTCTCTTCACCTTCAAAGACCAAGTAATTTCCTTTCTGGATTTGGACTTGACTGTCCAGTCTCAGACAGCCTGCCACAGCGGCCTCTGATGCTCCAGGTAGAACTCGGGGACGCCCACGACTTCGCCCACCGGTGGCCTCCCCCGGGCCTCAGCCGGCTGGGAGCACAGCGGAAGCTGGCGCAGAAGCACCGGGACCGTGGGTAAACAGCACACAGAGAATCCCTCCCCATCTTCCTCACTCCGGCCCCCCGTTGTTGTGGTCACTGGCCACCGCAAAGCCATCTCGGAGAAGAAAGGGAGGACACACCTGAGACCATTGCGGGGACTCAGACGTACACGGTTTTCGGGGCGAGCTCCACGCCAGCGTGACGTGTGCAGGGAGGTCAAGCTTTTGCTTTTTGTTTGTTGTCTGCTTATTTCCCAGTTTCAGAGTGTCCAGGGCTGGAGCGTGCGAGCCCCGGGTAACCTGCCCCACGGCCAGCGCGTGAGTGACAAAACCTCCCGCCCGCCTCCTCCGCGTCCCTTCCCGGTACAAAAGACATCAGGGGAGACAGCACGGCCTGAGATCAATCCTGTGAGCTCAAGAAGAGGGAAGGAAAATCAAAGTTTGACAGGAATTTATAAATACAGCCTTGGTTAAGTATATCATCATTCATAACACCATTAAATCTATTTCAATAAACAAAAACATGCCTTACTTATTCCAGGAATTCTTTGTGAAAGGAAAACATTATGTGAAAAATAAAGTGTTATTGCAAACACAGTTAAAATCTGGAGTGAGGTTTTGAATAAACAAATTCAATTGCAGTGGATTATAGTGTGCCTTCGAGCCATTTCTTGACAAAACAGGCATCGTATTTACACGCTTCACAATACCCCACCATGGATGTCGAAGGAAAAAAATAAGGAGAAAAATAATTAGCATATTAATCTTTTTTATGCCGCCATCTTTCAGATCCAGAAGACCATGGTGTAATTTAAATCTAAATGCTTTCCTGGCATTAGAATTCATTTTAGATGGGTCAATTGTTCCATAATAAAGGGATAGAAGGTGTACTTCATGCAAGAGATTTATGTTTGCCATTTGTTCATATTCATGTGCTACTGAATACCCTCAATTCAAATGGTGATGGCTGTTCATATCAGCCGGGCGCCAGCCACACAGATCACTAACCGGCAGCAATGAATTTCATTTGCAGGACAAAAAATACGGCGAAATTAACTCCAACAGTTTATTGATTTTTGCTTAACAGAAGCCAGTATAACAGCTCTATTGCCCTCATAATGATTAGTGACAAAAGTTTAATTAAGCAATTATGAAGCCAATAATAGAGTTGTCTGGCCCGCGCAGCTCCAGCCCGTTCAGGACTTATCTCCCGCTTGCACATCAGAGCAGCTGGAATGTGCTTGAGGAGATTAATGCCGGAAAACACAGATGCCTACTTTAATTCTGCTTCGTGATGCCGTTTGAATGGAGACGGGAACACAGCTTCCCTTTATCAAATTACAAGTCCGCTTTTCATGAATATGTAGTTTAAAAAAAAATCTAGTTGTGGCTTCAAGGTGTAATTATAAAGACATACAACAAAAATGACACACAATTCTGTCTTAGTAATCCCTGCTATGAAATATGCATGATAATGTATTACTGAATAAAGACTTAACAACGTTCTAAGAGGCTTTGCCATTGTACTGTTATGCAAACAATTGGCAGGCTTTTCCAAATGTTATGTGAGATATTGTCTGACCTTACATCTTTGTTTTTCTTCCTCTTAAATGTATTGTTTCAAGCTTATTGTATTGTTATTTGTCCATAATGCCATTAAACCCGTCTTATCTGTTTGTGAGAATTCCCAATTTATTACGTACGCTCAAACATGTGAGTGTAAAAATGGGAGCTCCTTTCCACGAAATATAGACTCTGTCCCAGGCACCCGCAAATCGGGGCTTCTCTCTCCCGCCCTGACCATCCTGCCTTCCAAGAATTTTGCTTCCTGCCTCTTCGAAATACCTTTACTCGGCAGAAAGATCCCAGTTTGTCTGCCTCTGAAGCAGCAAAGGATCTTAACCGATTTTCCGGCCCCTTCTTTTTTCTCCAGAAGAAGAAAAGGCCACTCCATCTGCCCAAAGAAGGAAACAATTTATCCTTCCGCCACCCCGTAGAAGCTCGTTTCAGAGAGCCTAAGACGACAAGTATGTAGGTAGGTAAATACACAGGGCTGGAAATTCTATTTTCAAACTTTATACGTGACAACCTGAATTGCTACATTTCCTTTAATAAAACATAAAACAAATTCACCCGTGGGTTTTTGTCACTAATAAAATGTGCCTTATCCAAATGATTGTGATTTATTTTATCAAAATCCCCTGAAAAGACATTTGTCTTCTTGGAACTGCCTGGAACAGCTGCTTCCGTACAACAGGCAGCAGCTGGGGGAAAGTCAGCAAAAGGTTTCTGTGCAGCCTCGCGCCCGCCCGCTGCCCGTTGCTCTCCCCGGCAGCCGCCCGCGTGGACAACCTGTCCGGGTCCTCCTCTGCCGAGCACGGCCGGCCCTGCCCTCTCTGCCCGGCCCCCCCTCGCCCGATCCGGGACTGTGGGGAGCACAGTGGGTGCTCGCCCCCGAGCTGCACCGGAGGGGAGTCAGTGTCGCGTGCTCCTTGGAGGATTAGAACGAACGTGCCCTCAGAGTTCTGTCTTAATTGCAGAACATGTCTTTTTTTTTTTTTTATCGGTAGCCGAGATCAAGCCTACCTAGGAAGGCTTTGCATTTATCTGTAAACCCCATCGAGGCAGGACGCCCGCAAACGGAGAGGGTCCAGGCTGAGCAAGCGGGCTGGTCAGAACGATGCGGGGCATGCCCTCCCCGGCCCCTGCCTGCTGCCTGGACGGGGCACGTGGAGCCCAGAGCTAAGCGCACCCCGTTTAAACCCCTGGGAGCGAAGCAACTCTGAAAGCCGCCCGGGTCTGCGTGAAGCTCCTGGCTTTGAGTGCCATCTTCAGAGAGAACCGTTTGTCCCGACAGGTGCAATGGTCCGGGGCAACGCACAACGGACGTCTCAATCCTTCCCCTCTTCTCCGTTGTTAGCGAGGCGTCTCCTCCGATGCCACGCCAACGGCTACCCACGAAAATGATTCTAGAGCGTCTCAAATGCTTGCCCGATGTCCACCCTCCGAGCCAGAAACACCGAAAGACTTGATGGGGAAAGGTTTTTTTGTGCGTTGGTTGGTTTGGTTTGGTTTTGATTTAAAGCTATCCCATTAAAGGTGGGTCGACCTCTAAAGAACTGAAAGAAAATCCCAGGATGTTAGAAAGAAAATGTTGTTCTTCGGTGCGGTTAATGTCTAGAATTTCCAAAATCTGTCGCTCGATGTCTGAGTCTGGGGGAGCCTAGCAAAGCTTTTCCTTAAAGGCCGGGGAGTGAAGGCGTCCCCAGGCCAAAGCGGTGAACGACTCCCTCCAGGAACGTTAGTAACCGTACCTTACACGGAGGAATCTCAGATTGAATTAAGATCTAATTCAATCTAAGATTGAAATCTGCCTGGTCAAAATAATTGTGGCTACATTTTTCACGCTCTTAAAAATCTGAATTATCAAGAATGGTTGGTCATTTAATGCCTGCCGGCTTCACACAGCCCCCACGTGCATGCTTCATTCATTTGTTGGCTTTTGAAAAACACATCAGTACACCTGCTTTCCTGAAGTCTGACCTGCGGAGACGCAGATCAAACTTTTCATCCATCCTGAAGGTTCTGTGGGTTGGGATGCCCACAGCTTACATGCAGTGTGTCTGCACAGCATCCTCTTGGGTAAATGTTTAACCATTTGATAATTAGCTCAGCCATACCTGTGACAAGTTGTGAATTGTTTAACTACAGAATGCCGTCCTAATTATTCTTTCTGGAGAGGCCTAACAATAATGCAGTTGTTCTCGAGACACAAAACGATGTTAGTAATTAAGTAAAGAAAGATCGCACGTGAGCATATCATTTTGACAACGGTATAGAAAATCGCCGATGCCCGTGACGTGGAATCTGCTGGTGGCATTTTATTAACGAGCGTGGCACCCCGCACGCCGAGGTGAGGCCAGGGGTCGCTCCCAGAGCGCCTCCGGGCACACGCACCAGTTAGATCTCGGAGCGTGGGTGACACCGTTCGAAACCCAAGCGCGTCCGTTTCCAAACGCAACTGCTTGTCATGTGATGAACCTGTTCTTTCTCCCCGTCGCTCCCGCTTCTCTCTGGTTTAGCCAGGAAATGCCGCGAAGGCCTTCGAGCCCACCGCTGGGATTAACAAAGAACTCTCTTCTCAGCTCTCCAGGTGTGGGCACACCGCTATCTGGCCAACTTGCTCTGCCTGCAGACTGCCCACCTCGTCTCAAGGCACCTTTTTACAAATGTTGTTTTGTTTGCGTTTCTTAGTTGCCGAGTGATGATTAGCAGCAAATTGCTGTTATTATCAAAGGATTCTAAGAGGACGACGACCATTTTAGTTTGAAAGACCCAACCCGTCGCTTTACTTGATGAATGCGAACCGTTCACCTTTGCATATTCACTGAATCCTGTGCTGCGCGGTTCAAATGGGAAGATGAGCTTTAAATCTGCAAATTAAATATTAGGTGCCCCCATAGTAATGCATTAAGCATGATTGGCTTAGGGAATGGCGGTGAGTATGTGACAGAAATTCTATCAGTCCAATGTACGTGTTCTTCCGTTCGCCTGCATGTTATTGGGAAGACGAGCAGGTGAAAAACACAACTGTTTGCTAATAGGACTCACATCTTGTTATGGTGCTGATTTTCCGTTTTCCGTAACTCGCCGTGATTACTTTTTTAGAAGCTCTCACTTCTCCCCAGCTGGTACTCTCCCAGTTAGGCAGCATTAATGACACTTCAGTCATCCTGGCTTTCAAGACGAGTCCTTCCACAGCGAACAGAGAGTTGACATTTCCTGACATTTTCCCAACTAATTACAGGACAAATAATTAAGCATGTTCTCGTATGTAACAAATGAAGGCAAAAGCCGTCTGTCAAGGTTGGTGATTGATGACACTCCGGGAGACTTTATCTGATGGGTCCTGCCATGCGATGGAGGGGAAGCAAATTTATTAGAATGAACAATGCAAATTCTGAGTCATCTTATCCAGTTATGCGCCAAAGCAATATCCATGTCAAGGTGAATGTGACAATGAAAGCAAAATAATTTGCATTTTGTGGAGCAGGTTGAAGGGGAAATCAGAGGGAGAAGATGACAGGCCTAATTATTTTGGCTCATACAGGCTAGGACAGCTGTTTCTGGTGTCCTGAACAAGGCTGTCACACAGGTAACTAAATAGGTCTGCATATAAGTCTGTATCCAACACTCCTGAGATGTCTACCACTAATGACCAACGCTAATGTTACTGCCATCCCCGAAAAACAGAAAATGTGTCACCGCGCACCTTCTGTATGGCAGTCAACATTTCGCTACATAATTACTTGTTAGTGAATTAATTCCTATCTGTCAGTAGGTATGCCAGTGTCATTTTTAGACCATTACAAAATTATGCCATCACTATAGCAACTGGAAGCACAGTTAAAAGGCAAAAGAGTTCACATACCCAGGAAAAGTGCCTAGTTAGGCAGGAGATAATAATGTAAAACCCAAGTCTTCACCTTCATGCCTACCAGCCTAATTTTCTTTATGTGGATTATGTGTTTGATCGATGACGACGAAGCAGATTTCAGGTTTCCGATTGTGATCCACGATTCATCTCTCCCGTAATTAAAACCACAGCCCGCAATCGCGTCTCCCTGAAGGAGGGACTCTCCCCACACTGTCAAGTCAATTAATTGGGTGCTTAGAAGCGACGCGCCGAATGCAGAGCCCGGGTCCTGGAGCCCGGATGCGGACGGGGCCACGAGCGGGTGCGGACGCGAGGTGCCCGCTTCCCCTCTCCTACTTGGCCCACGAGGAGTTTCCGTGGAGTCTGTATTCGGATTCCTCCCTGTTTTCTTCTGACTTCCTTTGTGCACACGCTCTGTTTGCTCCTAAGCGCTGCCATCCGGTGCTTCCCGCGTCCTTCCCACTCAGCAATTCAAGATGCCATCACTTACTGCGTCTCGAGGCTTTATTCAAATCAAGACACTACAGGATTCAGATTCTGTCTGCATTAAGAACCGTCGGCAACCTTTTGGACCCTCAATGCCCCTGGAGAAATACATTTTCAGACAGGGAGAGAGAGAGAGAGAGAGAGAGAGAGAGAGAGAGAGAGATCCATTGATTACGCGCAACCAAAAAATTAAAATAAAAATTTAGAAACCTTTGAATTTGAAAAACGAAACTAGAAAATGCGAAATAGGGAACCAAATCCTTGTGCATTGATTTTTCTCTTTTAGTTAATTAAAATGTTACCAGTTTAGTTAATTAAAATGTTACCAGGCTGGAAACGAACGTTTACTGGTAAATGTAATGACGTATGGCAGACATATGGTTCAAAACGGCATCTTTGGGCCCCAACGATTCGGTGAAAAGCTTCTGTAAAAACGAGAGAATTTGAAAACCAGGAAGATACAAATAAAGTAGGCAGGGCTTTAAAAATGCCACCGTCTTATTGATTGCCCCCTAATTTTTTGTGTGTGTCGTCCTGGCTTATTTTTAACACCCACAGCACAGGGGGAAGCCATATGGGTATTCTGAAGGCATCCGGTTGTCTGACGTTCGGTAGATGCTAGTAACACAGAAGGGGAGAGGCGGCGGGGGGGGGGGGGTGTCAGGGCTACGTCAATGACCCAAGGTGGCAAAGGCAGTCCTCCCAGCAAGTGACGGTGGACTGACAGAAAGTAAGGCAGCACCCCTGAGGTAAGTGTGCACATCGGCTGCCGCCCCACTGGGACAAAAGAAGTGAATAGGGCTCCCCGCCCGCAGGGGGGGCTGCTGAAAACGCTGGGCCGTCCAGCCTGTCCCCATCTCCCGGCTCGCTCACATCACCTCCGAGGAAAGCCACGCCACTCTGCCACCTGTGCCCGTCCGGGCAGCTCCCCAGAACTAAGGCTGTAAATCTTAACCAGGACGCAGCCTGCCCACGCAGGCAAGGTCTCCGGCACGGGGGCGTCATGGGTCCCATCCGGGCCACACTCAGCAAGGCTAAGCCAGCGGTGCCTGGAGTCAGGGCGGAATCCCAAATGGGCAGGAATCAATACTTTCCCTGGAAGGGTCTCGGAAAGTGCTCCCTTCTGACACTGTCACTGACAGTTGTTAACACAAAAGCAACAAAGAACGGCTAGGTCTCTTTTAAAAGATTCCCCGGTGTTGCATATTTGCTGTGGCTCCCGGGCGCCCCGACAGGACCCCGGGGCTCCCGGCAACCCCAGGCCTTCTCAGCCACAGGTCCCTGAGCGCCAGACCCAGGAGGACAGTCCTCAGTTTGTCCCAAATTTACTCTGCTGAAGTTCCGCACATGGTGACTGACTCATCCCAAACCGATCACTCGACGCGAAAAATATCTATTGTTTGTAATTTCTGGAAGGACAGTTGCTGATGAGCAGCGAGAGACTAGGTCCACGGTGCGATTAAGAAGCAGGTTTTTAGCCATGTAAATACCGCAGTATCTCGATAGAGATTGTATACAAATTTGATACAAGGAACCAATGAGATCCTTCCTGTCTAATGACCCTAGTCCATCTAATTAATGTATTCTGCTACATTACATTTTAAGAAGTGACCATTGTGTAATACACTTTGAAATATGCACAAGCTAATGGGATAAGATACAAAAATTATTATGCTGACGGTAAATCATATTACATTCCTAATAAGCATTAACTAGATAACTAGGTCAAAGCAGTATTATCTTAATTGATTTTTCAAAAGAAACCTGACAGAAAAATGTCAATGCTCGAATATTTCTTCATGCATCATTAAAACAAGATTGGCTTTTAACAAAAGAAGAACCCTTCACAGAATTGATTCTTGCTTCGGGCTGCCTGGAAGTGAGTGTATTACATAAAAATCTATACAGGATATTAAAACAACACCGCTCTGCAAGACAGTTACAATTAAAAGCTGACACCCCCCAACGTGTGGGCCACCGTGGCTTGCCGGCAAATACCTGAAAGTCTCCCTAGCCAGTGCGGCCAGCGCGGGAACACCAGACGCGTCCACGCGTGCAGGGGAAGATCCTGATTCGACGAGTTTCCAATTAAAGCAGGACCCCTGTCACTTACTGTTTCGCAACTGGAGCGTTATTACACAGTCACGCAGGATTATTCGGGAAGCCCACCAACACTCCCGGGGTCTGTAGCTGGAGCGGGCAGCGGATGGGAGCGTGTCACAGACGTCTCCTGCGGATCGTGCCGGGCAGGGGCCACCCGGTGTGCCTCGTGCGAGATGGGGCGGCCCTCGCGGAGCAGGAAGGACGGTCCCCAGCGGCAGGTGCTTACCGCACAGGGTTGAAAGTTCAGCTGTTTCCCAAGGGGCTGGTTGGGTTCAGCTCTTTGGTGGCCCCCCCGCTAGCCTCGGACGGGCTTGGCAGACACCCCACTCCTGGCCGGGGGCGACAAGCTGACCTTCATCCTGACGACATCTCCCTCCTACTTCATCTCTGTGTTGTTTTCCCAGACTGAATCCCGACCATTCCATTTGCCTCCAGTGAGTCCATGAAGAACAATGTACTCGGAGTTTGCTATTAACCCTGAGAGATGACCCCAAAAATGCTTATCACACCCCACAGAGCCTGGCCGGGCCTCTCCCGAGGCAATCGTCTACAAGAGGTGCTCCCCCTGAAAAGGGATTTTGTGGGTTACACGTGAGGCTTCGCTATAAGGGCATTTTGGGCACCGGTAAGAGGCTTGCTATCTATCCATGGTGAAGGTGTAAACACTTCCAGGGAAAAACACAGGAGAAACTCAGTACCATTTTTGTCATTTTAACTTTAGGCAGAAGGCACAGAGAAAAAGGCACGTATTGGGGCGCCTGGGTGGCTCAGCCGGTTGAGCGTCCGACTTCGGCTCAGGTCACGATCTCGAGGTTCGTGGGTTTGAGCCCCACGTCGGGCTGTGTGCTGACAGCTCGGAGCCTAGAGCCTGCTTGGCATTCTGTGTCTCCCCCTGTCTCTGCCCCTCCCCGACTCACACTCTGACTCTCTCTCAAAAATAAATAAACTGTAAAAAAAAAAAAAAATTAAAAAAAAGAAAATGGCACGGATTTCCTGAGGCTGCTCTGTCGTCCCCAGACCAGCAAGTGCCCCCCTCTGTCCCTCTTCTTGTTCCTCAGGCTCCAAACCACACTTGTCTACGTAACTTATCCTTTGGGCACGATTCAGCTTGCATACTGTGTGCGCACATGTTGTGGCCGCATGAGGGGCAGGGGTCTTAGCAGCCCAGAATGAAGGCCGGAGACGTCTATACAGCGAACCCCCTGGCACGGAGAGTTGGCTTCATTCAAAGAACCACCGTCTTTGGCAACGTGATCAGCAGCTAAAGGCCCAAGCGACTCTTTGTGAAGAAGGGATTCGTTGGCCAAACTCGGCTATGTGCTGATGTGGCTGTGGATAGTTCGGTGCTCTGTGAAGCAGACCTTCCAGTCTATCAACCCTGTTAACCACCGTGCGTGACCTTTGTGCGCATTGCTTCCCTAAGAAAGCCGTCGAAGAACATTCATGAACAGAAGCCCTTCTACCCATGAGCTGCCTACGTGACCCGGGGACACGGCGGTCGTCCTTGAGCTGGCCCAGGACTGCAGCCTCGCGGATCCCGGCTGAGATTCCATCGTGAACATGCTGCCTTCCTCCCCCAGAGCGGTGTCCCCATCTCTGGATTGAGGAAGTGAGGCTTCGCTTCAGGTTTGCTGGCGGATTGGGCTTGCGGGGAGTGGCTCACCATGTGCTGGACCAGCCACGACCGTCCTGCTGCTTCACGGTGTGGCAGCGACTGTTCCCAGGAGCCCCCGAGACTTGGACACTCACCGGCCAGGCGCCCCTGCACCTTCCCGGGCCACCCCGTGTGCTCGGTGCTCCCGACGGCCCAGACCCCGGAGTGTGTCCCCAGAAGCTCCATCCGTGTGGCCCCATGCAGCTCAGCTCCCCCGTCTGTCAGCCTCTCACAACCCTGGGTAGGTTCACACTCCAGTCCAGGAAAGACACCCCCTCACCTCCTTATCACTAGGTCGATTTCCTATTGGTCATTTAATATCAATCATGCAGCCTTCTTCCCACCACAGAATGACTTGAGTCTAGAACAATCTCTACGGCCTGTCAAGGGTCGGCCCATACGGCCAAGACCCAATGGGTAAGCAATCCCAAGTACAGGACAATTGTCGGCTTTCTTTTCTTTTCTTTTCTTTTCTTTTCTTTCCTTTTCTTTTTTTTTTTTTTTTTTTAATGTTTATTTATTTTTGAGGGAGAGAGAGACAGAGCATGAGCAGGGAAGCGGCAGAGAGGGAGACACAGAATCCGAAGCAGGCTCCAGAGCCTGACATGAGGCTCGAACTCACCAACCGTGAGATCATGACCTGAGCCAAAGGCAGACGCTCAACCGACTGGGCCACCCAGGAGCCCCGTGGGCTTTATTTCTAAAGAATTTCCAGGCTTCGTAAATAAAACATATATTTTAAAAGCATGAAACAGATTTTTTTAAGTTCTACTAAGTTTAAATGTAGAAAACTCACTGAAAATAAAGTTCGACAAAGAAAATCATGTACACTCTTATTAAAGTTTTAATTCAGTTTATTTTCAAATTAACTCATAGAAACATTTGCATCAGAGATCATTTATCCTCCAATCAAAATATATTCAGGGGCGCCTGGGTGGCTCAGTCCATTAAACGTCCAACTCTTGGTTTTGGCTCAGGTCATGATCTCGGTTTGTGGGTTCAGACTCCACCTTGGGCTCTGTGCTGACAGTGTGGAACCTGCTTGGGATTCTCTCTGCCCCTTCTGCTCTCAATCTCTCTCTCTCTCTCTCTCACTTTCTCTCAAAATAAATAAACTTTAAAAAGACACACAAAAAGAAAAACAAATTCCCTAAATAGGGTTCACATGTCTTTAACCGCTTTGTTGTTGTTGTTGTGGTTTTTTTTTCAATCACCTTTTGAGATACACTGAGTGATTTTTAAAGTACTTTGGGGAGTCTGTTGAGTGGGAAAAGCCAATGAGAGAAGTGTCTGCAGCCCAATCACCTTTTTAAAAAATACATCCGTTAAGGTGTATGTTACACACATAAAATTACCATGCGGGTGTTTACGAATCCACCTTCGTTTTTCAGTGTCTGCGGTCCATATGTCAGTCTTCTACAGTAAACGTGGAATTCTAGATTAACTCTGATTTAATGGAAGTTCTGGCACAGTGGGGGCCCAGACACCACCTATCTCAGAAAGCTTCTGGAGGTGCGCCCACGGTTGATCTGTCTCAGGGGACTAACACAATATTGTGACACTAAACAAGATCCCTGTACACTAGAAAATTGTGGAGTGACACCAAATATCTATTAAAATATAAGGATGATTTATTTTAACTTTTACTAACATAAATCGAGTGGCAGTAACGTAGCAAGTTGTACCGGGGTCCACACTTCCGTTCTTAAAAAAATTTTTTTTTAATTTAATGGATGGTGACTGTCTTCATGAAGGAGATCTAATATATCGACATTAGTTGAATAGTCCTTAAAAATACTAATTTCTACTCAAGGCTAAATTGTTATTTTATTTAGGTACACTTGTATATTTTAAGAGCTTTAGCATAAAACAAATGAGATTGAACGATTATGCGATAATTAGCGTGTATTGTCAGTTTGCTCCTTTTGAAGTATGACTTCCAATCAGGGATGATGCATTCGTGAATTATTGTTGATTTGATGACAGTTTAATGATAAATAGACACAGCACATTTAGCAGGATAATAATTGAAATACTCACTGAGGTTCTACACACGCTCCCCTCCAGTTCTCTGGATCCTGTTGTCTGCTCAGCCCCGGGCTTTATGATTTCCATGCCCGTGTCTTAGGGAAGGGACACCACGGCAGACCCAAGGAGTAAGTTAAACGGTAGCCTCTTTTGCATTTCAATGCTTTTGCGTCACATTGTGGAAAACGTCACCCTAAAATTCAAGACATGATTTTGGAGAGACTGGATTTTGAGAATTTGGGGTTAAGCCCCAAAGACTAAAGCATAAACTCAATGCCACAGACAATAGACTGGAGACTTCTGACCACAAAAGAGTCTAAAACAAAGTTGACTTCTTCTCATTCCAGACATGAGGCATGGATGAAGCATAATTAGCTGATGGATAGACAGACACATGGCAGAGCTCAGAGGGGAAGTAAAATCAGCAGGCATTATACAATAGGTCAGAATACAAAGCCAGAGTGATGAGTATGGAGTTCACCCGGGAGGGTGTCAGACCCCGAGAGAGTCCCATCCTGGAACCCAACAGCTTGGACTTAGCAGCACAGGAGAGAAGGCCATTCAAGGCAGAATATTAATGGAGAATCTGATGTAAAACCAGGACCCTCTAAGTGCCGACCAGGGTGGGGGAGAGAGGACAAAACCCTCCAGTCCACTAGCCCAGGAAAGCAGCAAGGAGAGTCATCACCTGCCTCTGGTATGACTTAGAACCACCTCCCTCCCAAGAGAAAAATTCCAAGCTGTCACCACGAGCGAGTGGGGATGGACTTAGAATTTGCACAACTCTTGTAGTGCAAGGTTACCACACTGATAAAGTGAAAGCATGTTTCCACACTGCTAAAGTTCTCGGAGCCCCAGTGAACACATCATTGTCCTTTAACACGATCTGCACACTCTGAGATGCCTGTAATTCACAGAGGAAAAGGCTGTCACTGATAAAGATGAAGGTATACGCATAATAAAAATTACACAACAGGGTGCCTGGTGGCTTAGTCGGTTAAGCTTCTGACTTTGGCTCAGGTCATGATTTCACGGTCCGTGATTTCGAGCCCTGCGTCAGGCTCTGTGCTGACGGCTCAGAGCCTGGAGCCTGCTTCCGATTCTGTGTCTCCCTCTCTCTCTGTCCCTTCCCACTTGCACTCTGTCTCTTTGTCTCCCTCTCAACAATAAATAAACATTAAAAAAATACACAACAAAAAGTGGCCAGAAGTTAAAAGATACACCAAAGTAATTAGAAGTGTCAATAAGTAAATAGTCAGAAAGAGATAAATATAAACATAAAATAAACATATTTAAAGTTATTATAGATAAAAGGAGGAATTGAAACAATCTTGGCAAAAGGGACACTAAGAAAGAAACACTCTGAAAAAGAAATAAGTAGAACTTCTCAAACTGAAAAACATAAGCATTGACAGTAAAAATAATAAACAGCATCCCAAACTTAAGTCAAGTTGTTCCTGAATGAGTCAACGTCATCGGTCCTCAGTCTATCCACCTGCCAAAAAAGAATAAATATTCCCTTAAAGAAAAGTAACAAAATTCACAGTTCACAATATAACAAAAATTCCTATATTCAAAATAACAAAATTAATAGATTCACAATACAAAATTCATACATTCAAAGTAAGAAAATTCTTACATTCACAACCTATGGTATTTACTCAAAACTTAGCAAACTTGCAAGAAACAGTGCATGATGAACTAAAAAAACAAGAGACAAAAATTACCATAGACCCACAAGCTATGGAGACCTTGAGGTTGTGGGACAAACTGTAAAGGATGAGTAATCAGTTCAAACATTTTTAAAAATATAAAAAATAGATCACTCAATGGAAAATTTCACTAGGAGAGTGAAATCTAAAAGATAATAAATTAGGAACTTACAACTATAAATACAATACTAGAAGCTAAGAAGTCAACTGATGGGTTTAAGAACTCAGTGAGAGAGAAAAGAAAGCTAAACTCCTAGAAGATGGGTCTGTAGAAATTCCTGCCTGAAAACCCAGAGAAAGAGGGACATGAAAACTGAGAAAAGGATAAGAGTACAGCTCAGACACTGTGGCAAAGGCTAACAGATTTGTAATTGGAGACTTAAAAGAGTAAAAAATGAGGCAGAAAAAAATATTTGCAGAGATAATAGCAAAGAATTTATCTCAAACCTATGAAGACTGTGAACCACATTATTTCAAATCTCTAGGGACCACAAGCAGGGTAAGTCCAAAGAGAAGCACTCTTGGGAATATCACGGGAACACTGCTAAAAACTGGCCCTGAAGAGGAAAATTCTGACATGGGGTCAACAATAAAGCTGACAGCTTACTGTGTGAGAGAAGGGCTGGACAGGAGAGATCGATGGAATCCCACTTGTAAATGTGCTGGAAAAGCACCACACATCGCACTTCTATACCCTGCCAAAGTGTCCTTCCCAAATTAAAGATAAATGTATCTACAGATAAACAGAAACAGAAAGCATTTACCCACAAGAGACATATATTAAAGTAAATATTGGGTCGCCTGGGTGGCTCAGTCGGATAAGTGTCTAACTTTGGTTCAGGTCATGATCTCATGGTTTGTGGGTTCGAGCCCCATGTTGGGCTCTGTGCTGACAGCTCAGAGCCTGAAGCCTGCTTCAGATACTTTGTCTCCCTCTCTCTCTGCCCCTTTCCCACTCTCACTCTGTCTCTCTCTCTTTTTCTATCAAAAATAAATAAACATTAAAAATTTTTTTTAAATAAAGAAATAAAGTAAATATTAAAGAGAGTGCTTTGGGACTTCTGGATAGTAAGAGTGATAACATATTGTGGGTATTCTAATAAAGGCAGAATTTTTAAAAGGTAATCAAAGGGGAGCCCGGGTGGCTCAGTCAGATGAGCATTGGGCTTCAGCTCAGGTCATGATTTCACAGGTCATGAGCTCTAACCCCACATTGGGCTCTGTGCTGACAGCTCAGAGCCTGGAGCCTGCTTTGGATTCTGTGTCTCCGTCTCTCTCTGCCCCTCCACTGCTCATGCTTTCTCTCTCTCTCAAAAATAAACATTAAAAAAATTATAAATAAATACATAAAAGATAATCAAACAATTAAATAGGTGATCACATATAAATAAGTAACACTATTAAACTGGAGCTCAGAGAAGGAAATTACTCAGAGGATAGTCCAGAAAAATCAAGAGACAGAGCATAGGAAAAACAGGAGAGATTAAAGGTATAATACAAAAGCTAGAAACAGAGGCAGTAAATATTTTAAGATGGAAAAGAAGACTGTTTTTACAGAAGCTGCATAAAAATATTCTGAAATTTCACATAATCAAATGTTTCAAAATGCTGTGGGAATACTTTTAAACCCCAAATGTGTGCCTATGTAACATATCATTCCATATGCCTTCCCTGGAGTTTTGGCAAATCCCCTGAGCGATGGCGCTCAGGCCTGGAGCTTCGCTGAGTATGTTTCTTTTTAAATAATCCTGTGTCTACATCCTGGTCTCTTCAGATCTCCTTTTTAAGTCATTTTTGGTTTATTTTTATTTTGTATGGAACTATTGAGTATTTTCTCTTGACAGTTAGTTGGCATGACCAATTGACTGTTTGAAAATGGAGTGCAAGAAATTTTCAGAAATAAAATCAAGACTGAGAATCTTCACGTTGTGTCCGCACAGCTGTGGGAACACAGTCCCCTGTGGGGATTATAAACTCGAGCATAGAAACGGGGAGTGTAAGCGGGAAAATGTTAAGCATAAGTATTGGTGAACATAAAGATATGTTTGGGAAAAAATGTCATAAAATTAGGAGCTTGTGAATTGAAAAACAAGAGGGAAATAATATACTGAACCAAATACCATCAAAGCTGAGGAAATATTGGAGTTAAACATTAAAATTTTGTTACTAAAGATGATGATGTTAATGATAAACTGAATAAAGGTATTCATCGATTTCATGTCCTGAGTAGAGAGTTTTGATTTTTTTATATAAAAAAATGAAACCCTGCCTAATTAAAAAGAAGGGGAAAATAAAGTAGATAAATCTAATTTAATGCAAATAAATAAATAAATAAAGACCCAAAGAAAAAAACGTGGTAAATGAAAAATTTAACAAAAGTGGGCAGAAATTGTACCAAATATGTTAGCAATTAAAACTAATGTAGGGGCGCCTGGGTGGCGCAGTCGGTTAAGCGTCCGACTTCAGCCAGGTCACGATCTCGCGGTCCGTGAGTTCGAGCCCCGCGTCAGGCTCTGGGCTGATGGCTCGGAGCCTGGAGCCTGTTTCCGATTCTGTGTCTCCCTCTCTCTCTGCCCCTCCCCCTGTTCATGCTCTGTCTCTCTCTGTCCCAAAAATAAATAAACGTTGAAAAAAAAATAAAAAAAAAAAACTAATGTAAAAATAATAAATTGTTTTATTTGAAGATAAATATCAGGGAGAAACAAAAGAATATCTATCAGCATCTGGTTTAAAAACGTGAAAGAAAAGTGTGGGGCGCCTGGGTGGCTCAGCTGGTTAAGTGTCTAACTTTGGCTCAGGTCCTGATCTCACTGTTGGTGAGTTCAAGCCCTGCACCAGGCTCTGGGCTGACAACTCAGAGTCGGGAGCCTTCAGGTTCTGTGTCTCCCTCTCTCTCTGCCCCTCTCCTACTTGCATGCTCTCTTTCTCTCTCTCTCAAAAATAAATAAACATTAAAAAAGTATTCATTTATTTATTTATAATATGAAATTCATTGTCAAATTGGTTTCCATACAACACCCAGTGCTCATCCCAACAGGTGCCCTTCTCGATGCCCATCCCCCACCCCCCTGCCCTCCCACCCCCCATCAACCCTCAGTTTGTTCTCAGTTTTTAAGAGTCTCTTATGCTTTGGCTCCCTCAAATTTTTTTTTTAATATGAAAAGAGTAAAAGTGAAATATGCATGTACAGAAAATACCAACAACCAAAGACACTGTAACAGTATCAATAACAAAGGAAACAGACTTTTTGGTAAATAAAACCTATGGGAAAAATAAAGTCATTTCTTGATGATAAAGACAGCAATTCACCGAGAAACTATAGAAGTGCTTATCTTACATGCACGTAATGACATAGACTCAGAATAAATACTCACAAATCTAAAAACAAGAAAAAGTGGACGAATCCATCATCATAATTGCTAAATTTAACCTAATACCCTGAAAATGAATGGAGTGAGCGAGTAAAATTAGTTATAACTTTTTTTTTAATTTGAATAACACAAACTATCAAATTTTATCAAATAGATATCCATAGAACTCTGCCCCCAATGATGAAAAAATTCTCATTCACTCTTAAATACGTCCAATTTCTGAAAGTTTAATTTTCAGTGAAATTCAGAAAAGCACTTGAAAGGTCTGACATTGTTCTATCAGACCATTTTTTATGCACAAAATACCATTAGAAAAAAGAACACAAAATAATAACCAACTATAACATTTAGAAATTAAAAACTCATGTCCCAATAATGTATGTCCCCAGGAAGAAATTATAGCAGAAATTAGAAGGTATCTCAACCCTGCTAATAGTGAGAACATGCGTAGAGTGCACCAACACAGCATTTAGAGGGAAAGTTATTATCTTACATCCATATCCTGCAAAAGGGGAGTGAATATTCATCCACAAAAAAAGCTAGAAAAATAAGGTAAAAGCAAGGGTGCCTGGGTAGCTCAGCCAGTCGAGCGTCTGACTTGATTTCTGCTCAGGTCATGAGCTCACAGTTTGGAGCCTGGTGAGGTCTCTATCTGTCTCTCTCTGCCCCTCCCCAACTTGCTCATGCACGCATGTGAGCTCTCTCTAGAGCCAAATAAATAAATAAATAAAAATAGAAAAATAGGGTAAAAGCAAATTTGGTTCAAGAAGGAGATTCTGGAAAACAAAATAGGAATATAAATTAAATATCAAAGATATTAAGAAAAAATCGCCTGCATTTGCAGCAACGTGGATGGAACTGGAGGGTATTATGCTGAGTGAAATAAGTCAGGCAGAGAAGGACAGATATCATATGTTTTCACTCATTATGTGGAATTTGAGAAACTTAACAGAAGACCATGGGGAAAGGGGAGGGGAAAAAATAGTTACAAACAGAGAGGGAGGGAGACAAACCATAAAAGACTCTTAAATACAGAGAACAAACTGAGGGTGGATGGGGGGATTGGGGGAGAGGGGAAAGTGGGTGATGGGCATTGAGGGGGGCACTTGTTGGGACGAGCGCTGGGCGTTGTATGTAAGCGATGAACCACAGGAATCTACCCCAAAACCAAGAGCACAGTTTACACGCTGTATGTTAGCCAATTTCACAATAAATTATATTAAAAAAGGAAAAAAAATAGCGTGAACAAGACCAATCTTTTCGATAAAAGACTAATAAAATTATACGGGGTGCCTGAATGGCTCAGTCAGTTAAGCATCAGATTTCAGCTCAGGTCATGATCTCACCATTCAAGAGTTCGATCCCCGTGTCAGGCTCTGTGCTGACAGCTCAGATCCTGGAGCCTCCTTCAGATTCTGTCTCCCTCTCTCTCTGTCCCTCCCCTGCTCACGCTCTGTCTATCTCAAAAATAAATTAAAAAATTAATAAATAATTAATAAATAAAAGACCAATAAAAGTATACAACTATTTAAAATGCTGATCAAGAAAAGATTCACATAATGGGGCTCCTGGGTGGCTCAGTCGGTTAAGCATCCGACTTCGGCTCAGGGCATGATCTCACAGTTCATGGGTTTGAGCCCCGCATCAGGCTCTGTGCTGATGGCTCGGAGCCTGGAGCCTGCTTTGGATTCTGTGTCTCCCTCTCTCTCCGCCGCTCCCCCCACTCATGCTCTGTCTGTCTCTCTCAAGAATAAATCAACATTAAAAAAAAAAATTCACATCCAAATCATACATTTACCATAAAATGAAGTATAACAACTAATAAAAATGCACAACTATTTAAAATTAAAAGATTCAAAAAAAATAAAAATTAAAAAATAAAATGAAAAGATTCATATTTAAATAATGTGTAGAATAACTTCAGATAAAGATTTTTTACACTCACACAAAAATGAATTCTATGCCATTTTATGATGCTAGCATAACCTTGACACTAAAGCCAGAAAATGAAAAGTAAAGAAGTAATAATAACAAAATGATTATTCTAAGTACTTTACTTCTATAAAGTTATTTAATCCTGACAACAGCACAGTACGATCATTACTGTTGTCTCCATGTTACATATGAGGCCACGTAGCCCAGAGGGTTTCAATTAGTTGCTCGATGTTCTCATTACTAGGGAGATGAGGGGGAAAAATCTACAAATTAATCACTATTGCATATAGTAGTATATAAATAACATAATATACTATACTATACTATACTATACTATACTATACTATAACATAACATAACATAACATAACATAACATAACATAACATAACATAATATATAATATACTGATATTATATTCCTAAATAAAATTCCTGCAAATAACATCTAGTAAGATAGATAGTAACCTTGAGATGGGGAAGAATTTTTAAAACAAGAAAAAAAGTATATATAAATCACAAAGAAAATACTTGATAAATCTGGCTTCATTATCATCCATAAGTTTTTCATGATAAAAAAAGAACGTAATCGAAAGTACAATACAGTTGATCCTTGAACAACATCGGAATTAGGGGTGCTGACCCCCTTGTGCAGTTGGAAATCCACATATCACTTCTGATGCCCCCAAACTTGACTACTAATAGCCTACTTTTGGCCTTAACAATAACATAAAGTTGATTCACACATATTTTGTAGGGTAGAGACAAGGAAAGGTTATAAAGAAAATCATAAGAAGGAGAAAATACATCACAGTCCTGTATGTATAAGTGGTCATGCACAAGTCAAACCCATGCTATTCAAGTGTCAACTGTATAAACTATCTATTAAGAGAATACATTTTTGACCAAAAAAAGAGGATTGCATCTAGAAAATATTAAAGCCTTAAAAATGTATAACAGACAAATATAAAAACTTCGCAGATGAGAATACCTCATACTTACAAACATATGCTCAACCCCCTTAGACAAATGTAAAGTAAAATAACAACAAAACATATTTTATTCACAAATTGGCTAGAAATATGAGAGCTCAAATCAACCTTGTAGGAGTGTATCTGAGAATACCCACTTTGGGGAAAAATTAGGCAACATGTAGTAATGTAAAAAAAAAAAAAAAAAAAAAAAGTCCTAACTGACTCAGCATTCTGTTTCTGAGAATACATTCTAGAACATTGGTTTTCAAACATGTGTTGTTGTGTTCCCATCAAAACAATTGTAAGATCATATTTATATATTTTATGTTATGTTTACACAATTGTAAATAAGTGATTTGTTGTATTTTAATTGGTTTAAAAAATAAATGTTACACTCATTTTTAAATTTTTCTCATGAAACTCGACTACCACGGGATATCCACCATCATCCATAATAAAATGCCTGAATAAACTCTCTAAATCCCTGAAATACTATGCTCTTTCTCTTAATCTTTGACTTTATATGTCTATTCCTACTTCCCTCAAAGAAATTTGTATTGACTGTTTATTTTTTGAAAGTTGCTCACCCTACCATAAGTCCTACAAAATATATACATGTTACATACACATTTTAAATATTCTGTACTTATAAGGGTTTAGGTCAAAAAGCTATAGTACCACAAATCTTTTGGCAAATAACTGAAAATGTGCAATAAAATAGAAAATGCTAACTTACCTGCAATATATGATCCTGGCACTGATCTGTTAGCAAAAATATGGAGACTTGTGTTTCCTCTCTCTCGGTCTTATGGAGAATGTGAAGCTGAGACACACACGAAGGTAGAGGTCACCACCTAAGCCAGTTGTCCCTGCCAAGCATACACAGATAATGGGAGACAACTCACAGCAAATTTTGTCAGAGTATTAATTTCACAAATTATAATTTTAAGCTAAATGACAGGAAGCATAGATTAGATAGATAGATAGGTAGATAGATAGGAGAGAGAGAGGAAGACAGAGACAGAGACAGGATTCAAAACCTTGCCATATGTTTTTGCTATAATGAATTAGGGTTCTACACCCTTTAATGGTTTTTATTGACACCATTGGCTGTGTTTTTATGGGAAGGCCCCAGCAGCATTGTATTCTTGACAATAGTTTGGGAGTAGAATGGGCAGGATCATTAAATATTGATCATCAGGCCTGTTGTCTCTCTTTCAAGGAAGTCTAACACACCCCCTTTCTCGTTTTACCTTTGACAGAAGACAGAGAAAGAACTAGTATTTCAAAGTGCCCCTTTGTTTGTTTCCCTAGAGGATTTTAAATTGCAGTGAAATGTACCATGTAAGATCGAGGGTGGGAAAGAGTTACTCCCTTGTTTGGAAAGCAGAGGAAAGGAGCTTGCAAAGAAGAGCCATGATATTGGGGAACATAGACAAGGAACAGACCGAAAAACGAAGACGCCGAGATGGTGGGTTCAAGTCCATCACAGAAAACTGAATTAAATATAAATGGTTTAATCTCTCATTAAAAGACAGAGATTGTCAGGTTGCATAAAAAAGAAAAAATACAATGCTCAAATATATATCATCCACAGAAATCCACTGTGACCATGGCACATACAGTTTAAAAGTAAAAACATGGAAAATATGTGTCATGTTAGAATTAATCACGCGGAGTTAGACTGGCTTTATTAATAGCAGACAAAATGGACCTAGCAACATAAGTATTAATGGGGATTTAACAACAACAACAAAAAGACTATCACGATGATGATAAGAAACAAGAACCATTCATCAGGAAGACAAAACAACCTTAAACACGTATGCCTCAAAGAAGCGTCAAAATCCCGGAAACCCTGGCAGATAGAACTGAAGGGAGAAATAAACAAGGTGCATGGGGCTTTCAACAGTCATATTCCAGTAACTAACAGAACGAGCAGATAAAAGTCAGCAACACCAACTTGACACGATTGATATTCATAGGACGTTCCACCCACGGACAACCGAATCCACATTCTTCGCAAATACGTGAAAATGCTATGCTGAACTGCCAAAATTTTTTTCAGTAAATTCAGAGGAATTAAAATCACACAGAGTGTGTTTTCTGGCCCAAGTAAAATTAACTGATAAGAGAAAGACACAGCCCATTCTTCTCTGCCCTCCCGGGCTTCCTTCCCACCTCTCTGCTCCACAGTAGGCTTCCCTCTCTTGTGCTGCAGGAAGCATGATGCCTCTGAGGGCGGCTGGCCCCTCATTCCCTCTACCACACCCCCCAAGACGACCCCATCTCTTCCAAAGCCTTCTGGCCGTGGCCCTCACTGGTCGGGGTGGGGCGCGAAAGCAGAGCGGTGAAATGCTATGGCATGTTCACAAGAAGGTCATGCCCAACTGCCAAGGAATTCAGACCCCATTCCTGTCACTCAGGCTAGGAAACCATTTTCACAAGTGTGGGGGGATGTTGGTAAACGCAGTTTCTCCCGCAGTCATCAAGATTTGGCGCGATGAGGGGCGCCTGGGGGGCTCAGTCGGTTAAGCGGCCGACTTCGGCTCAGGTCATGATCTCGCAGTCCGTGAGTTCGAGCCCCGCGTCGGGCTCTGTGCTGACAGCTCAGAGCGTGGAGCCTGTTTCGGATTCTGTCTCCCTCTCTCTGACCCTCCCCTGCTCATGCTCTGTCTCTCTCTGTCTCAAAAATAAATAAACGTGAAAAAAAAAGATTTGGTGTGATGATAATACAATATTTTGTCTGCTCTCACTATACTGTGTGTCAGACCTCTGGGACGTATTCACTACCCATTGCCAAGTTTGTACCCTTAAACAATATCTGTTCTATCCCTCCACCACCCCCCCACCCCCAGTCCCTGGTAACCACTATTTACCAGATCTTAATTATTCTAACCACTAAAAAGAAATGATAATTATGTGATGTCACAGAGGTACTAATTATCACCACAAGGACTATCATTACAATCTATAAAGGTGTCAGATTGACATGTTGTGCACCTTGAATGTACACTGTGTCAAATATATTACAATTAAGAAAAACATTTGGTGTGAAATACACACAATTTGACGAATTAAAGAATCCGAGGCCACCCATGCGTCTTCCCGGTGTGTTTTTTTCTATGGAAATGGATCATATGGTCATACCCCTACCCCAGTCACTGTCTCGTGGGCTAGCAGCGTGAAAACAGGCACAGCGCTGGGACAGACACTCGTGGCTGTTCTTCTTGGGGCTCCTGGCTGGCTCAGTGTGTGGAACATCTGACTGCAGCTCAGGTCATGATCTCGCGGTTTGTGGGTTCGAGCCCCGCGTCGGGCTCTGTGCTGACAGCTCGGAGCCTGGAGCCTGCTTCCGATTCTGTGTCTCCCTCTCTCTCTGCCCCTCCCCAGCTCTCTCTCTCCCTCTCTCAAAATAAATAAATAAAAACTTAAACATTTTTAAAAAAATACATTATTCTCAGGGATCCTGGCTGGCTCAATGGGTAGTGGATGGAGTGTGGGACTCAGGGTCTCTGGGTTGTGAGCTCGAGTCCCATATTGGGTATAGAGATGACTTAAAAATAAAATCTTCAAAAGTGAATAAATAAATAAAATAAAAAAATAAATAGGTTATCACTCTTGTACATTCCACAGACACATCAGCCATTTAACTTTTAAGAGTCTGGAATATGCAACAATTTGTATCTGAAGACAGAAACAGTGCACCTTCTCCTAAATCATTCTGGTGAATTTTGTCACAAAGAAAAACAAATTTTAAATCAATGGGCAAGCTTTAAAAATGTACACGTAGGGCCTTGGTAGTTCAAATCATATAACGAGGTTTTGGGGTTTTTTTTTAATCTCATTTTATTCTACTGCCCCACTTTTGCTCATCCTAGGCTTTGTTAGTTTAATTGTATTTCCTACTCAATCTATTGATGCGCAGTATTGTCTTTCGAAAACATTGTTGGTATTGGCATTCATTGTGAAACCACACTGGTCACAGACACTTATGTTCAGCGTTCTTCTTCCTTATTATAATATTATAATAATGAGTATTATTATCTTGTTCTTACGTTTGAATTTTTGACCCTTTTCATACTCAACTGGAACAGGCTTTCAGGGGTTTTTTCCCTCAATAATTACATAGAACTTCCTGTCTTTAAATACTTGAAAATATCCATAACTTTTATATTTGAATAAAACTCCAGTGGCTACAGAATTCTTGGGAAAAATTCCCTTTCTTGTTTACTCCTGGCGAGTCTCAAAATGTCTTCACCTCCTTCCACAGGCCCTGGGCTCATAACATCCCTATCTTCTGACATCATCTCGAGAGACACCAGAGACACCTGGTTTTGGCTTTATTTTTTTATTTTCTTTGAAGTTCATAGGATATTTCTTTTTCTACAATTGAAAATAAATTAAAAAAAAAAAAAAAAGAAAGGACAGATGGGACGCCTGGGTGGCTCAGTCGGTTAAGCATCAGACTTCGGTTCGGGTCATGATTTCACAGTTCATGAGTTCCAGTCCCCCGTTGGGCTCCGTGCTGACAGCTCAAAGCCTGGAGTCTGTTTTGGATTCCGTGTCTCCCTCTCTCTCTGCCCTTCCTCTGCTCATGCTCTGTCTCTCTCAAATAAATACCCCTCCACTCTCATGCTTTTGTCTCTCAAAAATAAACAAACATTAAAAAAATGAAAAAGTTAAAAAAATTTTTTAAAAGAACAGAATATGATTATTAACTTTTTGGTTTTTTTGGCACAACTGTTTTTAAGACGCACAGAGATCTTTTCCCAGGAAAATGTTCTAGATATTATTGACAGATTGACAAATTGGTCTAATTTATTAACTGTGATTTCTAATAATCATAATTACCCACATGGTAGAAATCCTTTTTTTTTTTTTTTTTTTTTATCTTCATCGTCCACTGATTTGCAAGCCTTTGGGGTTTTTCCCGGACATTCTGGAGGAAGCTCAGGTCAACCTTTCCCATTCCTGATTCGCTATCCTGCGTAAGGGGCTCCCCTGTCTATGCCTCCAACAGGAATTGAGGTACAGAGTCCATTTGAGTTTCCCTTTGCCTTTTTCTCCCGCAAGTTAACTCTCATACGTGTGTGTCCACTTGACCGCTCCTGCAGCTCTCTGCTCTCTTTCATGGCAAGGGCAACTGTTTGCCCACCCCTAGGAGAAATGTCCTTCTGTGACCTGCGCCAACTGAACTGTTGGGGGGGGGGCGCTTCCTTCAATTTCTGTGCCCCTAGTGCATATCCGCTGAGCACAGAGCTAGCTCGGGCACACACGCCGACCTCTTCTTTGGGCTTGGACACCTGTGAGCACGGGTGGGTGGGTGAAAGGCTGGTGTGGCTCACCTGCAGAAGGCACAAAAGGACGCAGCCCCTCCTGACACTTGACAGGCTCCACCCTTCCCATCTAAGCCAAGAATGTGGGTTGATATGCATAATCCCTGAACCAGCTGCGTGCCTCAAAGGGGTTCTCCCCACCTGGGACCCTAATGGCCTGGAGTGAAAACAACTCCTCTTCCCAATGTCGCTTTGCTTACTACTGTGGGGAATCCTGTACGTGAACCCGATGGGAGGAAAAGAACCACCTTTCCCCTGTCCCCCACCCCCTCCGGCCCCCCCCCCCAGCATTTACTGCTAGGCTGACCTCTTCCTGAACGCACACCAGCTTTGCTGCTCAGCGGCCGAGAGCAGGACTCTGGGTGCCCCAGGACGTAGCTCCGGAGACAGTAGGGGAAGCCACCCCCCGGTCTCCGGGGCAGGGCGATGTCCAGGAGACCAGAACTCAGGTGAGGTACCTGGGGGAGTGCGTCCTCGGTGCTGCTCTGGGCGCACGTCTCACAGATAGACGCACGTGGTCAATGACAGGGATATGGAAACCCATGCATGTCGTGCTTCTGCTCTCCCTTAACTCTACCCTCTTGTGTGCATCATGATTATTTCAGTGTCCAGTGGCATTTCAGAAAAGAAAACATCAGGTTCTCATGGTTAAACGCCAAATATACTCATTAAAAAATACATTCCCTGGCGCTCGGGGGGCTCAGTCAGTTGAGCATCCAACTCTTGATTTTTGCTCAGGTCATGATCCCAGGGTCGTGGGATCGAGCCCCATGTCGGGCTCCACACTGAGCATGCAGCCTGCTTGGGATTCTTTCTCTCTCCCTCCCTCTCTCTCTCTCTCTAAAAAAAAAAAAACAAAAACAAAAAACAACTTTGCAAACAAAAACCGTTTTGGAGACTACATTTGCTTTATTTTTTTTTATTTTTGTAACATTTACTCATTTTTGAGAGACAGAAGGAGACAGAGAGTGAGCAGGGGAGGGGCAGAGAGAGAGGGAGACACAGAATTCCAAACAGGCTCCAGACTCTGAGTTGTCAGCACAGAGCCTGACGTGGGGCTCAAACTCGCAAACAGTGAGATTGTGACCTGAGCCAGAGTCGGATGCTTAACCAACTGAGCCACCCAGGAGCCCCTACATTTGTTTAAATGGCCCAACCCATCATGTTGCAGGTTACTATCCCGACTGTATTTCTTATGAATAAAACAAACAAACAAAAAAGTGAAATTGCTTCTCCTGCACAAAATATAACTGGACTTTTCTAATCAAGGGAGCTGCAACTTTTGAGAATGTTTTCTTCACTGTTGTAACCAAGCGGAACCACCATTCCCCCACCCCCACATCAGTCACTGCACCCTAAAAGCACCTGCCAACCCAGTGTTTCCTTTCTTGGTGCTACGGCAGCTGAGGCCACCCCGAGACCCTTGGTCTCTCCAAGACACGGTCCACCAACATCATCAGCCTTACAGGATTTCTGTCTTCTTACATGAGTGTCCGAAGAATCAGAAATATATCCGTGGTGCCAGATCAGACATACCGTTTTGTTTAGTTTTCTTTTGAAAGTCCGTGTATCACATCCAAGAATGCAAATTGGTTGGATTTCTGACAATGTGGGCCTTTGTGTTGGTACAAATGAGAACACTGAGAACATCCTCCCCCTCGAAACCCACAGCTCAGCTGCAGAGACCGCTGAGAACCCGGTACCCCAACGGTGAAGCAGAGTGTGCACGGAGAGGAGCATGGCAGAAGCTTCTGGAAATTGTAACTTTCCCATGAAAATTGTGGAGCCGTTGTTTTAATTTCCTTTGCCTGGTTTTCCCTTGGAGATCCGGAACCCACCCTATGCTAAAATACATCTCATGAAAGCCTCAATCATGGAACGTCTGGCTATTAGCCTTGGAAGCAAGACAGAGGTTTTATTCAAGCATAAAAAATTAAAAAGACACACACACACACACACACACACAAAATGAACAAGATTTTCACTGGTGTTGATTAAGCTAGCTTAGTTTGTCTAATATCTGTGTGTAATTAAGTCATAGTTCTGTACATACATATTTAAAGAAATATTATTGAAATTCTTCATATAAATTAATTAATCATTACAAATCAATGGACTTATTTCACTCTCAACATATATATGTACAGCGAAGTGCATTTTGCAGAAAAGCAAGAGGTGAAACTTCACCTCCCTAAATGATACTGTATTTGTAACCTCTGTTTGTCTATACATTGAAATAAAATGTAGGGCTTCACTTATCAGCAGTTTGTGTAGCCAAGTCAAATATCATAGTAACTTTTGAAACAACCACTTTGTAAAATGTATTCTCATTCCAGACTTGTTTCCCCAAAGGGACCGGATTCGTGAGCCATTAACGCAGTAGCGGCCACAAAGCCCCGGATGCCAGGCACGGACGGGTGCTCATGTTTCCCACGGTCGCCGGGAGCGGTGCGTCTGGTTGCTGGACAGCCGGGCCTCTGCCCTTCCCTGCACGCCCTCTCCGCCGAGACCCTGCCGTTCCCCAGCAGCCAGTCTGCGCACTTCCTTACTCCATTCTGAGCTCCGCGTGTGGGGTGCTCTGGGTGACGGGATGTCAGCAGGGGTGGAGGCAGCGGTTTGCAAAGGGCAAGCGTGCTTCCTTCCTCTCTGCGGCTGTGGTCCACGGGGGGGTGACGCCCTGCCCCTGAGCCGAGACACCCGGTGTCCTCGCCGGGCCGTTCCACATCAGCCGGTGGTGGGCAAGCCCAGCCCGAGCCAGCAAAGCCACCTAACCCAGGCGGACCCGACCACAGGCGCCTGCGGAGCTGGGATCAGATCAAGCTGGCCCAGACCGGCGCGCCCTGGACTAGCCAGACTCGGGACGCCACTGGGGTGCGCCTGTAGCCCTGAGAGTCTGCGGGTATCCCCTCCCCCCCCCCCCCCCCCAGGCTGCCTGGTTCTGGGGGGACAGCCAGTCACATTGCTCTGCCACTCAAGTCCAGACAGGTCCCCGGGAGTCTCTTCACTGGGACCTGAATCCCAAGCAGAGTCCATGAGCACAGCAAACATGGCAAGGCTGCCTCCTCCAGGAAGGACGCCTGTGATGCCACTACTCCCTGAAAGCCAGTGTCCGTCCTGGTCTCTGCCATTCCCGCCGGCTTCTTCCACGCGGCACCTGCTTCTCGTCCATCAGCTCCTCTAGGTTTTCGCGGTCACTGTCACCTCATGTTGCTTCTGTCCCAGAACGCGGACTGGGGCTCCGTGGCGGGCAGTAAGCCGAGGCCGGGAATCAGCGAGGGTGGCGGTGAGGGCGGCCTGCCCCGCTGGGGACCGCGCCCCAGGCAGGAGGGAGCCCCCCTGGCCGCCTGGGCTCGATGTTCATCCCCCCGCCCGGTGACTCTGGGCCAGTAGCTCACCCCCCAGCTGTGAAGCGGGTTCACAACAGCACTGATTGTAGAAAAGTCTTGTGAGGATCTAATCAGGTAACGGAAGCAACTGCTCAGCTCGGTGCCTCTGCACTGTCTCTCCCTCCTGCCTTTGAGGGAGAAGGAAGCAGGACGAAAGCTGTTAGAGCCTTCCTCGCAAGGACGGGGACAAGGGGACACGTGGCATGTGGCAGCTGTCCGGCGAAGGACGGGACACCTGTCCCGGGCATCGCGGGGAGAGACGCACTCCCACTGGCAAGACAGAGGCCAGGAACGTCCTGCAGGGCTGGGTCTCTGTGCTTGCGACTGGGGACGGGAGAAGGGTTGTGGCAGCACTGGGTGCTGCTGGATGGAGTTTTCTGGCTGGGGTGGGATGGGCTTGGGAGCCAGTGAGGGGGAGGCAGGCGGGGCGGCTGGGTGGCTGCTATGGCGGCCCGACCAGACCTGACAGATGTCTCAGCCAGGGTCTGACCGGGGCTGGAGGAGGTGGGCCCCCTGGGGATGTCCTCACCGTGCGGGGGCTTCGCCTCATGGATGGGGGGCTGTGGGAGGACAGGTTCCGTGTGAATTCAAGAGAGACACGCGGGGGGGGGGCAGGGGGGTGAGACTGGGAAGAGGGATTTGGACTCTTCGAATCTGTGACGCTGTCGTGACACATCTAAGAAGAGGTGACCGAGGGTGGCAGGCTCAAGGGGCCACACGCGCTGGTCACAGAGACCCTGGGTCCTGGAGGTGTGGACCGTGCTCGGCTGAGGCCACAGTGAGGGTCCAGGGGTGAGGAGGGCGGGTAGACCATGTGACACACATCCCACACTCCCAGCCCCTGGGCGACCCCCTCTCCCTGCCTCTTGCGTCCTGCGCCTCCCAATCTGTGATGGGCTTGGAAAGCGGCTCTGGGGGCCTCTAAAACTTGTCCAAGGAACAGGTTCCTCAGCCACTTAACGGGGTCCCGGGTAACACACAAGGTTTCACCTCCAAGTGCCGCGACCCCGGTAGGTCTGAGCAGAGAACGTTCACGTTTGCTTTCTGGTTCTTGCCCACACTGTTTACAGGTGAGTGTGTCAGTGGCTTGGGTTCCCAATAAGTAAAATTTTGCTATGACATCACAGGAGAGACATAGGGAGAGGGGAGGTGGGCACATCCTCACGGTATAAGAACATCCCTCAGTGCTCGCGTGATGGATGGAGGAATCACTCGCAGAAGGATTCTCGTATCTGAACTTATCTAACGCATTCTTTCTCTGGCAAATGGCAGCTGACTCCAACCAAGGCCATAACTATTTACTGAGTAGCTTCTGTTTCCATCTATGTGGCTGATACTCAGGAGACTGGAGTCACACGTCCGATGACATCTATAGAAGATAAGAAATCTATCCATCACCTCGTCTGTAATCCTCAGCATATATTGAGTGAAGGTAAGTTTCCATAAGATAAATCTCAAATATATAGATAAATATAATCAACAGCCCGGCTTCTGGAAGCCTAGCTTGTGAAAATATGGCCCTATCAACTCTGTGTTAAAGTAATAATTCTGTGTATAGAGGGTGCACGCACACACGTACACAGACATGCATGCACACACATACACACGGGCACACCCGCGCACACACACGCACACGATATCTGGCACCTATTTATTCCAGGTTTTGTGACTTTGTTATTAATGGTTTTCTTTTGATCGAGTTCCTCTTTTGTGCCCAACCTGAGAAATGCCTGATCCACTTTGTTTGACTTAATCGTCATAAATAACTTTTGATGTGGATGCTCACGTTTCACAGACAGGGAAGCGCTATGAATTGTGCCCAGAGTCACATCAATTATCTCATGAGTGACAGAACATGCGTTCCAACGGAGGAGCGTCATGAGTTTGTCAAACTCAGAATATCTAAAGCCAATCCTACCACGCCCTTGACTTGTTTACTTACGTGATAGATGTCCCCGACCAGATGCACCGAGACACAGACACCAGCTAGCCTTTGCAGGTCCCAAGCCTGGGTCCGGCGGACGACCGATTGTTACCCGCGAATCCCATACGTGACCCCCGAGGCTCGGGGACGGGTGGGTTGGAGCCCCCGACTCCCCAAGTTATCAGAAGCACTGGAGGGCAGCAGCCTCCCGTCCGCTCCCTGCCTCCGGGCTGCTGGCCTCCTGCTGACCGCACAGCCCTCAGCTCAGCATCACCAATGGAAGGAGAAGTAAATAAATCCTAATTCTGAACCCGAACAAAGATCACAACCTCCTCGTCTCCTCTCATTACTAACACAGGTAATGCACATCAATTAATCAGTCACTGTTTACTCCGGGCACCTTGGGGCAGCCCCCCTACCCGGGCAAAGTGTCCCACTGACCCCCCAGGGGCCGAATGTGCTGAATGGCAGGTGAAATGCAGACCCCAGATCAGCAGGTCCAAGCAGGCTCTGCCTTTCCAAAGAAGGAGGACATGGGAAGAAACGCTGAGATTAAATGTCGCTCCTGCAAGAGAGAGCACCCTTCCTTGGAAAGTGGAGGAAGGAGAGTCTAGGAGGGCGAACACAGAGGCTGGGCCGTTCAAGCACGCTGGGAAATGAGGAGAACGATCTCTCTGCAGCAGGAAATTTGTGGACAAGGCTGTATTTCGGGCTTAAGCCAGCTCAGAGACAACATGTTGCCACCTTACAGCATAATATTTGTAATAAGCCGGGTATTGGTGATACCGTACTTCAGTATGGCATCTGTAATAAGAGGGTTCATCAATATGCAGCACACAAAACGTGGCAGCCTTCTGGGCAGGAACTGGCAGGCTGATTCTAGAACGTGCCCGCGTGGCTCAGTCGGTGGAGCGTCCGACTTCGGCTCAAGTCACGATCTCACGGTTCGAGGGTTCGAGCCCCGCGTCGGGCCCTGTGCTGACAGTTCAGAGCCTGGAGCCTGCTTCAGATTCTTTGTCTCCCTCTCCCTCTGCCCTCCCCTGCGTGTACTTTGTTTCTCCCTGTCTTTCAAAAATAAATAAACATTGAAAACATTAAAAATCAATAAATACCTAAAATAAAATGTGTATGGAAAGGCAAAAGGCCTAGAGCGGCCCAAACAAACTTGAAATAGAACAGAGTTCTAGGATTTGCATTTTTATTTTGTAACTTGCGGCCAATCTCCAATAACCAAGGAGGTGTGGAAGGAATGGTGTGAAAGGGCCCTGGAACCGTCCTGTGCCCCAGAAGCGAGAAGTGATTTTCAACAACGGTGTCGAGATGACTCAATGGATGAAGGAAAGTCTTTTCAACAAATGGCGTGGAAGCGACTGCATACCGTGTGGGGGGAACCCTAACCCAACCTACACCCCACGCTTCCGTCCCAGGGTGCCTTTCATCAGCTGGGGGTGGATTGTGGACCTAAATACAGTGGTTCCGTGGGTAAAGCTTCTAGAAGGAAATGTAGGAAGAATGTTTCACAACGGCAGGCCTGGCAAGAATGTCTTAGATAAGACACAAAGTGTGTTAAACAAAAAGGAAAAACATTGACAAATTTGTCTTTACCACTTTTAAACATTTGTGATATGGAGAACACCCCTAAGAAATGGAAACACAAACCACAGACCAGAGCTTACACCCCTGACACATGACCTGTACCCAGAATCCACAAACCTCACAATTTAATAATAAAAAGACAATCTGATGCAAGCAGGCAGAGTATTTGAAGATAGACTTCAAAAAGGAAGATGTAGGAACGGCCGACCAGGCACAGAAAAGCGTTCAATATCATGAGTCGTCAGGAAAATGCAAATTCAGGCCACAGTGAGGAAGCACTCTAGGCCCAATGCGGCTAGAATGAAGGGTGCAGGGGCGCCTGGGCGGCTCAGTGGGTTGAGCGTCCGACTTCGGCTCAGGTCATGATCTTGCAGTTTGTGTGTTCAAGCCCCACCTCAGGCTCTGTGCTGACAGCACAAAGCCTAGAACCTGCTTCGAATTCTGTGTCTTCCTCTCTGCCCCTCCCCACTCATGCTCTGTCTCTCTGTCTCTCTCAGAAATAAATAAACACTAAAAAAAATTCAAGGGGCACCGGGTGGCTCGGTTGAACATCCGACTTCGGCTCAGGTCATGTCTTCTGGTTCACGAGTTCCACCCCGACATCGGGCTCTGTGCTGACAGCTCGGAGCCCGGAGCCTGCTTCGGATTCTGTGTCTCCCTCTCTCTCTGCCCCCCCCCCACTCATGTTCTGTCTCTCTAACTCTCTCAAGAATAAATAATAAACAGGGGCGCCTGGGTGGCTCAGTCGGTTGAGCGGCCGACTTCAGCTCAGGTCACGATCTCACAGTCCGTGAGTTTGAGCCCTGCGTCGGGCTCTGTGCTGACCGCTCAGAGCCTGGAGCCTGTTTCAGATTCTGTGTCTCCCTCTCTCTCTGACCCTCCCCCGTTCATGCTCTCTCTCTGTCTCAAAAATAAATAAACGTTAAAAAAAATTAAAAAACAAAAAAACAAAAACAAAACAGTACATAACTGGGGCCCATGGGGGGGTGGGGGGCTCAGTCGGTTGGGCGTCCGACTTCGGCTCAGGTCACGATCTCACAGTCCGTGAGTTCGAGCCCCGCGTCCGGCTCTGGGCTGATGGCTCAGAGCCTGGAGCCTGCTTCCGATTCTGTGTCTCCCTCTCTCTCTGCCCCTCCCCCGTTCATGCTCTGTCTCTCTCTGTCTCAAAAATAAATAAAACGTTAAAAAAAATTTTTTAAAAAGAATAAATAATAAACATTAAAATTTTTTTTAAATAGAAAAAATTAAGGTGTATGACAGCAAATGTTGGTGGGGATGTGGCATGATTAACTCTCCCTTGTTGTTGAGATTCTCATAAATTCCACTTGGAAAACCTTTCTGGCATGTTTTTAAGTAGGCCCCATACTAAGCACGGAGCCCAACGAGGACCCGAACCCACGACCCTGAGATCACGACCCAACCTGAGACCAAGAGTCAGATGCTCAACAGACTGAACCACGCAGGTGCCCCAACCTTTTGCCAATTTGTTAACATTAAGTTAAACATACCCTCACTCCACCAACAGGAGTTCCAGTCTGAGGAATCCACTGAAAGAAATGAAAACCTACGTTCACAGACGCGTGGGCAGGAAGGTAGTGGACCTGTATTCACAGTGGCCCCAGAGTGGATGCAACGAAATTGGGGATCCACGGGAGAGGAGGCCCACACATTCAGCGGAGCACGGCTCACCAAGAAGAAGGAGGGTGCTGCTGGGGCCCTGGGGGTCGGGTAAGCGTCTGACTCCGTTTCAGCTCGGGTCATGATCTTGTGGTTCGTGGGTTCGAGCCCCACGTCAGGCTCTGTGCTGACAGCGTGGAGTCTGCTTGGGACTCTCTCTCTCTCTCTCTCTCTCTCTCTCTGCCCTTCCTTGCTCTCTGAAGTACAGTCTCCTGAAAGTGCCTGGGCCCCAGGAACACGAGTAACACACAGGACACGACTGGAAGCTGAACCACACGTGAGACACAGAACCAGTAAATATTAACAAGAACTGCGGAGAAGAGTGTCTCCACAACAAAGACATAATTTGACCTTCTAACAAAATCGAAGAGAATTCCAGAGAATTATGTGATGAAATACACGAAAGGGGAAAAAAATGGATTTAGTCTGAAATTTTACATGACGTGAATAAACTCTCCAGAGAGAGAGGGCTGAGGTCCTGGGGTTTTGCACCTCAACAGTATCGATTAATAAAAGAAAAAGAACTTGTATATAAAAGTAGACGAGAAATGAAAATAACTCACCACAGCAAAACTGTCGACATTATTTGATAGGGCAAGAAACTATTTAATTTAAAAATTCATACACCATGTAATCCCACATAATCAGACTGATTTGTACCACTGGCAAGCTCAAGATCTGATCTATATTCAATTTGGGTCCAACTTGCTCTGTAGACACTAAATTGAAGCTGGACCACATTGTCGAACAGACAAACACCACGCACAGAAATTATATAAGCTTTCGGAAGCTCGATTTAAAAACAAATTAGATGGCCACTTTCTCTCATCTTATAAGGTTATAGTTGAATCGCCTAAACGTACCATCATTGTTACGTAGAGAAATCCAGAACAGTCATGACGCTTGAGGAGTAAGTTATTTTATTTTCAAGGAGATCAAAGTGATTCCTGAGCTACCAAATGAAATGAAAGCATTCAAGTTAAGTCGCCCTAGAACGGCTGGGTGGTTACCCAGAAAAGGTTACTAACGCCGGATGAGTGTGTGTATGTAAGCGTGTGCATGTGTGTGCACACGAGTGTGTGTGGGTTACACACGTCTGAGTGTGCATGAGTGCATGGGTGAGCGTGTGCGTGGGTATGTGCATGAGTGTTTGTGACACATTTAATAACACAGACGCTCATGCAATCTCAGCCTCAACTCTATTAATTTAAAAATCATTCTTAATGTCTTAATCTTGTTCAAAATTATATTATTAGATCAAAAACAATAATTTCCAAATGGTGTGTCACGTGCGACTTCCCCCCCTCCCCGTGTGTTTTTGTCTACATAAAGCAGGGTCAGGGAGCCCGGGTGGCTCAGTTGGTTGAGGGTCCGACTTCGGCTCAGGTCATGATCTCACGGTCTGTGGGTTCGAGCCCCACGTTGGGCTCTGTGCTGACCGCTCGGAGCCTGGAGCCTGCTTCGGATTCCGTGTCTCCCTCTCTCTGCCCCTCCCCTGCTCATGCTCTGTCTCTCTCTGTCTCAAAAATAAATAAACGTTAAAAATGTTACATAATGCAGCATCAAGACGTGAGTTGGGTCCAGAAGACGAAGGCAGACGACACCCGTGGGCCAGTCCAGGCCGTGCTGTCTCCAGTCACCGATTTTGAATCTGAAGACCGACGCTGACCAGGGAAGCTCTCCTGACCGCTGGTTGGCATCGCCAACCTCCAGCCCCGATGGCAAGCAGACACGGCAAACCCACGGGAGTACGTGGCACGCTGGGCAGGTGTGAGCAGAAACCTCCCAGCCCCGGTGGCCCGGTCCCTCCGTGCCTCTGCTGCAGAAAGCCTTGCTCATGTGAGTAGTCAGAAGGGCTCCCACTTGCCACGGTAGGAGCTTAGCAAAGTGCGTGGCTGTCCGGGGTCGGAGGCCCACGCTACCCGCCTCCCTGGCCGGGCGGGTGGTGCCGTCGGCTCTGCCCTGTTTTTCAGGCGAGGGGGGAAAGCACGTTTTGAAATGCACCAGCTCATATATTATCTACGAGCTAAGTGCCGGCCGCGCACCGAGCTCGATCAGAGGAGCTAAACTTCTGTAAACAACCAGAAACGGCTGTGCAAATGCCATTTTCTGGACATAAATAACAGAAACATATGGCCCGAGACAGGAAGTAGGGGCTACCTGGATAGATTGATATCCTGCTCGACAAGTGGCGATATTTATGACACGATCCCGCCTGACGGAGGAAGGAGGGGCGGTCAGCTAATGACTTTTTCATGAACTCTGCGGAGGCACACACCGACCCCTGCGAGCCTCGCTGGCGCGCGGGTCCTGGGCGCCTGTTGCTACATATGGTCACTGTCGAGGAAGAAGAGGTTTCTCCCGGAGGCCGAGAACGAGTCCCCGTGCCCAAAGCAACTCCGAGGCACCACAGATTCGCACGGGGAGCAAGCCTCGCGCAGAGTTGACCCAGAAGATGACTCCTTCTGTGACAATCGCCGTCCCCGCGCTTGACCGGCGGGGACGAGCGTGTGCTGAGACCACGTGGGAAGCCAAAAGGCGCAGGTGTACGTGTGACCCACACTTCATATCCCGTCGTGGACCCACCAGGACCCCCGCAAGCGCCGGCCGAGTTTCTCACGTTCTGTGGGCTCAAGCGCGAGCTTTTGCCTTGACGCACGCTGGCCTGGGCTCCACATGCGGCTGTCCTCTGGCGCCCACATGCCCTCCGCTTCAGGCACGCTCATTCTGGGCCAAACTCGAAGGGCCGGGTTGCCGCCACTGAGCTCGGTTTCACCGATAACGGACGGAGTGCTTTGCGTGAAGTTCTTTCAGGCTGGAAACATGCTGCTTAAAATAAGACCCGCGATAATGTAGGCAGATCTCCCCTTGGCCTGGCTCGGCCCCGGCAGCCCCCGTCCCCTCTCTCAGCCCCCCGGAGCCAGGCTTCTCCAAGGGGCCCGAGTCTCCAGGTGGCCTCCCCCGTTGTCCTCTGTCCCGGTCTCACACAGGGGCCCGGTGGCTGCGGGCAAACTGAGCCGCGGCGGTCTCGTCCGTCCTTCCTCTTCCCCGTCTCCTGGAACATTCCCTCACAGTCTCCTTCCTACAGCCTGTTCTTCTGTCCGAGCTCGGAGCCCTAAGACTCCTCGCCGGGTGCTCTTTCGGTCACCGTCCACAGAGGACCCCTGGCCAGGCCTTCCCGAGCCCTGAAGCGAGCGCGGGCAGCTGGTTCCGGGGCAGGTGCTGGTTCGGCGGGTGTGGGTGGGGCCTGTGTCCAACCAGCTTCCGGGTGAGGCTGCCTCAGCACTTCCCTGGCTCTCTCCAGGCGGCAGGGGCAAAGGTGATCCCCTGGGCTTCCTGCTGGTGTCTTCTAAGCGCCACAAGTCTTGAACGTGTCTCTTCAGTCTAGTCACGCCTCCCCAGCCCCTACCGCTAACTACCACGTCCACCTGGCCGTCCGGTCGACCTCTCAAGGTGGCCCTGTCTGCAGGACAGGCCCTGGTGTCCTACCCCTGGACCAGGTTGGGCCATGAAATCAGTACCCTTCCCAAGGCTGAGGCCAAATCCAAACCACACCTAACTCATCAAAAAGTGCTCTTAGCTTTGGTCTAGCTCTTAGACCAAGGTATCCCCGAGTCAGACCACTTCTCCCCACCGTCTGCTGTTGCCACTCTGAGCCACCACCTGTGGCCCAGATACAGTCCGGCCCCTCTAGCCTCCTGTCACTCAGAAGCCAGGCGGCCCCTTCTCTGCCCAGGGATGCCCCCAGTGCCCAGAGGAAATGCCCGGGTCCCACGTGGCCCTCTCAGACTTACCCCACTCCCCTTGCCCACCTCACCCCACGCCGGCCACTCTGGCCATCAGAGAGCTTCTTCATGCGCCACACCTGCTCCCACCCCCGGGTCTCGCCCTGGCCATCCCGTGCGCCTGGACGCTCTTCCTGTGGGTCCCCGTGCTGTGCTCTTAAACACAGCTGGTCCTTCTGCTTTGTTTCTGGTTCCTGGTCCGTCTCCCTAACAGGGGAACTCCAGGAAGGCAGGGTGTTGGTCCCCCAGCGCCGGACACAGCCGGGCTGATCCAGAATTACTCGCAGAATAGAGACGCGAAGGGTCAAAGGAAGAGCACAGATGGAGAAGGAGTTCTAAATCTAAAAGGAATTCACATTGATTTGTGGATTCGTGGTCTGCCCAGACAAGTCCGTTAGCGGAAAATGTTTCTTTGCTAGTTCTACTTAAAAATATTTAATAGTGAAAGAAATGGAGAAGAAGCCGGATACCAGCCAGCCAGCAGCCAGGGTGTTTGGCCACCCTCCAGTGCCCCTGGACGGTGTGGCCTCTTCCCGTGGGAACAGCCTTTCCTGCCATCTCTACCCGCTCACTGATCCCTCCACCAACGACCTCGTTTCTTGTGTCTCTACGGAAATCTGAGCAGGCAGAAGAGAGTGACTTTGCCTTCCCATCCCAGAGCCCCCAGACTCCAAGTATCTGTGCCTCCCTCTCGCCCCTCCTCCCGGTCCTGTGGGTAGGCCGTCTCCTTCTAGCTGAGGCCAGCTCTCCCCCAGGCACTGAATACGGGGTGACACCACATCTGGGGTTGCCCACACGACTCTTGATTGTGCCTGTTGTCACTGGTGCCCCCTTTCATTCTCAAGAACGTCCTGTTTTTTTTTTTTTCCAAAAAAAATCTATAAGAAACATTAACGAAACAATTGATGAGATTGGAACATGAATTAGGATTAAATTTTAGCATTGCATCAACAGTAACTTTTCTTATTTTGAAATTCGTCATGCGGTTGGGCAAAAAAAAACAAAAACCATTAAATAGGCACTGAGGTGTTTATGGGTGAAAGGTCACAATATCTCCACCTTACTTTCAGAAAGTTCGGGAAAAAATGTGGATCTGCACATAGATGAGAAACCAAATGGGGCCGAATGTGCACAACTGGTGAATCTGCAGAAAGTATATAAAGGGTTAACAAAACCTGCTATGATAAAGCTCAAAAATAAAATGTCTTTCCTGCTAGAGAGATGGGATAGATACACTCATTTCTGTTCCTCCCATGAAAAACTACTAAAAATTCTGGGCATCACATGTAAAACCAACAGAAGTCCCCGAAAGACAGAGGGAGGGTTGCAAACCCACTAGACTCCTTGAGACCCAAGGAAGTGAGCTCTCTCGCTCTTCTTTTTGCCCCAGAAACCCCAGACTTGGAGATAAAGAAGTTCACACCTTAGAAACGCCAATGGTAGCAAAAGAAAACGCAAGAGAAGCCTGCTCTCTCTGGCCAAAAAAAGCCAGGAAAGGAACGTCCTACCAAGAGGGAGAACTTGTAGACAATAATCGCTCTAAGGCAGCCGAACATGACAGGAACAAATCGGTGACTCCGCTCCCACCCTTGCCAGCTGAGGCTGAGTGGGAAGCCCAGACTCTGCCGTCCAAGGTTGTAATGAGACAGCGGTGTTGGGTCCAGGGCTCTCATTCCCGCTGGGTGGTAAGGACCACTCCCCGCAGTGTCAGGAGAGAACCTGTAGGGGCAGTAGTGAGGCGCTGCTGCTCTCCTGCATGGGGAGGCATCACTGGAGACCGAGTGGGGACCCAGAACCCCCAAAGGAACCATCACCGCGGGTGTCAAAGGGCACCACGTGGGCAGCCCAGACAGAACCAAGGCAAAGTCTGTTTTTCCCCTGCCAGAACCATGCCAGGAAAAGCCACTTAAAAGAAGGTTTAAATAAGATTCAGAGACTCCAAAAAAAAAAATACCCCAACTACTCAAGTTTCAGTCAAAACTCATTCATCCTACTAAGACTCCAAAATAAATAAAAGAGGATAATCAGTAGATTCTAACTTGGAGATGGTTGAGATATTAGAATTATCTCAAAAATATTTTAGAGCAGTCATTATAATGTTGTTTCAACAAACAAACTCTTTTGAAACAAATGGAAGAAAAAAAAGAAACTGCAAAAAAATAAAAGATATGTATTTTTGAAAAACCATATGGAAATTTTAGAATTGAAAAATACAATGAATAAAATTAAATGATTCAGTAAAATAAAATAGATGGCAAATGACCAGAATGGAGGGGACAGAGGAATGAATTCATGACCTGGAAGATAGAAATATATAAATTACTTATCTGAACAATAGTGCATTAAGCGGATTAAAAAATAAAGTCTCATACATATGGAACTATGACAAACGTCTAACATCTGTGTTACTGAAGTCTGGGGAAAAGAGGAGAAAGAAAGCAGAGGTAAAAAACAAAACAAAAACAAAAACAAAAACAAGGGCTCCTGGTGGCCCAGTCAGTTGAGTGGCCAACTTTGGCTCAGGTCGCGATCTCCCCGTTCAGTGGGTCTGAGCCCCGCGACGGCTTTGTGCTGACAGCTCAGAGTCTAGAGCCTGCTTCAGATTCTGTGACTCCTTCTCTCTGTGCCCTTCTGCTAGTGCTCTGTCTTTCTCTCTCAAAAATAAATAAACATTAAAAAATTTTAAAAAACAAAAACACCTTAAAAATAATGACTGAAAACTTCTCAAATTTGGCAAAATACATAAATCGACAATTTCAAGAGGCTGAATGGGCCCTGAGCAGGATAAATCCGAGGAAATACACACCAAGACACAACAGAGTTAAAGTTGTGTAAACTAAAGAACAAATCTTTAAAGCAACAAGACAGAAATGATGCTTCATCTGTAGAGGAAAAGCCCAGGTAGTCGAGGGTTCCTTGTCAGAAACCTCTAGACGCCACAAGGAGAGTAGTACATTGTTTGTTTAATTCTGGAAAAAAGAAAAGTTATTATATCCAGTGAAAATATCCTTTTTGGGAAGGAAAAAGGGAAAATCTTTTTCAGTTAAAGGGAAATTAAGAAACTCTATTGCCAGGGCACCTGGGTGCCTCAATCTGTTGAGCGTCTGACTCTTGATTTCATTTCAGATCATGATCGCAAGGTTCGTGAGTTCAAGCCCCATGTCAGGCTGTGCTGACAGTGTGGGAGCCTGCTTGCGATTCTCTGTCTTCCTCTCTCTCTCTGTTCCTATGCCACTCGTGTGCATGTTCTCTCTCTCTCTCAAAATAAATAATAAAAAAAAAAACTTTATGCACGGCATGTCTATCCTAGAGGAATGGCTAAGGAAATTTCTCTAAATTGAAAAAAAAAAATTATCAAAGAAGCAAAAAGAAAAGAAACAAGGGAATCAAACAAATACACAGATAAAACAGTGCAGCTCCCTTCTCCTCTTGAGTACCCCACATCACATTTGACGATTCAAGCAAGATCTTATAACACTGTCCAATGCGGTTTCCATTTAAAGGAAATCTAAACAATGCTATCATAAATGAGGAAGGGTAGAGAGGCACATGGGAGGTCAGGTTCTTATTAGACTGATAAGTCATGCATGTATCATTCACTACCTCGAGTAAACATTCACAAGCTATGCAACACACACAAACACATACACGAAACACTACCGACAGATCAAGACAGGACACTAAAAAGTGTTCAGCTAAGCCACAGAAGGGCAGAGAAAAAAGAACAAACAGAAAACAAAAAGTAAGAAAGCTGACTTAAGCCTTAACATATGAATTACATTAAATGCAAAAGTCTTAAACACAATTAAAAAACAGAGGTTGACAGAGAGGATGTTAAAATGATGACCCGATGTATGATGTCTACAAGAAATTCATTCTATTTTATTTTTTCATGTTTATTTATTTTGAGGCGGGGAAGAAGGAGTAGAGAGGGAGGGAGAGAGAGAATCCCAAGCAGGCTCTGCACGGTCAGCGAGGGGCCTGACACAGGGCTCAATCCCACTAACCAGGAGATCATGACCTGAGTAGACATCGAGAGTCACGTGCTTAACCGACTGAGCCACCCAGGTGCCCCGAAATTCACTTTAATTATAACAATCTAATCAAAGAATGCAAAAATAGGTACCATGCAAACTGCAACCAAAGGAAACCAAACCCAGATATGGGTGGCTATATTAATAATTAGTTAAAATAGATTTTAGCGCACAGAAGGTTAACAGAGAGGTATATACAATGATCCAATCTATCAAGACAACATAGAAACCCTAAGTGGGTATGCACCAAACAGCTCCAAAATATGTGAACTAAACATTGACAGAAATGAAAGGAAGAATAAGTAAATTTACAATTAGAGTTGGAGAACTGAAGACACCTTCCTCAGCAATTGACCAACGAGCTAAAAGAAAAATTTGGTACAACATTTAGCAAGGCTACAGAAGCAGTCAACAGGACCTGGTTACCTTTACGGAGCACTCCATCCATCAACGGCAGAATATACACTCTCTTCCAGGACCCACAGAACTTGGACCAGTATGGACCACACGGCACCAGCATGGCTGCTGTTAAAAAACAGGCAGTAACAAGTTGTTGGCAAGGGTGTGGAGGCGTTGAGACCCGCTGAGACTCGTTGACACCCGCTGAGATCCGCTGAGATCCGTTGAGACCCGCTGAGACCCGTTGAGACCCGCTGAGACCTGTTGAGACCCGTCGAGACCCGTTGAGACCCGTTGAGACTGGTTGAGAATTGTTGAAACCCTTTGGGACCCTTTGAGACCCATTGAGACACACTGAGACCTGTTGAGACCCGCTGAGACCGGTTGAGGCCGGTTAAGACCCGTTGAGACCCGTTGAGACCTGTTGAGACCCGTTGAGACCAGTTGAGACCAGTTGAGACCTGTTGAGACCCATTGAGACCAGTTGAGACCCGCTGAGACCCGTTGAGACCCATCGAGACCTGTTGAGACCCGTTGAGACCGGTTGAGAATTGTTGAAACCCTTTGGGACCCTTTGAGACCCATTGAGAACCATTGAGACACACTGAGACCCGTTGAGACCCGCTGAGACCCGTTGAGACCCGTTGAGACCTGTTGAGACCCGTTGAGACCAGTTGAGACCAGTTGAGACCTGTTGAGACCCATTGAGACCAGTTGAGACCCGCTGAGACCCGTTGAGACCCATCGAGACCTGTTGAGACCCGTTGAGACCGGTTGAGAATTGTTGAAACCCTTTGGGACCCTTTGAGACCCATTGAGAACCATTGAGACACACTGAGACCCGTTGAGACCCGCTGAGACCCGTTGAGACCCGTTGAGACCTGTTGAGACCCGTTGAGACCAGTTGAGACCAGTTGAGACCTGTTGAGACCCATTGAGACCAGTTGAGACCCGCTGAGACCCGTTGAGACCCATCGAGACCTGTTGAGACCCGTTGAGACCGGTTGAGAATTGTTGAAACCCTTTGGGACCCTTTGAGACCCATTGAGACACACTGAGACCTGTTGAGACCCGCTGAGACCGGTTGAGGCCGGTTAAGACCCGTTGAGACCCGTTGAGACCTGTTGAGACCCGTTGAGACCCGTTGAGACCTGTTGAGACCCGTTGAGACCAGTTGAGACCCGTTGAGACCAGTTGAGACCCGCTGAGACCTGTTGAGACCCGTTGAGACCCGTTGAGACCAGTTGAGACCAGTTGAGACCCGTTGAGACCCGCTGAGACCCGTTGAGACCCATCGAGACCTGTTGAGACCCGTTGAGACCCGTTGAGACCCGTTGAGACCAGTTGAGACCCGCTGAGACCTGTTGAGACCCGTTGAGACCCGTTGAGACCAGTTGAGACCAGTTGAGACCCGTTGAGACCCGCTGAGACCCGTTGAGACCCATCGAGACCTGTTGAGACCCGCTGAGACCCGTTGAGACCCGTTGAGACCCATCGAGACCTGTTGAGACCCGTTGAGACCGGTTGAGAATTGTTGAAACCCTTTGGGACCCTTTGAGACCCATTGAGACCCACTGAGACCCGCTGAGACCCGCTGAGACCCGCATGTGCTGCTGGTGGGAACGCAAAATGGTGCAGGTGCTGTGGAAAATAGTACAGTAGCTCCTCAAAACCTTAAAACTAGAACTACCCTATAACCCACCACTTCCACATCTGGGTGGAGACTCCAGACGGTTGGATGCAGGGTTTCTAGGAGGTATTTGAACAGCCCCGTTTACAGCAGCGGCCTCCCCAGCAGCGAAAAGGCAGAGCCACCCAGACGTCTGCTGAGGGAGGAGTGGTCCATCCACACCGTGGCATCTGAGTCAGCCTTAAAGAGGGAGGGAATTCTGACTCCCGATGCAGCACACATGAGCCATGCGGATGTCATGCTAAGTGGATGAAGCATGACGACAACGGGGCAAATTTCGTGCCATTCCACGTACATGAGGGACCAGGAGTCGTCACGTTCATCGATATGGAAGGCAGAGGGGTGGGTGCCAGGGCTGGAGGAGGGCACAGAGGCGGGGAGCTCGCGTCTCCTGAGTGTCAGCTGTGCGAGGTCGTGGCAGTTCTGGAGGTGGGGGTGGTGGCTCCGGGCCCGCGACCTGAGGCCATTTCACACTAACGCCCGCCTGGCGCCCTAAAAGTGGCTGAAAGGGAGAGTTTTATGCTGTGTGCGTTCTAACCACACTTAAAAACAACAGCAATAATAAAAACGTCAGGATCCCAACAGAAGCGCGGCAAGCAGGGGATGTGGTGTTGGCAGGGGTGGGACAGTGACACAGGGCGTGTTCGCAGAGGCCGACACCACCCCAAACCGGGTGTTTGTGGACTGAAATTTGCTAACATCCCCGCAGATCCTTATGTGCTCTCTGTCCACAAAAATCTTTTTTTTTTTTTTTTTAGTTTTTATTTATTTATTTTGAGACAGAGAAAGAGAGAACAAGCAGGAGAGGGGCAGAGAGAGAGAATAATCCTAAGCAGACGCTGCAGTGTGAGCAAAGAGCCCGACACAGGACTCAACCTCATCAAGCGTGAGATCATGACCTGAGTGGAAGTCGGCCAGTTAACCGACAGCCACCCAGGCGCCCCCCACCCACAAAAATCTTAGGAAATCCTTTGATTGGTGTTTCGTGCAACAACTCAACACTGATTCTCCTTGTTTAAAAAGAGAGCGTAAATATGGGGGCGCCTGGGTGACTCGGTCAGTTGAGTGTCCGTCTTCGGCTTAGGTCATGATCTCGCGTTTCGTGAGTTCGAGCCCCGCCTCAGGCTCTGGGCTTACAGCTTGGAGCCTGGAGCCTGCTTCAGATTCTGTGTCTCCTCCTCTCTCTGACCTTCCCTGCCCTCTCTCTCTCTCTCTCTCGAAAATAAATATTGAAGCATTTTCAAAAATACAGCGTAAATAAAAGTCCTGAAGCCCCTCCAGTGACATTTGAAACACTCTCTGTCCCTCAAATTAGAACAAATACTTTAGCACCGTTAGCAAAACAGGGGGAGGTTCCGTGGCCAGGGTGTGGCCTGGAGGGCTGTGCGGGTCACAGATCCCCAGGCCGTCCTGCCTCTTCCCAGAGGAGCGCGGAGGAGGTCCGGATTTCCAGCCACACGCAGAGGCCGAAAGGGAAGCAGCCACTGAGCATCTTCGGACCCGCGGCTGCGAGTCCGGTGAGACTGGGCCACAGGTCTCTGGATGGTGGGATGAGAAAGAATGCCAAGGTGCAGCTGCTCCGCTGTGGGGTCGGGGCGGTGGGACGGGAAGAGGCCGGACCCTTCCTAATGGATGGAAAAGCCATTCCCAGGCCTCGCTCCGCTTCCCCTCGCAGGACGCACGGCCCGGGCCCTGGCCCAGCAGGACAATGTGGCCTTCTCTGGGCAATGCCCTGTGGGCTGGTCGTGGTCAGGTTATGTTATGTTTTCATGGAGACACTTCAATGTCGGTTTTGTGCGGTGGTAGGAGGACAAGAGTGCTGAACAAATAGGGAGGCCCCTGGAGCCCTCCATCCGTCAGACGGTCCTGACAGGGGCCCCTACCCACGGCCTGCCCGGCAGAGCCCCCCGTGCGTCTCCTGTCGCCTCGTCCCCTTTATCATTTTAAAGCATCTCCTTAAACCTCTTCCTTTCCAGACAAGCACTGTATTCCCTAACGTCCAGAAAGTTGTCTCGGGTAGTCAGCCCGGGACATCGTGCGACATAAGGCGCCATCACAGACACAATCCCAAATGCACCGGGGAAGGATTTACGGCTCGTCGAGGACAGGAGCTTCCACGCTGTATAAATTTGGAAGCGTCCAAATACGCCAGCAAGAGAAACTCAAGGTACAAATCCTAATACTTTGTAGGAGTTCAGCGCAGAGAATCCAGAAAGGTAGCGCGTCAGAAGTGTGTGAGCAGCAAGTGTAAGGATTTACGCAGGGGAAAGGACGACGGCTGTTCCATCTCCCGAAGCCAGCAGATCGTGAGGGACGGTCGCATCACTGCCGCTCATCGCAGGGCAATTTCGCCCTCCTGGGGACACTCGGCCATGTCTGGGGACATTTCTGCTGGTCACCACTGGAGCGGGAGGGATGCGGGTACCTGCTGGGTGGGCGCCCGCTATGCTGCTAACCACCTCCCCCCACACACACACCCGGGGCGCAGAACAGACTCCAAGATGAAGAATGATCCCAAAACGTCATTCTGAGATCGGGAGGTTCTGCTCCAGATGAAGCTGGGGGGATTTTAGTCAGCAGCAGCCATGAGCCCGGCTGTGCTGCTTTTTTCTCTTTTGCATTCAACCACCAACCATAACAAAGCTTCAGACGTTTCCTTGCCAGGGAAGGAGGGAATCTCTTAGATAGGAGCCAAGAGCGCATTACACCCTCTGCAAACGTGCAAGGGTGGACTAACCAGATTTCAAGTGTTGTTACAAAGGAAATGCCATGGTCCATTCATTCGACAGATTCCCAGGGGTCTCCTCTTGTCCCTGGGCATCAGGGACAGAACTCCCACGTGAAATTATGCTGGGAGAGACAGAGCTGAAGCCAGCAATCGCACAGCACCTCCAGGGAGGCCGCGGGGCCGAAGGCACTTTGCCTGGGCTGGGAACCAAAAAGGCTTCCATGAAGACTGGATGTTTAAACCGAGAGCTGGAGAATGAGAAAGCAACCCTGAGGGGAAGTGGGAGTATGGCGGCCAGCCCAGGAACAGGGGAAGCGTGTGCAAAGGCCCTGAGGCAGAAAGACCTTGGGGGAGGCACAAGGCCATGAGGCTAAACCAACACCAAAGGGGAGAGTGGTTTGAGATGAGGTGAGAGGTTTGAGAAAGAGCCAGAACACACAGGGACAACTGAAGGTCACCTCAGCCTTTCAGATTTTCTCCGAGGGCAGTGGAGGCGTGTTGAAGAATCGTAAGCATGAGAAAGGAATGCTCAGAACTTCACTCTGGAAAGACCCCTCTGCCCTGGGTCTGGGCATGGGAAAGACAGGCAGGGAGTGGGGAGACAGTTAGAAAGCTGTTTCATCAGACCCTAAAGAACGGGCCAGGATTAGGGCAGGGGTGGGGTGTGGGGGGTGGGCTTGCGGGGTGGGTCTGGTCGAGAAGCCAGACCCCGGTGAGCAGACCCGCCCTGGAGCCCGGTCTGCACGCAGCTAACCCTGGGACGGGAAGGCAGATGATACTGAAGAATAAATCTAACACGTTCAGTCGCCAAGCGGGTTGGTGTTAGCTGCCAGCAAAGCGTGGATCCGCACGGGAAGGCCGCGGAGCCCTGATGTTGTGCTCAGTTCCGGAAGGATCTGCCTGGTGGGGGCCTGATACCCCCGCTCCCTCGAGAAAGCAGGTGGTTTCTGAGCTGTGCTTCCTTGAAAGACTAGCATGGAGGGGCCACGCCTGCCTTCCCTCCGGGCAAACCCACAGATGCTTCAGCTCTCCCAGCGCCTGGGGCCTTTCAGCCGGTGGGCTAGGGCAGACTTCCAGAAAACCTCTCAGGGCCTTGCGCTGCTGGTTAGCCTGTGATGAATTGACCTCAGGCATACATATGGCTGGGTTAAATGAAGCATGGACTAGGGGAAGTAGTTGGTTTAGGGATCAGTCAAGGTCAGGCAGGACTCCAGCTAGAGACGACTGGGCTGGAGTTGGGCATCGAGGTCAGGAAAGCAGCTTTGAAACAGAAGGCCAGGCCCAAGGGTGGAGAGCCCTGCTTCTTTGGACAGGGCAGGGCAGACGGGAAAGAGGAGGAGTCTGGGAGAATTTCCGAGTTGCACCTCCTCTAGGATGAGTTCAAGGCCTCTGGCCCCCAGAGTCTTGGGTCACGTCCTCCTCTGCTGTCCCCCCACCTCCCCATCCAGCATCCGGGGCTTTGGGCCTCATCGTCTCCGCATCTGACGGGAAAGCCAGATTTGCTGACCTCTCTGGGGTCCCTGCAAGGCAAGTGTTTGCAGACAAAGCAGGAGGTTTTGTCATCAGAGTGGATTTTCTGCAACTCCTCTCCCACCTTGGGTAGGGGCTTGTCCTGTTTCAGGGACCAGGAGCAGGTGCAGAGAACAGCTAAGTGCTGTTTATGTCAGTGAATAGCTCGCACGGGCGGGCTTGTCAACTCCAAGAAGAGCTTCCCTTTACTAGAGTTTGCATTTTGCTCAATTTTAGGGCGTTTGACATGTCTTCTCTAAAACTATTTTCAGTAAGCTTCAAAAATCAGTTAGGAAGGCCCGAGATTGTCAAAAATCAACATCAGCGGGCTAATGTTCATGGAGCAGAATTTGCCCACTTAAAGTACACAATGAGGTGAGTTTTGGCAAATTTATACGCTCAGGCAATGATCAAGACACTTAGGACTTACACTTTTCTGTCCTCCCAAACCTCCCCTTGTGCTCTTTCAATCAACCCCTGTCCCCGCCCCCAGAGAGAGTTTAGAAGCCTATAAATAGATTAACATCATGAAAATCCTTACGGTGACAGATGTGGTATCATTTTAGACGTTTGGTCACAGCGCAAAAAGGCAACCATCCTACAGGCCTCTGAGCCCCCGCTGCACCTGCACAGGTCAATGGTACGTTTCCAGCGAAAGGTCAAGTAAGAAAGCTAAAAAGGTAAGAAAGTGGTCTTGAGAGAGGAAAGGCTGAGCCCCTCACAGTAGATGCCGTTGGGGGTTTTCCACACTGTTTCTGAAGTAGCCCACGGATGGTGGACGTACCATTTTGCTGTGAAGGACCAGCTGATCCTTGTCTCCCTGGATAACTTGGTGGTACCTTTACATAAACCACGAACTTATCCCCAGACAAGCAAACCAGCTGGCCCCTCACACAAAGGTACACGTCTCCTATACACAACAGACGCAATATGCGTTGTACAGAATGTATTCGCATAAACCAGCGGGATCGTTGGAGGGAAACGTGACAGCATGATGGAGAGACCAAGGCAAGGCTGGTCCCCACCTGGGTTGGTCACGGTGGGACTCTGCCGACTCTGTGCCCGTCTGGGAAGCCCACCTCCCAGGGGGGAGGGGCGGGCAGCGGAGAAGCAGGTGTGCAGGCTGCCGTCCAGCACCACTTCCTGGCACACCCACCACCACCCTGAACAACCCGCACCCAGGATGGCCCCGCGGTCCCGACTTCGTGGACTCACCGTCACCGTATTGGTGCCAACCAGTCTCCCAGATCCTTTCTTGTACCCTGGGGCGGATGTCACGGGCTGGGGAAGAAAATTCATCCCAGTGAAACTCAATTGTTTACAGGCTAGAATTAGTTAATGTAATTAACAAAGTGGGAATATACAAAACGTACCGAACACTGACCTCATTGTATGTATTATAGTTTCCATCATGATAAGTTATACAAAATAGCCGCTTTGCAAAGTGGCTACCTAGTCCTGATTGCCAGAAAGTTGTGGAAAGTCTACAGGAACACAGAGATTATCCAGGTAGAGAGGCCACGTGTAAATTATGCCAACAGTGAGGGGGCAGCTCCTGCTGGAAGGGACTCTGATGCTTTTGTTCAAAGGGTAGCAAGGATGGCCACTCTGCCTCTCCTCTTCCGGAAAGTTCAGACGCCTTCTCGGTTCCTAGTGGGAGAGAAAGGAAAAGTGGACGCGGTTAGGTTTCTACACGTAAAGGCCATCCACAGATGCGCTAAAATAGGGTCTCCTGCCAGGAGAATATTCCACACTCCTGTTTTTTGCACACGGAGGTCACTCACATCCAAAACGACTCCTGAAACGTCTTCACGGGTCGGTGGTCCTGTGGCCGAAAGCCCCTGGGAAAGCTTGAGAAACATTGTCCTGCTGGCCCAGCCCTGAACGCAGCGCCCCCTACTGATTCGTTGTACTTGAAAGCCCACCCCAGAAGCCAATTCGTTTAGCTCGAAACTGGATCCCCTGTGCACAGACGCACGTGACTTGGTCACTTGTTGGCCAGTCAGGCTGCTGGAACGCAGAGCACTGTCTTTTCTTCCGTGTCGGGGCCCCTTCCAGCCCCCACGCAGCTCTGGAGTCTCCTCTCTTGGGGTCAGGGTCTCATGGGCAGTAGAGACTCACATACGGTGCAGGGGGGGGGGGGGGGGCGGGGCAGCCGGTGCACCTGCAGGGAGAGCAGGGGTGAGTGCGTGCGTGAGAACGAGGTTGTAGGGCCCGTAGAGAAAGGCAGGAGACTCCTGGTTTCCAGCCCAGCACAGAAGGAACACGGGCGTCCCCGCCCCTGTCCACACAAGGAAATGACTGAAGGCACCGAAAACCAACAGGTCTCCTCGGAGCCGGCAGAGGTGAGGTCACAGGGCAAACCGCTGACCCCAGGCAGACATAAAGGGTCACAAGCACGCTGGTGAGGGCAGCAGGTGTGGGCAGGAGAGCCCGAGCTGGCTTCGTGCCCCCGCGGGGGCTCCGTGGGGACCACCGGGGGAGGGCGGGGGGAAGGCGGGGGGAGGTCTCGGGGCCCAGTCCTGTCTCCTCACCACTTGCAGTCGCTCAGAGTCTCAGGACGCAGGGCGGGAAAGCTCCAGGAGTGATGTGGGAGGCGGGGCCACGGCTCGGGAACGGACGCGCAAGGGTCCTGGGGATCCGGCCCACAGTGGCCTCCCAGGGGTGACACGGAGCCTCCAGTATCGGCACCGGGATCCCCAAGCATCTGACAGTTTGAGTCACCTAAGTTGTGACGGCCGCTAGGAATTAACATCTTCTGTCTCCCCAGATCGGTAGGGGACCCACGTGTATCCCACATGACAATTCAGAGCACGTGGGGCACCTGGCTGGCGACGTTGGTTGAGCGTCTGACTCCTGATTTCGCCTCAGGTCATGATCTCACAGTTCGTGGGTTCGAGCCCCGAGTGGGGCTCTGCACTGAGTGTGGAGCCTGCTTGAGATTCTCTCTCCCTCTCTCTCTGCCCCTTCCCCAGCTCATGCTCTCTCTCTCTCTCTCAAAGAAGAAGGAGAAGGAGAAGGAGAAGGAGAAGGAGAAGGAGAAGGAGAAGAAGGAGAAGAAGGAGAAGAAGGAGAAGAAGGAGAAGGAGAAGGAGAAACAAAAGGAAATTGGAGCACAGAAGCCGCTTATTTTAATAGAACATAATTTACCAAGTACTCCAAGGCCAAGTCCACTGCCGTGATCAACCCTGGCGCACGGGGGCTCCGTCGACATCGGCTGCCACTGCCCCGTGACCCCCTACGAGCCCCTCTCGTCCTCCCTGGACCCCCGGGTCTGCACCTCGCATGCCAACAGCCTCCTCACCGGTGAAGGTCATCCAGGTGAGGCCCGCCCCGGGCCGCCAGCTCCTTGGTGGACAGCTTGTCCGTCAGAACAGCAGCTTGGAGAAAGCTTGCCAGGGTGCAGCGTAAGCCATAAAAGGCAGAAGCTGGGAAGGACTCTTCTGCAGGCACTCTGCTGGCGGTGGGGAGGCCACGGCCTTGAGGGACTGACTGTCGCGGCACCTGCATCTTGGAGGGGTTCTCTGGGGCCTGAAACACAGCGTGCGGGGGGCCTCTGTGCTTTGGCAAGGCCCAGGCTCAAGGAAGAAGAGCACGGACTGCTCCCCCCACCGATGAGACGCCCTGCACGTACAGGCTCTTCCTGGCACCTTTCTCAGGGCGGGGAGGGGACCGGGCACCTTCCTCGTGTGACTGTTCCTGGAACACCTTCTGCCCTTCGCGGGGGCTCCACAACATGCGTCAGCTGGAGAGAGATCCTTGGGGGGAGAAGGGTCGCACCTGGGAGATATATTCTATATCTTAGAATACACATATGCATATATATATATTTCCGTATAAGAGAAAGAGAGAGATGTTTTTTAGAAGCGAACGTGTTCTTAGGACCTGGCTCACGCGATTGTGTGGACCGGCATGCCTGAAATCTGTAAGGCAGGAGGCAGTCTGGACATTCAAGAAAGAGTTGCTGTTACAGTCTGGGGTCTGGATTCCACAGAACAGCAGTCTGGAAACAGGCAGCAGGGTTTCCTTGTTGGAGCCTTTTTGTAAGTTGTTTTATTTTATCTTATTGTTTTAAATTTTTATTTTAAATTTTTTTTAACATTTTTATTTATTTTTGAGAGACAGAGCAGGAGTGGGGGAGCGGCCGAGAGAGGGGGAGACACGGAATCCGAAGCAGGCTCCAGGCTCCGAGCCGTCAGCCCAGAGCCCGACGCGGGGCTCGAACCCACAAACTGTGGGATCATGACCTGAGCTGAGGTCGGACGCTCCACCGACGGAGCCACCCGCAGGCGCCTAAGCTTTTGTTTTAATTCCTGTTGGTTAACATACAGCATAATATTAATTTCGGGTAGAACATCGTGATTCAACACGTGTGCCCTGCACCCGGTGCTTATCACAAGTGTGTTCTTTAATCCCGCCCCCCGCTTCCCCTCCACCAACCATCAGTTTGTTCTCTCGTGTTCAAAGTCTGTTTCTTGATGTCTCTCTCTCTCCCCCTCCTACTTTTCTCCCTTTGCTTGTTTGTTTTGCTTCTAAAATTCCACATAGGAGTGAAATCATACAGTCTTTGTCTTTGTCTGACTTAGCATCATACTCTCCACCTCCACCCAGGTCGTTGCACGTGACAAGATTTCATTCTTTCTTGTGGTTGAGTAATGTTCTGTTGCACATATACACAGCACATCTTCTTTATCCATTCATCTCTCATCGGACGCTCGGACAGCTTCGATACCTTGGCTATTGTGAATAATGGCGCTATGAACTTTGGGGTGCGTGTGCCCCCTTGAATTAGTGTTCTTGTCATCTCTGGCTATGGACCCCGTAGGCATTGCTGGATTATAATGGAGTTCTGTCTTTCACTTTTTGAGGGACCTCCATACTATTTATGGGATCGGCTGCACCAGTTTGCATGCCCACCGACGGTGCAGGAGGGTTCCCCCTTTCTCCACATCCGGCCAGTGTTTGTTGTTTCTGGTGCTGTTGACTTGAGCCCTTCTGACAGCTGTGAGGTGGCATCTCCTCGTGGTTTTCATTTGCACCCCCTGAGGCTGAGCCTCTTTTCATGTGTCTGTTGGCCTCTGGGTTGCAGTCTCGATGCAGAATTGCTTCTCCTTTGGGAAAGCGCAATCTTTGCTCCTGTAGCTTCACCTGATTGGGCGAGGCCCACCCACACTCCAGGGGTCATCCACTCTACTCAAAGTCTGCCGGTTTAGCGGTTAAATGTGAATCGCATCTAGAAATACCTTCCCAGTGACATCTAGTCTGGTGTTTGACCAAACAAGTGGTTTCACGGCCAAGCCAAATTCACACAGTCAACGAACCGACACACTGCCCTTTCCCAATAAGCCTGAAAGCCCCAGGGCCACGGCAGTGACACCCTGCATGTGTTTGCCCCTGTGGTACTTGACACATTTTCTGGCGTGTAACATGCGTTGGTCACGCTAATGACTGGATGAGACATAGTTTCAGGCACCGAATTAACTACAAGAAATCACCAGTATTTTAAATACACAAACAGAATTTTCCCAAGTTCGTTTTGGCTGAGTAGCAACATTAATTATGAGCCTACGCGTCAGTTCCCTAAAGTCCTTCTGGAGCGTCCAGGCCCCGGGGGTCGTACATCTCATCGAGGGTCCACGGCAAACGCATCCCTGAGTCCCACCCCTCAGAGCCTCTAGAGCAAAACCCAGAAAGATTCCATTGTGTTTTAGGGACACGAACTGCGGCTAAAAGTAATTAGGTGATTTGAGGACGTCGGTACAGGTGTCGGTGTCAAATTCCAGTGCCGGGACAGAGACCCCAGCGGCTCTCAGCCGAGGAGGGCTCCACCCTGCCCCTGAGCAGACTTCTGGTCAGACTTCACTCCACCTTCACCAGGGAAACCGGTGCCACAGTGTGGATCCCATGGTGCAACCCACAGGGAATGTCTCATGCGCGCTCAGAAAGCATAATTAACACCACAAATGTGAGGCTGAAAACTCCTCTCGGCCTCGGGGAAAAGACACAAAGGGGCTGTCGAATGGATGAGTATGGAAAACGGTACCTAAAATGTGAATATTAAAACAGGAAATAAGTGATTGCATTATTAGTATAAATGTACATTTACCAAGAAATATACATTAAAAGAAAACACATTACATCTACTGATACATCATATCTACAGGCACACATACAAGGAGGTTTTACTTGTGGTTCCCCCAAGACAATAATGTCCTAAAACCGTTTCATTATGTTGCCTTTGCCTTATATTATTCTACTATCCAAGGGAGCTGTGCCTCAATCAACAGTTTTCAATCTTCAATTTGTGCATATGACAAGGAATACCACTTATGCTGAAACTTATTTCCAGAAGGATGTATGGTCAGAATCTCAATTCACGCATAAATTTTTACAATTACTGTATTATCATTATGTATATAAACGTCCACGTCCACATTATATGGAAGTACCCACTGGTGTTATATTTACGTATTTGTACACTGGAGAAGCAGAGAAGGTAGAATTGTTGAGTTCTTTTTCTTTTTTTTTTTTAGGGAAATGCATTTTAAAGTTTATTCATTTTTGAGAGACACAGAGACAGCGTGAGCAGGGGAGGGGCTGGGAGAGAGAGGGAGAGGGAATCCCAAGCAGGCTCCACAGTGTCAGCACAGAGTCCAACGTGGGGCTCGAACTCATGAAACCGTGAGATCATGGCATGAGCTGAAACCAAGAGTCGGACGCTTCAGCGACTGGGCCACCCAGGCGCCCCTAGAATTGTTGACTTCTAATCCAAGAGCTAATCTACTGATTTATAACTTATTCTAAGCAGGTCTCGTTTCAAAGTAAGATTTTGTTCCTTTGAAAGTAACTTCCATTACCAAAGTATTTCCTAACACTGTACTAATGGCTTGTTTATTCTTATAAGACCTAATTTTTTTTTTTTAATTTTTTTTCAACGTTTATTTATTTTTGGGACAGAGAGAGACAGAGCATGAATGGGGGAGAGGCAGAGAGAGAGGGAGACACAGAATCGGAAACAGGCTCCAGGCTCTGAGCCATCAGCCCAGAGCCCGACGCGGGGCTCGAACTCACGGACCGCGAGATCGTGACCTGGCTGAAGTCGGACGCTTAACCGACTGAGCCACCCAGGCACCCCTATAAGACCTAATTTATAAGACCATGGCCTAGGGAAACATTTGTGGTAAAGATAAAGGCATAAACAAGGATAGTGAAATACTCACCTGCCGGAAATGGTGAGCCATGTGACTAGAAATAACCAAGACAGGTCCTCACCGGGCGTCGCTGACCCTTCCATCCCCCCTTTTCCATCCCCCAAAGCATTTGCTGCCTTGTTAGGATTCTACCTTACTCTCCCAGAATAACCGATGCGATGAGGCACACGGTGCTTGTATGGGAAATAAGAAAGCCTGTTTGGAATATTTTAGAAAAGGGAGATGCACAAAAACATTCCCTACACCGTTTGACACTCCCGGGGTGATGCAAAGAACACACGTGCTCCCTCCACCTGAATAGAAGTGCTCTCTGCCCCACGTGGCTTCCACTCGGGGACTTTCTGGCACGGCGGGGGACGGGAGGGACAGCACCAACCCCCAGCGCACATGAGGTCCTGGAAATGCCCCGCTGGCTTGTAGTGAGAGTGTTCGCAGGGCAACGTCACGCTGTCACCCTGGCCCCGGACCCCTGTGGCGTCCCACCGACTGGTGTTCGCTCTGGACGTCAGACACTGTATCCTGAGTGAGTCGACATCCCTACGGTGTATTGTTTTAAGAAACAATTTTCCTTTTCGCTCACCTATTTTGACGGAACCACTTCTGAAAGGTCCGCCACGGTCCCCTGTGTCCGTGTGTGGAGTAAACAACATGTTGCTTGCCGTTTGCCCCGGGACTCAGGATGTCCCCGAACTCTGCTCCTGTCCTCTGCCCCCAGATGGGGATGCCTGGACGCCTGAAGATCCATGAGTCACACGCCTTGCCCGGTTTTCACTGTCCCGTGTCCCCCCTCTGCGTCCGGTGTGCCTCTTGCGGCTTCTTCCTACTTTGTTTTTATTCCGTGGCTTTCTCTAGAGGCAGAGAACCAAGAGTTTCCACGAGAAACCAGACCACCAAGTTGCCAAATCATTAGCCTTCACATCAAAGTAGCAGTTTTGCTAAGTAAGTCTGAACTTCTCACCCAACAGAACCCATGGCGTCACCGACTCTTCTGTCCATCAGGACACCTGACGTTTCCCCCAAAAAAAGAAAAAAAAGTCATGGCATGAATCAGGACATACTTGTCTTTTTTAAAAAAAGTTTTTGTAAACATTTGTTTATTTTCAAGAGACAAAGAGCAGGAGTGGGGGAGGGGCAGAGAGAGTGGGAGACACAGAATCGGAAGCAGCTCCAGGCTCTGAGCTGTCCACACAGAGCCCGACGCAGGGCTCGAACTCTCGAACCCGGGAGATCAGGCACCTGAGCCGAAGTCTCATGCTCAACCGACTGAGCCACCCAGGCGCCCAGGACACAGTTATCTTTAATTTGAGAAGCGGGAGGTGATTCATTTGCGAGATGTCAGGGAGAAAAAATGTGGAGATTTTCATCTTCCCACAGCGTCTGTCGGTGGCTGAGATGTCGCTGAGATGTGGGGACTGCTTCTCCCTCTGTCACGGGCCGCCTATCTGTAGAACACGCACCTGAGTCTGTAGCTGAGGGAGACACACTCCTATCACGCTCGGGCTGGCTGGACCGAGGGAGCCACGATCTAGAACGTTCTAGGCCAAAGCGCCTAAGAGTGGTTCCACCAACAGCCTGTGCTCTGCATGGGGGTCCACCAGCTAGGAGACGGGGCAATGAGGGGTGTGGCTACCCAGAGCGTTGGGGTGCCGCGTCCTCTGCCTGGCCACAAAAAGTCACCCAGGCAGCAAATGCAAAGGGAAAAGGGTGGCTCAGTCGGTTAAGAGTCTGAGTCTTGATTTCAGCTCGGATCAGGATCAGGTCGGGGTCAGGGTCATAGGACGGAGCCCTGAGTCCCGCTGTCAGTGCAGGGCCTGCTTGGGATTCTCTCTCTCCATCCCTCTGCCCCTCCCCTGCTTTCCCTCGCGCTCCCTCTCGCTCTCTCTCTCTCTCAAAATAAATAAATAAGCATATTTTAAAAAGTGAAAAGCAGGTTTATTCTCTTGCCCACAGTTCCTAACTTGGAAATGACCTCGTCTGTCTGTTGCTCCCCTTACATGCATGTCTGATGGAAGCAGGATTGACGTTGGCCAGGTCGGCGGTTCTTCACCCTGTCTGATATCAGCGTCGCCCAGAAGTGCTTTTCAAAACCTCCCGGGTCTTGGACCACAATTCAGAGGCTGTGGGGTGACGCCTGGCCCGGACGTGCTGTTTCCCGGTTGCACAGAGGAACATGTCACGAGGGCCTCACACAACTGGTCTGGAGCCCAGCGAGGCGTCCACACCGCCTCCCCAGGACAGAAAGTCATTCCTCCAGTTTGAACGAGGTCGGTGTAGACGGACAGGGAGGTCTCCCCAGGGGGCTCTTGCCCTGATAAAGCTGTAATGTAGCCCCCGTGACCCTGCTCCCGGCCCCGCCACCACACCTGGCTAGTGCAGCCTCTCCAGGGCCTTGGTGCCAGTCCCCAAGAAGGCAAAGTGCATTCTAGGCTGACCGACGTGGTCCCTCCCTGCACCAAGGGGAATTCGCCCCATGCCAGCCCAGATACCAGGAACATGGCAGGCACACCCTCTGTGTTTCTGAAAGCTTTCTGTTTGAGAGTTTTAATGCATATTTACACATATATTTAAAATATTAATATTTAAAATGTAATTAAAAGATTTAAACCCATTTTAATACTAAAGGGAGACAAACAGTAAAGCCCATCCGAGGCGTTCAAGCTCTTAAGACAACGGTTGGTCAGTGGGATTCATTAACGTTGGGAGCAATCCCCATGTGCCTGGTTCGGGTCTTGGGGAGACCCGGGGGGCAATGGTAGACAGTGTGGCCGGAGTTTGTCACATGTTCAGCACAGGGGCTGGAGACGGTGGGGTGGGGGTGATGAAGAACCCGTGGCCGGCAGACCCCAGTGTGCTTCTCTGGGTGAGAAGCCCCCGCCCCTGGGAGACAGGGTTGGTGGGGGGGGGGGGGTCCCCCAGGGCTGGGGCCTCTCATCCGGGACAGCACTTCTCAGCCCCCTCACTACTGACCTTTGGGGCTGCTGTGGAGCTGTCCCGCACTTTGACAAATGTGGGAGGCTGTCCCTGGTCTCCCACGCTGCACGGGGAACAGCCCCCTGCCCCAGCTGTGACTCCAGACCTTGTCGAGTGTCCATGGGTGGCAAAATCACCCCAGTTGAGAACCACACGTCCCAGAAGACCACCCCTCTGCATTCATCCCATGTGTGACCATCTGGTTGGGTAAGAGATTGGAGCCTCTCCCTTCCCCAGGGACGTTAGAGGCAGCCGATGCTCTCTGTTCTGTGGTCCTAAGCAAAGCCTAAGCAAAGGAAGGCTCCCAATTTCTGATTTCTACATCGGAAGGGAACAGGTGTCATTTGCCCATTTCGTCGACGTGAAGGATAGATAACCATTTGTGTACTGGTGGCTCTCTCGTGTTCTTCCTACCAGGAAGCAGCAAACTCACTCAAGCCTTAGACTGACTTGTCACTGAACAGGGGGGCCCTCAATGGCACACTGCAAGGCAATCGTCGGTGTGAGAGAAAGAATGTACCCCATGTACAGGTCCAGGCGAACGCTAAGTGGACGTAACGGAATGTATATTGTGTCACAGAAGGTCAGATGCTCGAAGGACACCTCACCCAGATGCCATCGGGGAGACAGGGAGACCACAGGGACAAAGAAGCCCAGAGGACAGCAGGCGACCCCTCCTGAGTCGGGCTCCGCACCAGCCCAGGGTCCACTCCCGCTTTACCCGTTTACCGATATCAGGGCCAAGGGGCTGTTTTCTGGAACAATTAACCAGGAGAAAGAGAGCACAAGATGTGAACTTAGACTTCTCAAAAATACAAAAAAAAAAAGTCAACAAATATCTAAATAAGGAGCTGAACTCTACTCACAATCACAGCCACCTACGTCACGATAACATCCAGACACCCACTCTCTGTTTGAGAAAAAAAGAAAAGGAAAAGCAATAAAACAGAAAAGGAAGAAAAAGCTGTAAAACCTCCATCGTCAACCGGAGTAGATAAAGAAACGGGCCCTTTTCTGCATGGCTGGTGGCAGGTGCATGTGACTCGGGGTCTCCGGCAGGGGGTTAGCCAGCAGCTCTCACAATTTAATTCTCCCTACTCGGTGGCAGTAATTCTATTAGAAATTTGCCCTGAAGTCATACAAAAAAACGCGGTTTCCTGAACTATTGTAATTTGATCATCTCGATTTCTTCCTTTTACTTTTAAAACGAGTTTAATTAAAGGCGAACCAAACCAGCTAAACAGCAAAGAGGATGGGAGGACTGCCTGATGGATGAAGACAGCCTCACCTGGGTATTTCCCAAAGTGGTTCCTCACGGAACACCAACTGTGCAGGCAAAGGGTGCGCCAGAGGAAAAGGCAGCTGTGCTGAGCCTGCCCCCCACCCCCCACTCCCCCACTCCCCCACCCCCTCCCCCGGCCAAGAAAGGGTGGGCGCCCTCCATCCTGAGCAAAGGGACCTCACCCTGAGGGTAGCGCGCCTTGCATTAAGGATGCGTGTTCCTTCCCCACTCCCAGCAAATGCCCGGATGCAAGGCCGCCCACAGACTTGAAGAAAGATTGCCCAGTGCGTGTGCTTCTCCTTGGCAGGGTGCACAGCTTAGCAACAGAACAGCGTTCTGGCTGCTCATCTCTGCAAGCCCGACACCTGTACCCCCATTTGGCGGTGTGGACCTAAGCAAATAAACGCCTGCCTGCCGAGGGTCTGAGTGGTCTAGTCCACGCCTTGGGTCCGGCGGATCTGACCCTACTTCTGTGCTCTCTGTGCTCAGCCATTCTGTTTCTATAATGTATCTAATTGCTGTTTTCTGGAGAAGGGTGGAGCCCACGGCCAGCCAACCCGAGGGCCAGGCACTTCTGCTCCCTCTACGTTAAAATTAACTTTAAATTACATGTTGACTCCAGCCCTATGAAATTTAGCAAACAGTGCATTGCATTTAAATAAATTATAATAATCAAGCTCCAGTGTTTGAATTAAAGCTTTTTATTGCACGATTTGACTGAATACTGTAAAAACCTCATTAATTTGTATGCCACTAATTTGTAATTTGTGATAAAGCACCGTGGGGGCAGGGAGAAGCCAGACCGAAGTTCCTCTTTACTCTGCAAATCTCTTTCATGAAAGTGCAAATCAGCACTGTAAACAAGGGTGCAGGGGGTCTGATCTGAAATACTTAAGAAAATAAACTTTTCAAATACCTTTTAGAAGCATCATTTACATGCATACAATTTATATGCTAATTACAAATCATTCCGGTCTATTCACTAAAGTAATTCCCTTGAGAACCTCAGCTGGGCTTTTTCTTTTTCTTTCTTTCTCTGTTTTAGTTTTTTTTTTTTTTTTTTTTTTTTTTTTGCCTCAGTTAAGTTACTCTTATACTTGAAACTTACAAGATGTGTATGGCCAACATGCTGTCTAGTTTACATGGACTTTGTCTAATTAACTTAAATTAGTGAAATTTCACTGCAGCTCTTGCCAATTTTCCTTTTTCTCCTGTATTCTCGTGTGATTCTAAAATGCTTCCGAGGTGGTTCTTCCTAAAGCAGAATTCTTAACAGAGGCGGTGGGACTCACTTGAGCAAGCTAGGGCAGGGGGCCGGGGGAGGTGCGTTTAGATTCCTGGGCTCCTGTCATCATCCTAGGACTGGAAGTAGATTCTAGAAGCATGTTCTCCGTGTAGGGGTGTGTGTGTGTGTGTGTTGGAGGACAGAGGTTGCTGTTCCTAAGAAAGTGCTTAGGGGAGAGTGACCCCCATCTCTAAAGGGATGAAACCCAATAAACTTGATAAATACTAAACTTGATAAATATCATGTGTATGTTATACAGGTAAGACACTTGCCACCCGGGGCGCTTGTTTTAAAATCCCAAATCATTTACCATCTGAGATCACGACCCACTTGCACATCAAGGATTTCTCCCTCGGATCCAGGACTCTGATGGTGCCTGTGCCGGAAAAGTGGAATAAAACGTTGAGGTCATCGCTGCACAAACAGACTTTCCGAGTGGAGCCTGAGCGACAGGGTGGAGGTCCCCTCTGCCTGTCCCACTGCCCTGCCCGCAAACTGACCATGACAAGCCCCCCCGTGTTCTGCGAGGCAGCGGGCGTGGGACGAGCGAGGCCCTCAGACGGGCCAGCTGTGCCGTGGAGACGCGGCCCTGAAGCAAAGTCAACTGATAAGCTCGCCTTTTCCCAATTTATTTACTTGACTAATTGGGTTACAAAACAAAATTAAGATCAACAACAAATACCCTCTTTCAAGCCATGTAAATCACACACTGCGTGTCTCCCGGTGTAAGTTGAGGTGGTAATGTAATTAGCTCTTAGACAGGGGCTGGAGTTCAGAGACGGTAGCACATGCCTTCGAATTCCAGTCTCACACAACATAATTATTCTTATGTGAAATATAATTAATGAAGAAAACGCCTCAGATGTGTGGGCTAGGAAGGCAAATAGAGCCACCCTTTATTGTGCCTTCAAGGTTAGAATTATTACAGCTCTTATAATTTTATTATAATTACCCATAATGAGACTCCACACATGTGATGTAGTCGATGCTTCTGACAATGGAAGTTTGCGGAATGCCTCATTAAGTATTTTAGTGCATATTTATGTGGCCTTCGCTCCGCCTCCCGGCTCTGGTGGCAACCCAGCCCATGTAAAGGCATATGTACATATTTTAATAAAAAATACTACCATTAAAGATCATAAAATGATTACAATGAATAGATATTAAGATGTCACAGCTGTATAAGCCAATCCTTTTATGTACTCCCGTGCCGAATTGTTTTATGACCTATCATAAGCCTATTAAACTGCTGGTAATAAAGGATTGTAATTAGTGATAAAACCTTGTTGCTTAGTGAGCCAAGACAGCCATCCTTACTTTGAATTTTATTGAAAGTAATCAAGACGAAACCTTCAGCAATGTCAAATAGCAGTTGAGAGCAAGGTTGCACTTTTACTGGGGACGGTCACATTTCACCTTCCATGGGGTCTCTCCTCCCTCTTCGTTTTGCTGGCTGACGAGTGTTTTTTGGAGTCTGCCTTTTGTCCTGCGTTATTTGGTTGGGAAACGCGAGGCACAGGAGGGAAGGCTCAGAGGCACCGGGCGAGCCCAGGGAAGGGCGGTGCGGCCAGGCCGCGGTGGCTCTTGGGACGAGGCACGAAGGCCGGGCAAGGGCGGCCCGGGCGCTGGGCCCAGCTTCCCGCAGCCAAGGCCCCTGCAAAGAAGACACCCTCACAACTGCCCGCAGTGGGGCGATGGGGCGATGGGCCGGGGGAGGGGTGGCCTGTCCGGCGGGAGCCCGGCAGAGAACTCAACAAAACATGTGACCTTTTCGGCTCTCAAACCAAATTAACTTTTTTCCTAGTCATCCGTGGTTGAATGTGAACATCGCTTTGCAGAGGCACAAAGGGCCCCTTGCTAATCCGCAGGGCCACGCCCGGGCCTCCCTGCGTTTGTGCGTCCGCGGCCCTGAATACATTACTTGTGCCACCGCTCTCGGGGCGCTGCTCCTTGGTCTGCTTTTGTGAGAGACAACGTTGCCAGCTACCTTCACGCACGCTTCCCCGCAGCTTCCCGTCCACGTTCTGGGTCCAGCAATTTCATCAGGGGATAGGAACCTGGAACGTGTGTTTGCAAATGCTTGCAAAGGCAGGGCGCACTTTTCTGCCCGGTTCCAAAGAGCGCAGGCAAGAGCCAGGACCCAGGCAGGCGGAGGACAGCACGCGCCCCAGGCCGGAGCCCCAGGTCCTCAAAGGGCAGCCCCTGACCTCCTGGGACAGGGCTCTGCAGGGGATGGTGGGTCCCAGGGCCTCACGCCTTCCTGCTAAGGGAAACCGGAGACCCTGGGTTTCAGTGACAACGATGGCCCAGCCCTGCACTGTGCCCCTGACCAAGCTGAGGACATGCCCAAAGGCCAGGTGGAGGGTCCCTGGGTCTCTGCGTGCTAACTGGACTTTGCAGCCCACCGAGCTTGGCTTTCACGCACTGAATTGAGCAACAGGGAAACTATAGTAACGGATAATCGGCTTCAAGTCAATGGAAACTATGTATCTCGGTGGGTAACAAAGCCAGGGCTAAAAAAAGAAAAACCCTAAAACCTGCTGGAGGCTCTCAGTGGGGGGAGGGGCCAGCAGGGCTCTGCCTGAAGTCCCGGGGGTGCTGAGCAACCGAGCCCCTCTCACCTCCACATTGCTCTGGAGGTGGGGGTGGGGTCTTAACGCACAGAAGCCAGGAGCAATGGTTGCGGGCCTGATAGATGCACAGATAGATGCTTGGTAATTAATCCAACACTAAACAGGAGATATGAGATTAGATGCACAGCACCAGGGGAGTATCCAGGCTGGAAACTAAGTGCCAGGGCATCCCCGTGTTGGACCCGGGGAGGGCTGGAGCCAGGGCAGGGCCGACCCTTTGTATCGTGGATCTCCTCCTGACCCTCCTTCCAGCTCATCATGAACCCAGCCCGGGCCTGCTCACCGGCTCTGTGCGGCAGGCGGGGGGGCGGTTACACTTCGTGTCGTCGCAGGGAAATTATAAGGTGGACTGAGAGCCCGCGCCTCGTGCTCCCCGAGAGAGCCGTGTGGCCAAATGTCCCCTCACCGGACATCTGCGGGGGACAGCAGGGACGCAGGAGGCCGATGGCTTCCGCTAGCCAGTCAGAAAGACTGCTGTTCTATTTTATTTTTTTATCTTAAATGTATCCAGAGTTGGAGGGCTAAATATGAAGGCTGTAGCAGTTGGTCAGGTTTGAAGCTACTGGAAGAAAGTTAAGCCCCTGCGTCGGCTGGCCCAGATACCCGCCATAAGCTGACAAGTAATTAAACCAGCATATCTATAACAACTGTCATCTCTTATTTCTGTGCGACTTGGATGTAAACCAAAGGCAAGAAAGCCAAGAAAAAAAAAAAAAAAAAGAAGACTAGAGAAGAAGAGAAGCTTGGTCGTCCAGGGCCACCGCGGGCTGTCCTGCTAAACAGTTTAGCGGACCTGGGCATTTAGAGGCTTGTAGCCCAGATCAAAAGGGTCACTGCTCCTTTACCTTAACAGCGGGGAGAGAGCATCAAATAGGGTGTAAATTTGAGCTCTGCAGTTTTGAGGAAGCCGAGCGTGAAATGCATTCTAATTCTCCGATGTGGCCGGCACTGAGCCACTGAGCCGCCCTGCTGAGGTTCCTGCTGCATTTCCCACAAGCTGGGGGGACTCCCGGGGAGGCGCACAGCCCCCCCTCCGCCCCCAGCCCCCACCAACCTGACCGCCAGGGACCCTCCCCGGGCGGCCCCTCGGGGCTGACGCTTCATCGCTTCGGTCCAAACAGAAGCTTTTGCTCTCCCTCCCTCCCCCCCCCAACCCAGACACAAGGTACATCTCTGGGGAGATCTCTGTACACGCGGGGGATCTTTTGCATCTGTGGGTGTCACAGCTCCAGGATTCCAAGTGCCGTGGTGACCGACCTACCTTTCTGGGCCGGGGGCTGAAATGGATGGAATGCTCTGCTCTGCCAGTCACCAGAGTCTGAGCTGTTTTTGTGCACAGACCTCATTTGCGTGATGCATTTGAAAATGATGTTACGGGGACCCGTGACACTGAATTGAAATGGCTCCATGCTTTCCAAGATAAGCAGGCAATTCCGTCCCTGTGCATCTCGGCCTTGTGAGGAGAAGAAGCTCCGGTCAAGAGCCTCGCTTTCAGGGGAAGAGGGCTCAGGGGTAGATTCCATTCATAGACACACAATGACACTCTCCGTCATCACCGGCCTGCTGCTAGAACCCACTGTGTGGCACCTTGAGAGGGAAAACAAAAAGTGTCACGGATCGCTTTAGAACTCAGACGGTCCTGTTTGCAGGCGGATTTGAGATTTCTAAGGGGAAAATTTAAACATTTAAGATGCTCTATTTACTCTCCCTCCAGACCTTTGTAGACCACACCCTCCCCCAAACATGCAGGAATTAGGAGCATGATTGTTAGGGCTCTCACTGCAAAAATGACTGATGTTTTCCTTCTAAAACCTCTTAACACTTTCATAGGCTTCTCTGTCCAAATGGACTGTAAGCGTTGTTAATTTCCGAGTCTTCAAACTTGAAATTACTTGCCAATCTCGGAAACACAGACCCAATCCGGGGCCCATCCACACATTCTGTTTGTTTTTCTCCTAATGAAAAGTGTGACAAGCAAATAATTAAACTGAAAAAGTGGGCATAAATTAGCGTCTGCAGTCACAGAACAGATCGCCTTTTGAAGACTGCATTTGAAAAGATGTGCTCCAGGAGAGTACTTACTGTGGCCATTTAAATTATCTGGCTTAAACTGGATGCGTCTCTTCTGTAAGATGGCTTATCCCATCGCATCAAATAGAATGTTTGATGTGCCCGGGCATAACAAATTATCTGGGTTGGATTTATTTCAGTGAATTCCCCTTCTCCTTCTGGTTTCAAGAGAGTAAGCCCCGGGTTTCTAAATATTATGAAAACAACCAGATCTGAGAGACATAATATCCACAACAAAGGAAAGCCAGTGACCAGCCCAGTTACATTGTCTTTTGAACAACAAGTCAATGCAGACAGAAGTAAATGACAGTTAATTACAAATTACATTCTGGTTGGGGCTGAGCAGGCCTCTTGCCTTGAATAATGATCGGGCCCTCGGGCGCTCACCTGCCTGCAAGCGACCATAGGAGACACAGGCTGGGGTGCTATACAAGTTTCAAAACAAGATGCTAAACACAAAAGCTTATTGGATTACAGAGGTTTAGGAAAAGCATTCAGATCTCTCTCGGCAACTGCAGGCCGAGGGCGGAGGGATTTCTAGAAGGAAGGCTGCTCACTGGCCCTTTGGGAAAGCTGGCCCCAGTTTCCATGGAGGGCCATCGCCCCTTGTTTGCTGAGGTTGGAGAACCTGTCCCGCCTCAGGGAAGACGCCTTAAAACTCAGCCAACTAATGGAGAGAGGGGTAGATGCTGCGGAAGGTCCTTCAGACTCCGCAGTCAAAAGGAATGCAACAATGTACTCAGAGTGTGTGTGTATTTTTCCTTAACCTGAAGGGAATTTTCACCACCCATCAGCAGATACTTTGATTTACTAATAATTTATTTCAGTTTAAACACTACGTGAATTTATCGCATTCTAAGTCAAATTTGAAGTTAAGACAGTTGCAAAAAAAAATAACACAAAGTTGAAAATAATTAATGTCGGCGTTCCTGCATTGAAAAGACCTTGGCTTTTGTAATTCACTAAAGCAATTTCTATTCATTTAGTTGAGCTAAATGCTTATTGTTAAAGACAAAAGCCCCAACAGTCTGACATTGAGCTCATTATGTATGTTAGAAACACTGCAATCCAAGGCCACACCGCACGCAATAAAGGCAGAGACTGGGGGTGGAGGGGGTGGGGGAGGGGGAGGGGCCAGGGATTAAAATGCAGACCACGCCGTTCTCCTCAATAACTTTCCGTTTAGAGCTGATTAAAACTTCAAACCCAAGCTCATTGGCAACATCAGCAGAATGACTTCTGTCGCCGTCATCAAGTGACGGGGCGAGCTGAACGGGGACCCCCTCGCTCAGACAGCTCAGCAGCCAGGAAGACCTCCTTCCAGCTGAGTCTCAAAACTGGGTACGATTTTAAAGGAAGTATAAACAGACGCAGAACAGCGTCTCTTCTGGAAGCGCAGTGAGGTCTGGGAGGTAGATACACCGCGTGTTCTTAACCAGCACCCGCAACGTGTGCTCATGGACGTCCTGGGGGGGGGGGCTTCCCTCTCCACGAGGACGTCTCCCCCGCACCCCTGCGGGGCGCCCACATCTTGCCCACAAAGGCTCCTGCCACGAAGCCAGCAGCAGAAGGGGTGAGAAGCCGGGGGACCCACCACCTCCTCCAGGGAGGATGAAAAGTCCCCACCACGCCCCTTCGCAGAAACAACGCCCCTGTTTCTTCCTTGAGCGGCTTCCTACCGCGGATGCAGGGTTTGCCTGCGAGCTTCTGGGAGACACAGGAGGACCGTGCATCCGAAACCAGCACCTGACCCTCGTGCTCGGAGGCAGAACACAAGAGGCCCCTGCAGGCGCCTGTCCGGAAAAGGGGTGGGGGTGGGGACCTCGTTAAGATTCTGTGAAAAGGCTCCACCCTAGGTGTCTCCCCGCGTGGGGCAAAGTTGCACATGTGGCCATTTCCCATTAAAATGGGCAGGTGGTCTATTTCCAACCCAGGGGACTAGGAGGAGTTCATCCAGAGGACTCCTTTGAGACTCTCCAAGTACGACAGCTTCCCAAACCCACCGGAAAGGACACCTGTAAGAGCCCTTCCCCTAAAACCGGGAGAAAAGCGGCTGCCTTCTCCGCCCGGGGGAGGGCAGCCCTCTTATCGGTGGCAGAGTGACGCTGAGTGGGCCGAGGGTGACACGGGCAATCCGTCTTGTCATCAGCACAGCGAGGGGCCCGCGGCTCCTCCAGCTCCAGGAAGCAGCCCCCAGGCAGGGACACTTAACCCCTGTGAGCCCGAGTCCCTGCTGTGCCCCCCAACCACGCTGTCATGGCCGAGGTGCCTGTGGAATGACAGTACATCTCTATGACCTACAGCCGACTGTCGTGACAAGCGCACCCCGGGCCTCCCTACAACACTATCAAACGGTATCATGATGGCAATGTAAGACAAGGCCTTCGTTACGTGCCTTGTGGAGCCCCTGAGAAGTCCTCGGCAGGACTGTGGCCCCGTGGAGGCAGGGCGGCCAAGGCCCCGTGCACCTGGCCTGGGCCTTGCGGGGCGGCGGGCGCGCACGAGAGATTCGGACTTTTATTTATTTTTGCGGTTTTGGCTCAGTCGGAGGACTCTGATTTTTAAACCAGCATCTGGCTCACAGGGTGCCTGCCCTCGGAAAGTCTGCAGGGCACGCGTGCTACAGAAACATGTCAGCGAAGGTATGTAAATGCTCTAGTGAGTTCTAGGAACGTGGAGCGATTTTGCGGTTCAGTTCAGTTTCGTTTGTTTTTATTTGTGTTTTTGTTTTATCCATAACACATAATGGGGAGACACCAGGGCCGGGAGATGCCATCAGACCCCACATGGAACTTTGCCACATCAACTCGAACACCTGAGTCACGATCGGGGATGCTGTTGTGAACTTGTACGATTTCAAGTGCCCGGTTGTGATCCCCAGCGACACACAGGATGACCTTTCTCTGGTCACTGTGCATAATGTCTACGTGTAACGTTTGCAATAGGAAGTAAACAAGTTTCCCTTGTCAGTTTTTCTAGATGATGTGTGTGTGCCTGCGTGTGTGTGTGTGTTTCCTTTCTTCCTTCCTTTTTGTTAAGTCACCCTAAGCTTTTCTTGGCTTAAAAAGAGAGAAAAAAAATCTAGTTGAATAGTAATATGGTCACTTCATGTATATGCAAGAAAAAGATCTTTTCACACCTTGATGAAATTAGCATATATTTAAATGCTAATGAACCGCCAGTGACTGGCTAAAAATACCAAGAGCTGCCTGCACACTCAGGGCTGTGTCCCCAGGAAACATCGGGGTCTAGAGGCGTGATTTTATTTCACCAGATGCTAAGGCTCCGTCCCAAACATGTGAACACGGCAGGATGGCTGAAGTCTTCTTCGCGAGAAAGTTGTCTCAAAAATGGAAAACTCGGGGCCAAATGAAAACAGAAACTGTTTTCCTGTGTACATGGGCTCCCAGTGGGATCGCGGAAACTTGTTTCCACCCCCCCCCCGTTAGTTGCCTGTAGAGCCGTTTGGTGCAGAAGCAGATTGATGAGTTCTCTGCATGGATATCTCATGGCATGGAAAATTAATTTAAAGGTTAATTCAGAGACACACTTGAAGGGCTTTTTTTAAATGTGTCACTCTCCTGTGGGATTGGGAATAATTTTGAGTCTCAGGTAAATGTGAGTATCAGAATGCAGTCACATCATCAGTTTGCTCCCGAGTCTCGACCGCAGGGTGAGCTGGCGGCTAGGCCTGGGCCACTGGCAGAGCCCCTTGTGCACCTGTTTGCTCGGGTTTTCGTGACAGACTCTTAGTAGCCCCCCCCCGCCCCCGGAGTCCCAACATCTTCTTTCACAACAGTCTCCCGGATAGACGTCTGTTCCACATCAACACACTCCTGAACGTCATTTCAGGATGTACGCCAGACCAACTCGCACGGGGGTCCTTCTTGAATAACTGGGTGTGGGCGGACGTCTTTCTGTGTGCCCTCTTCCGACCCAGCCCTTCCTTCCCCTCACATTACCGGCTGAGCTCGCTCTCTGAGGGGCACCTGAAAACACGACATGGAGCCCTTGACCATGAAATGGGGGCTGTTGGCTGTTTTCTTTTTTTAATTTTTTTTAATGTTTATCTATGTTTGAGACAGACAGAGACAGAGCGTGAGCCGGGGAGGGGCAGAGAGAGAGGGAGACACAGAATCCCAAGCAGGCCCCAGGCTCCGAGCTGTCAGCACAGAGCCCGACGCGGGGCTCAAACCCACAGACCGTGAGATGGTGACCTGAGCCGAAGTCGGAGGCTCATCCGACTGAGCCACCCAGGCGCCCCAGTTGGCTGTGTTTTAGGGCAAAAGGTTGGAGCAAAAATGCTCAAAGACCTGTAGGAAGAGACAACTGTTTATTTGGTTTGACCAGCACTGTCCCTGTTTAGAAAAGCAGGTTGAGCTTTACAAACGTGCGTATATTCACTTAAGTGATCCACACAAGCCTCTTCCCAAACATGATGAGTGCAGTTTATTTCAAAAAGTTTGGGGCGCCTGGAGGGCTAGGTCGGTTGAATGTCCGATGCTTGATTTTGGCTCAGGTCGTGATCTTGAGGTTCACGAGATCGAGCCTTGCATCGAGCTCTGCGCTGACAACACGGAGCCTGCTTCAGATCCTTTGTCCCCCTCTCTCTGTCCCTTCCCAGCTCATGCTCTCTCTCTCTCAAAATAAATCAACTTAATTTTTTAATTAAAAAAAAAAAAAAGCAGAGTCTGACCATAGACATATGGGATTGCAACTGGGACTCATTGGTTTGGGACAAAAACCGGATATGGTATCAGTGTTTGGACATAATCCCTGTCTTTATCTCAAAATGGGGCTTCTCAAAGTTTGACTAGGAAATAGTTGAAGCTCCAGCCTCAGGAGCAGGTGGCAGGTCTGAGAAGTCAGGAGCAGACCCTACATTTCAGAGGTGGAAAAAGTTTTCCTGAGGGGGTCCCGTCCTGTATGGTTGCTTTAGGCAAATCCTCAAGCAGTGAACACGAGGGTCCTTGGGCTTCAGTGCTCACTGAGTCCCTGGGCACTGAATCTGTCCTCTCCTTCAGAAGAGTCCGGAATTGTTTTAGGGCGTCTGCATGTGGGCCTAGGGCAGGTTGGCAGACTTTTCCCGTGAAGGACCAGACCGCAAATCTTTTCAGCTTTGAGGACCACCTATCGTCCTGGAAGCCAAGACTGGGCTCTGTCACTGCAGTGTGAGAACATCTATGGGCGGTACACAAACCCGTTAGCATGGCTGTGTGCCAATAAAACTTTATTTACAAAAACAGGTGGGGGGCCGCATTTTGCCCCCAGACCATAATTTACTAATCTCCGTGTCTCATCCGAAGCCTCAGCCTCCAACGCTTGCCCAGAATGTTTTACGATCAATTCAAATGCTACTTACGACCTTCTCCTTTCGCGGTGAGCTCTTTTGGTTTGGTCCATCACTGGGTCTGTGGCACGACCTATTTTAACCGCCTTCATCAACAGGTTGTCACAACCAATAAACACTTCTTCATAGTTTTAATTCAAAAACTCCAGTAGGAAAAGCTTTGTCTGGCTTATTGTAGACACTGTGTTCTCAGGGGGTGCTCCCCCTCAAGATGCTTCTTTATTTTTTTTAATGCTTATGTATTTTGAGAGAGAGCATGAGCCAGGGAGGGGCAGAGAGAGAGGACAGAGGATCTGAAGTGAGCTCTGTGCTGACAGCAGAGAGAGCTCCACGCGGGGCTTGAACTCATGAGAAGTCACAAACCGTGAGACCGTGACCCGAGCTGAAGCCGGACGCTTAACCGACTCAGCCACCCAGGCCCCCCTCCCTCCGGATGCTTCTAATTCCAGAAGTGGAGTCAGGATGTGTGCGTGCGTGCTTGTGTGCGCGCAGAGAGAGGCAGAGGGACAGAGGGAATGTCGTCTTTGACGGTATGTGCTAAATAACAGGATGGACAGCCTCAGCTGAGATGAGGAAATGCCCCTGAGACACAGGGAACCAAGGGTTAATGACAGTAAGTTATAATTATAAGGATAATGTTAGCACTACAAATAACAGCTTCTATCCCCATCTGTTGGACACCTGCTGCGTGTCGGGCCTTGCGCTGTACCCTTAATAAGCATTCCATCATTTAAAATTTGCCCCGAAGGTAGGGCTTGGCCCTCTGTCCTTGAGGAGAACTACTGGTTGGGAAGGGCTTACCGTGGGGCTTTGGACACATTTTGACTTGTGGAGAGAACAGACGGCAACACTGAAAGGGAGACACACAGGTGCGTTTCTGACAGCAGAAGAGGACAGATGTGGAGGGTGTGACCTGGGTGTGGCCAGCCCCGGGAGGGTGCCGGTGTCCCGGCGCCTGACGTGGGCCACCCCTGGTCACGGAGATGCTGAAGGCCTCTGGGGCCCTTAAAGATGAAAGCAGGGTCTTGCCCTGTGGGGGCTCTGTGTGTGGGACCGCTGGTGGGCAGGAAGGAGCAGAGTGGAGGCAACAGAGCCATCGGGAGGGCGCCTCTGGAGCCTGTCCCGAATGTATGTAATGACACGACCTGGCCAGCAGGAGCCCGAGTGAAGAGATGTCATCTCATGCACAGATCTCGTCAGCGTGCATCCTGAAAGGTTTGGTTCTGATCTCCAAAGTCGGTGCCTTGTCTGATCGATCGCCGTGGAGTGCTTGCAAAAATACCTGGAAAGTTCTGCCAGAGCAGGGTGAGCTGGGCAGCCCGTGCGTGCCGTCACCGGGGCCCCACGGGGGACGGTGCTGGCAGGAAGACGTCTCCGGGGCGCAGGGTGGGGGGCGAGCAGGGTGTCGCTCCCGGGTGGGGCTGCATTTCCTCTCTGCCAGCCGAGCTTGGAGAAAGTACTTGGCTTGTGCGGTCCGTGATCCTCTCTGAACGGGCACGGTCAGGAGCGAGGCACTCTGGTGCTCCGGGCAGCGTCTATGCTCCGAGATTTGAGAACTCTTCCAGCGGTGGACAAGGTTGCTCCGTTAGCGTCCAGACCATTTCATTTCCTGAGGAGCGTCCTCAGGGCCTTGTCTGCACTCAGCAGCCGCCCAGCTGTGTCCAGACCCTGCCTCCCTGCCCGGGGAGCCTCTCCCTGAGCCCTTGCCCGGATCCCACGTGCATATTCTACGCGTGTGTGTAATTCTTCCCTCTTCCCCGACCTCAGGTGCCGCCCCAGCAGCTCCCATTCATCCGTGATCCATCCGGGAGCCCCTTCGAGTGGCCCTTCCGTCCCAGCTGTGGACGTGACCTCCTCTTATAGAGGGTGCCCATCGTCGCCTGTCTCACGAGGCCACAGACACAAGTCGCAGAAGAAAACATGGGACCAAAAAGTCAGTGGCCGGGTGAGACCCTGAGGGGGCGGCCCGCGTGCAAGGACGGGGCTCTCTAGCTCGCTCTTGCTCAGGCCGGCGCGGGGAGCCCGCGTCCAGGCATTTCACTCCCCTGTGACCACCTTATGTTGCAGAACTTCCCCGGAAACGCAACTCCTCAGCAGCCAGGTTTTGCCAAAAATGTGTGGCTCCTCCAAGTGCCTAGTGCTGTTCTTGATTTAAAGATCTGAAAACGGAGATGTGGGCGAAATAAGAAACAGGGAGGATCATCCAGGAAGCAGGAGCCCAGCCCAGGTTTACACAACGTCACGCTTCATTCTTCTGTATCTATGACGATTGTTCGTTCACTCAGAGTGTAGGCTGTTGAGGTAGAGACAGTCTGCAAAAAAAAAAAAAACCCAATAGATGCAAAGTGAGGTGATTCTGTCTGCTGAAGTTACCTAGTCAGTGTGTGACCGGGGGGGGGGGCGTGCAGAGAAGGGGTGGGGGTTGCGGGGAAGGGGTTTCTCTTCAGGGAAGTGATGGAGGGGGCGTCTGGGTTTGGGAGAAGATCTCGCCACCAGTGTAAAGGTCTCGGGCGCGAACCAGCTGAGGGTAGAGTGTTGGAGAAGAACCAAGAGGCCCGCGTGGCTGGTGCAGGAGACGTGGGAGAGAGCAGGGACACATCCCAGGGGCCTGCGGCCACACTGGAAATTTGCATCCAGTGCTCTGGGAGCTGCGGAGGACTTCCAGGAGCGGGAGAGAGACTCCATGTGGGCAGTGCTTCTGGAGGATTCCTGGCGGTGGTGTAGACGACTCATGGGGGTGGGAACAGCTGTGGGGAGCTGGGGGTGTAGGGGCGGGGAGGGTGCCAGCAGAGCTCCTAGATGACTTGGGTTCGGGAGAACATCTGAAGGGGTCCAGCAGGACCCCTGGAGTGGACGGGATGGGGGTAAGCAGACAGAGAGGCAGGCAGGGCGTTGAGGCCAACGCCTAAATCTGGGGCCTGGATGGACCCTTTGGGACACAGTTGTGTTCTTCGGCCAAGGACTCCAAGGCGAACAACCTCGATAAGTTAATCGTAATGATACTTGGCACAGCGGATCAAGGCCAGTCTCCCAGGGAGAGACACCTTCTCAATTTCTATTTGAAGGGAAAGAAACGAGGCCAGTGTGAGGAAGGTGGCTTTTGCAAAGCGAAAATGAACAGCAGAACTAGAAAATCGGCTTCCCACTGTCCCTCGGCACCCCTGGACCGGTGTGGCACTCCCCGCATACCTCTGGCCGAGGGGTGGACAGGTGCAGTCCTCAGCCTGCAGCTACATTTCAGAGCACCTGTATCAACAAGGGAAAGGGAATATGGACAGGAGCCCTTCTTTGCACCTGCTCTGCGGATCAAAGCCCTGGAGATTCTTGTACATCAGTTGTACCTGAGTTCAAAGACGCCCAGGGCACCAAAAGCCGTGTCCCTAAAATTCCCACGGCACGGAGGGGGAAGCAGACGTCAGGGTCTCGTCCAGGAAGACAAACCTCCAAGACCATCATACCCGTCGGACCCGTGAGGACCCCAGCCACATGCCCAGATTCCTCCGAGCTGTGGCAGTTTTAACCGGCAGCGTGACTGCAGGAAAGGGACGGCCCAGGTGGCAGAAATCCTGACCAGGGACCAGGCGCTGCCTCCTGCCAGGTCTGGTGCTCCACCAACTGTGCCGAGAACTTGCAGGAGCATCCGTAGGGCCCATTCCGGCTCACCTAGGACCCTCCCCCTGCTAAACAGAGGGCCCAGCGGTGCCCTTGTCATCTGCCTGAGCTGTGGTCTCCCCTGGGCGCCAGCTGAACTCATGGAAGCAGAACTAACATGGGTTCAGAGACAGGGAGTGGGAGGGATGGACCAGGCAGTTGGAGAAAAGAAACTGCACTTTGTGTTCTTTTCTTGTTAATTCATTTTTTGAGAAAGAGAGACAGAGTGTGAGTCGGGGAGGAGCAGAGAGAGAGGGAGACACAGAACCCGAAGCAGGCTCCAGGCTCCGAGCTGTCGGCACCGAGCCCGACATGGGGCTCGAACTCACCAACTGTAAGATCATGACCTGAGCCCAAGTCAGATGCTCAACCGACTGAGCCACCCAGGCGCCCCAAGAAACTGCACTTTGAACACGACGCTTTTCATCAGAGTTTTGTGGCCAGGGGCCCTCAGTTTCAAGAACTTTGCTCTGAAAATAAGTAAGTCTTAAGTAGCAAAACCAGGCCCTGTGTTAGCCAGACACGCACAGCGGGACAGGCACCACAGCCCGCCTTGGGGCAAGAGAGGCCGAGGACGAGATGCCTCTTTGGGCAGCGCTTGTGGGCGCCCCCGCTATTCTGCACGGTTGCGAGTTGTGCGCAGGTGCTTCGGGCAGCGAGTTCAGCGGCCGGGTGCCCTTGGCCTTACCGGGCCACCAACAGTAAGAACCGCAGGCTGAGCCTTCAGCACCACAGCAGGGCAGGCCAAAGACGGGTGTAAATAGGGTATTTACGGTATTTCTGCTGGTGTTTAGATAACTATTTTCCCATTAAGGTGAAGCTCACAATTGTTTCGATGAGGAGCAGATTCATCATTCAAAAAGGAGTGCTTCGCAGGGGGCAGGGGCGCACTTAGGCGATAAAAATCAATGACAAGGCTGGTAAATTGCCTGGGAGGGTTCAGGACAGATTCAAGATAAAGGAGGGAGAGATTAAGTCAAGACAGCATCTAATGCTTCTGCCAAACACTCCGGCCTCCGCCGAGGACGCTGGCGTAAAGGGCGGCCCCTCAATTCCCAGGGCCCCTGGCCTATCTTTTGTCACCTCCGTTGCCCCATATCAAACTTTCAGGAAACGAGACCCAGGAAAGCAGATAATCAATAATGAGATCAGGAGATGTTATCATAAGAGAAACAGGCCTGCCTGCTTTGTCCAGGGAAGGCCGTTTGGCCCGCCTGTCAGTGGGCAAGGGTGATGGGCACAGCGTGAGTGGGTGTGTGCAGATAAGGCCGGAGGAGAGGTGCGGGGAGGTGGGAGGCACGTGGGGGGGATGCGGCCGCCGCCAGCTCGCCCCCCACCCCCGCCCTGCCACGGCACCAGGAAGAGCCCCTCCGAGCCAGTGAGTGTCTCAGGGGTCCTGACTGGGACCCTCTGTTGGCAGTTCCAGACGCTGGGGGGCGAGTCGGGGGGCGCCGGTGGGCGGGAGGGCCGTGGGGTCTTGGGGTGAATTCACCCACGCCTTCTCCGCGCAGGGTGGGCGTTGGAGACGTAGGCTCCTCTTCCGCAGACGGGCGGCGTCCACACGTGCCTGTGCTCTGATGGGGACACACGGCCTCTGCAGGACAGCGGTCCACACCCCTCCTCTGGGGGACGGGGTGCACGGCCACGCGTCTGCTGTTGGATGACCCAGCCTCAGGTGTTCCGTGAGGCGTGGGGAGCCCACACCCCCTCTGGGCGGCCCCGGGGACGTGCGCTTGTGCCCGCCTCTCGTGGTGAGGTGAGGCACCGTCCCTCTGAGAGGTGACCCCCCACCTCAGCGGGTCCCCTGCAGGACAGGAAGCCTGCCAGGGGATGCTCCTCACCTGCTCCCCTTCCACGGCTGTTAGGGCCGCTGGGGGCTCACGCATGAGTCCGTAGGAAAATGGGCACCCGGCCTCGTCCGTGCGGTGGTGGGGGCCCCCGTCTCCCCTCCTCAAAACCGGGTGTGGACACATCCCGCGGCCTTCGAAGGAGGGAAGGAGGCTGAAGCGTTCCCCACGGCTTTTTCCAACATCACGTGGTAAAAAGCGGAGAGCAGGACGCCCCTATCTTCCCAGGCCTTGGGCAACAGGAAGCCGACGGGCCCTGTCACCTCCACAGCCAACCTCAACACGAAATGCTGTGCTTTTCCCCGAAACACACCTGGAGAGCACACAAGACGATTACCAGCCGCTGCAGAAATGCATGGCTTTTTGTTAAAACGTGTGCCCGCCTGCATTTTGCCAAAGTAGCAGTCACCTAAGTTTGCCATCGGCATGTAACCCCACGTGCAGAAGCAAACCGATGTCGGGACGACATCCCACTTTTCAAAAAAAACACGAATTTTGACTCCTGAAGGTTTTATGCCTAAAATACGGTGGGTAGGTAGGTGTCCCGTGTTGCTCACGTACAGAGCAGGTGAAGGGTATTGGGAGGTAATGAGCTTCCGTTTTAATGGAGGCGGGGCTCCCCTTAGCACCACCTTCTCTGCCTCTCCTGTGGCTCCAGGTGGGCAAAGGGTTCTTTGCCTCCTGGGACAAAGACACTGCGCCTTCTTCTTAGCACTAGGATAAGATGGGGGCAATTTAAAGGCTGTTTTCCAGAGGAGTCCCTGAAGCAGATGTGGCTGGGGAGTAGGGCAAACAGGAGGGGGCAGGGGGAAGAGTGGGGGGGTAGGGGCAGGAGGGAGCAGGGGAGGGGAAGGACAGGGGAGGGGTGGGGGACTGGGGGAGGAGGGCAGGAGGGGGCTTGGGGAAGAGTGAGGGCAGGGGAGAGGCAGGCGGGAGCAGGGGAGGGGAAGGGCAGGGAGGGAGGTTAGGTGGAGAGGATGATGGAGGGGCTGGGATGGGGTAGGGGACAGGAGGAGGGGGGGGTGGTGGCAGAGGAGAGGTGGGAGGGATCAGGGGAAGGAAGGGTACAGGAGAGGGCTGGGGAGTGGGGAGGAGGGCAGGAAAGGGCTTGGGGAGGGGTAGGGGATGGGGAAGGGGGTGGAGGGCAGGGGAGAGGCAGGGGTAAGGGGCTTGGGGAGGGGGGCAGCAGGGGAAAAGGAGGGGTGCAGGGGCAGGGAAGGGGCAGGTGGAGAGGAGTGGATTGGGAGGGGAGGGGGCCAGGAGTAGAGGAGGGGTGGGGGGCAGGAGAGAGGCAGGAGGGAGCAGGGGAGGGGAAGGGCAGGGAGGAAGGTTAGGTGGAGAGGATGATGGAGGGGCTGGGATGGGGTAGGGGACAGGAGGAGGGGAGGGGTGGTGGCAGAGGAGAGGTGGGAGGGATCAGGGGAAGGAAGGGTACAGGAGAGGGCTGGGGAGTGGGGAGGAGGGCAGGAAAGGGCTTGGGGAGGGGTAGGGGATGGGGGAGGGGTGGAGGGCAGGGGAGAGGCAGGGGTAAGGGGCTTGGGGAGGGGGGCAGCAGGGGAAGAGGAGGGGTGCAGGGGCAGGGAAGGGGCAGGTGGAGAGGAGTGGATTGGGAGGGGAGGGGGCCAGGAGTAGAGGAGGGGTGGGGGGCAGGAGAGAGGCAGGAGGGAGCAGGGGAGGGGGTTGGGCAGGGGTGGACGCAGGGGAGAGTTGGGAGGGAGCAGAGGAGGGGAAGGGCAGGAGGGGACCTGGGGCCCCAGTGGCCCGGGTTCAGGCCTGCAGGCTTCAGAGGTGCAGTGGGCACGTCTAGAAGGACCCCTCTTGGGGGGGCGGGGGTACAGTTACTCGGAGCTCCAGGCTGGTCTGGAGAACCCTTGCCTCAGGGACAGGTCCCTTGCAGGCCCTCCAGGCCCTGGCGATTCGGGAGGCGACAGGGAGGGGATGCCCCCCCCCCCCACTCGGTTAATGAGATTCCTCCCCAAAGCCAGTCCTGGGGGCTGGAAGGCAGAGGGCCCGATAAGGATATTACGCTCCCGCTGGGAGCAGGACTGGGCTGGGCTCAGATCAGTCGTGCGTGGGAGGGGGGGGGGGTGGCCTTTGTCGTGTCCCCACCAAACCCGGGACCAAACCCGAGACGGCGGGTGTGGGAGACCCGGCCTCAGATGGGGAGCGGCTGACACGGGGAACCACACCCCTTGCCGCGTGCTGAAAACGCCCCAGGTTCGCGTCAACTAGGAGCCGCGGAAGTTTAAGGCGGCTTGAAAAGAGCGAGACTGACCCCCTGAGAAAGCAGACAGCAAACTGTGCGGCAGAACACTGATTATCCCTGTTCCCCTCCGGCAAGTACCTGGCTCCGAGCACGTGCGGGGGGACGTTTTGTTTCCGGGCCTCCGAGGTGAGGGAAGAAAGCCTCCCGCGCCCGGGGAATTGGGCTCCGTCGTCGCGGGCCGGGCTCCGTTCCGCGCGGGGCGCGTAATTACAACCGCGTTTAAAGGGAGCCCAGAAGAGAGATAGGTTCAAGCACAGATTAATTTCAGATTATCACAACAAAGGCAACCCTATCTCAACAAGCTTGCCAGCAAAACACTTTGCAGAGGCCCCGAGGTCCCTCCCCTCCCCAACTTACAACAAAGACCTTTCAGCTCAAATTAAGCTAATGATCGCAAACAACCCTGTGCCTACCTTTTTTGGTTTGACTGCGAGGCTGACTGTGGCAAACCTGGAAAGGAGATGGGGGTGGGGGTGGGGGACAGGCCCCCGGGGGAGGGGGTGCTGGAGACAAGGTAGCCTGGAAAGGTCAGGGCTCCGTATCCATCAAGTGACAAAACAAACAGTCCTCGGCTTGACGGGGCCTGCACAGCGTCAGATTGTCTTATTCGGGCTCCACGGCCAGCCCGGGGTGGGGGGGGGGTTGGTGGTGGGGGGAGGCTGGTTTATCTGAACTTCTCACTCGGCCAGCCGGGTGGCTCAGCTCCTCCAGAAGCCTCCTACGGGAGCCCGAGGGGAGGAGGGATGGGGCTGAGCACACTCAGGTCAAGCCTCATTACTTCCTCATTACCTTTGCAGAAGTGCAGGGAGAGGGTTTCCATCCGGGAGCGGGAGCGAGCCTGGCTGTCCCGGGGACCCCTGTCCGCTTACTGCACAGCCGACCGTGGCGCGGGGCCGCTGTGGGACTGCAGGGTTCCTCCGGTCCTCGCCACTGGTGATCCAGGCGCTGAGGGTTTTAAGGCGCATTCCCGTCACGGATCTCGGGGGCAGGGTGGGCCCCCACCCTCCCCCCCCCCCCCGCCCCGGGCGGTTCTGGACGCCGGATAAAGGACAGGCATGTTCCAGCTGACTGGGCTCTTCTGTATCAGTCGCCTTTTCTGTTTGTATTTGGCTCCGGCCCAGAGGCAGCACAGCGCACGGGCCTCGTCGGGCCGCCCCGCCTGGGCCGAGACCCTCGGGCGCACTCTGCAGCCCGCGGCTGGGTCACGTCGGGGAAAACCGGCAGCACCCAGGGCCAGCGGCGTCTGCTCCCTGTAGGTCTGTCTCTTCTTTTCCCCGACTTGTTAAGCCTCTGGAGGAACTACTCCCTTGTGGGCCGGCAGCAGGGTCCCATCGGGTTCTGCGTTGTGCCCCGGGGGCAGGGCGGCCGGTGGGGCCCTGAGCTCAGGACACAGGGCTGAGTGAGGAGGATGCTCAGGGACTGGGACCCACCTGCAGATTCTCAGGGCAGCTCTGCCCTGGGCGACTATTCAGTGACACTTAAGCGGCAGGGCAGCTACCGCTGCAGCCCCTTCCCATCCTCTGCCCCCTCCACCCCTGCCTCACTGGAACTTGGCCTCCCTGCCCCCGTCCAGTGTAAGAGGTGCCAGGTGGCCACTGCGCTCCCCCGGGGCTCTCCCCCTGCCCCTCCCCATCCTTACCCTGCCTGGTACCCAAACATTGTTTCCCCTTGTTCCGGACACTTCCGGATCCTTCTCTGAGTTTGTCCCTCACTCTTCCAGATCCAAAGGGGAGCAGCAGAGTGGGAGAGGAGGGAAAGGAGGAAGGCAGAGTGGGAGAGGCCCCTCCTGGGACCCGGGAGTCCTTGGGCCAGGCCTTGAGGGGTCTTTCCAGGCAGGAGGCACAGAGTGAAACAGGAAAGCCTCCCAGCCGGGAGTGGGAACGGTCTGCAGGGGCAGGTGGTGGCACTGGAGAGGGCTGGTGCTAGGGGGGCGGGCAGTAGCCAGTGTGCCCCCTCACTGTGTCCAGCCCCCTGCACCTGCCCGCTCTGCAGACCCCAAGTTCCCTAGAGCCTGGTGGTCCTGGCCCCTCTGCCTCTGGCCCGGGCACGGGCCGTGGGCCCCGTGGGGGAGACACCGGGCCTGGGTAGGGTGTCGCGGTGGCACAGGGGCTCTAAGTTGCCAGGCACAGAGACAGGCAAAGGTGGGTCTGGGCCCAGACTGTGGGCTGAACGAGGGAGCTGGGCTCCTGTGAAAGCAGAGGGAAGTGGGAAGACGACGTGTCAGGTTCTGCGTCACCCGGGGCCACGACCCTTTCTCTCCCCTGGTCCCTGACACCCTCCAGGGGGCCGGCTCGGGCAGGCGGGGGCCCCTGTGGGGCTCGCTCGCTCTTACCGCGTAGCATGACCGACTAGACGCCGTCAGCTACCTGCCCATCAGGAACCAGGCTTTAAAACTTTGTTGTGTCAAAGAAAATTCAGCTGTTGCTAGGCATCCCTTAAACAGGAACCCAGACACTGTTTCCCCTTGTCCCGGACACTTATTAGAAGCACGCTGTGTTTTCACAGCAGCCATGTTAATGAGCTGCTTCCTTACCTGGCCCAGCTAAGCTACCCAGTAGGGGCCTAGAGTTCTAGAAGATTCTCCCCTCGGGGAGGCTCAGCCAGCATCCCCAGGCTTCCATACTCACCGGGACGGGCCCTGTCCCCATCTCATCCCGCTGTCTTCTCCCTTCTCTGTTCCCTGGGAAAGGGACCCGTGTGTGCACAGCTGCACCCCTCCCTTCCCAGCTCAGCACCGCCAGGCCGTTCGTGTGCCGGGGCCAGAGACTTTATGAATTTTACCCTCCAAGTATGAGCCCAGAAGTCCTAGAGGGCCGATCCTTTCTCATACGTGACTCATAACGCCATGCGTGGTGAGCAGAAGGAGCCAGGTAGAAAGCCTGGAGCTCTCATTGGCCGAGGCATTTGGTTGTCTCCTTGCTCTGCAAAAGTAGTCTGTCCAGGCGTCCGTCCGTGCGTCCCCAGCTCCCAGGCTGGAGGGCAGAAGGCCCAGCCACACCTCCCCTGGTGGGCCTCGCCCAGTAAGAGGACAGTCAGCGGGACTGGTGGCCGCAATATCAGAGCAGTGCGACTACAACCCGGGGCTCCCTCCTCCTGGACCGGCTGGCCGGCCAGCAGGGCCTCTGTCCCTTACCCTGCGGAAAGCCTGGGCCCTCCTCACCCAGTGGCCAGTGAGTGGCATGCAGAAAAAATCACAGATAGTGGAAAGAAAAAGAGCCAATACGAATTAAAAGGAGGGGGGCGCGCCTCGGTGGCTCAATGGGCTGAGTGTCTGGGTCTGGATTTCAGCTCAGGCTGGGATCCCAGGGTCATGCGTGGGTCCACATCGGGCTCTGCATCAGGCTCCTGGATGAGTGCGGAGCTAGCTGAAGATTCTCTGTCTCTCTGTCTCTCTCCCCCCTTCAGCCCCTCTCCCCGGCTTGTGCTCTCTCTCTCTCAAATAATAAACCTTATGAATTCACTTTATGTGATGCAAAATAAGGTATTAGGTATTTCATAATATTTTTAGAATGTTTATTTATTTTTGAGAGAGAAAGAGAGGGCACACACGGGAGCAGGGGAGGGGCAGAGAGAGAGAGGGAGAGAGAACCACAAGCAGGGTCCCAGATGTCAGTGCAGAGCCCAATGTCGGGCTTGAACCCGCGAGTTGTGAGATCATGACCTGAGCTGAAAGCAAGAGACAGACACTTAACCAACTGAGCCACCCAGGTGCCCCAGCATTTCGTAATATTTTGCCAGTTTTCTTCAGAATTCTGAAGCTGTGATTTCACGCAGGTAAAGTAGGACCAATGCTGGTACCCTTTCCACTCTGTACCCCTCAGAGCCCCAGAGACAGGGCCCCTGCTGTCCACAGGTATTAGCCATCGACTTTCCATCTCTATCTACCAGAGGGATCGGAGGGGCGGGGGGGAGAGGGAGGGAGGAAGAGAGAGAGAGGCACCAAGGTGAATGGTCTACCTTGTCCAAGACATCACTCGGCATCACCAAGATCGCCCTTTCTGAAGCGATTCCCTTCAGCACTGGACAATTACCCAACTTTCGATCGTCCAAGCTCTACTTTAAATCGATCTCTCCTTCCTGCCTTTGGGTGGAGAGTGATGGGGTCTTCCCCCGTCTCGCCCCCAACTGCCCCCAGAGACAACTTCCACAGCAGGGCCTCTGTGTCCACGCCAGCGGAGGTGCGACCCAAAGAACGGTTTCTCCTGCTCGGACGCCGTTTCTAGATCTTGTAAACAAGGGGGCACCTGTGGGGCCATCACCAAAGGTGAACCTGAAGCGAGGGCCGCAAATGCTCGGGCAAACAGAGTGGCGATCAGGCTCCGTCTGGGAAGACTTCCCACCCTCGACGCTCAGATCTGACGCGGTGTTGCTGTCCTCAACCAGATGCCAAGGGAGCACGGCGCCGCAAGGGCGGGTTGGGGGTGCCGGCCCGGAGCACACCTGTGGGACTCCGCACGGGCCCTTATTAACCAGGATCGCTCGAGACAAGAAGTATGTGTTTTGACTTTGTGTGTTTAATCTAATAACTTTTATTAGATTTTCTACGAGACTGATGGCTGTGTCTTACGGTCCCTTTGATTAATTGTTAGCATAAGGTGAAGATGAATGGCAGTTGCCTACTAACTGTGGACATAGCAGTTAACCCGCATGTTACTTGCATGCTTTTTCAAATACTTTTTTTTTTTTTTTTTTTAGTTGAGGGAATACGTTTATTCTGAATTTCTGGACGTGAATACTTGAACACATACCTCTTGATACGCGGTCACGGAGGAATTGTCACAACAGAATGTAGGTTTTACATGAGGCCAACCCAACTGGCACCCGTTCTAGAAAAGCTTACCTGGTCTTGCCTGAAAAATACAACAGCCCGGAGCCTAGCACCTGGGAGGTGCAGCAGGAGTATGTCTTTACGCTTCAGAAATACTTACAGTAATTTGAAAGAAATTCCAGGCAAGTCCCGTCAGGCTAGGTGACTATATTTGGAGGACACACGCATAAATATCACAAGCATTAAACTGAGTAATTCCAGAGAAAATAAATGAAGAAGGCCAATGACAAAGGTCTCATTAGACAAACACACAGGACCTATCCCTCCGTAGGTGATCACGTTCGTTGTCCTACAGTAAGAACGTGACTTCTGTTCGCTGGGGCCGGGACAGGATGAGGCCCTGGCCCCAGGGTTTCGAGGGCACCGCCGTCCGGGCTACGTAAGCCACCTGTCCGGGTGGCTGGGTGGGTGCAACAGGAGATCGCAGTTGCAAGGAAGGTGCTCAGCTGAGGGTCAGGGAGAGGGCGAGGCGGGACGAGGAGGCCTTGGGTGGAGAGAGAGGACCCCCGTTGGCTCCTGGGAGCCGGGAGGGACGGAAGCCAGGAATACGCCGGTACGGAGAGGAGCCAACTGGCGTTCTGCTCACCTATAACAATGAAAATAAGCAGGATGAAACGCAAGCACCGTTTGAAAAGTTTCTGTTATCGTCAGAAGCATCACAAATAAAACCAAGCCAGGTTCCCATAACTGAAGGCCACGTCCAGCTCTCGGCCTTCTGACAAATGTTGCCTCATATCAGTGGCTGAGCATGCCTTTGTCTTCTGAGCTTTCAGAAACATGAGGCTTGATTTTCATGCATTCTCCTAATGAAAATACTTGAGTATCAGTCCATAATTAAAAAAAAAAAAGATATACCTACGCCAAATAACCCTTATTAGAGCCAAGTCAAGCAGAACCATGAGGAGTTACCCGCGATGGGAAACGAGCACAGGGCCCCCTTCCACAGGGTGGAAGGAGGGCGTGGGAGTCAGATGCTGTCAGAAGGGAGCAGAGGGACAGACGGCCTTGTATGTCCCCCGAGCCCCACACGGGCCGTCTGTCACTGCTCGGAGCTTGGCCACGGAAAAAGAAGCAGGCTGACCCCCTCCATGGGGCAGAGGAGGCCCCCCACCCCGAGACGCTCCTCCCTACCTGAACCCACTCTCTCCCATCCCGTTGGGTGGACGTCTGGCAGCTCCCCTCTTCCAGGCAGGAGTCACATCTCACTGGAGGTGATAACCTGTGTGTAACTGGGGCTGAGGGCACAGGCTGTGCGAGGCTCTGGGCTCCAGAGTCGGGCTGCCTCCTGGAGGCCCACGTGAATCTTACTCCTCATTTTGTTCATCCCACCAAATATTATCAACTCCAAACATTTCCCTGTAAATGGCGGCCTCCCCACATGCCCCTGAAGGTAGCAGAAGTAGTCTCCTTGAGGCTGAAATTCAGGAACAGAGCACACACCGTTAGGGGAAGCAAAGAACTCTGGGAAGCACTTGGCTGTGTGAGCACCGTCGGGCCCGCAGGAGCTCTGCCTCAGTGCGTCTCCAGCGAGAATCAATTTTTAAACGTTTATTTATTTTGAGAGAGAGAGGGAGCACGAGAGCGAGAGCCAGGGAGAATTCCAAGCAGGCTCCGCACTGTCAGCACAGAACCTGACACGGGGCTTGGACTCCCAAACCCTCCGTGAGATCATGACCTGAGCCAAAACCAAGAGTCAGAGACGCTCAACCATTGAGCAACCCAGGCGCCCCGCCCACGAGCCTCTTACTCAAGGACTGGAGTGAGGGGCCGTGTCAGATGTCCCAGCTCCTTCCTTCCCAAGGAAAAGGCGAAGGCCTGAAACCTGCTGGCGATTGGAGCCCCATCATGGCGCCTGGGGGAGGTGTCTGGATCCCAGGAGAGCGGGAGATAGAGTGGGGCAGTGGGAGCCTCGGGTCAGCAGACCTCCTCCGCGGAAGGAGAGAAGGCTGAGCAGGGAGCTGGCATCGGGGCTGGTGCCTGGTCCTCAGGCGCTGCTGGCCCACAGGCTGCTAGGGGGCCGTCCATCTCACTGCGCTCCTGGGAGCTCTGGGCTTGCTGGCTGCAGGCACGATTGAGGATGCTGGGTTGTCATGGCAGCAGACCCCGGTGTGAGGGTTCTGGACACGTCCGCCTGTGGCCTCCGCAGGCCCCAACACTAGTTAGGCCCAGAGGGCAGAGCGATGGAAACCTCTGTCTTCGCAGCCATCGGCTGCCTTCCTGCATCCTTGGCTCCTTAACAAGACTTTGTCACAAGATCTGGCACCTGCTGCCCTGCCAGGGGCCTTGGGGCAGTTTTCCCGTGTCTGAGAAGTTCTGCTAAACCCTCTGTAGACTCCCCGTGTGGGAGTCCCTTGTCCCTCCTGCCTAGGCCTAAGCTTCGGAGGCCTGTGCGCCAGCCCCGTGGGCTCTGTTGTGAGCTGTCCGAGGTCCGATGTGGCGCTCGCCATCGCCAATTTGTGGTGTCTGCTTTAATACTGTGCCTTTATTTTATTTTATTTTATTTTATTTTTATTTGTATTTTTCTGATTTTTTTTAATGTTTATTTATTTTTGAGAGAAAGAGACGGAGCTTGAGTGGGAGAGGGACAGAGAGAAAGGGAGACACAGAATCGGAAGCAGGCTCCAGGCTCTGAGCCGTCAGCACAGAGCCCGACGCGGGGCTCGAACTCACGGACCGTGAGATCATGACCTGAGCTGAAGTCGGACGCTCAACCGACTGAGCCACCCAGGCGCCCCAGAACTGTGTCTTTAACCCAAAGCTCTTCACACCTGGGCTTTGCCAGTTTTATGCAAAAGGCAGTTCTCAAAATGTGAATGAGTTCTTCTAAGGATTGAGCAGAAGAAAAGCTGCTGCAGTTGCAGAATTATGCATGTTGGGCTAGATAATCCAAGGTTAATTTTATGCGACAGCAAAATTGTTATTAAAGCATCAATCACTCGGGAGGAATTTGATAGTTCCCAGTTGAGCCTAAAGAGAAACCTGTATTGAGGGACGTTATTGTAGGGATTCTCTGTTGTTCATGGACTGTTCAACACACCTGTAGTCAACAGTTTCTGTGAAAATTTTTATGACTTGTGTGAATTCCCCAGGGGCATCAGAATCGAGCGAAATAATCAAGCACGTCCAGTACGTGGACAGCACCCTGCCTTGCTAACAGCACTGAAGGCCATGTGTGTGAGCGGCGTGCCCGGAGAGCGGGCCGAGTGCCCATGCAGTGACCAGCACCCGAGGCCTGCACGGCCTTCTCTGCCCCCTCGCACGCAGTGAGGCTGGTGCACGGTGGAACCTTTCTGGACGCAATCGGTATGGGGGCTTCACGCACTTACGCATCTTGACTTAGTACGTCGGCCATGGGTCGAAATCCTAGACTCTAAATCCGGAACGCCTTCTTGCGCAAAGATGTTCCTGAAACATTCCACGTCACTGCCGCCTTTTCAGTGTCGAACCATCGGCGAACGCCTTCGCCTATTTCGGTAGAGTTATGTGAGCAGACGTTGGCAGGCAGTAAGGTTTCGTGATGTTGGAAAACGCTTGCAAGGTAGCAACTTAAAAGGAAAACAAACCAGGCTTGACAATAGAATGGAGTATTACTCTAATTATGGGAAATCCAGAACCAGTTAGTGCGAATCTGTGGATGTGAGATGAGAAGGCCAACTTTTACTTTCTTCTGTTTTTCCAAATTGCACTCACGATGACGGCTTTGGAGTTCGGTGTGGGTGGCGGCATGGGTGCGGGCGCAGAGATGGGTACCAGGCCGTGGGTGTGGGTACCGTGGGACAGACACGCATGCAATCTTAAACAGGACGTGAAATAGAGACAGAGATGGGAAGGGGCGTGAACAAGAAGGGTCCCTGGTCACCGTGGAGCTGGACCGAGGTGAGCTGGCCCTGGGATTCCTGCTCTTGCCTGAGGCAGCTGTTCTCCTAAGTGTCCCCATCAAACTTGAGAGTTCAGAGGTGAAATGCACGCTCGTGGTCCTGTGATATTCACATCAGTGATGGACGTGCTCATACGCAAGGCCGAAGGCCAGCACAGTGCCTTGAGGGGCTTCGGGGAGGGGTTGGGCCCCACTTTGGAGAAAGCCTTCCTCCAGGCAGGGGTCACCTTGCCACGGGTCAGCTTTCAACGGCGATCTCTCCAGGGAGAAGACACCCCGGCCGCGTCCATGCAGCCCAGCCCTGGACCCCCTGGTTCCTCTACGGGGGCAGTGGCTCCCCCAGTGTTTGGGGTGGAGACTTTCCTCTGTACAAGTACCACACGTTGGAATTCTCACGGGATGAAACCAATAAAAACAAGACCAGCGGTGGCTTCGTATCTACACAGGTGTGTGTGTGTAACTCCCACTTAGACTGCCTCGACAGTTGCCTAAAGGTAGGCCTCGCCTTTCCTTTCCTGCTTTCTCATTTTCTTCTTGATTTGGTATGAAAGTCCTCACGCTGAGTCCCGAATACTGAACTGAATCTCCGTCCTGGTGGCCAGTTCCAGCGTCTTCTCTCCTACTTACCTGCCTCCCTCTCCGGGTTGGGGGCTTCAGGGGCCCACGCTCTGTCCAGTTCTGGCAACGCGGCGCCCCCGTGGCTTCTCGCCGCCAGCCCTGCAGCAGAGGGGTTTCCCCACGGACAGGTTTTGGCTCGCCTTCTTCTTCCCCTCTGCCAGACTCCCCGTGAGGACTGCCCACGTGCCAAGACCACCAGGGTGCTCGTCTCAAGGACATCGGGGCTGACCGGCGGTCAAGCTGAGGCGCCCTCCATCAGGAGATCGCCTGGAGCCTCCCACAGGGGCAGCACCAGAGGCCACGGGCCAGTCCCGGGGCCCCCTCGCTGTCACGCCCACCTGGGGGAGAAGGAGATGGCACATTCCGCGCGTCTTCATGGCCGACATCGTCTCCTACGTGCGGCTACAGGAGCCGACCGACAGGGTAGGAGCCACGCTCTGAGTAGGAGCCCACAGATCCCAGGAGGAAGCTCATTGCCTCTGCTTCCTTATGACATTTGAGGTCGGGGAGCAAAACCCGCTCTCGGCTCCTCAATAGCGTCTTGGCAAAGGAAGTCAGGGTGTCTTTCATGGGAGGCCGGGGCACGTACACCGTGCTGGCTTCAAATGAGCCGGAGGGCCCGGCACCCGGCCTTCGCAAACTCATGCTCCCCAGTGGTGGAAAGACAGAGACTTCCATTTTTTTTTCCCGTTCTTTTGAACCCACATTATAAAATGATCCCTTCTGCTGTTTTTCTGTATTTTAATTAATGTCATTTCATTTGTACTTGTACCCTCAGGCTCTGTCAGCAACAAACTATAATTTTACAAACTGGAGAAAAAGTTCTCTTCCACAGTATGTATTCGGAATTCAGTATTTTATTTCCACAGAGTTGTCCACGTTCTGAGAATCCAAAGCCTCCCGAATATGTCAACCCTCAACACCGGTTCTCCCAATGGCAAGGATGTCCTTGAAGGTGTTGTGAAATTCGTAGCCTTTCAAGGGACCCGCGTGTCCCAGGCGGCTCTTCCCGGATGGAAACTCTGTCCCTCCCCACCCTGGGCTATCATGACGACCTCTTCCTGCTCTGACAGGAAGCCCACCCCCCGCGAGCGACTAACCGCCACGGGTCGCCGTCTACAGCTGGGGACGACACTTCCTCACTTCACACTTTGCCCCCAGCTGGCTTCTTCTAGATAACCCGAGTGTGATGGTGTGAGCGCTGATAACCAGAGGAAGCCATGAGCCTTCCTAAAATAGGACAGACTCCTGAGCCCTCAACCAGAGCATCACTTCAGACAAAACCCGGCGCAAAAGTGGGTAATCTCTCTCGCCACCCAACCTGTCAAAGATTATTGTGAAAGCTGAGCCCGCTTGCTCCCGAAATGCCACTCAGCTGAAGATGTCCACGGGACAGTCGGTCGCCGGGAACAAGAAAACCAAGGGACTCTGAGGTTAGATTTCCACAAAAACAAGCCCTGACACGTGGGTGTGTGTTATTTGCTGTGGGAAGTTGTCTGCCACCTGTGTCCTGGAGGGGGTGGGAGGGTCTGACCCCACTTGGCTTTTCTCACAGACTCTGGTTCTGAAATTTCACTTCAAGACCCTATCAACCTGCTGGCAAGGCCACAGACAGCTCATCTCAGACCAAAGGCACAAAGCAAATCTCGACCATTCGTGTCTTCTGGAAGGTCCTCTCTCTCTCAACAAAGTCTGCAGATTCTGGAAACCCAAAGACGATGGCCCCACATCTTGTGTGCCGTGCAAGGAGAACCGACTTTCGCAAGGTTTGCGAACAGCCCCGCAAACGCAGTAATTCGACTGCTCCCCAGAGTGTCACCTTTTCAATGTAAGTGCACCTGCACTGCCTTCTGGCAAGAAAGGACAAATCATTGAAAGCACATTTGCAAGAATTAACTGCAAGATTCTCTTTATTATCAAATGCTGTTTCTGAAAGCCATTGAGGAACCCCCTTCACTTAGCTCCCTTCTTGCCAAACAGAATCCAGACAAGCCTAGTTTCTTATCCTGTTGAAGAGTCTCCTTTATAAACTGGGGTGTAAATAAGGACAGTGACAGGTCCCACACTATGAGCCACTTTGGTCCCATCAGAACACACTTCAGCACATCTTTATCCCCGCAAGTTCTATGAACGGAATGTTGTTTTTTTACTTATGAACACGGAATGGAATATTGATTTTCATTCCTCCAGCCCACGTCAGGTTTTCCCCTCCTCCAGTAACGTTGAGATCAGGGTCTCACATCCATTTATAAACAGGTGACTAGGAAAAGCGAATCTCTAGACTGTGATTATTTTATAGCTTTGAAAGATCCGCTATATAATTGTAATATATCTCTTCAAATGCATGCTTGATCCTTGCTGATGGAGTCGGGGAGGGAGGGGGGCCCAGAAATGGTCAGCAACCTAATGTGGTGTCAATATCCCCGGCAGCAGGAGACTGTGACAAATTACTTCCGAGAATGGTTCTTTCCCGAGAAGAATGATCTTCTCGAATTAAGCTGCGTGGCTACAAAGATCTTTCTGAAAAATGAACAATAAATGGTGAATTTTAGGAAGTGAAGATAAGAAAATCCAATTTATGGACATCCGGCACTCTGAGTAGGTAGACCGGACACGAGTTGGGCAGTCACGGGAGTCACTGGGGACTCTGCCTTTTTCCTAGACATATTCTTTTAGACCCATTTATGAAGTGAAAAGCTTATTACATTGAATCAACTCGGTTTTGCACTAAAAAAGACCAATCCTGTTAATTTTCCGTACAAGATAGTGGGGAAGAGTAGGCGAGAGGCTTGGAGAACGTTCCAGGGAAAGGGCTGGATTGAGTCATTAAAATCGGGGTTAACTCCAAGGACCAGGGCTATGAACATGTCTAATTTGGCATGTGAAAGGTCTTTCCAGACAAGACTGGAGGCCCAGATGTGATAAATGAAAAGATGGACATAATTAACTCCGAGAAAGTAATTAAAAGCTTTTGTATAGCAGAAGTCACCATAAACAAGTTCAGCAGTGCTTTCGGTCCTGATGCAGCGGCCAAAACCATTTGGACCATGCTGCAGCGGCCACAAACCTCCACATCCCAGTGGTTTCAAGCAACGAAGGTTTATTTCCCACTTACGGTACATGCTCACCGACGTTGCCGGGCGTGTTCCCACCTGCGACATTGGTCATTGTGCACGGGAAGCAAACATGACAAACCACTTACTGGCTTTTCAAGACCTTTTAAAGAGTATGTCAAAGTGACACAGATGATGTCTGCTCAGATTTCATTGGCCAAACAAACCACACGCCTATGCCCGACTTTCAGAGGAGAGGAATGTGCAGTCTTCCCCTGATCTCAACAGGAGAAAGAGAAATATTGGCAAAGAGCAGTACAGACCACAATCTCCGCCCCTCTGACGATCAGGTGATCACAGTGACAGCCTATGATCGTGAGCCTGCGCTGATTTGGGAGAAAGGTGAGGAGGGAAATGAGTGGGTAACAGGTACAAATACAAAAGAAAAGGAAAAAGAGTGCACGAGTTAGGTTACTATCGTATTGATGGTGTTGTTTTGCAAAGTTGTGTGTGTGTGTGTACATGAAAGCTTTTTACAAAACATAATACCTAATTTTTCAGTCTGTGCCATATTCTCTTTGGTCATCTGTTGAATTATTTTTATTTTATTTATTTTAAGAAATCTCTATACCCAATGTGGGGCTTGAACTCATGACCCCGAGGTCAAGAGTTGCCTGCTCTTCCCACTGAGCCAGCCGGGCCCCCCTCATCTGTGGGATTTGAAAACGGAGTCTCCACTCTGGACACAGCTGTGCCAGCAAGAGCATCCCTCAGCTCGGAACCCCACCTCTGCAGCGCCCCACGCCCTGGCCCTGCGGGAGCTCTGCCCTACCAGAGGGTGTCTGATGGAGAACGTCCAACCAGTGGCATTGGTTATTGGCCAACCAGGTAGGAATACCAGCCTAAAATTCTCCTGCGATCTGCTGTCTCAGAGAAGACGTCTCACTGGGTGTTCTTTAAGCGACAGATTTCCATTTTGTGGAAAATTTATAATATGGCTCCCGGGCGCTATTTCACCAGGTGAAACGGAAAAGACAATAAACCCTATAGGTCTTCACCTCACACGTACTTACAAACCTATTTCTGAACTCTTGCTTGTTATATGCTATTGTTTTCCTAAAATGTCTGGAATTTTAAACCCGATTGATTCATTCCTGATACAATTGCATTGTTTTCGAATGATCACCAAAGCTGCAGGGAGGACAGGGCTTTAGGGCTTAGGTTACATTCTTTTTTTCCTTTTTTAAAATTTTTTGTAAAATGTTTATTTACTTTTGAGAGAGAGAGAGAGAGAGAGAGAGAGAGGGAGACAGAGCACAAGTGGGGGAGGGGCAGAGAGAGAGGGAGACACAGAATCTGAAGCAGGCTCCGGACTCGGAGCTGTCAGCACCCCCGACAGCCGACAGCACAGCCGACGCGGGGCTGGAACCCAGGAACCTTGAGATCATGACCAGAGCTGAGGTCAGGTGCTTGCTTAGCAGATTGAACTACTCAGGTGCCCCGGGCTTAGGCTACATTCTTAAGGAAGGATTCACAGACCTACGACGGAGTGGTCACTATGTGTATTTTAAGCTGAGCTACGTAGGCATGGCGTTCAGGTGTCAGGTCGTCACCACTCAGCTGACTCCATCGATGGCAGAGTCATTGATCCGCCATTCAAAAACACTGAATCAATTGTTCTGTGGTCAATGGAGGCCACACTGCCTGGATACCGTGCTCGTCAGTCACAGCGACATGGGTTAAGTCCGCTTAGATTTGTACGTCTATTGAGATACCTATTAGTTAAATAATGCCGAGCCATATTCAGATCCCTTCACTTGGAGTAAGTATATATTGCTTGGGCTGTCAATACATAACTGAATTATTATTTCATTCTATGTAGTAAACCATCTTTCCAGGTGCTGGAGACGTGTGAAGGGATAATTCATAACAGCGGCCCAGGGGTGCAGAGCCATACGTTAACGGCATGTGATCGAAATCAGACACCTGCCAGACCTGACGGAAGAAGCCCTTCTTCTTTACATGGGTAGCCGAGTCTGGAAGTTATGTTTTCCCCAAGTGTGCCCATCCTGGAGACTGCAAAGAAGCACTAAGGCCCGTGCGGCAGAAGCAATCTGTTTCCCCTAAAATATCTGTTTCCTGGCTGATGTAGGCAAGGCCAGTGTTCCCTGTAGTGCAGCTGGGGTAGCAGACGGGGCACACCGGCTGCACGCGGGCTCTGTCCTTCCCCGGAGGAGGGTCTCGGCAGGTGACAGCCTCGCTGAGCAGCAAGTTTCTTATCTGTAAGACAGGACTAGGTGGGTAGGTGGGTAGGTAGAGTTCTAGATAAATGGGTGATAGTTAGGAAGGTCGACAGAGAGAGACTGATAGACGTTAGATGAGAGATGTCAGTATGATTCAGATGCGGGTACGTACTCGACTCGTCCGTAAAGCAGGAGATAGAAGGCCTGCCTCTCTCTGGCCCCCGTGGCCCGGGACCAGCCACTGGAGGGGGCAGCTGACGCAGCCTGGAAGTGTGCGGGAGGAAGGCCAGGCAGTGCTGGCCAGCGACAGCCGGAGCCGGGGACCCCGCAGCTGGATTCCTCTCCCTCGTCCTCAGCACAGACTGCTCTCCGCGTGGTGGTTTCACCCCGCCTGCCCAGAGATGCTCCTCGGGACGGGGCAGCGGGCTTTTCCTTGTGAGGAGGGGGCCCGCTCAGAGAACCTCCCTCCTCCCGACCTCTGCACCCGTCCCCCTTTCTGGGTCCTGCCCTGTGCCCACACTCACCAAGCTGCCTGCCCGAGGTGTAACCTCAGCACTGTATTCCAGGGTGTCTGGGCCAGGAAAACCGCTATGACGGAAACTCAGGCCACCACGATACCCCGTCCATCCCCGCAGGCCCGTGGCGAGAGTTTGAACACATTTCAGGAGGAAGTTGAAATTAACCATGTGTTTGCAGTCCTTTCCGTGGCAGCACGGACTCCCATGATCATGCCATCAAGCCTGCCGTGACTTGTGGCAGGGAGACCCTGACTGGGGGAGGTCACACGAACAAGTGGCCCCACACGTCCCTTGCTCAGGGGTCGGACCTGTCTGTCTGCACAGCCTCAGTTCCCCCGGTTGGTGCATGTTTCTGTAGAGGGGGGCCCTCACCGTGACGCCCAGACAACCTCCCTCCCCAGACCCCGCGAGCACGCTGCTCCCCTCAGCCTCCGCCACCGGGCTGTCCCCTCCAGGGGCTCCTGCTGCTGGTACTTGGTAGGACTCTCCTCTGTCCCCTGTCCCACCGCTGACCACCTGTGGGCACAAGCCAGCCGTGCAGATGTGCCCTGCTCTTCTCCACCTCCTGTTCTGGAACGTTCCCGGGCTTTCATGGCTCTTTAAAGCAGGGGGCTGATGGCACAGAATAACTGAAGTCGTGTGAGGCGTCTGTCCGTGAAAGGGTCCCCACCCCCCTGGCCGGATATCTCCACGACAGTGTTTGCTTGGGGACAGTCCTCATGCTGTTTGAGCAGGGCGCAGGCCCCCAAGAGCAGGGTGACCCCTAAGAAGCAGGGACACAGCTGCACGACGACAGGGTCCCCTCAGAGAAGAAGCCTTTGGAGAACAGCTCTCTGAACACTCAGCTACCCTAGAGCCTTGAAGTCATGATGTAGGTGGAACTTGTGTTTCTCCTTGAACCCTTATTGCTAAAATTGTTTCCTTCTCCCTCGTGCCGAACCACAGACCTTCTCTCCTGCCCTGTCGGCGGGACTCATCTGCGGCCTCAACTGTGGCTCCAACTTTGACAAGAGAAGCCGCAGTCGTGAGGAGTCCCAACAACGGAGTCAGACGGTGAATGAGGAGGGCCTTTCCGTGAACCACAAATCACGGGGGGCCACAGTGGGCCTTCCAGCTCCTTTCAAAGGTGGGGAGAGATTCCCTTTGAGCGGTTTATTAGTTTATCAGGGTTTTCTGCTTAGGGACTCCAAGTCTCCCAAAGAATGGCCCATTTTAGGTTTTTCCAGGTTAAAATTTAGCAGAGTTCTCAGACTGGCTCTGGGAGTCCACACAGCGCTTCAAAAATCAAGAAGCTGCTTTGTATGCTTATCTATCTTGAAAGAGAGAGGGAGAGAGACAGAGAGAGAGAGAGAGAGACAGCATGTGCCTATGAGTAGGGGAAGGGCAGGGAGGGAGAATCCCAAGCAGGCTCCACGCTGTCAGCACAGAGCCCAGCTTGGGGCTTGATCTCATGAACCATGAGATCACGACCTGAGCGGAGGTCAAGAACCAGACAGACGCTCGACCGACTGAGCCCCCCAGGAGTCCCTATGCCGCTTTTTTTAATGAGAAATTTTAAAACTAAAATGTAGGTTCCAGGCTGCCTTGAAAAGAGCCACCAAGGGGACCCCGTCTGAGAAACAGGAAGAGTAGGGAGGGGGGTAGCGGCGGCTGTTTCCATGGGGTGGTTCTCTGCACTTGGCACAGGTCCCACCGTGCCCTCTCCTCTCCCGGCCTCCTCAAGCCCGCTCTCCTGCACGTGCCCGCTCACAAAGGCCTGCCTGCCCCTCCCCGCCCCACGAAATGCTGCGTCCACGAGGCCCTCCGACAGAGGGAGACGGGCCACGGGGACGCCACAGGGACCACGGGACAGCCTCGGCCGCTGGGTGGGGGGTCGGAGCGCACGCCGCAGAGGGCAGATTCTGTAAATCTGACTCTTGTCCTACTCAGTACTTAGATTGTTGGCGATGATGTTAATTAATGACGCTTTTATGAATAATTTTTTTTAAGAAATTACAGCAGACAGTCAGCGAACGTGGTTGCCCCAAGTCAAGGCAAGTTGCTGTCCATCACCCTTAGGGGGAGGAAGAAGTTTCCCGTGATCTTCTGAGGGTCCCGGCTGGGTCGGAAAATTAAACCAACGAAGGCAGATTAACAGAAGAAAAGCATACAGATTTATCTAATATCAGTTTTACATGATGCAGGAGCCTTCATGAAACAGGAAGACCTGAGCCTTTTCATATTAGGTTTGATGAAGGACAGTCATGGTAAATGTGAGCAGATGTGGAGGGTATGAGCTAAAAGAAATAAACTGGGGGGAACTTGGCAGGGCCGGCGTGTTCAGGTTCCTCTCTCGGGGTCCCTCTATCTTGGAGGTCAGGACCCCCTTCCTCCAGGGACTGGGGCACCGCCCACAAAGGGAGGTCACCTGCTTTAAGGCAGGAGAGCAGGGAAGGGCAGACAATCCTTCCCGCCCTGCTGTGCTCCCCAGATGCTTTCTGTCAAAATGTTCAATATACTGAGGCACCATATTTTGGGGCAGCAGGTTCTGAACCCCATCAACCTCATCGGAATTCAGTCATCTCGGGACGCGCTCTCTAGATGGTGCCCACGGGATTTCTCCGGAGGATTCAGAGAAATGTCTGCAGTGATCTCTTTTCTAACCTCAGAAGCGATGTGATGGCCCCCCGGTCATAACCATCACCACCTCTGTGATTCCACCTGCGCTAAATCTAGACGGATATCACCTATAACTGCCAATCTGCGAAAGGTCGGGGAGAGGCTGTGGGAGACCTGGTCAAAGGGAAAGGGGCCCTTGATGGAGGCAGGGCCTCAAGTCACAGAGGCGTGGAGCGGAGTTCCTTTTCCGACTCGGTCATACAAAACGTTCAGGCGAATCACCATGCACCTAAACGTGTCTGCCCTTTGCAGTTCCGAGGGCTCGGTGATGAGGAAAGGGCTGGTGGGGAAGCGGACGGAGAGTGACTGAGCACTACGGGGATTCTACGCGGGATTTATGACGTCCCCTGCCCGGGACACAGAGCACCGTGTCTACACTGGGTTCTCCCCTTCCCCCGGAAAGCGAACGACCCACATCACCGGGAGGCAGTGTCTGAGCAGCTCCAGCCATCAACTTGACCTGGGAAGCACATCACCTCCAAGTCAACTTCGCGAAGGTCTCAGGCCATTCCGCGTAGAGTCCCCTCATCTTGTAAATGACTTGTTCTTCAACTGGACTACAGAACAGTTTGGCCCGGATGGTTCCTGAGCCCCCCAGCGCTGAGAAGCCATGACCCTAGAATCTGGAGTACCTCCCCACGTCATCGGATCATTATAATCCCACGTTTTCCAGCTCAGGGGACTTCTGCTGCTGCTCAGCATCTCCTATCTGTTGGACCTCCATTTCTTTGTCTCTCTCCACATCTTCACGCTGAGATGGGGTCCAGTCTAGGCTCATTGGATGCCTTTTCTCATCCAATCCTTACACACTTCTAAGGGAGGGCTCCCACCCACACGGGGGATGCGGCTACTAGACGCTCTCCCCTGCTCTTCTCCATCGCTAAGATGGTAGGGAAAGGGCTCTAGGTGCCTAACAAGCACGGGAGCAAATAGCGAGCCAGGGAATAGCGGGTAAGGAATTTGGTGGAGGTGAAGTTCATGAAGCCGTACGTAGTTAAAGACAGAATAACAGCACGACTTGTATGTGATCCCCCTTTGAGGGAGGGTAGGGGAGGTGAGTGTGCAATTGGAGGGGACAGAGAGTTGCAGTTACCCAAACTTCCCACTAGGGGTGTGATCTTCTGGAGAAAGGATCCCCACCATCAACGATGGACAGGGGACCCCATCCTGGCAGGAACACCGGGCAGGTACCTCTGTATTGTCTGGTCAGCCATGCATCAGTTAGAGTAAAAAGTCCTCCTTTCAGAAGCCTAGAATGCAGTTTCCTGAAAGTCATTGGTAGTCAACGATAAACAATTATACAGAATTTCATCTTCTATTTGTGTCTCTGAACTGTTCAGCCATGGGTCTATTTGGGATCTCAGGTAGACATTCCAAGGCTTGATGTGATAAGCCAATTTAAAGGATGGTGGGAGAGTAATTATAATTCAGTGATTCCCAGTGGGGGGCTGAGCACGGGGCTGTGGTCAGCCTCTGCAGGAAGGTTCCCTCTCCTTAAAACTCTGCTAGATCTGTTGTGGGGGCATCATCCCTGCTGGGACAGAGGTGAGAGCCAGTGATAACCTCTCAGCTGCTACTCAAGGATGAACATCCTCAGGAAATGTCTCCCACATTCACTCCACTTGCCAAAGATTTGGTTTCCAAGTAAATTTAGCAATTAATCTTCCATATACCTAGGTAGAAAGTTGAAAGTATGTGTCGCTGAGCATGTGCATTTCTTTGAGACTTAAAAATCAGACACAGGCTTCTTGAAATGCACCACATGGGTCATGAGATGAAAAGCCCTTGGTTGCTTTTTTGCCATCACCAGGCTTCTCTCAGGCTCTCTGCACGTTTGCTCCGCAGTATAAGCGCTTGAGGTCACTCATGCATATTTTCCTTACAACAAGGGCCTTCAATCTAAACATCCCAGCACCTATTAGCTTGATGGGATCCTTTACAGCGGGCTCCCACAGGGGCCCTCCACGAAGAAAGACACCACCGGGAAATCTATTCCAAATTCCTGTGGGCAGACTGCTTGAAACAGAGCTCCTGTCCTGGTGTCTGAATGCTCCACGGCAGACCTGGGGGTCGGACTCCGGAACACAGGAGTCATCCTTCCTTCGACGGCGGGCTCAGAGCCCAGCATTGGAAATGCCCCATCTCCTGCAGACAAGTGGCTCCCGGTCCTGACCTGAAAAGAGGAAGGAAGTTATAAGGCCCCAGGCAGCGGGCATCAGGCATCAGCATCTCATTGGACGAGTAAGGTAAACAGCAGGTGGTCAACAGCTCCCCAGGTAATAGTCACTTGTGTTCAGTATCGTTGTGAACTAGGAAGGCTTTAAAACAATTTTAAGACAAAAGGTGGCATAGCCCTCCTACACAAATGTAGGGAAAAATTCTAAAGTTTCCGAGTGGGAGCATCTGAGCCATATATATATATATATATATATATATATATATATATATATATAGTGAATTTGCTGATCCAAAGCCACAGAAGGGGAAGACATTGGGTCAAAACAAATTGTCATTGGAAAATGAGGACAATGTCGTTCAACAAGATGGCTTTGAGTTTAATTTTTTTTTAAATTTTTATTTATTTTTGAGACAGAGAAAGACAGAGCATGAACAGGGGAAGGTCAGAAAGAGGGAGACACAGAATCCGAAGCAGGCTCCAGGCTCCCAGCCGTCAGCACAGAGCCCGGCATGGGGCTCGAACTCATGGACTGTGACATCATGACCTGAGCCGAAGTCGGACACTTCGCCGACTGAGCCACCCAGGCGCCCCTAGATGCCTTTGAGTTTAAAAATGAAAATGTCCATCCTACATCAAGATAGAAGGAACAACATTCAAGTAGACATTTATGAAAAATAATGTAAGGTAGAACTTTTTACTTGTTAGTAAGTTATTTGTTTGTTTAGTTTGTTATTTGTTTATTTGTTGGTAAGTGATAATAAACACGACAAAAGTGACATGGTCAGTCCTATAAAGTCTGCCATGCTGATTTTATATAATACTTGCAATAAAATATATAGAGTTATGGTCTATTTGGACTAATGGGCTTTCCCACCCCGGGTAATCCCACCCTATGTGGTGAGACGTGGAATCACTGGGAAATAGAGAGCCAGACTGGGACTCCATTTACTTCAACGTGCTCACGTGACTCTCACCCAGGATGTGTTCAACTCTTGCTAGCTCAGGCAAGGAAGGAGGAGACGGGTGGCTCAGTCAGTGTCAGGCTGCAGAGAAACATGAGAAGGACAGAGGGGCTGAGGAACAGGAGCTACAGACACGAAACCTTGAGGCTGGCCTTTCCTCGGTCTCAGTGGAGAAGTCCCAAGGTGCCAAGCGGTGTTTGAGCTCTTCCTTAAAAATGGTAGATCTTGGGGCGCCTGGGTGGCGCAGTCGGTTAAGCGTCCGACTTCAGCCAGGTTACGATCTCGCGGTCCGTGAGTTCGAGCCCCGCGTCGGGCTCTGGGCTGATGGCTCAGAGCCTGGAGCCTGTTTCCGATTCTGTGTCTCCCTCTCTCTCTGCCCCTCCCCCGTTCATGCTCTGTCTCTCTCTGTCCCAAAAATAAATAAACGTTAAAAAAAAAAATGGTAGATCTTGGGCGGGAGGGCCACATGCCAAATTGCTGGGTTCCAGGGAGCAGGGGGAGGGGAGACATACCCATTGGTTTCCATTATGGAAGGCATGTGGCACCGTGTCCATTACCGCCATGCATAGTGGAGAATTCCAGGCAAAAGGAAAGAAATGTGTTCCACAGGAAAAAGACAAACATTCCTTGGAAGATTATTGTTACAGACACTTTTGAAAATCCTTTAATAAGCAGGATTGGCTGAGAAGGACGAAACTTCCACCGGAAACTGTGTTATGTACATTTTGTGTATGATGTAACTTAGATGTTGAGTCACGACACCAAGAGACTTGTGGTAACCAGATGCCTCTCCTCGGCAACCTAGCTGAGCACAGATTGGAAACTGGAAGGTCGTGGAAACTCTATCAGGGTGTTAAGGCTATGGAAGAACAAGATGTGGGCTGGAGGGGTTAGCTGTGGAAGGAAGTCGAGATCCTACATTGGTTACTGGCCAAGTAAGGATAGAGAATACAAAATAACCCCGCACTGACCCAGCCTTAACAACCGTGTGCTTATGGAATGAGTGTGCCCCATGCTAGCCAAACAGAACACAGAAATGTGAGTTTCAAGGGGCAGGGGGCAGAACTCCTTGGGGGTCTGAGACAGAGGTGTGAGCAGGGCCTTCAAGAGCTCCTTTCCCAGCAGTGACCAAGTTGTATCTTAGAATAACGTGATCTTTTAGGTTTTGTTGATGGAGACAATGCCAAGATTGCTGAGGGTATTAAAACAAGGATGAGTGAACATGGGATCACTTCAGACTCGTGTGGGCTTTCTGAAATTAGGGCAAACAGTGGGCTCAGCAAAGATCCTCACTCATAGGCCAAAGTTTTACAGTTGACGGGGAACCCCGTAAGCGTAGTGGTCAGAATGGGACACAGGAGAGGCTAGTTTGATCGGGGCCAAATGGGACACCACAGGCCTGGAAGACAGGTTTTTTTCCTGGGAGTGACAAACCCGGTTGGACATCGAATTGGTGGGTGATGAAGACATAGCATTAGGTTTCTTAAGGCTCGTGGCAGAGCTGTGACAAAAAGAAGGTTGCAGGCTGGGGTGTGTGGACATCAATCGAGATGGGCCATTACCAGGGAAGGGCTGATACCAGCTCCCCGTGGCTACAAACTCACCTTGAGGTCCGGAAATGTGTTCCGCAGCCCTTGCCCTGTGATTCCACGTCTGCGGAGCCGAGCTCCGCGCTAGTAAGGAGAGCCCTACGCCAGGACTCGCTCAGCGGGAGCCCTGGAAAGACAACCAGCTTCCCTCCTAAGACTCAGTGGCACCTGAGGAAACTGGGAGGCCAGGAAGTTTTCCTGTTCTGTGGACTCAGGGGGAGACACTGGATAGATTACGTGGGAGAGCCCGGGCACCCCTGTCTGAGGCCTCCACAGATATATCTGCTCGTCTGATTTAGGAGTGGTCCTGAGTGAAGGCAGAAAATTGAGTAGGTCACCCTACACACTCCCAGACTTTGGAATTTATGGAGAACAGACATTCCGGAATAATCAAAGATGGCGAGGATAATTCGATCAGATTTCTGGAGACCTCTTGAGGGATGTAATCAGGGAATCATGAGTAGATTACATCAGCCCTGAGCCTCAATACTCTGACCTTTCGGGGAGCAGTTGCTGTCGGCCGCTCCAGCCCCTTCACTGGTCTGGAATGTAGGACAGCTGTCTGTGGGAGTCCAAATGGGCTGATGCATGAACACCCACCCTTTTCTCTCCCATTCGCAAACCAGGTAAGAAGAAAGAGGATGCCAGCAAAAGAAATGCCGCTTGTGTTTCTGATGGAGGTGATTAGACAAGGGGTGCTGGATAGACAACCGAAGGGGTTGACCAAGGCTTCTTCCTGAAAGTAGACAAACCCGCCATGAACCCTACGTGTGGAGTGGGTTCCAGACCACGTGGCAGAGATGGAACATCCCATTACCCTGCAGTTCCGAGAGGAGGAGAAGGGAAGGCACTTAGCCGAACACGGCTGGGCCCCCTCTGAAATCCCTCGGTCGATTAGTTCTCCCTCCCCTGAGGATGAGCAAATCCCGGGTAGGGAGAAGGAACAGAGAATCACACTCTTGGGGCAACAACCACCAGGGAGACGGAATTCGCACTTTACCTGCCTTTAAGAGCATGAGCTTTGCAGATGGAAATAATAAATTTCAGAGCCGTTGTAAAGATTCAAAGGGGTGATCTAGTACATAAAAATTGTCTAGCAAAGTGCCTGAAACACACGAAGTGCGGACAAGCTATGAGCTACCAAGGTGTCACCGTAAGCATCTTGGACAATTCCATGTTGCCGTGTTTCTGCTGTTCCACTGGTTTCAGCGTGTTGCTGATAATGCTAAATCGTCACCATATTGTCTATTTGTCCATCGTTACCAGGGTTGGGATTTGTGGAAATTAAATAAACATGACACAGTAATATTGTAAACGGTGATTTGAGAGGGAGCTGAAAATTTAAGACAACATATGATGTCATTGTTTGAGTACATATTTAGAACCCGGTCTCACTTTCTGCATAATCCTCGGGAAATCAAATTTGCCCAGAAGGGCAGCTAATAGCCAGAAACACTGCAGGTTGAGTCTTGTCAGGAAAACTTCTAATCAAATAATACCTTTTATAGTCTGCATATGTCGTTTTTTCTCTCCCTCCCAGACCTGTGACTGCTAGTCATTTGTTATTTGATTTTTGGTAATTTTTATCATTATGTTTCTTACACGTGACCGAGGTGGGACCGGTCTGCTTCTTAATTCCAGCCCAAGTGTAGCTATTGTTTAGTCAAGGCTTAGGGTATTTGGGGATCAGGAAAAGTAGGGTACCCAAAGGGGGAATGTCAAAGGTATGTTGGCTGGGGCCAAATGGAGGCCTCCTGGAGAATACTTTGCACTCTGTCCCCAAATGGATAAGCCTCTGCCATAAGCCTTATGTATATTCTCATGGTCCCTGGATTATGAGAACAACTTTGGATAAGTCATGGACACGATTATGAATAATTAAAGAGGAAAATCTGTAAGTAAGAGATGACAATGTGGAGAGCTCAGGGACAAGGAGGCTGCTGCTGTTCCCCTCCGCCCGAGTCAACAGAGTGCCCCGCATTGGCCACCGACAACGGCTGTCAGTGTCCTTTTCTTCTGCCCCCGGCTTCCCATATATATTTAATGCCTTTCTGCGGTCAAGATCGTTGGAGAGATATGAACTTCTCTTCTCCTTCATTAGAAAAGCAAAGAAAATAATTGAATAACAAAGTAGTTAAACAAAACTTGAAATTGGCCGATTGCCATTGCGGGGGTAACGTGTTCCCTACTTTTAAAAAGCTCAATCTCGAGGCAGAGATGCGGACAGGACTGGACGTCTTCTTGGAGCCTTGGATCTCTGCCTCTCAAGGGCAATCTACCCCGGTCAAATGCTCGATCTGGGGAGGGGGACGGAGACCAAAGTGTCACCTCTGTCAGTGTTCGAACCTGCACCGGCCAGGCCACCTCTGCCCCTCCGGTCATTCGGGGAGCCTTGGGTCCTGTGGGTGGGGCCAGCCCCTCCCAGCCTCACTCAGCAGCCTGAGCCCCTCAACGGACGGAGGTGAGATCTCAGGAAGTGGTACCTGCTTTTTTCCACGCTCTGGATCCCAGCCCTGACAGAGATCTCTCCTGCAGCAAACTTCAGACGGGCTCCCGGGGCCTTGGCTCTGTGCCTGCAGAGCTCTGTCTAGCAGGAATCCTGCCCAGTCCGTTTAGCGAGACTCCCCCTACTCTTGATGTCTCCTGGGGGGGTTTTCCATCTACTGACCATTGCCCCGCTCCTCGGCTCTACACCCTGCTGTCCTCGCTGCGCGCAGAACGGAGCCCCGTGCTATCCCCGAGGTCCGTCCTTCCCTGTTTCAGTGTTTCCTGTATCGCTTTACTGCCGTCCGGCTCTGGACCTCTAACAACACCGGGTCCCAGTGTCCGTCCACAATCAGCGTCTCTGACCTCTGCCTCCCTCCCTCCTCAATGCAATGGTCAAAGGACAGAAACGGCTGAACTATGCTTCATCACCATGGTGCACGCTCCAGGGAGCACCATTTCCTGTCTTTGTGGGGGGTGGGGACCCCCCAATGGACATGGGGCCTGAGGCCACGGCTCAGGAACATGGTTACCGCTGCTTCGGCCTTTGTTTTGTTTTGGGTTCCGCTCTGTTTTCTCTTCTGCTCCTGAGAGTTAAATAGCAAAAGGGAAATGAAAGTCCAGCTCAGTCCCTCGTGCCGGATCGACGTGGAGGTCACACACACCCAGGAGGCATTCTAGATGCAGGTGTGTGCAGCCCCTTCACCTGACCCAACACCAAGTCGTTAACTCCGTGGCATCTCTGTTCCGCGGCTCCATTCGCTTTGTGACTGTTTGGTCTCAGGTCCCTGACCGCAGAGGAGCAGAGACCAATCGTCCTAAGTGTTTCCCGTCCTTGCATCTACTGACGGCTTGCTCACTGGCCCCTTCTCTGTTCTAGAATGCCCTCTCACCCTACCCATCCAACCATCTTAGTGCCTGGATTTGGAGATGTCTGCTTTGAGTAGCATTTTTGAAAGAATTGCCGAGTTTTCCAGAGAATTTCCACGAACTGATGAGCTCTCTGAAAAATAAAATTCTACTGTTTTTGTTTTTTTTCTTTTTACTTGTTATTTTGAACTAATATTAGACGTACAGAAAATTACACGAATAGTCCACAGAGTCCTGTTGGCCTCTCGACTGGCTTCCTCTGGTGTGAACACCTGACAGGACCTTCGTATCGAAGCCAGGATGGTATCAGTGGGGCCACTCTACCCACTGAAGCAGAGAGGCGCCTGGCAGACGTCACGGGGGTGATGCGGCCTGACCACAAGGCCTCGTTTCCATGGTGCTCTTGCCGAAAGTTCACAACGCCATCCCAACTCTGGGAAAACAGTAGATAACCCAAATTATTCTACAAATAATTAACTAGAATGCTGCAGAGACTTCAAGAACGTGAAAGGCCAGCGTATTTTCTGCTCGGATCACCGTAACAAAGGGCCGCCAGCTGGAGGCTCAAACGACAGAAGTTTCTGTTCTCAAAGTTCTGAAGGCCAGAAGTCCAAGATTAAGGTGTTGACAGGATAGGTTTCTTTGGAGGCCTCCCTCCCGGGCGTGCACACAGCCACCTTCTCACTGTGACCCCACATGGCCCTTCCTCCGTGCACTCACAACTCTGGTGTCTCTTTATCTGTTCCCTCTTCTGATAGACCTCATCCAGTTGGACCAGGCATGTCCCGACGGCCTCACCTCAACATGATGACCTTTGTAAACACTCCATCTCCAAACAAGGTCACCTTCTGAGGTTCTGGGAGATAGGATTTCAGCACATAAAATTTGAAGGGACACAGTTCAACCCATAACAGGTGTGAGCACTGAATACAATATAGAACCCTAGCCTGGGTTCTGTGACACAGGAAGGACATCAGTTGAAACACTGGTGAAATGCAAATTTTTATTTGTTAAAGTCAGTAACACTTGGACACTGTCCCTGTGTGTTTCTTGGAAAAACATATTAATGAGGGAGAAGGAAGCTAATATATTAGAGTCAGGTAACATTTTATACATGCTGACCTTATAAAGCTTAAAACGACTAGTGATTGAAAACATTTATAGAAACATTTGGTGGCTTTTTAAGAATGCACCACTCAAAAAGGATTTATTACCATAAAATAGAATATATTATTACTAGTTAAAAGAAAGATAAAATACATTCCACGTTCCACCTTGTAGAAAAAAGCAAAAACATGAAGAAAGGCAGAGGAAAAAATGGTTTGTATCCATAAATAGTTGCCCAAAGCTAGATATTGCATAAGGTTATGGGAATGCAAATAGCATGGATGCTTAAAAACGCTTCCAAATGAAAGGAAGAGATGCCAGAGAATTATTGCAAATCGCTCTCTAGAAAAGTAGAAAGAAGTCTCTGCATTAACCAGGAGACACAGTTCCCGGTCGTTGTCACGTGCTCATAAACTACAGATGGGCAACCCATGTTTTGCAAAGTTGAAGTAACTACTTTTCCTAATTATGAAAGTAATTAATATCCATTATAAATGAAAAACCCGAGCAAACACAGAAACATTTACAAAGAGAAATACCCTGGATCCTAAAACCTACAGATTCTCTCGGTAAGCCCTCAATCACACCCCATTTCCTTCAGACTTTTTGTTCTGCTTCTGCCTATACTTACGCATTTTATTAAAATGACATCAGACTGTTCCGCAGCTTTTAATATAACAATATGCCGTGAGCAGATCTCCACGTCACTAAATAACGATCTTCGTCTTTATTTTTGAAGATACGGGATTCTGTTATCATGCCATAGCATACTTTCTTTAACCAAATACCTATTTCTGGATATCACGGTTATTTCGAAGTTGTCACTCTTACAAACATTGCTGAGATGACTCCTTAAGTAAGAGCCTTTGCACATTTGTCCAGCGATGCGGGGGGATAAGTTCTTAGAAATGGAGTTATTGGTGGGTTTGCAAATGTTAAGGCTTTGGAAGAAATGGCGCCAGAGTTCTCTCCAGAGACTTTGTACCAGTTCGTGTTCTTGCCACGTGTGTGCACACGCTCCCTCTCCGGTCTTCCCACCGTAGCAGAGAAGGTCGTTTCTTCAACCTTTGCTAAACCAATAGGCAGAAAATGCTCTCCATGTACAAGAATTTCAGTTCGGGTTCCAGTGGAGAGCAATTCCTTTATGTGTTCCGTGGAGGCTGGTGTCTCTTCTTGTGGGTTCTGCGCGTACGTGGTTTGTCTCTTCCATTAGGATGTCTGCTCTGTATTGAGGGTAACTCTTAGGGGGTCAGATGGTTTACGTGTTCATTGTTTCCCCAGTTGGTTGAGTGGCCTGAGTCAGTCAAACATGTCTAGTTCGTGCGAGCGAGAGTTCTCTTTAGTTCCAGCAGCCCTTGCTGAGAGTACGTGGTCAGCTAGACAGTGGTTCCTGCACCATGGAGCGTCCAGAGCAGAAGGGACGCGTGTGGGCCAGGGCCCTGTGGTCGAACAGGCCCAGGACCCAGGTTTCCAAGCTGGCTTGGGATGGCCCTTTCTCACGTATGGGGAGCAGATGATGGCCCTGAGTGTGTAATTCAGCTTCCCTGCTCTCAGCTTCCCTCACACACACGCAGTAGTGGCCGAGTGGTCCCCTCCCGCACACGGGGGCTACTGAATGGGACTGGGGGTCTGCAATCTGCAACCCATTAACGTGAGTTTCCTTTCCCCACCTCACTGAAGGACAATAAAAGTAAGCTGCAAAAACCAGATGAAAATCGCAAGATTCGGTCAAATCCGGTCATCCTGCACGGTGTGGTAGCGGGAGGCGGGCCAAGAAAGTGCCTGTTTTCTTTTCAGTGCTGTGGAATGCTTCTTGCCAGGGGCCCAGGGGGGCCGGCGTTCATGTCAGCTTCCTGACGAGGTGGCCCAGGGGGCCTGACATGACCTTCATCCCAGAGAGAGTCTCGGGGACACAGGCGCGTCTCCGAGACGGGAGGTGGCGGGAGGAGCCGTGTCTCGAGCCGCCGCACGGGCCGGGCCCCGGGCTCCGACAGACCCACAGCTGTACGTTTCCTGCCCGCAGTGGCGTCCAGCAGCTGCCGGGGGACACTCGGGGCCCTGATGTAAAAGTCTGCATGCTAATTGTCAGGGAAAGGAAACAGGGCCCTCGCTGTTCAAAACCAAAGAGCCATGGAGAATTTGACGTGAGAATTTGATCAAAAAAGACTTTCTTCACGACGGAGTGTGTTTCCTCAAAATAATAAAAGTGTAGACTCCCCAGTGTCTCCGGCAGTCTAGACTGAGGGAGGCTGTGTCCTCTGGATATCACCGTGGCCTGCGCATACCTGTCACCTTGCATCACTGCTCCAACCCTACGGATGAGCCCAAGTCCTTGCTCTGAGACCGAGCGGGAGCCGGAGGCCCTGGCCCTCCCGGGCTGGCTTGGCGGGACCTCTGTGCCCTCAGTCCCTCGCGCCTTCCCTGGGGGTCCAGCCGTGTGCCGGCCCCGCCCTCGACCCCCCGTTCTTCTCCTACGGTGCCCCAACATCCGCACTGCTCAGGGCTTCTGCATTTTTGTAAATCTGAGATGATAATTTGTGTTTCCCCGGTAAGTGAAGTTGAATACCTTTATTCTCTATTTTTGGCTACTGGAAGGACATCGTTGGCCACGTTTCTTTGGTTGAATGTCCTTATTGACACGTGAGGGCACTGATCTGCTAGGATAGTACTCCTTCCCATCAGTCTGGGTGTGCTGAGCCTCGTGTCCTGGAGATCTGATCAGCTGTCCCGCTGACCCTCCCTTACAGATGGTCCTGGATGGAGACCCTGTGGCCGAGTCTTCGCCCGATGCACGTGGCCGGATCTTGGCACAGGCCGGCAATGTCGGGAGATGCCAGATTTAGACAGGCTGCGCGCTGGGCCGGTCAGCGTAGAGCCCCCGGAGCAGCCTCCTTACAAGTCTCTGCCTGGCCATGGGGTGAGGAAGCTCATGGGGTGAGGCCATGGGGTGAGGAGTGTGGGGCACCCAGGACGCTGCCTGGTACAGAGGGAAGGGAGTGGGAGAAAGCCCCCCACACATGGTATCCCAGATCCTGCACAGGGTCCAGAGACGAGCTTTGTCTCTTTCCACTTTGCGTCCACTGGCCCCAGGGATCGCCCGTCTCCATTCTTACAGCAAAGTCGGTTTGTTGGCTGTCCCCAGTCCTCACATCGCCAGCGAGCCAGGCCCTTGGAAGGGCTCTATTCGCAGCGCTCCCGCTCACCTCGGGTGCTGCCCTTCCCCCCGTGCATCCCCATCACTCGGGCGGCGTCTGGTCGTATCTGGTAAAGCCACTTGCCTCGGAAGCTACACTCATCGAAACGTTCAGAGTTGTAAAGATGTAAAGAGCGTCTGCCCGAAGGCCAAGGTCCCATCCATCACGTCAGTTGTCACAAGGCCGAGAAGCCTGCTGGCCCCTCTGCAGCCGTGGCTCCTGGAGACCCCGCTGGGGCCCCGACCCAACGCCCCCCTTGCCAACAGGCCGGAGACGTGCCCGGCTCTCGTGGCAAAGGGGAGAAAACGGCAATTGGTGTAGGACCGAAAGCAAGATCTCCGCGGCCCTGCGGTAGGAGTCCGCGTGCTCTGGGTCACCCCCGGCTCCGCACCAGCGCCACCAGCTGAAACGGACCCCGTGTTCTCCTCGGAGACATCGCCGCGGTGGGGGGCACTTGGGAGGTAGAGCTAGTCCGTCTGGTGGCCACTGTCCTGCTTAACCGGTAAGTCCCTGTCAACCTAGAAAGCAATCAAGGGGGGCGCCCCCGGTGCGTGCCTCCCTCCTGGCTTCCCCGTGCCAAATCCTCTCCAGATCCGACCTGTCAGGGGGAGGCCTGTTGGAGCAGCCGCCCCCCACCCCCGCCGGCCCTGAGTGGTCCTTGGGTCGGGCAATGAAAAGACATTTCCTGTGTTGTGTGGTGTAATAAGAGTTACAGGTTTTACTCGAGCTATGAGCTGCACGAGAGGAAATTGGAGTGCCCAGAGACAGCTCGCGGTAATTAATCATCGGACGAGGAAACCTGTCAAGGGCCTTTCTAGCGCTGATACCCCTGTCAATTACAGTCAGCCCCACACCATCTGTAATTGTTTAAAATATCACCCGTACCAGGATCCACGTTCCTAACACTCACGCTTCGTTTACACCTCCCCGAGAACCCCCTGCAAAATGCGCGGCTTGGCCGGGAGGCTGTGCGGCTGTGTCAACCTCTAAACAGAACGTGAACGTTTAGCCAAACCCTGGAGGTGTGAAATAAAACCCCAACGACCTTCCTCGCACCGCAAGCTGACAAGCCGGCGGCGGGCCTCGGCCCTGGCCGAGACTTCGCCGGAAGCGAGCAGGTTGCCGCGTGTCCGTGCCGGGGTCGCGAGTTAAAGCAAGCGGGGCTGGGCCAAAAAGAAAACGGGAAACCGAGACCAAAAGGCCCGCCGGAAATGCAAAACGAGTCACGTCCGCTCGAAGCGATGCCGGTGCGTCTTTTCCGTCAGGAAGAGGGCGCGTGAATGCCGTGTGTGTGGCCGTGAGCTCGCGGCGGGCACGGGGAAGGAGGCGTGCCAGCGGGAGCCCGCCGTGTGACAAGTCAATAGCCTAGTCAGCCACCCTCAAGAGCTAGGCTTTTCTGACTTTTTCTAAGTACGTGGTTAGAGGAGGTTCGTTGTCTTCATGAACCCATGAAATACAGGGACTTTCTTAGCTAGAACACATTTCATAATTGGAGAAAAAAAGGAGGGGCAGATCTTTGCAGAGTAATTCCAAATAATGTACGTAAATACCCTTCCCTGCCACAATGCTCCCCCTTGAAGGTGCCCAGGACTTGGTGACTATCCCCCAGAAAGGGAGTCCAGGAGGGGGTCTCTACAGTGGGGTCAGCTGGAGATACACCTGAGCCAGGCGAGCGAGGCCGACGCCATCTGGTTGTCATGGGGACGTCACGGAGGCCCGGGTGTGCGCACTGCGGTCACCTCACCGCCACGGCCTTTCCCCTCAAACCCGCAACCCCAGGCTCATCATGGCAAAACCTCAACCAAAGTCAAACTGAGGGACATTCTACAAAATATCTGACCGATACTCCTGAGGTTGCCGAAGTCATGGAAAACAAAGTCGGAGAAGCGGTCTTGGGTTAGCGGAGCCTAAGGAGACGCAGGGGCTAAATGTGAAGGGTGTTCTAGAACAGAGAAAGGACGTTGGCGGAAACGTCTGAAATCCACATGAAGTCTGCGCTTAGCCAACAGGGTGTCCACGGCGGTGACTTCTTGCTTTTGGCAAACGTATCCTAGCAATGTCAGATGTGACCTGCAGGGCCAGCTGGGCAAGGGGTGTGTGGGAACTCCCTGAGCTATCTTTGCAACTTTTCTGTGAACCTAAAGTTACCCCCAAATGGGTAAGTTTAAAGCGCGAGATAAGAAGAGTGCTCTTCTCCAAGGCTGAGTCAGCATCGCCGAAACCACGCCTGCGGAGGGTCCCTGCTCGCATATTCTTGCTGCTGGTGACGCATGAACCCCGCTCTCCTGGACGGCAGGCACCTTCTCGGACTGAGAGAGATGAAATTAGGGCTGTAAATATAACGAAAACGGCAGTCAAACAAAAGGAAGATAAGCAACCTTTCCCAAGGGTTAAAAACATAAAAGACCGTGTGTTGTTAGAGGAAGGGTGTCAGAGCAGTGACATGTTTGGGGTCCGAGATCGTTCACTCGAGACACATGAGGCTAGGTGCCTCTTCGACATCACGCTTGAATTTCAAGATTGCTCATGAGCTTTTAAAGTGATGATAATGGACATCCAATCAGCGGAAAGAGCAATGTGACAATTTTATTTTAAGATGGTAACATTTATAATTCACCAAAAATGACATATCCTGCAACTATTTAAATAGGATGGAAAAATCTAAGTGTCAATGCAGAGATGTGGGGGGTGACACACAGTGGTGACATGGTGGCCTCAGGGACTGTGTGCGGAGAGTTTGGGGACCCTGGTCCTGGAGGGGCCGTGGCTGGCATGCAGGCGGATGTCCTGGGAGCTGCGGGTCTCCCTGCTCTCCAGGCTCTGAGGAGCAGGTCCCCGGGGAGACATGGGTCCCCTGAGTCAGTGTCATGGCAGCTCTGTGTCGGGGGGCAGGTTGGGTGGGCACTCCCTCCGTGAGCCAGAGGGACAGCACGACACAGACACGGAGGCAGGACACGCAGCCCCGGACCCCCTCCTGTACAGAGTGTCTGAGACCCAAGCGGGCGATTGGCACGGCCGCTCCCGAGCTAGTCCCTCCCCCGATCCCGCAAGTGTCCCGTGGCTTCCAGAAACTGTCAGAAACGTGGTTCTGGTGGCTGCTGGTTTGCTTCTGTGCTGTTCCCACAGCTCTTGATCTGGTGCAGCCACCTTCGCTCAACTTTCACGTGAAGTGCGGGGAGACGGTTTTCTCCAGGGTCTCGACAATTCCCCTCTCCGGTGTTCTATCAAGAGAAGCTTTTACATCGCGGAAAGGGCCCAAATGTCCACTGACTGATGAATAGATCAAGAAGGTGTGGCATAGACATAGACAATGCCATAGTACCCGGCGACAAAAAACAACAAAATCTGGCCATTTGCGACAACGTGGATGGAACTAGAGGGTATTATGCTGAGCGCAAGAAGTCAGAGAAAGACACGTATACGATTTCACTCAGATGTGGAATTGAAGAAACACACCAGACGAACATAGGGGAAGGGAAGGAAGATATAAAGCAGAGAGGGAGAGAAACCATAAGAGACTCTTAAACACAGAGAACGAACTGAGGGCTGCTGGAGGGGGGTGAGGAGGTGGGCTAAACAGGTGACGGGCATCTGGGCCTCAAGGGGGCTTGAGGGGCACTGGCTGTCATACACAAGTGACGACTCCCTGAGTTCTACTCCTGAAAACGTCATTACACCCTATGTTAACTAACTTGGATTTCAATAAAATAAAAAACAAACAAACAAAAATCAAAATAAATTTCAGAAGTTAAGGAAAAGAGAAGATTTTGTTTTGCTGTCATCATTATTAAGAGCATCGTAACTTCCTGGCTGCTTGGCACGGGGTCTCGTGCTCTGGAGGGAGGCGGTGTAGAAACCAAGAGCCGGGCTGTTTTGTTCTGGGGTCCAGAGACAGCCGGAGCCCTGAGGGTGGGGTCTGCCGGGACTAGGGGCTCCCCGTGCAGCCAGCGGGCCAAGTACCCTGCTAGTCCCACCCACCAGATGAGCACGAGGGGCTGGAGCATCGAGCTCACACCCGGGCCTGACGGACCGGAGGCCCCAGGTCGATGCCCTGACACTCTGCTGGCCATCGGAGCTGTGACATCGCCCCGAGCTGCCTGGGGCTCGCCCGGCTCCCCGACTCCCAGTGGCCAGGGCATCTCCAGGCAACACGGTCCCCTACCGGTGGTGGCCTTGGGAGAAAGGCTTTAACCCCTGTCCGGACATTTTATCATTGTAAACCAAGGACACCCCCCCACAGCAGGGTCGCTGTGTTGGCGGCTCAGGAAGGCTCTCTGGGAGGTGTGGGGGCTCCCCGTGGCTGTACTCAGGAAAACATTTGAGGATCGGGGGGAAAGCCAAGCGGGCGTCTGAAGAGGGCTGACACAGGCAGACCCCAGTCCTGGGGACAAGTGTGGGTGCCACTGGAGCTAAGCACCCCCGGCTCACTTACGCAGTCACTCAGAGGGCCAGGCTGGAGCGCACCCCAGCGCCCCACGCAGAGTGCTGGCCGCCCCCCCCTCCATGGCAAAGCCCAGGCCTCCCCCCCAGTCTCCTGCAAACCCAGAATGCACAGCCAGAACAAAGCGAGTTTTCTGAGTCTGACACGTGAACACCATAATTGAATGTGATGGTATAATTCTGGGGCTTTTACCCTGGCACCAAGGACTCGCAAGGTTCCCAGCTGCAGTTCACAAAGTTGCTAGGCGGCCGCTCGGACAGGTACTAAACGTGCAATCACGGACGAATGGGGTAATCACAGGGCACTTGTCTGTGAGCCCGCTCATGATTGATCATTAGGATCGATCGCTTCCCCAAGCGCGCCAAGCATTTCCCACCACAGATGAAAAGCACTCTCTCTTAAACATGGCCAGACGTGGAAGATAATTTCACTTTACCTTTAAATTTTGAACCCAGTTAATGGGCGAGGACTCTCTCCCTTCTGAAAATATGAACGGCAGGTAGCTGCTCATCAGTGAAAGAATACCGTCCATCGTAGTCACAGAATGTTCACTCTCGGGTGGCTCGAAAATGGAGAAGGCACAAAGTGTGCCAACGTGTAACCTGCAAAGGGACCATGCACGGTGTAGACCACACCCTGCGTGTGGACGGGTCGCAGCTCCCAGGAGGCCCGTTTCCCAGATGTCCCCGGGGGAGGGCCCCCTCACTCTTCTCAGGGGTGTGACTCAAGCTGCGTCCGTGGCCTCCATCGCACGGCCGCCGGCGTTCCTGCTGTGATGCCCACAGGGTCGGTCCTGTCTTCCGCAGCGGTGCTGAGACTCAAGGCTCCTTTATGCTCCAGGAGCGCCCAGAGGCCTCTGGACAGGCCTGCCCTCTCCTCCCGAATCCAGCAACGGGCCTGGTGACAGGGGGCCCCTCTGAGGACCCTACACGAACCCACCAAGCATTCGAAACCAGCCTGCGTGCACGTGTATGTGTGTGTTTATGCTTCAAGACATCAGAGGGGCATATTTCTCAAGACAAGGCAGCGGAGTATACGCGAAAGCACCTAAGAACCAATACAGTGCTTTCCAACGGCAGCGACCATTCGTGATAACCGATGCCGCGAACACACGTTTTGCTCATAACTTGGTCAAAGTGTTTAGTATCAAACTAGCCTCCTGTGGCTTAGCATTGACCCCGGATCTGTCATCCTCCCGTTGTAGACCCCAGAGCAGGGGGGTTGCCGGGGGCCGGCCCGCGGGGACCTGGGCCACGGCTGAAGCCAGCCGGCCGGGGTGAGGCGGGCCCCCATCTGTCTCTGGAACACGGGTGCACCGGGGGTCTTCGTGGTCTGGTTTTCTAGTCTCCTCACCACCCGTGGACAAACACACCAGAGGGAAGGGTCAGGAAACCGAGCGGCAGGAGAGAGCTGGCTCTCAGGACGCAGGCAACGCCCGAGGCTGACGCCCAGCAGGGCCGCCAGGTCGGTGGGGACTCGATTTCCCATTTCACACACACTGGCGGCCGACGCTGAGACGGGGGGCCGCACCCAGCCCGGGAGCAAGCCCATCTCACAGGAACGACCCGTGAGGATGAACGGGCCCCGTGTTGAAAGCTTTTTGATCTTCACGAAAGATGGTTGCCAGATGGGGAACGGCACCGTGCGAATATAGCAAATACCCACTCAAAATCCTCTTTATCTTGTTCAACTTTTCCCTGCAACTCTGATTAGGGGAGAAATTTATCATGGCTGTGATGTGGGGAGGGCTTCTAAGGGAAGGAGCTTACTTCTTGGGAGATGCCAGCCCACCGGCGTGCAATTTAAGACTCTTGTCACTCAGTCAAAAGGACTCGCTTCTACCGGGGAGTAATAAAACACATAAGGAACAAATTTATGGAAAATATTCACCGATTGATCTGTTTAGTACTCAGATATGGAGAAAAGGGAGAGACAGGTTTTGAAAATTTCTTGCCCACATTTTTTCAACCTGGCCAGCCCGGCCCCACACACGACCCTTTCTTCTCTTGGCCTTCTGGCTGAGTCTAAAGCGAGTCTCTGAGATGGACCTGATGATACGGAAAATACACCTGAAAAAAACGTTTTTAAAGTTTCTACCCCACACTGGAACTACTCGTGTCTGGAGAGAAAGATGAAGGTCGATGTAGATGCCTTTGTACCCTGTAGACCTAAATGGAATACTACGTATTTACATGTGCCCTCGCTGGTAATGTGTAAACTTAATTCAGAGAAACTTCATGACCTTCTAATCAAATACATTATTTGTTATTTGTTTTATTTTATCTTTTGATTTTTTTTTTAATTTTTTTTTTCAACGTTTATTTATTTTTGGGACAGAGAGAGACAGAGCATGAACGGGGGAGGGTCAGAGAGAGGGAGACACAGAATCGGAAGCAGGCTCCAGGCTCTGAGCTGCCAGCACAGAGCCCGACGCGGGGCTCGAACTCACGGACCGCGAGATCGCGACCTGGCTGAAGTCGGACGCTTAACCAACTGCGCCACCCAGGCGCCCCTATCTTTTGATTTTTGAGAGAGAGAGAGAGAGAGAGAGAGCTTGAGCAGGGGAGGGGCAGAGAGAGAGGGAGACACAGAATCTGAAGCAGGCTCTAGGCTCCAAGCTGTCAGCACAGAGCCCGACGGGGGGCTCGAACTCACAAACCAAGAGATCGTGACCTGAGCCGAAGTTGGACGATTAACCGACTGAGCCAGCCAGGCGCCCCCAAATATGTTAATTTTTCAATGAAAGCTTTTAAGTAAAACTTCTAAATTGGTATCGAAGCATCTCTCATGAAGAATTTATCTCAACACTAACAAGGAGTAAGTTTAGAATTCATGTTTGGGGGACAAAGTATGGGTCCAGAGCAGTGGAATCTGATGAGCCTGCTGTAATAACAAATTCATGCTTCCACTTCCCTGTCACACTGAGAAAACACAAGCAATTTGCCAGTTGTGTGCATTTTTCTGGCACGATGCACACTGCTGATGTGCACGTCCCCCAGCTCTGCAAAGAGCCCCTGTGAGGATCAATGCCCATGCTTTGAGCGTGTTGAAAATGCTGCATTTTAGAATGCGCTAAAAATAGAGCCACCTCCGCTGGTGTAGACACACACGTGCCGGGTGGCAGCTTCCAGGGACGTCCCGTTGACCTCCACGGGCTGTCCCCGGTGCCTACTGTCTACTCGTCAGTGGCTTTTGACTCCTGAGTCAGAAATCAGCAATTTTCACAGTTTGGCATTGCTAGAGAAATGGGAATGATATTCGCTTAGAATGCTAATTTAGAGTATTCAAATCAAAATTAGGCAAGAAATTCATTCCATTCCACTCTCCTTCCAGGTGTTTTAAAGAAAACCTCAGATTCGGGAATGTGGGACCAATTGCCTTTGTAAGTAGCAGCCGTCAGACTCGAGATCCCAGGCTAAACATGGGCAACAATAACCCTTCATCCTTAATAGGTTGACATACATGAATCAAGGGAGCTCGTTATGTGTGGAAATAACGTACTGGGATTGAAAAAACAGCCGGCCAATAATCTGGGTGTGTTACATTTGCTGGGCATTTTTTTTGGACATCAGTGAAACTGATTGCTAATATCACCAACACTGAGATTTAAAAGTCTTAATTAATCAAGTATCAAAATCAGGCCTTGGAAGACAGTCTCTTCGCTTCTCAACTTACCTAGGTTTTAGGATCAGAGTCAAATCCTCTGTTGATGACACCACAAATCGCTATCACAACAGCCACACAACTGACTCAGCCACACTGTCACCGCCTCCAGTCCAGTGCCGTCAGATGCTCTGCCACATTAGCCACTGCACGTGGGCACCTGCCAGGGCCTGCCCCCTCCCGAACACCCCCTGCCCCCAACTGTCTCCTTGCAGACCTCCCACCACTGCCACATGAGGACCAACTGTGCCCAGAACACAGTCTCTCATCCAAGAGCAATACCGCCTCTTGGTGACGTCGTGCCCCAGGACCTTTGCCCTCGAGGTCATTGCCATCTTCCCAGACATCATGGAGGTAAAGTGCTCCAGCAGAAAGCACCTGAGCCGTGGGCTCCCTGGCTGATGCCTCCCTCTCTGGGGGAAGCAGTTGGTAGGGAACGTGTCCAGCCCCCTTTGCTGACTGTGCCCAGAGATGGAGGGATGTTCAGAGAGAAAGAGAGAGCTCAGGTGGAGGCCCGGGCATTTCTCCTGCACTTTCCCCAAGTGGCCACCGGCTTGGGTGGACATGGGCCTGGCCCCGGGCTGTGTGCCCTCTGCAGACCCTGCAGAGTTTCCCTGAGAAGAATCCAGAGTCCGGGGGTGGGGGGCTGCCCCGACGGCTGTCCCAGGCCTACCAACAAGTTAGGTGGGTAAAATCAGACACAGTGTCACCAAACAGGAGGGCGCCGTCTTTCTTTCTTTCTTCCTTCCTTCCTTTCTTTCTTTCTTTCTTTCTTTCTTTCTTTCTTTCTTTCTTTTTCTTTCTTCCTTTCTTCCTTTCTTTCTTTCTTTCTCTCCTTTCTAACCGTAACCCAAAATAAGTGGGCTTTAAGACCCCAAAACCCAGAGCCTCTGTAAAGCCGGAGCACCGTGATGTCACCACCAGTGCTCCAGGGCCGTCGCCCCAGCATCTCTGCAGCGACCCCCTTCCGGGTGAGGACAGTCCTTTCCATCACCACGTCTGAGGAGCAAACTGCTCAGCCGCTCACTGAGCCCGTCGGGGCTGGAGGCTCTCGCCTCCTCCTTCCTCCCTAAAGTGAGGACCGGCCACAGCCCCCCTGGAGCACCTGTGTCCGGTAGGGAGGAGGTGGCTTCTAGTGTTCCCAACACCCGTCGCACCTCCGCAGGCGTCGTGCACAGGGGAGGCCACACCGCACTGAGGGCACCTGCCAAACTAGCAGAGAGCACGTGTGCGAGAAGTCCGGTGTCCTCCCCCCAGGGGCCTCGTAGACCCTCCAGGAAGGTCAGCTCCTCACCTACCCTGAGGATGAGGGATTGGCTTGCTCTGAGAAGCATCATGGAAGCAGTGTGGGACGAATGTCCAGCCCACGTACCCATGCACTCAAAAATATGTCTTCTGGGGCGCCTGGGTGGCGCAGTCGGTTAAGCGTCCGACTTCAGCCAGGTCACGATCTCGCGGTCCGTGAGTTCGAGCCCCGCGTCGGGGTCTGTGCTGACCGCTCGGAGCCCGGAGCGTGTTTCGGATTCTGTGTCTCCCTGGCTCTCTGACCCTCCCCCATTCATGCTCTGTCTCTCTCTGTCTCAAAAAAATAAATAAATGTTAAACAAAAAATTTTAAATGTCTTTCTTTATTTTTGAGAGAGAGAGAGCATGAGCAGGGGAGGGGCAGAGAGAGAGGGAGACACAGGATCCAAAACGAGATCCAGGCTCTGAGCTGTCGGCACAGAGCCCGACACGGCACCGAACCCATGAGCCCTGAGATCATGACCTGAGCCAAAGTTGGAGGCTCAACCGACTGAGCCACCCAGGTGCCCCAAGCGTCTGATTCTTGATTTCGGCTCAGGTCACGATCGCCCTGTTCTTGGGATCGAGGCCCACATCGGGCTCTGTGCTGCTGACAGCACGGAGCCTGCTTGGGATCCTCTCTCTCTCTCTCTCTCCCTCTCTCTCTCTCTTTAAACTCAATAAATAAACATTAAAAAAAAAAACGATGAATAAAAATGAGCCTTCACACTAAATATCTGCGTGATGCGTTGTGCCAGGAATCAAAGGCACCGTGATGACTGAGGCATCATTTCTGCACTGGAGAGCCCCCAGCCAAAGGCGTGGTCAGGAGCACAGCAGCCTGCCGGAGGAGGTGCGCCCGGCGCTGGGGGTGTGAACAGGACACGAAGTGTTGGTGCGCGTGAAAGAGACAGGAGAGAAAAATAAGCGGGCACGAGGCTCCACCACCATCAGAGCAAAGGTTGGGGTGCGTTCCATTTCCGCGTTTGTAAGAATGCATTCGGGCAGCGTCACAAAATAAGCAAGGGTAATACAAGCGATAGCTCTGGGGGAAAAAAAGGTTTCAAATATTTTAACCGAATCCATACTTAAGGCTATTAAAACGTGTCACTGATGCGTGAAAAACACAAATGTTATTTCTTTACGCCATCCTTCGCCTCGCTGTGAATTCGTTTAAGTGCAGTGACAAGGCAGCACACATAAATACGTATTTCGTATCCCTTTCCATAGGAGCACGTGCGCGTGCGTGTGCGGGGAGGGTGTATCCACCGGGGTGTGAGAGATTGTCTAACCTGGTGACCCATTCCAGTCCCAAGGATTCCTGTGGAAACTGTGCCTGCCTGGTAATTATTATGCCAACCCTATTAGCATAATGATAGCCTTCTTCCCTGGTGCCGCAGGTTTATCCACAATCTCCCAGAGGTCTTTAAGCTTGTTAATAATCATTACAGATAGCCAATGAAGTGAATCACGGCTAAAATGAACTCACCTGAACTAAAGAGATTAACCCTACTCAAGCCTGAAGTGCCCATAAGTATTCATCAACAGTCTCTTCCTATCAGCAAATAAAAAATAAAGAGCGTTGCAGGGAAATTACCTCGCGTGGGAACACATATTTTTGCTTCAGTGAGTGACTTCTTCCAAGTGGTTCCATCTTTAATTAACATCACCAGACACATTTGAGTCATTTTCGGCACGCGGTATCCCTACCGATGCGATGGGGTGTTTCCTGATGCCTCAGCATTTTCCAAGATGCTCAGAAATATCTGTCGGCCAATATGGCGCTACGTGAGACAGATACTCTAGCGATGGGTCATCCGAGGAAGACGACCTCTTAGGACGCAGCAAAATCAGTTTTCTCTCTCTCTCTCTCTCTCTTTGTCCTTCTATAATCCTGACTCAGGTCTCGGTCAGGTCCGACAAAGCTTGCTTATGATTCTTTCGCCCCTGGCCCGTTCTGCCACCCGACTGGCTCTTGGTCACTCTGAGCTCCCCAGCACGTGGCGGCGTTTAGACGTCGCTGCCCCTGAAAGCAGAGTGATGGACAGGAAGTGTCTGCTCCCGGGTTCAGGAGCAGAGACGACTGGTGGGTCTACAATCCGTCCTGACAACGTCCGGAGCACCATCGCCTTCACCAGCGGGCCACCCTTCCTGGTTTGTTCGGCCCCTCCAGAATAAAACCTTCAGAATCTGTCCAAGTTTGATTCTATTCCTTATTCTTGAATTATGAAGAGCTCATCAGAGTATAATAAACACCCTTTCCAAAATTGTAGACAATTAGTACAGGTTGTTACGGAAAATTGAGGAAGAAGGGAGGAAGGGAGGAGGAAGAAGGAACGCACGAGGAAGAAGGGAGAGGGACAAAGACCAGGACGAGAAAAGGTGAAAGAAGCTTGGCCCCCAAACTCTTGCCCCTCTGGGAAATCCATTTCATGTTCTGGCATCTACACTACAGTGTCTCCGTCGTCCACGGACTCCCTTCCATACAAGCAGCTGCCTGCCGCACAGTGGGTCACAATCTGCCCCCCCAACGAGTCCCTTAGGGGAAAGGAAGAGTCCGGTGTGGGTATCCATCGTCCACGCCTCTGTGGGGGCCACGTCCGGAGTCTCTGCCGCGCCCAGGAGCTCCATGCTCCTCTCCCCTCCACGCTCAGGATGTGGCTCGGTCCAGGGAACCCACCGCGTACCAGGCTTTCATTGTACCCCACGTGGCCCGAAAGGGGCTGACCTGCAAGATGAGCCTACCATCCGTTGCCCTGACCCCCCTCCCGCCCTTGGCAACGGTCGGCCAGAGCCGCCCCTCCCCACCACCGTCCCCGTGCATGCTCCCATGTGCCCATCCGCTCTGGCAGGCCTCCCACCTTGGATGCCTCACCTGTCCCTCCGCTTTCGAGGCCTCCTGCGTCCCGTCCCTGTCCGTGACTTGGTGGCCCTGGCCCATTTGTTGCCAATCTATCAACCCAGCTTCTGACTAGCCCCATACCTGTAGCATTTTCCTGATGATTTTGTAACGCGTTCCCCTGGCTCCCCTTATAAAACAGAATCTCTTTGACCGTGGAGATTCCTTTCTAGCCTGCGTCTCTGATTAGCATCATCATTTAGGCTCCCATATCACTGAGTTGGTGGCTAATTGGGGACAGATGTGTGGCTGGACCTGAGGTGTCTTTCTAAACCTTCCTTGTGTCCTATGACCTTTTAATAAGCTATCACATCACATGTTAAATCCACGTCTTCTGGGTGTTGCTGATGGGTTTATGGTTTGCAGGTGTCCACTTGTGCAGGGATGACTGTGTCTTCTGAATTCTTCCTCCTTAGCTTATTTTAGGCTGTTTTTATGGTGTGACGGGATCGTTTTGATTTCTGATCCCAGCTTCTAAAAGGCCAGAAACTATCCAAGTGTGAGACCACCTGCCCGCAAGAGCCACCCCGCCCCCGCCCCTACTCAGGATGTTCAGGTGGAACCCTAGTGGGCGGGTCTGTGCAGAGGCCCCGCCCACATGTGGAGGCTGTCCAGCGAGCCCATCTAACGGCCCCCTTAGAGGGGCCCTTCTAAGAAGCAGCCGTGATGCCCTGGGGAATGGTAAGATGCTCCAAGGTTTGGCCTAATTTCTCAAAACCAATAACATTTGCCATGTTCATCAGGCAAGGATGAGAGAAATGTAAAAACAGCCAGCCGGGCCATTGTTGTGGGGGCCAGAGATAGTGCTTTCGAGATTCCTTGGTGGAGAAAGGCAGATCAGCGGAGCCACAGACGCAAGGAGGTGTGCACACGCACACACGCACGCACGCACACGCGCACGCACACACGCGCGCACACTGCGACCATCCTGATCCCCAGAATCCTGATTGCAAATGCTGTTTGAGTCTCTGTGATTCCACGGTACCAGCTGCACCATGATTAAAAGCCGCCGTCTCGCTCAGCTCAGGCCGCCGCGCGAAACGTGCTTCTCCGTTTGCCGACGGCCACCTTCGTGCTGGGCCTTCTGCGCAGACGCATAGTCCTTCATCGGAGGTCCCCTGGCTGTCCTGGGCACAGCAGCCAGTGAGCCGGACCAGGGCACAGGCAGTCTGCTCCCTTGGGACCTGCTGGCCCCTCTCCGTCCAGCACACTGGGTCCGGTGGCTCTGTGGCCCGTGAGGGACAGTCGCTAATTGTTACAACTCAGAGTCTCAAGCCTCAGCGTCCCTGTGTCTACAATTCTGCAGGGGTGAGTCTGTGCAGACATCATGCGCGACTTTGTCACGCGAGATGCTAGACATTCACACCCACCCCAGCACATTTTATACACACACCCCTTCGACAGGTGCCTTTCCCAAAATAACACGAACGGTGAACTGCTTCTTGGAGAACGTGCCCTAGTGTGACCCACAGCTTCCTTGGGAGAAAGTGTTTGACTTCTTTCTATTTAAGGCTGAAATACCATCACTTTTAAACTTAACGAGTCTTGAGACTTACATCTAAGATTCCCCAATACTCAAAAAAAACTTTTCAAGTGTCTGTTCCCATTTCCCTTAATAAATCGCCTCTTCTTGGGGTTAACAGTGTTGGACACCTGCGCGGGGCCCGGGGCGTGGCCCTGCCCCGCCTCACTCCTGGGGCTTCCGAAATAGCGTATGTGCAGAGAGCAGGGAGCCTTGCCCTCGTGGCAGGTGCCACGGGGTGGGGGGAGGGCAGGACATTAATGCCCCACGCCCTTCTGTCACGCACAGAAGCTGTCAAAGAAACCACCCGAAACTCTCACCTAATCTGAGAACTTGGCTCCTTCCTGCAAATGATGTTTTGGGAACTTTTCTGATATTGAGAAAACATTAAAAAAGAGAGAACAACTAATAGTTGCTGAAAGCCTTGTCTGCCCTGCGTGTCCCTGCTCCCTTCCTGTCCCGGGCCGGTGGTTCTGGGCAGCTCACACCCAGAAGCACGTTGCCCGCTGGAAGCTGTCCCGCGAGGACGTGGAGGAGTCCAGGGGCAAAACCCCCAGAAGGAAAGGCCGGAGAGAGGGGACCCCCGGCGCCCAGAAGCTGAGGTTCTGAGCAGGGAGGGGAGAGCACAGGAGTCAGGTTTAACCCCAAACATATTCCATCTGATCGACGTGTCCTCGCCGCTCCCCCCCCACCACCCCACCAGGAGACTCCTGTTTAGAGAACATGCCAGAGCCGCCCTCCCGTCCGGGTTCTAACATCCAGAACACAATCCAGCTTCTTTTGCTTCGAGGTGTAGTTTACAGACCAGAGGATGTCCAGTTGGAGGCGCGTGGACAACTGCGGCTGCCCTGTAACCGCAGCCCGGGGTGTGGGCAGATGCTGTCCCCCTGGGGACAGCCCCCTCTTGCCCGTCTGGCCAGCACTGCTCCCGCCCCAACTCCTGCTCTCTGGCTTTCCTCACCGCAGGCTTGTTCTGCCAGGACGAGAGCACGGTCTATTCTGCGGGACGCTGGCTTCTGTCCCTCAGGGCGACACACAGTGGCGTCTCAGCAGCTGCTCTGTTGTTGCGAAGCAGTGTCCCCTTGTGCGGATAAACCACAGTGTCCATTCCTCCCCCGTGACGAGTGCTGGTGGGGTTACTGCTCACTGGCTATGGCGATGAGCCTTCTGTGAACACTCTTAACGCAAGTTACCGCTGTTTCTCTCTAGTAAATGCCTCGGAGTGGAATTGCTGGGTCGTTGTATAGAGGTGCGTTTGCTCAAAAAGAAAAAAAGTTTTCCAAAAGGGCTGAACCAGTTTATGCTCTTGATGGTGTTTCATAGTGCTTGTTAGCCCACACGGCACATCAGCATTTGACGTTAGAAGCTTAAGTTTCAGGGGGCGCCTGGGTGGTGCAGGCGGTTAAGCCTCTGACTTCCGCTCAGGTCCTGATCTTGGCGGTCCGTGGGTTCGAGCCCCGCGTCGCGGGCTCTGTGCTCTCAGTTCAGAGCCTGGAGCCTGCTTTGGATTCCGCGTCTCCCTCTCTCTCTGCCCCTCCCCCACTCACGCTCTGTCTCTCTCTGTCTCTCAAAACATGAATAAATGTTAAAAAATTAAAAAAAAAAAAAAACCTTAAGTTCCAAAAATTGAAGTAGATACATAGGTGATAGGTATAGATAGATGAAGAGATTGAGGTACTTACATAAATACATGCATGGATGATAGATGGCTAAGTCGTGATGGACAGATGGATAGATAGATAGGTGTGGCGAGATCGATGTGGAGAGATAGATGATCGACAAATAGACCACAGGGGACCAGAGAAGAAGTATAAGCAGCACCGTGAGCAGGCAATGAGGAACCCTACGTCTAACCAACCAAAGATTTCGCCAATCCACTTCCACTCCTCCGAGTGCACGATCAGCCTTCCTCTAGACCTGCCATAATCACACCTGTCTGCCCTCTCTCTGTTGGGACACTTCTCCCCCGCTTGCCCTTGCCTGGCAAATGTGGATGCATTTTGTTGAATCTCTGCTGATCCACAGTCTTCTGTGGTGGCATTTCCTGCCTCCCGGGACATGGCTGGACTTCCTGTCCCGCCTCCTGGGACATGGCTGGACTTCCTGCCTTCTGCTTGCAGAGCACCTGGCACGGTCTCTCTGGGGCCAGGTGTTGGTGTCCCTGAGCCCCTGCGCTGAGGGTCCCCAGGCCAGAACGCTCTCTGTCCTGTCCAGCCCACCCCTCTCAGACCTCAGCAATGGAGACACTGCTGCTCCTGTAGTAATAGAGTTAAAGTGAAGTCCCTTTCTTTTATTCAACTCCTGTGTCTCTGTTTGCTCATCAGTAATTCTGGAAAAATGCTCTCTCAATGCATCTCATAACGTTATAGAAATATTTAAATGAGGCGATTTATATGAAAGCATTATAAGAACTCGGGAACACTAATGATAAATAATACTAATGAACACACCCAGAAGCAGAACCCATTATATTTTTGGACATTTGCTGAGTCATTTCACCATTATTTTGCCGTGCATATGAGTCCTCATTTCTCGCTGGGCTAAGTTCCCGTGTGGCTCCTGGGTTACGATTCTCCCAGGATCCTCTCCTCCGAGTCTGGTTCCATCTCTTCCGTCTGGACGCTCCTGTGAGCACCGTCTTGGGCCCTGCCTATCGCTCTGTGAACGCGAGCAACCAAGTCCCCTCCCAGTGCCATCGGTCTACAGTGATCCCCAAAGCGCATGGCTAGTGCTCCCCCCGCCCAGCACCTACTCCAGAGTCCAGGAACCACGGGTCAGCTCTGCAGCAGCTGCTGCCTGGACTTGTTCTGGATGGAAACGTCCCTGATGGTGGTGTTACTTCAGATTCTTTTCCAGTGAGTTACCCACTTCAGACGAATACACTGCCTTCCCTTGGCGTAGAATGTTTCCCATCTGCCTCCTTGTCCTCCAGCTGTGGCCTCAACTATCACGAGGCTTTTCTAAATTTTTTTTTTTTTTTTTCCAACGTTTATTTATTTTTGGGACAGAGAGAGACAGAGCATGAACGGGGGAGGGGCAGAGAGAGAGGGAGACACAGAATCGGAAACAGGCTCCAGGCTCTGAGCCATCAGCCCAGAGCCCGACGCGGGGCCCGAACTCATGAACCGCGAGATCGTGACCTGGCTGAAGTCGGACGCCCAACCGACCGCGCCACCCAGGCGCCCCTCACGAGGCTTTTCTGAGCACAGCAAGGTGGCCCACAGCACTGGGTGCCCCTGCATTGCGGTGTCCCCATTTCTCACCTGCCCGGGACCCGTGTGCCCATCTTGAGAACAAATGGCCGACACGTGGTCATTGCTCAAATACAACAGGAAAAATGTGACTGAATTTGGACCTAGCTCCCCTTACTCTGAAAGTTTCATTTCCTGCAGTCCTGGAAGGGGGCTTCCTCCAGGGTCGCGAGAGGGTTCCGGAGTCCTGGGAAGCAGCGGATCTCCTGGAATGTGACTGTGGGCTCCTAGGAGCCAACATACACGGCGTCTCCCAAGTCAAGTCCCCTGGGGGACGTCCAAGTGAAAGAATTGCGTGAGGACAAGTGACAGGTGACAGATGTGTGTCCTCAGGCTTCAGAGCAATAAAGAGGGGCATCTGAGGGGCTCAGTCAGTTTGGCATCTGACTCTTGATTTCGGTTCGGGTCATGATCTCTCAGTTCATGAGTTCAAGCCCCACGTCGGGCTCTGTGCTCACAGCTTGGGGTTCTCTCTCTCTGCCCCTCCCTTGCTCGTGCGCTCTCTCTCTCTCTCTTTCAAAGATAAAGGAATAAACTTAAAAAAAATCTTAAAAAAAAAGGAATAATAAAGGGAAACTCCTACCTCTGTCCCCACCATGAGGTCAGAGAGCAATAACAGTAACTGTTTGTTAGCCCCTCCCCAGATGGTCGATTTACACGCAGCGTGCCGTTCTTTTTTTCAAATTAGGGAGGCAAAATGCAGGCATTAGACACTCCCATCCCTTACTTCTTTTAAGTTTATTGATTTATTCTTGGGGGAGGGGGCAGGGGCAGAGAGAGGGGGAGAACCCCAAGCAGGCTCCGCACTGTCAGCACAGAGCCCGACACGGGGCTTGAACTCACGCACTGCGAGATCCTGACCTGAGCCGCAATCAAGAGCTGGACACTTAACCCACTGAGCCACCCAGACACGCGACGCTCCCAACCTTTGGCTGAGTCTGCCTATTTCGGGGAGTCCCGCCGGTGGCCAGGAGCCCTGACCTCGACCATCTCTTCCGCTCTGGCAGAAGGGAGCTGTCCTCCACCGACCTTTGTGGCAACTCTTCACCGCATTTAAATCGACATCCCGCTGTTTGAAAGCTCCTCACTCTGAGGCGGGCCTTCCAGTGTTTGCAGAGCCCCTGAGCCAGAACCAGTGTCCTGCCGAAATGGCGCCCGGTTCTTGCTTTTAAGTGTTGTGGTTCCCCTGCGGGGAGCAGGGGCTTGGCCATATGTGGGCAATAAAAGCAGAAATGTTGATCCACGGCGCAGATGAAAGGGTGAAGAGCAGAACAGTCGTGAAACAGCAACCCTCACGCTGCACGAGCCTCCGCGCGGATCTTTTCTCCACGTTTCAAAACACATCCCACGGACACGTTTCCCCACGTCGGGAGACAACATCAAAGCCGTCCGACAAGTTTCTCCGAGGCCGCCGTACAAACAGCTTGAGCTTGGTGATAAAACTGTGGGAACTCCGCTGAAGCTTTCATTATTTCCTAAATCTTTCTTTTATTACCTGGCCTCTGGTTAGCAAAACACTAAGCTGCCAAAAGCCTCTTTTCAGGGCACATAACAGCCTCCACTGTGGACAGACGGCCGGCCGCACACTTTACTTCGACACAAACCTACGGAAGCGGAGGCCTTCACGCCAGAGGCACGATCCCGTCCCAGACGACCTCGTTTCCTCGGGCAGAGAACGTCCACGGACCCACGGTGCCTCTGCAGGGAAGGTGCAGGCTGGTGGAGGGCAGAGCCCACGCTTTCCCTTAAGGGGGCGCGAGCCGGGACCTCGGGCTGGACAGGGAAACAATGAAGCAAAGGTGCGTTGTGATCAGTGCCCAAGGTGTATGCACACCTTTGCTTAGCCGCTGTGTGTTCCTGGGGTGCTCCAGACCCACACGTGTATGTGTATTCACATGCATTTATATTTGTGTTTATACATATGGTCCATCTGCACATACCCGTATGCACGCATATACACATGGATATATGTATTTTTGATTTTTTTTTTAATGTTTATTTTTGAGAGACAGAGAGAGACTGAGTGCGAGCGGGGGAGGGGCAGAGAGCGAGGGAGACACAGAATCCGAAGCGGGCTGCAGGCCCCGAGCCGTCGGCACAGAGCCCGACGCGGGGCTCGAACTCACGGACCTCGAGATCACGACCTGAGCCGAAGTCAGTTGCTTAACCGACTGAGCCACCCAGGCGCCTCTATATATGTATATCTTTTATTGGAGATTTATTTCAAGAATTCACCTCTGCAGTTGTGGGGTGGCATGTCCAGAACCCAAGAACAGGCCAGCAGGAAGGACAGGCTGGAGACTCTTGAGCGGGGGCTGATGTTACAGTCTTCAGGTAGAAGTTTTTCTTCCTCGGGGAAACCTCAGTTCTGCACTAAAGGCCTTGCGACTGGTTGGACGAGACCCACCCGCACCGTCAAGGCTCTCGGCTTTACCCCGAGTCCCCTGACCGTGGGTGTTAGTACCTCTCGAGTGGCTTTCCAGCCAGACCTGGCTTGGTGTCTGGTTGAATGAGCTTGGCCAAGATGACGCCCAAAGCGATCATCATGGGAGGTAGTAAGTTGAGGGACACGGGCGTGTCTTCCTAATTGTCTGAAATTTGTGAAATGACCGTGGCCCCCCGCCCCAGCCTGGCAGGGAGGGAAGCCAAGGGCAGGTGTCTGGGATGGCCCACAGGGGCTCCACACGGGTGACAACTCTGGATCCTCTCCCGCCCCGTCGCTGGGTGGGTGCACCTCTCCAGTGGGGCCGGGTGCTCACAGCTGCAGGGGTAGCTGGCTGTGCACGGCCTGGGCCCAGGACGGAGGGACAGCGGGGAGGAGGGGAGGGCAGGGGGACACCCAAGGGCAGGAAGAAGCGATGGTGAGGCCAACCGAGAGGTCAGGGAGGAAGACAGAGCCTGAGAAACACAGCGGGTTTATTTCCACACCGGAGCTCACCTATCCACAGGGTGGAACCACCCCCGACCGAGGCCAAGCAGGAGACAGGACCTCCAGCAGTAAAGCCACTGCCACAAAGGTGTCCCTGACGCCCGCCCCAAACCACACAGCTCTGGAAAGTGCTGCAGTGGTGGCCAGAGGGACGGATGGTGGCCCCAGGAAGGGACATCCGCCCTCATCAGTGACGGCTACCTGCGTGTCCTCTGTTTGTAAGAAATCATTCACCTTCCGGCTGTGTGCTTTTCTGTACAAAACTTCCAAGTTCAGGTCAAGAAAGAGCAGAGCACCGACCCTAAACTGGCCTCAAGGTCTCAGAATGTGCTCGAGTCGGAGGCGACGTTCTTGCAGCACAGACGGAAAGATCGCCCAAGGAGCCACGTATTGTGGACACATCCCCACGTGACACACACCAGGGACACAAGCATCTCCTCACCGAGAACTTAGAAACAGAGGGGCAGGAAGGATGAAAGGTTTGTCCAGGTCCCCCCGGGCAGGTGGTGAGAGCTGGCAAGGTGGGCAGGTCCCAACTTTAATTGTAAAACTGACCACAGGCAGCGAGGGCCCCACTCAGGGACAGCCCCCCCCCCCCATCATAGGACCTGACCCCACGCAGGGACGGCCCCACCTGCGCAGGGATGGAAGCCAGGCCCAGCGAGGGCGTCCCACCCCCGCTGGGATCTGTGGGAAAGCTGAGTGCCGAAATAATATTATAAGCACTGCTGACGGTTATTCGGGAATAAGATTCGCTGCAAGAAATGCAGAGCCTGAAAGATCCAGAGCTTTGGTAAAGGTCCCACAGAGGGGGGCGCTGAAGCCTGGCTTTCCGGGTGGCGGGAAGCATCCTGAGCCACGGAATGCGGCTCAACAGGTTTATTCCAGAACAGGGTTGTGGATTTCACACCAGTGCGTCACCAACTTTGGAAGCTGCGTTTTGGAGGGCGCGGCCTACGGCCAGACAAACGGTGAGTTTGTGAGATTATACAGCGTCACTGGCCCAGAGGTGTTGGGCCGGGGTCCCCAACCTTAAGGAAGGCTTTTACTGTGAAACGTGACACCAGCCCCCTCGGCCCCCCCTGGTGTCCCCACTCGCCAAACCGCTGCGGCCAGGCCAGGGCAGGGGTTCTCAGCTGGAGCCGGGAGCCCGGCCAAAGCCACAGCCTCTCTGAGGGGTCAAAGGTGGCGCAGCCCCACCCCTCTGGGTCCCTGCGTCTCCATCACGCTGCGGCGGGCGGCCCCGCGCGGTTGTCACTCCTTCTGGATTCTCAGCGGTTGGGCGTATTTCTCGAGCGTCGCTTTGACCCCTCTGGCGGACGTGCGCTGGCCTGTGACACGACGCCACAGGGACACGGCTACCTGTCCCTTGGTCAGCAGGCAGGGGTGTGGCCCTGGGAGGAAACCCCCCCCCCGTGCACGTCCCAGGGGGCTTTGAGAAGTGAACGGAAGCTCGGGGCCTCCCTGCCTCTGAGATGAGCCCGGAGAGGCAGGCCTCGGGGCAGAGGGAGCGGGGACCAGCGGAGCGGGTTCTTTCTTCCAGGGCGCGGCGGAGGCGGGTGCTGCCTAACCCAGCGGTCAAAGCGCAGGGCACCGAAGAGGCTGTGAGACACCGCGGCCCGTGAAGAAACGCCCCAGCGCCCAACTCTGGCCGAGCCCAGGGCCAGCCCCCAGGAGGCGGAAAGGGTCCCCAGCGGCCCCGTGCCGGCCGGGCACGCTGTGACGAGCCTGACGCCTTGTCCCCACGCGGACGGGCCCCGGCTGCGGCGGGGACCGGCCGCTGCCACCTGTGTGGGGAGCACGTCCCCGCAGCCTCGGCGGGGGTGGCGGGGGACAGAAACCGCGTCGCACGGCCGGTTGCAAGGACCGCTAATTGATGGACACAGGCGCACGCGTAGTTTGCCTCCGAAAGGTTAAAATACACGCGCCCAAACGGGGTCGATCGGGTCTGAGCTCCGCCGTGTCCAGGTAAATCAGCGGGAAATTCTCCTGGCGTCGGGCTGGCCCCACGTGCCCAGCTGAAGGGGGTGAGGTGTCCCCGTCACACCGCGCGGGGACACTCCTCTACGCTGACAGGGGACGATTAACAGCCCGGGGACCTGGGGGCCAAGGTGAGTTCAAATGCAAAATCGGGGCCTCGACTGCCTAGAAAGAAAATAAGCCAGATCCGCGTGAGTAAAATCATTCGCACGAATCTCTGGAAGCTGAGCTCCACGCCCTGTATGGCCACTTGTCACAGACATGAGGAAGATGTAGGTGACAAAAACGTACTTCCAGGATGAAATGACTCACTGCGTCCAGATCAGTGTGAAAATGCGTTCCAGACTTTCTCCAAAGTTCACAGGTCTCGTGGAAGGTCCGGAGCATTCCGACTTCTGCTAGGAGAAGTCGAGACGTTCCGCTGTCTCCACCTGCACAGGAAAGTCATCGGAGGGGTTGGCCTGTTCCCTCCTCCAGGGGTGACTCTGTGGGAACGTCCAGCGTCCCAATGCTGGAGGCGGCAGCACGAAAACAAAACAAACAAACAAAACAGACCTTTTTCCAAGCAGTTTTAGGTCCGCAGTAAAATTGAGTGACAAGTACAGACATTTCCCACATACCTCCTGCCCCCACAAATGCACAGCCGGCCCATATCGACATCGCCTCCCAGGGTAAAATCTTTGTTAAGACCAACGAGCCTACAATGATTGGCCCTTGTTACCCAGAGACCGTCCTTTAGTTCAGGGTCATCCTGTGGCTTGCGGCAAATGGATAAAGGCATGAACCAACCATCGTGGTCTCAGACGGCGTGTTTTCCCCGCCCCACACGTCCGCTGGGGTCCGCCCACCCTCCCTTCCCTCCCACCTAACTCCTGGGGACCGACCGAGGCTCTTTCACTATCTTTGGAGCTTGCCTCTTCTAGAACTTCATGGAGGGGTGAACTAGGCAGGGCTCTCCAGACAAGCCGCATCAATAGGCTGTGTACACGTAGCACGAGGAGTGTTACAAGGAAATGGCTCGTGCGATCACGGGGACCTAGGAGTCCTGAGATCTGCCGTCAACTGCTGGAGACCCAGGAGGGCCGATGGTATAGTTGCAGCCCCAACGGCAGCAGGCCTGCCCCGGGGGGATCCGAGGTTTCAGTTTGAGTCCAAAGACCTGTAAAGGTCGAGGCCATCAGGCAGGAGCAGCTCCCTCGCACGTGGCCTTTCTGTTCCAGCCAGGCCTTCACCTGATTAGACGGGGCCCACCCACACGGAGAAGGCCATTTTGTCTTATTTCGTCCTCTGCTTCAAATGTGAAACTCATCCAAGTGAGCCCGTGTGTTATGCATGCAGCCGAGAATTTGTTGAGCCGTATGTCTGGGCGCCCCGTGCTCCAGCCAAGTTGACACGTCACCTCCACCGTCAGGGTTGGAACCACACAGGACACGGACCTCACGCTGGCTTCCTCCCCTTTGCAACGTGCATTTACTTTGCCCCACGTCTTTTCATGGCCGGAAAGCTCATTCCCTTCCAGTGCGGGATAGCACCCCATGGTCTGGACGGACCCCAGTTTATCTATGCGTCACCCAGTTGCCTCCCGGTTTTGACAATTAGGAATACAGCTGCTGTAATCTCCTGTGTGCAGGCCGTAAGTTGTCAATAAACTTGGGAGTCCCAGGACCGGCTCCGGTGGTGGGAGTGTGCCGAAACCACCCAGCCGTCCTCAGCAGCGGCTTCGTCACCTCGTGTCCCCTCCAGCAGGCGGTGGAATTTCAGAAAACAACGTCTCACGGAACTGGCGGCCTCGTCCTTGGAGTCGGGGTTTGGACTCCTTCCCGGAGCTCCTCTGCGGCTCTGTAACCTCCGCAAAGAAGAGACTGCCCTGTCCCCTCCCCACACCCCCTCACCCCGGCCCCGGGCCTCCTCTGTGTGCCGCAGTCGACGCTCAGGGCTCATCACAGACCCCAGGCCTCTGGGCTCCCCAGCGTCAAGGCCTGAAACCCTCACCCACACTATGCGCAGACAGAGCCCCGTTCCCCCAGCCCACAACAGTCATACCCGCTGCCCTGTGTCCCCCTTGGCCGCCCCGAGCCCCAGCTTCCCCGAGAAGTGTCTGCCTCCCCTCGTGCTAAGGGTGGGAGGGAACTGACCGCTGGCCGGGGAGATCCCCAGAGGGAAGGGGACCTCGCGCCCCCACATGGTCCTGTGCTGACACGGCTCAGGGGTCAAGGCCACCGCTAGAAGCACCAGCTCCCCGTGAGGAGCCTCTGGGGGCACAGAAGCCAAGGGCTGACCCAGCAGGGGCCCCTCCGGTGCCTGTGAGACAGGACTTCCCCAGCGGAAGGAAGACCCCGTCCCCGCCAGGAGCGCCTGGGGCTTAGCCACGTGGATCACTATGTTTTTGCTTGAAGTGCTGATTTTCGGGTGTAGATTGATGGCATTCACAGCGGAAACGCGTCTTCCGTCTTCGAGCTCCCCTTCTGGTCTCTCGTCCACTTTGTCAGCTCCGTGGTGCGGCCAGGCACGCGCCCCACTTGTCGCGAGATACAGACCACGGGACGGCGATGAATTCCACAAAGTCCTACCGGAAAATAAAACCCAGAGCGTGGACCAGAGTCCGCGGCCTGAGGTCGTCTCCCGAGTGGGGCTCTGTCCCCTGACCACCGGCGTGGAAGTCTGGGCTTCCCAGAAAGACCCTCCCGCTGCCCAGGTGTGACCGGGCTTCCCCGGCGGTGACATCCCGTGTTTAAGACCCCCCACCGCCCCTCTCTCCTCCTCCCCTGTCCGGCCCGGCTCCCTCTGCATCTGGCTCTACCTAGTGTCCCATCACCAACCACTGCCGCCAGCCCATGCGGCAGGTGCTGTCACTGTCCCACTCTACAGCTGAGGAGGCTGAGGCACACAGGGGCTGACAGAGGGTGTCCTGCTGGAGGGACGGGCCCGGGATCTGAAGCCCAGCCATCGCTGGGGTCTGCCTGGAGCCACAGCGAACCTGTGCCTCATCTGGGATTAAAGCTCTCTCCGGGGACAAGGCACGTGTCCCAGGATGCGGCCCCGGGTGTCCCCCCATCCCTTCCCCCAGCCTCACGGACAGACCCGCTAAAAGGGACACCCAGAGAGGCCAGGAGTCTCACGGGAGCACGGGGAGGGCAGCCCCGTTCAGCAGTCGTCACAGCACTCCACAGGTGGCCCGGCTGACGCGGGAGTGGCTGGTGGCCACTTAAAAAGGCACAGAGCATTGCTATGCAGCGCGGGGACAATGCTCTGTGTCCCGCATTTCCCTCCTTCTGGAGACGGACGTGGGAATGTGCCTGCTGGAGAAACACAAAGTCCCTTTCGTTTCCCCCAAACTGCTGTCCCAAACTCAAAGGCTTGTGTCATGCTTCAGGACACCCACCGGATGGCGTCCAGTCTGGGCCAGGGCAGCTCATCACCCCCAGCACGCGTGAGGCTGGCCCTGCCCGGGGAACAGGTGTGGGTGACATTTGGGGGGGCCTGTTTTCCAATCCCCTGCCTTACACCAGCCCTGACAGATAAGGAAGGACTCATGTCTGATGTCACTCACTCGCTGACTGCCACTTCAGGGACATTTTTCCAGGGCTGGCGCTTATCTTCCTTTGGAGCGCCATAACGGGAGCCCCGCTCACACTTCAGAGAAGAGGCCCCGGGTGAGGTGCCAGGCGGGGTGGCAGATGGGGACGCACGTCGCTCAGTGTCACCTCCCAAGTCTGCAGTGGAAATGTCTTCGGATGAGAAGCGGGGGTGGGGGGGGCGCAGAGCAGAACCCTGCTAGTACCAAACATCCGGGTGTTGGACCCAGAACCTTCCGTATGCCAGCAGAAGCCCCACACGAGCGACCTTCTGGCACATGCCTGTCCTGTGCGACAGGCTGCTGGGGCCTTCCCGCTCTGGCCCGGGCATGAGCTGGGGGTAACGGGCCGTCGGAGAGGCTGTGTGGTGCTAGGCCAGAGACACTGGTCCGCAGACATTTAAACGTGTCTTTTCCAAGGGGCGCCTGGGTGGTTCAGTCTGTTAGGTAACCGACTTCGGCTCAGGTCAGGATCTCGCGGTCCGAGAGTTCGAGCCCCGCGTCGCGCTCTGTGCTGACAGCTCGGAGCCTGGAGCCCGCTTCGGATTCTGCGTCCCGCTCTCTCTGCCCCTGCCCCTGCTTACGCTTTGTCTCTCCCTGTCTCTCAAAGACAAATAAATGTAAAAAAAAATTTTTTTAAACGTGGCTTTCCCAGCCATTCGCCCAGCAGAGTCAAGGGACAGATCGGGCAGGATTTGAAGGCTCTGTTAAATAACCCTCAGAAATTTTCACTCGAAGGAGTCCCAGTTTGGGGGAGGCAACCTACAGTTCTGCATGTGGAAAAGGACTTCGGGGCCCTTCTCTGTCGAAGAAATGCCTCTCAGCCCCACATCTTCGGCCACCCCGTGTGTGGCACAGCCAGCTGCCCAAGTCCTTTAGACTGGCGGTCCTGGCCAGCCGTCCAGCGTCCCCCTTGGCAGGAGTCTTGTGTCACAAGGAGGTTCTGAGCGACCCCTGCCCGTCTTCAAGGGTCCCAACGGCCAGGGAGACACATGTCTCTGCCACACCCTCCAGAGCAAATCTCCTCACGGAAGCTCCACGCGTCTCCTGCACAATCGGCTGAGAGATGCCAGCGAGGAAGACTGGCCTTCCGCGATGGAAACCGCACTTCGTAGTCGAGAAAATGGTTCTCCTCGGGAAACAACCTTCACACACAGCTCCCGGAAAGCGCACCTGGCCCACACCTGCCAGAGTCTGGTCCTGGATGCTGGTCCCACAGACACCCGGTTTGAGGGGCATAAGCTAGAACGTTGCACGCGGGACCGAGGACTGGGAAACGTGGCACTCTCCGTGAGCTCCTGAAAACCCACTCTGTGCACGCTGAAGCCGCACGTGGGGAATCCTGGGCCAGCGGGGACTTGGATTCGATTGAGCCAGCTTTGCCCCAAACTCCATTTGTCACGAGGACCTGAAGGCATCGGGTGGCTGCAGGAAAACACGCGTGACAAGGAGGTAGGAACGCACGCTGAGCTCCCGCTCTCCGTCCACGCGCAGGCTCACGGCGTCCGTAATTGTGCCCTGACTCCACATGCAGCCGGGGGCCCACAGGGCATCTGCCAGGAGAAAGCCGGCGACTGCCCCACGCGCCCTGCGGTCACGCCCTCCAGCAGCACCACGCGGCCCAGCCGGGTCCCTCTCTTCGACTCCCCCGTGGGCCTGTGGGCGTGCCCCCTGCGGGCGCCTTCCCGGTGTCCCCGAGGACTCTCGGTCACCCAAAAGCCCACGTGCTGGGCGTCACAGAAGGTAGATGTGACACAAAACACAGCGACCAAAACTCTGGCACAAGAGACAGTCCAAACATCCGGCCAAGGAGGAGGGACAGACAGGCTGGCCGTCTACACCGTGGATGCCGAGGTGGTAAACCACAAGCAAGCTGTGCTCCACGAGGCCACGTGCCCCCCACGGACACCGTGTGTCGGGAGGGCAGTCGGACACGGGGGGGCACCGTCAGTCACCCCCTGCTTGGAGCTTTGGAACAGGCCACAGTGAGCTCCGGTGACGCAAGTCAGGGCGTTGCGTACGTGACCAGGGGGTGGCCAGGTGCCCGGCCGAGCAAGGGCCCCGATTCTCTCTCCTCCTCCCCAACAGGTGTCTCCTGGGTGGCCCTTTGGCTCCCCACGAAGACGTGGCTTCTGAAGGACACATCGCCTCCCCCGCCCCAGTCCCTATCTACCCCCCAAACTGTTTGGGGGATGGAAATAGCGAATAGGAGGCTCCAGGGAAGGTGGGTCCGACCCTGGGATGGGTGTCACGCCCCTCCACCGACCCAGGAGCTCTGGGCTGAGACACCGCGTAAGACTCAGGGGGGCAACTGGGCACGACGCGGGAGGGATCTGTTTGCATAGCAGTTTGCTATTTTGTTTTCCCCTCTAGCTTCCCATGGCACGTGTGGGCTCCTTACTGTCGCAGATGGTGGAGGCCACGTCTCCGTGGTGCCCACGTGCCACGAAGCCTGGGCCGGGCAGCTCCAGCCCCACGAGACCCAGCCTGCGTCCGCAGGGGTGCAGGTGGGAAGGGGCGGGAGTGAGGACCCTCTGGAGGCTCGGGGCTTCCCGGGCACGCGTGGCCAGGCCGGGAGCTCCAACCCGGCTCCGCGGCCGCCGTTTTCTCACCACCCTGAGAGACACCCAACTCCCCGGTGAGCGTTTGCTTCGTTTGGGGCTCCCTTGGGAAACCTGACTTCCTTCCTTTCTAAACTTTAGATCTTTAAAGTGTCTCTGTAAAATCGTCCTTGTTCCTCCTCCTCTAACCCTAACTCAAGGCAAACACTGTGCTCATAGCCGTCTGAGGGTCCTCGCGGAGAAGGCGCACGGGGGTGGCCGCTGCACCAGCTGCAGCCACAAGGGCGGGGTCTTGAAGGCCATGGCCAGCCCAGGCACCATTTTCTAAAGGGAGCGACCAGACCGTCGGGCCCAAAGTCGGCCCTAACGAGCGGCTCTCAGAGTTGCATTTGCGCGCGGTGATGGCAGACAGGAGGCCGTCCCCGGACGGGGTGACCGGCACGCGTGTGGCGGGGGCTCGGGGTCTGCCTGCCTGCGGCCCCCTCGCCTGCCCGGCCCGCAGAGCCTCGGCGTTGTCCCCAGAGCGGCCAGGCCTCTGGACGCCCGGTTCTCACACCGGCCTCTGAGGTGGGCCCTGACCCCGCGGGGCTTAAAGGGGCGCCCTTGGATTTCTCGAGTCCAGAAAATCAGCGCCTCCGTGATCACTTGCTCGGAGCGGTGGCCCCGCAGCTGTCTAAGTTTACAAGGTCACTCCCGGCCCCGCCTAAGCCCACCTTTTTGGGGGCCCCCGGGGTCAGGTTTCAAAAAAGCGCACATTCCTTCGCTAACCCAAAGCAGCTCTGGGGACTGGGCTCTCTCTGAGGACGGACGCTCGTCACTTGCCTGCTCCGGGAGGAGACTTCAAAGGGTGGCCGCGGGGAGCTCAGGCCGCCCTCCGAGCCGGCCGGCGTTGTCCAGGCAGCGATCGGCGGCCCCTCAGGCCGGGCCCAGCGCAGCCCTGCCCTCCGTCACCTTCCGCTCGCACTTGTTAAAAGTAATTAGTGTTTGCACCCTTGTCTGGCCTTTGATTTGTGTCCAGGACGGAGACGTTGATGTGCCTCCTGATGGCTCCATAAATCACACGGTGTTAAGTTGCCTCCCATTACACTATTTTAAAGTGTCGGGAACTCCTGGCTTTAAAAGGGAAGGTGGGGGTGCTCCTAGGAACACAGGCCCGCTTGGGGTCCGGGGGTAGATGAAACCTCCCGCACAGACATCACCCCGTTCTGCCCGCGGGCTCTGCTTCGGTTATCAAAGAGAGGCTACAGCCGCGATCGCCTCATGGGTACAAGTGTGATTCGTGGGCATGAGCGCCACAACTCCTAGCTGTGGATCCCTAGCTGGATCCCTAGGAGGGATCCTTGCCCTTAGTCCCATTGCACAGAGGAGGAAACTGAGCCAGGAGAAGCTGGGGACTTTGCCACCACCTCGCCTCACCGGGAACGGGGAGACGCGGCCCCGGACTCCAGGGCTCTTCCCCTGGAGTCAGCGAACCACTGCCTGCTGCCTCTCCCCAGCTCAGGGCAGGTGAGCCTTTGCTGCCAGTGGAACGCCTGATGGAGCTGCTCATTACAGTGCACGGCACCCACCACTGTCCTTGGTGTCCAGTCTGCCTCCCTCCCGGTCCCTGGGGACAGCCCACTCCCCGTGCAGTTCCCTGCAGGAACAAGCCTGGGGTCGTTCCCGGAGGCACCGGCCGATTGCGTAGAAATGCGCCAGGACTGGATCAGAACCTGTGGGCGGAAGGAGAACTCACCCAGGGCCCTGGGGGCTCCGGCCACTTCCCCGACTTTGACCCAGTGGTTGAAGATGCCTTGCCATCTTCCCAAACCTCAGAGCTGAGGTGGGGGAAATGCAGAGCACCCCGGGGTGGGTCGACCTGAGTGCTTCCTCTCCTCCTACTCAGAACAATCATGTGTGCCGAAGTCAGGCCTATGGTGAGCTCTTCAACCCATTTCTGCATAAGCCAAATGGTTCAGAGTTTTGTCCACCTGGCACGTTAAATCACTCAGTGGCTTTGCAAAGACAGACATGACAATCTACTGTGGGTTCAGACTTATCTTTGCAGCACAACCAAGTCCTGAGTATTAAATAGTTCTTCTAGTGACTTAAGATCGACTGCGCTTTGCCTCTGAGGAGTTTACTGGTGTTTTGGGGGGGGAATCACATGCATGAACCAGGTCAGGTCAAGAAAATAATGTCAGTTCTTTCTGGAAATAGCATATCAAGTTAGTCACTGACACCGACGGTTAGTATTGTGGTCGTCTACCTATTTCTATAACCATTGATTGACGCGTATCGTGAGACTGGCTGCCGTGGCTGTGTGTGGGTGGCTATGTTCTTCCGCCCAGGCACAACAAGGTCAGTACTCTGTGGATCCACCGAGAAATGCTTTTTAGGAGGGTGCCAGGAGACGAGGAAGGAGGCCATCACAGGGCAGGAGACAGGTGTCATGGCTAAGGACTGGGGGCAGTGTGGCTGGAGGTGGACAGATGTAGATAGAGGCAAGCCTCATTTGCATACACAGCCCTTGCCTCATGCAAATGTTATTTGTAGATTATTTTCACAACCAGTTCCTACAGCTAGGAAGCATATTAACCCAGACGCCTTTACCTTGTCCTGTACAGCAGACGGGAGATTTAAACTCACCGTCGCATAAATGCCAGACATTCTTTTCACACATGGAGGGAAGTGTGGGCTCTCAGAATTAAAATGTGTCTAACGAAAAAGGGTAGGAACCATATTTAAATAAGCCTGCCCACGTGCATAATTAGAACTGGCGCACGATTTTGAGGGTGGTTACTAAAAACAACATCGCTAATCCGCTGCCCTTCTCGGCAGTTTCGATATGGTCTGTGTCGCCCAAGTAAGAACCGAGTGGTGGGTGAAGTCATTCTCAGTAACCCAATCCCTCTCGACGGTTTATACCAAAGTGGCTGGGTCTCTTTTCAGGGATTTACCTTCATGATATCATTCCTGAGGAGTCTGGTTTAGATCAAACCAGGTTAAAGAGCATGATTGTCAAAGATGATGTCATTAGATCTCATTACTAATCAAGTCAGGGTCATCATGAGTACAGAAGCCGTTTGGAATTCAGTCTCTGTTTACCTTAAAACCTGCTCCAAAACTTAAAACCCCAAGTGATATATACACGATGAGAACTGATGGAAACATTAGAGACTGCTGGCATTGTCTTTATATAACCCACTTTGCAAGGATTTACCATTTCCTCTGTATTTTATACCACCAACTTAAATGATTCAGAAGTGGCTTTTTTTTTTTTTCTGTTACTAACATATCCAGTAATAACTTACATTTTGCTGCATAAGGTATTCTATCGAAAAGAATGTAAAACAAATTTGGAGCTGATAACGGAGAAACATGCTGTTCTGTCATCACCGACTGGTAATTTTGAAAAGCCAGACTTCTTTGTTACACATGGGCTCTATCACAAGCAGCACAAAGTGAGATTTCCTTAGAGCGGACTGTCTCTACCTCAACGTCGGTTCCTGTTAGAAGCAAAGATCAAAAGAAAGGTTCCGGTCTTTCCAAAGAATCAGGTGTAGTGGGCTGAGTGATGGAGATCTCAGAGGTTTTGCTTCTGAAGCCCCAAAAGATGTGATTAAGTTAAGGATTTGGAGATGAGGGGCTTGTCCTGGATTATCCAGTGGTGACCTCGATGACGTCACAAGTATTTTTGGGGGGCAGAGGCAGAGGCAGACAAGACAGACACAACCAGGAGGAAGGCCCACAGAGACGGAGCAGAGAAGGACGGGGCCACAAGCCAAGGAAGATGTGCAACCAGCCCAAGTGGGAGGAGCCAGCCCAAGTGGGAGGAGCCGGGAGCGGGTCCTCCCCCAGCCTCCCGAGGGACCGCCCACCTGTGCACATAAGCTGCAGAACTGAAAGAGAATTCAGGTGTGTTGTTTGAAGCTCCCGGTCTGTGGGAACTCATGTGGCACTCCGGGAGCTAATCCACGCAGGTAACTGTTAATCTACTGCTCTCGGAGGGGCTTGATGATGGTTCTACCAGTTTCTTGGAGGTCACGACACCTCATCTGTTCACTGGACACGGTTCGTTGAGCACATTCTCTTGTGTTGGAAACTATTCAGGGCTTCCAGGGAGCCACCATGATCACAACAGACGGAAGGCGCTGCCCTCAAGAAGTCCGCATCCTGGGGCGCCTGGGTGGCGCAGTCGGTTAAGCGTCCGACTTCAGCCCGGTCACGATCTCGCGGTCCGTGAGTTCGGGCCCCGCGTCAGGCTCTGGGCTGATGGCTCAGAGCCTGGAGCCTGTTTCCGATTCTGTGTCTCCCTCTCTCTCTGCCCCTCCCCCGTTCATGCTCTGTCTCTCTCTGTCCCAAAAATAAATAAACGTTGAAAAAAAAAATTAAAAAAAAAAAAAAAAAAAAAAAAAAAGAAGTCCGCATCCTGGTGTGAGGGGGGCAGACACCACACGGATATGCCAGCTCTGCCCAGGGTTCCGAATCTGCCCAGGTGGAAAGGCAGCCTGTGGTCAGCGTTCCCTCTGGTCCCTTCACCTCTGCCCGTTTCAACTTAAATATAAGCAAGACCAGGGAAGAATTTCTAACATTTGCAAAACACAATGGACCAGTGCAATTTCCATTTTCAAAAATACCAGGGGTGAAAAGGAGAAGCTGGCTTTGGAAAACCACGTCGGACTAACGTTTGCTAAAGGGTGTTTGAAGGTGCTGCAGACCCTCAGGAAACCAGCACAATAAAACCGCTCTGTGGTCAGATGTCTCTGGGAAATATCTCCTTTTACGGGACTCTCACCGAAGTTCTCAATGTACATTGCACGCTGAAGCCTCTGTGACTTCCAGTGGTAAAACCGTCTGTTCAAGCGTGTTTCATCCAGAGAGTCCTCAGTGTGACCAAGGACCTCGTTTCATTACCACCCACAATAGCCTTTTCCACCTAGTGCTCGACGGAGTGCGCTCAGGACATGACGCGGGAGTTGGCGAACTAAGGCCTGTGAGTTGCCTGCCTTGTGACAGCCTACAATTGAAGAAGGGCTTTTACATTTTTGTGTGTTACGTCAGTACCTGAATAATAGCCATGATTCTTCCTCCTGGTCCACAAAACCTAAAATATTTACTACCTGACCATTTAAGAAAAAAGACGACCGACCCCTAGGCTCGGCTGAGGAGGGAGATGAGGTCACCTGTGTCCCACAGAGGGGGCCTGTCTCTCCCTGGGACAGGCGGTCACTCCAGGGCCCAGTCTCCCCAACAAGGATTCGTCCTTCACCACCCACTCTGTTTCATTGGTAATGTCTTCACCATAGTAGGATGCCCTCTCTTTTACAAAACTTGTCTTTAGTTGTTTGTGTCACACTCAGTACAAAAATATAACATTGCTCATATAATAAAATTCCCATAAGTTTAAACAGGTGCAGTACCAATCAACTGTTTGTTTATTTATTTATTTATTTATTTATTAACGTTTATTCTTTTTTTTTTTTTTTTTTTTTTTTTTTTCAACGTTTATTTATTTTTGGGACAGAGAGAGACAGAGCATGAGCGGGGGAGGGGCAGAGAGAGAGGGAGACACAGAATCAGAAACAGGCTCCAGGTTCTGAGCCATCAGCCCAGAGCCTGACGCGGGGCTCAAACTCACAGACCGCGAGATCGTGACCTGGCTGAAGTCGGACGCTTAACCGACTGCGCCACCCAGGCGCCCCCTTTCTTTTTTTTTTTTTTTTTTTAATTTTTTTTTTCAACGTTTATTTATTTTTGGGACAGTGTTTATTCATTTTTTGATAGAGAGAGACAGAGCGTGAGTGTGGGAGAGACAGAGAGAGGGAGACACAGAATCTGAAGCAGGCTCCAGGCTCCGAACTGACAGCACAGAGCCCGACCCAGGGCTTGAACTCACAGACCGTGAGATCATGACCTGAGCCGAAGTAGGGCGCTTAACCAACTGAGCCACCCAGGCACCCCAGAAGCAATCAACTTTTGCTATCATCGATAGAACCCTACGCCCATTCTTCTACTCACTGAGAGTATACAGTCTTCTTAAGTCATATGAACCTTTGACTAGATAGAGCCTTCTGGGGCAGAGATGATACAAAGCATGTTCTTTGACAAGAGCGTAGAAATCAATATCAATAAGATTTCTGGAGGATTTCCAAATATTTAAGAATTAAACCGAAGAAAATTAAACAACCCTTGAATCAAAGGAATCAATAGCAACGAGCTTTCTAGAGGATTTCCAAATATTTAAAAATTAAAGTGAAACAATAAAACGACCCTTGAATCAAAGAAGAAATTACAAAGGGAATCGAAAATAGTTTTAATTGATTAATGATGAAATCACAGCATGTTAAAATTTGGGGGATGCAGCTAAATCAGTCATGAGAGGGACACTGATAGCTTCAGACGCATATACTAGAATGTAAGAAAGTGTGTGGTCTATGTCTTCTATTTCTACCTAACATAAGTTGGGAAAAGAATGACTTATACCTTACATAGGAAGAGAGGCTATATTACAAATAAAAGTGGGAACCAATGAAGTAAAAACAAACAGCAACACAATAGAGAAACTCAACTAAGCCAGAAGTTATTTCTTCAAAAATATAAATAAAATGGATAAACTTCTAGCAAGATTGGTCAAAGAAGAAAGGCAGAAATACAAGTTACTAATAGGAGAAGTGAAATAGGTGACATCACTGGAGATTGTACAGATAAAAATGATCGTGAGAGGGATATATAAAAACAGCTTTATGCGATAAACAATTTAAACAACATTTATTTTTAATTTTTTAAATTTTTCTTTTTTTTATTTATTTTTGACAGGGAGAGACAGAGAGACAGAAACAGAGACAGAGCACGAGCAGTGGAGGGGCAGAAGGAGAGGGAGACACAGAATCCAAAGCAGGTTCCAGGCTCTGAGCTGTCAGCACAGAGCCCAACACGGGTCTCCATCCCCCAAACTGTGGGATCATGACCTGAGCCAAAGTCAGAGGGTCAACTCCCTGAGCCACCCAAGTGCACTTAAATCAATGCAATGCTAATTAAAATTTCAACAGATTTGTTAAAGAAATTAACAAGATTATTTGAAATTAGTTTAAAAGACACAGGAGAAAACTAGCACCCCCAGAGATGATTATAGGCAGGGATAGTAACTAAAACAGTGTGATATCAAATAATGATTAAAACTACATCCTTGAAGCAATACAAGAAATCCAGAAATTGATCCACACTTATAAGATAAAATTATTTCAATGAAAGTGTCAAAGAAACTCAATGGAAAGGGAAAATTTCTTCAACGAATGGTGCGGGAACAAGGGAATACCCACACACCCAAAACCCCCTCGGTCCCTATCCTGCACCGTACCCCAGACCAACTGAAGACAGAACATACCTGAATGTAAAGGGCAAATGATTGATCTGGAAGAATTTCTTCCACATCGTGGGGCAAGTAAAGATTTCCTTAAAAATCAAAATGAAACAAAAGCTTGAATTATAAAGTAAAACATTGGTAAATGAAAATTCTTTGTAGTTAAAAATGTCTTCTCATCAAAAAACACCATCATGAATACGGTCCCTAACTGGAGGAAAGTATTAGCAATGATATAGTTGAAAAAGACTTGCATCTAGGTATGTAAAAAAACTCCTGCAGCTTAACAGAAATACAAGACCGACACTCCAATAAAAATACACAGGATCCTAGGACAGGAAGGAAGGTCAGGAAAAAACCGCTTAAAAATAGCAAATGAAAAACTGCTTAACATCATTCTTAGGGAAATTCAAATTGAAACCATCATGAAAGACGGCTATACGTATAGTAGAAAGGCTAAAATCTAAAAAGTTCAGAAATACCAGGGGCGGCTGGGTGGCTGAGTCAGTTAAACACCCAACTCTTGGATTCAGCTCAGGTCGTGATCTCCCAGTTCGCGACTCTGAGCCTGCTTGGGATTCTCTGTCTCCCTCTCTCTCTACCCCTCTCCTGCTCATGCTGTCTCTGTCCCTCTCAAATCATAAATAAATAAACTTAAAAAAATAGTTTAGCAACACCAAATGTCAAAGAATATACGGAACCACCAGGACTCTCATTTATTGGTGGTAGGAGTATAAAGTGTTAAAGCAACGTTTAGAAACTTTTCGGTAGGTTCTAAAAGTTTTAAGCACCCATCTGTCCTATGAGCCAGTGGTTCTACTTCTACAGACACGATGAAATTATATCCACAGCAAGTCTTGTACAAGAATGTCCATTGCTACTTGATCCGTAACGATCAACGTCAGAGCATTTACCAGAGAACAGACCCACCACCTGTGGCTTATTCAGACGACAGGATAAAGAAGAATGCAATTCTGATATGTGCAACAGCATACATGAGCACCAAAACCCCTAGCTCAATGAAAGAAACTGAACATAGAAAGGCCAATCCCCCATGACTGCGCCGACATGCCTAGAAGAAGAAAATTAATAGATGGTGGTAGAAGTCATATAGTGAGTTTCTCCAGGGGAAACAGCATTGACCAGGAAGGGAGAGGGAAGGACTTTCTGCGGTGATGAATAGGTTCTGTGTCTTGAAACACATTTGTAAAAACTGAGTAAATGGTGCGTTTAAAGTTGAGCATTTCACTGTATGCACATTATACTACAAAACTGCACACACACACACACACACGCATGCACACGTATGTGCACTAGCCTGAATGGTCATGGTCTCCCACCAAACATTACCCTAGTATACCGTTATTGTCTGGACCAGGTATCGCCTTGTGTGGACTGATGTTTTGGGTCTGGTGCTATTCTATTCTTGTTATATTACATTTCATCATATATGTCAGCCTATCGGTTGTAAGGTGAGGTACCTCCCGTCGAGGCTGTTTTTAAACAGTTTAAAGCTCCTTTAGTGTTTCGTAAATGCAGCCCGACCAGGCACTAGCCTCGTGTACCATGATGGCTCCAAACAAGGCACTCACCTGATATATGGTGATGGTTCCAGACCACAGACTAGCCTGGTACACAGTGATGGTTCTGAGTCAAGCCACGGTATGATTATGGACGTTGGGGTACGGATCAGGAAAACACGTGCTAGCATTGGGAAACAAACCAGAGAGCTTCCCTCCAATGGAGGAGAACCAGCGCTCTGACAAACCCGCCCGCCATTTTTCTCCACGGCTGCTCCCTCCTCTGGGAAACCCCGTAAGACCCCTGTGCTCACTTGTCTCTATGAAACATGAATAATCGTATCAACCCTCCCCAGACTTTATTAAGCCACGTGCGATGTTATGAGGTTATTTTTAAATAGTTTACAACTCCTTTAATGTTCCAATAATGGTATCTTTTATTACAACTGCTGAAAAGGAGGCATTCCAGCGTTATGTAATTAAACGACAGCATATTTTGGAATATTTGGAGCAAAATACTGAACGTGGTAAGCACTCTCATGCAAGAGTTAATAAAAAAAAAAAGGTTGTTATATTTTTTTTAAATGAAAGCTTCCTTTCCACGTGCTGTGCATTTCACATCCCCAAGGAGAATAGCGCACTTAGAAAAAGCTATTTAATTCAAATAAAGAAAGGATATGATGTTGCCAGTGAGAGCAAATAAAGATAGAATAAGGTATATTGCCGAGGAAATGTTTGCATAACACACTGAAATTAATATACCATGTGTGATAGTTGACACAGTTCATTCTAGAACAGATAAATCATTCATAGGAAAAACAAACACCAACTAAAAAGGAATAGATCACCAGTTGAGCCACATACATCGTAACCTGTTGACACACTATGAATTTTCTGCTGAATCAGACACCTAAGCTACTAAATCAGCGTGAACACCCCCACTGGGCCAGGCACATCGCGCGCAGCTACAAGGGGTCATGCAGCTGCTACGACTGTCTATCAAATTAGGAATGCACAGTATATGAGAGCTCCTATTTACTGAGCCATGGTCACTACAAAGGGAGTGTGCTGGCTAGTAAAATGCACACATCGGCTATGACTTACCTTTCAGCTCAATTCACCAGGTCTTTCTAAAACCACTTTAAGGTGGTCCTGTGCGGCCAGCCCTGGGGGTGACGACCCTCCTTTGCGTGTGAGGGGGACCTGCGGCTTGCTTCTAACCAACAGAACGTGGCAAAGGTGAGGGGTGGCGCTCCCGCGGTGGCAGACTGCTTCTCTGTAAGCCTCCCATGTGCCAGCAGCATTATACTTGCGATTTAATTTATAGACGTGTGGCCGGCTGATGACGCGGAGAGGCTGAGGCCTTTAAATTTTCATCACATAGGGGTGAGCCTGGGTGGCTCAGTCGGTTGGGCGTCCGGCTCCGGGTTGGGTCACGATCTCGCGGTTCGTGGGTTCGAGCCCTGCGTCGGGCTCTGTGCTGATGGCTCGGAGCCCCGCGCCTGTTTCGGAGTCCGCGTCTCCCTCTCTCTCTGCCCTTCCGCCATTTGCGCTCTGTCTCTCTCTCTCTCAAAAATAAACAAACATTAAAAAAAGTTTTCATCGCATAGACTTTCCTAGGGAAGAGGGGCAGGGCATTATTATCTCCAGGAATTAACCCCTGGAGAGTCAGCCCCTCTCCAGGTCTGGAAGGTATTGAGAATATAGAAAATAGAATCAACATAATTGTCCCTGTGATGAATGGAGGCCCAGTGGAAAAATACACTTAAAAAGGTTTATTTATTTATTTTCAGAGAAAGAGAGAGACTGCAAGCAGGGGAGGGGCAGAGAGAGAGGGAGAAGCCCAAGCAGGCTCTGCACTGTCAGCACAGACACAGAGCTCAACCCCATGAACCATGAGATCATGAGTTGAGCCGAAATCAAGTCGGGCACTCAACCGACTGAGCCACCCCGGCGCCCCAGTGGACAAACATATTTTAAGAAAACACAGTCAGGACAATCCCATAGCTTCAAGGAAATGAATTGTACCAGTGCATGGGGATTTTGGAAGCAAATCTTCCCCAGTCGGGCCTCTGATGGGAACCTATCCTGGGTGATGCACAGGTGTGAGGCCCTGAGCAGAGGATCCTGGTAAGTCACACCTTGTCCTCATCCCCAGAAACTGAGAGATGATAAACATGTTATTTTATGTATGTATGTATGTATGTATTTATTTATTTAATATTTCTTTCTTTGTGACAGAGAGAGGGAGAGAGAATGAGCGGGGAAGGGGCAGAGAGAGTAGGGGACAGAGCATCTGAAGTAGGTCCCGTGCTCACAGCAGAGAGCCTGATCTGGCTGTGGGGCTTGAACTCACGAACCATGAGATCAGCCTCACCTGAGCTGAGGTCAGTCACTTATCTGACTGAGCCCCCCAGGCGCCCCTACACACATTATTTCAAACCTCTGAGTTTGTGTGATTTGTTTAGCAGCAAAACAAAAGTAAACCATTGATCAAAATCACCACAGTACAGGAACTGGCACGAAATACTGAGGGATATTACAATTTTTGAACTTTCTTATCGTCGGTAACATGGAGTAATCTGATTCTGAAACCCGGAGAGTAAGCAGTTTCAAGCGTTGAAACATGGGGCGCCAGAGGTTCAGAATGTCAAGACCAAGGCTTGGTCTGGGACAGGATGGGTCAGACTGCGAGGGGCTGTCGGCTGGGTGCAGACATACCCAATAGCAAGGACAAGGTGATGGGGTCAGTCCCAGCAAACGTGCTGAGGAGTCAGGGTGGTGGCTCTGGAGGCCGGCTGCAGGCACAGAGGGTGCAGTCCTTGGCCAGCCTCTCTGGACTTCAGAGAGAAACTCAGGTCCTGGGGACAACTGCTGAGGTCTGCAGCAGAGACCCAGACCCAGGAATCCACACCAGGACCTGTCCCTTGAGGAGGAACTCAAGATAACAAGAACCCAGTGACGGAATCCGAGGTACAAGTTCTGGGAGAGTAGAAGCTCCGCCTTTGTAAACAACTGTCTTGTCTTTGCCTCAGTTTCCAGCTCTGGGAAGTGGGGCCATGACATCACCTCTCAGTGAGATTAGGTGTCTGCCATCAATGTTCCTTAAGACACTGAGGAACAGGTAGAAAGTCACGTGATAGTTTGGGGGTGATCCCAGGGGAGGGTCTTGAGGAACAAACGTCTTGCTAAGCTGTGATAAGTAAGCTATTTTAGTTGGTTGAAGGTCTTATCTCCCAGAAGCAAGTGTTTCCTAGAATGAACAGCTGAGGCGTTCTTGTCGGGTCCCAGGGTTCGCACAGAAGAAGAAAATTGTGTGGCTCCTAAAACAGAGAGCGTGTTCTTGAAGGAGTAAATCAAATAATGTGAAAACGCTCTGAGCTCAACTCCTGGGACATGGCAGGTGCCCAATAAATGTAGTTACCTACATCGTCAGCAACAAGGCTGACTCAGAGTGGCTCACCGTGGCCCTAAGCCCGGGGCGTACCTGCGGCTGAGTCTGGGGAGCGCGAAAGGGGTTGACGTGCCGTCATGAAGCCCGCGTTTCCGTGAATAAAGCACTCTGGCTTTACTGCCACAAATGGAATAGATTTCTTAGTCTCATCATAATTATTGTGACTCTGCTGCCCAGAAAGCATTGTTATGGGTCCCTCCTTCCTTACAAACCGCTGAGCCCTTTCCTCGCCTGGAGCCCGGTGCCGCCCAGAGGACCCAGGCCCGAGATGCGGGGCTGGGGACGAGGCTCTGTTGATGGCTGTGGTTCACCCAGCAAGCGCGCAGGACCCTCAGGCCAGCGGGTTTCCCTGGGAAAAGGGACGGCATTTGAAGGGCGGTGACCCGCTTTTTATGTTGATCGTGTCTAACAAAATCATAGTTTCGACACACTAGGGCCACGTCATCAACAAAGAATCATTTTGGCGACGTACGTAATTAATTTACTTAATGTCTTCTGTAGGCGGACAAGACCTATTGTGATGGACCAGGTTATCATATACATACAGCAGGACATAAATCTAGATTGGGATGTGGAACGGTGAGCGTGTGCGTGTGCACCTGAGGGTGTGTTTGTGGTACACGTAGCAGCCTTCATCCCAAAGAAGAGCCGGGGAATTTACGCAGGTACGAACGTGTGTGTGTTTTAGACAGGTGAGATGAGCTGACGTCAGGGGCCGGGCATAACCTTTACATGACATTGGTCTCCGTACCAAGTGACCACAAACGGTATCTTAAAACAACACAGATGAGCCCTCCCCACAAGTCCACAGGCCAGAGGTCCAGGGGGCTCCGCACTTTCTCTGCCAGGTTGTACAGGCCCGAACCTGGGTGGTGGCCCTGCAGTGTCTGTCCCCACGCCCTCCGGGTGTTGGAAGTGGTCAGTTCTCGGGCTCATAGAGCCGGAGGCCCGAGTCCCCCAGCCCTCAGCGCCTGCCTGTCACCTGCGTTACTTGTCTTTTACCTCCAGGCCCTTCTCGGGCTTCGGCCTCTTACATCCCCTCTGCCGCAGCCCCGTGACGACGGCCAGAGAAAATTCTCCGCTGCGGGGGCTTGAAAAGGGCAGAACTGTGTCCCATTTTCAACAAAAGACGTTGACGCCCTAACCCCCGTACCTTATTTGGATGTGACCTTATTTAAAAGGCGGGTTTCTGCAGGTGATCAAGTTAAGATGTGGTCGTGAGGGCGGGCTCTGATTCGTTGGGACGGGAGTCCTTACGAGAAGGAGGGATCTGGACACAGACGGACACCATGCGAACATGGAGGCAGAGACCGGGGTGGGGCATCTACCGGCCAGAGGACTCCAGAGAGGGCCAGCCCCCACCAGAGGCTGGAGAGAGGCGGGAGGGGTGCTCCCTCAGAGCCTCAGAAGGAGAAGCCCATGGACCCCTTGATCGCGGCCTGCTAGCCTCCGGGGCTGAGGGGGAATACATTTCTGGTGTTAAAGCCGCCCAGGGGGTTGTGCTCTGTTGTGGCAGCTTTACTGGGCCCACCTGAATAATCCAGGATAATTTCCCTGTTGTGAAACCTGCACCCTTGAATGAATCTGTGGAGCCCCCTTAGCCATGGAACAATATAGTCACAGGCTCTGGGATTAGTGGGCCATGCTTTGGGGGGCCACGTGTCACCTTACCATATCATAGCCCGATCGCGTTAGCCCCATGGCTACACTCCTCTGAGGTAGGGACCATCTATTTCCCATTTTCCAGATGTGAAGACTAAGGCAAGAGGCGATGGGAGTTCCCCACCAGATTAACACGAGGCCAACTGGTGCCCAGGGGCCCGCTCCACCACCAGGCCCAGTGAGCACGCAGGCCTCTGAATTCCAAATGTCCCCATGCCCCAGGCCTTGTGTTCACTGCCTCCTTCCCTCGTCTCCCTTCATGGACCCAGTCGATCACCGCTCTCACTGCCATCCAGAGCACAAAAGTGAGAGACGTGTGTGTCCTGGAGGGGCTTCTAGTCTGCTTTGAAAAAACAGCAGAGATGAAAACAAATCAATACACAAACCATCTACAGCGGCGTGTATGTGACAGCTCAGAAACGGAGTGAATTTGTGTGCTCCTGGCCAAAGAGCCAAGGGCTTGGGAGGGAGATCATGCTTGTCCATGTGGAATGAAGTGCTCAGGTCCCGGGGGAGAAGCTGCTTGCTCTCTCGAGCTCTCTCTGCAACCATTGTTTAATGTTTATTTATTGTTGTGAGAGAGAGAGAGGGGGAGAGAGAGCGTGAGTGGAATAGGGGCAGAGAGAGGGGGAGACACAGAATCCGAAGCAGGCTCCAGGCTCTGAGCTGTCAGCACAGAGCCCGACTCGGAGCTCGAACTCACAGACCACGAGATCATGACCTGAGCCGAAGTCGGACGCTCAACTGACTGAGCCTCCCAGGCGCCCCTGAGACCATTGTTAATTGCCCACAACCTCTCCAAGCTTAACAAAGATTAAAACGAGCTTAACCACATCTATCCATTGTTTTCTTCTCAGCAGCCAGCTTGAGGGCCCATCACTGTGTTTTGATTCAGAAACACAAATTGAGAGTCTCCAAAGAGAGCTATCTGGAAGGTCCCCTTGTGTCATTAAAATTCCCAATTCGATGAGTCACCCGGAAACAATGTTCATCTTGTCTTCCCTCCCCCACTTCTCCTGTTCCTAGAACGGATCTCAACACCCCAGCATGTTCCAAGCCTCCAGAACTTTTCACCCTCAGCACCTATGAGCCCATCTTCTATTTTCAGATCTCAGGATGGGCCCCTGGAATTAGGACACTCAAGCCTTGCCATCACATAGGGCCTAGCTGCATTCCACCCTCAACAAGGTACATTCTGGAAACTCAGCTGAACACCATCACCAATCACGTTTCCAGGCTAGTATGACACTAATTTTTAAAAATTCATTTATCATTTAAAATAGTTTATTTGTAATGACGTGATCAGATAAGCCAAGCAAGTTAAAGGGCATGTATTTTGCTCACAGGATCCAATCAATTTCGACTTAGCCAAGGTGTGGGCTCCTAGTGAAGTTTTGTCTCACTACCACCCTGTGATTACAAAGAGGTGACGATGCCAGCCTCCTCCTCCCTCTCTAGCTCTGTCCGGAGTGAGATCACATGTGTCTCCGTGGGTCGTTTCCAACTTTTCAGAAGAGTCGCTCCATAAAGGCCAAGCTCTGCATTGCGATGAGTTAACCCAATCTCTTGGAGATGCCCAGGTTCCTCCCTGTGTTGGCAGGTCTTTATTCCAAGATTAGCTAGGTCTGCCACGAGCAAATTTATCCCCCAATTGCTGCCATGTAAGTTGAGCGGCCTCAAGGGGCTGAGATGTTCCATCCTCGCTCTGAGACTCTCTCCATCGTGAGTCCCTTGTTGTCCCCAGTGTGTTAGCCTCTTCCCGTGTGGAGAGAGGAGGCTGTGACTCACAGGACATCGATCGGAAAGGAGCTTCTAATGTGACGCTTCCTCATAGCTTAGCTTGCTGCCTCCATTTCTGGCAGGTGTGTGTTCGAGAATGAGGTGAACTTCTGCATCTGGGCAAGGGGGCTGCTGGCCACGGGGCTGTGGCTAAGCCCCCAGAGCCCAGGGCCCATGTTTCAGGAGAAAGCCCGGCAATCCAGGTCCTCCCTGGAGGGCCTGGAACGGGGGTCTCGTGCAGAACCCCTTCCCCATTACAGCCGGAGCTACCCCTGGGTGTTTGGGCTGGAGGAGGGGGTCTGACACAGACTGCCAACAGTCCCTTGGGATTCTGCTTCATGTGCCCCACGTGGGACAGCTCCAGGGGGAGGAGGTGATAAGACAGGACGTTTTCCTTTACACTGAGCTAAAATCAAACACCCAAAGCTATTCGGATTGAGCTGAGCTGCCCCACGATGTCATTGGAGAGGCTGGAGGACCCTTCTTGGGAAATCAGGTGGGAACAGGCCGGATCCGACCCTGGGGTCCGAGGTTTTTCTAGATAATATTATCAAATTGAGTTTGTCCTGTGTCTATGGATATCTCAGTCGCTAAGGTGTGCCTTTAGGAATAGTTTAGGACTAAGTGGCCACCTGAGGTGTCCATCTCAGCATAAAGCACCTTGTCCCTTCCAAGGTGTCCAGTCCTGCTTGGAAAAGAAGAGTGTCTATGTGGGGAGAGAGCCCACCTGTAGCACGTGGTGTGGCTGATGTAGCCACACCCGCCATGTGAGCAGACGTGTCTACAGTGTTGGTCCTTCAGAAGACATCTCTTGACCAGGAAGATGTGCTCTGAAAATCGACTTCATGAAATATTGGTTTCGATACTCAAGCAATAGCAATGATGTCAATTAATTTATTTGAGGCGTCTTCGTTTGTATCCCAGTTTAATTTTTGTGACTTAATAGAATGGTATATGTGGGGAAGATGGCCAGACTAGGTCTTTGCCTGATCTAAGTAGGATGGCAAGGATATGTTTTAGAGCAGGAAAAGCTGGGCTATAGACAGATACTGCTTTGCCAGGGCAGTCCCCGAGCCTCTGCATACACACGTCCCTGCCATAAGGGAGGTTTAGGGAGCAACTTTTCACAACAGGGGCTCTGGATAATGACTCTTGCGTGGTGACACCTTCCACAGAAAACACAGAAGATAGGTGCTCTATGAAAAGTGACATCTCACATTATGTTTTCAGATAGAAATTCTCACCAATTTGCTTGACATCCTAAGAAAAATCAGAATATCTTTCAGAACTGTGGAGAGCTCTCCGGAAGTGAAGATGCTCTCACTGCATAAATAAGCGTGCTGGGCTTTATTGACTAAGTGCAAGGAGAGAACCCCACCCAGACAGTCAAAGGCTGTCTTGTTCAGGAAGCAGATGCTTGTCTTTATGGGGTGGACATAGGTGTTCTTGCCCAGGACATCCAAAGCTGGTGAATCTTGGCACCGGATGATTTCTCACTGTGGAAGGTGACCCAAGCATCGAGGTTCTGCAGAAGCAAGTGTTCCGTAGCGTGCCCTGTTCTCCAGCTGTGGCTACATAATGGAGATGTGCTGGGGGAGTCTTCCGGCTCCTGTCGGGGACCTCTGCTCTGCTTAAGGGGGAGGGATGGAGATGAGCCTTTCTGGAACACTCTTGGGTTCACGGGTCATGCCTCACCTGCCTACGTCCACGGACGTCTGAGCGCTCTTGGGTTGAGCCTTTTTCTCCCCATAAAAGTGGTTTTTTGCACTATTACCTTGCTTTCACTGCAGTTTCAATGCAAGATAACCATAAGCCCAAGAAGATTTTGAAATTGGTGAAGAATGGTGGGCAGAGAGAGGAATCAATGTGTCCAATTACTTTATTATACTTTATGTGCAAACTGCATGCACTTACTTTGGAATTGTCGCTTACATTTATATAAGTTTTCTCTTATTGTTCGACTGATTATTTTTTCTCTTTGTGACTGTTGTTTGAGTCTTTGGGGCTGAGCTGGGACACGCTGTCACTCACCTACCTGAAATTAATGAAACTTTTTTTTTCTTCCCATGCATTGCTTCTCTGAAGAACAGAATTTTCGGAAATAAACCAAAGTTGTTAAATTAAGTGAGAGATAAGTATATGAATTAAGATGTTCCACACCCTCTAATTTATTTTACCTCTGGGCTCTTTTCCCCATTAGAAACAGTCATGGACAGGGAGACATTTGCTTTGGAAAAGGGATAACGCAGCTGTGGCTGTTGAGTTCCAAACTAAGCTTTTGAGATTCCTGACAGAGATAGCAGCTGTGAGAGATAAAGCTCTCTAGGTCCCTGGAGCTTTGTGAGTTTATCAGCCTAAACCCTCAAAAACTGGGTTGGGCTGGTGCACTAGGAGAAAGGGAGATGAGACGGGTTGCTCCTTCCCAGACTGGAAGGTCCAGGCCAAGGGGGATGTGGGGAGCTCTGAGCATCTCCCCGATCGAGTGGGCGGAGGGGCAGGACAGAAGCCCCAGGTGGGACACTGAACATTGAGTGGTGGCCAACTGGTGGTGAGGTGTTGAGTGTTGTCCTTTACCTGCACGAGAAGGCGGGCTTGGGGGGACACAGGAGCATGCCCCGAGAGGGAGCCAGGATGCAGGACTGGTGACCACCAGGTGCGTCCCAGATGCCTTGGGACTGTGATCCTTCACCTAGAGAAGGAAGGCAGGAGGGGAATCCAGAACTAAATTGAAGAAGTTTGCCCTGAGTTGAATAGGCATCCATTTCCCTTAGGAAGTTAAATGGAAACTTGAGGCGGAAAGCGATCGGATTCTGTGGTAGACAGATGAGGTGAACTTGCACGGTGACCTTGGCTTGCGGTCCTGGGAGCTGAGACTTTGGGCACCAGGCAGTGCCCTTACCCCAGGACTGGGGCCGGCCACTGGGGAACTCACCAGGGATGTGCCCGCCGGGCAGTCCGGCTCACAAGCCTCCTCTCTTCCCGTGGGCCCGCTGGCTCGCCAAGCCTCCCCTCTTCCCACGGGCCCACCGGCTTGCCGGGCCTCCCCTCTTCCCGCAAGCCCACCAAAGCACAGTTCAGTCTGGGGTCGGGTGTTCTGTACTCAACAACAACAAGAAGGGAGGGATTTACTTGACAAATTATTAAAACACATCAGATCAGAGGGAGTTTCTGAAGCATTTAGTAAAAATAAATAATTTAGAGTGCCTTAATTTAGAAATATTAATTCATTCACCTTAATTTGTACATTCTTAATCGTTCTTGCATATGCATGAAAACAAAGTCCCCAAGAAACACTTTCTTTTATGAACAAAGCAACAAAAGTCTTCACCAAATCCTTCTCTAACTCGGATTTCACGACAATGCAGGTTGTTCGGCCTTATTATGATAAGATGGTGAGGCTTAATGCTTACGTACGTGCACACATATTTAGTACAACTGAACTTAAATTCACAGAAGCTAATACATATACATGCGGCCGCCTTTAAATTCGTGAATTGTGCTGGATGCTAGTCGATAGTCACTTTTGACGAAATGGGGGAAATAGTGATTTCTCTGAGCATCGAGGCCTCCACGCGAACGTTGTGTGAAAAGTGTGGAGCCGGAAGCCGCCGCGGTCAGAAGCCCGTTCCCGACTTTCCATCAGAGAAAATGCATTGTTCTCCTTCTGGCTGATTGACTGTGAGGAAATCTGTTGAATTTACTCAATCTTGGCTGTCATTTGAGCCATTTCTTTCTCGGAGGTGCTGAAGAGCTTATTTGAATGATTCATTTGGTGGATTAGAAGTGATACGCATCTCATACCTTTTAATAATTTGCATAAGTATCTTGGCTGTACGTCAGCGGACACACCTGTTTCATACTCCACCTGGTAGTGCTGTCTTCCCGTCGCATAATTAGTTCCGTCTCCTGCCAGACCCGGTCCTTCCCAGCTCACCCGAGGAGTTTCAGCACACATCCCCTCTTGGGTGTGGACGTGATAAACCTTGCAGATAAACACTCTGGGTGAAGAAAGAGGCCAGAAATGAGCGAGCAAGGAGCAGACACACGAGAAGAGCAATTCCTAGACGGCAGGTGACAAGTTGCACATGGCAGCCGAGAGCGCTCTTGAAACACCCCCGCACCCCCCCCCACCCCCCCCGCCGGGCCACATCCCAGGACAAGGTCAGATCCCGATTTAGCTTAAACCGTGTGCGCTTTCTTGAGCCTTTGAGAGGTCTGTTTGGTTTTGCAGGAATGCCTTTGTGTTGCTGCCTGATACTAATTCGATGTACGTTAATGTGAACTCTTTTTTTTTTTTTTCTCACAAAAGCAAGATCTCCGATCCACGTTAGAATCACCCCGTCTTCCAGGTACGTGTGTCGTAGTCCCTTCCTGGCATCAGATCTCAGCCCTCCCACACCTGCACTGAGGCTTACCCCCAGCATCAGCTACATCACAGACACATCTACCAAATGTGAAAGATTCTCCCCAGAGCAGCACGCGCTCTAAGAGGACATCATTATGAAATATTGGTTGGGTTCAAAGCCCCGGGAAATTACTCCTTCGGTTATAGTTAAAAAGTAAATGGATGTATTTTATCCAGACCTTGAGTAGAATCTGGATCTCACTGGTGAGGATCAAGAAGGTTTAAGTGACTCCTGTGCCCCCGACATCCTTATCATCCTCTTTCCTGTACTTGCATACTCCCAAATCCCGGGATTCCGTTAATTCCCTGGGAAGGGCTTTGCCTCTGGGCATGACAGGCTGTGTGGCGAGGGGAGGGAGGGGTGAACGCCAGAGGAGAAGGAGAGACCAGGGTGTGTGGCGTGGCTAAGCAGGGGGGCCTGAAGCTCTACTGGAAGAAGTTTACAGGTTCCCATGCTCCCCACCATCCCGCCCAGCTCTGAGACTTGGGGGATGTTTGTCACCACGCCTGAACTCAGCACAACCTGACTGGTAGGTCTTCCTAAAACACAACGCGGCCGGGCCGTCCCCCACCGAAAAACCGCCAGCTATGCCAGACAAGGTAGTGGGTCAAGTCGTAAGACCTCCCCGGCCTCCTGGAACTGCACGCCCTTACCTGGATCAGCCCTCACGCAGTCCTGCGGCCTCCTTGCGTGACCTGGCGAGCACTGGCGCTGGAGTCTCCGAGATGCACCCGCCAGTGAGAAATTGGTGGGCGAGCCCCTTCACTCTGTGAGGTGCGGCCAGGTTGCCTGGGGTGGTCTCAGGCAGGCGTATTCTCGGCAGAGAGGCATGGAGATTTCCACTTGTGCACGCGCCAGCCCACGCACAGCATCAGACTGGTCTTCCCTGGAGAGATGTCTCGGGATGTCAAATGGTTGGAAAGAAAGTGGGCCTTTCCTGCATTTTCCCCTGTCTTCTCTGCACGCGTGGCCGGCTCACCTCTCCTGTGTGTATCAGACGCACACCCTCGTCACACGTACACGTAGGCGCATCATGCCAGCTCACCGTCGGCGTTTCGCACGCCTTCCCCAGCGCTCCCGGCATCACACTTCTGTTCAGTCTTTGCAGTCATGTCAGAAGCCCTTCGCTGTGGCGACCTGGGGAAACTTCCACCCCTGATATCTCTGTCCTCTGTTCCCGTGGCCCACATCTGGATGGTCACCTGGAGGCTGCGGCCTCCTGAGAACACAGGTCTGTGTCGGTGGCCTTACCAGACGGGGAGAGGGGGGCTCAGAGGCGGGGACCAAAGGTGTCCATGTACCCAGAGTTGGCTTCTGGGCGTTTACGAGCAGGAGGAGGAGGGCAGCAGGGGGATACGAAGGCCCTGACCCCTGGCCACGTGACCCCTTGGGGGCTACGGGATGCAGGGAGGGTTCATAGGGCCTCCAAGGATGGGGGCAGGAAGGGCTCTGAGGGGGGCAGCTGCGCGACCGTCCGGGAGGCTTTGCAGGTGTCTTTCTCCTTGACAGACAGACGAGCTACGTGGGGAGGCTGGCCTCGTCCCTGTACTTTTGTTTCCGTTTTGATTCTCTCCTGTTTCCGGCCCCGTGTCAAGTACATAAAAAGATTCTGGTTCTGCCTCCGGCCACTGACCTCCCAAAGGCAAAGCTGAACAGCAGGGTAGACAGGCCACCTTTCCAGGCCCGGCCCGGGCGATCCGGCTCCACGGGCAAAGCCGGTGCGCTCGAGTGAAGGACCCCGGAGAGCAAATGCCCCTTGCCCCCTGCAGGAGCCCCGTGCGTAGCCGCCTGCGCCCGCCGGCTCCTTCCTTCTCTCCTCCTGCCTGTGATTTTGTTAAAGAGGCTGAAACGCCGGATTTTCATAAGGAATGAGGTTGGCTCTTTTTAGTTATCTATTTTAAAATTTTAAGTTTATTTATTTACTTTGTGGGTGAGAGAGAGAGAGAGAGCATGAGCACAGCAGGGGAGGCCAGAGAGAGAGAGGGAAAGAAAGAATCCCAGGCAGGCTCTGTGCTGTCAGCGTGGAGCCCGCACGAGGCTTGAAATCGGGAGCTGTGAGGTCACGACCTGAGCCGAAATCAAGAGGCGTTTGCTCGACGGATTAAGCCACCCAGAAGCCCCTGTTTTCTTTTTTAATAAGATTGTATATATTTACCGTGTACAATGTGATGATTTGCGTGTTTGTGTATATTTATACACACATATATATAATGAAATAATTACCATAATTGAGATGATTGACACATCCATTGCCTCCTTTAGTTAAGGTGTGTGTGAGAGTGTGTGTGTGTGTGTGTGTGTGGTGAGAACACTCAAGATTCACTCTCTTAGGCGGCGCCCGGGTGGCTCAGTCGGTTAACTGTCTGACTTTTGATTTTGGCTCAGGTCATGATCCCAGGGTCATGGCATCGAACCCCGTGTCAGGCTCTGCCCTGAGTGTGAGCCTGCCTGGAAATCTCTGTCTCTCTCTCTCTCTCTGTCTTCTCCCTCTGCCCCTCTAATAATAATAATAATAATAATAATAATAAAGGTTCACTGTCTTTGCAAATTTCAAGCATGCAGCAGTCTTATTAACTGCACTCCCCGCGATGCACATTCAATCCTGAGCTCTGACTCATCTCGCGCCCGGAACCTTGTGCCCTTGACCGACCCCTGCCCGCGTCCCCATCCTCCGCCCCAGGAAAGCCCATCTACTCCATGCCTCCCAGTCCAGCCTCTGCAGACCCCACGCATCAGTGGGACCGTTCAGTCTTTGTCTGTTTCCCTCATTTCACTTGGCACTGTCTTCTATGCTGATCCGTGTTATTGCAAAGGACGGGACTTCCTCTTTTTTAAAGCTGAATTGTGATTGTATTTTGTACACACTTTATGATATGTTCCCAAGGCCACTGAAGGACAAAGAGAGAAGATCCGGATGAAAGAAAGAGGTGTCACTGAAAACAGTTACAGGAGGCCAGTGTAGCACCTGTCTCCCCGTCCCCTCCCAGAAAGTCCCCCGTACAGCAGAGGGAAGCAGGGAAGCTTCTGCCACAGTGGCAATAGCAGCCCAAGCACACTGAGCGTTGGCTCTGAGCGAGACTCCGCACGAAGCTTTGTCTACGCGTCATCGTGCGGACCCTTCACAGCGGTTCTGGTAAACAAGATGCGACTGTGGTCTCCATGTGGGGACTCAGGACAAGGAAGAACAAGGAATTTGCGCAACTCAGCCTGAGTTCGTTCTCGCCCTGGGGCCCGGGCAGCTGACTTCTCGAATTCGCATCCCTAGGTCTCGGTGCCCTGCCTCTGGGTGCGGCGTGGAGGGACAAGGAAAGCCGGCATGCTTCCCAGGCCTCCACTGTCAGGACCAGAGGCTGAAGAGGGCTGCCAGGATCCACATCGCTATCGCCAACACCCGCCCACAGCGCCCCACAGACGTCCTCGCATACAGACGGACAGACAGACAAAGCCGGCCTCGCCGGGACGCCACCTGCATCCAGGCGGACATAACTCCTCCCACCACCGGGATTTCAAGCAGCCCCACCTCGGGGACATCGCGGAGGGCCATGGGTCATGTTGCTTAGACTCGGGGTGAACAGAACTCCTGAAGGGGCACCCTGGCTGGTCCCAGACGAACGGGGTTCGGGGCGGGTGGTGTGAACCACACGCATGGGCTGGGAGGGGAGCGGCACGGCCGTTTCTGGAAGACGAAGCAGCTCCACCCCAGGAGGGAAGCTGGGCCAACACACAGGAGTGGGAGTGAATCCATTTCTGACCTTGTGCTGAGAGAAAAAATCTATGGATCCCTGGGAGTCAAAGCCCAGGGATGAGCACGGTCAGCAGATTGCACCCGTTTCGCACCTAAGAGATTTCACTTGCACGTACCGAAGAAAACACCGCTCGACTCGTTTAAATGCTCAGGTCGTGGATTTGAGGGCGTGTGAGAGAAATATCTAAAGCTTCTATTATCCGAGGAGGAGGACAGTAGGGCACAGATGTGGGTCCAGGCTCCCAGGCATGCGGGCTTCTGACCGGGGGGTGGGGGTGGGGCACTTTCTCAGATGACAGAGGACAGCATCGTGTCTTACAGCCAGATGAGCTGGGAAGCTTCAGTTGGGTCCTAAGGGTTTTGAATACAAGCCTCTGATGAGCTGAGGAGAAGCCTGGTGGCCGTGATGCCTTGGTGACCACAATTCATACCACTCCTGTGCAGGCAGCATTCTGTTTCTCCTTTTGGCTGGCATGTCCCTGCTGGGTGCCTGGGCTGCAGGAGCCTAACCCTAACCTGCTCCTGATGTCCCAGGACCACAGGACTGGCCACAGCCCCCCCCACCCCGTCCTCTGTTATCTGCAGAGGGGCAGCGATTGAAGCTGTCGGATTTCCTTTTTTTTTTTTTTTTTAATGTTTTACTTATTTTTGAGACAGAGAGAGACAGAGCCTAAGCAGGGGAGGGGCAGAGAGAGAGGGAGACACAGGGTCCGAAGCAGGCTCCAGGTTCCGAGCTGTCCGCACAGAGCCCGACGCGGGTCTCAAACTCACGGACCGCGAGATCGTGACCTGAGCCAAAGTCGGACGCTCAACCGATGGAGCCGCCCAGGTGCCCCTGAAGCTGTCGGATTTTCAAAGGCGCATTATCCTGAGCTTCCAAAATAAGGGCTCAGCCATGCTGTCAACATAGAGCCCACCAGGAAAGAAGCAGCTTCCGGATGCGGGAGGGAGAACGGCCGTGGACCACCAAGGAGCCTCGCCTTGGCTCTTGGCTGAGGGGGCACCTAAATATTAATTCTAGTGAAACATTCCATCAGAGTTCAATTGAAAGGAATACGTGGTATCAAAACTATAAGGAAGTACCTAGGGATAGCATCTACGCGGAGCCACGCTTTTGTAACTTTCCTGTTTTCAGACTTATTTTCCTAAATGCAGAGTAAAATTCAGTAGCTGGTAACTGCTCGCTGACCTCCGCCACTGTCCCCACTCACATCTATTCTCTTTGCCTCCGCCTGGTTTCCCCCACATGGCTCCCCTGGCCGGGGCTTGTCGGCCCGTTCCGCGCGTCCTTCTCCTCTGCCGTGGCCCCCACCAAGGCCTGCCTCGCCCCCTCCCCGCCTGTCTCTGTGGAGCTGGCCCAGGCTCAGGGCTCCCATGGATTTCAATAGAAGCTCTGGGCTCGGGGAGCCCGGCCAGGACAAAGGAACTGCAGAGAGAGACTCAAGATTTCTCAGTTGCAGAAGATTTGCTTCTCTCAGATCAAATGCCTCTGGAATGCTAAGTCCAGTAACTGGCTTTAATTTCAGAGGGACGTGGCACGCACGTCGCACCAACCTCCAGCCACCATTTCCCTTGCAAACCAGGGTGTACTATTCACGGCATACAAGATGGTCCGCTGAAGATCTGATCAGAGCCAGTAGACACACAAACGTGAGCCCCGAGGTCACTAGGAGCTACGTGTGGGTGTGCACACGTGCGTGTTTCAGGCAAGGGAGGGGGCAGGAACGTTACAGGAAAGTTTACAGAAAGAACACTCAAAAGGGTAGAAGGAATTAGATCAGAATTTCTTTCAACGTCTCCCCAGTCACCCCGATCCGGCTGAAAGTGCATCGTCAAATATTTAAAAAGAAAATAATGAATCTTACATTGTAGCTTCATGGACTAAAGAGGATTAAAACAGCTGAGCGGACAAAAAGGAGCGAGCCCAAAAAGGCAAAACTCCTAATTAGTTAATACAAAACATGCTGAATCCAATTATGAGAAATCCCGCAGTTTGGATTCGGTATTCTTTCTGAACAGACGAGAACAAATATGTCTTTAAATCAATACTGCATAACCGAGCATTCAAGCTTTACCCAACCGTAGCATATGTTTGAAAGGGGGCATTAGAAAGAACCCACGAGGAAAAGTGCTGACCCCAGACTTCGGGGAGAGGTTCGCTGTTATAATTTTCTCAAGCCCCCAAGAGACTGATAAAGAAATCTGAGTAGTTCATTAGCATAAGACTGGCTAAAATCTATTGATTTTTAACTCCATAGAATATTCTGTTTTCATTAGGATCTGCTGAGTTATATCTATTACTGTTCCGGGGCGTCTGCACCCTGGTTAATGGTGAGTCCCCACTGTAATGAGAAGACACCTTGAAGAAAACAGGGAGAACTGTACTTTGCTGTCAGCTATTGTCACAATATTCTGGGAATCTTCCTTCTGAATTCTAGCTTCGTATTTTTAGAAAGTAGCAGAGCATTTAATCCTCAATAATTAGACTTTCCCCAAAAGGACAAACTCATTTATATGACTGTCAATTCAACCCTACCCTTCAACGGCTACACTCAGTGTTTCACTGTAATATTTTACGCAACTTAGTAGAAGTGAGACAAAAGTAAGATAAAAATGTCAAAGCTGTCTTTAAATCTCAGAAGGCTGGTCTAAATTTAGAAAATGCAGTTATATGCAGAAAAGTAGGCACAAAATATATATTTGGCCAACTCTTTTGACAGTATTAGGATCCTGAAACCCCAGAATTGGGGAAAGTTCTGCCAGCACAGAGACTGGGCAGGGCCAACCTCCCACCTTTAGACCAAGGGGTCAAGTGTAAAATACCCACCAACTTTCTGTACTGAAGTGTGCGGGGTGGGGGGGGGGGGCGGGGGTTAGCCAAGAACCTCACCATTTCCTTGTCATTTCTACTTTCTTGTCACTATTTTTTTTGACGTTCAAGGGTCAGTCTTGTGTTATGTTGAGCGTCAGCTTTTGGTTTCTATGCACACACAGTTGTGCACACACACTCAAACCGACACGCATTCAGACAGAAAACAATGGATCGCACTCAAACGTGGTTTGTGCAGAAAGATGGAAATCGTAGCCCTTTAAAATGTGGTAAACTGAGGTCTGGGGGTAGGCACGCCCTCTTCAGGGAGCCCCTGGAGCCTTGTCCCCCTGTCCCCTGTGTCCCCCAGCCTCTGTACATACTTGTTCACACTGCCCCCCGTAGCGTCCTTTCCAAAGTTCCTGTGAGCTGGGGCACAGTCTCTCCCTCAGCAGGATTCCCTGGCCTTGGGGACATTCCGTGGAGCAGAGATCGGCCCAGGTGTTTGGAGAGCATATGGCACCCATCCTCCTCCTGGAGAACCGGGATACTGCTCATGAGCAGAGTGGAGGCACCCAGGAGCCTGGCAGCTGGGACGTCAGTTAACCTGGGTCTGATGCAGGTTTCCTGAGCTTCTTCCCTTCAAGTGTCCCCCCACAGTGCTATAGTCCATGCTTGGGTCGGCACTTCCACGGGAGGTTTGAAGAGAGGTGCCGGGCCTAGGGCTCTGCACAGCTGATGCTGTCCACAGCAGCCTGGCCACACGGTGGCTTATGGCTGGCCTCTGTCCCCAGCAGTTGGTACCCAGGCCTCTCTGGCTCTGAAGTATTTCCGGGTCCACCCCTGGGAGTGTGGATGGATGCTGTGTCTACCCAATTCTGCACAGCGGTCGCTGGTGGGTTCTCATGGGCCTGGCTGCCATTCTCCTGCCATCAAAGAGACTTCCTCAGTGGCTCTCCTTCCATCTGATCACCTGTCTCAGACACCAGTTATCTGCTTCGTGCTTGACTTGGTCACTAACAACAGGACCATCGGGAGAATCAAGGACAGCAATGCCTATAAAAGAGCTGTACAAACCCTAAATTCTCCTGAGAATCTTAGTAGGAATGATGAAAACACAAAGACAAAAAGTATAAATGTTCAAGATGCAATAGAGGGACTACATGGAGGGAGTCAACAGTCCCAAACGGTGACCTCGATCCTTGGACAGCTGTGCTCAATTTTCATGGGTTGCAGCAGCCCTTGCCAGGAGCTTGGAAGGCAGTTTGAAGGCACCTCGTTTCTGATAGGTCTGACTTCCTTGGGAAAGTGAGTCCGTCTTCCTGTAGGAGAGCTGTCCAACGTGCTGCTCCTTCTGGGCCCCACAGGAGAGAGATCATCCCTCTGGACACTGGGGTGGGGGTTAGGACTCACTGGTGGGAAACACCTGATGAGTCAGGTGTTTTGCCTGGGTGGCACACCATTGACAAAAAGATCCCACTGCTCGTGCTTCTTGGCTTCATGTTATGCAGATTGCAGATACTTAATTTCCCTAGAGCTGAAAAGACTTCTCTGAACAGGCTACAGCCTTTCTAAGCAGGTCCTCACCTTGCCATTGACGTCCTACAATGTAAAGCTAGATTTCCACGTGACTGGAGCTCGTGAGTCTGCTCGGGGATGTTGACGTAGACCCATGAGGCTACTACATTAACCTTCAGTGGGACCCCGCTGAAGTCAAAGAACCAACAAGAACTTCTTCTAACTAAGCTGCGGACCACCCAAAGATCCCATTAAGTTGCTCAGAATTTGTAATTTCATCGTACGAACCCTGCAGTCCCATGGGGTCACAGGCACACGTCAGGCGACCAGAGTGTAGGGGATGTGTCCTAAATTGCCATGCATGGTTGCTAGGTCTAGAAAACAGAGCAATGACTCCCCAGGGAATAGTGAGTGGGGTAGGTAGGAGCTCCCTTCCATAAGAAAGTGGTACCTGTCAGAAATTAGGACACGTCCAAAGGCCTTCTGGCAAATGAGAAGGGCGCATTGAGGTTTCCGTGTTCCAGGCCAAGACCAGAACTTGTGAGATGGTGTCTTGATCACTGTCCATGCTAGAGTTACCTAACATTAGATGCAGAGGTAAAGATTTCCCTCCAAAATTTGCGGAACATTCGCTTAGCTTTCTCTACACAAGAACAGGCAAAAACCTGAGTATAGAATTTGAGAGACCAGCTTCTCTTTGAGCTCCCTGTGTTCATAAACTCTACGGTCTAGGTTTCCTGTAGGAAATAAAAAAAATGTGAAGAAAAAGAATGTCAGGGAAGGATGATGATAGAAGGGCAGAGAAAACCCAGCAGCAGTGGAGAATTTCATGGGGGAGGAAATCAGGTGCTAAAGCCCACAACCAAAGCGTGGCAGAGACTCGGGCAGTAGACGCAAACCCAAGGCTGAGGAAAGCCGAGACCCAAGAAGTGTACAGAGAGGTCTGAGAGGCACACACACGACAGAACCGGGCTGGACCGGATGGAGACTTCGTCTGTGGCCCATGTGCTTAGCAAGGGCCTTGAAGGTGACTGGATTTGCAGTGCTGTTGTAGGGTTAACACTGAAAGTCTCTGCTCTGGGAACCCCTCACTACTGGTAGACCAGGCCGACCTGCCCCTCATCCCTCCCTTAATGAGAAGGACTCTGATGGAGCGGGAAACGCAGTGCTCATGTTTCCTTCTGGGCCACACATCCACTGCAGTGATTAAAGAACTTGCCTGTGGCTCACCGGGCCGCGGTGAACAGTGCCCCCTCAAATTCATGTCAACCTGGAACTTAGAAGGTCCCATTATTTACAAACAGAGTCTTTGCCGATACAACCAGTTAGGATGATGTTGTGCTGCATTAGGGTGGCCCTCGTCCCAGAGCTGTTGTCCTTATGAGAAGAGACAGACACACAGGGAAAAGACAGACATGTGCTGATGCAGGCAGAGATTGGGATGATGTGTCCACAAGCCAAGGAGTTCCAAGGATGGCCAGCAGCCACCAGCAGCTGGAGGGAGGAGGGATTCTTCTCTGGAGCCTCCAGATGAAGCATGGCCCTGACAACATCTTCATTTCCAACTGCTAGGCTCCAGAACTGGGAGAGCATACACTTCCCGTTCTTTTAAGCCTCTCGGGTTGTGCTGATTTGTTGTAGCAGCCACAGAAAATAGAGCCACTATGGCTTTTTTGATCTTAATGAACGGCTCGCCCATGTCTTTGTGGTTCCTCTCAGTTGCGTGAAATAAAAGCAGCTCAGGCTTGAGATGGCAGACACGTTTGACTTGGGTGGCCCAAGTACATGGGAAGGTCCACGCCGGGGCTCACACAAGACTCATCTTTCCGGGAGTCGTGAGGCAGCCCAGGCGAGCACACCTGATGGAGGACAGCCGGCCTTTGGTCAACCCTAAGTTTATGCCGCGAGAAGGCATCTCTAATGCTTCCCAACTCAGGAGGGAGGGGCGTCCGCAGGCACCATCCTGGTTGGCTGTGAGGCTGAACACCTGGTGTTTCACTTGCACTTTTCATCTCACAGGCCTCTGCTTGATACAAAATATGCGGTCAGTGTCCATGGTGTATATCCATGCGTCATCTTATTAAAAACACAAGTTTATTAAAAAAAAAAAATGGCTGTCACGATTACGGGGCCGGCACGTCTGAAATCCACAGGGTAGGTCTACGGATCTTTTTCTATTTTTTGGACGTCAGTACTTTTATTGTGTCTCCTTGTATGTAAATTATCCGGTTGTGACTTGATTTGCAGCCATGCGTATATACCACATTTCTCCGTTGGGTGATTTTGGTGTTAGTGGACAGTTAATACTGCATAGGGCAGGCAGGCCAGGTGGCTGAAAGGTGAGGCAGGAGTTTGATTCTACTGTTTTGACACAGAATTCCTTCTCTGGGCAGCCTCAGTAATATGTGAGCAGATCTGGCCACCTTATGCGGAATCCGCTCTCATGAATGTTATGACAGGGAGCCCTTGACGATAGACTCTTGTGACAATGACCCACATAGGAACAGAGACCTGGGCATAATATTCACTTGCTTCCTCTGTCCCTCTTGGAATTCATTGGTTCAAATCCTGACTCTAAACCTTGGAAGGATGGGGACCAAAATGAGCTGCCTAGGGACAGCCCGCGTAAATAAAATGAAGCCATACGGTCTGGGGAGGCTTTGTTGATTCAGCGAAGGAGCTTTCTGAGTGTGTGTGTGTGATTGGTGAACGTTCAACTGTGGGGCCTGGAAAAGCAGCCAGCTCTCCAGAAGTGCAGCACGTTGTCTGGCAACCACATGAGGCTTTGGAGAGAAGGGGCTCGCGGGGCACGTAATGGTGAAGCGGGCTGCGGTTCCTCATGCGCGGCTCGCTTCAGACCTGCTAGAAAACCGGTACCTTATTTGCATAGCATCATGCTTGAGATGCTCGGCCAACAGCCCCACGTTTTCTTTTATCTTTGCGTGTCCGCACCCGGCCCTGTCCAGGCATTGGGAAGCCCCAGAGTTATTTGCTTTATCTGAGCAAACAGTGATTTCCATTATGAACCTAGTTCAACTCTTCTGAAACCTTGGAAAAGGCACACACAGTATATTTGGATGTTTATGGCTGCTGTGAGCGGAAGGCAGGGGCTTGGTAATGAGTAATTCTGAGCAGCTACTGAAAAATTTTAACAGGCTACTCAGAGAAATGGTAACAGAGACATGGGTCTAGGCTTAGGTTATCTATCTATCATCTATCTATCTATCTATCTATTTATCTATCTATCATCAATCTATTTCTACTTATTTTCTTTCTTTCTTTCTTTCTTTCTTTCTTTCTTTCTTTCTTTCTTTCTCTATCATCTATCTATCTCTATCTCTTTCTTTCTCTATCATGTATCTATCTATCTATCTATCTATCATCTATCTATCATCTACCATCTATCTATCTAGTATCTATCTATCTATCTATCTATCTAGTATCTATTTATCTATCTATCATCTATCTATCTATCTATCTATCTATCTATCTATCTATATGTATCTATCAATACACACACACTCACACACACACACACACACACACACACACACACATACATACCTCTGCAGGTACACCTGTACCTATACCTATACATATAAGTGATGGAGGTCTAGGTATAGATATGATAGGATTGTAGATACACACTCAGAGAATGGGGGAGAGAAATAGACATCAAATAAACAAAGTTCATTTTGTGAAACAAACATACTACTATTCTGAATCCCAAACTTTTCATGTTATTTTATTGAAATTAAATGTATTATCAAATGTAGGGAGAAATGAAAGATTAGTACAACTATTTGATACCTGTTGATTGTTTTTATTATATAAGATTATGAGTGACTTAATTATGCAGATCTGTTTTATCCATTTTTTGGGTCAATGTCTGGTTCACACACACACAAAAGTAAACAACCAAACCTCAGAGAAATAAATGGCTATTCCATTTGCTTTTATACAAGTTCAGCATCTCTACTCTTAAGTTGACGTTTATGATATGAAAACTATTAATATTAATTGAAGGCATATGTAAAGAACAATTTTATTTTAATGCACATATAAGTGACTGGTTCCGTGCTTACCAGAAGAGGAAAGTTACATGTAACTTATGTAAACAAACGTATGCCTTGTTTATCTCTTTGAAATTAAATTTTTGCTCACTGAAGCAGAACCAAACTACTGTTTTTGTGGGTAGTTTTTGTTTACCGTCAGGCGTGTGGGTGCACACAGGCCAAGGGCCTGGTTGCCAAGGCTGTGCTGCAAGGTTCACGTTGCAATATGACGGCTCAACATTCTGCAAGGATCTTTCAACCAAGAGCCGCACTTGATTCTTCTGTGTTTTGAAGGGACTGGCTTTTGTGTTCAATACTCTAAAAAAAAAAAAAAAAAAGTCTTCTTTTCATTTCAGTAAGCCATACATGTTTTATCTTTTAATTGCCCAAAATGTTAGCACAATTTCATTCTACATAAAGCCAATATTTATCCTAGCATAAATATTATCCAGGGATGTTTGGGGTAATCTATAATGCACAGGCATGCAGCTTCAAGGACGATTAGTACAAGTGTACTTGAAATCCGGCCGCGGATGCTCATGGGCCCCACCTCATTTTTCTTTGCATCTTGCCCTAAAGAATAATGATCCTTACTCCTCAATAGCACTGCATTGCCAGAAAATCTGATGTACTGATGCTAAGGTCCTCTGTTCCAGGAATACTCATTTGCAAGGGTGGTACACATTGGCAGGATGGTCTCAGGGCCTCAAATGATGTGGGTAAACATACACCTTGGACAGAAGCTCATTTGAACTCATTTTAAGAAGCAACATGTTAGCTCGTTTTGGGGGGCGGGTCTTCGCTGCTTATTTCATAAAAACATTTCCGGCAAAATTCGCTGTGGCTTGGAGTAGCTCTGCGTCTCTCCCACGGGGCAGGGCAAAATTCAAAGCTCTATGGTAGCCGACAGGAGAACCATCCAGAATATTTCCTTGGCACATCTAGGTCAAACTCTCCATTTTCTTGCCCCGAACCGCTTATGTGTAAAGTAGCTGTGAAACCTTTGTCATACAGGAGCGAATGTGTGCACCTGCAGCCCGGTGTGCAGGCACCAGACCCGCAAGGCTGTGCGTCGCCTCTCTGCCTTCCTCTCCTAGCAGCCTGGGACCCCTGGGCTGGAAGGGCAGGTGCCGCGCTGTCTGGCTCAGAGTCCCAAACATCCTGCCTGCCAGGCTCCACTTCACTTACACGTCCCTGGTGGGGCTCTCTGGGGCGTGTGTGGGAGCCTGGAACTTTTCATCAGCAAAATGTCTTTCGCCCTTCTTTCTGCACTTACTTAGAAATTGAATGAAGGGTTTTTGCTGTTATTGGTGTTGTTTGTCTTAGAATTAAGTTTCTTATCAGATTGCTCATGTTTGATTCAATAATAAGGCAACAAAGTAATATACAAGATTTAAGCCAAGAATCAAATAGATTCTTAAATTATGTGGAAAATTTAACACATATGTCCCAAGGTGTTAGGTCTTTCTGGTCTCCATCTACGGCTCCCTGCGAGGGTGTGGCTGCTTTGCCCACACAGGTGGATGGACGGGTTTGGAGATCAGGCAACAACAGGGTCAAGTCTCAGGAAAACCCCTTGGACGCCAGGTAAACGGGCAGTGGAAGACTTAGCCCCTGGACGCAGCACCCAGTTCTGCAATGTGTCAGTGGAGAGGTTTTCCATGGTGATTGTGGTTTCCTATGTCATGGTACAAAGCCCACTGGTAATCATCTCATGCCATGGGTAGCAGTCTTTTTGTTTTAAAAAATTATTAAATTCCCACATTTTAAAATTCAAGTGGGAACCCACACAGTTTGTCTCAATAAAGCAGCTTGTCAGGAAGTAAGCCTGTGGCCCTCAGGGCTCCATCACGGTCAGCAGACGCACTTCTGGTTTTCAGGTTTTCGCAAGCAGTTTATTTGTATGGGTTAATAGTTCATAACTTTCATTACTTATTACGGATTTTTCAAAGAACAAAGAAAAATGTGCTTATTTGAAAACAATATTCATTGTTATGTGCTAATATTATTTACAATTATTTTTTAAGGGGGGGGGAGAGAGAGAGAGAGAGAGAGAGTGAGTATGAGTCATGGAAGGGCAGAGAGAGAGGGAGACTGAGAATCCAAAGCAGGCTCCACACTGAGCACAGAGTCCAATGCAGGGCCAATCCCAGGACCCTGGGATCATGACCAGAGCTGAAATCAAGAGTTGGACACTCAAGGACTGAGCCACCCAGGCGCCCCTACTATTATTTTTTTTAATGGAAAAGGATTCCTTTCACCTTGCAGGTACCATTTAGATCATTTGGTCCCTTTCATGAAGTCCAAAATAACAGTTGGGACCTTAGTGACCTTTTTCCTGTATCTTGAAGCAATTCACTATTTTAACATTCCAGGAAAAATTTCATCTTTTTTTCACTGTTTCCAACACTGCTTAAAAAACCCTGAAGCAGTAAGAATGGAAGAATGATGAGATCAGCTGGGAAAAGTTGAAAAACAATGTAATAAACCACTATTACCTCATCCATGTGTGTGCGTGTGAGTGTGTGTGTGTGTGTGTGTGTGTGCGAATGTGTGTGCGCTGTCCAAAATATTGGGTCACTTTTCCAGGAGATATAAAACTGACTCAAGATACTTTCTCTGTAGTTCGTTTTTAGTTTCACTAAACATGTTTAAGGATTCAGAATTTACCAGATTCTGCCTAAAGTAGTAGACAGTAAAGCAATTAAAGGGAATATGTTTCATAATCACACAAACTAGAGAGTTAATATAAAGGCACCGGGGCGCTGGGTGACTCAGTCTGTTGAGCTCCCAACTCTTGATCTCAGCTCAGGTCACGATTTCATGGTTTGTAAGATCAAACCCTGCATAGGGTTCTGTGCTGATGGCTCAGAGCCTGCTTAGGATTCTCTGTCTCCCCAGCTCAATACACACACACACACACACACACACACACACACACATATATATATACACACAGATGTCAGCTCTCTGAGATCTCAGAACGTGCTCTGATTCTTCAGTGTCCTAAATACATTTTCTCAAGCTGAGAATCAATACATGAGCCATGTATGTCTATGTGTGTTCATGTATGTCCACAGACAAAGAGGACATCTGCTGCTTTCCCCAGGTTAGCCACCAAAGGAGAGCACAGCCAACTGGGACCAGAACTTGTAGCATCCTGTTCTGCAAAATGAAAACATTATGGAATCTTTGTGACAGTTCAAATGATGCTTGTCCACAATTCATTTAGGATTTTTCTTACCTGGACGAAAGGTAGGCATGCACACAAAACAATTGGAAGGAAATAGATGTTGTAAAAATGAAAAAAAAAGTCATTGGATTTATTCTGTTAATTAATGATTATAAAACTGAAAATGAAAATTACTTACAATTATGGGGCAAAGAAGATGGCTGTCTCACTCTCCAAGAAAGTGAGGAGCAGTCAAAAATTTCAAAAAAAAAATCAAAGCACCCCTTAAAGTGTGCTTTCAAGATGCAAACAAGAGGGCAGAACAAGGAACGCTGTTAAGCGAGGGAGAATCTAGGGAGTATTTACGATCTGAAGTCAGATCTTACAGGGAGGTTTCATTCCGGATTTGTACAAGAAGGCTTTGAGCAGAGAGTATGTTCGTAAGACTTTACCCATTTCGCTCACTTAGACCTTGAAGCTCGGAAAACATGGAATCAAAATGTGAATTTGTTATGTGAAAATTATTTTTTTTTTTTTTTGGTTAATGAAAAAAAGTGTTAAGTAACTTTTAATATCAGAAAAATAAAACTCTTAATATTCTCTTTGCAGCAAATATAAAATATCAGTGGTTTGGCCATATTTTTTAATGTTTGTTTATTTTTGAGAGAGAGATAGAGCGTGAATGAGGGAGGGGCAGAGAGAGAGAGAGACAAAATCCTGAGTAGGCTCCAGACTCTGAGCTGTCAGCACAGTGCCCGAAATGGGGCTCGAACTCATAAACCACGAGATCATGACCTGAGCCAAAGTTGGAGGCTCAACCCACTGAGCCACCTAGCTGCCCAGTGCTTTGGCTATCTTAAGTTAAACGTCCTTTATCATAAAGTATATGCTTTTAAACTTGACTCAAATTGAGTATATAATCCCTACAACTTCTCTATATATAAATAAGAGTGTAGTGAAATTAGCAAACACCAGACTATATTGATAATTTATCATTTGTAGTCTGTGGTTTTTAGAAACAGTGCACGCATCTGATATATGTCACCTCCTTGGTTTATTGTTGCAGTGTGCAACGCAGCAAAATACAAAATACGTGCTCAGTGAGCACTCACTCATATGGTCAAGACAGCAGCTAAAGATCAGGCTTCAAAACTGACATTTAACTATTCTGCAAGCAATCAACATGGCATCATAATATGCCATCAAGGCATTTTTTTATACTGAAAAAGAAAGTAAAAACTATTATCTGTAACCTTGTATAGGAAATGCAACTCTTCAAGTGCAAATCAAAAAATAAAACATGTCTATTTACTATTCAATTACGCATAGGATTTTCAGTTTTTGTTATATTGAGAAAAAAGCTCTTTTGTGTTGGGAAAGTAACATTTCAAAACATAATCGGTAGAAACACACACCAGGATAATGTCTTGTCCTTTTATGCCAGCACGGAGTTGGGAACACACTGGGGGGGCAGGGGGTTATAGACATCACAGGTGAAATATAAAAGTGTATCATAAAGAAATCTTCCTTTGTGATTGAAAATTCTTCTCTTGGGGCGCCTGGGTGGCGCAGTCGGTTAGGCGTCCGACTTCAGCCAGGTCACGATCTCACGGTCCGTGAGTTCGAGCCCCGCATCAGGCTCTGGGCTGATGGCTCAGAGCCTGGAGCCTGTTTCCGATTCTGTGTCTCCCTCTCTCTCTGCCCCTCCCCCATTCATGCTCTGTCTCTCTCTGTCCCAAAAATAAATAAAAATAAAAAAAAACGTTGAAAAAAAAAAGAAAATTCTTCTCATCGTACATTATTTATAAAATGGCTTAAAATATGAACAAATTAAAAAAAAAGGAAAAGGGTCTGTCAAACCAAGATGATAAAGGATGGTAACTGTTCTTCTTGAGTGTGTGAGTCAGGGTTCTCCAGAGAAGCAATGAGATATATGTTCTATCTACCTATCTATCTTCCTATCTATCATCTATCTATCTGTCTATTATCTATCTATCTATCTATCTATCTATCTATCTGTCTTTCTATCTGCCTATCATCTATCATCTATCTATCCATCCACTTATCTATCTATCCATCTATTATCTATCTATCTTTCTATCATCTATTATCTATCTATCCATCTATCTATTATCTATCTATCTATCTATCTATCTATCCATCCATCTATCTGTCCTTCTGTCTACCTGCCTATCATCTATCATCTATCTATCCATCCACTTGTCTATCTATCTACCTATCATCTATTTATCTATCATCTATCTATCCATCCATCTTTCCATCCATCTGTCCATCTGTCTCTATCCATTTATCTGAATTTCTATCTGCCTATTTATTATCTATATATCTATCTATCCACCTATCTATCCTTGTATAAAAATATTTATTCCAATAAATTGGCTCCTACGCTTATGGGAGAGTTCCAAGATCTTCAGCCAGTAAGCTGGAAGCCTAGGAGAGCCAGCAGCCTAGTTCCAGTCCAAGTTTGAAGGGCTGAGAAGCAGGAGATCCCACGGTGTGAGTTCCAGTCTGAGTCCAAGTCTGAAGACAGGAGAAGACTGATGTCCCAGCTTGAAGATCATCAGGCAGAGAGCGTTCTCCCTCATTCAGCTTGTTGTTCTTTTCAGGTGTCCAACAGATGGTATGAGGCCTACCCACATTGGGGATAATAGTCTACACTTACTCAGCCTACTGATTTAAATATTAACCTCATCCAGAGACCTACTCACAGACACACTCAAAATAATGTTTAGCCAAATTTCTGGGTGTCCCATGGCCCAGTCAAGTCAACAGGTAAAATGGAGGCTCTCACTAAGGGTTCATGGCATCTGAAAAGGGAAACTTGAGGGTCTGTTCAGTGGTTTCAGGACACTCTGCCCCTAAAATCACACGCACTGGAACAGGAGGTGTGTAGAACAGGCATTAGAAATTTACGTTTAACTTTACAGCCATAACCCACTGGAGTGTGTAGTTTACCTGCCAATTTACAGGGGACGAAGGCTGAGGGACATTCGGTCAAGGCACAATGGAACTCACCTCACGGAGGACATAAAATTAATGAGTGTGAATGTGGCCCATACGACAGAAATTCGAAGTTATTGGAACAAAGCCCAGTCCCAAGTGGGTACTCAATAAATATCTGTGAGAAGATGTGGTATGAAGCAAAGAAGGAAGAGGGGAGTTAGGGAGGCAGGCAAGAGGGAGGGAGGAAGGTGGGGAACCAGGTGGACCTTGGATAAGATGAACTTGGTCATTGGGTAAAGGGAATACCCTTGAGTCTTGGGTCAGGGAGACGTAAAATGATTCAAAACAATTATCCAGCGGGTAGCAGATTTGAACACTCTTTCTTGCAAGGGAACTAGAGGCTAGAGGCTGGGAGTAGAATATCAATTAGCATACAGCAGGCTTAGAAGAGATAAAGGCATGCGGGCATTCCTGTCTTGTGTGCAACACAATGCCAGGTCCTGTGCCTCCCCTCAGAGAATGGAGTCCCGTGCCTGCCTGAAGATATGCATGGAGTGTGGGTGGGCCTCGGCCTCCATGGGTCTCCACAACCCTCCTCTGCATCTTCAGCACTCGGATGTGGCCAGAGAAGACGGCCCAAGCCCTGCCTTCCTCACTTCCCCCTGACTGTTATTACAACAGCTCTGAGGCCTGGTCCCCAACCTTTGAGCCTGCTCCTACCCCTGGACCAGGCCGTCGGTCCTCCTCAACGTCTCCCTCCCAGTGTTTCCATCTTGTTCTCACGTCTCGTGACTCCAGTCGCTCTTCCACACATTTTCATTCAAGATTTGCTCACCCTCCTCTGGCTTTCTATTACTCTGCAGGGAATTCCTGCCATCTGTCAACTCTTTTTACTTTGGTTTGCTAACAAAACAAAGCCCCACATGTCACTTTGAGGAGCCTCAACTAGAGTCTTCAATTCCCAGACCTTGGGGGCCAGAGGCTGTCTGGACGGGGCAGGCTGGGGTGCTGAGCTGAATGCTCCTGTGGTTAGTGGAAAGGTCATGACAGCTGTCTGGGCGTTTTGAGTGAGGCCAATGCAGTGGCACCTCAGAGTCAAGAGGCTGTACCGAAGAATAACTCGGGGTCAGAATTCAAGGCCGGCGTTGAGACACACTTTCTGAGAATTAAGTAAGCCCCCAGCCAGCGTGGGCCCTCCCCTGAGCACAAGGACCATCCCCCTAGACGGTGCCCACGTTCATACGTTTTATAAAGTGTCCAAAAGTAAGACATCTTCGATTATTTTTATTGGCAGTCCCCAGATTGCCGAGGACCAGGGGACGGATTTAGTGGGTTTATTCCCCAGCTCCAGCCACTGGCTCGTGTGTGTCCGGCCTCAGGACCACATGCTCACACCTGTTCTATTTGTGTTCACTGGATGCCAGGCCTCTCCACCCCTTCTGGTTCTTTGCACACAGTAGGCACACAACAAGAATTGGTTGAGTGAGGAGATTCACATCACTGAAATAAAACACTGTGGTTTAGCAAGTCCTTTGAAAGGACAGCTTCTGGACAGTGGGATCAGGTGGGATTAATGGTCTTTCCCCACCTGATTGCTTTCTGATTTGCTTTGAAGTAAGAGAATAGACGGGCGCAGAAAGCCCGCTTCGTCTTTTCAAAGTAATGGAATTTTATTTGGGTTTTCAAGATTCTAAGGAGAATAAATACATCTTCGATGAAGATGTATGGGCTGGAAAAGCAAGGTGCCTGAAACCTTACTCCCACTCCCTCTCCCAATCAGTTACAACAACTGAATGCTTTCTTAAAAAAAAAAAAAAAGTTTTAAAAGTGCTGTGTATAAAACAAATACTTGTGCACCAAAATATTTAAAAAATTTAAAAAAATTAATAGTTCATTTGTTTTGAGAGAGACAGAGTGTGAGTGGGGCAGGAGCAGAGAGAGAGGAAGACAGAGAATGTGAGAGAGCCTCCAGGCTCTGAGCTGTCAGCACGGAGCCCAATGTGGGGCTCAAACGCAGGACCCGTGAGCTCATGACCTAGGCTGAAGTCAGACACTTAGCTGACTGAGCCACCCAGGCGCCCCTTGTACCTCAAGATATTTTAAGTGCATTGTGAAAACATGAACTTGCAAAATTAATTAATTGATCATTAAAGGGGGAAAAAAAAAAACCTAAGTAAGAATTTAAAACTCCATACAGTAGCCAATTCCCATAAAGGCCAACGTCGCACATTTTCACCGGTAAACATATAATCCGCTTTCTTGATGGCCGAGGTCTGGTTTAAAAGTGTGCTGCACGTTTCCTTCTCATCTCCGAGGCGCTGGACTGGGGTAAACAGTGTCCTCCCAAAAGTCACGCCCAAGTGGAGCATCCGAATGAGGTCCTGTTTGGAATCGGTGTGTGGGCAGAAATGGTCAGCTAAGACGGGCCCCATGCTGGAGCAAGGAGGTGAGGCCCAGATCCAGTGACTAGTGTCCCTGTAACAAGGTCAAGTGAAAACATGGGCACAGAGACCCAGAAGGAGGAGGCCGCGTGAAGATAGAGGCAGGGCTTGAAGTGATGTGATCACAAGTCGGGAACACCAGCACCCGCCAGCAGCTGGAAGGCGCGGGAAGGTTCCTCCCCTAGACCTCAGCTCCGGGACACCTTGATGTGGGACTTCTGACTCCAGGCTGACAGAATAGACCCCAGTGTGCGGCCTTGTGTACCTGTGGCGCCGGGAAACTGAGCAAGCCACGTACTCCTGCACACGGCCCGCCCCTCAGCCATGGCTCCTTTGCAGGGAAGCCCTGGGGGCCTCAGTGGAGCTTTTGTGCCACGTGCTCGCAGAATCACACAGCTCCTGAGCTGCCCACGTGGGGCGGGTGGGCTAGTGGGGCGAAGAGCTGACCCCCGGATTGTTCGCAGAGGGCATTCCTCAGGACACGGCAGCTCAGGGCCACGATGGGGGACTCATCCCGAGTTGGGGGCCGTTCAGCTGCAGGGGAGCAGAAAAGCCCAGCCAGGAAGGAGTGTTGGCCCAGGGCCCTCCTGTGCCCGGGGTGGGGTGTGGGGCCAGGCTGCAGCTGCCCACCATAGTGGGGCCTCTCCTGGCCACGGGCAGAGTGAGGACGATAGAGACCCTCCCAGCACGGCTCTGCTATCCAGGCCCAGCGAGGGGAGACCGCAGGGCCCAAGGGGCGTGGGGCACGTGGCGCACAGGCGGGCGGGGGGTGTTTGAGGCCCAACACCGCATTCACTTGCAAGTTCAATTCCCAGGCTTGGGGACTTAAAAAAAAAAAAAAAAAAAAAAAGGTTTCTTTCTGGAGGCATGACTGCTTGGATCAAGTCTTTTCTGCCTCAGCATTTTCTTTTTAACCTAAGTCGTCAGGAGGACTGATTGTGCATCTCTCTGTCTCACCTCCCCTAGGGCTGTAATTTGCTTAATACTCTTAGCGCTGACCTGGAACAGCTGGAGGGAATGGCTTAGTCGGCCAGGCCCCCAACTTCAGGCGTTGAGAGCAGGCTCCAGAGCAGACTGCCCGGGCGGCGGGGGGAGGGGACAAATCCTGTTGGGTCACAGTGGTGTCAGAGTGTGGACCTCTTCCAGAAGACCCCTGAGTCATGCAGACATCTCCTGGGGCTGCCCCCCGAAAGGCCAGGGAGCCAGGACGCCCCGCAGTCAGTAGTGAAGCTGGCAAAGGCCCGCAGAGACTGCAGAATGTTCCAGAAGAATCTGGAAATGTGCTGGGCAAACCCCAGGAGCATTTTCACGGGGATTTATTTTGTCTGACACGTCTGGACGAGACCAAGTGTCTAAAGCACACAAGTGCACAGAACGTTGGCAATGAATACACAGTTCTTCCTCCTTGGGCATCCTTCTTTGCCTTGACCTCTGTGCTCAACACACACCGCGCATCGTTGCATCTTTGCACCAGTGCAGAGCCCCATTGTCTCCCGGGACAGCTCAGGCGCAATCCCAGGTTTTCACCATTCGTTGGAAATAATCCACAAGGCACTGTGGTGATACTTACGTCGGGGTTGGAAACCATGACTGACAGGCTAGCTGGGCCTGCCGTGTATAGTTTATTACACGTATCTACTTGGCTTCATTTGCTTAATTAGACTCCCGGCTAACCAAAAGTCACATAATAACAGGCTGCATCATGATGGAGTTCTTCTGTAGAACAAAATTAATATTTGTATCTCAAGTTATAAGTAAATATTATAAAGACCACATTTTTAAGCCAAAGTATTAAAGTCCCTTTACACAGCTTTTCCCACAGATGACATTTTTAAAATTTGTCATACTAAGCTTACGAGTACTGTGTGCATTAATTTTAAATAAACAGATGCCCCACATGAGAGGTGCCAGCTGGGAAAATTTTGATCGGACGAGGGATCGAGGCTGTGTGGGGGGAATTGGAACCAGGGAGGAAGTCTAGTCCAGTAGGAGGTCTGATTGGGTGGATATCACACCCTTTACTCTTTGGTCAAATTTTCCAGTGTTTCCGACCAGTTTGCATCATCCTCGCTGCTGGCTAGACCGGCAATCAGAGGTATCAGTGCTTTTATGCTTTTATGCTGATCTTGTCTTTATTTAGAGTCATGATGCTTTATTATGGAATTTTCTGGCAATGAGGTGTTTTTTGTTTAATATTGCACTGGAATATTAATTACTTTGATGACTGAATATGTTGGCACCTCCTTGATTCTGAGCAAAGCGTGCAGAGCTGGGAGGAAGGCTACGTGTTTGCACGGCTCAGGGCTGGTCAGGCGCCTAAGTTGGCCTGGTGCCAGGGCTTGGGTACGAGGCTAGGATCCAGCTCTACGTCCGTGGTGTCCAGCCACCTCCTCGTTGGTGAAGCAACTTGGACCCGTGATGTTGAAGAGCACGCCACATTCATGTCCTTCCTTTTTGTACTTTATGTCCAACATCCTTAAAATATCCTTCCAGAATTCTAGAAGATAAATCAGCAAAAATGAGCTATTCAGATCTGTGATGTTTAGGTAGTTTTACCATCATAAACCCTGGAGAAATGATGAAGTTCAGTGTGTAGACAAATGTTTGATTGAATCCATTGTTTCAAGAACAATTCTTACATTAATTATAATGTTATTGTTCTTTACTGACATCACTCTAGCTAAATGCAAATTAAAACCGTCTTCCTTTTAAAGTCCATGGAATACGGTACACAAAATGGCAATCCATTATCAATCTATAGTGATTGTTAACTTTATAAATAACTAACGCTCTCCCTTGAAAGGACAGAGATAAGAAATTTTAGTGACATTCATCCATTCATTTCTATATTCATTCACTTATTATCAAATGTTTCTTGAGTGCTCACCATGTGCCAGCAACTGTATTGAGGGTCTCTACAAAAAGACAGATTTTACCTTCGTGCAGCTTACCCCTGTACAGCCCTACACTACTCTAGAAGATTCAGCTCTGAATGTTTTTAGCAGCTTTTCTAACCGTTTGTTCAGACAATGTAGAGCAATAATATTTATATTAATAGATCTCTTTTCAAATATGCATGAAATATGTTGCACACACAAACCCCTGCTTGCACCAGTGGGGGAAAGTGTTAAAATGTAGAAAATAGGAATTTTGAAAGATACTCATCAGCAAGCAACCCATAAGAACATTAGGGAAAGGAGAAAGTAAGTGATAGAAACACCGGATTTCAGGGTGGCTGGTCTTATGAATTCTTTTTCCTACTTCTAGTCCATTCATTTGTATCTCTTTGGTTACATTGCTAAGGCAGAGATCAAATGTAAATATCTGGTAATGAGCTAGACTCACTCCATTTCTCATCTATAAATGTATTACTGTGGTACATTACCTAATACTTTGGTGCGCTAAAAAAATTAATAATAAACCAACAAAACATAATGGAATCCTTCATCTGTTTCCATAATGTTATGAAGCCTTCATTACTAGGAGACGACGGGATCTAATGTGAATGGGAAAATGAAGTCAGGGGGCACTCCCTTCTGTGGGTGGGACACGTATTCATGGAGAAGGACCAGCATCATGGTTTGTCATGGGAAAAGTTACTATTAGAAGAAAAATATTTGGTAGCTCCCAGCATTCAACTGGATTAAATCCTTAAATAGGATTTCATTATTTAAGGCATAAAACACTGGACATTTAGATACTCTGTGAATAAATTAGGATTGCTTCATGAAATTTTAAAAATTCCGGAAGTAAAAACGGTCATTTTTTAGCCCCAGTGTCCTCATCTTTAAAGTTATGGATTGGGGGGGCGCCTGGGTGGCTCAGTCGGTTGAGCGGCCGACTTCGGCTCAGGTCATGATCTCACAGTCCGTGAGTTCGAGCCCCACGTCGGGCTCTGTGCTGACAGCTCCGAGCCTGGAGCCTGTTTCAGATTCTGTGTCTCCCTCTCTCTGATCCTCCCCCGTTCATGCTCTGTCTCTCTCTGTCTCAAAAATAAATAAACGTTAAAAAGAAATAAAATAAAATAAAAAAATAAAGTTATGGATTGGCACTAGATGCTTTCTAAAATCTTGCCCAATACAAAAAAATCTATACTTTAATATTTCTTAGTAGATGAAAGATGATTAAAACATTTTCTGTATAAGATAGCTCTAGAATTACTTTTTCATAGTCATTGTACAATATAATTTTTTTAATTTAAATTCAAGTTAGTTAACATAAAGTGTAGTTTTGGTTTCAGGAGTAGAACCCAGTGATTCATCTCTTAAATATGACATCAGTGCTCATCCCAACAAGGGCCCTCCTTAATGCCCATCACCCATTTAGCCCATACCCCACCCACCTCCCTTTCCATCAACCCTCAGTTTGTTCTGTACACTTAAGAGTCTCTTATAGTTTGCCTCCCTCTCTGTTTTTATCTTATTTTTCCTTCCCTTCCCCTATGTTCGTTTGGTTTCTTAAATTCCACATATGAGTGAAATCATGATATTTATCTTTCTCTGACTGACTTATTTTGCTTAGCATAATACACTCTAGTTCTGCCCACATTGTTGCAAATGGCAAGATTTCATTCTTTTTCATCACCAAGTAGTATTCCATTGTATATAGATACCACATCTTCTTAATCCATTCATCAGTCGATGGACAGTTGGGCTGTTTCCATAATTTGGCTATTGTTGACACCACTGCTATAAACATTGGGGTGCATGTACCCTGTCGAATCAGCATTTTTGTATCCTTTGGATAAATATCTAGTAGTGCAATTGCTGGGTCAAGCCACATTACATTTCAAGAAAATATTACCTGCGCAAAAAGAAGTGCATTTGTACTCTATTCTTTTAAATTATTTTTAACGTTTATTTATTTTTGAGACAGAGAGCGAGCATGAACAGGGGAGGGAGACCAAAGAGTGTAAGCAAGATAAATAATATCGCAGTGCAATATTTTTTAAAAAATAATAAGATTAACACACAAAAAAATTCATGATGAACAAAGCATCGCTTTAGATAAGAACAAGATCAGTATGAGCACATTATGTCTCTGATTGTTCGTGTAGCCATAAGCGAGGAGCTATGGAAATTGATTGGAAACACTAGATACTTTGACCACAGTCAGAAGGATGGAATATGTGCCAAGTCAGACCTTCCCACTGCGGTCGACCTGCCCTTCGAGGGAAGATCAAGGAATCTGAAGACATACAATTGAGCAATAAAGCGACAAAGTATCCTATTTAAGCTAGTGGATTTTCTGGGGGAGGGGGGCTGGACCTCCCAGAACTCAGGCAGGTGATCATCCTTGTTGGAGGTTTGGTGCTCACTGTCCATGCAGAGCCTGGAGCCGCACTGGAGAAACACAGGCCTGGCTAGGCTGCCCCACTCTTTACACTTAGGCACTACGTTCTTGGTCATGCTTGCGAGTTGGCCCATCATTTGGGGCTTCTGTGGGAACTAAACGCAAGGACATAAAGAAAGAAAACAGAAGAGGAAAGACAGGGGAGGCAAATCAGGCAGGGGAATGTCTTGAAAACCGGTTTTCAGCCAGCTGCTACTAAAGGATCCAAACTTCAAGTTCCTGAGGAACACAGTGAGCACAGCTGTCCAGGGATCAGTGTTGTTCTAGTGACTTTGAAGTTCTAAAAACAAAGAGTAAGTGATAATTGACAACCTATACCACTGTTTGCTCTAGGAGGGACTTACTAGACTAGTTTTGGTGGTTCCTTCTCAAGATAAGAATAAGGGTAAGGTCATGTTTATAGTATCTTTAATCTCGTGGTGCCCGTTAAGCACATTCCTGAAAGACATCCCTGAACTTGAATCCTCACAGAGGCTTTTTGTATGAAAAACTGGGTGATACAGATCTGTAGCCAAGACTTCATAGCCCTGTTGTAAGATGGAATTAAAGCAATATTGAAATATTTACTCAAAACTTACAGACAAAGCACAGCATCAGATGGCTGAAAGAAACACAGCACAGGGGATGATGGATGAGTTAAACAACGCTGATTGGATGGTAGCTACGTTGGAAACTGGCTTAAGACTAGACATTTCTTCCTCTGACCAAAAATGAAAGTGCTGAAAAAGAAGAGAATTTTTGTCTCAATATTCTGGGCAGGCAGACAGCTCTTAGCAGTACATAGGTAAAAAAGACACAGAAATTTGAATTCATAAAACTTACTGGTAAAATTTTCCAATGCTTCTGGGTTAATAATGCTTTAAATGATAAAAGTTAAGCCTATGTGTTTTTGTATACATGTTCTTAGCAATGCTAGGCCTGTGAGGTTTTTTTTCTCCATTTCTATCTCCTTTATAAATAATAATAATAATAACTATTTTGAAAAGATCAACTTAATTTGCTCTTTTCCCACAAAGTCTACAATCTTTTATAATGTAATATGTCATATTCTTACTCTTTTCAATAGAGTAGCTGTTTCAATATCTTCCTACCTGTAGAAACATTATTCTGTTGCATCAAGTAATTCAGTGCTTCACAAAAGTGTTCTCTAGTGGTTAAACAGGTGCGTTGGCAGAAAGGAGATGAACATTAATAATCTGAGGAGAAGGTTTTGTACTGGTGTCTGAAAGTCTAACTTCAGTTAAAAAGTCAAGATTCTGCAAGAAAGAGGTCAGTGTAATGACAAAGAAGGAGTTACCCATATGATCTAAAATGAATACAGGAAAAGTCAGGTGCTTCTATGCTGAGGAGAAAGCATGCCCACAGTAACACGCCAACAGAGCTCACAGTGCATAATGACCAAAAAACTGGACAAGTGCCAGGTTGTGAAGGGAAATGAATGGAGGTTAAATGTTAAGAATTCTGGTCTTTAGACTGTAGGCAGTTGGATGTTTTAACAAAAGGCAGGTCGTTATTAGATTTTGGTATGGAAATGCAACTCTAGAGGTGGACTAAATTTCAGCCAGAGGACAATGAGAAAGTTTTTCTAATAATCTGGTTACCATGACGGAAATATGACCTGTGTCTGTAAGAGTGTAGAGGAAGAAGAGACAGGAAAATATTAAGGAAATAGAGCTCAAAAGTTCATGTATGAGCTTCAAAGGAAGGTAGAAATGAGTACAATGTTTTCTACTATGGTTGTTTGGGGGATATTGCGGAAAGAAAAAGAACGTCACTATTATACAATATTGTTTTTGAAAATCTAGATCATATAATAAGAAATGTCAAATAACTTGCTTATATAGTGGAGAACAGGAAACACATAAACTCTGTGGAAGATGTTGTATTTCCAGAAAAAAGGAAAAGAAACTAATAAAAATTACTAGAATATATAATAAAATTTGGTAAGGTGGCTAGATATAAGCTAAATATACAAAACCATAGTTTTCCTCTATACTTTCAATGAGTCATTAGAAATAAAAATGGAAACACATTATTTCATTTTTCCAAATGTACCAGAACTATAAAATAATTAGGAAAAAGATTAATAAGAAAGGTAAAAGATCTGTACCATACATTTTATTGAAGAACATAAAACAGCTCAGGTAGACATTTAACTATAAATGTCATTTTCTTGAATAAGAAAACTTAAGCTCATAAAAAATTTTATTTTTTCCCAAGTAATATGCACATGTGATATAATTTTAATCAGAATAAAACTTTATTTTGAACTGAATTAAATTGCTTAAAAGGCCAGGTATGAGGCAGAGACAATCCTGCTCACCAAAATTCCACATGCTTATCTGCATAGCACAATCTGCTCTATTCTTATGTTGAGACCACATGACTGGTCTGGCCAATGGAGTACTTGAGAGTGAGTGTGGTTTTTCTACTAGCTTTTCTTTTGTGAAGACAAATTTAGAAGCTTCACTTTGAGATGGTGGTGCCACAAGTTGAAGGACTTGGATCCAACCGGAGTCATCAACAGGAGCAGAGCTGCATTAACCCATTCCCACATGGGATTTGGAAAAGACACACCTGTGTTGAATTGTGCATTAAAACTTCAAGATTATTTATTTCCTCTTTGCCTAGCCTAATCTGATTGAGGCAATATGTAAAGTAAGCATTTTATTTTTTTCTTTTTAATGACTTTTTAAATGTTTATTGTTTTTGAGAGACAGAAAGAGTGCAAGTGAACAAGAGGCAGAGGAAGAGGGAGATAGGGAGACACAGAATCTGAAGCAGACTCCAGGCTCTGAGCTGTCAGCATAGAGCCTGACACAGGGCTCAAACCCACGAACCATGAGATCATGATGTGAGCCAAAGTCAGATGCTTAACCAACTAAGTCACCCAGGCGCCCCCAGAAAATGATTTAGAATGGATGTTAGAATTTTAAATATCAGAATAATGAGTAGACACTTGCTTAACCTATTTTAAAGTGTACACAAGGTCATTATCATGAAAATGAATATTACACTGGCATGAGAGAACATACTAGGAAATGTGTATGGAAAGTGAGTGCATACAGAAACAATGTACAACAAAAGTGAATTTCAATTCAGGGGGGTAATATAAGGGTACTGCATAAATGGTTTAAACATAATTAGCCATTTATTAGAGGAAAACAAAACCTACTTGTACCATACACAAAAGAAAATATTTTTTAAAAAGCCTTTAAAAATGCATGGAAAATTTGAGAACACTTTGGAAGATATTTGTGTTACTAAAAAACAAAGAGCCAGAAATGAAAGATAGGCCTATTTAATCATATATTTTTTTTATAATATATGAAATTTATTGTCAAATTGGTTTCCATAAAACACCCAGTGCTCATCCCAAAAGGTGCCCTCCTCAATACCCATCACCCACCCTCTCCTCCCTCCCACCCCCCATCAACCCTCAGTTTGTTCTCAGTTTTTAACAGTCTCTTATGCTTTGGCTCTCTCCCACTCTAACCTCTTTTTTTTTTTTTTTTCTTTTTTCCTCCCCCTCCCCCATGGGTTCCTGTTAAGTTTCTCAGGATCCACATAAGAGTGAAACCATATGGTATCTGTCTTTCTCTGTATGGCTTATTTCACTTAGCATCACACTCTCCAGTTCCAATATTTAATCATATTTTTAAAGAATGGTGAAAGGTAACAGAGCCAAAGACAATGTACTGGACATATACTTGCAACATATGCAAATGGCAAAGGGTGAATATCATCAGGATTCTACAAATTAATAAGGAAGAGACAAACAAGAGTGAATGGTGAGCCAATTGACAGAAAAGGTTGTCCCTATGACCGATACACGTGAGAAAAGGTGCTGAGCACCACTGTCTGAGAAATGCAAACTAAGGCAATAGTGAGAACCCCCTTTTTTTTAACCCCACTGATTTAACAAAATTGTGAAAGTGTGATAATAGCCAGTATGAATGATAGTATTGAAAATACTCACATGCAAAAATTATTGTTAGGAATTTAAATTCTTGCAGTCTATTGGAGAGTCATTTATTAAATCAAGATGTACTTATTCAGTTCTAGCAGTCTTTCTTTTGGGAACATAAAATACACAAATAGGAAAATCAGTAATATGTAACGATATCTAAATATTATTCTGCATATGGTATAAAAACTCAAGATCAACAGGGACATCCTTTAATATTCACTAATGTGGGAATAACTTGTAGCTACCCCTATGTTGAAATATTATACAGCTATTAACAAGAATGGGTTGTATATTGACAAGAATGAGCCATTGATTGGCAGAAAAGTCCATGATTCAGTACTGGGAAAACTCAATTATAGTGTCTGGGTTTGATATGATCTTTTCTCTAGGACTGCTAAAATGACAAGATAACCCTCCTTCTGTGCACTGTTGAATTCCTACACCTCTTGGTCATACCAAGGAAAGGACAGCTACCACAAATATTAGGCTAATCTCCAAAATAAATGCATGGGTAGAAGATGAGGAAAGATACTTATCTCACAAATATTACCATTCTGTGCTTTTTAAAAAAAAAATTTTAGTATTTATTTTTGAGAGAGACAGAGACACAATGCGAGTGGGGTAGGGGCAGAGAGAGAGGGAGGCACAAAATCGGAAGCAGGCTCCAGGCTCCGAGCCTTCAGCACAGAGCCTGACGCTTGAACCCACAAACCGGGAGATCATGACCTGAGCCGAAGTTGGACGCTCAACCGACTGAGCCACCCAGGTGCCCCTGTGCTTTTTTATTAGTAAGAATAAGTGTATATTTGCTTTTCAAATTAGTAAATAGGATTTAAACAAGAAAAATCATTGAGTAGATGAAAAGTCCATCAGGTTTGAAAGGCTGGGGTCTTAGGGGCAATGGATATAGTCCTCTTGTTTGTCACCTTTAGGAACCTGCAGGGAGGAGACCTAATAGGATGGACATGCCAGTGCTCTGAAAACACAAGTGTGTTTCAGGTAAGGCAGAAGATACATACTCAAGATAAACAGCACCAAAATGCTATATATACTGACAATATTGATATTCCACTTGGTGCTGGAATCATGTTTCTAGGTTGTGAGCCTGACAATTGGTCAATGGAGGCGACATGACTGGTCACAAGATTTTGTAACATGGGTCTATGTGCACTGATGTCTTACCTAATGATTTCTTAGCAAAACTGATCAAATTTCTGTTCACCAGCAAAAGCAGGTAGCCTGATAATTACATTAAACATTCTCTGTGCAACTTTATACTCACAACAAATAGGAATAACAGTATTTTTTTGTAAGTGAACAAAATAAAACGGTATCATGAAGTGAATGTCTTAAATATTACCCATCGTGGCTATGTTGGTTATTGTGATTCTTTTAGGCATATGTAAAGCTTTGTCACCCGAAAGACTTCCAATGAAGGAGCCCAATACTACAGAAAGGAATTGTAAAATCTGTAATTCTGGCTTCATGCTTACTAGCTGCTTTATACACTAAGCCTCAGTTTCCTCGTATGTAAAAACCTTCATACTTTATATGTGTTAGAAATAACAGCTGGACATTTCCTAATACATGGTCAGTGCTTGGTTTTGATGTTCATTTTGTAAAGCTTATTTTCTTGGTAGTTATATATATATTTTTTTTTTCTAGGAGCACAATTAAATGAATGGGGATTATAAATTATTGCAAATTGCTTTAGCTTTCAATAAATTAAAGAAAAGCTGCTTGTTTCTAATTGTAATTAATTAGTTTAAAAATATTTACATTGATACAGTTGGAATTATTGAGTTGTTGCCTTATTGGCTTTTTTTTATTACTAATGGTGGTGATATCAATAATAATTTTGATATCATAAAAGAATTCTAGCTGCCAGATAGATACATCATACTGTCATTATCTATTAAACTTAATCATACCATGAAGAGTATATTGACATTTGGAATTATTACATCTTATCAAAGGTGATAGAAGGCTGACTCTAAGAGAAGAAAAACAAAGCTGTGGACCTTGCAGGGCCATGATCTAAAGAAAGATCTCAGACTGAAGGAAGACTTGACTTGTGTGTTCTCTACAAACCCTGTACAGTATACTAAAGCAAGGAGAGATTGTGCCACACTGTCCAGTTAATTTTGAGATTACTTTCAGGGAATCTTAACCCTGCTATGAAATTACAAATAATTTTTACTATTTTACTCATAATTCTAAAAGTCTAAATAGAGTAACAAAGCCAGAATACATCCATGGCAGTGCTGTTACTTATCTGTCGATTTGCTGCAATATGCCAAGATCAGATTTATTTGTATTGTAAAGCAGAACAGCTACACTCTAGAACTATCCATAGCATATCTAGTGTCTTCTTACATACAGAGGTGGGCAAGTGTTAATGAGCTCAATTAGAACCGGCTGTCTCTGAGCTATGACCACCCCTCTAGCGGGGGCATAAAACAAATGGTTACAAAGCACAGCTTCATAGCAGCTCAGTTTAAAACGAAGGTCATGAAATCATATCTCCAGTTATTACTATTATTATCATCATCACCATCATCATCATCATTAAATTACTAGGGGGAATTTCCGTGACATGAGTTTGTGGCAGGTACAGCAAATGACACCTTTTTTCTGGAGACATCTCACAGAACAGGCAAACCTCGGCACACTTTGCTGCTGCTAATGGAAAAGAGATGTCACAAGGGTAAAATGTCACCAATTTGTCTTTGCCGATTTAGAACTTGTTATAAATTCAGACCTGACCGAGGACTGTGTTTGCCGCTTCCATATCCATGGAGAAAGGGTTTAGTGAGCAAATTAATAGAGTAAACTGGAGTTTTCCATACTGTGTTCTGAGATATTAATAGGTATTCCATGAAAAAGGATTTTATGAGCAAATAAGTTCAGGAAGCCCTCTGTGCTGTCCATCTTGGAGACCAACAACATTGGTGAACCAAAGTCTCCTGAAAACCCTAGAAGCTTACTGGACTTGGTTCATTTCAGGATTGCCCAGGAGCAACTACTAATGGAGACATCCCTGTACTCCTCTTTCCTTCTTTCCAGAAAAAATAATCTACTATAGTTTGGGAAGTACTGTTATAAATAAGGCTGAGTGTTCCATCTACAACCATGATGTACAACTTTTAGAGTCAACATGAGATACAGTGAAAGGAAGGAAGAGGGTGAACGTCAAAGAGAAATCTGATTTCTTAGCCCTATTCTCCTACTTCAGGTACTTTGTGTTGCTTTATCGTTCAAGGGGGGCATGAACCTCTCCATATAATCCAGTATGGAGACTCTCAGCCCTTCACTGCTGCCTGTTCTGGATGCCCCCAACCCTCCTGTGGATCCACTCTGCACAGCTACGCCATTTCAAGAACTAACCACGTGCTCAGATATTTAAATACTAACCATGTACCATTTTGATCTTTTTATCAAAGGAAGCCCATCTTCTACCTAGAAATTCTTTCTGCAGCTTATTGTGTCCATTTATGAGAAAAGACAGCTTTGGGGGGGTGTGGATTATGACTCAGATCTTTGCTCATGCAGATCGAGCCCGTGGCCACCTTCATTATCATCAACGAGCCACAATAAAGTTTTGGGTCCTGACCTGATTCACAATGTCTGCAGTGCATCAGGAACAAAAAGGTGTAATAACTTATGTCCAGGTTTCCTGTAACAGTCTACTGATGATAATATAATCATAAGCCATTGACGTTTAATTCAGTCCTTGCAAATATACACAAACGCTCCCTCTGCAGTGGGAGATTACATTCTCCACTTGGTGATTTTTTTGGAAGTCTACGTGATTCTCAGGTTTTTACGTAGGTGCCGTGGTAAAACTCCAGCCATCGCTACTGTTTTCTTCTCACAGTAGAAAGACTGGCAACCAATTGCCCCAAGGAAATTCAAGTAGGTACTTCACACAAGTAACTCAGGCGTGCTCTTTGCCATGCAGAGAGCTTTGCACCAAGTGACTAGTGTGCTTACAAATTAGCCACTTATGCTTTATGAATATACAGACACCCAGCAGCTATATAGCTCTCAAAATCATGATTAGTATTAAAGCCATCAGTCCCAGCCTGTTCGCCAAGGCCCTTTACAGTTTTTACTGATTAACATCAACCTGTTTATCACCTTGCTGTTTGTTTAATCACTCAGTCTGTGCGGTGGCCATGGATAAAGTGATCTTCATCGTAGAGATGAAAGAATTAATCAAGCGAAACAGTAAAGAATGATTTCAGAAATCTTTTGAGAGAGATAAATAACTCAGAGTGCTGAATTATTGAATCTTTAGGGTATATTTATTTATCAGGCAGTCAAAATTTGCCATTTTAAAGCTCATTCCATTTTTCTCTCATATTAGCTGGTTGTCTGCAAGGTGACATATAACCACCAAAACTGAATATGCAATCAACTTGTGACTTAATATGAGAAAACTTGATAAATCTATTCTATTATGTTTAAAGACAAAGCCTCATAGTGTTCAGTCTGAAAAGCTCAAATGATCTATAATAAAGAGGGAAGTCCTGGCTCCATCCTGACCCAAGTAATCTAAATAGTTTTGTGATTGAATCACGCACCCTTGGAGGAAACATTTAGACTCTTTCACTTCAAACTCCCACTCAGAGGAAGGAATATTCTCTCCGGCATTCCTCAGATGTGTCTCCCAGCCACCTATTCAACATTGTGTGTAAAGACTCTCAGACCATTGTTTAATTTGCCACATGCCTCATTCACTGTGACTTGACTCTTTGGTAGATCCTAGCTCAGGTCTTCAACACGACCAAAACCATCCTGCAATGTCTCTTTCATGTATATTTCACAAATGCTTTAATGCCACAACTAAGTGTCCTACTGTCTGGTTTAAATTTCTTCAGCTTTAACAATCTTCGGTATTCTCCTAGCATGTCATCGAAGACCTTTACCAGACCACCCCCTGGATATTCCCCTCTTCAGCCTTCTTTTCTAAGTGTGGCTTCTCAAACAGGATGTGCTACTCCAAGTGAAAAGTGACCAGTGTGGAGCCTAAAAGGAAACTAGTCGCGAGACTCACAGAACGACTCTCACTTCTATCTGGATTCTATGCTTGAAGCGAAGGCCAACCTAGGGAGCAAGGATAAATCCACGGCTCCCAATGAAAAGACAGAGCTGTCCTGCAATGTATACCTGTCACATTAGTATGGATCACACATTCAAGTTTCCCAGGAATAAAAGGAGACAAAACAGAAATAAAAGCCTCTCTTTCCTGGTCCAGTTGAGACATGTGTGTGGTTGTTTGGTTTTTTTTCAACTCAACCATGAATGACCAAATTGATCACGAAGAACCACAGACAATGCTCCCTGCCACCGAAGCAGGTCTGCACATACAAACAGGATGCGTACCGATGAGTCAAGAAAAGCACAGATGCCTCAAACTAAGAAAGAAGAAGCTGTAGGACAACAAACCCTCTGTCTTTTTAAAGTCTGGTTTGATACCTTATTCGTTAATGAGTCAAAGTGATGAAATCAGGGTTTATGAATGTGGGAATAACAGGTGTATTTCAAGATGTGCAGTGCACACATTTACTCTCCCTCAGGTTCAACTGCTTGTGTCTGCTTTTCCTAGTGTCACTCTTTGATGAGAGAACGTACCTACTCTGGAGTAGTGGGTTGACTTTGGCTTCAAGCGGTTGACTGTAAGATCTTCCCAGACACATTTTCAAGATTTTGTGATCCCATGGATGGTCGATTGTTTTTACTGAACTATTCCATACGATCATAATCAGGAAATTTTGAAAGTGATCTTACTTTTTTTTTTTTTTAAGAGTCCTTCCCCTAAATTAAACTTCAGAACAACAGAGTTTTGTCTTAAGTAAGACTTTGTTGACAGCCAACTCTCCAGCTATGCAAAATTAGGCATTTTGTTGTTTATTACACGGAAACAAAATGGGATTGGAGTAAATGCACAAATCCCTTCCTGCAAATTGAAGATTTCTCTTTGCCCTCCCCCTTTTTTGTTTTGGAGTTTCTATGAAATACATTTTTTGTTTGCCAATAGATCACTAAAACATGTTGATGTTTTTGCAGGTTGTAGGGAGCCAACCAGATACTAAGAAACAAAACACTCTACGCTAGCTCTTTTCCAATGGGAGTGGCTCCATTGCCAACCTTCTCCATGGGGCTCGCTTCCTGAAAGGCCTCAGCTTCCAAGAAAATGTGGCTAAAGCTGGAGTCACATGGAAGTTTCAACCTATCAACGTGATAAAAAAAAATGCCCATTAAGTGAACATTACATAACATTTCTCATCGAAAACAAATTTTTATGCCTGAGACCTGCATCCAGATCCTTGCATTGAACGTCACTGGGGTGAAGGGATTACAACCTAAGAAAGAAAAAACACTGAAGCCACTTGGTGAAGGATTTAGAAACCACATTTTTTCCTAACAAGAGATAAGGGACAAGTTGACTAGTTTGGGTTATAAATATGAAAAAAAAATACATTCTAGTATTTTTCTCACAAATTTGAAGCTCAAACTTAACAGATGTGGTCTTTGCATCCCTCCTTCATTTCTGAAAGCATATTTACGTGAAAGTCACTCTATAGCATACTCCTTGGACAAAAGGTTGCCATTGCCCCAATCGCTGTAAGACAAATGCTATGGCTCAGCGAATGCACCACGGTGCGCATGTGGGGCCACATTTTCACATTAAAAAGAAATGTTCACGCATACACGCGCACACACGCGCACCAGCCCTGCCTTTCAGTCTAGTGTATGTAGACCCTTCTGCCTCCAACGCTTACAGCCCCTCAGTCTGCCAGGCAAGCGGAACCCCCATCCACTCCCCAATCAAGCAACTCCCCCATCTGACTAGGAGAGGCCAGGGGCCTTGCCCACTTACACTTGTCTGTCAGCTGGGTTGACAGCATGGGAGGGGGCCTCCCCCACCTTTCCCTGCCCATCAGCTCTGCTGACAGGTGCAAGCAGGCAAGGGACTCCCCCTCCACCCCATTCATGCCCATCAGCACATCTGATGGACACAGGCGGGTGGGGGAGTCCCCAGAGCCTCTCAGCAGAGAGGGCAGGCGCATTTCCACCCTGGGTGGGGCCCGGGCTGGATGTGGTTTCACAGTCTCAGTTGACTGGTGGGGGGGAGGCATGGCTCCCAGCTGTTCCAGTGTCTGACAGGGAGTTACCGTTCACCCACATTGATTCACAGTCACGTCTCTGACCGACCGCGGACCCTGCCTGGGCCATGTTGGATGGGGATTCAGACAGGCATATTTAAGCAGAGTGGGGGCAGGGGATGGAGAAAGCAGGGAGCTGGGAGGCAAGAAGGGACCCGCCGGGTGGACAACTGGAAGGGTCACAGTAGAGCATCCAAGAAGAGGACATGAGGCCAACATATTTCAGCCAAATTGATCACTGACCAAACACTTAGAGTGTAAAAGGAAAATCCTCATGGGATATTGAAAAACACTGTGGTTTCCCTTGAATATCTTTGTCAAAGAGACTTAGCAAAGGCATCTCAGAGCTTCAGATGCACTAGAAGAACTAAATGCCTAGTGAGGTTACCTACCCCCAATCATTCAAGCAAGTATTTATTGAACACCTACTACATGTCAGGCCCTGAATGATACATTGTGCTTCCATCCCCGAGCCCCCAGACACCCTTCGGGCACTTTGTCGCCTCCTGTGGACCCTGGACAGGCCACCAGAGTTCTCCGGCTGGCCCAGGTATGAGTCTTTTCGATGACCTGGGTTTACGCTGCAATAACGCCCTATGGAAATTTAATAGAATCATACATAACTTGTGACATTAAACCAGAAACATCATTATTTTATTAGTTTTTAAAACCAGTGCGGTTGCTTGCCCTGGTCTGGGTTTGTAGCGCAGTTTCGACTGATTCAAAGACTGAAAATAGAATTAAATACCAAGTTCCCATAACAAAATCAAGACAAAAACAAACAAAGTCAAACAAAAGGTAATATTCTTAGAGAATAAAGAGCTCATTTATTTTAGTCAGCTGCCTCTCAGTGTCTTGCTTCAGTTTTCTTACCTTAACCTCCGATTTCGTGTGCACAGACGAGGAACTTTGAACACCGGTGCACAGTAGAGGAAAGGTCGGAACACACGCAAACGCCTTGGGCTTCCAGCAAACAGGAAACTCACGGCTCTGCAGCCACGTGTAGAGCCCGTAAGTCCGTGGTGGGAGGTGGAAAACAGACAGCAACCACCGAGGTGGGGTCCCAGCCTCCCACGCTAAGTCGGAGAACACTGTCAGGTTAACCTGGCTTTTACGTGCAATGATTTTTACCCGGAAAATTTTCAAGCACTTTGGGTCTTTCCTTTCATGAATTCCAACACATCCTCACCAGACGCAACAATCACTCAGGGGAGGGAGGGTGACAGCTGTGTACATGTGGCTCAGATTATGCCAGCATCTTATCTGGGCATTCTGGAGAACTGGGTAAGCCACACACCCCCACCCCCAGGTCAAGGTCAGACCTCCAGAGAGGCCATGGGCCTGTGGGCCCATTCGCACATGGCATCTATTTTCTTCCCGTGGACACTGGTGAGACCAAGCAGCTCTTCAGGGACATCTCAGACACAAAAGGAACTGATCCCAGAGACCTTTTATTTATTTACTTTTATTAAAATTAAAGTAATAAGAAAGAGTCCTTCCTTGAGCGCTGTCTGTGTGGAATGTGTTTGCTAATCAGCTTTACTGGAGAAACGAGCGCGGCTATGATTTTGACCGCCACTCGGGCGGAAGTAGATGCAGTTTGCTGAGGGGCAGCCATTTAGGCGGAAGAAAGAATCTGTGAGTGATGTGTGGCTTTCAGAATATTCTGCCCCCAAACGTATCAGTCGAGTATAAAGAGGTTAAACACTATGGACCAGAGTGTGCAATAGGAAAGCACTTTTAGTGTTTCCTCCATACATAGGAGAATGAACAGGAAGCCAGAATTTTTAGCTGTTGGAGACGCACATTTCTTCCTTTTCTGTCATTGTCGACAGAGCGAGACAGGGACGATCTACGTGGGAGCAGAGCGCATTTCTTCAGGTTTGGGAGCTGGCGGCACACAGCCCTCGCACGCTCCGCTTGACAAACTAAACCTCTGAATTTATGCTCTCTTCTTTGAGGGATAAATAACACTTTAAGAGTTGAAGTGGTAAGCCAGTTATCAAATACTTGCATTTTCGCTCTAATTTATTTCATCCTACTTATGCAGTCGCATTGGAGTTCACAGGGTCAGATGGCAGCTTCGTGAAATCACTTGATTTTACCCCACTTCTGAGGAGAAGGAACACATTGCCGCCCTGACATTCGAGATGAGGAAATGAGACTCAGAAGGAGGTTTCTGCACAAATGTACACAGCTTGTAAGTGACACGGGGAGGAAAGTCCAGATCTGCTTCCTGCGTGTCTTTGACAGGTGAAATGTGGACAAGGAGGCTGAGGGGTCATCCTGAGGCTGGGCACCACTGTGGGGACGGGCCTGGGTGAGGACCCCACGGCCCGACCGGGGCTGGGGCACCAAACCCGAGTCTTTCTCTAAACAAGGTTATACTATACAATGTGAAGTTTCGAGTTACAAAACACGACAACTACTTCTCAGAAAAGGAAGAGAGAAAGAGAATTTACAGAGTTCGTTTATTGTGGAAGGGCGACGTGACTGAAATTTTAAACTCCTATTGGTGGATCTCTAAGTTTTCTATTTAGGGTCGACGGTCATAAGCTTTTTAGTATGCAGGATGAATTTCACACACCCCAGGTAGGCTACCACCTAAAACTTTTATTTTTAAAATCATAATAAAACACTTGATTCTGTCTAGTAAGACTGCTTTGGAAATGTGGGGCATTTCTGAATAGAATCCGAACCCTCATTGATCTTCAAATATCACAACCCGTGAATGCCTTTCTGCTTCCGATGTGAGCCTCAGGTTTTCTGCCTGGCTCCTCCTGGACTGTTGAGATTCTCAATTTACATCAAAATGGCCTGATATCCGTGGAGCTGACTGCCTTGCCCACATCAAAGCTCTGTTCCAATTCAGCCTGGGTGAAGTCTTCCATACCACATCTAATAGTGGATTTTTGTAGAAAGATAAAGGAAGCTTAGAGTCATATGGTTTAAACGTCTCTAAATGAAAACTGAAAGTAGATTCCCAAGAACTACCACAAATAACTCTTTCATGATGCCACTTGGCCGGAGACAGTGATAGATTTCCTGCTGCGAAACTTCAAGTGAAGGATTACAAAATTATAGAGACCATTTCATGTAAGAATTCCTACGTTCAGACACGTGCCTAACTTATGAATAACTGACATGAACCCAGTTCTTCCCACTCAGTGTACGTAAAAATAAAAGACGTCCCCCAGGGTGCATTCTGGAAACACCCCACTTTGTGGAATGTCAGTACTTTGTCACTTCGGAAGGTGTTCTCAGTGGTCAAAGAAGTCTGACAAACGGGCACCTTGTCAAAGTGGCTTTTACCTACTCCAGGAATTTTCCATCTTGCCATATTGGTCTGTGCTCTGAGTCCCTAGGACAGACATATTGCATGTTGTGCTTCCCAGACTTATTTGGGCCTGGATTCCGTGTGTCCAAGAACACCCTCGGGGGTCCTGGAGTTCATGCCTTGGTAAAAGGCTGGGTTTTGTTTTACTCGGGGTTTGAAGGAACTGGGCCAGCACGTCACGGGTTGGGGAGAGCATGAAATCTGGCTGAGCAACCACAGACACAATGAAATCCAAAAGTCAGTTACCAAGTGTCTCATTTATGCAAGGACTCACCTCATTTCTGGAGCCACACAATCTCTTCGGAACCACGTGATTATGAAAAGTCGCTCGTAGAATGAGCCGATTATCATGGATTTAAGGTGAACTACGAATGCCACTTAAGATTGGGCCATGTTTTGCAAATTCCAATGCGCATCTGTAACAAAATAAGCCATTTGAGCTTTGGGTGAATGAGATGCTGGTGAGAAAGACCCGAGCTCCAATATAAACATTAAAAAAAAAAAGGAATCAGGAATCTTCTTGGCCGTTCAGAAATTCCTACCACAAGAGTTTTCCTTGGAGCATGGCCACAGCCAAAATGAGGCCTCCCTCACTGTCCCTTTCACTCAAGAAGTTCAGCAGACGACAAAGAGTCTGAGGGTCTGAACGGGACCCAGGCCTGAGACTGGTAACAATTAGCTTCATGTCTCCTGTTTTTCTTGCTTTGCCTCCTGTGTCTGCATTTTCCACCAAGACCCTGCAAGTCTCCTCTCACCGTTCCGGCTCAGAACAGAGGCTGCTCTCTTGGTGAAGCCTTCCTCCACTTCCCGAAGGCCTGCGCCCCACTGCCCACAACAGTGCGCAAGTTACTGCCCTCTTGCTGGGGCGGTTTGCCACCTACGAGCTCTGTGCGGTGGGGGAGACAGTGGCCTTGCTAGAGGTCCAGGTTGCAGTAAATATTCCTCTTCCTCCCGAGCTTCAGACAGGACCATCTTCCTTTCCTGCACGGCCTGGCACATGGCCTTCCTGAAAGCCCAGTGGGGCCCAGACCTCTGCATTCTAGCAACCTCCCCCTTGCCAGGCGGGAAGGTTGCTGCCAGATGCTGCCAGCTTTCAGTCACGGAAAAGCATCTCCTCTGATCGGGGGACGGTCAAGAACGGACATACCACGATGGCTTCACTTGGACTCAAAGCCGCTGTAGCAGAACGCTCGGAGGAAGATGTGTCTGGAGCCCCGTGGGGGCTGGCCCCCCTTCGTCCTGGACCGCAGCACGAGATGTGGGATTCCGCCGTGATCTTCTGAAAGCAGACTTCAACCCGCATTTAGACTTCACATTTTCATCTTCTGTGCACTCCACCAGGTGAGTACCGTCCCTTCTGGAAGCAGGGGCAACCGTGGGTGTGCCGCCCACCCTGGTGAGACCGCACGTGTGGGGCTCCCCCCTCTTGCCTTTCTTGGGACTCCCAGTCTTGCCAAAGCTTCAAGCCATGTGTGCTTCTGATTAAATCTCTTTCCCGGAGAGCAAAGCGTCCTCTGCCGGGGTGCGAAAACACCAGATCATGAGTGACAGGGACGTTCAGACCACATGCGTGCGGACCTTCTCTAGAGATGGAATTCGGCCTCGAGGTGGAGGGGTGACCTGCCTGCAGCAAAGCCCCAGGAGGACGTGAGCGGTGGCCAGGGCTGCCTGCTCCTTAGGGGTGGCCAGCGCACATCAGCAGAGATGCTCTCGGGAGGGAAGAGCTAAAAGGCCAAGCACCTGTGCGTCGTCAGTGTCCCGTCCATGGACCTCTGCCTCGGATGACTGAAAACTCTGAGCGCTCCCATGTGGGACACTCGGGACAGTCAGACTCCGCCAAGAAGCATCTGTGGCAATGGCCACGTAAAGGGGGAGCGGGAGTGTGTGTCCAGGGAGAAGAAACGAGTGATGATGTGACCAGGAGACGCTCGCTAAGCCCCCCGGACCAGAGGCGCTGTGGGCCGGCTCACGAGTGCCCGTCACGATCTCTTCTTGGGACCAGCCCCGAATCCCCGGCTGGCTGGTGGCCCAGGAGGCCGAACGGGCGCCCTGGACGGCCGTCTCCCTTCTCGGCCTCTGTCCTCAGTCTCGTTTTCATTCCCAGATGCCGACCTCACTCCGTGGGAAATCCAAACCTGAGTTTCTGGCAGGTCGGCCTCTGGCCACATCAGGGGAGGCCGAGCAGTCTGCTTCCTGTGTTGAGGTCTCTGACACTACAGACCAGGCTGAGGCCGGACACTTGCTGGGGGGCCCCAGGGGGCCCGGGTCTGGGCCGAGCACCCACACGTTCTGGGCCCCGCACGCGGGACACGGTCCCCGTGAGCAGCTACCACCGAGGCCAATGACTGTCCTGAGGCTGGTCCCCAAAGCGCCAGTCTGGCCCAGGGCACCAGCTGCTCCCGACCTTCCAGGGACACGGCACAGGCCCCAGGGGCACCCGTGGGACCAGGCGTATCTCCGCCACAGGGTTGGGGGTCTGCCCCGGACCCCCGCCAGGGACTAACGATTTGAACGAGGTGGAGTCAGGATCAGTACACACAGCGCTCTCCCCCCCCCCCCCCCGCCCACCCCGGCTTTCCTGACCCACATCGTAACCGTCACGTGTCAGGCTGTGGTGCCATCCCATCAGAGGACGAAGGCTTCAAAAGAATTCTAGCCGTTTTATCAAAGTTCCACTGAGGGAAGAGGTTTCCAGACTCCAGCACACTCAGCTGAGAGCCTGTGAAGATGGGCCTGAATATCCCTTCCTCCTCATGAGCTTGTGTCTCTGGAAGTTTACCTCCGTGAGACGACCTGAGGCAGTGGCCTCGCTGGCGAGCCACCGGGTCGAGTCTGGGAAACTTGGCCCCACGCTGAGCCTCAGGTTCCGGATGCCTGGGGTCCATTGCTTCGCTTGAGCTTTGCCTCATTTAGCTACTGAAATGTCAGGGAATTTAATACCTGGGCCAAATGCAGGCATGTGCTAGAGGGCCATGAGGACGGCCACAAACCGAGGCAACATCAGGCATGACAGGCGTGCCCCGAAAATAAAAACACTTCGCGGAGACAGAGGAATGTAGCTAACTCTCTTCCACTTTATTTACTGAGCTCTGAGTTTTGACAACATTATTCTTTAGTCCTTGAGGAAGTAATATACTCTCGCCCTTAAAATGCTGTAAGTGGTCGATAATGCATTATTACAGTAAGCCGTTCACCCTCATAGTAATTATCTAATAACCCCTTATAAAAGACCGTGGCTTCCTAATCTGTTTATAATTATCATTTCAATGATCCCACACATTAATGTCTGACCTTCAGCAACTCTGACCTGATCTTAATTAGCTCTAATATCAAATCATCGCTACACAAGAAACTAGCCATGACCAAATGAATGAACCCCAGGTACAGTTAATTTCTGGAGCAATTATCTTTACATGTAGGGAGATTTAAATGATTATCTGCACAATTTCACACAGTTTTATGTAATTCTGCCACATTATAAATTCTGTTTTAAATCATATTTCAAAGGCAGGACTCCACGGTCTGGTTTTGTCTAGTGCTCAAGCCCTTGGCTACGACATCACACACTATCCCTGTGTGATCCAGGGTGATTTTTTTGTCATTATTTTCAATTATAAACAAATAACAAACACACAGTTTACAAAGTGGTACGTTACAGTTACACGAATAACTATAGCGAGGCCACCTAGGAGCAAATACCATCCGTGTTAGATCGTTAAAGGGAATACTCCATTATGCGGAAATATTAAAAGTAATTGATAGTATAATACAGGTCATAAAAAGATTGGAAAACTCAAAGTGCACGTCAATATGCACACCGCGCTTACCAATCCACGGCCGCGAAAGCACTTTACCATCTTAACAAAGTCTTGCCGGGGGGGTGCCGGTAAGGAAGATTCAGTGATGCCCCCGCTGAACCTCATTTCAAACACGAGACACACACAGGTGTTTTTTGTCTTGGTAAATATCTAACTTGCCGAGTAAAGTTATTCGTATTACGCTAGCTTCACAGTGTCGGATCCATTTTCACAGACGTCCGGTTGACTTTTCAGTGTCAAGGCACAAACACAGCAGCAATATTACAGAAATGTTTGGGGTGCAAACAAGGCCTTGGAAAGAAATGTGATTAGAAAGTGTTTGGTGGGCATTGTGTCTGTTGTCAAAACTCGGGGATCAATTGATCAAAGCGCAGCGTTTCAACAAAGAATATTCAGTCTCCTGCTCTCGACACGATTCGTCAGGCTCGCACGTAAAGCCTTCCTCGGCAAAGTTTTGGCAACACCTAAATTTCATCCCAGATACTGAAACATCTGTCCTCCAGCCATCCACTGCAGCAAGCAGCCCGATGTGGGTGATTGATTTGAAAGCAATTTGGAGGGGGGATGCCGTGTGCTCCTCAGAGACGTCACCGTGAGTGGCGGTAATGCATCACCTGGAGCCACCAGGAGGGGCATTCGCTTAAAAATGCATCCCCAGGTGCTAACACGACTTCAGAGCTTCGCAGGAATGATGGAAGGAGACCGCCGGTGCCCCCAGGTTCATCACGGCTTGTCCCTACGGTCGCCCTGGAGCCCGGGGCTGACCGCCCCCACTCCGGGGCTCTGCTGGGGCCTGAGACCCCCCCACCTGAGACCCCACGGGGTAGAAGCCCGCTAGCAACCTTGGACAATGACCTCACCGGGACCTTTCCCGGCGTTCCACTCTGAGACATCTGTCATCTTGGCAATCCTGCGTGTTGCCTTTAAGATTAAACTCTTTTAAATACGTAGAGGTAGCAGTTAGTGCAAGAGAGGAAATCATGAAATGATTTTAAATTTTCAAACGGTGCTCATTTTGCACACCTGCCAATGTCAAGACAGGTTTAGAGATGATTGTGTCCTAGTGGAAGGAATTACGCCTTCCACGTGAAGATCTTGTTGCTTTCCGCTTGTTTCTCATCTTTTGGAAAACGCTTGAGGTCTTTGGTGCATACGGCTCTTTCTTGCTTCCAAGTCGAAAGTTAAAGGGCCTTTGTGTCAGTTAGTTCTCTCCTTCAAAGGAAACCCCTGGGCATACACTCTTTCTTTTGTCATCCGTGAAGCTCCTAGAGGTAACGACCCTGTTCTATGTAGGGTCTGACATTCGGTATTAATTTATTACCTAACTATCTGCTTTAATAAGGCTTCTGTGATGCTGAAGTCTGCTGTTTCTAATAGGAAAGGTTTCTGTCGTGCTCAGAGAAGTTCTCTCAGACACAGGAGGAAACCAGCCTCCTCTGTGCTGCACATGCACATGTATTTCAGGGGACAAAATGGTGCGAACATTTGCCGTGGGTGTGGTCCCCGACCCTCCGTCTCTCGGCGGGCCACCCCAAACAAAACCACTGCCACCGCCACCGCAGCAGAAGCAACAGCGACCACGGTGACCTGTTCATCTGTCCCGGCCGGGGCTTCCTGCAGAGAGCTTCTGCCCAGATGAAATGAATGATGCCGTGAGGCGCTTTGCTCAGTGTCTGGTCCAGAGTGAGAGGAGAGGGCAAGAAGGGCCTGCCTGAAGGGACGGGACACACTGGGGACAGGCGGTTCCTGCCCACGGAGAGTGCCTAATGGCCGTGTCACTGGGCCTCGCAGCTGGGATCTGCTCTAACTGGGCACTGACGAGTTCCGTAAAGAAACTTTCCCCGAGGTCATCGGCCACGACTCTGTGGATGCACTGGGCTGCCCCAGGCCGTGGTAGGACCCTGGCAGCCGCAGTGTGAGAGTGCACCAGCCTTCAAGAAGAAAGCACTTCTCATGGTGAGGAGATTCTCTCCATGTGTCTGTCCTTTTTGTTTTTCTGCCTCCCCGAATTTGCACATTTGAGCATTGCACCATAACCCTCAGTGAAAAAGAGTTCTCTGTTTAGTAAAACAAACTGTGTTCTCTTTAAACCTTTTTTGTTGTGGACTTCGTTGAAGACACACACACTAACACACATGAAGCCTAAAGATACAGCTCAGTGAACTTCCAGATTAGCAAGTAGAATATTCCCAGACCCTTGGAAGCCATTCGTTCCCTTCCAAATCATGACGTCCACCTTCCCCAACAAATGAGAACACCGTCCTCATGTCTGGTACTGTGATTTATGTTTGAAGTTTCGTTAAACCTCATATGAATGGGATCATAGTCTTCTGGTTCCAACTTCTTTGGTCTGATCACATCGGGGAGATTCAATCATTTGTTTTGTGCACTGTGGTTCTTTCAACGTGATAGTTTGTAGTATTCCATTGTACAAATACACAAAACAGTCTCCCAAAAACAATTGTATTTAGATTTAAACACCAGGAACAATGGACGAAAGTACCCATCGCTTCCTATCCTCTCAACATTTAGAATTGTCTGGTGACTTTTTCCTTTCCACGTTACCTATTAGGACACCTGTGTAATTGCATTTCATAACAGTGTAATTTGTGTTTCCTGATGTCCAGTGAGATCGCATACCTTTTCATCAAAAAAAAAAAAAAATTTCTTTTGACCATTTGGATATCCTTGTTTGTGAATGATCTGTTCAAACCTTATGTTATTTTCTTTTTCTTGCTGACTTACCTAATTAAAAAAAATGATTTTAACAGTTCTTCCCATATTTTGGATGTATTTGTTTGTCATAGATATTAGAAACATCTCTGTCTACCCTGTAGCTTACTTTTCAGGTTCTTAATAGTGATTCTGATAAATGGAAATTCTTAATTTTAATAAAGAAAATTTATCAGTTTTTTTTTCTTTTTGTTTTGTGTAGTTTGCATCCTACTTAAGAAATCTTTTCTTACCTTGGGGTCTTGAAGATATTCTCTTGTAGTTTCTTCTAGAAGTTTAATTGTTTTGCCTCTTGATTTAGAGCAACAATCATCTGTAATAAATTTTTGTTTATGTTGTGAAGTATGGATTAAATTCCAATGTGTTATTCTTTCTTTTTAAAATTTTTTTTAAGTTTATTTATTGTTGAGAGAGAGAGAGAGAGAGAGAGAGAGACTGTGAGCAGGGGAGGGGCAGAGAGAGAGACACACACAGGATCCAAAGCAGGTTCCAGGCTCTGAGTTGTCATCACGAGCCCAACGAGGGGCTCGAACTCAAAAACCGTGAGATCATGACCTAAGCCAAAGTCAGATGCTTAACAGACTGATCCACCTACATTGTCTTATTCTGATATCATTTATTAAAAGACTACTACTGTTCATCAGTACTCTTTGGGTCCTCTTGCTTCATAAATCAAGTGCTCAGTCTTGATTCTGGGTCTCTAATCTGTTTCTTTTGTCCATATTTTGATAATACCTATAGCCTTAATTACTGTCACTTTTAAATAAGTCTTATTATCTGGTCAAATGATTCCTTCCTCCTTGTCATTCTTTGAGATTGGCATCTTTATTTTAAGCCATTTGAATTTATACGTGAATTTTATAACAGTGAATCTTCTAATCATAAACATGGCACACTCATTATTTATGTAAGTTTTCATTAAAATAATTCTCTATAAGTTTCGGTGCACATATTTTGTTAGATTTATTCTAGTATATTTTGATAATTTTTAAAGTATCTTTGCTGATACATATGTATATAATTTAATATATTTCTAAAATAAAAATTAAATTTTGTATATTAGTCTTATATCTAGCAACATTGCCAAGTTTATTTACTTAATCTGGATGTTGTTCTCTTGACTTTCGGATCCATTTGTCTAATAAGGAGTAGCTTATATTAGTCTATTCCTCAAGAACCAATGTAATAGCGGGGTAATTTTTAGGAAGGAAGGAAGAAAGAAAAGAAAGAAAGATAGGAAGGAAAGGAGGAAAGAAAGATGGAAAGAAAGAAAAGAAAAGAAAAGAAAACTAAAAAAAGAGAAAAGAAAATCTGTTTAAAGATATAGGCAAATACCCAACTTAAGCCAGGACTTAAGAAGCCAACATCCTAGAAAGAAGAGGAATGCTTTGAAGTGGGTCCTAAATCCCCTGCACCTTTGTTCTTCTAAACATTGGCCAATTGGTGGTGTATATTGGCTTTCTATTGCTGCATAATGAATCGCTACAAATTTTACGCTTACAACTGCATTTATTTATTATCCCACAGTTTCTGTGCTCAGCACCCCCGGCACAGCTTAGCTGAGTCCTCTGCTCAGGGCCTCACAAGCTACAATATTGCAATTTAAAAAAAAGGATTATCAGACTAAATTTAAAAGAAACTATATGCTGTTGTAAAAGACACAGCTTAAATACAAAAATACACGTATCTGAAAACAAAATGTTGGAAAAATATATACAATGCAACAACTAAGCAGAAGAGAGCTGGTATAAATATTCTAACATCATGCAAATAAGTATTAAGACTAGAAGTATAAACAGAAATTAAGATATTTTATAATGATGAATGGTTAATTCAACAGTATGACATAATACCTAACTTCTTCTATTAGTTACTAAGATAGTCATGTTAAAATATGCAACTACAAATGTAGATTTGTTATTTCTTTGCCATTCAGGAAATGCAAGGCTATTTTATTAGGTATATACTAGTACATTTAGAAGATTGAAAAATCAGTATGGATTTACATAGTTCGAATGGTTAGATGATTTATAAAATTGGTAGGCTGCATGTACTAAACCCCAAAGCAACAGAGTACACATTCTTTTCTAATACACACAAAATGTTCACCATTTTATAGAACAGAAACCATTAAGAGCATGTACTCTGACCATGGTGAAATTAATTTAGATACTAATTTAAGAAAATAAATAGAAACTCTTCAAACACTCAGAAGTTGAACACGTTTCTGAATATTCCACGAGTAAAAAAAAAGGTAAATTGAAATGGAAGCTAGAAATATTTTCAATTAAATGTCATAAATTTGAAAAATGTAGCCAGAATAGAATATAGAATATAGAATACAAATGCAGAAACTAAGTGCACATGTAAGAAAAGAAGAATAACTAAAAATTAATGACCTGCACATCTGAATCAAGACGCTGACATTACCGGATTACAATTTAGGTTTGCATTAACTTTTGAAAAAAAACTTGCAAACTTTTACAAAGTATTTGTACGTTTTGCTTTTCTAAAAGAAATGCCTGAAGGTTCCAGTTTATCTACCCTTTGCAATTTTTGATATTGTTAGTTTCTTTGTGTCCATTTTAGTGAGACAGTACAGGTTTCTTATTGCTGATTTTTTTTTATGTTTATTTATTTTTGAGAGAGAGAGAGACAGAGCATGAGCGGAGAAGGGGCAGAGAAACAGAGGGAGACACAGAATCAGAAGCAGTCTCCAGACTCCGAGTTGTCAGCACAGAGCCCAACGCGGGGCTTGAACTCATGAACCGTGAGATCATGACCTGAGCTGAAGTCAGACGCTTAACAGACTGAGCCTCCCAGGTGCCCCCTTATTGCTGTTTCAATTTGGATTTTCCTAATGACTAATGATGGTAACCATCATTTCATGCATTTATTACTTACTTGTTAATCTTCTTTGGTAAAATTTATTTCCACATACTTTGTCTTTTTTTTTTCCCACTGAGAAATTGTCTTGTTATTGTGTTTCAAAATTTCCCTACATATTTTGAATAAAAGTCCTTTATTGGATATATTATTTTTGCAATATTTCCTGTCTGTGTCTTGTGTTTTCAGCTACTTAATGACATCATTTTAAATACAAGTTTTGTTTTTTAGCTTTACCAAAGTCCAACTTATCTATCTTTTTCTTATATGTACTATGCCTTTACTGCCATGATACAAGCTCTTGCCCTAATTGAAGTTCACAGGGATTACTTCCTATGTTGTCCTCTGAAATTTTATAGTTTTTCCTCCTACATTTAGGTATAAGAGCCTTTATTACATAATATTATGTATGGTGTGAGATACGGTTCCTAACCCTCAAGTTTGTTTTCCTTTGTCGTTGTGTGTGTGTTGTTTGTTGCTTTGCATATTGATAACCGTTTGTCCCAGAACTATTTATTGAAAAATATATCCTTTACTTATAGAATTATTAATTTGTAGATTAATAATTGGCTTTCTATTGAAAATCTAGTAACTGTAATGAAAGGGTTTATTTCAGACTTCTCAATTCTATGTCTCTGATCTATAAATATATCCTGTCCTTAGTCTAATGCCGCATTGTTTTTATTACTATAGCTTTTTAGTCAGTTGAAATCAGATGGTCTATGTCCTCTGCATTTTTTTCTTCATTTTCTAATTATTTAGCCAGTCCTTGAGTTTCCATATAAGTTTTGTGATGAGATAATCAATTTTTACATAAAAGTGACCTACCTGGATTTTGAGAGGGACTGTACTGAATTTTCAGATCAGTCTGGAGAGAATTGACACCTTCCTGTTTCGTATTCCAACGTGTGAGTATGACATCCTTTCACTCACATTTTTCTTGTTCTCTCTGTGTTTTGTAGTTTTCAGTGTACTAGCCTTCCCATCTTCTGTTAAATTATTTCCTAGTATTTTATCTTTCGTCACTTTTTGGTAATGGGAGTCATATTCTCAATTTAATTTTCAGTTTTTATGTTGCTAAAATGAAGATATAAAATTAATTTTTGAAATACTGATCTTGTATCTTGAGATCTCTTAAAACCCATTGATTAGTTTGGGTTCTGCGTTTGTGTATGTGTTCCTTAGGTTCTTCCACACAATGGATCACGTAATCTGTGAATAAAAAAGTTTTGTTTCAAGGCACCTTGAAACAAAAGGTCAGTTGAGCGGTCTGACTTCTGCTCAGGTCATGATCTTGTGGTTCATGAGTTCAAGCCCTACATCGGTCCCGCTGCTGTCAGCCTGGAGCCCACTTCAGATCCTCTGTCCCTCTCTCCCTGCCCCTCCCCTACTTGTGCTCTCTCTCAAAAATAAAAAAAATTAAGAATTATAAAAAATGTTTTGTTTCTTCTTTTCTAATCTGTATATTTATAATTTCTTTTTAAAAATGTTAATTCTTGAGTTCAGTATTGAACAAAAGTTGTGAAAGTGAACATCCTTGCTTTGTTCATGACATTCAGGCCTTCACTATTAAATACAATGCTAATTGCAGAATTTTTATAGAGTCCTTTGTCAGACAGGAAAAGTCCTCCATATTCCTACTGCACTGAGTACCTTAAAAATTATGAATGGATATAAGATTTTGTCATTTTTTTTGCACCAATTGAGATATTCTCGTGGCTTCTGTTCATTGATCTTTTCATATGGTAAATTACATTAATTGTTTTTGGATGTTAAACAAATCTAGCAAGGCTGCTATACATTTCTGGATATATTTTGTAAGATGCTGAATTTGGTTTACTAAGACTTGGTTAAGTGTTTTTAGTCCTTTTTATGAGGGATATTAATCTGTCCTATTTTTTTTTTCTTTTTATGTCTTTATCTAACTTTGGTATCACTGTTATTGACCTCATAGAATGAATTAGCAAGTGTTAGTTTCTTCTGTATTTTCTGGGACAATTTGTGTCATATTAGTAGTATTTTTTTATATGATGATAGAATTAATCTATGAAGTCATCTACACCTTGGGTTTTCTTTGTGGAAAGGTTTTTAATTATTGATTTAATTTCTTCGCTAGCTATAGCCCACTCAGATTTTCTATTTCTTGTTTAGTCAGCTTTGATATTTGTGTATTTCTAGGAATTTATTTTATTTACATTGTTTAATATCTTGACATAAAGTTGTAATATTCCTCTATAATCTTTTTCATTTCTGGAGAGCCATAGGAATGTCCCTTCTCTATTCCTGATTTGGGTAATTTGTATATTGTCTTTTTATTTTATAGTTATCCTACATAAAATTTATGAGTTGTCAGTTTTTTCAAAGAATCATCTTTTAGATTCATAAATTTTTCTCTGTTTTTCTGGAGTGTTTTATTGCCTTTTACTCTGATTTTTATAATTTCCTTTCTTCTACTTGATTTGGATTTAATTTTCCCTATTTGTTAAAGTTTCATGAAGAAGTTTAGATTATTGATTTCAGACATAGCTCCTCTAGTGAAAATATTTATATCTCTAAATTTCCCTCTAAATATTACTTTGGGTGCATTTCATCTGTTTCAATGTTGTGTTTTGTTTTTCTTTATTTCAAAATATTTCCTAATTGCTATTTTATTTTTTCTTTAACTCGCAGGTTATTTAAAAGTATATTGCTTAATTTTCACACATTTGGTGATTCTCAAATTTCTCCTCATCATTGAATTCCAATTTAATCTTGCTGTGGTCAGGTGACATATTTTGTATGATTAAAATCCTTTAAAATGTATTGAGGTTTGTTTTATGACCCAGCATATGGTTCATCCTGGAGAATGTTTCATGTGTGTTTTGAAAGAATGTGTATTCTTCTATTTCTGGAGTGTTCTAGAAGTGTCAGTGAGGTTGGCTTGTCATGTTGTTCAAGTCTTCTATTTCCCTTTTTGTTTGCCTTCAGTTTAATTAACTCATCGGTTATGAAGAGTGTACTCGATTAACTGACCCTTTAGTCATTATGAAATGCCTCTCTTTGTGATAATATTTTTTTGATATTACTATAGCCATTCCAGATGTCTTATGGTTACTGTTGCACGATGTATCTATTCCACCCTTTTACTTTCAACCTATTCATATCTTTGGATCTAAAGAATATCTCTCATAGAAAGAATATAGCTGGATCTTGCTTTTTATTCACTGTGGAAATCTGGATTTAGTCTATTTATGGTTAATATTGGATTTATGTCTGTCATTTTGCTATTTCATTTCTATGTGCCTCATTTTTTTCTAGTTTCTCTGTTCCTTCTTTACTCTTTTGGGAAAATAAATGTTTTAGTGTACTATTTTATTCTGTAGATTTAAATAACTATTTTAAAAATGATTTTGTGTTTGCTCTATAGATTCCAATATCATCTTATCACATTTACTTAAGACTAATACTAATTTAATTATGGTAAAATTTAGAAATTTTTCCCTAATACAGCTTCATTTCTTTTCCTTTCCTTTGTGCTATTACTGTGATATGACTTACATGACAGTATATATAATAATAGAACTATAATATAGTATAATCAATATGGCCACATGTTATATCACTGTATATAAATATATACTGATATATATTCCCTATATATCAGTGTATTACATGTAACTATATTCATGTGAATTTATGTAATAAACGCAATAACAGTGTCATAATCATTCCTTTATACAATCCGTCTTTTAAAGAGGAGAATGAATCCAGAACTTGCTTTAGTACGTCTTGTAATAAAAATCTGATACCAACAACATATGGTCTTTGTTTAGTTGAGAATATTTGCCTTCAGTTTTGAAGGATACTTTTACTCAACAACTAATTCCTCTTTGATATTTTTTAAATTTCTTTTTCTTTAAGCACTTTGCATGTATAATCCTTCTGGTCTCTGATCTCCTTTGCCTGTGATGGGAAACCAGCCATTAATCATACTGTTGTTCCCCTGCATGTGACAAATTGTTTTTCTCATGTTGTTTTCCAGATTTTCTCCTTGTGCACATTTCTATAGTTTGTACGAGTAGGAATGGAATGGCTAGGTTTTCAATTCAACTTTGATACTCCAGTTTTCCAAAGAAGTTGTGCAAAATTAAGCTCTCATCCCGGTAACCTTACTTAATCAGAATCTCCCATCCATATTGGGTCATGGTCAATATTAGGTGCTGGGATTCCAGTTATCATAACGGCCCAGGATTCCTATGTGGCTGTAAGATAATGAATTCAGTTCACATCTTCATGGCTAGATACCAAGGAAGAGTTTTATTGAGATTCTTAAGTGATCTGAGCCCTGAGCTAGGCCCTGAGGTCATGGGAGGAAGAAACACGTTGACCTGCTAACACAGAGCCACACTAACCTCTTTGAGTTCACACTAATGGCCACCTGTCTCTAGTCTATTCTGATATTCTGACCCTTGTCCTCATCATTCTTCTGGTGTCCCTAGTCAGCATGCTGGGGTGGCTTTCAGTTATTATATGGTTTTGGGGGAAAAAAGCCTTCAAGTATAGTTCTATGAGGAGAGGGAGTAATGTTTCGATCACTGTTTGTCCATGGGGACAGAGGAATGAGACAGTGATAACTCCTGTCCTGAAGTTTGGAAGGCTTGAGGATTATACTATATAATACATATATTATTCTACATATCCTATATAACATATATGTTCTACATATTCTATATTCTATATATTTTATATAATGTATCTATATACACATGCACATTTTAAGTCCCTTGAATTTAGTTTCCCAAGTATGTTAAAAATATGTTTTTAGGGGCGCCTGGGTGGCGCAGTCGGTTAAGCGTCCGACTTCAGCCAGGTCACGATCTCGCGGTCCGTGAGTTCGAGCCCTGCGTCGGGCTCTGGGCTGATGGCTCAGAGCCTGGAGCCTGTTTCCGATTCTGTGTCTCCTTCTCTCTCTCTCTGCCCCTCCCCCGTTCATGCTCTGTCTCTCTCTGTCCCAAAAATAAATAAACGTTGAAAAAAAAAATTAAAAAAAAAATATGTTTTTACATTTTGAGATACTATGTCCCCAGTGTCGCTGAGAGAGGAAACTACTGTAAATTTTCGATTTTAAGAAAAGACAAGAACAAAACTTCTGTCCCTGTCTCAGTTGCACATTGTTCTTTGGCTTTATTGTCACTGAAAATAAGGTTTATTTGTAAATTCCACCCGTGTCTGCAGTTGTCCTTTCTTTCACACAAAAATGTGCTTCAGATGTCTTTCCGTAAACGCACCAGGCGATGCAGGTAATTCTGGAAGAGCAGGAAGACCACTGGGTGTCCCGTAGCAGAGGGTGTGGGCTCTTTCCACACAAGCCACTGCTCCTCCCCTACTCCCCAATGACGGAAACTGAAGGATGCAGAAAATCGAGCCTGGAATAAACTGATGAAAGATGCTTCGCACACTTTCAGCTGATTGTCTTGGAGTCTGAATCACTTCTCTTTCAGGTGAAGAGTGTGGAAGACGGGACAGAGAGCTGTCAGGAAAGTCATGTGTTATCACCACGCAAGGGGGTTTATTCCGTACTAAGGACTGAATTAGGTACATTCCATGTCTTCTCGTTCCATCCTATGAAGTGGGTATTCTTGTCCCCATTTGCAGATGAATAAACAATGAGTCAGAGGGGGCTGTGTAACTGGACTTTGGTCACACAACTACTGATCCCACCCCAGGTCTGTCTGATCCCGATGCCCCGGCTCTGTCAGTGGCATCTTCTGCTTCCATGATGCACCGTTCCACATTTTCCTGCACCCACCATGAGGCCTCTGGGCAGAACTCAGAAACCTGTTGCTGCTTGGGACAGACACCTCGGGAGAACAATTGACATCACAGAAGCCAGGTTGATCCATGATGTAATCTTCAAACATGGGGAAACTCAAAGCAGTTCTGTACTGCCGAGAACCAAGAGAAGGAGGTCAAAGTGACTTTTTAGGCTCACTACATATGTATATGGCTGTAATGTCCCTTTGACACAAAAGTGCTCAAGTGTGAGTCTCAATCTAGGAGCTGAGACCTTCTCCACTCTAAGGAAAAATTTCCCCATCGCGCCCACGTGCCACCAGTGCCATGATCCCTTCTTTTTAAAAATTTTTTTAACGTTTATTTTTGAGACAGAGAGACAAATCAAGAGAGGAGGAGAGGCAGAGAGAGAAAGAGACACAGAATCGGAAGCAGACTCTAGGCTCTGAGCTGTCAGCCCAGAGCCCTATTCGGGTTTCAAACTCACGAACCATGAGATCATGGGCTGAGCCCAAGTCAGATGCTTAACGGGCTGAGCCAACCAGGCGCCCCACAGTGATCCCTTCTACAGAGAGGACAGAGTCTGCTCGCTGCCCCCCTTTCCCTCACTGTGTTAGTAATGTGCTGCCACTCTCAGGCTGAGCTCTCAGCTCTCTCTGTTTGCCAAACACCCTTCCTTCGTGTCTCACCTGGCTCCCTATGTGGCAGATGTTTTCATTGTCACTTCTAGCATGAGCTTGGGGACTTTTCTTGTCCGCCCTCTGCCCCATACGTCACACAGTTCATGTGTGCCCAAAGAGCCATTATTTCTCCCAGGACTTGGCTCAGGTCTCAGATTCACTGTGCTTTCCTCCGGAAGCTTTCAGAATTAAACCTGCAGTTGCCAAATACTGAATTTCGTCAACTGAATGGAATAATGGGACAAATATGAATACTGTCATTTAGTGTAAGCTTTTTGTCCTCCACAACCCGATGAAGGAGTTGATGATTAATTGCTTCCATGAGTCCATTTCTTTTAAAGTTACACAATCATAGGTAGACAGGATTAACTTGTGGTAGAGGGTGAGACAATCATAGAGAAGTAACAATACTAATCAAAATGACATTCAACAGGATAACACAAGTTTGCTGAGAAGGATAGCCTGTGCTAATTTTGTATTGTTGTCAAAATGAAATTTGAACTTACAAGCCTAAAATGCAAGGAGTTTCTTCACACTCAACAACCAGTATCAGTTGATTTTTCCTATGTAACAAGTGGCCTCAACTCTTAATAGCTTAAAATAATCATTAGTCACTAGTTTATGATTCTGTGGGTGGACACCTTGAATTGGACACCCGTGGGTGATTTTCTCACATCTCACCTGGAGTCAGTGTGTCGGGGGCTGGACGTCCAGGATGGGCTCCCATGCATTGCTGTCCACCGGGCTCCCAGGTTCTGCTCCGTGGAACTTTGCAACAGGCTGGTTCAGGCTTATTCACATCAGGCCACCAGTTCCCAGTGCAGTGAGAAGACAGAAGGCCCAATGCACCAGCATGGTTGAAGGCTCTGCTTGAGTCACAGTTCCTAATGCCTCATGGACCCCATCTGTCATAGGCCCAACCCACATTCAAGGGGTGGAGACGTAGGTGCAAGTCTTGGCCTGGATGGCTGAGAGGACTGTGTGATGGGCCACATGTCCCCACACTTCCCATCTACTCCTCCTTGAAGTCCTCCTCAGGCAAGGGGGTACAGTATCATGCTCCTTGGTTTTGCACATTTTGACTGGTTGTCTTATGCATTCATTCAATAAATACTCACTGAGTACCTTTTCTGTGTCGGCATAGTTTCAGGTGCTGAAGATACGAAGACAGAGATGTCAAAGGACTGCACTGAATCTTAAGAGAGAGACCATGACTCCCTGAACCACGGGAATCTACCCCAAAAACCAAGAGCACACTTTACACACTGTATGTTAGCCAATTTGACAATAAAGTATATTAAAGAAAGAAGGAAACAAAGAAAGAAAGAAGAGAGAAAGAGAGAAAGAAAGAAAGAAGACAGAAGGAGAGAAAGAGAGAAAGAAAAAAAGAAAGAAGAAAGAAAGAATGAAAGAAAGAAAGAAGAAAGAAAGAGAAAGAAAAAGAAAGAAAAAGAAAAAGAGAGAGAAAAAAGAAAGAAGAAAGAAGAAAGAACAAACAAATGAAGAAAAAAAGGAAGAAAGAAAAAGAAAGGAAAGAAAGAAAGAAAGAAAGAAAGAGAAATTTGCCTAGAAAACTTGGCATTTTCTACTATAAACATATTCTATCTAAATGTGAGTTCTCAATTTTGTGAGATCCATAATAGTTACTTCAAAATTTTAACCCAGTTCTTGTTTTATTTGATTTCATGGATTTTGTTATGAATTATCAATTTCCAATCGGAAAGAGGTATATAATACATTGAATAAATATGTGAATATAAAAAAAAAGAGAACGATCAAGAGAACCACTAGTGCAAGAAGTGATGTTGGTAATAAAGGCAAGTATTTCCAGTGGGTGGGTTTTAGAAATAGCAAGAGGAGATTCGACCTGGGTCTCGGAGGATGAGAAAGTCACAGGTCAAATAGGAAGGGAAAGCCTTCCATCAGCACTGCAGGTCAAGAAATAGCCGTGGCCCAGCACCTGCAGGTTCCCGGTGTTGCTGGAAGGTTGGGCAACACAGAGGTGCCTCCCTGTCCTGTAAGGACGTGGCAGTAATCGATTCACAGAGTCATGAGACCTGAGCAGGGAGGAAATTTCAGGTCTAACTTCTGATTCCTAGAAAATAACATTGCGATCTGGACGGTGAGGATCTTGCCTAAGGTCCCACGACCCCTGGGATATTTGCTGTTACCTTTGTGCTCAGGCTCTTTTCTACTTTGTTAGGTCAACCACGGGGGAGTAGCGCAGTTGGCAACACTAACGTGTTGTGCTGAAAACTGTATTTTAGAAAAATTAGCTGCGTCTCAAGGGAACCTTATTTAATACTTATGATTTACTTGTGATTGTTCCAACCAGATGTGCCAGCTTAGGATCCTTGAATGCCTGTGTTCATACACACACATGCATACACACATATGCACACCCGTACATACTTAAGTACGAGCGTGTGTCCCTGCACATGCATACATGTGCACGCATACATACATACAAACCTACACACATGCATTCACACGTATGTGCATACAAACACACATGCATGTGCACACACACACAATTGGTTCTAGTAACAGATTTGGAGAATTCTAAAAAGCCTTCCCTGTTTCTGTATCTGCATTTACCCCTGGACTTGATGCTGTGTCTCTCACAGGTCAAAAATGAGCCGACCTGAGAAAGAGGATTTGACTAATGTTTTAAATACAGACTATCTGCTACCTTAGTGTTACCAGGATTTTATAAAAAGCACTGCTACGTAACAATGCTCAATAAAAGCTATTTCTTAAAGTGTGGTGTTTTGACTGTAATTCCCCCAACTAGCTGAAAGTAGGGACCAAATGGTATGAGTTTTAGGGTCAAGTTAACTCTGGGATGGTGGGGTGGGTGTCGCACGTGAGGCGTGCGGAGAAGAATGAAGGAATGGCCCGACAACTTTGGCCGTCGAACCCAGAATCGAGGGCGGCCAGGTTGCTGGAATTCCACAGTGAGGTTGGGGAGGGGGGTGAAATGGTACCTCCTCTCATGAAGGGATGGATGGAATGTGACGTATTAATTGAAGAGATGATTGAACCAGCCTGATGGGAAGACCAGAGCTTCACCCTGCTGCCGACATCCCACGGGACGACGAGCCAGGAAGCCCATTACGCCATTCTCCAGTTCTGGCCATTAACTGTCCCCCTGCGTCTTCGACTTTGATTATCTGAGAACATGCACCCCCATCCATTGTCTCGTATGCTCTCTGTGTTCCAAATGAATTTTCTGCTAATGAGCTCCAACTTGTAATACCAATGAATAGCGTTATGTGGTTTTCTGTGACAATTTTAGAGTCAACTTCGTGTTTTGAAATTAAAAAAAAAAGTCCACTTGCAAAACGAAGACACACTGACTAACTAAAGTGAAGTCGTGAATTGAGACACACATAGTGAATATGTGTAGTTGGTTTTTTGAGGTTGAATTATGCAAATTGGCTGCCCGCGCTCTGTGCTTCACATCACGCTGGGACGACCTGGCATCGTCTCAAAAACATCACAATTTGTAACCAACGGGCATTTACCTCTTCTATTAACTCTTTAAATGCACTTGCACATGTTCCTAGAGATCTAACAGGGGGTCACTAATAAAATAAATAGCCCCACCTCATATTACCTAATCTTAAAGAACCTAAGCGTGTTTTGAAGATGTTTGATTCTTCACTTTATTTTCAGGACTCCTTGGTTGAAGCGTCCTTTCTGTGAAACTATCCAAGTCTTCTGAATCTGGATACTACTTGCATATTTTAGGTGGCGAGAATATACTTTTGGTGTCACTGTGTAATGTTACATGCTCTTTTCTCACTGCCATGAGTTCGTGAAAACACGTGGGTAGACAGACCGTAGGTCAGACCAGGTCCCTGAGCGACTGTACTGAGCAGGGGCTGTCCTGCTGGCTTGTGCTTGGCGAGCAGCATCACCGAGAAACACACTGTGTTTAAGTGACTGGGATTTTAAGGCTGGCTGTTACTGTAGTCCATTCAGAGCGATCATTCGCTGTGGCACGCACAGGACAGGCAAGGTGGACTTCTGCCGTCCTGCCAAAAGTAGGGATCACGACGCCTTCCATTCTTAAAAGCGGCTTGGTTCGGATGACCATTTCAAGCGAAACTGAGTCTATCAGGACAAAAACAACTTCCTAACTCTTAGAGGAAACAGAACAAAGGAATAGTGCTCAATAAATTCAAATGAAGCATGAGAGAGAGAGAGAGAGAGAGAGAGAGAGAGAGAGAGACAAAAGGAAGAAACATATAAAAAATAGTAGGAACAAGTCTAAATAAATCATCAAATATAATTAGTACAAATGGACTAAGAACTCTAATTAAAATTCTAATATTATCGAACTGGATTAAGCAGAAACAAAATGCGTAAGCCTTTCTAAGATACAATTAAAAACATAAGGAAACAAAAGGTAGAAAACAGAAAGACGAAAAAAGATATGGCAGGAAAATAGTAACCAAACACTGTCCCAGTTATATTAAGGTGAAAGGCATATAGACGCAAAGGGACACTACGTATAGATACAAGAGTCACTTGGGAAAAAAGATACAACAAATATAAATTTGTACAAACCCAACAGTAGAGTTAAAATACATAAGTCAAAAGTTGATTTGCACAGCTAGGAATTTACCCACAGAAAACTAATTCAAAGGGATACATGCACCCCAATGTTTCCAGCTGCATTACCAACAATAGCCACATTATGGAAGCAGCCCAAATGTCCACTGACTGTTGACTGCATAAAGAAGATGTGGTGACTATATCAGCGGAATATTAGTCAGCCATCAAAAGAATGAAATCCTGCCGTTTGCAATGACATGGATGGAGCTAGAGAGTGTTACATTAAGTGAAAGGAGCCAGAGAAAGACAAATACCGTATGATTTCACTCATATGTGGAATTTAAGAAACACAACCAACAAGAAAAGTGAGGGACAGAGAAAGAGGCAAACCAAGAAACAGACCCTTAACCCTAGAGAATAAACTGATGGTTGGTGGGGGGAAATAGGTGACAGGGACAAGAGAGTGCACTTGGGATGAGCACCGGGTGATGTACGGAAGTGCTGAATCACTGTACTGCACCCCTGAAACTGATATTACACTGTATGTTAACTAACCGGAATTTAAATAAAACGTTTAAAACATCGATTTGATTATAAAGGGACATCCACAATCATAAAAGTTTTAAACACAGATCTTAAATATCAGAATATTAGAATAGCATATTTAATAAGCCTGATCTAAAATACTCTTTCCAAGGACTCCTGGGTGGCTCAGTCGGTGAAGCGTCCAACTTCGGCTCAGGTCACGATCTCGCGGTCGGTGAGTTCGAGCCCGGCATCGGGCTCTGGGCTGACAGCTCAGAGCCTGGAGCCTGTTTGAAGATTCTGCGTCTCCCTCTCTCTGTGGCCCTTCCCCGTTCATGCTCTGTCTCTCTCTGTCTCAAAAATAAACAAACGTTAAAAAAAAAAATAAAAAAAATACTCCATCCAAAAATAACAGAATACAAATTATTTTCTTTTTTTATTTTAAATTTTTAAATGTTTGTTTTTGAGAAAGAAACAGAATGCCAACAGGGGAGGGGCAGAGAGAGAGGGAGACACAGAATCCAAAGCAGACTCCAGGCTCCAAGCTGTCAGCACAGAGCCCAACGCAGGGCTCAAACTCACAATCTGTGAGATCATGACCTGAGCTGAAGTCAGACCGCTCAGTCAGATGAAGTCAGACTGAACCCCCCAGGCACCCCTAAAATACAAATTATTTTCAAGCACACTGGTAATGTCAAACAAACATGTAATTCAAAATCCAACATTAAGGTGATGTGACCACACACTGGCTCATGGCACAAATCCTGACAAGTTTCAAAGGACTGTATGATGCAGGATACATTTTCTGACCATCATGAAGTCAAGTTAAAAATCAAAAGCGATCTATAACTATATATAGAAAGCTTATGTGTGAAAAAACCCACATACTTGGAAATTAAGGAAAACATTTTAATTCAGTCAGCCCTCAGTTCTTTTTCAGGAGGAATCATTCTACAAATAATGTGGATTTGGTGTGTACATGGGGGGTGGGCGGTGAGCTCTGGCACTCTCTGCGTCGCCATGTTGGACTGGAACCAAAACCACTGCTAAATAACTCACGGCGCAGAGAGAGAATCGCTGTGGACCTAGAAAGTATTGAACGCTGAGTGAGTAATTTTGGCAGACGGTCACTGTCACAGCACTCTCCATGTGCAAGCAGTGTTCTTAGACTTGTGCAGCTATTAAATCACTTAATTTTAATGATAACCAGATGACGTAATAACTCCATCGTACTGAGATATAGAGTGGTTACAGAATCTGTAAATCAGAAATACATATACTGGAAGAGATCATAGACCCTGTGTAAATGAATGCATGCCACTAAAAATCTAATAAGGGGTGCAAAACTAAACTACTTGATTCGTCTCAGAACCATAAAAGCACAGAAATTAGTAGATACATATTGTCCCAGAAAGAAAAATTTGGGCATGGATGGTTTGAACACCAAGTTCTGTGAAACAGTCAAGAAAAAATAATTTCAACGTTACGCACTCTCAAAGTAAAAATAAAAAAAATAAAACAAAATAAAATAAAGAAGAAAAGATGAAACAGTCCTCTCCCATTCACTTTATGGGGTTAGTTTAACCTCGAAACCAAAAAGAGAGGTAACGCAGAAGACTATAGGCCCAATTCACTCGTATACATAGATGCCAAAATCACGGAGCATGATCCAACCAAACACAAGAAATACAAAAATCATACATCATGCCAAATTGTTTATCCCAGCAATCAGTCTTGTTTAACATTAGAAGAGTCAATGACATTAATTCATGGAAGAAGTCATAGAATCTCAACAGATGTCCAAGACTGCATTAAGAAATGCATCTTTTTATTGTACATAATCTATAATAAATATAAATACACAATAGTGTAAATATGTTCTACATTATAATTTGTTAGAACATCTTGTATATTGTAATATATGCTATAACATATATGCATTTGTATGTATTAAAAGTATATTATAATTATATATATAAATTAAAGTGATATTAAATTTCTTACATGTCTGCGGTAGAGAGAATAATGCCCCCCTGCTGCCAGGATGCCCACTCTTAACTCCCAGACTCTGCGAATGCTACCCTACATGGGCAAAGGCACTTGAGCAGGCAGGACTAAATTAAGCACCTTGAGACAGAGAGCTTATCCCGGCTTTACCTGGTGGGCCAGGTCCGGTCATACTCATCCTAAAAAAGGAGACTTTCCAGGTGCCGTCAGAGGAGACACAGACAAGGATGCACATTTGGAGAAAGAACAGAGACAGCAGTGACAGAGGACCGGGGCTCAGCCCTGCAGGCTTTGGAGATGGGGGCAGGGGCCCTGAGCCAGAGAATGTGGGCAGAAACCCGAGGAGCCATCTGCCTGCGCCCCCAGATAGGAAGACCCCCCGTCAGACTTCTAACTGACAGAACTGTTAGATGATAAATTCGTGTTGTTTTGGGGCCACTAAACTTGTGGCAGTTTGTGACAGCAGCAATAGCATTTATTTAATTACCAGTGAGCCTCAGGATTTTTTTGTAATTTCTGATGCTTACGTTTTCTCTTTTGCACGTTACCTCTTTATTTCCTTTGCCTAATTTTTGTTAAAAAAAATTACTGCGGCCTCTCGATATTAACACTTTATTTCATATCGGTACGTACTAACTCTTGTCTGTCACGTTACTTTGGCAATATACTATCTATCTTTTATCATTGATGACAGTAGTATTTTTCTCTGGACTTTTAACAGTTTTTAGATCGAAATCAGTTGAACAGCTTCCTTGTTTCTGATTTTGAAGTCATGTTTAATAATAAAGGTTTACCCAAAAATGAAATAAATATTTATGTATGTTTTCTGTCAGAACATGACTGTCTTTTCATTTTGGATTTAAATTTTTAATTTGAATGTTAATTTTAAAATTGGTAGTGTGGCATCCATTAATATTCATTTTTTCCAAACAATAAGCCCATCTTTTAAATACGATCTTTTTTAAAATTTTTTTTAACATTTATTCATTTTTGAGAGTGAGGGAGACAGAGCATGAGCAGGGGAGGGGCAGAGAGAGAGGGAGACACAGAATCAGAAGCAGGCTCCAGGCTCTGAGCCATCATCAGCCCAGAGCCCGACGCGGGGCTTGAACTCACGGACCGCGAGATCGTGACCTGAGCCGAAGTAGGATGCTCAACCGACCGAGCCACCCAGGCGCCCCTTAAATACGATCTTTTTAATAATCCCTCTTATTCTTACCAATTTGTAACTTCAAGTTTATCACATCCTAAATTCTTTTTACTATTTCTGATTTGTTTCATTTTGTTCTATTGACATATCAGTCAGTCCTCAGGCTAATGTATGTGGTTTACATTATTTTAACTTTATATTACATGTTTTGGTCTGTTATTGCAAATTCTCCCTCATTAGTCTTTTTTTAATGTTTATTTATTTATTTTGAGAGAGTGAGAGAGAGAAAGGGAGTGTGTGCAAGCAGGGGAGGGGCAGAGATGGGAGAAGAGAATCCCAAGCAGGCTCCACGCTGTCAGCACAGAGCCTGGTGCGGGACTTGAACTCACGAACCGTGAGATCGTGACCTGAGGCGAAATCCAGAGTCGGGCACTTAACCGACTGAGCCACCCAGGTGGTCCCTTCCTCATTTGTCTTGTTTTCAAAAATATTCCTGGTAATTTTCGAGTACGTACTTGTAGGTGAACCCGAGGGCCGTTTGTGAGGTTAAAAACACTGTCGGAATTTAGGTTGAAGTTACATTAAATGTAGCGTAATTTAGGCTCTCTGCCCCCTGTCCAGCCTGTGCGCACACCTTCCGGTGTCCGGGGCACCAGCGAACCCCCCAGACCCTCTGCCCCCGGGAGCCGGGGACCAACCCCTGGTCACAGCTGCACACTGGCTCCTATTTCCAGTTAGAAACACTTTTCCTCGCTTTTCTGTTTTTCTACCATTCGCTTCCTTTTTCTTCCTCTTGTGAACCTTCCTTTCCAGGTGGCGGCTGGGCTGACAGGTGGCCTCCTCATCCCGGAGGACTGAGCTGGGGGAGGCTGGAGCCCAGGGAGGGCTCAGGTATCAGCGGGGTGAGAAGCAGGAGAGCCGGAGTGGGAGGCGGCACAAGTGAGCCAGTGTGGATGGGTACTCAGCCAGGTGATGGGGGCTCAGTATCCCCAGGCTCACACTGGCTTTCAGGGTGCCCCACATCTAAGCCTGGGCACCCCCTGACCTGCGGGTGGCAGCCATTAGTGCCAACAGCTGGCCGGGGCAGGGGGCAAGGACCGACGACACAGGCCTCTAGGGGCACAGGTACCCACGGCACTGATCGGGCCCCCTGTCCCCACGCTCTGCTCTCTTTCACACTTTATGATTGTTGAGGGAGTCTTAGTGACAAGGCCCCAAGGGCCCCAGAAGCCAAAGGCCACCCATCCTGCTTGCTCTTTCGCCAGCCATCACTGTGGCACAGACAAGGCGCATAAACATCACGCTGCACGGCAAAGATGCCGAAGAAGGAAAGGAAGGAAGCTTCTCCTCCTCCAGATGAAGGCTCACACCCGCTCCGTGCCACCACAGTCCTGCACAGCAGACGCCCGAGTGCAGTGGCCTCGTTTACCAAGGCGGTTCCAAGTAGGAGGACAGGTTATGAGCCCCGAGAGAAAGATGGAACAGAACCCTCAGCATGAAGAACAGAGGGGATGAGACCGCGAGACCCGCCCACATTTCCGTGGGAAAGTGAAGCAGCCACACGGCTCAGAAAACAAAATATTTGGGTCCCTGTAACTAGCACGTGGCACATGTGGAAGATATAATCTACGGTCGGTTCTTATCTTTAGAAACAAAAACACTCAAGAGTATTATTACACGGGCATCGTTTGTTACTCTAACGGTCTTCCCACCCAGTGGCCGTGAGCTAGATGACCCGGGTTCTGTAGATATTGGGTCATTCTACTCACCCCCTGAGAAGTGACAAGGCACAGACCAACTTCCTGGGACTGGCCCGTAACTTTCCCAGGAAATGGTGTGAAACTTACAGGAAAGGTGTTTGGAATCCAACGGGAATTGCTGGGGAACCGGGAGAAAGGAGTCTACAAAACCCTCCTCCTGGCTGCCTTCCTCGAGCTGCATTGCCCAGGGAACGATTAAAAGTCAAAAACAAATCCTTGGGCGATCCTTGGGCATAAACGATTATTTCCTTTCACATCTGGGGCCATAGCACATACCCGATCTTCAAGTCTGCCTCTCGAGGACACCGCCTGGGACAGGGGAAGGCCAAGCCAACCCTGCTCTGTGTCCTGCTTCGGGTGACACTGCACAGCGGGGGGGAGGGGGGGAGGCGGGCCCAGGAGGTGTCCCAGGGGACCCCTGCTGCCTCTTCCCATTCCTGCCTGTGACCCAGCGGCAGCCCACAGAGCCTCGCCACAGATCCCCACACCCAGATACACATGGTTTCAGCATCCGACCCGTTGCATATCAGTCAAATGACTAAGATTTTTAAAAATAGCTTTAGTGAATCTACACCCATCAAAACTATACAAAGTATATTTTAAAAAATCCCCTTTCTGAAGCCTTTAAAAAAATTCAGGGGATGTCCATGGTTTTAGAAATCCTCTGTTAGTCTCTCTTAGGAACACGCGCCCGGGAAAAATGTGACCCTGGGCTCACGGGGACTGAGTGCGGCCGTGTTCTGGCTCCAAGCCACACCTGTCACGCACTCTGTCTCAGTGGCAGCTGCGTGAGGTCACCACCGTCCCTATCCGCATTTCACGGATGAAAAAATCAAGGCTCCGAGAGATGAACTTCCCAATGTGGTAAAACTGGGAAACGGAGAAGCCATGATGTAAAGACAGGTCTGTTTGACTCAAAAGCGTGTGTGATAACTTTGGCCTCCACCGGTGAGGGCCTCGTGGCGGGTACCATCCACGTGAAGGCTGTGGCCAGGAGAAGCGTGCTGGTGAGTGGTGCCTCCTGTGGCCTTCTCAGACCCTCTCCCTGTGCACAGAAACGGCTTCCTGCTGCTGTTGCAATCTTCTTGAGCTGACTGACAAGTCCACAGTTCGCATGTTCAAAGCACACTTCGAATTTTCCAAAGTGCGAAAAGAACTATAGACTTTTAAGCCTTTAAGTTAATGAAATCATGGGGAGGTTGCCGAGGCAGATGCTGTCACGAGACATGTTGCAAAGCTGCACAGGAATTAGAAGGCGTGAAACGTCTACGAAAGAAAACATGATGATGGGTGTGGTACTTGTTTGTGTAAAGCGCGATTCATAAGATCTTATGTGTAGAAACTAGTCATAAAAATAAGATGTTAGGGGCGCCTGGGTGGCTCAGTCGGTTAAGTGTCCGACTTCGGCTCAGGTCATGAACGCTCAGTCTGTGAGTTCGAGCCCCGCGTCGGGCTCTGTGCTGACCGCTCAGAGCCTGGAGCCTGTTTCAGATTCTGTGTCTCCCTCTCTCTGACCCTCCCCTGTTCATGCTCTGTCTCTCCCTGTCTCAAAAATAAATAAAACGTTAAAAAAATTAAAAAAAAAAAAAGATGTTAAAGAGTGATAAACGGTCCTTCTTGGTATTAAAAGTCCAATTCTTAAAGTTTTCATTTGCATAAAATGTTAGGTACAAGAAAGAGACAGAGGGGCGCCTGGGTGGCGCAGTCGGTTAAGCGTCCGACTTCAGCCAGGTCACGATCTCGCGGTCCGTGAGTTCGAGCCCCACGTCAGGCTCTGGGCTGATGGCTTTCGAGCCCCGCGTCGGGCTCTGGGCTGATGGCTCGGAGCCTGGAGCCTGTTTCCGATTCTGTGTCTCCCTCTCTCTCTGCCCCTCCCCCGTTCATGCTCTGTCTCTCTCTGTCCCAAAAAATAAATAAACGTTGAAAAAAAAAATTAAAAAAAAAAAAAAAAGAAAGAGACAGAGACAGAAACCATCTATGAGCAAACGCATAAAATACAAAATCTGGCAGATTAACACAGGAATAGAAATGAGATGTTTCTTAATCCTGGATGGATTGCTGATTTACTTTGAATCATCCTATCTGCTACTTTCCCGATTACTGCACATGCCAACGTTTTCAAACTTGGACACGCTCACAAACACGTTGAAAATGGTAGAAGGATCTTTCTGGAAGCCCAAAACTGAAGGGCGACTCCAGGTTCCTAAGACAGGTGCACCAGCCCACACAGCTCCTCCTGGGCATCCTCGGCTTGGACTTCGGGGCTTGCGGTGTGGGCTGCTGCTGTCGCAACTAAATCTGGTCTCTCGATGAGTGTGCTTGGGTCTCAGCAGGTGTAGTCCGGTCTGTCGTGGGTGTTGTTTACACAGGGGGAGAATAAAATACGATTTAAGAAATCGCATTCACATGGGGGCCCGTCAGCCACTCGTCCCCAAGAAGCCCTCTGTGAAGTCACTGTCCAGGGCCACCCTTGATTCGGGGGGCCAAATGCCTCCTTTCCGGTGAGCACTGGAGACGGGAGCAGAGCTGAGGCTCCCGGCAGGAGGTCCAGGGCGTCGGGGTGCCCGGCACCCACTCTACCTGTCCGTCCGCTGTGTCATTTTATTTTAAAGCCAGGTTGGATGTAGCACATTGAAACTCTCTTTAATCATTTTGTCCTAAAATCTGCCCGGTACCCTCCGCCCCTTTTCAGCAGGACTTTTGAGCGTTTTGATCTCCGGACTGCTCCGTATATTAGAAGCCTAATCCTGCATTGAAACGTATTTCTACATTTCATCAAACAGTTGGATTTAAATTTCCTGCGGCCTCAACAGCCGGTGGGATCCACACCCTTCCTCGATGCGGTAGGCGGGCCCTTTATTCCCTTTCTGCGAAATAAGTAAGAGTAAAAATGTTTGCTGACCACGATGATGCGTTTGCAAATACTCGACGGCTTAGCATCACAAACACTGAACATTCATGGCCCCGGCTTCCAAGCCGCCTAATTAAAGACGCGCTCCTTCCCGGCGCTGCGTTCACAGTCAGGAGAGGCCGCATTCGGATGAGCGGGCCCTTCCCCGCGCGGCTCTAATAGAGAGCTTAGCACCCTGGGCTGCTGTCTGTGCAGCTGGGCCGTCCAGGCCCCGCGCGGCTGCAGATTACGGTTATTCTCCCCACACGCCGCACGATTCTTCACGCTCTGGAAATATTTTGCTTATCAGTAAGAAGCAAAAAAAAAAAAAAAAAAAAATTTTGCTTGATCAGTAAGATCAACACCTCGCACCCCGGCCCAGGGAGACCCGGAGAACGAGGTCATCAATATTCAGATAGAGTCGGGCTCTCTCGGCACCCCACTATTAATTTGCCTCTAAAGCGAAGGCTTACTGTATACTTCTTAAGGTAAACATTCGACGAACACATTGCAGGCCTCACATGGGGTGGTGGGAGGGAGGCTGGGGGGGCTGGGCACTGACACGCAGCTGCTGTTTGGGGCTCTGAAATTTAAACCGCCTTGGAAAGGCCCTTCCTTCTACCTGCTGGAAGAATATGAAGGTTCAGCCCCTGAAAACAAATAAAAATAAACAGGGTGGCTCTTGGAAAGTAAACCTTCTTCTGCAAACCATGGGGCCCACTGAGTCCGCCCTTTGCCTCCCCCCCAACCCCCCAACCCACCGCAGAAACCCTTTGCCTTGTTGAGTCCTGCTCGTGGCCCCTCCCGCCCTGGCCTGGGAGTGTAGACCCGGCCTGGAGCCGCTCCCCACGGTAGCTCCCCGCCTTCCCAAGCCCTTGTCTCCTTCATCCCTGATGCTCCCATCAGCCCAGCTCTGGGCAAGCATGCAAATGCGCCATGTGACTTTGGAGGGTTGGCAATCAGGAGGAAGGGGCGTCTCCAGACTGGGGACTCGAGTCAGCTGGTCCATGCAGGTGCCCAGAATGGGAAGAGGAGATTTTTATAAACACTGTGTCTTTGCCTCCTCTGTATGCTGAAGGATGGGTTTGCTCCCCAGGCTGGAGGGCCCAGAGCAACCCTACTCCCCCCTGCACACCCCTCACAGCCAGGACCCAGGGACGCCCATCACCTACTGATGGCCCTGAGCTCTCTCCTGGGGATGCTGGTTCTGAATGACACTGTCCGTAGGGAGACCCGGCTAACATTGAGTTTGTCATTTGTCTCTTGGAAGCCAAGTGCAGGCCTGGTTTTCCCACCAGCATGCCCATAACTTGTGGCTTATTTGAATTTTCTAAAAGACGTTCATGAGGTTGTCACATGCGTGAATTTGTTTTTATCTTGATACGGCTTACATTTTCAAAACAGTCTGAAAATTAAATTATCTTAACTGCACTCAGTCGTTAAGAATTCCCCCAAATACCTAGTATTTGGGCATTCTGATTTCCATCAACCTATAAAAATCACATTTTATATTAAAACTGCAGATTAAGTTCATAGTCTCAATCATTAAAAGGATCTATCTCCTTTTTAGCTTACCATCTAACCTGTTCTGAAACACAGGAGATGGGACACTAAAGTTAACTTTTTTTAAATCGTCGCTTTTGCCTTGACTAAAGGAAGACCCTTACTAGTCTCCCACTAGCACTGCCTGAGAGCCCAAACCTGTCCTGAGTTTAGGGTACTCTAAAATAGCTTTACCTGAATTAAAGAGAGAAAATAAAAATCTGGGGGAAACGTGCGTTGATCCTGCCCTGTCTTGAAGTTCAGAATGAGTTTCCAAATACCCCTAGAAGTCGTGACCCTTAAAAGCGTGAGCAGCTCACTTTCAAAGACACATTTCCTGTTTACTTAATATTTCTCATTTGCAATTCAAATGGCGCTTATCAGGCCGACAATTATAACTTGAGGACAATCCCTACATCACGCAGGAAGTGTGAAAACGGCATGGAAGAGGTGCCACCTTAATATTTTCCAGGAAAGCCAGCGCTGCCTTTTCGACACAGGGGACCCTCGAGACACGTCCAGGACCCTGCGTGCTCGTCTCCATGTGACTGACACACACCTGCACCCCCATTTCCACTGAGTCACAATCTGTGCGGAGCGTAGCTCCGGGCTGAAGACAAAATCTGCCTTCCCGGTGAAATGGCCGGGAATGGTTTCTTGAAGGCTCTGGTGGCTCCCCACATGGGACTCTGCTGCCCGGGTTTGGGTCCTGCCCGTGTTAGCCCTCGGTGGACAGCAAACGCCTTCTTTGGCATCTGAGAGGCAGCGTTCCCTTTCGATCGTGGAATTTCAACCTTGGATGGGATTTGGAGCCACCGCGGGCCGCCTGCAGGGTCACGGCAGGTGCCGCGGGGCCACGTGGGGAGCGGTGGGCCAAGGGGTGAACCAGCACGCTAGCTCCTGAACCGGGCTGGGGCGGCGTGGGCGCGAGGCCACGTGAACTTCATCTCAGACAAGAAGTGTGCAGCCTCCACCAGCACACCTGGAGAGGTAAGTACTTGGCAGGGACCAGGACAAAAAAGATGAATTATTCATGGGGTAAAAGCCCTGCGATGCCCAGAACAAAAAGAGCCACATTGCGTCACTCTGCGGTTTTCTCATAAGTAAAGCATGAAGCACGGTGAAGCAGGGCACGGTTGTGGGAACAGAGTCTTGCCTCATCACAGGCTGCAGTGGTGACACAGAAAAGAGCCCAAGGGTGGGGACGCCAAGGCGCCCGCGGGAGGGAGGACTGGCCTTCTGTGTAGATCCCTCACGAGGCTGTGGGGGATGCAGATCCTCGTTCATGTAATGGTAAGGAAATGCCTCTAAACAATAACTGATACCCTGGAAATACCTTGTGAGTAAGTCAGACATTTTAAATAATATTCTTCTTAAGGATTTGACGAGTCAAACCATGAATAAGTAAACACATATTTAAAAAATTATTTATTTTTATTTTTTAAAATTTATTTATGAGACAGAGAGAGAGAGAGAGAGCTTGCAAGCATGTGAGCGAGGGAGGGAGGGGCAGAGAGAGAGAATCCCAAGCACTGACAGTGCAGAGACTTGACTCAGGGCTCGATTTCATGAACAATGGGATCGTGACCTGATCCGAAATCAGGAGTTGGATGCTTACCTGACTGAACCACAGAGGCGCCTCTGATCTTCAAGGAAGCTTTACACCCATCATGGGGCTTGAACTCACAACCCTGAGGTCAAGAGCTACATGTTCCACTGGCTGAGCCAGCGGGGCGTCCTGAGAACACATAACTTATTTTAGGTTTGAACTCCCAGTTTTGAAATACAATACGGTGCCGATATATGGAATCTTATGCCTTCTGCATGTGGAATGGAGTGTGGTGGTGTAATTCGAAGTTATACCGGGGTCGGAGAACTTACAGGCAGACACAGAGTGGCCAGAGTCAAGAGTGGACCGTCTAGGGCCAAGGGGGCTGCGGTGACTCCAACCCGAGACAGAAGCAAACGAGTGCGGGGCACCGATTGGCTGATGGCACCCATAACCCTCAGACCCGGGAGGGCGCCTACCGTTCCAAACTACACAGCCAGAGATGCGCCCCAGTGTCCGGCTGCAGCCTGGGGTGGCGGCCTCACCTCCTCACCTCCCCCGGGGGCCCGTGGGTGACACCGTTCGCGGGGCGAAGTTGGGAACGGGCTTCGCACTGCGATCCCAGCGGATACAAGCAAGTGCCAGAGCTAATACGCGTGTTTGTGCGCTTTCTACAGCAATGGCCGAAGTTACTTAGAACTCATCCAAAAATGCGTTCAGCGAGGACAGTTTTATTACTGATACTGTTTAGAATCGGTGCATGGTGATAATTAGAGGGGCACAGACGTTTAGTCCCCTTTTGGTATTTCACATTCCCTACAGATAATGCACCCTCGTTGCCCGAACCAGCACGGCCTGCACCTGATCCCCCCGCCGGGTGGCGGGGGCCACATGACTGGGTCTCTGAGGCAGCCCAGCCTGCACCCTGGACCAGTGAGCAAAGAGGCTTCCAGGCCCCTCATTGGGCCCTGGGCCCCAGGCAGCAGCCCCGAGCTGCCCTCTGCCCTTTCCCAGGTCCTGGCCCGAGAAGCTGGGCGCATCACACAGGGCATCACACACACGCTGAGGCGGCGTGCTTTGCCACACTAAACACCCAGAGCACATTCATTCGTGCCTCTCTTCTTCCGTGCGTCCACCAGGGCCATGGGGCACCTACGTGTGACCAGGACAGGTTCTCTGCTTCCCGGAGAATCAGACCGTTCTGACATCCTTGTCCCACCTGAGTGCCGGAGCTGACCCAGCCCTCACGCACACGGGCCTCAGGAATGGGCCCGATTCTGACGACCTATGTTTGCCTCTCAAGCTCAGGGGGCCTCCCCGTGGACCCACCGGCCTAATAAACACGGAACTTGGAAGACCTGTGCGGCAAGTAAGATCGGAGAAGAATGTACGACGACAGAATCCACGCTTCCCATTTTCGAAGAAAAACAAAAGCATCGTCATGTCCTTTAGACGCCTTTTGTCTGCACAAGGTTGACTGTGTGTCTGTCCTGTCCATCCCGTGCTCTCGGCTCAAACTCGCCTGGACAACAAAACATGGCGTCTGTCTCTGCACGCTCTCTGTGCCCTCGCTGTAGTTACTTACTCTTTCTCAAACCTGTCTTCCCCAGGCACTGCGTTACAGCCGCCTCCCACTTCTGGCAAAGAGCCTGCCCAGAACTTGTCCCCCATGACCCGGGAGGATGTCCCCGGCATTTCGTGCTTCAGAGCTGTAAGTCATCTAAACTGCAAGCCAAGAGCTGGGGATTATCATCAGCCGGAAGGAGAGCTGCAACGCCATGCACGAACCCCCTGTTTATGCTTGAGTCCGGGTAACAGCTCAGCCCAGGCAACTCTTTAAGGGCGGGTGCCCAGAGGGCCCTGTTACGGGTTCTTTCGACTGACGGCACGGTGGGCCATCTGGGATACCGCTGATGTCTCCCGTGGTAACTCACGTAATGATATCCCAAACTCACATCTACTGGAGAAGGTCACTCAACACAAAGAGGGCCAACCGTTCTGCCACAGTCCAGCTCTCGGCCTCCAGGAGAGGTGTCCGAGGGGACCTTCCCACCTGAGCCGTGGAAGAAAGAAAGTTATCCCGTTTCCTTGCTTTTACGTTTGCCTTCCTTCCTGTATTCTTTACAGGAAATGAGAGGAAGAAAAAGACAAGAACCCTGTGTTTGTTCCCGGAGAAGAGGCAGAAATCGGAGTCCTTTGGCACCGCTGGGCTCGCCGGCAGAGGCGACGGGCTAGGGCATCTCTTAGGTCATGGGGACAGGCCGCCGGCCTTCCTTCTCCCTTCACAGCCTGCTGGCTAAGAGTCCTCAGGACTGGGCGCCCACACACAAGCCCCATTCTGATTACAAACGTCCGTGCCACTGTGTTTGCAAACTTTCCCAGAAGCAGCCTCCATTTGGCTAATCAATTCACTTGAAGACTCTTAGCTCTGAGTCCAACTGGAGTGAGAACCAATGTATATCGTGAAATATGTCTTGCTTAACGTTTTTCACAAAAAGACATGCTGTGCCCATTAAACTCAGTATTTCTACAACATTTTGTTCTACACTCCAGTGCACGGCCAAGTGGTTTCTAGCACGTTCTTGTGCAAATGAACGAAAAAGCAAAGCGTGCAAATGGAATCACCCACGTGAGGGGAAAGTGTGACACGAAAACAAAGAAATAGTTCCCTTTGCCCATTTCTTCCCCATGATTCTTTCTCTTTGTAAAATTAGAAAACCCTGCTTTGAGTGAAAACTCCGGTGGCCTGTCATTTACGGTCAGTTTAATCACTGACACATTCCTAAACCCAAAGAACTCATTCTGAGACGGGCAGACACAGTCCCTGCCGAACGGCACTCTCTGGCTTTCAAACTTTTCGCCTGACGTTTGACTTTGAATCTGAGGACCTAACTTGGGAGGAGCTGGATCACATCATTGCGTCTGACAGTAAAGGAGTTTCCTCCTGGGAAGGCCCACAAGCGAGAGCAGCCCCAAGCCCATTTTGGAGTCGAGAACAGCGCCCGCTGCCCCCGACGGGGCTGACCGCGCGGCTCTGGGCCCAGGGACAAAAGCAATGTGGAAACAAACACCTGTGTTCCTTTCGTCAAATCAGACAGACACAACCTTGGAAGCGTGCCTGCCTGGAAAGAGTAAGGGCAGAGGGCGTGGGGGAATTCAGCCAGCCCACTGGCCGGCGGAGGAAGGACGGAGAGGAATGGAAAGCCTGGAGGCCACGGGAGAACCCGTTGGTGGCAAACCTCAGTGTCGCCAGCTAAACCCACGCACAACCCACGTTCCCGCCGATTCGAATTCCTCCTTGTTGATTCTGAAGTTCAGAGTGGACCCCTGCAATCCGTGGGCCAGCGGGCCTCGGGTTTTCTCTCCTCGTTCTTGGGGGAGTCTCGGTGCCACGTCCAAGCCTCGCGGCTGACCACACACCGAGACCCTCGCTCGTCAGCCCCTCACCAGGAGCGCAGGGGGCAGAGCTCACTGACGGGAGGGAAGCCGGTGGGACCCGACAGCACGCGGTCATCTGGGGTGTTTGCCGCCGGGGATGTTACTGCTGTCGTGATTCCACAGAGGCCGGAGGACTGAGCCCGAGGTGTCCAGAGGGTGGGCTTCTCCCGGAACCGCTCTTCTTGGCGTGGGGCCTGCTGACTTCCCCTCGCCCTCACTGGGGCGTCCCCACGTCCCTGTCTGTGTCCTTATCTCCTCTCCCCATAAGGACACCAGCCCTATTGGATGAGGTGCTGGGACTCCGGTTTCCAATGTGGGAATTTCGAGGGGTGGGATGCAACTTGGTGCACGATGTCTGTCCGGGTAGAAGGTCTCCTGTGGAGCTCTTCCCTGTTTGTGGGACAAATGCTTCTCTTCCTTCCGGAAACGCCTGGGTCTGTGCCGAGGACTGATTCTCCTTTCAAGGTCATCAGTTCTGCCGGGTGTGCAGGCCTCTCCCGGCTCCGAGGCTGGGCCTCTGTGTATGGAGCTTCTGTGGAGACCCGGCTGAGCCCCTTCCACCTGCCCGAGGTGGCCCCCTCAGGCCACACAGACCCGCTAGGCTCCTGTCGTGCCCCTCAAGGCCCAGAGCGTGCCGTGAGTGAGAAAACTCTGCTGTTTACACTCAAGTGCGACCTGTTGTTACCTGGCTCTTCCTAGTACAGGAGTGTTGACACTGGTCTAGAACATTCTATTGATATGCACGGCTCAGGAAAGCTGAGCTGGGGAGCATCAGTCAAGTCTTCCTTTGTGTACACTTTGTGCTCAACTCTATAAGGACTTATTATTTAAAATGAGGGAAGGGGGCGCCTGGGTGGCTCGGTCGGTTGAACGTCCAACTTCAGCTCAGGTCACAATCTCATGGTTCGTGGGTTCCAGCCCCACATCGGGCTCTGTGCGGACAGCTCGGAGCCTGGAGCCCGCTTCGGGTTCTGTGTCTCCCTCTCTCTCTGCCCCTCCTCCGCTCATGCTCGGTTTTTCTCTGTCTCTCAAAGATAAATAAAGGTTAAAAAACTAAATAAAAACAAAACGAGGGACGTGAGCTGCAGGCAGGAGGAGGAAGGCCGAACAACGCAGACTAAGACTGATTTTTACAGACTAGTGAAGATGCCCACAAACGTTTTCTAAGTTTCTCCTGCCTTTCGGCTCCCTGTCTCTGTTGTGAGCCCAGCACAGCGTGAGCTGAAGCTGGAAGGAGCGCGGACAACACCCCTGTGTGTTAGCGGGTCGACTCTGCTCAAGTGGCCGTCGTCAGGGACGCAGACCGGTAGAAGGAGGACAGGGTCAGCCACAGCCGCAGAGCACGCGGTCCTGGGGCGGGCGGGTGCTGCGGGTTCAGAGACCCTCACCATGCTCGAGGGCGTTTTGGGATCTCTGTACGGTGACACCCGGGTCTCTCCGGAGCCCTTCTTCAGGACAGTGGCCGGACGATGCTGGCAGAGTGGGAACGACACCCTGAATCATCACAGGTGTGGCCGGGAGGGCTGTCACCTGCCCCCACTGCCCCCCCACCGAGAGCTGGCGACTCTAACGCTCCCTCTGGGAACACAAGAAAGCCTCCACTGTGTGTGCGCACGACTGACGTCCCCACGCAGGCACGGTGGACAAAGACAGAACTTCCCCAGCTGACGATTTGTCATCCAGCCTTTACGTTCTCCTAGCCCAGGGACATGCCCCACGACTCCGTTGTGAGTGGAAAGTCGATGGCCGACCCTGGGCCTCCCGGCGCCCAGAAGATAGTTTTAGGAGTCTGTCAGGAAATCCTGTGGCCCCAGGCCCAGGGAGACTTTTTATTTCCAAGCGAGTTATTGATTTTGGTATGAAGAAAATAATTTGCTATTGTTGCTTAAGGTGTCACCGGGAAAAAAAAAAAAAAATCCACTCCTGTTTGGTTTGCTAACCGATGGCAGTTGGGATTTGCCTTTTCATTATCAGGGCAGCGGGAGCTCCTGGGTGGAGGTGTTTACTACTTAAAGGTACTACTGTCTTTATGAGACATGGCACGCTAATCGAAAACACAAGTAAACTGAAAATTAAATTTAAAAGCCTATAATTTAGTATCTTCCTGGCCAGGAGTGATGGCTTTCATTTGCACGCGGGTCGGAGCTGTTCAGGGTCAGTGTGACGGGGCTGTTGGCAGGGCCTCTTCCGAGGGCTCATGAGCTGATTAATCTCTTGGAACCAAGCTTTGTCTTCTCCAGCTCAGTGAACAACTTCATTCCAGCTGATGAGTTCACACAGGGGTCAGAACAATCCTCATTTCTGACAATCCCACGGAAAGGGAATTAATTTTATGAGTTAGTGCCACCGCGCTTAAAACGAGGCTGGAAAGAGGGAAGTTAACATAAGCAGCAGCGAGAAAATCTGTGTGCAAACGCTCGCTTGATTAAAACTAAGGAAAATATTTGCTTAACAAGGTGAGGGGACCAGAGACGAGAGGGTTCAAAGAGTCAGGAACACACCAAAGGGGCCTCTCCCTTCGGTAAATACCAGAAACGTTTTATCAAACTTTTGTTCTTAGGGTTTAACACGAAAAAGACTCATAAAGGAGACAGATAAGAACAGTTTGAGAAGATTAAACCATTGTGACCACAGCATTAAAAAGATAAAATTAAAAAAAAAAATGACTTGAATATGCAAGGAAGTCATATCAGATGCTAGTCAAATACTATCATAACAATTACGATCACAAGAAAATTCACGTAAAATTTTTTAACGTTTATTTATTAATTTTGAGACAGAGAGAAAGAGCTTGAGCAGGGGAGGGGGAGAGAGAGCATGACGGAGAGTCCCAAGCAGGCCGCACGCCGTCAGGGCAGCGCGGGAGGTGGGGCTCGATCCCATGAACTGTGAGATCGTGACTTGAGCCGAAACCAAGAGTCAGATGCTTAAGTGACTGAGCTGCCCAGGAGCTCCAACAAAATCACTTTCATAAATTCACGCAAACACATACAGAATGTCCCTTAGTTGCAGGGGTGCGACCCTCTTTTCCTTCCGCCTCAAGGAGACACGAACGCATAGTCACAAGTGTGCATAAGGCTGTGTCTTAGGCTGCATGAGCCCCCACATCCAAGCTCCAACCCCACCACCTTTCAAAGTGATTGTACTTGAACATAAGCTCTTTAAACAGGTGATTAAGTTGGAATGAGGTCGTGTGGATGGGCACTGATTCGACAGAACCAGGCCCCTTACAGGAGGAGAGGTCAGGACATACATGTGCACAGCAGGTTGACCGCGTGAGGACTCAGGGAGAAGGGGGACGTCTACGTGGCCAGGAGAGCCTCCTTGGGGCAAACCAGCCCGGCCCACGTCGTGGATCTTGGACCTCCAGGCTCCAGGGCTGTGAGTCACCACATGTCCATTGTCTGAGCCTCCTGGCCCGTAGGATTTTGTTGGAACTCAGAGGGGAGGACCAGATGCATGCAGGCTTCCCTACTGTCAACAAGACAGGCTCACGAGGGCTCTGTTTACCACAAGAGACAGTAAGAACACCACGGGCCTGTTAGACACCCATCTCAGAACCCCCACTCCGGACCGGCTCCTGCCTGCATCGTGAGGTGCACGGGTTGGAGTCCTCCTTATTTCGCTGGCTAAAGAGCCAAGTTAAAGCATTCCTTCAAAGTCATGGTCTTGAGACTCAGTCTGAGGGGCTTCAGCTCCGGAGGCAGATGCTTGACACACCTGCTCGTCCCTAACCCTGCCCGACAGCCAAGCCACCCATCGCCCTGCGCTGGCCGTCCGCTCCCCGCTTCCAAGGCCACAGGCAGCCCTCCGGCCACGAGATCTCAGGTGAGGGCACATCCGCACACACTCCCCGACTCCCACACACCTAAACCCGGGTTCAGCCGTGGCTGCGTGCTCATCATGCACGGATCCAAACCAGTAGGTATTTAAACAGGTGCTATCAATGTCACAAGGTGCCACACACGTTTACATTTCTGTCGCTTTTTCCCTGTGGCCCTGAAGCTTGTCTCGGGGCAGAGGAAGGGCAGAAAATGTCTTACGTTTGGACTTAGTAACAGAACTGAAAATAAAGAAGCTTCAGGAAGCAGAGACCCGGAAAGAAGTTCCAAATTTTGTGGTCTGTAACGCACTGTTGGCCGTGTGGATTAGCTGTCCCTTCCGTGCTGTGCTAGTTTCCTTTTGATGCTCTCTAATTTCTAGGGTCACCCCCAGCTATTTATACAGATTTCACCTGGGCTCGGGGGTACAGTGAACACTGAACCCACCGCAGACACGGGACAAGGTGGAGTGGATTTGGGGGGCCCATCGTTAGTCGGGCTGCTGGAATTCAGCTTCTTGCAACAGGGGCGTGGGTAGGAGCCACCTGGCCCCGGAGAGGCTTCACCCACGTGGACAGTCCTGCACATGGCCAGCCCCCCTCCTCCTCTCCCTTCCCTCGTCCAGTCCTGAGCCAATGTCCCAAGGGCAGGGGGCTGCAGAGGATCCCTTCCCATGAGGAGCGACACTCAGAGCCTGGCTGATGTGGTTATGAGGGCTGTGCACTCTCGCTGCTAACCTGACTACTCCTCTGCGTGTGCTCGGTGAAGCCCCAGCTCCGCCTTTTACACAAGGGGAAACTGAGGCCAGGGGCTGGAGGCTCCTCCCCTGCCAGTTGCTGGCCGGCTCAGGAGGTCTGCAGGGAGGTGGGGAGACAGAATTTACTCCGCTACCTGCGCTCTGAAATCAAGGATTACGGTTTCTCGAAAGAGATTCCCTGGTTAGTGTTTTCCACTCTTCGCTTTCGTCAGGTTGGTCTTACTTAGGAGCTGCTCTCTCCGCCACACCGACCCACAGGTGGTCGCGGGAATAGCCCTGAGGGAAGGGGCTTCCTCTCTTCTGCCCAGATGCATGGTCCAGGGGCGGCAGGCAGGGCGCCCCCTCCACGCCCATGAATCTCTGCCATCCCAGCCGCTGCTGTGTCCTTCCAACCCCAGCTCCGGGCATGGCGTTACCGCCGTGGGCACACTGCCCCACATCCTGCCGCGTGGGGCCCACGGCCACCCAGGCCAACCCCGCCGCCTTTCCCAGCCCTCCTTGTGCTCCACAGTCCTGCCCCGGAATTTCCAGCCTCCTGCTCTAGACTAGAAAATTCTCGAGAGCAGAGGCCATCGGCTCTTGTCCCCGTGCCCCTGGGTCCAGGAGGGAGAGGGGGGCCTGAAGAATGAGCATGACAGGCAAACAGAGATTCCACCTGCGTCCTCAAACCCGTGAGTGCCTTTGTCCCCAAGGACACACAGGATATGTCCTGGGAAGGGGGACTTTTGTTCCTACAATCCTGATGTGGGGTTGCCCCAGCCAGGGCCTGCTCCAGGGCCCCAAAAAAGCCCACCTTTTTCTCCATTGTAGGTGGGCTTGGCCCCGCGTATGCCCTCTGTCCACACAGACGCTGCCGTGCAGCCTGGACGAGCCCCAAGGAGGCCGAGAGTGGCCCTGTCTTGAGTCTTTAGGCCAGTAGGGCAGGCGCAGGGCCAGGCGCGACTCAAAAGCCAGGAGAGATTTGCGGCAGGAGGCTCTGGGAGGAGGGATGCCCCCTCGGTGGGGGGGACGCCCCCTCGGCAGGAGGAAACGGTGCCCCTTCAGCAGAGGGCAAAAGTGAGTGCATCAATCCCCTTGGCCCTGTGGGAAGCTGTTGGGAACCATTTCAGCCGTTTACATACTTTGCGTCAGCCCGTCTCACCTCTGCTGGATGCCAGGCTTTGGCCCGTGCGCTGGGGGCTCTCACCGCCCCGTCGGTGCCCGCAGGAGCAGGCAGCGAGCCCTGAGTGCGTGTGGCCTGCTGCGCTAACGGCTCAGGGGCAGGTGACACACGCGTGCCCACCGTCCACGCACACGGCAGCTGCTTGTCACACTGCGAGCAGCCTCCCAACCCCACCGGCCGCACGGGTGGGCTTCGACACCCACCGCATCTGGCGGCCTCCGCGGCCCGCCGGAGGACAGGCCTGTGCATCAGCGAGGGGCTGGACGAGCCCGTGGCCGTCAACAGGAGGGTGCTGTGACCCCGGCTACCACCTCGGTCTCCCGTTCTCTCAGTTTCCCCCTCTGTAAAATGGGGCCGATTCCAGTACCTTCTTCTGGCGGGGCAGGGAGGGTGTAGAGAGATACTACCCGAAAAGCATTAAAGTGGCACAAGGCACGTGAGAAAGGTGTAGACGGCCCACACGGGCCGCATCTCACGCAGCGTGCGAGCCCGGGGGACAGGCGTGCCCCAGACGGAGAAGGGCCCCAGGGGAGACCCGGGGTCTGGGAAGGCCGGATCCGAAGGGAAGGGCCGACTGACTCCTCCAGATGGACAGCCGGCCCGGGGCTGTGGCCCGGGACAGCCCGCCGGGCAAGAGGCAGGATGACACAAGGGAGGGCCGGCCACCTCCCCGGCCTCGGAGCAGGGCGTCCACAGCATTTCTGCGGGGTCAGGAAAATCAGGACGAAAAAATATCGATGATGGGCATCTTCATGAGTTTCTCAGAAAGCTAAGTATCGCCTGGAATCACCTCCTTGCTCTAAGTTTTGGGGTTACAACGTGCTTTCTTTTTAAAACCTGTCAATAGCAAATGTTCTTTTAAAATAACATCCTGGGTCAAGTAAGAGGCAGTTTGGCCTGCCCTATTAATTTTTTCAATGGGATGCGTCCACGGTTTCCTCCTGTGGAGGGTGGTCTTCAAAGGATTTGAGGCCTGACAGCAAACCAGAAGGTGGAAGGAGTGAGTGTGTGTTTGGGGTGTTTCGGGGTTTGTTTTTAACATGGGAGGAGCCTGTGTGTGCAATCAGACAGAAGGGCGGAGCCAGTCTGGGGCTCAGAGAGAAGGAAAGGGGGGGATTAACGAAACCGCTCTCTCTCGAACACTCGCTCTAGCAGGTAAACATAGATACAGAAAAGACCCACCTTCCAATGATCTATAATCAGGAGGAAAATAAATTAAAAACAAGGGTTTTTAACAACTTTTTTTTTTTTTTTTTTTGCCCCCCCCCCTGGATCTACCGCCTACGTGAATACTGGTAGGCCTGAGCCCGGGGCCATTTCTGCCAGTGGGTGACAGTCACATTATTCTAGCCCCAGGCACATCTTATTTACATAATTGCTCTTTGGGCAAATTTCTGCATTTTTCTGCAGAAACCCTGGCTCTTTACTGGCATCCTCCTCCAACTCCCACTTTCACTCCATGGTTCACATCCCTGAAAAATAATTATAAGCTTTGATATTTAAGAAATCATTACCCACTGATTTAGATAATGAAATAATACCAACTGCACCAAGACGTTCTGTGGTTCGTACATACTTCCTGCTGTCTCTAACATCATTTAATGATTGATTTTCATTGCAAAGTTAAAAAAAAAAAACTTCAAATTCGAAACACAGCATAGACATCAATGCTCAGAAGCAAAGAAGGCATTTTATCTTATTTTCTGTGTGGTACTGAGGCAGATTTAAAGAGAGGAAGATCTTCAAAGCCAGTAGGCAGCATTGCATGTTTTAAAGAGAATCAGATCGCTTTGTCATTTTAAAAGCCCTTCCGGTTTGCCAAATGGGTCTATGGACTTGTACTTCATGAAGCCAATCTGATCCTCTTTCTTTTTTTTTTTTTTTTAATGTTTATTTATGTGTGAGACAGAGAGAGAGACAGAGAGAGAGGGAGAGAGAGAGATCGGGGAGGGGCAGAGAGATAAGGAGAGAGAGAGAGAATCCCAAGCAGGATTCTCTGCTCAGGGCAGAGCCCGACGTGGGGCTCAATCTCACAAACCGTGAGATCTTGACCTGAGCTGAAATCAAGAGTCAGATGCTTCACCAACTGAGCCCCCAGACGCCCCGCCAATCTGACTGTCTTTGGAGAGATCAATCTCATTTACCCGTTCATCCTTCTATCGCCATTCTTCTATCATCACAATATATGTAATAATAATCGAGAACTGGAGATCAGGAAGAGAATCAAGGAAACTTTCAATACCCTTGGCATCGTATAATATTGTGTATTTGATGGATTCAGTGTCTCTTAACATCTTAACTTTCTTTTTCTAATAGTAAAAGTAACTCAGGCTTATTATAGAAAAGTCAAATCATCCTAAAATGTGGGGGGAAAAGTGAAAGAGATTCATTTAACTGCCAGGGTAGAACATTGTACTTTCCTCTACCCTTTTACGTTCTTCAACTGAGGGCCTGTGAATTTAGCTGACAAAAGACAGATTAGTAGGGAAAATGGAATACAAATTTATTAGTATTTTATGCACATAAACGTTCACAGAAAAGTGAAATTTAAAAAAGTGGTTGGACTCAGTCTTATCCACTATTTTAACAAAGGCAAGAGTCTGGACTTTAAGAGTTGATGAGCTCTTGGCAGGTGACTTAGACACATATATGGGAACTAATGGAAGATTAGGGTCATTTTAATCAGGTTTGTTTCTCCTCCCCCTGCCGACCCTCTGTCTCTGGTGGTGGGTGTCGCTGGAGTGATCTAGAAGGACACCTGTACCAGGAAATGTATGCCCTGATTTTAGGTAGAAACAGAGACGGAAGAAAATTTTTCTGTTATCTGTTGATTCTTGCCTCCAGCTCAAAATAGTGCTTACACCAAAATGGATTAGTTTAGGGTGAAATATTCTGATCAATTTCAGTCCCAACTCCAATAGATAACTTTTTCCAAAACTTACCTATTTAACAAAAAAACAGTACTATTGTAGCAACGGTTTTCCAAAGTTCTAAGAATGAAAGCATTCTTATTTTTTGTAAAGGGCACAAGTTAATTTGCTGTATAACACATGATTCAAAATTTATTGGCTTAAATAACAGGTGTTTATCATTTCCCTCTGGGTAAGCTGGGCACTTCTCCCTTCTGGAATACTTCCTTCCTGGAATGTTCCCTCACACTGACCCAGACGTGCCGGTCTGTGCCCTAAGTCACTCTGTGACTGTCACTCTTGCGTGTTTACACCGAGACCCTTCCCTTTAGACTCCATCCAACCTAAGCTCCAGTGTCCATAACCCCCTCATTTCCCTGTTCTTCCCTTATTATGAAACTCTCTGAGCGACGATCAAGTCTCTGATCTGCGTTATCTTCTCCCCGACTTGCCGGACAAGCTTGCGCAATGCAACCACATCGGACCACACAGGGGTGTTCAGGCACCACCCGGGCCCCTGTCGGATGCCTGCTATGCCCAGACTTGAGAGGGCTCAGCTGTCAGCAGTGGATTTTTTCGACTGCCCACTCCTCGGGTAAAGATGTGTCTTCCTGCTTTCCGTTTCTCCCTTTGCCAACAAAACCCCTCTCTTGCCCTGGATGCTGGATATTCTTTCTGGATCTCCCCCCACCCTTGGCTTGTCCGCAGGCAAGCATCCCCATGTGGGGTGTACTTCCTGGATTCCACCCTTCTGCACCCCAACCCCTCGGCCAACAAGCGAATGCAATTGTCCTTCATCCTAAAAGCAACAGCAAAATCACATAGACGTGTGTTTTCCTCCACAGCAACTGTCGTTTTTTTATAGCCAAATTTCTTAAAGTAGTACATCCTTTAGTTTTATTTTCTTGCTTCTCGTTCATGTTTTAATTTGAAGAACAACACACATAGACATTCGTGTGACATGTGCTGATCCTAAGTGTGTACTGAACAAGTTGATGAATTGGTGTCTTTGCACATATGACCACCACCCAGATCAGTAGTAGATAAAACACGCTCAGTGCCATTTGCCCCGTCTCTGCCCAAAAGTAGCCTCTATTTGACTTTTATCTCAATAGATTACTTTTGCCTCTTATCAAGCTCCTATAAACAGAACCACATGGCCTGTGTTTTTTTGTGTCTGGCTTTTATAGTCCAGCATAAGGTTTGTGGGACTGACACACGTAGTTGGATGAATTGACAACTTACTTGGGTTTTTTTGTTGTTGTATAGCGTTATATTCTATGACCCCGCAGTTTGTATCCATTTCCCCTGCTTTATCTTTTTGGTCACTATGAACACAATTTCTATGAACATTTTATATATGTATCTTTAAGCATGGATAAGCTAATTTCTCTTGGACTTCTACTTAGGGATGGGATTGCTGGGTCACGGCATAGACATATATCTAGCTAAGGCAAGTAAGTACAAGCAAACAGATCTAAAAAAAGGTTGCACGAACTTACACGCTAAAATGGGCAGAGGAGAGTGTCCATTGTCTCTGAATCCTGCTGGACACTTGGCATTTTCTGTCTTTCTCAGTTTTCCATTATGGTGGGCGTGTGATGGTATCTGATCTTGGACTTGATTCGCAGGCCCCTGATGATTAATGACGTTGAGTACACTTGCTGGTTGGCATTTTCATACCCTTTTTAGGGAAAGCTTATTTATAACTCTTTTTTTAACTTGATATTTATTTTTTTTTCTTACTGATTTATAGGGGATCTTGCATATCCTGGCTGGGTGTCTTCGTCAGATGCATTTATTGCAAATACCTCCTCCCAGCCTGTGGCTTATTTTTTTCATTCTCTTAACAATGAACAAAAGTTCTTTACATTTTTTTTTCATGCAGAAATGACATTCTCACAGGACAATTATTTAAAAAGACAATCCTCATTGAATTATGGTATGTCTTTTGTTATTCGTGTTTTCTTGAATTTCTCTTGGCTATGTTTTCTAGTTGCAGAGTGAAATCGTGCATAGCTTCCCAGAGATCTACCCCTGTGTATTTAGTATTGTCTGTCTCTGTGCTCAGGGGCCAGTAAGCTGAGGCCCACTGGCCAGGCTGCACCACCCGTCTGTTTTTATATGGCCTCTAAGCTAAGAAGAGTTCCTATGCTTTCAAAAGTCCATTAAGAAAAAAAAAAAAAAAAGAGAGAGAGAGAGAGAGAAGGAAATGGTATACAACAGTGATTATATGTGGCCTGCAAAGCCTGAATAATTTCCTGTCTGGACCTTTAAAAAGAAAAATTTTGCTGACACCTGACATTTTATAAAAATTTATTTTCCATTTGTTTATATTTGCACATAAAACACTATTGATTTTTATATTGACTTTGGATTCAGTGACCTTATTAAATTCATATTAATTTTACAGTTTGTAGATTCTCTTGGATTTTCTACCCACATAGTCATGGCAAGAGCAAGCAATTTTCTTTTCAACCTTTGCAACTTTTGTTTCTTTTTCTTGCCTTATTTGTTTGGATTTCTAGAAGATTGTTGAATAAAGGCGGTGAAAGCGGGCACTCTCTGACTATTCTCAACCTTAGGGAGGAAGTGTTCAGTATTTCATCATTAAGTACAAGGTTACCTACAGGTTCTGTTTTTATTTTTATTCATTATCATATTAATACTCTTTGTATTTCTACTTTGCTGATGTCTCTCCTTATGAGCAGATATTGAATTTTCATTAGCCATTTGCTTTCAGTGAAGCTAATAAATGATAGGTGGCTTTTCTCTTTTATTCTGTTACTATGGTGAATCACATTGATTCACTTTCCGGTTTCGAAGTCAATGTACGCTCCTTCAATAATCTTGTTCAGGGTCCTTTATATACCAAATATACTACTGATTCTGTTCATTAGTATTATGAACTAATTAGCATTAGTATTATGTATTTTCTTTGTGCATAAATTCTTGCCAAATTTTTATTTCAGAATTACCCCAGTTCCATAAAGTGCATTTAGAATTACTTCTATTTTCTCTATTTTTTGAAAGGGTTTGAGTAAGATCAATCTTCTCACTTCCTTGAATAACTGGAAGGATTCACCAGTGAAGCTCTTTGTGTCTGACGTTGGTTGGTGAGCAGATTTTTAATTGTAGATTCAATATTGTTGACAGATTTTGGGTGTATTTGGTTTATTCTTGTGTCAGTTTTGATACAGTGTATTTTTCCAGAAATGTGTTAATTCCAAGAAATGTTCTTTTCAAGTAGATTGACAAAATTGCTTATTGCCTTTTTCATGTTTGTAGACTCTGTAATGATACATTCTTTGCCTTTATATTTAGTGTACCTCTGGCCAAGAGCATATAGTTGAACTTGTATTTTGACCCAGCGTTACAATCTTTGCAATTTAAGTGGAATGTTTGATCCATTCACGCTTAGCCTAATTACTTACATATCTGGATGTCAGTCAACCGACTGGATATTTGTTTTCAATTTGTCCTATTTATTTTTAATCTTTTATTCCTCTTTGTCTTTTCTGGTTTATTTTTTCTTTGATTATGTTTTTTTAATTAACTCTTTGGTTATGGATTTTGAACATTCTTTTTGTAGCTACTGCAAAGATACTATATGCATCTTTGACTTATTATTCTTTACTTTAAATACTATTAATACTTTAAATACTTTACTATTTTGTAAACTCCGGGAAAAATATCTTACAACAGTTTATGTTTACTTACTCTCTCCTATATTTTATGCAATTTTTGTAATACATTTCACAGGTACATGTAGTACAAACACCTCAAATTATAATTATTTTTGCTTTACAGAGGCAACATTGTCTCTCATATGTTTACTGCATATTTACCTTCTTAGGTGCTCTTTGGTCCTTCCTAAAGTTATATGCTTCCATGTAGATTATTGGATAGCCTGAAGAACATTCTGTAATAATTGTTATAGTGCAAGTTTGCTGGTAATAAGTTCTAGATTGGTACATTTCCCCTGGGACTCTTCATCTATTGTCTTCTGGCTTTCATAATTTCTGTTCAAAAGTCATCTGTAAGTCTAAATTTTGCTCCTTTGTATCCAATGTTTCTTGTTTCTCTTATCTTTAGCTTCCTTTAGGATATTTTCTTTAGGTTTGTTTGTTTGTTTGTTTGTTTTTGCTTGCTTGCTTGTTTTAAGGAATTTGACTGTAATATTCCAAAGTGTGTGTCTGTCTTGTTGAATTGTTTTAGTTTTGTTGCTTTGAGTTAAGTGAGAGTCTAGATCAGTGGGTTGATGTCTTCTTTTATGAATGTTGGAAAATCCTCAGTAATGATCTCTTCAAGTATTTCTTCTACCCATTCTTTCTCCTTTTTCTTTTGGACTCCTCCAAGATGGCTTCACCATAGCCTGTGTGTGTGTGTTTCTATTCTCTCCTTCTCTCTCCCTCTGTGTCTCTCCCACTGTCTTTCAGTTTGGACGCATTCTACTGTCTTTCTTCTGCTAATCCTCTCTGCTACTTTATTCACTAATCCTTTGTTCTACTTCATGTGCAAGGGAATCTGGGCAAGCAATCTGGCATAAAATGAGATGTTCACCAAACATAGAAATTCATGTGCTCGGTGGCCAGAATTAATGACAGATATCTACTAAACTGCATATAGTGTGCTTTCCTAAAGACATTTATCATATAGTTTGGTTTCTAGTTGTATTTATTCTAGTTTTTTGTTTGTATTTCTTGGTTTGTTTATAGCATAGCTTTAATTTCTGTAAATGTCTCTTTTGTTCCATCTTAAATATTTCCAGAACTCTGACAATGCACTTACTTATCCCTTTCTTCTAAGATTGTATAGTCTCCCTTTTGAACATTTATGTGTATTTTTTGAGTTCATATTTTGATAGCTGATCTTGTCTACAATATCTTTGAGATTATGGTGAACCAGTTGTCTGAACTCGTTGGACACCTTGTTTGTGTTTGTTGTTCACTCACTTTTTTGCCTATATTACCTCTCATCTTTTATTTCCTAAATCTTTAGGCCAGGTCCCTTTTTTCCTTTGTGCTTATCGTTAATTTTTCTACTGCCAGATCTTTGCTAAGAAAAGCCTAGGGAGGGACACATGGAAATCACTTGGAAAAACATTTACCTTTGAACAGGACTTAACAAGGGGTCTCAAACATATCTTGAGAAATCTGATAATTGTGTTATTTGAGGAATGAGCACACCATAACTTGAAACAGGACCCCATTCGAGCTCTCTGCAATGCCAGCAGCCCTTGCTGCCTCCTTGACTGGCCTCACTCTGGCTCCCCAACCCCCAGAGTCAATTCCTCTGCAAGGGAGCCAAGTTGGAGATGATGATAATGCTGGTCAGCATAATTTTCCCTTCAGCTTCTTGTCCCCTGACATTACTTGGTATTGAATCAGGTTTGCTCTTCTGTGGTCCAACCACCACCCTAGATCTCATTGCACTTGAAAAACAGCTTTGGCATGACTGTTGCATATGTATCACTTTTGAGGATTTGGCACATTTTTGCAGGCCTTGGCACATTGTCTCCCTGGTTTGTTTTTGTTAGTTGTGGAAATTCCTCTGTTTAATTGAAGATGGCATTTCTCTTCTTAAGAAATTAGTTTTTTCTTTATTTTGCTTCTCATAGGTTTTGATGGAGGGGAGGGGTGTTTACTCAGGAGGACCACACTTTCAGTTTTGTTTCTACTGCCTTCAACACCAATTCTTAACCCTCAAGAGAAACCCTCCAGCAAGGTTCGGGGACACAAACTTTCTATTCTTACTGCTTCCTGGGAAAGACTTCCAAACTGCAAATTTGATCATAACACTGACATATACTCACACTGGCTCGCACACACAGATTCAAGCCCACTCAAGCTCACACACACACACACACACACACACACACACACTGTGGGGCGGAGGGGGGGATGTACCAGCAGAGGGTCAGTGTGGCTCCTGCTTCCACCTATGGTGGGTGACTCTGACAAGTTCGGCTGCATGTCTGTGCGACAGTCTCCATACCTGTAAACTGCACGGTGTCCTTTCTGACCCAGCTGCTCCCACAGGTGGGGGAGTAGTGAGTGAGAACAGGAGGGTGTGATGGCTAAGCAGTCCTCTGCAACCAGGTTGTTGCTATTGTTGGCCACCCTCTGCACAGCAGTGTAGATGCTTAAAGAACTAGACCATCAGACCTCTGGTGCTGTTGCTTCTTGTGCAATAGCTCTCTGAAACCGGTTCACATTCTCCTGATCCTGGAGCACTGAATCACAGCTTTGGCATTCATTAGGCAGAGTCCAGGTAAACAAGCACACAGTCCTCTGACTTACTCCATTAACTCCATTTGAGATGATCAGTTCTCACAAGGCCAAGACTGGTCCTGACAAGCAACCAGACAAAGGGGCTGAAGCCTGGACGCCCAGAGAGAAGGCTTCTCACATGGGTCATGACTGGAGAAGGCTGGCTCTCAGCTTGTGTGGAGGTCACAGTGGGAGCACTGCATCTGAGCTCTCTTGGATGCTTGTTACCTTCCCGGTAAGTGGCTTGTAATCAAATTGTTCTGGTGGAAGGACCAGACCACAGGGACCCGTAGTCCAGGGACAGCCACTGCCCTGAAGTAAAGTGACTCACAGCCAATGGTACGACTTCAGGTCAGCACTCAGGGAGAGAAGGCGGCCTCGGTGATGTGGTTTCTGCTAAACTTCCCCAGGTTCTGTAACTGTGGGCAGGAGATGAGAGTAAAACCGAATGGCCGCTTCTAGAATAAGCATCCTCAACTTAGCTCATCTTCCTACAGCCCCCCATTCAATTTGTCACAGAAATTAGATTTTCTTGCACTAGAAATAAAATCAGCTGTTTACCAAGAAGAACATTTATGTATTTAATGACATTGGATTTTTATATTTATCATTTAGAGTAGGCTTTAAAGACAAAAAAGTGCATTCGTGCTTTTATAGAATCTATTTCATTGCTACGGGTGAAAATACACACAAAAATAATAAATTAGCTACTAATCGTATATGATGCATTGAGTGTATTTTTATGCCAATGAAAGTATATTTAACGAACACAAAGATAACATACATAAAAGGTTAGTGGTATTAATTGCAAAAATGGCTCGCTGCTCTGAATAAAAACATACAAAGCTAAGAATTCCATCAAACATTTAAATCATAATACCGTTGGCCATCTTTTTTGCTATAACAGTAAAATACAAAATAAGCCATTTCATCACCGGGAAAATACCTTCTTACTTTTTCTTCAAATAAAGACAACAAAAAAACTACCACACGTTCCGTGCGGCTCCTTGGCGAGGGCACCGTCAGCTCCCTGATGTCATTCTGCTCTAAGCCGCTGCACTCGGGCAGGTGTTGCCGAGGGCACGGGCAGATGTTCTTTGGGCTGAGGTTGCCTTCCAGATGTCTCCCAGCCAAATTACGGAAAGAGCCCAAATGTCCATCCACTGACGAATGGATCCAGAAGCTGTGGTTTGTAGATACAATGGAACACTACTCCACGATGAGAAAGAATGAAATCTTGTCATCTGCAGCAACGTGGAGGGTATTATGCTCAGTGAGACAAGTCAGTCAGAGAAAGACAGATATCATACGTTTTCACTCATATGTGGATCTTGAGAAACTTAGCAGAAGACCATGGGGGAAGGGAAGGGGAAAAATTAGTTCAGACAGAGAGGGAGGCAAACCATAAGAGACTCTTAAGTACAGAGGACCAACTGAGGGTTGATGGGGGGGTTGGGGGGATGGGCTAGATGGGAGATGGGCATCGAGGAGGGCACTTGTTGAGATGAGCACCGGGTGTTGTATGCAAGTGGTGAATCATGGGAATCTGCCCCCGAAACCAAGAGCACGCTGTATACACTGTGTGTTAGCAAACTTGATAATAAATTATATTAAAAAACCAGATGAAAGCCACCACCCAGAAACAGCGTGTCATTTCTACTGACATTTCATTGGCCAAAGCAACTCACGAGCCCACACCTGCTGTTGGGGGGCAGGGAAATACCGTCCCCTTCCCGGAGTGGCAGCAGTAACACTTGGCAGAGCCAGTGTCCCAGCAGCAGACCCTGGAGCCCACTGACCCCCCTTCGCGCCCCGCGGCACTGTCGTGGGCGTCCGGGGCCCTGGACCAGAGGCGTCCATGGGGCTACCGCCCAGGCAGTGCGGGCTGCCCGTTCACACAGACCGCTCGGTGCAGGGCTGGAACATACGATAGATCATGTGTCGAACAGATGGGGGGACAGAGCACGAAAAGCACTCGTTAAACTTCAAGCACACTTCCATGCGTTGCTAACAATAAGTGCAAACAGCACCCCTGCATATTCATGATGGGGCAGAAGGTTTATTCCTACGGTGCCTGAATATCGAATATCCACGTTAGCCCGCGAATCTCCAGCAACAACCGACAGCTGAGGATCAGAAGCCTGTGGTTTGGGGGAAGCCCATTCCCAACACCGATGAACGGCCAAGAACCATCCTGCCGCGGTTTGGGGACGGGAACACAGAACCATCAGTGACACAAGCTGCAGGGTCTGAAAGCTGCTGTCACTCTTGGGAGGAGGGAGACAGGGGCCGCGAGCCACAGCAAGCAAGAATTGCACACGCAAATGGCCATGGCTGAAAGATCCTCTCGCCCCTCCCCCGGCAACAAAGCCAAGCTAGTTGTGACGGTGCTGGTATTGTTGCCGTGAAAGGGCAGCGGACAAGTGACACAAAGACAAGCCTGACCATCGGGACAGTCCGGCGGCCTTTCCTGCTCACTCCTCTGCCGACCAGTGGAGAGCACGCAGCAGCCACTCGGGGCGGATCCTGGGGGGCGGTCAGCACCCCCTTCACTGGAGGTGCCGTGCGGGAGGCGGGTCTGCCAATAGGGCCTGCCGAGGCCAGAGAGGGCGCCCCCCCAAAACCCGCTTAGAAGTGGCCGGCTCCCTCCACCTCTGCAGGAGTAAAAGCGCTTCCTGGCACAGAATGAAGATTTAATAGTAATAATAATAATAATCACAGATAAGCTCATAAAACCTGTGGCCGTTCCTTAGGTAGTCCTGTCCAGCTAGCATTGGGTTTGGTTTCTCTAGTCTCTACAGATTCATGCTGACTTTACCTTCATTTGCACCCACACAGCAATAATAATAACGAGCACACCGCTTGTAGGAGCACCGTCACCACTGAGCCCATCTGAGCTCCGGCCCGGGGAATTGGTGGAGACAGCCGCCTTTGCTCAGGGCCAGCCAGCTGGTATGCCACGGAGCCGGGCTTCCAGTTCATTCTGCTGCTGCAGACACCAGGGACTCCACCCTGTGTGCCTGGCGTTGGATGGAGAGCCGCAGACCCTCACATTGAGTGCCTCTTGCCCGCCGGCCACATCACACACCCTCCAGTTCACTTAGTAGCTTCGTAGAAGTCACTTCTTCCTCCCTGCTTGGAGGAGAACTCATGTATTTTGTGATGCACGATTTTGAATCACTTCCATCATCCACGGGGAAAAGTCAAGAAACCGTGGAGTCCCCGCCTCATCGGGTGGCATCCTGCTCATTGAGAAAATCTCTGAAGGGCGGAGGGGTGGGGGCTGCCCGCTTTCGTCAACGCAGCCCCTGCGCTTAATGGCAAAGAAGACCCCGAAGTCAAAGACAAAAGCGTGTGCTTAATTACATTTTTTAAAAGAAAACTTAATTGTTACTCAATTGTCCCTTCCTAATGACTTTCTAAAAGACAATTAAAAATATATACTCCCATGAATAAAAAAGAGCCTATCCTTTTAGCACATTATAGCTCATGTGTTCAACAATAATTGAATCTCTGTCAATTATGATTCCGGTAAATTATAGGGAAGATCCATTCTTAGCCACGTGGATGGAATTGGAAGCTGGCATGGTCTGACACTGCACGCTTACTTTAATAAATTGACGACCTTATAATGGGCTCTTCCCAAAGCATTTTTCCCACTCAATTCATCACGTAGGTTGACCCACCTTCTGAGAGCTTGAGTTGAGGATCCCCCGGAAATATGAACAGAGAATACGCGCGCGTTTCTCTCCTTCTAGCCCCCGGCTCACGCATCCTGGCCGGCCTCTACCTGACGGCCCCGTGGCTGGTGTCATCTCCCGCCTCTGATGGGCTCTGCTTACAGAGATTTATCTCAGGCGTCCTTGCCCACTCCCAAATCTTTGCACGGCTCCCACCTTTTCTAGTAACTGCACAGTCATACGTTTCACCTGTGGGTGCTGTGCTGGGGTCCACCACTGTCTGCAGAGTAAGGAGCCGACTTAGTTCTACACAGTGTGTGTCTTTCCCCGACACCATCCGCCGAACGACAGATTCATCCCCCGGTGATTCGAAGACCGTCTTTCCCCATATCCGTAGTCCTTGTAGGTACACGGGTCTCTACTCTGTTCCACTGCTCCGTTGCCTGCTTTTACACCAAAAATCTACTGTGTTTATTACTATGGCGTATTTCTTAATGACCGGAGGGATAGCCTGCCGTCTCTTGTTTTATGAGGTTAATGCAGATCTTCATGAAATTTTATTCATCCATTAAATTTTAAATTTACTGTATATCAAAGTGGACTGTTGATTGGGATTTCATTAATTTTACAGATTTATTTTGAAGGAATTGACATCTTTGAAGCTGCCCCAGTGAAAAGCATAGAAAATCTGTCCAATTTATTCAGATCAGATTCTGTGTCCTATATTAGGATTTTTAGAGGCTTCTTTGTGGAGGGCTCATGTGTTCTTGGTAAAATTAACCGCAGATACTCCGTAGTTTCTGTGACTATTTATGAATAGTTTGTACTTTGGAATGGCCTTTGCTGGTTCAAAGACATGCTGTTATGGCTGTAGATGGAAACTTCTTGAGCTCTTTCTGGTTCTAACAGTTCACCTAATAAACCTGTAATTTTCTCGGGTGTATAACGCCAGTAATGATAGCTTTTCTGTCCCCCAACACCAGAACTTGGGCAGCTATGGCCAATCGTCACATGAGCGCTCTAGCACCCCCAGGCTGGGGGATCCCGGCCACGCTGACGGAGTCATTCTTCAGGGGACCCGGTCTCTCAGCCACGGGACTCTGGGGCTCAGAGACACTTTGTGGTTCACGTGGTGACCCATCTAACCACCCTCAGATACAAGAGGAGCCCAGTCTCACCCTATGTCTCCAACCCCCCCCCCCCCACCGCCCTCCACTCATCTCTTCCCCCATGGTGGCTTCAGGTCCCAGCTTGCCCTCACACTTGTCCCTGTGACCCTGTGGCCCTGTGGCCTCTGTTGTGCTGTAGTTGTTATCACACAACCACATCTTCCCCCCCTGAACGCAATCCGGGCCTGTGATGCTTCTCGTAAAATGTGGTGCTGAGCCTGCCTGGTGGCCCCGGGTTCAACCTCCTGAGAGAAGACCCCATGGCACTTCCCTTTGTTTGTGACCACGTGTGTTCCCGACACCTGGACACCAGGCCGCGGCCCGGGGGAGCACCTGCCCCTCGCACTGAGCCCCGCGGAGGCAGCAGTGACCCCCAGGTGGCTGGGCGTTCCCTCTTGCCCCCCTCGGGGCCACAGCCGGGTCGGCAGGGGTGCCCATAGCGCGTTCACAAGCTCGTGGAGACTCGAGGGGTGGGGGCTGCACCCACATAACTTTTGGGCTCACTCACAATGCCGCTGAGCCCTGGTCACCCGTGGTCCCCCTTGCTCTGGACTCGGTAACAAAGCAAGGCCTCGTGCGGCCCCCACCAGTCAGCAGACCCGCCTCTTAGACTCAGCTGCCCTTGACTTGTCCCGGCGGAGCCGCTGGCCGGAGCTGCCCGGCAGGTTTTCAAGGGAAGGGCGCGGTCAGGCTTGGAACCTCCTGGGCACTCCTCCTGGGTCAGGCTCTCCTGGGCACTGCACACACCTTTTGCTCCTGTTTCTCTGGAAATAGCGGCATTTTGTGTGAATTTTTAACACCACACGCCTCCTCCCACGGCCTGCAGGGAAGTCACCTTGCGATGTGGCCACTCAACTTAAAGCTCAGGGTGGTGCCCTTCTGCGTGTGAACACGTGGGGGCCACACGTTAGAGTCAGCCCCCCCCCCCCAGGCCTCCCGTGTGCCACCAGGGCCAGCCGGCCGGTGCCACATGGACACGTGCCATTCACGGGCATTTTGCTCAACGTCTGACGTTCCAGACAATTTTCCGTTTTGTGCAGCATCGCGGTGTGATGCTGGTACCGAGGGGCGTCTCTGCAGTGGGGGAAGTGGCTCCGGCCACGGGCCTCAGCGTGGGGATGGTGGCCGCCCGGCCAGAGCTGACGGGGGCCCACACGTCAGTGCGAGGTGACGGCAAGGCCCGTCACATCGCACATGCGGCCTTTCCCGATGCGCACGGAGCACAGGGCCCACCTGGGAAATAGATGTCTGTGGCCGTCCCCGTGGGGCAGCCCGCCTCCGGCCAGAGGTGACGTCACCTGTTTGGTGACATCCTTGCCTGCTCCAGCCTGGTGACGCTCGGGTCTGATGGGATCACAAGTCAGCCAGTGTCAGAGCCCATCCTGTCCCTCTCCTCCACCCAAGTGGCTGGCCCAGGTCGCCTCCTCCCCCTGTGCGCTTGCAAAGAGAGTGGGTGACAAATGGCAGGAAAGGCTGGATGCTCCCCGCTCAGGAAACAGGCTGCCGCGGCCGCTGCGTTTGCAGAGCCCTGTGAGCTTTGACCTCCACTCTAAACGAGACAGGCCGCGCAAACCTGCAAGATGGTGTCCGGCCGGCCACAAACACTTCCCACCAACAACATGGTCGCCTCCGAAACAGGACCACGTAAAAGCCGGAGTGCGCACAGCCGCACGGTTGTACGGTCTGACCATTTCAATTGCAAATAGGAGTAAGCCGAGTGCCTTCTAGAAGGTAGCAAGATTCCTGCTGTGGACAGAGCCAAACGAGGCTTCTCGCTTGTGCCAACCTTACTTAGCGGTATTTGTGGAAGCGATAACAGAGGCCAGTACCTGAGATCCCTCTCTGGTGGCCAGCTGGAACTCAAGCCTCGTTCCCCGGGCCCTGGAATCACAGAATGTCAGCACTGACCAGGTGCCTGGCGGGGTTCTGTAGCGGGGGACCATCTGTGAGTCAACATACACACAAGGCTGTGCTTCCGGACTTGCTCACGCTGCGTGCTCCTGCTGTCAGAGCAACGCCCTCGTCACAGCCTCTCGTAGAAGAGAATTGCCGCTGCCCTTATCCACGGAGGAGGCCACCCTTGGCTGATTGACATACCCAGTTAGATCCAAAGTTGCCAATGACCTCCTAATTTTACAAGCCACATTTCCCCCGCAAAACCCTCCCTGAGTCCATCATAGACATCTAATCTGCTTTTCAGCATATATGAAAGGCCACGCACGTCGTCGCCAAGGTCCGGTTGGCTTTTCTGGGGTGACGCCCACAAGGCGCTTCCTGCCTGGAATCCCAGCGACGCCCAGATGCATTCTTGTGGCAGGCACGACCACGCTTCTGCCCCTGTCTTCTGGTCACGGGCTTTCTCTTTCCAGGGGACCCGGTGGCTCCCTTTGTGGAGTAGGATGTGCCTTGGTCAGGTGTAACCTTCCCGGACCCACTTTCTCCATTGAGCACAGCCCCCCAACCCCCCGCCCTCCCACTGCTAGCTGAGCAGCAAAACTGGCCGGAGAAAATGTTAAATATTAATTCTTCGGTCACATACTTAGAAGCGTGCTGGCCGTTTTTTGTGGTGATGATTTTAACTGAAGCAAAAATCAAGTTCTGGGTACACAAGTCACAAGGTTGAAAAGGGGTGGAAAGGAAGCCCTTTCTGACCCTGATGACCTCCAGCTCCAGCCCCTCCTGGAGTGCTGGCTCGCAGCCACCGCGCCCCTACCCCCATCCCAGCCGGGGCTCAGAGGACAAGGGGCCACACGCAGTTTCCTGAGTCTGATCGATATCCACACGGGATCCTGACCGTCCAAGGAATCTGGCGGTTGGTTCTCCTGCTGACCACACGCTGGGATGGACTCTCCCCGCCACCCCCGTCCCCATGAAGGGGGAAACCCACAGGTTTTTTAATAGCCACAGGTTTTCACCCTCCGAGACTCCAGTTAGAGCATCAACTCAAAGCTTGCAGATGGAGGCGGCCGGGCAGAGGCAGGTAGGTGACCACCGGTCCCAGCTCTGCCCAGAGACGGCCTGGGCCCTCTGTTTGGGGAAACTGCGCTGGGGTGGGCTGCCCTTTAGGGGAGGATGTGGGGGAGGGGGTGTGGCCAGCCCCACAGACCCCCTAGCGTGCTCGGCCGCACGACAGGTCATGGCGTCTGCCCAAGGCGGACCGTGAGACCAGGGGGAAGTGTGTTCTGGACACTTGCCCTCCCTGGAAGGACAGCGCATATGCATTTATCCACCTGTGCAGGGTGGGCAGACTGGAGGGCGACACGGAGTCGGGGTGACACAGAGTCAGGAGCAGAGACTCCGGAGTGAAAGGCCAGCACTGCCCCTGCAGGCTGCCAGACCCAGCGATGTTCTCCGTGCCTCAGTCTCCTCAAATGAAACCCAAGGCACCCACACCTTCCCGCTCAGGAAGGGCGAAGCAAGCTGTGTGTGAAGACAGAGTGCCTTGCAAATGCCATGAGGTGTCTCCCTAGCCCTTGGCTCAGGGCCCAGGACAGCAGGCTCTGCTGTGGGAGCTGGGGACACGTGGCCACCGGGGAAGGCCGAGCCCTGGCCTCGGGGCGGGGGCGGGGGCGAGGAGGGAGCAGCACACAGGTCCCCGTGCAAATGTGCGAGGTCCCCACAGAAGCCTGTCGTAGGAACTGGCGGGGCTGCAGGAGGAGGGATGGGGGTGGAAATGTTATTTTGGGCCCCACACGCGCCTAGGCCTGAGCGAAGAGGGAGGCAGCCCTTGGTGAGGAGCCGGGGGCAGTTCCAGGCAGAGGGCAGGGCAAATAGGCCTGGAGGTAGGAGTGGGCAATGTGCGTTCACATCCCTGAGAGCCTGGGCGACAGTACTTGGAGCAGAGCCCGGCCAGATCACGGTGGGCTGGGTCGGAGGGGACACCATGGTGGGCTTGGGGTTCTACTCGGAGTCTCACGGGAACCCCTCCGAAGGTTTTGAGCCAGGAGTCACCACGATCTATGTGACACTGTACAAATGTGCTTCCGTGATTGGTGTCTTGTCGGATTTTTTATTCCATTCTTGACTTGGCTGGCCAAGGGACCCGCCTGGTCGACAAGGACCAGCTGGAACGCGGCCTCTCTTAGTTCCGGGAGTGGAACCCAGGGAGCAAAGGGCTTAGTCAGCCACTGGTGCCAGGCGGGGTGGGTTCCGTTAACACTGCCACGATGCCCCGTCCTCACAAACCCTGAGTCGAGCCCTGGCGGGTGCGCCCCCTGCTCCAGAGAGGGATAGACACACAGAGGGAGACAGACAGAGGGAAAGGCACTCTGCCCCTCCCAGAAAGATCCATGGTCAAACAGATCGTGGAAGGTTGCCACGGTGTGTTTCCAACATTCATCATTCACAAAACACTCTAATCTCCACAGCCTAGAGTTGTTCAAACATAATGTGACTTGATTAGAAAATCCTTATAAAATACTAACTTCGACAAAAGTGACTTCACTTAATATGAAGGGATTATTTGTTTTTGTCTTCTCTAGAGATTTCCTCATAACATCCCGGGCACCACTCCATTCTGTCAATACTCACGCGACACCGCGGTGCCCTCCCGGCTGGGACAGAGGACACTGCCTCGTGGGGCGGGCAGTCGCCGATGGCCCAGCCTCGCTCGAGGGCCACCGGTCGGCAGGGCTCACGCTGGTGTCTACACTCTATGAAACATTAATTCATGATTTTCTTAATATCTTATTGATTTCCCCCCTCCAAAGGCCAGAGGTTAAGAAACTCCATAAAAACGTCCTGGCAATTTATTGCCATCCCTTTAAGATGCTACAGTTGCCCCACAGCTATTTGATTTCCCCCATTGTCTTTCCACGTAAGGTTGCAGCTCAAAATGACAAATTTACCTTTTCTATGAACTTTATATGAACTTGTTTTTAAATTTAATACGTCGAGAAATACCCAAGCACTGTTCTCAAATGGTTGTAGATCCAGACTCTCGGCAAAGCAACGGTCAAGGGGAAAGCCCGGTCGGATGACATCACGCACCAGGACGCCTTTGCACAGCGCGGCTCAGCGATCCCAACCGCGATCATTTTTAACAAGCGGACGACAAACCACGATCTGAGTTCTGGTGCTTTGTGTTTGTTTTTAGGAAACGGGGGCGTAAAGAGAGCAAGGCTTGCGGTCAAATGCGAGCCCAGAGCTCACAGCCCGCTCACTGACCTATTACTTTTGTACTATGGTCCACTCGCAACAGGGCAACAGCTGCCTGCAAAAGGGCCGCATGTTGGCACTCCCGACTTCCGACCTGAAGGGAATTTATCAGAAAGTTGGGAGCAGAAAATCATGAACCAGAAGATTAAAAATGGAAACCATTTTGTAATTTCAGGGAAAACATTTGTTACTGTAAATGCTATAATGAACAGGTGAAAAACTAAATGTCTTTTTAATTACATTATTTAGCTTGAATAGGCACAGACTTGAGAGTTTTAATTAACCTGACTCAGAAAGTAAATAATTTCACATTACAATTCTGCTCCAGCCTCTCCCGTGCAGAACCGGCCACAGTGAGCAAGGGCGTCCTGGCATTTCCGGGGAGAGCATCCACGGGCCGTCACCGAGAACCGAGTGGTTCCATGGTAGGTGAGGGGTAGGCACTGGGCAGAGGGAAGACGGTTGTTTTTGGTTTTGTTTTTCATCTTCAGCTCAGGCTTTAACTGAGCAAATCTCAGGGAAGCTTAGAGATAAGAAAATTGTCTAAAAATAGCGTGCTTCTAAAAGCTGCATATTTGGGCGAGAGTCTCTCGGGGCCTGTTTTAACTGCCAGAAAGAGGGTTCAAAAGGCATTAGAGCCTGAAATGCGATGCTCTTTGGGGTGTTAGTAGACAAACCAGAGATTCTAAGCATAAGTTACTTGAATTCTTTAAGTTTTGGTAGATGACTGTGTCTTCTTTCCACCATATTTGAAATCACACTGGCATTTTAAATTAGGTGATAGCAAATAATATTTTCCTTTTTAAAAATGCCCGACAAAGACAGAGCAGTCCCAGTTCTCGTCATTCGTTATGAAAGGTCCCCAAGCCTGCTGCCACATCTGTGTCCACCTGTGCACCACCGTGGTGACCGCACGGCACAGGGCCCGCCGGGGACCCCGACCTCCGGCTTCCTGATGGCACGGGGTTGGTGGTTCAGGAATGCAGACCACAAGGGCACGGCTGTGTTCCATTGTTGGCCCCTGCCCAGCCCCGACTCCAGAGATTTCTGAGCGTCCTACGACGTGGAGAAGGTGTCCTCACCTCTTTGAGGCCGTGACTGTCCCCACAAGGAGGACCGGTGGGGACAAGCGCTGCCATCAGCCCGGGGGTTTCACCCCACATGCCTCTCCAGGAAGCCTGAGACCTCCTCCCAGCCCAGGGACAGATATGCACTGGGGGCAGGGGACAAAATCCTACCTCACTAAGTGCAGTGCAGAACCCCCTTGGAGAAGGTTCTAGATGGACGCTGAACTCTCCCTGGAGCTTCCTGTCTTTGCTTCCTGGTTTGAAAATGGTGACGCAGTGTTTCGAGAGGAGTGAGGTTTATCAGCCTGGATTTACAGATGAGGAGACAAAGTCCAGGGCAGAGAATGAACCACACACGTGCAGGACCCGAGAACCACCAGGCTCCTAGCCAGACGCTGGCCGTGCTCTAGACGAATTCTAGTCCTAGGCAGACGGAACTGCTCCTTCAACAATCACCAGGTTCACTCCGCTGCGGGAGGTGTGAGCGACCCTGTGAACAGAGCTGGGCCATCTGGGGAACCACGTTAACAAGAGTCAGATCTCCAGATTATGAAAATGTTTAACGGAACAGAATGATTTGAGAGAGTGCTGATGAATAATGTGTAGCGAGAACCTAAGAATTAACACTTTTACTAAAAATGTGCTAAGTGTTGAAAATATAACCGTTTAAAAGCATAAGGAAGTCAGAAAAATGCAAAAGCAAATGCGCATTAAATACCGTTCAAAGTTAAATTATTATTTTCTGCGACCTGTAATAAAATATTCTGTTGATTCATATGTTTTTAAATGTTTAGAAACACTAGTTTATTTAATATTCATTTAATAAGTTCAGTACTTGGAAGTTTTAGAGGGACTGGGCTTGACTGGAATCATTTTATGTCCGACATCAGTGAAGCTTTTTCTGTCTCTGCACCTCTGGCCCCTCTCTGCCGTCCCCTTCCCTTCTCCAGGCCTTGACCCTCGGTCTCAGTCTCATAGTGCTTGTGCCCATGCAGAGGGCTGGGTGGTGTTTCCCACAGTGTATGACCACCTGCAAGTTCAGGATGCGACCTTGTCTGCAAAGAAGGTCTTTGCAGATGGAATTAAGCTGAGATGAGGGAGGCTTTCCGTCTTTAGGGTGGGCCTTAAATCCCGTGGCTGGTGTCCCCAGTAGAAGATGGGGACACAGGGGACAGATTGGAGAGTGATGCAGCCACAAGCCCAGAGACACCTGAACCTCCCAGAAATGAGAAAAGGCAGGGCAGAAGGCGCCCCAGAGCATCAGGAGGGTTGGCAGCCTGTCGACACTTTTGTTCTGTCCTTCTGGCCCCCAGAACCACTAGAATCAACTTCTGCGTAAGCCACCTGACTTGTGCTTTCTTCCTGCACAGCCCTGGGAGGCTGATCCAGCCCTCGTCCACGTCCACACTTCCAAGTGTTCACATCTGTAATTCTGCGGAGGGGAAGAGTGCCTTTCATCCATCCATGTGCGTGTGTGTGTTTATTTTTTATTTTCATTTTCTTTTTTTAAAATAGTTATTTACTTTTGAGATACAGAGAGAGACAGAGCATGAGCGGGGGTGGGGGGAGAGAGAGAGAGAGAGGTAGACTCAGAATCCAAAGCAGGCTCCCGGCTCTAAGCTGTTTGTGAGCACAGAGCCCGACGCGGGGCTCGAACTCACGAACCGCGAGACCATGACCTGAGCCGAAGTCGGACGCTCAACCGCCTGAGCCACCCAGGTGCCCCTTAGTTTCATCTTCCAATTGCCTCTGTAGCAAGGAAGGTTGTCTTTCTAATTTAGTCACCAAGCACAGCCTCCCGGGCATGGGGGTCCCACATGGAGTTTTCCCTCCCCCTGGATGAAATTTGCCTCCAGGTAGAACACTAACAAGCTGAAAGGTGTCGGGACTTGGAGAAATTTATTGGAAAATGTGAAACTGACAATCACAGCTCGGCATCATCGAAGAAACGTTATTTTCAGAATACAATGGCCTCTTTGGGAGACAGTTTGGTGGTTTCTTACAGAAATAAACACACTCTTGCCACGGGATCCAACAACTGCACTCTTCGACATTTACCTAAAGGAGCTGATAACTTGCGTCCACAAAACCCCTGCACGTGGATGTTTACAGCAGCTTCTTGCATGGTCGCCAAAACTTGAAGGCACCCCAGCTGTCCTTCAGTAGCTCATGGACGAACCGTGGTCCATCCAGACAACAGAGCCCAGCATCCCAGAGTGCTATTTGGGGGTAAGACATGGCAGCATATTCCCAGATCCCAGCTCCGTGACGTTCTGGAAAAGGCGAAGCTATGGACTGTGGTTTCTGGGGTTCGGGGATGTAGGAGGAACGGGCAGATCATGAATGGTTTTCATGGCAGTGAAATAGTCTGTGTGATACCATGAAGGGGAGGCGTGTCCTTATGCATTTGTCCAAACCCATAGGATGTACAACACCAGGCTTCATCCTCAGGTAAGCTATGGACTTGGGTGATAATGATGTGCCCATGCGGGCTCATCAATTGTGACACACGTACCCTCTGGAGGGGGTGTTGATGGCAGGGGAGGCTGTGCACGGGAGGCAGGGACAGGAGGCTTATGGGGAATATCCTTACCTTCTGCTCAGTTTTGTGTGAATTACAAACTCTTCTTTTAAAAAATCCCTTGAATCTATTGGAATTGGAATATTCACTTAAAACTCTATGGTTTAAAAATGTTATATGGGACACCTGGCTGGCTCAGTCTGTTAAGTGTCCGACTTCGGCTTGGGTCATGATCTTACGGTTAGTTTGAGCCCCGTGTCAGGTTCTGTGCTGACAGCTCGGAGCCTAGAGCCTGCGTCCAATTCTGTCTCTCTCTCTCTCTCTCTCTCTCTGCCCCTCCCCCACGCACTCTCTGTCTCTCAAAAATGAATAAATATTAATTTTTTTCTTAATGTTATATAACACATGTATATTGCATACAGTAAGAGCCACACGCACACACACACACACAATACACATTCTGTACGTGTTTGTCTACATTTATTCTGGAATGTTTTTAAATAGACTTCCTTGCCTTGTCAAAAAGCAAATGACTGTCTCAGTTTTCTTCACACTTACGATGTGAATCACGTTGAAACTTGGAGAAAATAGCACATCTGTAAGCAGATACAGCATTCATGGGAAATTACCCAAGTACTTCTATTTACTTTTTTATAAGTAGAAATTGAGGTATTTTTCTGTGTTGTTAATAGCTGTACGTAGTTTTAGATCGTTAAAGTTTCAATGATTAGGATCAAGTTTTAATTTTTCTAGATATAGATGCTCCACTGGATTATATATTTCCTATATAATAAATTTGAATTTCTATTTGCATTACCCCTTCATCAGTCTTTTTTTTTTCCATAGTGGTGTTTGGCAGTCTCGTGGGTCCCAAGGGTGTCTCCCAGCTGGCCTAAATACTCAGTAGGGATGGCCCTATTCTACTGACTAATGTCATATATACTTGTGGAAGGTGTTTGCAGCTTATCTGGAAAACTGGGACGGGGAACTGTTGCAGATTTTTATTAGTTCACATCGTATTTTTTTCTAAGTCAGTCACTGATGTCCACGTGGCCAGTGCATAATCAATTTTCCAGAGCAGATGTTCTTAGGCTTCGTTCCCCCAGAATCTGTGCCACATGCACACTAACTACTCCGTTGGAGAACACTGATGGCCAACCATGGGAAGCCAAACTTGGGGGTCCCTAACTGAGGTCCGGTAAGGTCTTGCCTTATGGTATTGGGTTGGCCCAACCTTGTCTTAGGATTTAAAGTCAGGGAGGCTGGGGTTCTGGCTTCCTTCACAGGTGGAACCCGACCTTCACACGTGTTTCTCTGAGGACATAGGAGGGCACCATGAAAGCCTATGTCCACTCACTCATTGCTGCCTGGCCCCATGGCCACTGCACTGACGGGTCTAGTTTGGTGGGAAACTAAAGGGAAAGGTGCGTCTCACCTGTCTTTAGACTGCCATCTGCCCAGCTCAGGTGTACTGCTGAAGGAGAGCCACGTGGTTTGGCTTGCTTCTATCCCCAAGGGAGCTTGTACTGCTACAGCGATTGGATTTGGAGACGGTGGCAAAGCCCTAGGTGGAATGTTTTAAACAGTTTAATCTTACCACGAATCAGACTGATTTTCTATGTAGAACGGATAATAGGTGGACACAGGTGTTTTCTAATTAATCATAAATACTAAATATAAGATAATGCTAATTAATACAATATATACCATTAAGTAGTACTATCAATAATATTCAAATTTTTGATAACAAGAATGTAGAATTGGTTGTGATCAATCTCTTTGACCAAGCTAGAAAAGTTACTTGGAAAGGGTAATAACGCGTATCCAAATAAATTTTATTTGATTTCAAATCTTCTGGGAACCTTTGAGTAAGAGAAATGACTATCAGTAATATGAATGAAAATTTTTCCCAGTAACACATGGCATCTTAATAATAAAACTGTGTTTATGGAGAGAAAGAGACATAATATGAAACACTGAGCACACGTCTTTTCAGCCACATTTTATGGAAATAACCAGCACACTGTATTACCCAGGAAGAAATCCTGGAGGTCATCAGACAAAACAGAAGGCCAGCAGAATGCTCTCCCCACGAAGGAACACTGATAAATTCTTAGATGACCGATCCACTTGGGGAACACAAGAGTGAGAAATCTGAGTCCAAAATACAAGACAAAGTTCCTGCAAAGATGACAGTGATTCATTCCAGAGATACCCCAAATTGAGAGTAAAAATAAATAAGGCGAAAGAGAAACAGGGCACTAGAAGAGAAAAGCCACCAGTCTGGGAAATCAGTTGCATTGTGGGAAAGACGGTCTTCGATACAAATAGAAGCAAACAACCCAAAACTTGCAGACCCTTAGAAAAACTAACACAATAAAAGAGAAGTCTTCATCTAAATAACAGAAGAACCACAACCAGAGAGAACACAAGAAAACAAACAGAAAAAAAAGACTTTAAATAATTAAAACAGATATCCTGAGAGAGATTAAAGAGGCAGTCACATACATAAAGAAGATGAGATCTAAAAACAAAAAACAAAAACAAAAACAAAAACTAATCAGTTCTTAAAAAGTTGAATTGAACAAAGAGACTAGAAGACTAGGTACAGACAGAGGTCAAATCCCAGGAGCTACAAGATTAGTATCACTGCATCCCATGAACAGTCAGAGCATCTAAGAGACAAGCAGAGCACACACAGAACTTACAGTGCTTGTCCAGTAGAGTTCCAGGAGGAGCAGAGGAGAAGAATTCATCTTAAAATATCAGTAGGAAGAAAAACACCTGCTCTTCAGCTCTGCCACACATACATACACAAAAATGCAAGGTGGAGTACGATAAATTCTAAAAGGTTTAGTTACTACAAGACATAACTTGATGACATTTTAAAACGGCAAAGATAAAAAGAAAAGAGTAAAATCTTTCCAAAAAAAAAAAAAACAAAACCCAAATTTCTTAAAAATGAACAAGAGTTCATTTGACTTCAGGCTTCTCCTTGATACGCTATGTGACAATATTTGCAGCTTTGAAGCTCAGAATAAAAAGTATTTTGAAGCAGCCTGATGTGATCTCTGAAAATGGTTTGCTATTCAATTGGCCCAGAAACCCCACAAAATCATGCAAATCAAGAGGTTCAAGTCTTTGGGTTCACTTTAGGAACACACGTGAAACTGCCCGAGACATCAAGGGTGTGCATGTCTGGAAAGTCCAAGTCTCTGAAGGATGTCGCTTTGCAGAAGCAGCATGTGCCTTTCCGTCGCTACGATGGTGGAGCTGGAGGGTGTGCCCAGGCCGAACAGTGGGGCTGGACACAGGGTCAGGTACCCATAGAGAGTGTGAGATTTTTTGCGGCACGTGCTTAAATATGCAGAGAGTGATGCCAAGCTTAAGGGTTGGGATGTAGGTTCTCTGGTCACTGAGCACATCCAGGTGAACAAAGTCCCCAAGATGCAGGGCAGAACTTCCAGGACTCACAATTGGATCAACCCTCACGTAGCTCTCCCTGCCTCACGGAGACGATCCTGACGGGAAAGAGCAGACTGTCCCTAAACCAGAAGAGGGATGCACAGAAGGAAAAGATATCCCAGAAGATGTGGAAACAAAAATGTATGGCCCGGGAATAAATTCTTCATAAAATAAATGCAAATAAAAGTGAAAAAGATGTTTATTTTAAGCAAAGAACCATTTACCAAACGAGATAAAGCTTTAACGTTTAAAAACAAAAGAAAGTGTTTACATATATTGTCAAATGTGCTGAATGGCAAACTCACTGTCACTGAAAAAATATTACTTAAGTATGTACTCAGGCAAAACAAAACAAAACAACAACCAAAAAAACAGTCCTCAGAAAGCAAAATGCGGGATTGAATAAATGACGGCAAACTCAGAAATCAGTAAAACTGATCTTTAAATATAACACGTCTTTGAGTCATAATGAGACAATAACTGATATAAACATAAATACCGTTTAAGAAGTTTTTAACATGAATGCTTTGTGTGTAACAGTGAGGATGTGTACTGAATTTAGATATTCGTAGAACAACATAATTTTAAATGTGTTTCCCTAAGTTAATTCCGCATGCTAAAATTCTAAGAGAACTGCCAACGTAAAATAAGGCAACAAAAAGGAGTCTAAAATGCCAAAGCGCCAAGACATGGAATCAATGTTAAACTCAACTATTTCAAAAAAGAGTCTATGGTAGAGAGAGTTCCCAACTGTGTTCTCTTCCTGTCTGCATTATGTATTGCCATGTAAGGCATCACCCCGAAACTCACAGGCTTAAACCGGCAGACAGCTATTATGTCCCAGTTCGTAAACTGGGAGTCTGGGTGAGTCTTAGCTGAGCCCTCAGGTTTAAAATCTCCCACTGCTGCAGCCAAGGGGCTGCCCTGGGCTGTGGTTTTATCTCAGGCTTGACTGGGGCGGGATCCAAACTCATTCAGGGGTGGTCAGAAGGATTGAGCTCTTCATGTTGCGACTGGAGAGGGTCTCGGTTCCTCACTATTTTTTGCTACCTGGGGCAGCTTAGGACATGGTAGCTTGTTTTATCAGACGGGGCAAGCGAGAAAGTCTAGGGGGAGTGGGAGATCATGACTATTTACAACCTCATCTCGGAGGTGGCCACCCATCACTTTTGCCTGTTTCTGCTCCTTAAAAGCAAGTCACCAGATGAAAGTCATCTCCAGGAGTGGGGATCATTTGTACGCAGGTCAGGGGCAATGCAAATCAGGAAGCAATCTGGCATGGAAATGGTAATCAGGAGGCTATCCGAGAAAATAGGGTTCATGCAAACAGTGATTATCAAGAACAAATGGTTTTGTTATGATGAGGCTTGCTCTGTGTATAAACACAAGATCCAGCAAGGAGTTACAAGTAAATGAAACATGTTCATCGAACAGTAAAACTGGGAAATAAATAAGGTAAAAGTGTATAGAAATATAAGGAGAACTATTTGCACATTCTTTGCTCACATAAAGTAGCCCCCAAAGGAGTGAGGATATGCTTCTTTTTTTCTTTTTTTCTTTAAGTTTATGTATTTATTTTGAGAGAGAGAGAGAGAGAGAGAGCAGGTGAGGAGCAAAGAGACAGGGAGAAAGACGATCCCAAGCAGGCTCAGCACTGTCAGTGCACAGAGCCCAATGCGGGGCTTGAACTCAGGAACTGTGAGATCATGACCTGAGCTGAAGTCAGACGTTCAGCTGACTGAGCCCTCCAGGCTCCCCAAGGATACACTTTGGCTTTGAATAACGAGACTGGACTGAGCACAGTTGTGAAGTTTGAGCACAAACACAACAGTGTATGCATCCTTTTCAAACGCGAAACTATTACAAAAATCGTATGAATTAGGCCCTGTGAGAGAATGTCAATAAACAGTAGTCCCCAGAAGAGTCATGTGAGCCAAATTCTTCCAGAGCAATAAAAGAAAAAACAGATGAGCATTTTCAAGAAGTCTCAAAACTTGGAAATTCAAAACGCAATGGATTAAATAACTCATAGCTTAAAAAGGAAAAAACAACTTTAAAAATGCCTACATATCCCATGTAGGAATGCTAGGAAAAAAGATACTCCCATACATTCTTTGTAGGGTTGTGAATTGTTTGACTTCTGACAAGCAATCTGGAATCTCCTATAAAAATTAAAATAGCATACTTTTTGGTCCAGCGTTCTGACTCCTGCAATCTATCGCGAACAATGAAAATCGCCAATATCTAGGAAAACATCTAGAGGATGTATACATCCGTGTTGTTTGAAGTGATGACACATTTGAAATGAAGCAAATGCCCAGGTATGGAATTAGAGACCAGATCACGGTTCTGCCCGACCACGGGTGGGAGAGTAGCCACGCAGGAATGCAAAGGGCCTCGAGGACAGACCGGACGGGGTGCACGGGGCCCCGTGCAGTGAGCAAAAGTAATGGCACCTCCATGACAAGAAGGAAAGTGAAGAGAGCACACTGTCCCCGTTGGCCCATTTGTGCCACATAAATCCACCCACTTGCCCTGGACTGTCAGCATGGAAAGCTGGCAGAGAGGGGCAGGGGATCTGCAGTTAGAGAAGTTACACACTCAGCCTGGGCTCCCTGTCTTCTTCATGCTGAGAAATGTTTGTAAAACTATCTGGAGGACAACTAAAGCTTCAATTACATATATGTGTATGTGCTCATATACATATACACATATATGCATGCATGTGTAATATGTGTTTATATGTGTGTGCATATATATATATATATATATATATATATATTCTTCTGTGTGTGTGCAATATGTATTTTCAAAGCCCAAATGCCTCATATGCACACAGGACTGGCAGCGTTGAATTCATTGAAATGAAACACTATGCAACAAACAAAGCCATGAGCAAAGGTTAAAAACAGTTAGCAAACTGGACAACTATATCTGTAACCTCTATAACATCCATGAGGTGTGACCGGTACTACAAATGAATAAGAAAAAAAAACTGACCAAATAAAAATTACTCAAAAGAAATCATTGCGAGAATTAAAAATGTGCACAAATGGACAAGTAATTGGAGACACAGATACAGAAGTAAGGAGCTGTTTGGGCTGAAAGCCTAGCTCTTTTATATGCCGGATGCAAGAGTAAATTGGAGCCACTTTTCTGGAAGGTGATTGTTTGCAATTCTGGAAATTCACCACTGGGAATATGTGTAAAAATATTATTTTTTATTCAGGCAAAGAAAACAAAAGTCCATGTGGAAAGTTGCTCGCTGGAATATTATTTATGGCAGAAGACCCAGAAACGATCTAACTGATCAGGTGGGAAATGCCTCCCTGGCCCTAAAAGAAGTCACGGGCCATGAGACTGTGGTGTGCAAATGCACGCCTAGTTTACTGCAATGTGCCTCTTCAGGAACTAACACAAAATGTTTCTAAGGGGAGGGGCAGCCAGATGCAGGACAGTAAGTGTGATTTGCTTTAATTTTTGGAAAAATCTGCAACCAGTGTGCATAGGCACATACGGAATATTTTCAGGAAGAATGTCCGCCTAAATAAGGGCTTACTTTGGGAGGCGGAGTATGGCGTCTCGTGGGATGTCTACTTTGAAATGAAGATGGAGAGAGATTGAGAACATCACGAATAGTGGCAGGGACGAGAAAGGAAAGTTAGGTCGAGGGTCGGACATCCGTTTCATCCAACAGTTTTGGCGCGGCTCTGCTCTTTCCCCTGTGCTGTTCCTTGACTTTGTTTTCTCTTCTTTTCCCCAGGATCGTGGACGTGATGGTAGCACGTCAAACTACGTCTCTCCCTCTTTCGCCCACCCACTTGTGTGTTGTTAGCTTTGTTATAATTAGAATATATCGACTTATTCTCGACACAGTTAAAACGAACTAAAATTGTAATAGGAGTAGGAGGTTTGCAAGAATAGACCAAGAATGCCAGTGACAAAAAAATCATCAGGGGCCCACATTACACAAGCGACAGAGCCTCAAATCAATGCGATCGCTTATTCTTGGCCGACCAGTGCCATAGACCCTGGCAGGCAGGCCTGGGTGGAGGGGGCAGTCTCATGTCTGTGCCCACAGGCAGAGGGTCTGTCCTGGGCAGGGGGATGCCTGTGCCCCAGAACTCTGCAAAAGCCCTGGATGTGAGCCAGGCCCTGCCCCATCACCATGGAAACCTTGCAACATCCTCGGTGCTAGGGCACATCGAGTACGAGTGCGATTTATAAGAAAAGCACTGCTCTATTTCAAGAAGTCGTAATTACCACTCTTTGGCCCTTCAACAACTAGAAAACTACACAGACATTGAAGACACATCTCTACTTGGGGTCAGAATTCTTAAAATAATAGAGTGTTGAATTTCAGGTTCCAAAAGTATTTGTATAGGAACGTTGGTTGGTGACAGTTTATCTTAAAAACTCCTCCTCCTAATACAATATTGTTTTGAATCATTTAGGAAAGAAACGATAGATAAAAACACACTTGCATTTTCATTAAGTGTCTCCTCCCCAAAAGTCCACTTTTGTATATGGTTAAATTAATTATAGGATTCTGTTCATTTCCTCTCCGTTTCAGTTTCCAGTCTCAGAAATCATTAACCGCTCATTTGAAATACAATTTAAGAAAGAAATCATCCGTTCTGTTGGAATAGATGTGTGTCTATCCTAAAACGTTCTAACAGGAGAATACATTATAATACAATAAATTAATCCTCAAATGCTAGTATCTCAGTGTTCTGAGGGGGGGAAATGAGAATTTGCTTTTATTTTTTTTACAAGACAGTTAAAGGACAGGAAGTTATTCCCCCCGGGCGAGGCTGGCATGGCTAGAGAGAGACTGAAATGGGTGGAGCTGAGGGGTGCAGGCGGGAACTGGCACCCCGCACGACTCCCGGTTCTGCATGAAGAATTAGCAGACGAGGCGGGTGCTCTCAGGCTGGAGGGTGACAGGGTGCCAGCCCTCTCAGGCCCCCACGAGTGGTAAGAGCGCCAGTGCCCCCCATCTTGAATACGTGCGCATTCAAGCCACATTTCCTTGGGGTACATATTGTCGAGAGCCCCGTGGCACCTGAACAGGGACCACGTTTGCCCAAACAAGTGCGGGATTTTAAACGGTGCTGATTACGTTGAACAAAAGACAAACCTTTGGCAACATTGTGAGAGAGATGCCATGCCTCTTGAAAGCATTTCACTTCTCTGCTTCCTTTCTCCACGTTGCCCCCGAGACCCAGGATCTTCTGGACCCTGCAGCCATCCCAAGGCAGCATCCCTCCACCCAGGGCCACCCCCTCTGTGTGGGTGGCTCCATGTGGGGTCTGCAGGCTCCTGAGACAGCCTGAAGGGAGGGCTGGGATCTGAGTGCGAGTGAGCAGAGGCGCAGGGCTGTGTCTTTCAGCTAAACTGTGTGATGTGGGCCTTCGCCCAGGGGATCAGAGGGCTGGTCCTTCTGTGGGCCGCGGTGAGCCATCCTTCAGCACCTGCAAAGTCACCCTTAGCCGCCCCACCTTCCTCTCCTTGAGCCCCTGTACCCCGGCACTCTCCGGCAGCCCCAGGCACACTGATTTACGAATGCATCTGTTTCCTATTTCAAAAGTATCCTGATGTTATCAGTAGAATTGTGTCCGGCCCGTGAGAGGTATGTGGACGTCCTGACTCCCCATACCTGTGAACGTGACCTTATTTGGAAAGGCGTAGTCAAGGTGAAGGCATTTGGGTGGGCCGGAGCCACTGTGACTGGAATCCTTAAACCACGGAGCTCGGGGCCCGTCGCCAGCACCAGCAGCTGGAATTGCTGAGCAGACGCGCCAGCCAGGGTCGCAGAGGGAGCACGCCTCCGCACGCAGCCGGACCCCAGACGCTGGACCTCCACGTCGTGACACAGTCGTTTCTGTTGCCGGAAGGGAGCCTCCAGCGGCTGGCTCCTTATTGTGGCACAACACCACGCTAGTGAACCCGGGTACAAAACCACATACGCCACGTAAAAATACCCAAAGAAAGTTCGACGTCACTTCAATTATATGGAAGGCTTTCTAACAGAAACCAAACAATTTTCACGTCTGTCCCAGCAACTCTCACGTGTGTAGAACTCCGTGGGACCCGATCTCTGTTCTCCCCGTCTTCGTCCGGGACTGAAGCGATCTGCAGAAAAGTTTTGTTTTGTTTGTTTCTGTTTTCGTGCAGAAACGATCTACTTCCTGCTGTACAGGCCCTTCCGTGCCCAGAATCTGAGCTCACCTGCCCCCTTCACATCTGGTTTTCCTCATGTGATCCATGCAGAGGAGATCAAGTACGAGTCCCTGTTGATGAAACGGGCAAGGGTATCACTTCTGTCCTGCTGAATGAGAAATGAGCGAGCCACAGGCATCCGAGGAGAACACCCCCCTGCCCCCCCCCCCCCGCCATGCCCCATACCCTTGACCTCCTGGGCCAGGCCAGGCAGGGCCCCCGCTCCTGACCCCGTGCCTGGCCCGCCAGGGTCCTCGCTCGCTGTGCTCTGGCCGCCCGCTCCTGCCTCCAAGCAGCTCCGGGAAGAAGGTAGGACCGTAGCCCTCCTGTGGCAAAGCTCCAGGTGCATACCCATCGTGCCGCTCCCGGCTGTGCAGGCTTTTACTATCTGCATATTTATTTCACCTCTTAAATGAAATCCAATTTGAGGCTATTAATATTAATGCACAGAGATAATTCTGATGATGAATTAATAAAACACTTGGCCTCTCAATGTGCTGTTTGCTCTTACATTTAATGACGCTCTTAACTGGAAGGAGGAAGGAGCAGGGCAGGCTCCACCCGGAGCCTGGAAATTAGAAGCCACTTCATTGTTTTGAGCTCGCTGCTTTAATGACAATCAATAGAATCGATCTGGGAGAAGAAAAGTATTTACTCAATCTCTCCCACGTGCTACTCCTCGCTATTTGGATTTCTCAAGCATCATCTGAACGCAATATTTCATCAGGGTCCTACGTGTGCTAATGAATTACACGCTAAATGAATTTTTCACACCCCACCCCCACCCCCCCGCATGGTTATGGCACCACAAAACATTGCTCTCCCGTAACAGCATCGGACGAACAGTGCAGGTAGGGCAGGAAGGGTGGCCTTGCTGCAGAATCAAGAAGTCATGTCAATTGTAGATGGATTCACTTGCAAAATGGATGTCATCCCAGGCCCTCCGTTTTCCAAAAATAATTCCTGGCCGGTGGGTTCTTACTGTTCAAATAAAGATAATTTACATTCACACTCTGCCGGATTAGTCATTTAGATGCAATTAACTTAACTAGATTTAGCATTAAACTTCAGCTAAACACACGTTCGCTTCAACAGTCATTCAACAAATATGTGTTAAAGTCCCCTAATTAGGGTGGTTTCTCAGTTGATTAAAAACAACAACATCCACAGTCTATTGTTCTTGGAAGCCCTCCCAGACGCAGGCACATTCCTGCCCAAAACGCAGCCCGGGCCTCTGCTCTATAAGGAAGGGACGATTACCCATTTTACCAGGAATGAAAATTAAGACCTCACATGGAAGCCATTAATACAAAGCCAAGTACTAAAAAGAACTAAAAAAGAAACAGGCTCACTCGAGATGGGAGCGCATCTCAAAACAGGAATCTCCGCGCAAATTAAGTGACGGCGAGCAAGACACAGCACCAGCGGGCTCTTTCTCAACTTGCGGAAGAGATGTTTTTAAAGCCCATTTAAATTTTAGGGGGGACCTGCAGGATAAGACCAAATCTATTTAGGGCAGAATTGATTTGTTCACTGTCATTTACAAGGGGCTTCCTAGTGTTTATTCTTCTATTAAATTGGAACGAGCTGTTACATGGGGAGCAAGCCACGGGTGTGTGTTTGCCTCGCAGTGTTTAAAGGCCATCTGCTTTAGATCCGAAGCCTCGCTCGGTTTGTCTCTATTGCAAGATGAAAGGGGGCTGAGTTTTAATCACTGGTGAGCACGCACGTTCAGGGAAGTAGCGGGGACGGGGAGCGGGTGGGGCCAGGTGGACGCGGCCGCTCGAGGAGCTTTAGGAGACGCGCTTTCTAAAGGGTGCGACAGCCTCAGCCGAGCCGTCGTCGGCCGTCAGAGATGCTAACCTCAGAGGGTCTGTTGGTCGGAGCGCATTACCGTTACCAAATCCAGCATCGTGGAAAACAGACTTTTGAGGGGACGTTGTGGCCGATGCATCGACAGTTACCGACCCCGGGGAATGAGCACACAACACACACAGGTGCCCACGCGCGCACACACACGCACGCACACCCAGGCATGCGCGTGCACACACGTCAAATATCTATACATATGGTACATGTGTAAACTTCCCGCAAACAAAATGTACACACACAACGTTTTCAGCGTTTGTTGGCCGTTTAACCACCTTAAAATGTGCCCCGAATTACTGTGACTCACTACTTCTCATCTACGGACAAATGGAGCCTTCATACGAGTCTAGAAAGTCACGCACGATGTAAAAGACCACAAGGCCTCACTTATCATTAGTGTAAGCTCACGGGCACTAGACAGAGCGGTGGCTGCAGAGGAACGTGAGGGAAACGTGGCTGGCGGCCGTCTCCAAAAGGCTGAGATTCAACCTCAACCAGCCACCGAATTTCCGACCCGAGAAGAGCTGACGCCCGCAATATCCGTCGGTTTGTAATTGTGCATTCTACCCATCTGCGACCCAAACAGGGGATTTTGGGGATTAAAAATATTAATAGTTAATAACAGAGACATGCATGGACCTTAGGACCAGTGTCTTTGGTTTAAAAGAAAAAGGAGAACAGCCCCTCACCCGCGATGTAGCGAGGACCAAGCCGCCGCTTGCCCTGGGGGTCAGGCTGGTTGACTGGAAGGGCGGCCTCGCAGGCGGTGGGAGAACCACAGAGGCCACCCTTGCGGCGGCCCCCGGGGACCCGCTCCGGAGTCCGCTCCCAGCCTGGGGCAGAGCTCTGCTGTTTGCCGGCCGTGCAGAGGGCAGCTCGGGACACCTGCACTTGGCCAACATGCATCCGGAACTCTGTTCAAATGGCTCCATTTTTCCACGGAGTCTTTTTGGAAAAGGTGTGGCATAAACACACGAATACATAAAATAAAATGAAATGGAGTGAAATAAAATAAAAATATTTTCCGCCTCCCACCACCATGCACCGTGGCTCCGCGGATCAGATTTATGCTGGAGGGGGGCAGATAGCAAATGAAAAATGAAAAACAATTTCATATTTTAAATTTATGAGACTGGAGGATAATATATCACTTTTTTTTTTCTCCTCAAGCTCACTGCAATAAATTGTCTATAGCCTGCTCGGCATGTTTTCTGTGTCACTCACGCGGGCTCAGTTTCAGTTAAAGCCGTGAGTCTCAACTAAATTGTTCATTTCAAAAGCAGCACTGCATAGTTAATTATTTGGGGGAAGAGCCTGTCCGCTTTTTCTAGACATAGACAGATAACGTAGAAAGAGAGAAAAGGCAGACAGGAGCCTCGCACGGCACCTCCCACCCTCGGTGTCTATAAAATGCTTTCCCCAAGCTTCGAGGTGATGAAAAGGACAGAGGAAGGCGTCTAAATCAGCTGAGCTTGATATGATGCCAAAGCCTTTGGCTAAACAGAGATTGACTTAATTCTTTCAATAATGACTTTGGTCTGGAGTGCTTCTCCACCACAAGAGGGAGAGACCCAACAGAACAGAGAAAATCTCCTCAGTCGAGTTATCTTGACTCTGCTCCAGGCAAAACCTAGAAATATTTTTTTAATCGAGATTCTCTACAGCAGCCCTTTCCAAATGCCAGTATCCATCATCGCTGACTGGATCAATATCTGTGTTTTGGCCCCAGTCTCCTGCGAGAGATGGTTTGCCATCAGTGATAGACAAATATCACAGTTAAGCAAAGTATCCAGCCAGACCTAGTAACATTTTTATTGATTTTTGTTGTGCAAATAATGTCTTTTTGGGCTGAATAAATGGCTTTGAGCCAAACAGTCATTGTTTATGATTCCAAAATGCAATAAAGGGACAGGAAATATATTATGGCCAATGTCTCAAGGCACACAACATAATCATCCTTTGGTAGTAAAAACCTAGCCATCTGAAACCAAGAGTGCATATACTTATCCATGCTTCAAGGTGCTTGTAGGTCTTGCAAATCTTACACAAAATGTCCTGTTAGGAAACAGATGGTTTTGCCCTTTAACCTATTGAACAACTACTAGAAGACCAAGCAAAAAAAATAAGCACCATATTTCTTCAATCAATACAAAGAAAACAGTTTATTATACTCCCTTCGAATGAAATATCAAAGTTGCCAAAACAGCATCCATTCACTTCCAGAGAAAACACATCAAGAAACCCCCTGACTTTATCAAATGCCGTAAAATCGGAAAATATTTTAGGAAGGTTTTTTTTTTTTTTTTTTTTTTTTTAAACCATACTCATTCAAAGGGATTGTGAGCTCGTTCCGTGTGGCGGTTCAGCAGAAAGTTGGCCACGCAAGATCGGCCCCCGAACTAAAAGTCGCTTGTGCGTGTTAATTTTGGCCTCCTTATCTTTAGACGGCCTGGTTCCTCAAAGGGGTCGCTGAGGTGGGCTCCCTACTCACGTTCTGTGTGCAGGGTGGTTGCCACACTTTTGCATCCAGACCACAGCGGAATCGTGGTTCTGAGGGTCGTTCCCACGCATCCACAGAGACGGCGGTCGTGAGCTGGGCGGCTCCACACTGAGGAGCATACAGCCATGCTGGGTCCCTGCGAGAACTCCACCTCCGGGGAGCAGCACGATTCGGGGGGGCTGGACAGCCTGCAGTCTCGCAGAAGCGAGCGTGCATTCCAAACCACGGGATCACTCAGCTCTTTAGGTCCTGCCACGGACACACGCACAGAAGAGGAGGAATTCAGCTGCACCTATGGTCTATATGTGCTGAGATTTATTCTTGTACCTAAGATCATCGTTTGATTCGTGCTTTCACTTTTCGGGAGTATAAGGCTTATTTAAAGAATAAACAAGCAGTTATATCCTACTTTACTTATTTATTTATACATGGCTACTATTGAATTACTTTTTCACGAACTAAAGCATTCAGTTTTCTCAAAGAGCATTTCTTGTACCATCAGAACACACTCAAGGCAAAAACTACGGTTGCTCAGAAATTATATTTAAACAGGGGAGCCTGGGTGGCTCAGTCGGTTGAGCGTCCAACTTCGGCTCAGGTCACGATTTCGTGGTCCGTGAGTTCAAGCCCCGCGTCAGGCTCTGTGCTGACAGCTCAGAGCCTGGAGCCTGCTTCGGATTCTCTCTCTCTCTCTCTCTCCCTCTCTCTCTGCCCCTCCCCTGCTCATGCTCTGTCTCTGTCTCAAAAATAAGTCAACATTAAAAAAAATTTTTTTAAAGAAAATATATTTAAACTTGCAATTTAGTACCATAACATTACAAACGGTATTCTTTTGTTATAACATATGCCTCTGTGGAGGATAATATATGCCTGTGTATTGAACAGAATGTTCTCTTCGTAAGCAGTGCTTTATTATTATATGTTTACACGTGTAACGAAATGAGCTTTCGCATGCACATACATGAGGGAATGTTTGGTAACAGGATGCCGTGTCCTCGAGAAAGTCACTCTCGTGCTCACACTCTCCCTCCAGCCGACACCACCACCAGCACTGAACAGTGGCATTCTTTGGAATCCAAGCCCGTCTGACAGCTAAAATTTATCTCACAATTTTAAGTTTTATTTTTCTCATTTCTATATATTTTTATTTTTTTAATTTTTTGTAATGTTTTTATTTATTTTTGAGAGAGAGAGAGCACAAGCAGGGGAGGGGCAGAGAGAGAGGGAGACACAGAATCCAAAGCAGGCTCCAGGCTCCGGGTTGTCAGCGCAGAGCCCGACGCGGGGCTCGAGCTCACGGAGTGTGGGATCATGACCTGAGCTGAAGTCAGACGCTTAACCGACTGGGCCACCCAAGTGTCCCTGTTATATTTTTTCTTTAGGACAGGTTTTCTCATTATTCCACATGGGGAATAAAAGTCCTCTGTCAGCCATGGGGGGGAGGGAGGGCACCGGGCGGGGGGGGGGGGAAGACCTGGTCCTGTTATGTTCTTTGACTGTCAATATGTTGATGGTATTGATTATTTTACATACTGAATGATTTTGTTTTTCTTTTTAATTGAGTGCCCTGTCGGTCTCTTAGGGCTCTGTCTCCAATGTCATTCTGAGTATTCTGAAGAAGACAGACGCACTCTCTGCTCTCATGGGGATGTCCTCTGTCCTTCTCACTCCGAACTCAGACCTGCCGGAGGTTTGCTTTAGCATGAGGTGTGCAAGAGACAGCTGGTGGCATGTTCCTCAATGCTGACGAACACGTGGCCCTTTTCTGGACCATTCCAAATGCTTCATTTGTCATCAGTGGAACGTTTTGCTGGAATTCAGACTGTTTCCGGTATTCCCACCCTGCTTTCTCTCTCTCTCTGTTTCTCCCACTCCCGTCTCTGCTTTCATTGTGCTGCTGGTTGAGTACACAGCCTCTCTCAGCATTCCTTTCAACGATCTGCATCGTTACAGCCATTTTGCCTTTTCCGTGAACTGTAGCGTTTGACTGGACTCCCATAGTATTTATAAATTAGCTCAGGGGATGGCGGCATTTCTCGTGCCGAGTCTCGTCCAGGAACCGGGTGCTTTCCTCCCCAGTCCTTGGCTTCCCTTCAGATCGGGTGGTTTTCTTCCTGGACATCCTGTGTGTTTGTGTACCATTTGCTTCTCAGCGCCCTTCAGGTTCTATTGTTACCAGAGGCGAGCTCCTTTCCCACCATCTTGCCTCCCTGGCTCTTACATGAGCGCCTTGCACCGTCCCCTGCATCGTTCTGGACCCAGACTCTCTGCTGAGTTTCTCCTAGAACATGCGGTTTTCACTGCCTCTCTGGAGACCCTTAGGTGAACAGCCATTTTCCGAAAATGATGTGACTCTTTTCTCTTTCTTTCCAATATGGTAACTTGTTTTGCGTTAATGCCTAGGACCTCCAGAATAACAGTCCATGACGGTTGAGCCGTTGATCACACCTAGTGAGGGGTCCTAGCCCAACAGCTGTAACCTCTGATTTCCTCCTGGGAGCCGGGAGGCTGGCGTGTGCTGGGGGAGAGAACAACACTCTTCCAAATCCGGTTTGCTCCTTTGTAGGTGGCGTGTGAGGACAGCAGCATAAACCCAACAAACAGGTCTGGAAATAGAGCCCAACACGCAGAATCCAGACACCTGCTGGGCTCCGTCCCAGAGCACATCGAAAGGTAGTTTCATGTTAGTATTAATTGTGGCTTTCATTACTGAGTTTTCACTACTGAGATGAGGAAATACATATTCCAAATTCAAAAATCTGTGTCAGTGATACGCACAGATCACATTTTGAACTATTCGGTTCAAACTACTCATTTTAAAGACAATACAGAGAGGGATGCCTGGGTGGCGCAGTCGGTTAAGCGTCCGACTTTAGCCAGGTCACGATCTCGCGGTCCGTGAGTTCGAGCCCCGCGTCGGGCTCTGGGCTGATGGCTCAGAGCCTGGAGCCTGTTTCCGATTCTGTGTCTCCCTCTCTCTCTGCCCCTCCCCCGTTCATGCTCTGTCTCTCTCTGTCCCAAAAATAAATAAACGTTGAAAAAATAAATTTAAAAAAAAAAAAAAAGAATTTTGATCAATTCTCATGGGTTAGGTTCATCACCCCAGTCATATTTAAGAAACAGTATCTATACTTATGTTTGCATTCTCAAAACACTATGATTTCTTTCAGGATGGGTAAAAAGAAAATTTAGGCTATTATAAGTCTCAATATTGCATGCACATTGAAGAGATAATACTGAGACCCCAACCCCCAGACGGAAACCTACGTCCACGCAAAGGCTCGTGTGTGAATGTTCAGCGAGCGTTAGTCATGGCAGCGCAAAAGGGAAATCCAGCCACGTGCCATCAACTGGCAAACGAATGAACAAAATGCAAAATATCCATGTGCGGAATGCTACGCGGCTGTGAAACGGATCATGGTACCAATCCCCAGCACGGGGAAATCCAAACAGCATTACGCTACATGGAAGAAGCTGATCACAGAAGTTACAGATCTATGGCACACCTCCGTTTACCTGAAATGCCCAGACAAGACCAATCCGTAGGGAAAGAAAGGTTAGTGGTTGCCAGGGGCTGGAGGTGAGAATGGGGCCATATCTACACGTGAACACCTGCTTTCTTTTTCAGGTGATTTACCTGTTCTGCCACTAGACCAGTGGTGGCCGCATAGCCCTCTACATTTGCGGAAAATCATTAGCTCGTAACCCTTTAAATGCATGAATTTTATGGTACATAAGTTGTATTTCAATAAAGTCATGTTGAAAAGGGATACTAACTGCTAATTTGCGTCTCAACAATTCTTTACGAAACACTAACCTTTCGGAAGTTTTCTGTTAAAGTTTCTCTCATAGAGTCTTTTAGTGCATGAAGGTGGGTAGGAGGCGTGCAGTCAGCAGACCAGGAATGAGTCAAAGCTTTGGTGTATAACCTTGGGCAACTGACTGTGTATTTTTATGGACCCCTTTCCTTGTCTGTAAAACAGGGACACCAGTAACTGCCTAGACACTCCCCCTTCAGTCTCTGGATGGGAAATAACAAATGCTTGCACTTGGTATGTGGTCAGACTCGGTAAACGTAGCTATTTGATTCACAGGGTTTCCATGGTGGTGCATGGCAGAGGAGGAAGAATGAGCAGTGCACCACGGGCACCCAAGCTCCACGGTGGGCCAGCTGTGCAGCCAGTAGCTGACAGGGTCTGAGCCCCAGCTCCACCACCTGGACTCCGGGGGACCCACAGCATGTTGCGGGCTCAAAAGTAATAACATAAAAGCACTTACCACAGGCTCTGGCACACAGCGGGTGCCTAATCAATGCTGATGTTTTTCAATCAGGCTGCCTTTTGAAGCAAAAAAAAAAAAAAAAAAACACACCATAAAAAGTATTGAATGATGCTACCTCAAGTCTTTAAGCAATAAACACACACCTTGAGTGTAGCCATCTAATTAAAGAGACAATGATATTTTATTATTGATGCTCTGTATCCACAGTAGTTACAGCAGATGGGTTTCATAACATCAGTTAGATTACCCATGCAGCTCCACCTCTGAAACACACACACACACACACACACACCTCAGGGACTGAAATACCAAAACCTGGCAGGGAATTTCAGAAGGCTTTATGGTCTAGGTCTACTGGGTTTTGGAAAATCTGTCCCAATGGCATGGAAAAGCTGGGCAAAAACAAGTGTAAAAATAGCATCGAGATTCCCCGACACACTGGAAGGGCCAAAATCCGGAACATTGACAACATCAGATCCTGATGATGGAGCCACAGGAGCTCTCGCTCACCCCTAGTGGAAATGAGAAGTATTGCAACTGCTCTGGAAGGCAGTTTGCTGGTTTCTTACAAAACTAAACCTACTCTCACCACGTGGTCCAGCAGCCGTGCTCCTTGATGTTTATCCGAAGGAGTTGAAAACCTATGGCCACAAAAACCCACACGTGGATGTTTACAGCAGCTTCATGCGTAATGTCCCAAATGCGGGAGCAACCAAGATCCCTTGCAGTGGGTGGTGGGTAAATAAACTATAGTCCAAGCAGACAATGGAGTATTACTCAGCACTAAAAAGAAATGGGCTTTCGAGGCACCAGGAGAGATGGCGGAAACTTAAATGCATATTACTAGGTGAAAGAAGGCAATCTCAAAAGGCTCCACACTGTATGACTCCGACCATATGACGTTCTGGAAAATGCACAACTCTGGAGACAGTAAAAGGGTGAGGCATTTCCCGGGGTTGGGGGCCAAGGAAGGATGCAGAGGTGAGTGTGGAGGGTTTTCAGGGCAGTGAAAATACTCTGCATGACACTGTGACCCCAGAAACAGGACGTTACATGTTTGTCCAAACTCATGGAGCATACCGCTGTAGGAATGAGCCCGCTGTGAACCGTGGACTTTGGGCGATAATGGTGTGTTCCTGTAGGTTCATCCATCATAGCAAATACCCCGCTCTGCCAGGGGATGTTCACAGTGAGGGAGGGTGTCGTGGGGGTAGGTGCTGTATGCGAAATCTCTGCATCTTCCTTTCAGTGCTGCTGGAACCCCCAAAAAACAGTCCTTTAAAATGCAAATGTAAGTGCTCACTCACAGTGAACATTGTGAGGGTGTCCTCTAGGCTATTGTTGGCTATCGTCAACAGCAGAGGCTCTCGGAGTCTGAGATGGGCACCCCAGGACACCTGCTGCAGGAAGCTGGGCTCCACCCTGGGGAATAAGCCCGCACTCCAGGGGCTGTTTACAGAAAAGCCCATTTCGCACACAAAATTAGCCAGCCAGGCACCCAGGTGTGTCCGTTTACTGTGCCAGAGCTGACCTTCCTAGGAATGGGCTCAGTGTGCAATGCCATGGATGGGTCAACCATCCCAGCAGCACTGCCTGCCTGAAGGTTTGCATCAGTTACCATGCTTCCAGATCACACTCTCCAACAAGACGCAGGCCTCGTTGGGCTTTCCGACTTTCCAGGAAGGCAGAAATGATGACAAGCATGGGGCTTAAGCAGGAAGGCAACAGGAAGAGTTCTACCAACTTGGACCGTCCCCCAGACTAACCCAACGGGGCTGAAAGTCACCTTGCAAAAGGGTCTTTTGGCCGTCGGGAACCGGTGGGTGGACCATGAGACAGCAATGGCCAAGTCATTCTTGGTTCTATTCTGTAACGTTTTTTTGTGATGTTTGGCCACTTTCAGAAACATTGTTACAAGCTTCAGATTGCTCATCTTTGAAATTGCACTAACAATACGATCGATCCCAAAGGATCGCTATAAGAAACAGAAAGCGGTCGATATACAAACTGCCTAGAGCAAACGAGGGGCTTATGAACATTCATTACTTTTCCTACCTTTATTCCTTTCCTTCTTTCCAAGATGGTCTGTGTTTGAAGGTAGGAGCTGTGGAGCCCAGCGCTAAGGATCAAATACCACCAGTCAGGAAGGAAGTTTCATGACTTTTAATTTTTGAAAACAACTTGACTCGCCCCCCACCAAATCCCCCAGCCTGTCTCACCAACACGTGTTCTGATTAAAAGACAGGATGTGTCGTCATCCACAGAGGACCAAAGGAATATGTTTGGGGAGCAAAACGTTTCTGTGGGGGAACAATCACCTCGTTTCCCTTGATAAAGGAGGTCCCTAAGCAGCCGGGTGGAGTCGCGTTGGGCCGTGACAGTTCGTCTCAAGGCTGCAAGTGTCACATCCCGGACCAGATTCTGAGATGAGGCTTTGGTGTGTGAATGGGCCAAAGCCACCGACACTGTGCACAGCCTCATGAAAACCAAAACCAAGAGGTCTCTTGTTTTGTTGTGTTCTTTTTCTTTTCCAAACATTTTGAAGTTTTGGGGTAGACAATTTTAACCTTCCTGTCTCTCCCTGAAGCCAAGAGGTTTTGTTTTCACTGAGCACAAACGGTCCATTTAAATAGGTCATTAAAATTTTCATGCGTCTCCCACGTTCTTTAGGACTCTAAAGTTGGGGTAGAATAAATCGGGAGGAGACTGCCAGGAAAAGTGGCCAAATGCCTGAATGAATCTCCTTGGAGAACCATCTCCTCCTGGCTGTGCGGGAAGCAAAGTTGCAGGAAAGCTCCAACGCACACAAACCCATCCACGGACGTCGCAAGTGCTCTGTGACATTCTATCGACTCAGGTCCCAGCTCCTTTAAATAAATGGCAGAAGGTCATGTCACATGGTTTGCGGGTGGGGTAGTGTGATGTTGAGTGGCTAACTGCCTGACAGGTCAACAGCATTTGTGCCATAGACTTGAAATCCAGACCACCACCTGGTCAGAGCTGTGGGATCCGTGTCTCTCGCGAGGTTCACCAGGGCAGCCGAAATGTTGGTTGCCTTGAGTAAGAAAGATGCGTTGTCTCTGGGTAAGCGAGCAGATGGTAAGATCATGAGCAAGGTGGCCCATGAGAGGAATCGTCTTTCGAGCCGGACGCCCTCGAGTGCCGCCACCGTCTATCCCGCTATCAGGTACTGCTGGACCGTGGAGGCTCTTCCCAAATCCTGGGGAGGCGACGTTCTGCCGCCACGTGCACTACTGTCTGGGGAGAAGGTCTTCTGCATCTCCTGGGAGCAGAGCACACAGGGAAGGTAACAGAAGGGAGCTGAGCACAGGGCACCCCATGGGAAGGAGGGGCCTCCTTCACATCCTTACATCTACAGGGCTGGATGCCAGCTGGCCCTTTGGCCGGACAGAGAGTCTGCCTCCAGGACCTGTGAGGTGGTCTCCGGATCTACTACGGAATGCCACTTGTCCCGGGCTGGAAGGGCTGCGTCCTGCTCTGAGGGCAGCCAAGCACAGTTTGAGGTCCCCGGACGGCGCCGTGAGGGCAGGAGTGCAGGCTTTCTCTGGTGGCGGGGAGTTCAGTCGTGGTCCCCATGGCGGGGGAGACGTTTACATGCCACTTCTTTTTTTATACAGCTTGATTGGAATGGGATTTACATACCACATAATTCATCCATTTGCAATGTACAGCTTAATAATTTGGGGTACGCTTACAGTTGCGTGCAACTGTGACCACGGTCAATGTTGGAACATTTTGATCACCTCAAGAGAAACCCAAACTCGTTAGCAAGAACTCCCTTCTCCCGCCATGACCCAGCCCTAAGAGGCCACTCATCGACTCTCTGTCTCTATAACCCTCTTCTGGACATTGTACGTCCTGGAATCATTAACTCTGCGGCATTTGGTTTGGTCTCTTTCTCCCGGGATCATGTTCTCAAGGGCACCCACCTTGTAGACACGGGTCAGCACTTTACTCCCTTTGGTGGCCGACTCATTTTCCTGTGCACGATGGACCCTATTTGCTCATCCATCCATATGCTGATGTACCTCTGAGTTGTTTCCATCCTTCGGCTGTTGTGACTCATGCCGCTGTGAGGATTTGTGTTCAAGCTTTCTCGTGGAGAGCACTTTCATTTATCTTGAGCGTATATCTAGGAGTGAAACTGCTGAGTCCTACCACAAGTCTGTGTTTAATTTAACCTTCGACGAGCCACCAGGCTGCTTCCAAAGGGGCTGCGCCATCAGCCATTCCCACCAACAGTGCGTGAGGCTTCTGAATTTTCTATGTCCACGTCCACATGGGTTTTTTTTAAATGTTTATTTATTTTTGAGAGTGAGAAGAGACAGAGCGTGAGCGGGGGAGTAGCAGAGAGAGGGAGACACAGAACCCGAAGCAGGCTCCAGGCTCCGAGCTGTCAGCACAGAGCCTGAAGCAGGGCTCGAACTCACAAACTGTAAGGTCATGACCTGAGCCTAAGTCAGACGCTCAACCGACTGAGCCACCCAGGCGCCCCATGCCCAAGTGTATTTTTATTGGACTTTGGATTGCAGCCTCCCTAGGAGGGGGGGAAGTACCATCTCAATATCGTTCTGATTTGCATTTCACTGGAGGCCAATGATGCACGTCTTTTCACCTGCTTATTGCACATTTGTGTGTCTTCCTTGGAGAAGGTGTATATTCAGAGCCTGTGGCCATTTTTTTAAATTGAATTATTGTGTTTCATTTTTGAGCGTAAGAGTTCCTTATGTATTCCACGTACAAACCCCTATCAGATATATGATTTGTGAATATTTTCTCCCATCCTATCCATTGATTTTATTTTAATTAATTAGTTAATCTATTTATTTTTTTGTTTATTTTTAAGTAGGCTTCCCACCCAGTGCAGAGCCCAATGTGGGACTTGGACTCACGAGCCTGAGATCAGGACCTGAGCCCAGATCAAGAGTTGGACGCTTAACTAACTGAGCCACCCAGGCGCCCTATCCATTCTTTTAAATTTCCTCCTGGCGTCCTTTGAAGGACAGAAGTTTTTAATTCTGATGAAGTCTGAGTTGTCTGTTTTGTAGTTTGCTCATGCTTTTGGTGTCATACCTACCATCCACCATCAAACCCACAGTCATGAAAATTTACTGGTGCATTTTCTTCTAAAAGTTTTACTGCTTTGGTTCATACATTTAGGTCATTGATCCATTTTGAGCTAATTCTGTAAATGGCGTAAAGATTCAACTTCATCCTTCTGCATGTGGCCACGCGGCTATCCCAGCACAATTTGTTGTCAAAGTTATTTTTCCCCATTGAATGGTCTTGGCACCCTTGTCCAAAATCAACTGACCATAGACACACTTGAGCAGAGACAGTCTGCAAAAGGTTCATCTTCTGTCCAAGATCAGCTAAGAACAGAAATAGAAAGTAAGCATTTAGAAACTGTTGTCATACTGTGACACAGTAATTTTATGTCTGTTGAGTTTCATCATTTAAAAGTTTGTTCTTTCATCATTTATATTCATTGTGCTTGTTGTGATTGTATTTAAAAAAGGCGGTCTTCTCTGGATTGGGGGTAGGGCAATCCTGGTCCTTCTTGCAAGCTGGTTGGAGAAGCCGTGATCTTCAAGATGGGGGGTCGGGGCGGGGGGAGTGGGGAGACCCAGAGGGAATGCTGCTGTGTAGGAAGCTGATCGGTTCATGGGCAAACACTCCATTTGTGGGTATGAAATCTACACGGACACAGTCTGGCCAAGAACAATCTGCATCTGCTCTTATCTGTGTTAAATGCAAAGTCTTTATCATTTAAAGTGCCCTATTAGTGAAAAATTAGTAAGAACGCACTGTCTTTCTCAAATTAGCCAAGAAGTCAGACTATGCAGATCTGGGGATCAGACAGAAGCAAGGGGTCAGCAAATGGAACCGATAAGGCCGAGCGTTCCATGTGATTTCAAATATTTCAATATACTTAAAAGGTGTGCAAATTCAAAGAAATCTCAAAGCCTACGTTTATAGCTAACATTTTTTTTTTTGAATTTTAAGATTGCTTCTGTTGGTTCAAAAAATGATGGGAGCATATTATTTTGCAGGGATATGAAGATTGAAGCCCAAATAGAAAACTCAGGAAAGCCTCCTTCTAGAATTCTAATAACTGATTCCGTAGAGACTGCCGTCAGGGGCTTGGGAGCACACACCGGGTACTCACTGCGAGGCCTTTCCTGGGTTATCTGGCTTTGAAAGGATCATGTTCAAACCCTGCCAAGATAAAAGGCGGCCTCCACAGGCTATGAGCTGGACCGTTAAACATTTCCATATGACAAAGTCCTCTCCTGAGGTCTGACCTGCTGGGAGAGCCCAAGTCTGCAGATCTGAAGAAGTCAGACCGTCTTCTGCCCTGCTTCTCAGAGACAAGTCTGGTGGGAGAGCTTTGAAAACTACTTTAAAATGCTTTCTGTGGGGGGAGAGTCTTAACGAAAAAGGAGCTACGTACATAACAATGTTCAACACCAAACTCTTATTTAAATGGATTTTTAGAATTTAAAAAAAGAAAGAAAAAAAAGGCAACCAGGGGTTATCGTACATCATGAGAATAAGGTTCATTTCTGTTGGCTCCCACTCGCTCCTTTTGATACGCTTGTCAGATATTATTTATTTCTTATCTTGATATTTACTTAATCAATTCAAAAGAATGATAGCGTTTTCTATTTAGAAGCACCGTAAGCTTCTTTTGTCGCACCATCTTAAGTTTCTAGAAGGACTCTCTTACCGGACGTGGTCTAAACGGGGGGACATGCCTGGATTTTCTTTTTTTATTATTTTTAAAATTCATTTCTTGGGTTTTCTTTTCTACCTTTCCCACTAATTAATTTTAATCATTTTTCTCTTGACCTTCTTAGTCATCTTTAGATATGCGCTTAAAACCAGGTACTGAATGCAATCAGTGTGCGATACGTTGTTTACTCACGTCATTTCTCGCCAGTGTCTCAGATATCGTAGGCAACTGATACATGATTTCCCACTGGCTGCAAAAGATCTATTCTTTGAAGCATTTGTAAGGCTTTTAGGAACCATTTTTATGTGAAAACAAAAACACAGAAAATCGTTTCTCCTGAAAACATTCCTACCATTCATCTACGAGTTTTTCATGCTTGTATTTTCGAATGCTGCAACATGAGGCCAGTTGTGAAGTTGCGAAGTCTAACCCTGCTCCGTTCGGACCTCTCGAACGGTTTAGAGGGGACATACTGATTCCCTGTGATACACAGGAGGTGGCTTTAACACGCAAACTCTTTGCTGATAGTAGAATGTGGGTGTAATTGGCCTCAAAGACTGGAGCCGCTGGAAGAATGACCAGCTTGATAACACATCGGAGACGCTGTAATGGCAGCAGGAGCTAAAGGTTTAAAGGTAAGAAATGTGCAGAGTTCATGCAAAGGTAATGTCTTCATGTCACACAGGACCCAGCAAACTTCTTTTTTTTTTTTTTTAATTTTTTTAATGTTTATTTATTTTTGAGAGAGGGTGACAGAGCACGAGCAGGGGAGGGGCAGAGAGAGAGGGAAACACAGAATCCGAAGCAGGTTCCAGGCTCTGAGCTATCAGCACAGAGCCCAGCGCGGGGCTCGAACTCACAGACCCTGAGATCGTGACCTGAGCCGAAGTCAGACGCTTAACTGACCGAGCCACCCAGGTGCCCCCTTTTTAAAAAATAGTTTAATGTTTGTTTATTTTTGAGAAAGAGAGAGGCAGAGACAGAGACAGAGCACAAGACGGGGAGGGGCAGAGAAAGAAGGAGACACAGAATCCGAAGCAGAGGACCCAGCGAACTACCTCGGGGCTTGTGCACACCTGTGTCAGTACCAACGAGCAGGTGCTGTGCTGGGTGATGTGGTCCCTACAGAGATGTGTCTCAACACAGCCAGGTCCCTCTGATAGCTGACAGGGCTGAGCCCGCACATGTGGGGCGGGGGGTGGGGGTGGGATCTTGTATTCTGTCACCTCTTCTGAAATGCCTGCTCCAGGAAGGATTTTGTTCCCAGAACCCTAAAATGCCACGTTTGTAAGCAATATGTCCCTTTCACCCTTGGGGATTAACGAAACCTTTTTCTGTCATCTCTGGGAGCTCCTGGTTTGCCTGTTCTGGCCTATGACACATAGAGGCAGCCTCACCCACGATGCCCAGGGGAACAGTGAAGGCACAAAATAAAGGACAATGAGGTATGCTTTCAGGTTAACTATGTATCAGGCAATAAAAAAAAAAAAAAAAAAAAGTGGCTGATATGTGCATTTAGCAGCCCAAAGGCTAAATGAATCCATTGAAATTACCTTTATTTATTTATTTATTTTTATGAAACTTCACATGGAATAGTTTTTAAAAATATATCTGGAAGGTCCAGAAAGTTGTATTTTAATCAGTCGGCCTAAAAATAAAATGTGAATAGCTCTTTGGAGAACAGAATTTGTTCTATCCCGAAAGTTCCTTTTGAAAACTCGGTTAATAGGGGCGCCTGGGTGGCGCAGTCGGTTAAGCGTCCGACTTCAGCCAGGTCACGATCTCGCGGTCCGCGAGTTCGAGCCCCGCGTCAGGCTCTGGGCTGATGGCTCAGAGCCTGGAGCCTGTTTCCGATTCTGTGTCTCCCTCTCTCTCTGCCCCTCCCCCGTTCATGCTCTGTCTCTCTCTGTCCCAAAAATAAATAAACGTTGAAAAAAAAAATTAAAAAAAAAAAAAAAGAAAACTCGGTTAATAAATGTATCATCAAATTTACAGAATTGGAAGCTAAATTTAAGGTTCTGAGGAAATAAATTCAACGCACCTTACCGTCTAACTCACTGCACGCCCTTTTGGAAGCTCTTCGTGTTTCTGTTAAGAATTATGAGTAGAAATGGAAGAATGGATGGTCGTACCCGAATCTCACAAGTGGATTTCACTATGTCTGTGAATATTTAAATGATCCGAAGTTACCTTCTTGGCTCCCTTAACTTCCAGGCTCTTTGTGCAGAGCGGCAGGGAAGAAACACACCCACACACACTGTAACCACTTCCCACAATAGTCTCTACAAGAGATTATTAAGATGTGGATTTTACCAATTTTATTGTGAAAAGATATGAATCATTTCTCTGCCCGTAAAACTCACAATTCACCCTTCCCTCCCCCTGGCTCGGCATCAGAACTATTGTCGCCATTATTTTTGAGGATCCTCCCCACTGCTTCTACGCTGGCGGGGCCCGGGGCGTGGGTTCCTCTCCCCGTCCTCCTCTGGCCTCGGCCACAGCTGGCTCTTGGCCTTGAGAACTTCCTACTCCTTCGCTGATCTGAAGACCCCCACCCGCTAGGCACCCACATGGCAAACCTGAGCCACCTGGGTCTCGCGAAGAGGAACCCAGCATGGAGTGAGGCTTGAGGAACCACCTGCCATGAGGAGCAGGGGCTGGCGTGTGTGGCTCAGACATGTGTGAGTTCACCTCCCGGTTTTGCCTGGGTGATGCATAAGGGACACTGTCAGAGGGAAAGGTGTATCAGCAAAAATGGGACCGACGTTGGGTCATCAGGTTAGATCTTTGGAGCAGCGGCAAAGAAATAAGGCACCAGGAGCTCACAAAGAGTTGCTAGGATACCGAGGTCTCCACCGTCAAACACGTGCCACGTCACCATGACCTTGTCCAGGAACACGGTTCCCGGCCTCGTACAGGTGACTGTCCCTATGCCCCTCGTACAGGTGACTGTCCCTATGCCGTCGGCCACTGTTTGTTAGTTTGCGCACAAAACTTAGCCCTAGGTATTACTACATGTGCCCTTGACCCTAACGATGCACCTAGATGCCATCGCACATGCAGGCACATTGCGAGTGGGGGGACGATGAAGCCAGGTCACAGCAGAGACACTTCCCGCACTCAGCCGCCAATAGCAAGGACAACAAGCTGGCTCCGTGTCAGGCTCTTGGCAAGCTCTCTGGAAAAATGTCTCATTTATTCCGAGTCCTGTGGGCCCAGTGTTGTGTTGTCTGCACTTTGTAGATGAAAACAGCGAGGTTTCACGGGACAGGTGTCACGCCCGACTTAAGGGAGAAGTAACCTTAGAGACATGGAGGGGACTTCCACTCTGCTCTCTGAGGTGACCTCTGTCCTGACCAGGATGGTCTGGGCTGAGATATTGTCCCTGTACCCGGTGGCCATATCCATGTTCTTAGAGGGAACTTTCCACAGCAGAAGAGGAGTCAGTCCAGAGCCAGGAAGCGGGAAGGCTCACAGGTCTCGGCAAATCCGTTAGGAAACTGCCCGGTGACAACTCTGGTCTCCTGGGTCACATCTCAGACTTCTGGGTCAGGTGCTTTGTGCTTAAAGGGAAGGGTGATGGTGGTGGTGTTTTTAGCCACAGGAAAGCCTTGAGGTCACGCGTTTTGACTTAGCAAAGGCCATGCGCCCCCATCCTTGGCACGTGGAAATGAAGTCACTGCAGTGACATGGGTCTAGAAGCTTCCAGGCAACAAAGAGGAACTTTCTCCTGCTTTCTGCTGAAGGAGCGCTGAGCAGGAACCCCGGCCTCAGACAGGCCCGCCTCCCCGCCAAGCTGCACTGCCTCCCAGGGCACAGGCGGGTTCCAGAACTCCCCCAGCCCCGGCCGGCCGACACCAGCCACAGGGCTTGCCGGGCCTGCCCACGGGCCACAAGGCGCCGCAGTGGTCATTTCCAAGATCTCTTTACCTGCAAAACCTAAGAGGAAATGTGCAGGTGCATTAAGTTGCTGGAAATGAGCAACGGGAGGCATCTCACTTCTGAAACTCGGTTTTCCGAAAGCTTTGTTTAAAACGAAACGGATGTTTCCGGTCACTCGCGGCCCGATGTGAGCGGACTGCAGAAACGCCGCGTGCACGCAGGGAGCCCCTCGCCTCCTGGCGCCCCCCTCCTGGGGCAGCAGAGGAAGGGGGAGCAGCTTTTACTCTGTCCCTTCCATTAAAAGTTCGCTTCAAACGGCATCTCGCGCTTGGTCACTTTACGGGCGGTCACGGGCACGATGCACTATGGAGCCTGTCCTGGGTGTCACCGAGTCAACACGTTAATTCATTTCATTTCTAAATGACATTTACTTATACGTTGCAAAGCCAGGGGAGAGAGAGTCTGTGTTGGCTTTATCTCCTCCGAAATTAAGATAGCGGCTTAAATTGAAAATGTAATTTAAATCCTCTCCGGCAGGAGAGTCGGGCCTCTCACCACCCCCCCCACCCCCACCCCAGCAGGGCTTCACAGAAAGACTGGAACAGCCAGGATGCCGTAGAGGCAGTTCCCCCGTCAAAAGAGAATTCGGAGTGGATAGAGACAAATCATCCCATGACAGAGGTTAAAAGAAACCTGTTACTATGACAACAGATGGGGTCAGATAACAAAATGAACAGCCACTTTTGATCTTCAAAAAATTCTCTTCCCTTTGCTCTCGCCTGTTATCTGGACCATTCCATCAAACACCTAGCAGATAACACAGCTGAAAACCCAATCGACCTTCAAGAAAACCCAGACAAGTTGGAAAGTGTATGGAAAGGTTACCATCACAGCCAAGGCTTTCTGATGATATTTGCCTGGGTACACAGAAACACACACACACAGCCATTCCTCGCGAATGCGACGGCGTAGGGTTCAAAGGAATCCACACAAGTGCTTAACACATGTACATAACAGTAATGTTTTTATATCACTGAGAATTGAGAAAGTGAGAGGCGTGCAGAGCTAAAAGATTTAGGTGTCAGGGCTCACTGTCACCTCGGTTTGGATTAGTTAGTGTAGAAACAGTTGACATCGCATCGGCACGCAAACAAAATTACACCCGTGAATGGCTGCGATTTAAATGGGGAGGGGGCTCAAACCATTCGGTGGTAGTCACAGACAAGTCAATCAAAAAGCACATGTCGAGGAAAGGAAACTCGGCACGCCTTTCCCATGCTGTTTGGCCGTAGAGAGATCGAGCGGGAGCCCGAGCACGCGGTGCATTTCCTCCAGACGTTTGTGGCGCTCAGCACCCAGCACGGTCTCGGCACCGCCTAGGTCTCAGCACCTCGAGCAGGGCGCTCGTGTTACAGGGCGTCTTCAAAAACGCAACATGAACGTGTTCTATATTTCGGCATATGTGACTTTTCCTTTTTGTGATGATGGTCAACAAATACACTTGCGTTGAAAACCATCAAGTTGTCTCCCCCAAAGTGAGATAAGTTTTCCACATCAGTGCTGTACAATCTGTTCATTGTGGGCGGGTGCCCATCTCTGCTGCTTTGGCCAGATTGCAGCAGAGATGTGTGGTAAATGGGGAATTCGTCCTCTGTGAGCGTGTGACACCCAGAGCCTGATTCGCAGCGGCCTTGGACGTGAAAGAGAAGAGGCGCTTCCACGAAGACCGCCCTGGTCCCGCGGGTGTGACTTCCCACAACATGGCGCCATTCTGAACTCAAGTCTTCACGCCACGGCTCAGGCTGGAGAGGATTTATTCACATTTGGTTTTAAGAAAAGAAGAAATGTCTCTCAATCAAATCTTTCATTCAAAAGATTTTGGAAAGCATACATCCCTTTCCTATTGGCTTCCAAAATAAATTATTTCCAACACGAAATAATTTGGGATGAAAGGTGCCCAAAGCTAAGGCAGCAGAGAGTGAATTTAAACTGGCTTCAGGGATAATTATTTGCTCTGGTCGAGCCCAAACACACAAAAAATGAACAGGACTCCCTACACGGTGATTTTCTCAAATACCAATAAATGTTTAAATGTAACAGAATATGGAGAACGGCCACATGTCAATTTTGAAGTGACCTCAAAATTCATAATGTCTACGATCATGAAAAGACTAAGGTATTTTGATGTAAAGATGCAAAGGCGTTTTTCCCCCCTTTCTTTTTTAGCTTAGGTGGCATTTGTTGTTTACAATTTCTGGGTCTAAGAACTAAATGTCTCCCAGTTGCAGTAAAGAAACTCTGTTAAAAACCTGGTTATTAAATGAACATTTTCCAAATTTTCTTCAGGATATAGTAGAACAGTATTCAACTTACAGCAAATGTCTTGGGTCATTATGAAGGAAGTTTGATAGAATTCGTTCTGTAGAGACAGCGAATTACGGGGTGTTTCTGGGAGGCTGGATGGTGTTGGTCACAGGCCAGTGGTGGCCTCAGCACAGACATGCACTCATCCTGCGGCAGCCACTCCTCTCAATGGTGAGGGTCACTTACATCCCAACGCAGTCCAAGGGGGCAGCTCTTACCTCTAATTTCAAATGGGGAACCCAAGGTTCAGAGACGTGGTCATTCCCAGGAGCACTCGGGCCGTCAGGGCGGCCATGAGCCAAGGCCAGGGACCGTCCCAGCAGACATGACCTCTGTTCCCATGGGTTCTGTGACTCTCCACAGTCTGCCAACAAAGCATCCATCTCAGACTCCGAAATGACGTCCTCACAGCACTTTGCTTCTCGTCTACGCTGTTGTTCATCATTTTTGTCTTCGCTGAAGGTGGATTGAAATGTGTGGAGATGTGTGTGAGGTGATTCCCAGGGTCCAGTCCCCCGGTGCCACACCGTGTGCGCACGAGCCCCTAAGTTTGGTCTCCGACAACATGGGATACATGCCCGTTCTTCAATAAATGCAAGGGTGCTCTTGTAACATGGACGCAGTGAATTCTCTTTCTCCTACATAAATAAACATGACGGCCACGTTTCTTCATCCCCATCACCCTCTCGCTCTTCTACGTGTTCCATCTCTCTAACTTTCAGAAGACCCCAGCTCACTTTTCTGTGTTATCCTGCTTTCTCATTTGCAAAGATAACTGGCCATCGATACAACCTTCAGGTGCAACCCAGGAACATAAACGTGCAAATTCAACGGGCAAGAACATTCGGCAGATCTGACCGTCTCTGGTTCATTCTACGATTCAGTGCAGCAAACAGGAATTTTTGAGTCACGCTGCAGAGAAGACAATCTGGCAACGAAGAGCCCTCCAAGACCGACATCGCTAAATGAAAACCAAATCACACGGTGAACCTGACGTCTGTGACGTGACCGCCCAAGCCGTGTGCTTGTGGGAGGCTCTCCCACGTCCCCTGGTCCAGGCCAATGGTTCTTCCCGGGGACAAAACCGCTTGATGGTGCAACGATCTCCATCCTACTGTTTTCTTGCAGACCACACTCCCTGTCAAGCCCCACTATCCGACAGATCCCCCGCCAAATGCCTCCTTTTCCTTGGGTGGGGGGGACCCCATAACCCTCAGGCACTACCACTCCTCTCCTGGAGTGTCCTGTCCGGGCATGGCTTGAAGGCTCCCAGTGGTGACCTTTTTCATGTCTGAGCCCCCTGAAGCTCCAGGCACAGTGCCTTCAAAGCCCCAAAGTCATAGGGCCACAGCCCGTGTTCGTGGCATCCAGTGATATCAGGAAGGACCCCTCCCTCTAGAGTCGTCGGCCTCAGCCCTCCCTTCGCTTCCCAGATGAGCCAGGCTCCAGGGGGCAGCCCTCTGTGCTCCTGTTGCCTGGCTCCTCTGTGAGCAGAGCATACTCAGGCATCACTGGATGATGGAGGCAGCCTCCCTGCTAACCTAGTGGCCCTGGTTCCCTTTGAAGACTCGATGCCAGACTCCCTGGGCGAAGCAGTCAGCTGGAATCTGTCTTTGCAGGGCGACTCCATTTCCCCAAAGCTACTGCAGAAGGGAAGGCCAGCAAGCTAGAGACAATCACCCATCGATTAAGGGGAGGGGAGGGTAGAAAACGGTTCTGGGGCGTGGGTGTTAGGGGGCAGGCCGGTGGATGTGAGATGTCGCATGACCCAGCGGCAGGAATGCGTAAAATCATCCCAGCCGGTGAGGGTCCGAGCACAATGTCAGCACAGCCCTGGCCTGACCCAAGGCCCTTCTTAGGTCCTGTCACCATGGCCCACCCAGCGCTGCCCCACACCGCCCCGTGGCAGGTAGGCAGGTGCAGCCTCGGGCTAGGGGGCTGTGCTGATACATAGTTTGAGGTGATGAATAGGACCATTCCACTCAAAGGGATTGATTTCAACTCCATCAAAGGGTTGGGACCAGAGGCCTAGCTCGCATTCAATCATGCCTGATGCCCTAGAAATGCCTCCCACACCGATCTCTTTCTCTCAGGACATATATGCGATGTTGTGCATCGGGAGGTGGGATACTGAGGACAATATTCCATTTACAGGATGACGAACTGGCCGTGGGAAGCAGTCTAGGGCTTTGAGACGCCCTCAGACACCGTATGTAAGACACGCCTTCATTACCAACATACTAATCATATGAACGTTTTCAATACTTTGCATTTCAAGAAAGACCTTCTGTGTTAAACAATCAGCAACAGACTCACTCCCAAACCTTGGAAGGGTTTCGGGCTCTACTTTGTGATTATTAAAATCAAACAAAGACAAACGACAACAAAAAAACTTGATACCAAGCTATAAAAGGAAATAGGAAATACTCCTTAACGAAGGACATTCAGAAACATTTTTTCCATACGGCAAGTAGAGGTAAATGTTTCATTCACTTTGGAACACTGTCTAAGAAACATCTTTTTGTATTTGTATGGTATTTTGTAGGCAAGTAAATGTATTTTTCCCCTCTATTGGGCTGTGATGTGCTTGTCCACGAAGAAGAAAAGGTATCTGTGTTTTTTTAATATGAAACTTATTGTCAAATTGGTTTCCTTACGACACCCAGTTCTCGTCCCAACAGGCGCCCTCCGCAGTGCCCATCACCCACCCTTCCCTCCCTCCCACCCCTGGATCAACCCTCAGTTGATTCTCAGTTTTTCAGAGTCTCTTATGGTTTGGCTCCCTCCCTCTCTTTTTTTCCCCCCTTCCCGTCCCCCATGGTCTTCTGTCAAGTTTCTCAGGATCCACATAAGACTGAAAACATATGGTATCTGTCTTTCTCCGACTGACTTATTTCACTTAGCATAATATCCTCCAGTTCCGTCCACGTTGCTACAAACGGCCATATTTCTTTCTTTGTCATTGCCACGTAGTATTCCATTGAGTGTATAAGCCACAGTTTCTTTATCATTCATCAGTTGATGGACATTTAGGCTCCTTTCATATCACCTCACGCCAGTCAGAGTGGCTAAAATGAACAAATCAGGAGACTATAGATGCTGGAGAGGATGTGGAGAAACGGGAACCCTCTTGCACTGTTGGTGGGAATGCCAACTGGTGCAGCCGCTCTGGAAAACAGTGTGGAGGTTCCTCAAAAATTAAAAACAGATCTACCCTATGACCCAGCAGTAACACTGCTAGGAATTTACCCAAGGGACACAGGAGTGCTGATGCAGAGGGGCACTTGTACCCCAATGTTTACAGCAGCACTTTCAACAAAAGCCAAATTATGAAAAGATATCTGTTTTGCAGATAATACTCACCAGGTGATTTTGTCAACTAACAGCTATTTTCCAGGCACAGCATCAAGGAACGCTCGGTGAGTAAATAGCTCGGGACCCATGTGACATGTTTCAGCCATTGTCACTTGACCTTGAGGCGGTCCCTAGCTCTCCCCGAGCCTCCTCCTTACCCTTTGTGAGAGACGGCGGATTGGAGTCGGGGAATTATCTCACGGCAGCCCGGAGAGTTCTACCTGAAAATCTTTGAAGCATAAATACAGAAAGATAATGAGAACAAGAAGAACAGGAAAACACGTGTAATCCTTCTCTGTTCTTATTTCTTTTCAGATGATCTTAGTAAAGCGAAATGCTGTTCGGCAACTACTATGCCCAACACTGGAGGAGCTCTTAAATCCGTCCACATCCCAGACTGCAATGTTTTAAAAGGGAAAAAAATAATTCAATGTATAGAACGAATCAGAGAAATCAAATGAAAACGCTTTTTCAAGCTTTATGTCCAACCTTGCAGTCCAAATTCTAACTCCAAGTTTTACTGCCCAAGAGAGGGGTGACCTTAAGTGACAGGTGTTTCCGTCACTGTATCAGATGGGTCCCCAGCAGAGAGGACACGTGCTGACGCGCCCTCGGCAGAGAGGGGAGGGGCAGGCAGCGGACTCCGTGCCACCAGATAAAAGAGTTTTCACACACAGAGAAAACTGAGGGGCAGAGCTCATCCGGAAAGAAAGCTCGCGAAGTGATTCTTTGAAGGTTGGGTGTTATTTAATATTTACATTTAAAAGTAAATTAAGGGCTCTTTAAAGGCTGTTTGCATTAAGAGATTGGATTTGCTTTAATTATGTGGTTATTTGTTGTTCCTATATAGGATTTGTTAACCCAATAAAAATGTGGCTTTTAATAGAAAATGTGGCTTTTAAAAAATAGGGCACTAATTTCTTAGACGGCAGCCTCCCCCTCCGGGGTCAGCCTGCATCCCTCCATGACGACCCCAGCCTGCAGCCTCCCCCTCCCCCTCCAGCCTCCAGCCTCACTCCAGCCTCCATCCTTTGTGGGCTTGCAAACCCGGAAAGCTTGCTGTGTGGTCTTCGCTCGGAGCGCGGCTTCTAGTGACCACGTTCCACCTAATTTCATTTAAAATCCTCAGTTCTGGGGCGCCTGACTGGCTCAGTCGGTTAAGTGTCTGACTTCAGCTCAGGTCATGATCCCACACTCCGTGAGCTCGAGCCCCGCGTCGGGCTCTGCGCTGACAGCCCGGAGCCTGGAACCTGCCTCGGATTCCGTGTCTCCCCCTCTCTCTGCCCCTCCCCTGCTCGTGCTCTGTCTCTATCTCTCTCTCAAAAATAAGTAAGTATCAAAATACATTTTAAACCTCAGTTCTCACCTTGCTGAAGACTGAGGCTTCCTCACCTACGAGGCGCGGGCCATCACGGCCCCTGGGGTTGGCCTTTCCCCACCTTCCCCGGGCACACAGTGTGGGGATCTGAAGACTGACTGCGGCCCCCACGGCGCCTCTGTCTCCAGCCCCGCGTCTAATGTGTCCCGACTGCTGGGGTGACGGTGGCTTTTCAAGCGCAGGAAACCATAACTGGAGGACGATCGCGCAGCAGAAGGCCCATTGCCCGTCTCCCTGCCACCCGCCAGTTGCCCCAGAAGCACCGTCCTTCCCGCTGCCGGCCTTTCCCGGCACCCCCCACCCCCATGTCTGGACCACCTTCCCTTCTCCTTACACGAGCCAGGGGGGTGCACGCCCCTGCCTCCGGAACCCCACCTCGCTCCTCTGTCCCCACGGCTAACCGCGTAGCGTCCCGCTGCGGGGCAACCTGGCCCACCTGTGGGCTGAGCCCCCCCGGGGCTGCCCCTGGAACCCCTCTCCCCGGGGGGACCCTGGGCGACGGCCCAGGGCCCAGGCGTTAGTTCTTCCAGCCGGGTTATATCTGCGTGTAACTGTCGTGTTCGGCCCCAGGTGAGAAGCTCACCACCCCCCCCCCCCTCCGCCGGCCGTGAGGTCCGGAGCGCACTCCAGCTGGGCCAGGGCGGGCTGGGCGGCCCCTCCACCGTGCAGCTCCTGGTCCCAGCTGGAGACACTCGGCCCTCGAGGGATGAGCGCGTGGCCGGCCGAGTGAGCACCTGTCCGCGAGGGAGAAGGAAGCGGGTGAAGGAGTGGCGGCTCACTCGGGGAACAAGGCCACGAGGCCCACCGCTTTCTGCCTGGTCTCGCTTGGCTTGCAACCTTGATTCGCCGGTTTTGTGGCTCTGACCCTTTTCCGTGGCTTGCTGGGCCCATCACCTAGCTCCTGGAAGTGAAGCTCCTCGGGCTCCAAGTAAGGCCCAGCTACGCCCAGCGGCCACCATCCTCCCTGTCCTTACACGTGTACCACCCGGTGGCCACCGGGCCTTGCTGGCCTCAGGGGGGCACAGGGCCCCGTTTCTTCAAACCTGCACCCTCACATCCTAACATCTTAGAACCTGTGCCCGTTGGCTTCCTCCAGCCTGGAAATGGCTCAGGATCGTGACCTGAGCCATTTCCAGCCTGGAAATGTGGTGTCGGTCACGTGAGGCAGCCGCCCACAGGATGCGGGCAGTGAGGGCCGACCGGGGCTATGTTCGAACCCTTCCCCAGATGGGAGCTCCGTATGCAGCAGGGGCACACTCGTTCACACCGTACTGAGCCACAATCTGTGCCCCAGCCATGGCAATATGCTTCTTGGTGTGTTTTCTAGAAAAACAAAAAGGGCAAAAGTCCAAGTCCTGCTTTAAGATAGCTTTCCCGCAAGCACGGCTCTTCCCCCTTCCCGGTGTCTCCAGGCCGCTGTCCTCATGCCTGTTGGCGTCTTGACTGCCCTTTGGATGTGTTCATCACCGCCGGCCCGGCCTGGCCTCCCCCACCCCGGGGAGCACCTTCCAGGTAAGCAGTCGCGGTGAACCAGCCCACCCAGCTCCACCCCCCCCCACCCGCCTAGTCCTTGGGGCCCTGTGTCCAACACCTGCGGAAACAAACCAGACCAAACCTATGTGGTGACCCCAACACAACAGTCTACTGGGAGACGAAACGCACTTCATTAAGCCTGGCGGTCTCTCCACAGACGCGTGCCCACTCTGAAAACAAACTCCGCCTTTGTTTTTAGATGCGCTGTTTTTAGATGTGGGCTGATCGTCCACAGCCCCCGAGGACGGACTGTCCCCGCAACAGTGGTAGAAACAGCTAACGTTTGTCGCACGTTTACCATTCTGGGTATTGCTAACCGTCTTACAGGCGTCATCTCGTCTGGTCCTCAAAGTAGACCTTCTCCGCCGGGTCAGTCTTGTCTCTGTTTCAGTCTGAGCACACGGGGTCTAGGGAAGGTGCTCTAACTACAACTTGTCAAGAATTGCCAACCGATGAGGGACGGGGAGGATGTTGTCTCAGGTAACCTGGTACCGGGGCCCCACTCTTAGCCATGACGCCGCCCAGGCCTGGGACGCGGTCCTGCTGGGCCCTGCGATGCCATCCGCCTGGCCATCTCGTGACCCGCCCTCGTGGGCTCTCTCTCGGACACGGGTTATTCAACCACCCCAGGGGGCCCCTGCACCACCGACCGTGTGCCAATGGTTACAACAGTGCTAGGAAGTGAGCGAGGGAATAAACAAAGAGGCCCCCGCAGAAGGCGCACCCAGAGGAGGCTCCCTCTGCCTTCCTACGCAATCGCTCTTCCGTCTGTTCCCACGGTGATTTCTTCCTTTCTGTCTGTGCTCAACTTCCTACCTCGTTTGACCGTATGTCATTCCGCTTTGCATTTACTGTGTGCACGAGGTACATTTATGTAATTTCATCCGTTGTATTTCTTGAATTCCTACAACGTGACTCCACGGTTACTGTGGCATCGAAAACACTCCCTCGGAAGGTCATGACCACCTGTTTCTTGTCAAATTCCGCGCAACCTTTTCCTACCGCGGACTCGGGTCTCCTGAGGCTTTCTCTGCACCCGTGGCTGCCGCTTGTCTGCAACTTTACTGACCTGCTTTGTTCAAACCGAGAAGCCCCCACCGCTCCCCTCCCACCTGCCCGAGTGCCTCCCTGCACCCCCACAACTGCGCTCAGCCATGCAAATGCTCCCCCTATCTGCGTGGGCGTCCGTCTCCAGAATACCCTGGCACAGCGACACCGTGGAGGTTGTGGTTCCGCATCCAAACTGTTCAAGTGCTACACCATTTCCTTGTGGAAAATAGGTTCTTTGGAGGTGACCCTACAGACTTGTAGGTGCTGATTTGTTGGAAGGACCGAGGAAGGCGTGAGGGAGGGAGGGGCGTGGGGGGGGTGCAGTGATGACTCCACCTCTCACCTCTCCTCTCCGGAGGGTCTGTATGAAATCTTGGCTGCCCTCCCCTCTGCCGCTCTGCTCCCAGCCACCGCCCTGGGCCAGGCCCCAGTCCCCTGCCCTGACCTCCCCAAGATCTTTCCCTTATGAAACGTATCTCCCAGGTGTTCACCGTATCATCTTCTGGAAATGAGCCTGGGGGCTGAAATTTATAGTCATCCCATAATGACTCCACCTGCAGTCTAAGCGTGGAGGTTCAGAGACCCTCACACGTCCCCTTCCTTACACAAACATGGTCGCGACGTGAGCTCATTCCTGAGAATGTGCGCCCTGTGCAGAGAACCTTCCGGCCCTTCTCTTCCCCAGCCCGCCTCAGGCCACACTCCCATAGGTAGCGCACTTGTGGTGTTGGTTTTGTGCTTTGGATTTTTAAACATGATCTGATGGTAGATTCCCGAGGGCCCGGGTTACCCCGAACAGGGTGGCCGTGTTTCCGGAACAAAGCCCATTCCCATAAATATGCTTACTCGGGGCAGTGTATCACCATCCTCAGTGCGTCTGACAGTATCGGGACGCACGCTTAGCAAGGGGCCCCCGTCTGGCTCACACCGCGGGTTTCCTTGCGCAGTCTCAGCCAAGACCCCCGCCGCCGGGTCCGGGGAGCCGTGTGGTCCCTCCGGCCAGGCCCGCAGAGCTCAGGCTTCTCTCTCATTCTGCTCGGAGCACAAAGGACTCTCTGGATTCGTTTATTTATGCACCAGGGAAACCGACAGGCAAATTTTCAAAAAGAATTGTATGTCATTAATTCCTATTGATGTTAAAACTTTCCTTTTTAGCAAAACAAAAAACTGTCGGGTGAGCAAGATGCTCTCTGTCAATAGCGGGAAGGAAACTAAATGTGAAAACATACTAAATAATTGCCCGACGGTACTTGTACTAATGACCGTAAACTTCTACTCTGCTAATTTTTCTCTACACTTTTAATTACCGATCAATAATACTTTGCAGTTGACATTTAAAAATGCTGAACCACATGCAGCAACACAGACTGAGTGAAAATCTACAATGTGGGACTGAATTTGCCAAATCAATAAACGTTGCCATTTAACAAATAGTAGCATGTAAACACTCACCAAGATTAGCAAGCGCGAGGGACTGCATCTGCGGGGTTTAATTACTGTTTAATAACACGAGGCTGCATCTCGCGGACGGAAGCCCTCTGCCGGGGGAAACAGGGCAGCCCCTGTCCTCGGCCCTGCCGTCCGGACCAACCTCCTCAGCCACAGGAGAGCCTGCTGAGTTGATGGTCTGAAGGGACAGACATCTCCGTGCATGGGCATTCTCCTTGCTTAAAAGGAATTCCTTCATAAAAATCAAAGGGTCTGCCCAACGTCTGTAATCGATTGAATTATAAAGGCATTAGATGAAGGCATGTGATCTTAAAACCATCCTCTCGTGAGGATATCAATATTATGTCAATCATTTGTTTGGAATATAAAGGATGGAGGCTATGAAATACCCATCCACCTTGGAGACTAAAGAAAAGGAAGTCTTAGAACACCATGCAGACCTCAGGAAAATCAATTTTTTGTAGAGCGCTGTGGTAGAGCATAAGCAATCTTCATTTTTATTATTATTAGCAATAATAATAAATCTAGACCTTAAGTACCGGGAGCCTGCGATTGTCAAAACGCTGTTATCCACACCGGAGGCAGAAGCGATTTGTCTCGGCTTCGCTGGGCCGTCGACGGGCAGCCGGGCGGTCCGTGTGCGTGTTTGCAAGCTGGCAGTGGTCAGTGGGCCCGCGGGTCTTCTCCTTCGCCTCGGCAACTTTTTGTGCCACGTTTGGCAAGAGGAACGTGGAAACGAAGTGAAAGACGTCAGCTCGCACCACAGCTGCAGAGCGGTCCGCGGGCTTCTCGAGGCATCTCCTCTGCTCGATGAGAAAAGTCCAGAAGCTATTTAATGTTCCTGTTTACATAGCATCTCAGCTACCACAACTGGTGGCCCGAATCTGTTGACTGTGTGCCCCTCGAGCCCGTTCTGGTTGAGCAGAACCAGAGAAGGGCACACTCAGAGGGCGGGCCCAGTGGCGGGGGGTCGGGCCAGTCCTCTGCGTGGCCTCGGAGCCAGGCTGACTCGTGGGGCCCAGGGGTCCCGCCGGGGCTCAGACTTTCTTATTTTCCAAGGACAGTCTTCCTTTATAAGGACGCCAGGGATCCCAGGCGGCCCTCTGCACTTGGCTCGTCCTGCACCCAGACGGGGCTCACAACACGCCTCTGGGTCTCCCCTCAGCACGAGGCCGAGTGGGGTAAGCTGCCTTCCTCCTGTCGGTCCCATGGCCTCAGAGGGTATGGAGGGTGTCCCGAGAGGGACTCCTGAGAGGAAGGAGTGGAGGCGTCCAAAACTTCTCCCTCCCGGCCCCCTCAAAGACCACCCTTCTCCATTTCCGGTCCTTATTCCAGCCCCGAGCACGTGGGTCGACCAGATGGCCCTGCCCTTCCCCAGCTCCTTCTCATCCAGGGCTTCCCGGTTCAGCATCACATCGTCCTCCTCAGGTGGGCAAGAAAGGTCGAGACTGCTCTTGCTTTCGCTCTGCGCTCGGGACAGGGTGCTCTCACGCTTTTGCTCCCACTGGCCTGCCCCGCTTCAAGGTCCCCTCCACCCCTGTTCACAACTTGCCCTTCCGTGACTCACCCCTGAGCCGGCCCCAGTTTTCTGGTTGAATCGAAATGAGTTTCTGATACTTCCTGCCTCACAAAGGACGGACAGACGGCTCCCGCTCCACAAATGAAGGGCTTTCTCGCGGCATCGAGGACCCAGCGTCCCGACCCCACCCTCGTCCCCTAACAGGGTCTCCTCCAGGGCAAGCACGTGCCCGCAGGCCGCCAAGCTGGGCGGAAACCCAGGCTCGCCCTTAAGTGGAAAATGTGCTTTCACAACAGATTTATCACTGTCTGCATAAATCACTTGTCTGCCAAGGGAAAAAGACAGAAAGACAGAAAGGAGGCAAGATGGAAGGAAGGGAAAGGAAGGAAGGAGGGAGGGAAAGGAAAGGAAAGGAAAGGAAAGGGAGAGAGAGAGAGACAGAGAGAGAGAGAGAGAGAGAGAGAGACAAGACAAAGACAAAGAAAGACAAAGAGAGAGAAAGACAAAGAAGAAAGAAGGTGCCCCGAGAGGCAAGGGTCTGATTTTGAACACCATCTTACTCCAGAGCACCTGGCTGCTTTTCTGTCTTGAAACAACGCTGAACATATGGTCCTGGCATTTTCCAGGAGCCTCTGATGGGCTTGGCCTCCTGCCATGAGTGTGATGGCCTTGGCCTCCTCTGGGTCACTCTGATCACCAAGCCCCAGGGGAGCTCGGTGATGTTACAGGCCCTCCTCCGAAACACTGTCTGATGTATTTATCCAAGTGTGCCCTGCCCTCCCAGGCAGCTGTCAGGTGTGGAGGGACCTCAGCCACGGACAAGGTCATGGTGGGAGCCTCCCTGAAAGCCCACACTTGACTCCAGGGCTGGTGAGTGAGTCTATTCAACGTAGCAGGAGAGAGCTGTGTTCCTAATATCGGGACAACAAGGCTTGGGTTGAGGTCGGGGGGTCGGCCTGAGAGCTCAGAATCATGACAAGGTGGGGTCAAAGGGAACGAAGTGCAGAGTGGCACCTTCTACCTGCACACGTGGCACACAAGACCTGGAGCGCAGGGCTGCCCGCGCCGAGAGGCAGGGCGTGGGCAGGTCCGGGTGGAAGGGAGAGCAGGCACTTCTGGCCCTCTCTCCAGACACTCCCCCGCCACCAAGACCAATTCTTGAAGCTTACAACAGGATGGCCACTACTACTGAATGACTGTCCGTGTGCTGAAGGGCGTGGAGAACGACAAGGTTATCCGCCAGCCGCCCCTGCTGTGTGTCTGGTCTGCGGGAAGCAGACCACAGCAGCATGTGCAGTAAGGCACACGGCAATGGAAGGTCAATGAGCACAACCCGATCTCCTGGCTCGGTCCTGGGGGCAGCAAAGCCTTACGGCCCCATTCAGGTGGATGAACCCGGAGAAAACATCTGGTCAGAACCACCCTCCGTCCTCAGGAAAGCACAGAGTAGCAATGGTTCCTTATTCATCACTGTAAGAGAAGTGATTCCGGGGTGACAGCTACAAGTGGTGGAGGGCAATTCTTAGATGATTGAAGCTAAACTAGCCAGACGCTTGATCGAGCCATCCCTGAATTCCGTACCAACCCCTGGGCTTAGCTGTTGTGAGAGCCAATAAACTCCTATTAAACAAAAACAAAAATAAAACATAGGACTACGAGGAGCAAAGGACATGGCAGGGACCGACTACTGGAGGGAAGGTAGCCCTGACGTTAGAGCCCTCTTGGTGGGACACGGGAAATTGCTAATAAAAACGCCACGGCCAGAGATGCTTCTGCAGCGTGTGGAAGTCAAAAGACGTGAATTAAATACAAAGACGTTCCCTGAATGTGAAGTAAAAACTTCGTTTGCAGCGTAACTGTCCCCACTGCACCCGCACCCCCACGGGACACGCTCCGGCCCTGTGCCCTATCCACCTGCCAGGGGCGTCATTCGTCATTTCTGCTGAGCCATCACGACCAAATGACCTTTTTCAGACAACAGTTGGGAAGTTAGCTAGCCATCCGGGTAAAAACATATCAAAATAATAAGGAGGGGTAATTGATATTTAAATATCTGCAGAGTGGTTAGGATCAGTCAACTTGTAATGTTGCATTCGAGGACGCGTGGCCGCCACAGGCCTACTCGAGGTCACCCTTAAAGACACATCTCCCGGGAGAAGTCGGTCCTGGGGAGACCAGACAGACAGCGGTCTGGTTGGGCAGAAACGGCCACTCACTGGTGTGAACTAAATGCTCAGGCTTCACACCGAGATTCCATCTTCCTGCAGCACCAGGAGGAAATCCCACCTAAGGGTCAACCTGCCGTCCATCTGGAGAGGACAACGGAGGACATTTGACAAGGGGGTGAGGACACATGCCTGCAAGAAGCGGCCTTGCGCAGAGAGTGTGGACATAAACGTGTGCCTGTCGATGAGTGTGTACGGGGTGCGTGGGTGCGCACGCGTGCTCAGGTGTGCCCCCGTGTTCATGCACGCTGTCACTGGAGTGCGCGGGTGTGTGTGCGAAGGAGGCCAGCATTAAGTGTGGCGGGGTTCAGAGGGACCCTTTCAGCTCTGTTAAGTTAGTGTGGACACACCCCCACTCTGTCTCACCCCCTCCCTGGGCACACCTCTTCAGCGCTCACACCCCGTCCCAGGCACAACCCCCCACTGCCCACGCCCCCTCCCGGACCACGCCCCCTCCCGGCCCACGCCCCCTCCCGGCCCACGCCCCCTCCCGGCCCACGCCCCTCCCGGCCCACGCCTTCTCCCTGCTCACCTATAAAAACATTGTCCAGGTCATGCTTATTCTGCCCAAAGGCTGTTCGTCCAAGGGATCCTGTACTCCAAGAAACGGCCTAAAGCCAATGTGTCTCCTGGCCTCTTGGTGGTCTGTGAGCTCCCCTTGGACCCCTCACCGTGCACCTGAGTCACTGTCAGAGGCTGCCCTGGCTTCCAGAACCTCCTCTGCCTGCAAATTGGCAGGCGACGTCTTCCCAGGGCTCCCCCAAGCAATCCTTGCAGGGTAGGGGAGTGGGTGTCCCAGGCCCCCTCCCCCTTACCCCGTGGATAGCTCTTCCTGGGGCACCGACAGGCTCCCTCCGTGGGGTTGGCCGGACGCCCGCCCAGCGCGGCTCCCCGCTTCCAGGTTCCGCGCCTGCCTCCAAGCGGGTCTGGGGGAACCCAACCTGACACAGCACGGGCTCTCCCCTCACGGCTTCCACGCGGTCAGGACGCCACTGTGGAGGCTGCCCGGCCAAGGCCGAGACTCCGCGTGCGGCCAGCTCGCTCCTGGAGGGCTCCCGCCCCTGCAGGCCGTGTGCGCGTGTCCGGTGTGCCCCGAAGGCTGGGGGTGCACCCACCCTGCCTCCGTTCCCCGCGGGCCGCGAGCGGGGCACGGGGTGACTTCCTGTCAACTCCACAGACGCTTCCCTGCCTGTCACCCACACGGGTGCCAACGCTGGTGACCAAATGCGCTATCGAGCGCGAGACCGCAGGCTTTCTACCTCACCGAGGCCGAAAGTGGCCTTTTCTCATAGTGCCTAAAATGTCGTGTTTGAAAGCAAGAAGGGTGCAAAAAAAAACAGTCTGTAATGCACCCCCTTTAATGTAAAACATCTTCTACGGTCTGATCTACAAGAAAACAATGGAAAATAACTAAAAAGGGCCACCTGGGTGGCTCAGTGGGTTAAGTGGCGGCCTTCCGCTCAGGTCACGATCTCCCCGTCCATGGGTTGGAGCCCTGCATGAGGCTCCACGCCGCAGCTCAGAGCCTGGCATCTGCTTCGGATTCTGTGTCCGCCTCTCTCTGCCCCTCCCCCACTCATGTTCTGTCTCTGCCTCTCAACAATGAATAAACGTTAAAAAATATTTTTTAAACAACTAAAAAATGTAGGTCATTCAACTCATGAACTTAGTTGAAGGGGTAACTCGTGTCAAGAATTGGACCCCAAAACTAAATATGAAGTCAGTGAAAATCAGCAAATCCAATGAAAACCTAATCAAATGTTCCCAGCGAGGACGCTGGGTGTGGAGAGGAATGACCCGGTCATGCTTCCCCACCAGGGTCACGGCGAAGCGTGCACAAGGGTCTCTGGGACCTCAGTGTTTACGGGGCAGCCGAGCACGGTGTTCGGGGAAACTGAGGGAAATGCAGGAAAGTGTGTCCGACCGTGTCCCCTCCATCCCACGACAGGTGGCTTGGGGGGGGGCAGCACCCCAGAACTCAGAGACGCAGGCACACGCTGGCCGACCTGGCCTCCCGGGGCAGGCCACACACCTGCTTCGCCATCGGATTTTCCACCTGGGTTCTAGGGCCATCGTCGTCCGGGGCACTGCCCTGCCAAGCATCGTTTGGCTGTATGTGAAATAACATCCAAAAGCGTTTTAGAAATTTGAAAGATGTTTCGGTGCATTTTGCACCAAGAACTTTCCGTCTGCTGACGTGAGCCAGTCCGGGAAAGCGAACCGTTCCGATGGAAGCACGGGACTCTCAGCACCCTCGGCAGTTCCCAGGAAAAGCCCTGTGTTCCGTCAGCCACCTCGACAAAACAGGGAACTTGTCACCAACATTACGTAAGGGGGGAATACGCAGGGCCAGGAGACCCTCTGCGGAAATATTCTCGGGACGCCAAGGAAGCAACGAACCTCCGTCAGGCTCCCCTCACCCAGAGCCCAGGGAGGGACAACGGGGCAGGGGGGCCACATTCACACTCGGCACGGGTCGTAGCACAGACACCTGACGAACGATGGCCGCCCATGGTGTCTATCGCGGTGGGAACGTGAAGCCTCATTTCAAGATTTAGTTTTCTAACGGGATTGAAAAGTGTTCATTAGATGGTCTTAGATGTCGTGTTAGCACCTTTCAAAATAATAAGCACCTATTTACATAGGTTACAAAGGATTCCAAAAACTGTAATCCACAGTGTATGGGGGGGGGGGAGGGGATGACATTAAGAAAATTGTGAAGGAGCCACAAAATCAGCTGGCTTTGCCTTCAGATAAATGTGCCCGGGCAGACAGCCTCCCCAGCGGCACGAGCAGGGCCCCGGCCCATGATTAATGAAGCCCCGTAAGGATGCCGCCCCTGAGATTGACCTGCCGAGGCCCGCTCACCCCCCGGCCCGGGTTCCCGTGCACCCCACTCCTTGGATTAGCAGTGACAACATCCTGGGGGAAATTACCCAGCGCTCCGGATTTGGCTCTCGTGTCTTCAGGAGCATTTGTACAAAAACAAGGAGTAAATTAAGCACACAGAGTGATTTCCCAGGATCTTTGAAAAGCAATCCATCCCAGCGCTGGCACTCACGCGGCCGCGCGCCTTTAGCTGCGCGTCTGGGACGCTCTCCCTCCATCTGACAGCCTCATTCTTCTGCAGGCCCAAAATCTCCACACGTTTTAGAAAGTTAATTATTAAATACCCTCGATTGTCGTTGAGTTGTACAATAGCAGGGACAGAGGCGCAAGTGAGTTACGCTATCTCTCCCCCCCCATCTACCGCACATTTAACTACCTTTGATCTTATCTAATAGCAGATAGAGAACTGAAATAATCACCATTTAAATATATTAGGTTGTTTGACATAGGTACCACACACAAGGAAAATCAATAATGATTATACAATCACCAGATACAGTGTAAACGGCATACCGCAAAATCTTTACGGGGCGAGATAACATCACAGAGATCCCAACAAGAGTCAATAGCCATTAGTTTTTAAGAGTGGCCACTTGAACTTGTGCGTGTGGGCGTGTGCATTGGAGCCCTGGGTGTAGGATCTTAAAATAGACGAGGTTCAAAGAAATAAAGAGAAGTCGGGTCTAAGAGACCCGTCTTAGTGGCGGCTACGGCTTGCTGAACTTTTGTAAACCCCAGTATTATCTGTTTCCATTGAAGCAAGAAACGGCTGTTTACATTTTGCTCAGTTTTTAGGGAAATTCTACCGGCTAAGGAGGTTCTGTACAATTACAGTTAAATTCAAGTGTCTGAAACACTTAACGCGGAGAGCTCGGCCTCTAAGCCTTGGCCTCTAGCAGGCTCCTTTACGGCTGAAATTTGCTAACACCTGACATGCCTCTCTCCACCAGTTGGGGAGGAGAGGATCTTGCGAACAGGTCTGTTCTGTGTTATTTTCTTCAAGGCAGTGGAGTCCTGAGGTTCTCATAAATGACTTTTCACCACTGAGTCATTTGGGAAAGAACATCGTTTTCACTCAGGGAAATACCTGCACGAGTTCCGGCAGCCCAGAGACCTCTCCGGGCATGTGAAAATTGATGAGAGTCAAGGATTCTTGGTCAATATTGAAGAATTAAGAAATGGATTCAGTAAAATGCAAGCGGTTATCAACTTTCCAGATTGTACTCGGGCAGAAGACGAGTCACGATGATCAATCTGTTCTGAGTCCTCAAAGCCGGGCCCGAAAATGCATGTGCTGATTCCATTGACATATTGGTCCCTCTTTGCCGTCCAGACGCCATTCTGATAGGACAACTTTCTCAGGCATTAATCCGGATGGCAGCGAGCGTGTTCTCCCTCTGCTGAGAGTCATCGAGAGAGAGGCGTTCGGAGAAAAAAAGTCCGTGTTATTCCTCTATTTACATCCACCGGCACTAAAAACTTGGCACGCCTGAGCCCTAAGCAAATACTGCAAGATGAAGAAAAAGTCCAGCAAAAAATAGAACGCAGCCATTCCTGTCCTCTTAGAAAATTAAAAGCTCCTGGAAGGAATACAGGCGTCGCTTTATAACCCTTATCCCCTACCCTGTGCAACCTAGCTGTCAAATTTACTGTTTAAGCTTTTCTTTGTAATCACGCGATTATACACTTTGTCACCTTCCCCACCCCCATCATTCCATCTAATGGTTTTAAAGGGAAAGGAAATTACTTGTCTTCCCAGCCAGCACTTGACAGTTTTATGGGTCGTTTGTAATGAAGCTATTCTTTGGCTTTAATGGAGACCTTGATCCCGACCAGTGTGAATAATTGTCAAAAGGTGATTAATTAAATATTCACCACTCCCCTATAAAATTGATCAACATATTACATTACACTGCTCCAAAAGTTATTTTATTTCTTCATTCGACTTCAAATTCTATGCATTTAAACAAGCTTTAAACCGCAGCCATATAATTTACTACACATTAATTATACATACACGCTGACTAAAGTAAGGAGTGTTTTACGCCTTTTTTAACTCTGTAAAACGTGCCACTATCACTTACAACATTGAGAAGTCCAGTCTGGGAAACGAGATGTCTTACATTCACTTCCGGCGTGTATAGAGTAGTTACCTTGCCTAGCAGGTTTCAGATTCTGCAAACACGTAGCTTTATGTGAAGTAAGTTTCCGGGGGGGGGGGGGGAAATATATATATATATATATATATATATATATATATATATATATATATTTAATTGATGTGTGAAATTTTGGCTTTTAAAATATCATCCCAGGGGAGCACCTGGGTGGCTCAGTTGGTTACTTGATCTCAGGGTCTTGAGTTCAAGCATCGTGTTGGGTTCCACATTGGGTGTGAAGCCTACTTAAGAAAGAGAGAGAGAGAGAGATTGAGGAGAAAGAAAAAAGAGAAGAGAAAGGAAGAAAAAGAAAAAAGAGAAGGAAAAGGAAAAGACCATCCCAGGATGAGGCCCATCATTGAACTTTGCTCATCCTTTTCTTGAAGCACCCTGGGCTAACCATTGAGGTGAGTGAGAATGAGGCACAGAGAAGGGAAGTCATGGACCGGGAACTTGGTTGGATAAAAATAATAAATAAGTAAATAAATAAATAAATAATTAAAAATTAAAAATAAATAAATAAAATAATAAATAAAAAATAAACAAATAAAATAAAGAATAAACAATAAATAAATAAAATGATAAATAATAAATAAATAAAATGATAAATAATAAATAAAATAATGAATAAATAATAAATAAAATAATAAAGAAATAAAATAATAAATAATAAATCAATAATAATAAGTTAATAATAAATAATACATAATAAATAAATAAAAATAAAGCCCAGACTCCCTTCCTCTCCACAACTCCCAGCTTCCATTCACCCTGGGTTTTGACCGTCTGCGTAAATACATGCGGAATCTTCCTAGACTGTGGCTCCTTCCTGCTCATGTCCCCTGACCCAGCATCCGAGCTGTCTTCATCTGAGTGTGGGGCAAGCAGAAATTCCCAATTTCGAATGTAAACTCCACCTCAAAGACGCCCATGAGGCCCAGAAATTATACCAAATTTTATTATTAACGAGGAATAGGTGTGATGTGGTGAATTATGTTTAAAAACCTGTGAAAATAAATGGAGCGAAAATCACGAAAACTCAAACAAAACAGGCCAGTTTTCTGCAGACGGGGTCTCTGCACTTGACCGCGGAGCAGCCGGTGAGAAATAGAGCGTCACAAGCGTGCTCCAGACAGAGGCCAAACGGTGCGGCACATTCAACGAGCGTAGGAAAGTCAACACTTCACAGAAGTGTCTCTGCTCCTCACACAGGGAGACGCCGAGCCGTCTGAACCGTGCGGAGCCGCCAAGGGTTAGCGGGCACCCCGGATTCCCACTGGGTGACACCCAGCGCGCAGCGGGACCTCCGATCGAGACGCGCACCGCGTCCAGCCACGCGCTGGCGTTCCAGAAGGCCCCGGAGGCAGCTCAGAATGCAGATGGCTGATTTCACTGAAGTAGTCAATCAACCCCCGGCCCCCTTTTTTTTTTCCAGGCTGTTAAAATGTCACCGAGTGAGCCTAGCAGGTAAAAAAAATGATGAGCAAAAAAAATATAATATTTCAACTTGAACAAACTTGCTATTTGTACACTTGATCACATGGGTCTGCTGGTGTCCAGATGATTCCAGCAGCAGCTACAGGAATGAGTCCCACAAAGGGACTGAGTTTAATCATCCAATCCCAGACTGTATTGATTTTGGGACTACTTGCAATGACTATATAAATAAGCCATTTCTTTGCAACTGTATCTACAGCCGGTCATGAACCCAAAACCTTCACAACCTGGTCCAAAGTGAATTATGCCCCGCAGAAATAAATTAATAAAACTAACACAGCCGGGCTCCTCCACCAACTTATTTTCACGTTTCAAGAGCTCAAAAATATAAAATCAATAATCATTTAGTCATATGGGTAAATGAAGCGACATAACATCAAAGTAAACCCTTTAGCTATGCATCCTAGGTAATTTATCTCATCAAAAGGCAGTGGTAATAATCCTTTCCACTCCCAGACAAGCTGCCACATAGCTGCTGTATTATCCTGGAGTAAACACGTTGGGAGAAAATATTAAAAATCAATATCTGTTTCCTTCTATCAGACCAGATGGCATCCATCATAAATCCATCCCTGTAAAGAGTCCTTGGAGCTGGGTGCCCAGGGTGAGGAAGACAACTGAATTAACAACATAGTCGAGGCTCTGCTCAGTGGGTACCAGTAGCTGGATTTCTCTAAAATTTCAGTATTTTACAATTGCAAAAAAATTTGCTGAAATTATAATGATGAGGAAAAAAATCTATCGCAGCCATAGGGCGCAGAAAGGAAGCGATTACCAGGACTGCGAAATACAAATGTGAACGGCAGCTTTCAGGAGTGCCTGCAAGGGATCCCAGGTATTGGATTGATTTATTGGATCATTCATTCATTCATTCCTTCATGTAGCCTGCTGATTTCTGGTCATGAAATTCAGGCATGAGCCCCTCCAAGTGGAGAACCCATCACCCTGTCACACGCTGGTCAGACGGCCTCTGCTCACCCAAGACACCTACTAACAGGGTTTGCCTGGCTCTTTTCTGACCACAAGTGCCCACGGAGAAAGAGCTGTGTCGCTGAGCCCCTGAGAGGTCTGTTCCCTAAGGGAGGGGAGAGCTGCCTGATCCCAAGCGCCCTGACAGGGGGGCTTTGCCGGTGACAAATTCGTACACTCGACATCTGGACACATGAGCCCGAGCCAGAAGCTGCATTCACGGTGTACTGGAGGGTAAGGCTGCTGAGCCTTGACATGAAGGGCGCGGGAGAAAATGCCGGAGAAGCTCCTCTCAAGAGTGGATGGCTCCCCATTTGTAAGATCTGCTTACTTACAGTCGAACCTGAATTTTATTATTTCTGGGAAGTGGGATGTTGTTGTCATTCTTAGCACCACCTCTCCTGGTGAAAGCAGAACACACACACACACACACACACACACACACACAGTAATTAAGCATTGAAAAAACAAAAATTCCTCCAACACGAGGAGGAACTTTCAGGAAAGGCCAACTTAAGTCTTGGGAATCTGCTTCCAGCCATCCTCACTTTGAGAAGCCATTTAGATCTCATGTTGTCCCTTACAGACGGAACTGTGCTCCCCCCACATTTGTAGGTTGAAGCCCTACCCTCGGGCACTTTGGAATGCAGCTATGTGGAGACGGGGCCCTCATAAAGAAGTAAACAGCCGAAGGGTGGACCCTAATCCAGCGGACGTGGGCTCTGACTAGAGGAAGAGACACCAGGAAGGCCACCTGCAAGCCTAGGACAGCGCACACCAGAAAGCATTCCTGCTGATGCCTTGATTTTAAACACCCAGTCTCCAAAACTGTGGGGGAAAAAAATAAGTCTGTTGTTTAAGCCCCCAGGCCGGGATATTTTGTTACAGCAACCCGTGCAGACCGATACACAGCCCTGAGTTCCCCATACTTGAAGTTCAGTTTAACAGCTGCCTCAGAATTTCCTCCCTGCAATAGCTTTATACACAAATTGTTTCATAACGGGTTCCTCGTCCCCTTGGACAAATAACCCTGTGAAGAGAGCCCCAAAGAAACCTCTTCTGAAGTCAATCCTACTTGCGTCAGTTTAGGGGACAATTCCTGTATTTTCTTTCAGAAGAAAGTGTTCTCGTCCTCAGTCCCAGGCACTGAAACGTCCCCCTGACCCAGTTATCTCATTTTCAAATATGCATCCCCAGATTGAACATCTTAGCTGTTGTACTGTCTGACCAGTGCACACAGCCTCCTAGTCCGCATCTAGATACCAGGTATTTATGAATAAGAACTAAGACGACATCGGATTGTGACAGAATCCTTATCATTGCTGATTTATTGGGAATTTATACGTCATCAAAAGCCCTAATTATTTTCACATATATTCTTATGTAGAAATTCATGATTGATCATCTATCTGACGTTTTGAAGTTGCTTTTGTTTTAGGCTAGGTGTGTGCCCTTAGGCTTTTTTCTCCTGGCAAATGTGAGTTCAGGGTCGACTCCTTGCTCTGGCCTAAGGAACGTTCTATGTGGATCTTCACTCCCAGGCGGAGAACTTACTACTGTCCCCAGAAGGAATGTCATGTCACAGATGGCAGTGTGGCGGACAGGACGTACAGAACTGCCAGAGCCATGCTGCCCCGTTGTCCCAGAGTAGAGATCTCCACAAAAGCCTGCATGTCCCAAGGAAAAAACACCAGAAGAGCAGAGGCTTCCTCCACCAACCTGCCGGGTATTTCCAGCCCTCCTACGGCCCTGCACCTGGACGGGCTAAGAGGAACCAGCCAAGGAAATGAAACACCACGGCTTTGCGTGACGTCAGCAAAGAGCAGAGCGATGCATTATTATTCCAAGAACAATCCAAACCTGAGCCAAATTATAGATCATACCCAAAGTCTAAAACAATGCTGTCATGTTAGAAAAGTTTACTCTGACGATAATGTTTCAGTTCACTTGGCATCTTTCAATGCCCTCTCGGAGAATCTCTCTCAAATTGGGCACTTATTTTTATTAAGTACTGGAAGTTGAACCATATTTATAAAATTATTCCATTCCTTGAATGTAACTTTTCTTTCTTAGAAATGACTAACTGAGCTCTTGTTATCTGCTTTGTTCAGAACCCGGAGTGTAAACATTTGGACTGTGAAGAATTTGGCTATCAATCCTCAGAAATATCACATTTACTTCCCCATAATACTATATATCAAAGCATCAAACGGATTACAAATGAGACCCACTCAGAGAAAGTCACCCGAAAGCCCGTAAATGTGATCCCAGACCCTGACACACAGTTTTGCTTCCCAAGATGGCTGTGAAGGTGGACCATACATCAAGACCACCGTCAAGTGTTATCAGGGGGGTCGGGGCCATCAATCACGTGAGCCTTCCACGGGACCCTCCCAAGCCGGTGGTGTTCCATATCTTTCTTTTAGGAAACATTTAATCATCGACACACTTCTCAATGGGTATTAAGAAAGTCAACTCTTTAAATCTCTATGGTTGCTAAGAGACTGATATTTAATGTTCGAAAATTTTCATCTATATCAGATATATTATTTTCTTCTATGGCAGACAGGATCTTGAGATCTGCCAAGAGGGTTAAAAAATAGCTTTTATAAAGAGAAATCATACACTTTTGTAAATATTAGTCTTTCCTTTTTAGAAACGATTGTCTGCAATTCTAATTTATCGATGAATTTTCAACATAGCATACGACGCATACTCACTCTGGCTAACGGCAATTAGTAACTTGGACTTAGGAACTGAATGTTTGGCAAGCAAGGAAAATATGCCCTAGATAACCTTTTCCCATTTATGCTTTTCCTTCCCTTCCTGGCTTAGGTTAGACCAAGCTGCTTCAGACTTGAATGGAACGGACAAATTAAAAGAATAACATCCACTTCTAAAACTGAGGCCAGAAGGGAGAATATAAATCAATTAATATGCTCTTTTAAAAAAATATCAGCGGCCAAATACAGATTCCCCACTGCTTCCTCTCCCTCACCATCATCATCATCACCCGGCTCAGGTGGTGTGTCTGGTGCGGTTGAAGGAGCCACGTCTTATACGCCAGCATTTCCACTTAAGTTTAAACTGTAGACAGACTTATGCACATAGGTTCTCGTATAAGAAAGTTAATTTTGGCATTATTTATTTATAGTAGCGCTGTGCCTTCCTACCTTTAGACAATCTGGTATGTATTTTACACTAAATACATACGTATTATTACATCAAAGCACATACAGGGTTTTTGTTTGGTTGGTTTGAGTCATTGATTTATATTGTGCTCAGTGTTATGTGTTAGGCCTTCTCGTGCTACAACTTATAAAACTTCAGCCAAGAGCCCAGTGGAACTTCTAAAGGTAAAAAAGTCAAGAGCTGAAAAGAAAAGTGGCTGATGGACTTAGCAGATTAAGTGCCACAGAAAAGGAAAATTCGGAGGGCAGAAGGAGCAGACATCCGAGCACAGAAGGAAAGAAAGAAGGACTGCGCTAAAGCAAAATGTATGAAATCTTCACATTAATTGTGTGCTGTAGATTATGCAAGTGTATAATCAAACAGACATGTTTGAGATAGAAGAGCATTGGGCAATAGTTTTAAAATGAAATATATATATATATATATATATATATATATACACACACATATATATAAATTATACATATACATACATATACACATACATATGCTTTTTGGCTCAGAAATCCCAGACACGCAGTACCTTATCACACACAAATAAAATTGAATGAGAATATATGTGCAAGGATGTTTTTTGTATGACCATTGCGAACAGCAAACACCTAGAATGAATATACATGTGTTTCCTTGGGGAAATGGGTGAATAAATTACGATAAGCTACTTTTGTGCCACAGAATATAACACCACCATGCAAAAAAGAGAGAGAAAGGGATGCCTGGGTGGCTCAGTCGGTTAACTGTCCAACTCTTGATTTCAGCTCGAGTCATGATCCCACGGCTCGTGAGTTTGAGCCTCACATTGAGCTCTGAGCTAACGGCGTGGAGCCTGCTTGGGATTCTCCCTCTCTCCCTCTCTCTCTGCCCCTCCCCGGCTCACACTCTCTCTCTCTAAATAAATAGACATTTAAAAAAGAATCAAAGAGACAGAGAAAGTGCTAGACACCACAAAAGGAAAGATTAGGGAACTTGAAGATACAGCAATAAAATGTATCCAAAAAGGAGCACACAGAGGAGGAAAAAAGTCAAAACATCAAGGATAACAACAAAAGCTAGAGCCTCAGCGGAAAAAGGTCAAACAATCTAATGTAAACCCATTTGGAATCTCTGAGAAAGAGAAAGGGTCAGAAATACATCTGAATAAATGACAGTGGATACTTTTACAAATCAATGAAAAAACTTAGCAAAGCCCAGTCAGGATAAATACAAAGAAAACCATGCAAGGCAGCTGGGGTAAGGGGCGGGAGTGCACAATTCAGGGGACCGCAGATAACAATGACTGCAGACTTCTGAGAATCAGTGAAAGCCAGAACAACGAAAAAACAAAATCTATAAAGTGCTGAAAGGAGAAAGAATCAAGCTATAATTCTGTGTCCAGAGAAACATTTTTTTAAATAAGGCAAAATATTTGTCCAGATCAATAAAAGCGGGAAGAATTTATCACTAGAAGACATTTACTATAAACAATGTTAATTTCAAAAGTTCTTCATGCTGGGGGCACCCGGGTGGCTCAAACGGTTAAGTGTCTGACTTCGGCTCAGGCAATGATCTCGTGGTTCACGGGTTCAAAGCCGCGTCGGGCTCTGTGCTGACAGCTCAGAGCCTGGAGCCTGCTTCACATACTGTGTCTCCCTCTCTCTTTCTGCCCCTGCCTGCTCATGCTCTGTCTCTCTCAGTCTCTTAAAAAATAAATAAATGTTTTTTAAAAAAAAGAAACCTTCTTCTTGCTGAAATTAAATAATGCTAGATAGGAACTTGGGTCTATGGAAAGGAACAAAGAGCTCCAAAAATGGTAAATACGTAGATAAATACTAAGGTCATTTTTCTCAGTTTTGAATTATTTATTTATTTTAATTGTTTTAATGTTTATTTTATTTAAAAACATTTTTTATGTTGATTTATTCATTTTGAGAGAGAGAGAGAGAGAGCGCACGCCCAAGCAGGGGAGGGGCACAGAAAAGGAAACATAAAAATCCCAAGCAGGTTCTGCACCATCAGTGCAGAGCCCCATGCCGGGCTCAAACTCACAAACTGTGAGACCATGACCTGAGCCGAGAGCAAGCATCAGATGCTTAACTTAACGGAGCCAACCAGGTGCCCCAGTTCATTTTATCTTTGAGAGAGACGGAGCCTGAGCAGAAGAGGGACAGAGAAAGAGGGAGACACAGAATCCGAAGCAGGCTCCAGGCTCTGAGCTGTTGGCACAGAGCCCAGTGCGGGGCTCGAACTCAGGAACCACGAGATCATGACGCGAACCGAAGTCAGACTTAACAGACTGGCTTAACAGACTGAGCCACCCAGGCACCCCTCAATTTTGAATTTTTAAAAGGATAATCGATCATTTAAAGACAAAATGTAATAATATATTATGAGGTTAATATCATATGTATAAATAAAAGTATGACACTGGAAATTGTAAGGGTCTTATATTATATACATAGATAGACAATATTTAAAGGTAGATTTCTTGAATTAAAGTTGCATACTGTAAGCTCCAGAGACCGCTAAAAATATAATTAAAAACAGATATAACTAATAAGCCAATAATGGAAATTAAGTGAAATAAACAGAAAAATCAATCTAAAAAAGACAGGAAAAGATAAAGGTACAGGAGAGAATAGATAAGCAGCAATATAGTAGATTTAAGCCAAACCACAACAAGTGATATTAAATATTTAAAAAATCTAAGACACCAGCTAAAAGGCAGGGGTTGTTAGACATAATAAAATGTAAGACCCGAGTATAGACTGCAAGTCTATAAGAAATAAGCTTAAACATTAAAAAAAGAGACAGAGCTTTGTTAAAATAATAGGATCAAAAAAGGCACACAATGAAAACACTAATCATAAGGAAGCAGAAGGGACTATTTTAGTATCAGACAATATACACTTCGGGACTGGGAATATTTGTGTGTGCATGTGTGTGTGTGTGTATATATATATATATATATATATATATATATATATGGATATTTCATAGTGATAAAGTAGTTAATAAAGAAAAAAAAAGCAATCCTAAATTTGTATGCACCCAATAATAACGTGTTGAAATACATGAGGCAAAAAAAATTGACAGAGTGAAGGAGAACTAGACAAGAACAGTTGGTGATATTAACACTCCTCTCTCAGTAATTGATAGAACAAGTAGAAAGAAAATCAATAAGGACATAGAAGACCTAAATAACATCATCAACCAACTTTAATCAATTGATCTATATAGAATACTCTGCCTAACAACAGCAGAATGCATTTCTCAAGTGAATCTGGTATCTTCCCCAATATAGACCAAATAATTGACCATGAAACAAGTTTCAATAAACTTAAGAGGGATGAAATTATACAGAGCATATTCTCTGATATAGTGGTATTAAATTAGGAATAAATAATAAGAATACATCTATAATATTCCTGCATATTTGGAAACTAAGCAAAATATATTTAAATAACCCAATGGGTCAAAGAAGAGGGTGAGAAGAAAGGGAATTGAGAAAATAGTTTAAATAAAAATGAAAACACAGCACATAAAAATGTGTAAGCTTCAGCAAAAGCAATGCTTAGAAGGTAATTTGTAGTTTAATGCTAAATATGAAAAGAAGAAAAGTTGAAAATCAGTGGTCTAGGCCTCCCCTTAGAAGCTAAAAAAAAAAGAATATCAAATAAATAAGAGAAGGAGTGAAATATTAAGATCAGAGCTGAAATCAATGATTAAAAAAAAAAGACTTACAATAGGGAAAAATCAATGAAACCAAAAGCTCATTCTTTGAAAAAAAATCAATAAAATTCATGAATCTCTAGTTTACTTAACACGAAAAACGAGAAGATATAAATTATTAATATCCAGAATCAAAGAAGGCACATCACTACAGATCCCACAGATATTAAAGAGATAATAAGGAAACATTATAATGTGTTTTATGGCAATGCATTCAATCACTTATATAAAACTGAGACAATTTCTTGAAAGATATCAAACATAAGGAAGAATAGAAAATATGAGTAGTTCTATATTTATCGAAATATTAAATTTATCATGAAAAAATTCCCTACAAAGAAAATTCAGTGATCAATTATTTTTTTAAGTTTATTTATTTTTGAGAGAGAGAGAGAGAGAGAGAGCACAAGTGAGTGGGGGGAAGGGCAGAGAGAGAGAGGGAGAGAGAGAATCCCAAGCAGGCTCCACACTATCAGCAGAGCCCGATGGAGAGCTTGAACCCATGTACTATGAGATCATGACCTGATCTGAAGTCAGACCCTTAACTGACTGAGCCACCCAGTCCCTCCAAAAATTCAGTGATCAATTCTATTAATATTTTCAGAAATAAGAACAACAACAACAATAAAAATGTTTCAGAAAATAAAGGAGGAGGGAAATACTTCCGATCTCATTTTGTGAACCAAAACTACTTTGTTACTAAGACACCAAAAACAGAAGAAAAAAAAACTATCAAAATCCATTATGAAAAAAAAGGATGCAAATTCTTTTACAAAATATCAGCAAATAAAAACTGCAACAAAAAGAAAATATATTATGACCAAATAGAGTTCATTTCAAAAATTTAAGATTAAGTTAGCGTTCGAAAATCAATCAATATAATTCACCATATTAACAAGAAGACAAAGAAAGAGAAGGAGAAAAGGAGGGAGGAGAAGAAGAAGGAGAAGAGGAAGAAGAAATTACTTCAACAGATGGAAAAAAATATTTGATAAAATTCAATACCTTTTCATGATTTAAGGCTCAGCAAACTGAAAACAATAAATTGAAGATCACAAAATCAAGTAGCAAGATATCCCAGGCTCACTGATTAGAAGAACCAATATTGTTAATATGTAGATATTACCCAAAGCCATCTACAGATTAATTCCATCCCTGTCAAAATGCCAACATTTTTCACAGAAATAGATCAAATAATCCTAAAATCGGTATGAAACCAGAAAAGACCCCAAATAGCCAAAGCAATCTTGAGAAAGGAGAATAAAACTAGAGGTATCACAACTGAGGTTTCAAGATGTACTACATAAGGCTGTAGTGCAATGGTATGGTCCTGGCACAAAGTGGACACATAAATCAATGCAACCGAATGGGGAACCCAGAAATAAACCCATGCTTATCTGGTCAATTAACTTACAACAAAGGAAGCAAGAACATACAATGGGAAAAACTGGACCATTTTTACACACCATACACAAAAATAAATTCGAAATGGAACAAAGACCTGAATGTGAGACGCGAAACCATAAAATTCCTGAAAGAAAACATAGGCAGTAATATCTTTGGCATCAGCCATAGAATTATTTTTCTAGATATGTCTCCTAAGGCAAGGGAAACAAAAGGAAAAATTAAACTATTAGACCTACACCAAAATCAAAATCTTTTAAACATGAAGGAAGCGTCAACAAAACAACAAGGCAAACTACTCAATGGGAGAAGATATTTACAAATTACACACTCAATAAAAGGTAATGTCCAAAATACATAGAGAACTCATGCAACTGAAAATCAAAACCCAAATAATCCGATTAAAAATGGGCAGAGGACCTGAACAGACATTTTTTCCAAAGAAGACATCCAGATGGCCAACAGACACATGAAAAGATGCTCAACGTCACTCATCATCAGGGAAATGCAAATTAAAATTGCAATGAGATATCACCTGACACCTGTCAGAAAGGCTAAAATCAAAAACACGAGAAATAACAAATGTTGGCGAAGATGTGGAGAAAAAAAGAACCCTTATGCTTTGTTTGAGGGAACGCGAAGTGGTTCAGCCACTGAGGAGAACGGTATGGAGGATCCTCTAAAAATTGAAAATAGAAATACATGTGATACAGTAATTCCACCACCAAGTATTTACCCAAAGAATACAAAAACACTAATTGAAAGGGATACATGCACACCCACATTTATCGTAGCCCTATGAACAACACCAAACTATGGAAAGAGTTCAAGTATCCATCAATCAATGAATGGATAAAGAAGATGTGGTGTATATATACAATAGAATATTACTCAGCCATGAAAAAGAAATCTTGCCATTTGCAATGACGTGGATGGAGGTAAAAAGTATAATGCTAAGTGAAGTTAAGTCATTCAGGGAAAGATGAATATGATATGTTTTCGTTCACGTATGGAATTTAAGAAACAAAACAAATGGGGGCACCTGGGTGGCTCAGTTGGTTGAGCATCCGACTTTGGTTCAGGTAATGATCTCACAGTTGATGGGTTCTAGCCCATTGTTAGGCTGACAGCTCAGAGCGCGGAGCCTGCTTTGGATTCTGTGTCTCCCTCTCTCTGCCCCTCCCCTGCTCATGCTCTCTCTCTCTTTCTCTGCTCCTTTCCCACTCGCACTAGGCCTCTCTCTCTCTCCTCTCTCTCTCTGGAAATAATAAATAAACATTTAAAAAAATTAAAAAAAAAAGAGGTTAGAGAGGGAGAGAGCCAAAGCATAAGAGACTCTTAAAAAGTGAGAACAAACTGAGGGTTGATGGGGGGCAGGAGGGATGAGGTGGGTGGGTGATGGGCATTGAGGAGGGCACCTTTTGGGATAAGCACTGGGTGTTGTATGGAAACCAATCTGACAATAAATTTCATATTAAAAAATTTAAAAAAAATGAACAACAACAACAAAAAGAGATAAGCAAACAACAACAACAAAGACTCTTATACACAGAGAACAAACAGGTGGTTGCCAGAAGGGAGGTGAAGGGTGGTAATTGAAATAGACAAAGAGGATTAAGAGAACACTATCTTGATGAGCACTGAGTGGGGGAAACAAAAACAAAAACAAAAAATCAGCAAACTAAGGGAGCAGAGAACATCCTTAAACCAGTAAAGATCATCTGAAGTTACTTACAATCAACATCATCTTTAGTGGTGAAAGACTGAATGTTTTCCTCCAGGATCAGGAACAAGGCGAGGGTGTCCCTTCCCACCACCTCTAATCAACGCTGTAGCAGACACTCTATTTAGTGCAATAAGGCCCAAAAAAGAAGCCATCATCACACAGATTCTCAAAGAAGAAATAAAGTTGTCTTTATTTGTGGATAATATATTTTGTGGATGACATAATTTTTACATGTAAGTCCTAAATCATATGGAATCATCAAAAGTGTCTAGAATTCAGAATGGATTTGGCAAAGGCATACGATGAAAGGTCAATATGCATAATTCATTATATGCCAGCAAAAAGCAACTGGAAAATGAATTTTAATATCCATTATCGATAGCATCACAAATACGTAAAAACAAAAATGTCCAAATATGTGCTGTGCTCACATCCTGAAGACTACAGAATATTGCTGAAGAAAATGAAACAAACCTACGTAAATAGTGAGATACATCATGTACCTGGATCAGAACACCCAATTTGTTATAGTACCAATTGTCCTTTCATTAATCAGTAGATTTATTGCAATCAAATGAAAACCTCAACAGGCTTTCCAGTGGAAAACGACAGGCTGACTTGAAAACTTGACCAAACAGGCAAAGGACCTGGAGGAACCAAGACTGTCGTAAACTGGACCCGAGAGGGAGGGCCGCCACAGTCTAGTTTCAAAGCTTGCTGTTTTGTTACAGCAGTGAAGCCCATGTGGTCCTGACATTGAAAGGGACGTGCAGCCGATGGCACAGAATCAATTACCGAGAGACAGATCATACGGACGCGGTCAGTGGCGTTTCTACAAAGAGGGCAGGGCAAGTTCGTGGGGGAGAGACAGTCTGTCTACTAAATGGTTCTAGGACAAGTGGACGTCAAACGCAAATTTTAACTTGAAGTGAGTCACGGCCCTACATATAAAACTATAAAAGTTCTTGAAGAAATAATAAGAAATCTTTGTGACACGGATACAGGCCAAGATTATTTAGGACCTAAAACGCATAGACCTCATAAAAGAGAAACTGACAAGTGCAACTTCCACAAATTAAAGACTTTGTGCTCGGGAGGATGTCACAGAAATAGAAAGGCATGCCACGGACTGGAGAAAATATTCACAATATGCATGTCAGACCAAAGGCTGATGTCCAAAATATCACTCAATAAAAACAATACAAACAGCCACGTTTTTTTTTAAATGTTGACAAATGTCTCAACATTCCATCTGTAAGCAAAAAATATGTGAATGATCAATAAACACATGGAACATGTTTCTTCAAATCATCAAAGAAATGCAAATTAAAATCCCGAGAAGTTACCAGCGCAAACCCACCAGAATAATGAACGTTTTAAATCCTGAAAATACCGGGTTCGGACGGTGACCAATGGTAGCATTATAATCACTGGTGGAAATGTAGAACGGTACGCCACTCCAGAGAGCTATTTGGAAGATTCTTACAAAGTTGAGCATGCACTTACTTTATGGCCCAGCACACAAACTCCCGGGTGTTTACACAAGAGAAATCAAAAGAATATTCCACACAAAGACCAGCTCATGTGTGTTCACAGCAGTTTTGCTCTCAACAGCCAGTAAATGAGCACATTTAAAGTTATGCCCTAAGTCATATGCTTACAAATACAATTAGAGAGAAGCTGAGAAGGAACTAAGAAAGCATGATCAAGTCAAACAAATGAAAGTTTATAAAGGAAGAATGAAATGGAAAAATACGGTATCTGCGAAAGCAGAAACAGACAAAAATATACTGAAAAGAAAAGCTAAGTAGACAGATCAGTGCTCATGATAAATGTAAGAGCTCCTTTCATGTTGTAAATGACAGAAGCTTACACACTAGGTAAAAAAATCCTACTACCAGTCGGTTGAAGAGACACATCAAACATGAAGAGGGAAAGACGGGAAGGATAGAGATGTGATCATCAAACTCTAAAAACGAGCAAGCAAATGGAGCGTGTGGATGTGAAATAAATTTGAATTCAGAGTGAAAACACAGTGGAGAAAGTTAGATCTTCATACGATAAAAGGAATGAAGGACTAAACTTATGTCGACTGGAAACTTTTTGCACCCAAAGACAGAACTTGAAAACACACAAAGCAAATTGACACGTAGAAAAGTCTGAACCATAGTAAAGAGACATGAACTTATAGCTCAGAAACTAACAAATCAAATAGAAAAAAGAAAAGTGGCAAAGTTGGATACTATCTTTAATAAGCTTGGTCTAATTTGCCTTTTGCTACTGAAATTGAACAATTAGAGAATACACATTATTTTAAAATATTCATGAAACGATCACAAAAACTGAGCCTTTATTACTGCATATAGAAATCTCAACATATTTTAAATCAATCCATCCATCTTTGCATACACTATCTTTCAACAAATATAAAAAGCGGTTCTTTGAAAAGAAATAATATTCAAACTGTATGTAAATTGAATAGGAAAGATTAATGCACAGGCACAAGTAACCAAAATTCAAGGTAGAAGGTAATCAAAACTTTATAGGAATACATTGTAAAACCGACCCATGATGAAACGATCTTGGAGGTATAAATAGCCAACACTGTCTCAAAACTGGAATCTAAAGCACTGGATTACTATGTGGTCAATAAAAACCAAGGACCTTGGTGATATGGAAACTCCCTCAAGACACGTTAGCACAAGAAGAAAGTGTCAGACCGCAGTGTGTTCCGTAAAACTTACTCTATCGTCCGCTGTGAGTACAATTATTCTGTCACGGTTCTGTGGTTCAGAAAGTTGAGTGACTCAAAGTGTCTTGCGAGGTGGGGTGGAGGGCTGTCTTCCCAGCCCACGAACTGACTGTTGGAAGGCTTTGGCATATGTAGCCTATGGCTTCCGTGAGCGCAGGTGCGCACATGTGTATGTACACACGACTTACGGGACCGTGGGTGCGTATGCACATACATGCACACACGCCTTACATGTCTGTAGGTACATGTAGACGTATAGAAGTGCTTAGAGAAAGTGCTGGGGGTACACACTGAGTCTGGGGAGGGGGAATGACTTTGGGGTTGTGGTCTACAGGGGGTTGAATGGTGACCCCCAGAAACATTCTCCCGTGTCCTAATCCCAGAACCTGTGACTAGGATTTTATTTGGAAAACCATTGTCTGCAGATGTAAGTAAGTTAAGGATCTTGAGATAAAGTCATCCTGGATTATCTGTGTGTGTCCTGAGTCCAGTGACAGCCCCCAGGACAGACCGAAGAGGAGAGGCTGTGTCGGGGAGGACAGCCACTTGAACTTGGAGGCAGAGGCTGGAGCAAGGCGGCCCCAAGCCCGGGAACACCCAGGATCACGAGCAAGTACCCGACAGCAAGAGAGACAGGGATGAAAGCATTCTCCCCGGAGCCTCTGAGGGAGCTGTCACAGGGTCCTACCACTGTGACCCAGGACCTGTGAAAGGGCGGTGGGTGATCTGCTGTGCGCTAGGGTCCTCAACTATTCAGCTTCTCGGTCATGACGACAATTAAAAGTCATAGTCACATCGCTGCTCTGTAGGAGGGGGTGCTGGTGAAGGACAGACAGCCGCTCCTACGGGTCACCCTCCACAGTCGGTCCCCGACGTCACTCAAACACAGATATTGAGGAAGGAGACCCCGCGGCCACGTGCTCCATCACAGAAGCACTGACTCAGCTTTCCAGGCTTTTATTTCCAGATTTTCTGTGACTTATTATTTCCAGCGTTTCATTAGTATCGCACCTGCTTTATCGCACACACAAGCTAGCCACTGGTAGTGGCTCTCCTTGCAATGCTTTCCATATGGCTCTGCGCCCTTCTTGTTCAGTGTCTACTCAGGGTTCCACCGCGAGGCTGCATCGCGGCAGTTTTGACCAAGGACCTCTTCTCTACTTCTTTTTTTATTTTATTTTTTTATATTTTTAATTATAGTTTCTTTTCTTTTTTCTTTTTTTTATTTTGAAAGAGAGAGAGAGAGAGAACGAGTGGGGGAGGGCCAGAGAGGGAGGGGGAGAGAGAATCTCCAGCAGGCTTCATGCCGTCAGGGCAGAGCCTAACTCGGGGCTTGATCTCAGGACCATGAGATCATGACCTGAGCCAAAATCAACAGTTGGATGCTTAACTGACTGACCCACCCAGGCGTCCCTGTCTTTCTTACTTACAAAAGGCCACATATTTGTGGTGAGAAGCAATATGAACATTGATAAGGACACATACTCACCCTAGACCCTTTATTCGATTCCTCAGAAGTTAAACCTCCAACCACATGGTGCGAATCTTGACAAATACTTCCTTGCGTATGTAGCTGGTGTGGGCATGATTTTAGAGCTGACGGATGGTCCTCTGCCAGTGTATAATTACCTACTACACTTCCTGACAGGTGTTTAAGCCAGTTCCAGTTTTCTGCTATGACAAGCACACCTTCGTAATGCTCCTATGCACGTAGTTTGGGATATTTCCATAGTTGAAATTTCCAGAAACAGCATTCTTATTCAGAGACTACGAAGATTCTATATTTTGACAAACATTTAAAAATAGCTTCCAGGGGCGCCTGGGTGGCTCAGTCGGTTGAGTGTCCTACTTCGGCTCAGGTCATGATCTCATGTCTCGTGAGTTCGAGCCCTGCGTCGGGCTCTGTGCTGACAGCTCGGAGCCTGGAGCCTGCTTCGGATTCTGTGTCTCCCTCTCTCTCTCTGCCCCAACCCATTCGCATTCTGTCTCTGTCTCTCTCAAAAATAAATAAACATTAAAAAATTTTTTTAATTGCTTCCAAAAAGCATAGTTTATATCTATGCCCCGAAATAGATGATTTCTGTTCCCTCCACCTTGAGCACATTCTCCCATTTGCTCACGAAATAGCTTGAGCTCTTTTGTTGTTGTTGTTGATGTTTAATTTCCGGTAGGCTATTTGGGGGTCATTTTGTTGTTAATTTATATCATTGTTGCCTGGACGTGTGTTGTTTGGGGAGCCATGCAATAATTTTGCAACCTCAAACTTGCATCTTTTCATACGTATTTTACAAGCATATGTATCTTTATTTGTGGGAAATATGTGAATATATATACATACATATTTGCGAAACTCTAACACCATTTCTAATTTGGTTCCATAACATGAATGAAGTAACGGCCGGTACAAGAATTCCCCTTAGAGAGACAAGGATCTTTGTCGGTGCAAACCCTTCGTAAGGAACTTAACCCTGGCGTTGTGGCCATCGGCAGAAGCCAGCTCACGAACACTGTGCAACGTCGCTCTTCCTGAGCGAGAGTGGGTGCTGGGGGCTTGCCCCCTCCCTAGGGGGATGTGCAGAGGGGAACAGCAGGAAAGAGGGAGGCGACCATGCAGGGGAAACAGCCCCACATCAAAGCTGAAGCTGCCTTTATCTTGAAGCAAACCCACCCCCCCTCTCCCCACCCCAGGCCTCCTCCCACGTCCAGCAAAGCGGGGCTCCTGCCTGCAGAGGTGCGGCAGAGGCAGCTGGCAGGGCAGAGCCTCCTGGGAGAGCAGGTGTGGAGAGTGGCCTGCACCGGGGACCCGGAGCCGCCCTGGCCTGCAGACCTGTGCCCAGGCCGGGTGGGGGGGTGGGGTAGAGCCTGCCCCGGGAAGGGCTAGCCCTGGAATGGCCCAGGTTCCAGGTTCCTGGTCCCGGTGGTGGAAACAGGTCGAACCAGTTGTGCCGGGAGCACCTCTCACCTGCACTGAGGTGTGTGGCACCTGAGGGCACATTCCAGCCGTGGGGGGTGGGGGCAAGGCCGGGAGTGGGGGCAGCCCCTGCAACAAACAGCACACACCAGGCCCCGGGCAACCCCAAACACAACCAAAGCATGCTCCTCACTTAGAGGCGGCCATCAGCACAGCAATCTCAAAAGGACTCAAGTGCCTGCTCCCCCCACCCCGGCTGCCGGGGGTCAGGGGCCGGGAAGCGGACACAGAGGAAGCTGGTCCTTGCCGGAGCGCAGGGAGGCCCATGACAAATTCTAGCTTGGGCAGCCCTAGCACAATATAGGGACCCCTGAAACTGGGGGTAAAGAAAGGACGGGGTCACCAGAGACGAGGGGGAGCGAGAAGCCAGAGACCAGCCGGGCAGACCTGCCCAGTCCTCCCCCCCCCCCCCAGGACCCTCAGGTCAGCGTGAATCAGCTTTGGTCTCAAGGTGAACAGTCCTGTCCCCGGGTGACCCACCCGCACCTACCTGCCCGGGGCTGGCCGCTCTCTCCCCCCACTTCTGGAAAGTGGTCAACAAACATTCTCGTCTTAATTCCTCCTGGAGTCTGCATTTCCTGCCTTTCCCCTCCCCCGACAGAGAAAGCCTCCACCCACACTTGGTAACGTGGCCTGATTCACACACAGGGTCTCTGCACACCTGACTAAGGTAAAGACCTGCCTGGATTTAAGGGTGGGGGCCCTTCCCAGAAGGGGGGGCTGTGGGGAAGGTAGAGACCGGAGCAGTGTGGCCACAGGGCAGGCAGGACGCCTGGGGCCCCAGACACCGAGGGACGCGGGACCCACACCTGCCGGCAGCTTGACTTCCAACTTCTGGCCTCGAGTTCTGACACCATAAATTCCCGTTGCTTTAAGCCACCCCATTTGCGGTCCTTTTTTACACCCGCCTCCGGGAAGAACCGTCTTCTGGATCCATGGGCTGCTCCCTCTAAGACTTTGGAAGTCTGTGGCCACATTCCCCAGATAAACCCTCTGACCTCCCCACGCCTTCCGGAAACTCACTCTCCCTCCGTTCTGGTTTCTTCTCAGATGTCACCTCGTGACCTTCTCTCGTGGGCACTGATAAAAGAGCCCTCGGATCGCCTACCCTGTTTCCCTGTGCCTCTAGCACCTTTCACCCCCTGAGAAACGACGATGTGTCCAGCACAGCTGGTCAGGCCACAGCCGTCTCAGACATGTGCCTTTACAACACAAGACAGCTCCAGGGGCCTCGGTCCAGGCCGGCCACCACTAGCCACACGGACAAGCCCCAGCCTTGAGCTCATGGATTCAGGGACCCCGTGTACACATCTGTCTGTGCGCCAGCAAATACCAACAGAGCATTCTGGAAATAGAAGCCTGGGTCCTTCTTTTACCCTTGGAGCACAAGCCTGAAAACCCATGTGAGTTAGAAGAGCCCACTGAGATAGACGCCCATTAATACGCTCTTGTTTCCAAACACACAGGTGAGGGAGGTACGGGTGAGAGACCGTGCGTAGCTCACGGTTGATTAAAAAAGCACATCGATGGGGCGCCTGGGTGGCTCGGTCGGTTGAGCGTCCGACTTCGGCTCAGGTCATGATCTCGCAGTCTGTGAGTTCGAGCCCCGCGTCGGGCTCTGTGCTGACGGCTCGGAGCCTGGAGCCTGTAGCCCGTTTCGGATTCTGTGTCTCCCTCTCTCTCTGCCCCTCCCCTGCTCTCACTCTGTCTCCCTCTCCCTCTTTCTCAAAAATAAATAAAGATTTAAAACAATTAGAAAGAAAATTTAAAACAATTAGAAAGAAAGGCAGGTGAGGGAGAGGCTCTTTGGAGAGGACGCTGTAATACTTTTTTTTGTTTTAAATATTTATTATTTTTGAGAGAGAGAGAGAGAGAGAGAGCAAGGAGGGGAGGGGTGGAGAGACAGGGAGACACAGAATCCGAAGCAGGCTCAGGCTCCGAGCTGTCAGCACAGAGCCCGACATGGGTCTCAAACTCACATACCGTGAGATCATGGCCTGAGATGAAATCGGACGCTTACCCGACTGAGCCACTTGGGCGCCCCAAGACGCTGTAATACTTTTGAAAATGAAAAAGTGAAGCGTGCTCTAAGCCCTCGGAAGACTCATACGCTCATCCGCAAACTTGCAAACCTGAGAGACAGAGAAGGGAAATCAGAGGAGCGTCAGCGATAATCCTGCAGAACACGGAAGGCGTCCACGTAAACCACAGACACACACGTGTGGAGAGTGGGTGACGGGCCGGCACAACGCAGCCACGGTCACTCTGGATGCTGGCAATGGTTTGCAGCTCCTGCTCTGAACTCTCAACGCCGTCCGCACCGCATCAGCTTCTGCGTGGCGCGACCCGGTGCAGGCTGGGAGCGTGTGTCCCCAGCCCCCAGCGGCCCGGGGAGGACACTCGCGACACAGGCTTCCCCCGCCCCCCACCCCGCTGAGTTTGTTCACGCAAAGTGAGGACACAGTCAGAATGTAAATAAATAACCAAATATTCCCCTGTCAACACTCCTCCTCACTTGTGTGGACATCAGTCCCCAAGGGAAATAGGACTGGGTCTCACTGAACCCCTTCTTGTCCAATGGGCACAAAGCTCGGGCCAAGGCCCTCGGTGTCTGCGTCAGCCAGCGGCACGGGCGTGGCCCAGCTGCCCAGGGAGCGTGTTGACTCAGGCCGCAGGCCATGGCCTCGCACCCTCGAGGGCTCGGCCAATATTCCCTGCCAACGTAAGGCCCTAACCTGTATTTTGTGTAACCCACCAACTGGGAGATATAAGCGGCCTGTGGCATTCTCCCCTGATTTGATTAGGAGGTTGAGCGTAGTGGGCAGGAGTCTGCTGCGAACCCAGTGGAAGGACGGACCTGCCACCAGGACAGGCCGTAGGAGGCTCCTGCTGGCCGGGCCGATGCCATAACCAGTGACTTTCTGTCCTCCCCCGCGTGAGAAACAACCAGCCCCCCCTTTTTTAAAATAAAACAACGACTGTGTCCAGGGGTTACCGCTTTGCAGGTGCTTGTGTTGGTCTGCTCAGGTTGTCGTAACAAAGTGCCAGGCCTGGACAGACTGAACAATAGAAATGTATTCTCTGGTTCTGGAAGCCAAAGCCCGAAACGGGGGTCTGCATGGCTGGTTCCTTGTGAGGCCTCTCTCCCGGCTGCCGTCTCTCCCCGTGTCCTCACGTGGCCGTCCCCCTGTGCGTGCCTGTGTTCTACTCTCCTCTTCTTATAAGGACACCTGTCACATGGGGTTAGGGCCACTTTTAATGGTCTCATTTGGGTTGGTCACCCCTTTAAAAAATTTTTTTTAACGTTTTTATTTATTTTTGAGACAGAGAGAGACAGAGCATGAGCAGAGGAGGGGCAGAGAGAGGGGGAGACACAGAGTCCGAAGCAGGCCCCAGGCTCCGAGCCGGCAGCACAGAGCCCAACTCAGGGCTTGAACTCACAGACTGTGAGATCATGACCTGAGCTGAAGTCGGACGCTCGACCGACTGAGCCACCCACGTGCCCCTGGGTTCGTCACCTCTTAAAAGAGCTTATGTCCAAATACAGTCGCTCGTAGAGGTACTGAGGTTAGGGCTTTAAAGGATGAATTTGGGGGACACGGTTCACCACACAACCATTGTCAACAACTATTTGCTGGTGTATTTGACTAACAAACGAATGAACAGACAGAAACGTAACGCCCAGCAAAGAGCGCCGGGGGACTGGCTCACGCCTCCAGTCACGAGGACAGAGCTGCCTGGGCAGGTGTGCTGTTCTGGACCGGTGGTGAGGACGAAGCAGGTGGTGGGGAGCCTGGACACCCCAAAGACAGGAACCGCAGAGGCCCCCAGGGTCGATCGTGATGCCAGAAGATCACACGCGCACGGTGGACGCCGTCCCGGGGGCTGCAAGGCGATCTCGACAGCGGCCCACGGCCACCACCTTCCACCGTCCCTTTCCCAGAATTTAACGAACTGCCTCTTACCCCTGTTCCATTTCCTCTGAAACCCCCACGTCAAGGTCTTGGTGCTTATTTTCAGTGTGCACCTGCTGTCCTCTGCGCTGACAGCTACGAGCCTCTGTGCTCGCCCTTTCTCAACGGCCTCAATCCTCCTGTCTTTGGGAGGGAGGAGTTTTCCTGGGAGCGCCACTAAGCTCGGGCCCTGGCCTCTGCCGTCCTGGTGGCCCTCGCGCCTGGTGCCACCTTCAGCCTGAAACATGGCCGGGCCCGCGGCTCTCCACCACCACTGCCCAGAGGCCAGGCTTTGGAGACACCCTCCTTGCCCTTGGCAGAAACCACACCGCATCCACTGTGAAGTCCAAGTAGCTACTTCTAACAGATACCTAGACAACCTCTGCGTTGTTACTGACTCAGTCATTCAACGGCCAACTCTTTCCAAATGCCAACAGCAGCCCCATCCTGCTGAGCCGGGAGTGAGCGCGTCCCGCGGGCCGCCTCTGGTGGGGCCATGGAGTGCTTCCATGCTTCCAGGCCAAGCTGCCTCTCGGGGCCACGTCCATGCACCCCCGTCTCCGCCACGGCACGTCCAATCTGGCGGTCTAGTGACGAGCCGGCGGGGATCGCTCAGATGTGACACGGACACCTTTCCGCCTCTTCCTGTGTCACGCCGGTTGTAGTCACTGCCCCGTTTTCCCTCGGGGACTGTGGCTGGATTTAGTCTAAAACAGGGATCTGTCGCCATCGTCCCCATCAGAGGACAGGAACGTGCGAGGTCAGCACGCTGAAGTCGATTTCCATGCCTCCGCCAACGTCCCCTCCCCCCCCCCCAAATTAAAAAGTATGGAAGAAAGTGTTAAAGTGTTCTCAGCTACAGAGAAACCAGGAGAGCAAGCATATCGTCCAAAGCCACGTGTGGCTCTTGACCCCCACACACCGGGTGTGTGTGTCAGGCCCTGGGCTAGGTCCCCAGGGTCTGTTCCTGCTAAGGAACAGCCCCCTCGCCTGTCGGGATGTCGTATGCAAGTGATGAATCCCCAGATTGTACTCCTGAAACTAGTACTACTCTATAGTTACCCAACTTGAATTTAAATAAAAAATAATAATAATTTGTTAAAAAGGGCAGCCTTCTAAGGAAGCCATTGTAGCCCTATTGCACAGGGCAGAAGACTGAAGGTCACAGAGAACCAATAATTGGCCAAGGTCAGTGTAACAGTTACCTGTTGCTGGGACACAAATTGTCCCAAACCTAGTGACTTAAATCACGGACATTGTGTTATGTCTCATGATTCTGTGAGCTGCCTGCACTCAGATGGGAGCCCCTCCTGTTGGCCACATCCAGCCGGGAGCTCACAGAAGCGTCCGAGATACCCTCTCCCGGCGGGGCCTCTGTCTGTGTGGCCTCTGTCTGCCTGGGGGAGGAGGGGGTCTGGCCTGAGCTTCCTTATAACATGGTAGCCGGGGGCCCAGGAAGCAAAGCCCCCGTCCCCTGCTGGAGCTGGATGTCGTTGAAAGTTGCTTCCGTTGTACTCTGTTGATGAAAACCTGTCCTGAGGCTTGTGCAGGTGCAAGGAGAGGGGGCTGGCCTCTCCCTCCTGGTGTGAGGAGCCTGTGAGGGGCACAGTCTGGGCAGAGCAAACAACAGGGAAGGGGAGGAGGGGGCTGAGTTTTCAAATGATGACGATATATAACTTTGATAAAAATAAAAACCAACTTAGAAAAAAAGACACACTAGACGAGACCCGCAAATCTGTGGAAACATAATATGAAAGAGTGGAGGCTGTTTCAACTTGTCATTTGTAGGAGAAACAAATTCGAAGCTTGGGAAAATTTGCTATCCATTCAGTAAATGTTACCTCACATCGTTAAAAAGATAATTCCCAATGAACAAAAAATGTTACTGTGAAAGGCCTATAGTTACAAAAAGAAACACATATTTGGCGTTCTAGGTTCTTTGAAGAAATGTCTTCAATCAACCAAAAGGTCACAACTTATAAACCACTGACAGACGATACTAAGTCCTTGATAAATCAAGGACTTATTTAAGTTAAAAAATACTTTAAATTGAGTTGAAAGATCAAAACGTTAGGAAAATAATTTCAATTTACATGGATGTAAAAGGCTTAGTATCATAAGTTACAAGATCACTTATTAATAACAGAAAGATCAACAATACAATTTAAAAAAAAGAAAAGAAACTAAAGGGACAATTCACAGAAGCAGAAAGCTAACTGACCAATAAATATGAGATGTGTTCAGGCTCCAATGTAACAAAAGACCAAGGAGAGTTAGCACACGGGTAAAACGTTATTTATCTCCAGTCAGACTGGCAAAGACAGAAATGATGGAGAACGTCCAGGTCGGACAGGATTTGGTAAACAGGCGGAGGGATGTAAACATAAACTCTTTACGAGTATTTAAAAAAAATTTTTTTTAATGTTTGTTTATTTCTGAGATAGAGACAGAGCATGAGTGGGGGAGGGACAGAGTGAGAGGGAGACACAGAATCCGAAGCAGGCTCCAGGTTCCGAGCTGTCAGCCCAGAGCCGGACACAGGGCTCGAACTCACAGACCGCGAGATCGTGACCTGAGCCGAAGTCGGTCGCTCAACCAACTGAGCCACCCAGGAGCCCCAGGAGTATTTTAAACATCGTTTTGTAATTTTAGTAAAACGTAAGACGTATATGTTTGCTACTTAAAGCATAATTTATATATGATACAAAGATCAGATGGTAAGTGTCAAATTTGGTAGCTTTCATAAATATACACATGCATGCAATCATGACACCGATCAGCATATCGGGTCAGGTCTCCACCTGCCCCGACCCGTCTTAGTCCTCCACCACTGACATCCCAGGCGGCTTCTAGGCTCCTGATTAATCTTAGCCAGTACTGTTCTAGAACACCATCAGCACGCCCTTCTAGACTATCTACCTTCTTTTGTATCCAGTTTCTTGTTTCAACAAAATGTTTTTGAGATCCACCCATGTTGTGTGTGGTAGTTCAGCCTTTTGATTATGGCATTATTACATTTGGTAAATAGACTACAATTTAACTCTCCATTCATCTATTGATAAATACTTGACTTGTTTCCAGTTTGGGGCTGTTATGAATAGTACCACAATAAACATTTGGGTCAGATAGTTTGCAGGACATGTGTATTCTTTTCTCCTGGGTAAATACCTAAGAGTAGAATCTCTTAGACAAGTGGCAAGTGGATGCTGAACTATATATAAAAGTGCCAAGAGTTTTCCAAGTGTGCGTGTGATTTCACACCCCACCAGCGGTAGTGAAGAGTCTGGCTTGTTCCTCATCGTTGCTAACACTTGATATTCTCAGGCTTTAGTTTTAGCCTGACTCTAATGGGTTTGTAGTAGTATCTTGTGCTTTAAGTTTGCATTTCTCTTATGACTAATGACATTGACCATTTCTGAAAGGCTTATTGGCCATTTTACGTCTTCTTTTGGCAAGTGTCCATTCAAGACTTTTACCCATTTTTTATTAGGCTCCTTGTCTTATCAAAGTGTATGATGTGTTCATATATATGTATTTTGGTCAAATTATACACCGCATACAATATATCTTATATCACAGGATTCACGCTATAAACAATATAATCTATACACAAATTATACACTGTGGCTTGTCCTTTCATTGTATTGTCCTTGTCACTTACAGATCACTTGAACTCCAACTAATGCCTTTTTTCTTTTAAGGATATTCTTGTGTGTGTCCTATCTAAGGAATATTTGAATCACTGAAACTGTGAAGATATGCTCATATGATTTTTTTCCAGATGTTTTAGCTTTTGCATTTAGATTTATGATCCATTTCAAAATAACTCAGTGTATGGTCTGAGGTAGAACACATACTTCATTTTTTTTCATGTGGATATTGAGTTGCTTTTGCACCAAGGTATTTATGTCAAAACTAAGTGACCATCTAAAGGGGTAGTATCCAAAATCCATAATGAACTTATCAAACTCAACACCCCAAAACCAAATAATTCAGTGAAGAAATGGGCAAAAGACATGAATAGACACTTCTCCAAAGAAGACATCCAGATGGCCAACAGACACATGAAAAGATGCTCAACGTCACTCATCATCACGGAAATGCAAATCAGAACCATGATGAGATACCACCTCACACCTGTCAGAATGGCTAAAAGTAACAACTCAGGAAACAACAGATGTTGGCCAGGATGTGGAGAAAGGGGAACCCTCTTGCACTGTTGGCGGGAATGCAAACTGGTGCAGCCACTGTGGAAAACAGTATGGAGGCTCCTAAACAACTAAACATAGAACCACCCTATGACCCAGAAATTGCACTACTAGGAATTTATCCAAAAGACACAAAAATGCTATTTCGAGGGGATACACACACCCCAAGGTTTATAGCAGCGCCATCAACAATAACCAAATTACAGAAAGAGCCCAAATGTCCATCGAACTGGTGAATGAATAAACAAGACGTTGTGTGTATATATATATATATATGTATATACATGCAATGGAATATTACTCAGCAATCAAAAAAAATGAAATCTTGCCATTTGCAACAACATGGATGGAACTGGAGTGTATTATGCTACGCGAAATAAGTCAGGCAGAGAAAGACAAATATATGCTTTTACTCATATGTGGAATTTAAGAAACACAACAAATGAACATAGGGGAAGAGAAGGAAAAATAAGATAAAAACAGAGAGGCGAAACATAAGAGACTCTCAAATACAGAGAACAAACAGGGTTGCTGGAAGGGAGGTGGTGGGGGGATGGGCTAGATGGGTGATGGGCATGAAGAAGGACACCTGTTGGGATGAGCACTGGGTGTCATATGTAAGTAGTGAATCACTGGGTTCTACTCCTGAAGCCAAGACTATACTGTGTGTTAACTAACATGGATTTTTAAAAAATAAATAAATAAAAGACTAAGTGATCATCTATGTACAGATCCACGTTGGGCTCCCTATTCTGTTCTGTGGGTCTATAGGTCTTTCTATTCACCGGTGTCAAGCTGTCTTAATTACCATAACTTTATAGTCAGGCTTAAAGTCAAGTGGCGTAAGCTTTCCAAGTTGGTTCTCCTTCAAAATTGTTCAACTTATCTTGTTCATTGTAACTGCACATAAACTGTAGAATAAGTCTATCAGTTTCTCCGAAAAAACAAAACAAAACAAAACAAAACAAAACAAAACAAACCACCGATGTGTTGATTGATGCCATATGTCTACATACCAATCCGGGGAGAATGGACATCTTAACAGATGGAGTTTGCAATCCAGGAGTGTGACACTCTCATTTTATTGACACTTCCCTCCCTCACTCTTGCGTAGTGTTCTGGGTAGAGTTTTTGTGTGATACATCTGACTCAATTGATTCATACTCGTTCAAATTTAAATGCTTCTTTGTTAAAAAATTGTCAAAAATTAAATTTCCTATAACTTATTGCTACATTGTAGCAATATAATTGTTTTTTCTCAAATGTCTATTCTACTGAAAGCAATCTACAGATTTCGTGTAATCCCTAGCAAAATACCAACATTTTCACAGAACGAGAACAAACAATCCTAACATTTGTATGCAACCACAAAAGATCTTGAATAGCCAAAGCAATTGAAAGAAGAACGACAAAACTGGACGTGCCATAATTCCAGGTTTCAAGTTACATTAAAAAAGGAGTGGTAACTAAAACAGTATGGTACTGGCATAAAAACAGACAGATGGGTGCCTGGGTGGCTCAGTTGGCTGAGCATCTGACTCTTGATTTCAGTTCAGGTCATGATTTGAGTTTGTGAGTTCAAACCCCAGGTCAGGCTCCACACAGTCAGTGCAGAGCCTGCTTGGGATTCTCTCTCTTCCTCTCTGTCCCTCCCCTGCTCATGGATGCCCATGTACATCTGGTCTCTCTCTCAATCTCTCTCTCAAAATAAATAAATAAACTTTAAAGAAATAGACATATAGATCAATGGAATTGAACAAAAAAAAAAAAAAAACCCAGAAATGAACCCACAATTAAATGGTCAATTAATCTTCGATAAAGCAGGAAAGAATATACAATGGGGGAAATGTCTCTCCAACAAATGGTGTTGAGAGAACTGAACAACAACATGAAAAAGAATGAAATTGGAGCACTTTCTTACATCCTACACAAAAATAAACTCAAAATTGACTAAAGGCCTAAATGTGAGACATAAATCCATAAAGATCTCGGAAGAGCACAGGCAGTAATCTGTCTGACATCAGCCATAGCAGCATTTTTCTAGATATATCTCCTGAGGCAAAGGAAACAAAAGCAACAATAAACTATCGGGACTACATCAAAATAAAAAGCTTCTGCACAGCAAAGGAAACAATCAACAAAACTAGAAGGCAACCAACTGAATAGAAGATATTTGCAAATAAAACATCTGCCAAAGGGTTAGTAACCAAAATATATAAAGAATTGATCGACTCAACACCCCCAAAACAAATAATCCAATTTAAAAAAGGGCAGAAGACATGAATAGGCATTTCTCCAAAGAAGACATCCAACAGACACATGAAAAGAGGTTCAGCATCACTCATCATCAGAGAAATATAAATTAAAACCTTGGAGATTTATCACCTCACGCCTGTCAGAATGACCAAAATCAGAAACGCAGTAGGGGGCCTGGCTGGCTCAGTCAGTAGAGCATGAAACTCAGCCTCAGGGTTGTAAGTTTGAGCCCTACATTGGGTGTAGAGATCACTTAAAAATAAAATCTATAAAGACAAAAAAAAAAAAAAAACAAACCAGAAGAAACAAGAAGTACGGGTGAGGATGTGGAGAAAAAGGAAACCTCTTGCCCAAATGTCCATCAACTGATGGATGGATAGAGAAGATGTGGTATACATAGAAAATGGAATACTGCTCAGCCATAAAAAAGAATGAAATCTTGCCATTTGCAATGACATGGATAGAACTAGACAGTATTATGCTCAGCAAAGTAAGTCAGTCAGAGAAAGAGAAATATATGATTTCACTTACGTGGAATTTAAGAAACGAAACAAATGAGCAAAGGGGAAAAAAAAGAGGAGACAAACCAAGAAACAAACTCTTAACTACAGAGAACATATCGATGGTCACCAGCGGGGAGGTGGGTCAGGGGATGGAGAAATGGGTGATGGGGATTAAAGAGTACACTTGTCATGATGAAAATAAAACAAAATAAAATAAAGAGAAATGCAATTGTTTTAATATGGATTTTCTATCCTGTGACCTTGCTACATTCACATACTAATTCTGATAGATACTTTGTTTTTCACAATCATGCTGCCTAAGAAACCTTCCAAATTTTGCCTTATTTCTTCATTTGCTTGTTTGCTTGTCTGCTTATTATCTTATTACACTGGCTATGTAATGCAATACATTACATGTGCAATGTACATGCCCAGTGCAATGCCAAGATCCAGCGCAAATCCTTATCATGCTCCCAACCCTGAAAGGCATTAACTCTTCTCTGGTTAACACTGATGTCCGCTGTGGTGCATGTTGGTGTTCTCCGTTCAATTGAGCAATTTCATTCTGCCCATGGTTTTCTGAGCGTTCTTAATAAAGGAGTCATAACGTTGTCCATATTTTTCTCCATCTACTGACATGATTTATCCCCTTTACTCTCTTGACATAGTGAATTACATCGATTTTTCCAAGTTGAGTCAACTCTCAGTTCCCGGGATGAACCCCATTTGTGCATGGTGCTTTACCCTCTGATAGGCTGCGGGACTTGGTTCCCTTACACGCATGAGGACTCTTGTTTCTATGTTGATGAGACATGTTGGCGCTGTGATGCATGGACATCAAACACACAAATACAGAATCTGAGAAAACACCTGTCATAGCCACCAGAGCGGCTAAGTGGAAGAGACTGAGCATGCCAAGTGTTGGCACGCGTGTGAAGCAGCCAGTGCCCTCCCACCTTGCTGAGAGACATGAGACCGTACCGCCAGCCTCGTCCCTGACGACACCGCACATCCGTCCACCCTGCAACCCGGTCACCCCACTTCTTACAATCCATCCTGCTCCTGGACCGCTACAAATACGGGATAGCCTTCGTAGAAACCGCAGCACTGTTTCTAAAAGTGAAAGCTTAAACGACACAAATGTCTTTACGAGGGGTCTGGTTGATTGACCGCAATGCATTCCAAGATGAATGCTATGCAGGTACTTTTGAAAAAAATGAGGAAAGTCTCTACAAAGTAATTTGTAGTGAGGTCCTTGATTTATTGTTACAAAAAAAGTAGCAGGGTGTTGAATAGTGTGTACAATAGGCTATCTCGTCTCTAAGAAACAAAGGGAGAGGGGCTCCTGGGTGGCTCAGTCGGTTAAGCGTCTGACTTCACATCTCGTGGTCCATGAGTTCCAGCCCTGCGTCGGGCTCTGTGCTGACAGCTCAGAGCCTGGAGCCCGTTTCAGATTCTGTGTCTCCCTCTCTCTCTGCCCCTCCCCTGTTCATGCTCTGTCTCTGTCTCAAAAATAAATAAACATCAAAAAAATTTTTTTAAAAAGAAAGAAAGGGAGAGGATTTACTTATTGTCATGAATGCACGCATATCTTGGCTTACATTTGCAAAAAGAAACGGGGAAGACTTCCTAGAAGCTGACGAAGATGGGACTGATGGAGGTGGGGGAGACAAATGAAAGGGAAGGAAAGAGGCAAGACTTTGCTGAGTTCACTGCCCATAACACTGAAACCATGGGAATTATTCTGCAAAAAATGGAATCCAGGGGCACCTGGGTGGCTCAGTCGGTTGAGCGTCCAACTTTGCTCAGGTCACGATCTCACAGTTCATGAGTCCGAGCCCCGCACTGGGCTCTGTGCTGACAGCTCGGAGCCTGGAGGTGCTTCGGATTCTGTGTCTCTCTGCCCCTCCCCTGCTCGTGCTCTGTCTCTCTGTCTCAAAAATATAGAAACATTAAATTTTTTTAAATGGAATCCAGTCCAAAAAGGGAAAAACCCTAAAATTAAGGTAGATAGAAATACATAAACCTGTATAACATTGATGAGATAATGTAATACTTTCAAGTAATTTTGAACATAGTGCCTTATGCATCCTAAATATGATGTTTTCCAGATACAAAAAAAAGTTGCAAGGAAATTTAAAAAGCAACTGCACTCAGTGAATTTATTGTTATTAATAATGTCAATGCAATATGTTTTGAGATAAATCAAATAAATGAATATACCATGTTGAAGGAAATAAGACTTTCGATATATGGGGAGAGATATAAATAAAAATATTTTGATGCTAAATACAAATTAGAAATATATGTGCACTTCTCTGAAATATAATTGATTACGTGCTTTATTTCAAAATCTATATATAAAAGCTGACCATAAGTATTTTTCTCAGAGAGTCATGGAAAACTCTGGCAAAGTCAGAGAGTTCAAAAGAGAACAGATACAGAGACGTACTATTCCTCTGTCTCCTTTATCGTATACACCCAATTCATCACTTGGCACATGGCTTTTTAAAATTACCAAATACACATGAAGTGGCAAAATGTAGCTTCTTCCGAGTTCATGCTGCAGATTTCACTCCCGTGAATAGTTAGTTGGCGTTTCCTGTGTATCCTTACAAATCTTTCTGCACACAATAATAGCATTTTGAAAAAAAAAAAAAAAAACGAAGAAAGAATCCACCAAATTTTGTGACTGATTTGTATCCACCGGTACGGTTACAAATCCTCCCCTCCAGGCCTCCCTGAAGTTAAGAGAACAATGCAGAAAGGTCCCCTCTTAGAGTTCCACTTCCTGAGTGTCTGCCCGATGCCCCTGCAACTTCCCCCCAGAGCCTCAGCGCAGGGACAACTGATGTGGCTCCTGGTTCTGTGTCCTGGGAAGGGGGTGGTCTCACCAGGCCCTGGTTGCCGTGCTCAGAGGGGGCAGCACAAAATATCCCAAGGGTGCCTCCCATTCCCTTGTATGGACACGCCCATTTCCCTCACCTCCCCCAACTCCCCACCCTTGTCCCCACCAAACTGGTGCCCGCTTCTCCGATCTTCTCATTCTAAAACGTTCTATCCATTTTTGATTTAGATTCTATGTGTCGTGCCGTAGGTAGCCCTTGGGATTGGCTCTTGCCCCACAACCTAATTCTCTGGAGATCCATCGGGATTGCCTCGTGGACCCACAGCTCACTGTGTGCACAGCTGAGCAGTAGCTCCACCATTCGGCCTCAGAAGGACATCTGGCTGATTCCAGTTTCTACTACAAATAAGGCTGCTGGGAACATCCGTGTGCAGAGTTGGTGTGAATGCACGTTTCTGTTTCTCTGGGACCAATGCCCAAGAACGCAACTGCCGGACTCCGTGGGAGTTTCAAGTGTAGTTTTGGAAGAAACTGCCCAACTGTTTTCCAGAGTGAATGTATCATTCTGTTATGCCCACCGGCCAGGTGTGGACGTGCCCACTTCTCCACGTGGTCACCAGCATTTGAGGGTGTCACTCTTCTATTTACCTTTGCCATTCAAGGGGGGGGGGGTCATGCCTTTCATTGTGGTTTTAATTTGCATTTCCTTGATGACATTGAACATCTGTTCATGTGCCTATTTTCCATCTCTATATGCTTTTTGGTGAAATGTCTTCTTAGATCTTTTGTCCAAATTCCAAATGATGGTCTCCTGTCATTGTTTTCTTTCTTTCTTTGTTTTGCTTTGTTTTAGTGTTCTTTATATATTGTAGATACTAGTCCTTTGTTGGATATGTGTTTTGCAGATAATTCCCTCACTCTGCAGCTCATCTTTGTGTTCTTTTACAAATATCTTTCACAAAAAGAATAATAGTTAAAACTGGAAGTGTCTTTCCCAGAACAAAAATTTTAATTTGGATCAAGTTCAATTAATCAAATTTTCCTTTTCTGGGTATGCCTTTGGTGCCTGGCCTAAGAATTCACTGCCTAGCTCCTAGATCGTAAAGATTTTCTTCTATGTTTTTCTCAAAGTTCTACAATTCCATTTAAGTCAGTGATCCATTTTTAGTTCATTATTGAGCAAGGTGTGAGAGTTGGGCTGACATGTTGTACATGTTGTTGTTTTGCTGGGAATGTCCAGTGACTCCAGCACCGTTTGTGGAAAAGACTAACTTTCCTCCATTGAATTGTTTTTCATTGTCATCAAACAGGTCAGGCTCGTGTGGGTCTGTGTCTGTGCTCTCTATTCTGCTCCGATGATCTACATGTCTGTCCCTCCACCAGCACCACATACTCCGGACTCTGGTAGCCATGTAACGTCTTAAAATAAAATCGACTGATTCCCCCTACTTTGTCCTTCATCAAAATTATTTAAGCAGTACTAAAGACCATGACTTTATGAATAAATTTGGGAAATGATTTGCCTGTATCCACAAAATTCTTGCTGGAATCAAATTAATTTTTTAAATACTATAACTCTTTCCCACCCTGAATATTTTATGTAAAATATCATCACCGTTCAGTTTGCTCATGTTCAAGTTTCCTTTTCCCAAATGTCAACACGCATTCATTCAGTCAACCCAATTAATTGCTGTGAGCACCTGCTATGTGCTGGGAACAGCACAGGTCATTCCGGATGCAAAACAGAAAACGCGTGCCCACTTTGCTCAAGGAATGCAAGTTTGGGGGCTGATGGCTAACTCGGGAATTTTCTTTTTAATGTTTATTTATTTTTGAGAGAGAGAGAGACCGAGTGAGAGTGGGGGAGGGGCAGAGAGAGAGGGAGACACAGAATCCGAAGCAGGCTCCAGGCTCCGAGCTGTCAACGGGGCTCGAATTCACGAACTGTGAGATCATGATCTGAGCAAAGTCAGACGCTCAACCAACTGAGCCATCCAGGTGCCCCTAACTCAGGAGTTTTTTAAAAACTCCACGTTATTTTCAATGTGCATATCTATTAGGTCCTAAAGTTTAACACCCAAAATTGATCATGCCGTACATTGGAGGGCCAGGGCTCCTGTCATCTGATCTGCCCCATGACCTGTGGTCCACGACGCTCAGGTGCAGGGGACTGCCCCAGGGGGAAGCAGTGGTGAAATCTACACAAGTGTCCGGGTCAGTTCTCTGCTCATCTCCCTCGGCTCCTTGCTGTGCCTCTTATAAGTAAAAATGAACAACCAGGAGTGAGCCATTCATCCACCCGTTCATTCATTCATTTATTCAACACTTATTTAGTGTTCATGACTTTCCCAGGCTTGGACGGGGGGGGGGGGGGGGGGGGGGGGGAGGGGGGGTGGGAGAATGAGGCCAGAGAGCCCGCCTACCCGGACGCCAGCAGCTCCCAAGGGGAACGAGGGGGAAGGACTGATGGGGTGAAGCAATCTATAGAGGCCCGGCCAGGGAGGGAATGTGGCTGCTGGTGGAAAGGCCAGTGGGCCAGGGTGCTGCGAGCAGGGAGCCGGGGAGCTGCCAGCCTACAGCTGTGGGCAGAAACGAGTTCCAAAGGGCTTTCGGCCATGTTGGCACAGGGAAGCTTTCGGAAGTGCGGTGGTTCCCAGGCAAGAGTGCCCACCTCCTGGCCAGGCTCTAAACAGGCTGGGGAGCAGAATGACACATGCAGACCACTATGATCGCTGACGGGCCAGGCCAAAGGACCCGGCCTCACGGCCTCTCCCACTGAGCAAGGGCTCTGAGCAGATTTGTACGTGAAAACCCAGATCCCTCTGGCTGCAGCAGAGAGGAGAGTGAGAGTACCTTGTTTCTAGAAGGAGCTTGAGGCAAGAAAGGCCAGAGGAGTCTCCTCCAGGAGTGAGGTGGTGTTGAAGGGCCACAGCCTGTCAGAGCAGCACCATCTGTCTCCCAGGCCCGCCTCTCTTCTCCTTTCCTCGCTAGGCTGTGTGCTGCCCCCAGCCCCTCTCTCTAACCTCGAATGGAATTTCTTAAAGATGTTCACTGTGATGTCAGGGAAGATGCGGGAATGCACTCAGCGTCAAGGCAAGCCTCTCCCCACGGACACTTGCAGTGCTCCCTGAACCTTCCCCTTCCCTGGAGGCCTCGGTGCCCACGGTGCCCCCCGCCTAGAGCAGAGCCAGGGGCCAGGCCCACCTCCCACGAGGCGAGGCAGTGACTCTGCAGACCCCAGATGGAAGGCACAGTGATCCTGGGGAGCCTGCTGCCCAAGCAGCCCGTCCCCCTGCCGGGCCTCGGATAATGGCACAAAGACATATACACAGGTGACAAAATCCACCTAAAGGTCTGAACGGCAACCCCAAGACCTAGTTGTTTGTTTTGTTTTATTTTGTTTTATTTTTTTTTAATGTTTCTTTATTTTTGAGAGAGACAGAGCATGAGCAGAGGAGGGGCAGAGAGAGAGGGAGACACAGAATCCGAAGCAGGCTCCAGGCTCCGAGCCGTCGGCACAGAGCCCGACGCGGGGCTCAAACTCATGGACCGTGAGATCGTGACCTGAGCCAAAGTCGGATGCTTGACGGACTGACTCACCCAGGCACCTCCTTGTTTTGCTTTTAAATAAAACCCCTAAATTATACTTCTTCTGTAGTATAACACTTTTTAAAATTCTAACTCTTATTTTTTATTTTCATTTTCAACACAAAATATTTCCACACAATGGAAATGTACAGAGTAACATAACTGCATGTGACCATCATTCCAAGTGAATAATCATTCACCTTTTGTGGGACGTTTACATCAGATACACTTTTCAGAATTAAAACATCACCAACAGCGCTGGACCCCCCTCCAAATTCCACCCCCCCCCCTGCCCTTCACAAGTACTCAGGCACCCTGCAGGGGAGTGGAGGCCTTCCTTCCCACACTGTGACGGCAGCCTCTGGGACAGCCCCCACCACAGAATATTGTCATTCGTAAAACTCCACCCTCTGCATCATCTTGCCCGAACCCTTTTCCTTCCGGAGGATCGTTTTTTCTCACTCAGCTTTGTACCTTCAGGACTTACACACTTTGACCCACGGAGCACTACCTTCATGCACATTCACCCCTGGGGGCCACTGTGTTCCACGAAATATGCCCCATGTTGCGTATCCAGGCCTGCGCTGACTGCGGTCCGGGGGTCCCCAGTTTGCACTTGGCGAACGACGCTGTGGGCTGTGCTTGGCCACCCCTCCCTGCCTCCACTGGCCTGCTCTCTGTGGTGGACCAGGAAGCAGCGGGTTGCAGACCAGAGAAGTGGGTGTCTGCTGACCTCCCACGTGCTGCCGAGCAGCTCCCTACTTTCCTCTCAGCAATTTCAGCTAGCACTGCAGTGAGAGACGAGACGTTCCCTGTGCCTGCACCCTCGGGCCTAGTCTGGTGGCCTCCAGTGGACGGAAAGTCGCATCTGGGGCACTCTCTGATTTCCCATCACTAGGGAGTTGGGGCATCCTTGAGCCTTTTCAGACCTGCTCTCCGCACAGTCTGTTCCTGTCTCGGGTCCATTTTTCCACCAAATGGCTCGTCTTCCCTCTCGGACTCTGAGGATTCTTTCTGATTCTGCCCAGCAAGGCTTGTCCTATCTGCAAACGCTCCCAGTGTCCTCCCCCTGGCGGGGATCGGCCATTTCTATGCTGCCCAACTGAAGTTTTTATGATGACTGTTTTGGTGCAATTTGTCAAATGGCTTCCGCATGCTCCCCGGTTTTTCAAAAGAAAAACAAAACAAATCAAAAACAAAAAAGGAAACAAAACCCTCCTGCCCTCCCTACCTAAGCAATCCCAGGTGTGCCACAGCCTCCGGGAGAGCTTGGTAGGGGCCGGGCTGGCCTGTGCGCCTGCCCCGTGCCCCCGAGTCGGCGGTCTGGGCGAGCTGTTTTGGGGTACACACGACCGACGAGGAGTTAGCCCGAGGCGATGCAACACGGCCCCAGACAGGCGCTAAAGCAGCCGTCAGACGGCCGAAGAGAAGCCTCCTTCGCCAGCGTATTCCTGCGAGCGGGGGTCCTACCTGCTCCTGCGCCCGCGGGCTCCTCTCGGTCCGCGCCGCCGGCCCCCGGAGGTGCGCCCCCCGCTCAAGCGGCGACGGCCAGGCCGGGGTGGGGGGGGGGGCGCTGCCGCGGGGCGGGGAGAGGGCAGCTGAGTTGTCCCGAACACTGTTTGCCTTGCAGAAACACTTAAAAAAAAAAAAAAAAAAAGCCGAAACGCGAACCAGGAGCACAACGAAGCCAGACCCCGGCCCGACCGCCGCTCTGTCCGCGCAGGAGCGGGGAGACCCTCCCGGAGGCGCGCGGGCGCGTGTCCGCGTGCGCGCGCGGGGGAGAGGCCAGGGGGGCGGGGGGGGGGCTCGCCCACCTGCCTCCCGCGCGGATCGCTGACCCACGCGGGCCGCTCCCGAAGCGGGTCTCCGGGAACGGAATTCGGGCCCGGGGGCTGCGCGCCGGAGGCGGGGGAAGCGGCGGCAGAGGAGCTGGGAGGACGCGGACGGGGGGAGGCGGGGGGCGGGCAGGGACCGAGGCCAGAGGCCGCCGGACGCGCGGAAGTGGGGACGCGTCGGAGGCGGGCGCCGCGGGGAGCACGCACACTTGGCTGCCCGCTCGAAGGCACCGGGGTCTGCCGTCGCTACGCTCGAGTCAGCCACCGGTAACCAAACACCGGTGCCTGGGGAGCCAGAGAGGTGCCCTCGGTGCTGGGGTCCCGACCCCACGGGCTGCCCCCGGCCTCTGGGGGCTGCGCCCTCGGGTCTCCTCCCGCGAGGCCGCAGGCGGCTCCAGGCCAGGGGCGAGGGGGGGACCCCCCACCCCCCACCCCCACCCCCGCCTGCCAGGGTTCTCCCGCGCGCTCGCTCTGCGGGGACAGGTCTCACCGGAACCGTGTTCGAGAACCTCCGAGGAGCGTCGCATCTGCAGCCCCGTCGGACGAGCCCGGAGGTACCCGCGCCAGAGAGAGATTCGCGTCTCGTTGGGACCTGCCCTTCGCGCACTTCACGGCGGCCAGCGCTGCTTTGCGAGAAACAGAGGGAGACGGAAACAAAGGAAGCTGCAGATCCGAACTTCGCGACCCCCGACTCCTTCTGGCTGCGTTTGCTGCAGGGCCCCAGGCAGTCGTGGGCCAGCAGCGACCCGGGATTCGGAACACGCTGGGCAGGTGCCCTGACGCGCCCACGCCCATGTGGCGAAAGTCACAGCCCTGGGGGGAAATGTGTACGTTCACCTTAATCGACCCCCCCCCATTACACGTTCCATTTTGTAAGTGTTGCCACCAACCCCACAAACTGCGCCCATTACTCGGCAGTGAGACAGAGTGAAGCCAAGTCCCTGCGCGGCTTCGGTTCATCAAAACGCCCCGGCCTAGTTTTCCTTCTTCCCCAAGTTAAAGCGACGCGGGCAGACGTAGGCCGGGCCGGGGCGAGAGCGCCCACCGCCGTTCAGTGGCCGGGGACTGCGCCGGGGCCACCGCTGCAGGGACCAGGCCGCAGCCGCGGGCCACAGCGCCCCCTCGCCGCCCGCGCGCACGACTCCCGGGCCCGCGCCGCTCCCCGGCCTCCCCGCGCCCCGCCCGAGAGCCCAGGGCCGACCGAGGCTGCAAGGCGGCCCGGCCGGCGCCGCCAGCTCCTTCCGAGAGACCCTCAGGCGCAAGCCCGGCCCCAGGCCTTTCTCCGCGCTCGGCCTCGCAGGACGCCCCGGCTCCTTGAAACGTGCGTGTCCACGCCGACTCGCTCTAAAGGCACCGGCGGCTGTGGGGACAAGACACAGAAATGCGACGGTGTTAACTTCTTTTCATCCGCACGCGGAGGGGAGGAGAGGGAAACCGAGCCCGAAACCGCGCGCCGCCTACGTGACGGTTACGAGCCATCGCGCTGTCACCGCAGCTGGCCGGGGCTGCCGCGCGGGCCTCGCCTCTGTCCGCCGCTCCGGCTCGGACGCCACGAAAACAGCCGCGGCCAGGCGCCCGGACACCCCTCGCCCGCCACCAAAGCGCCCGGGTCCTCGCCCTGCTGCACGGGCGGCCGTGGGGCCCGGGGCCGGCGGCTCGCTCCCCGCGCGGCCTGCGCTCTCCGCGGTCACCGAGGACGGAGTTCGCCACCCTCGCGGGCGGCCGCGTGCCGAGCCACCGCGTCGGGCCTCCTCGCTTGCAGCCTGTTTTTCCCACTGACTTGTTTTAAAAGAAGAGCCAGCCAACTTTAATCCAAGACAAGAAAAGTGACTTAAAAAAAAAAAAATCCGGGAGCTTTAACGTGAAACGAAGTTTATATATTCCAGGAACAATGCGGAGTGTAAGTTTTAATGTCTCTGCGTAGGCATGTTAATTTGCTACAGTCACTACCAATAAAAGCGGCAAGGACTGCGATTCGACTGTTTAATAGTGCAAGGTAGACGGTTTTTATTAGTAGCAGGCAGCAGTATGGAGAATTTGGATTTCAGTGGAGGGGTGTAATTGCTGGGGGAAATACGCGGGAGGAAGAGGCTGTCTTCAGAATCAGCAGCTCGCGCGAAAGAGACGAAGAGGAGACAGCCGTGGTGGAGACGCGCCCTGGGCGGCAGGAGCCCCTCCAAAGCCACGTGGCCTTGTCTGCTTATATACTTAATTGATGTCAAAATCGAGTGTATCCGGAGCATACGCTCCTGCTCCAAACTGGGGATGTTTTTGTAATAATTCGCTGTTTTCTTTTCTGCCCCTGGCAGAGATCAGGCCCAAGGGGGGTGGAGGGAGAGGGAGGGAGGGCGAGGGGACGAGCCCCAAATGCTAATGAAACACAGCAGGAACTGGCCTTTGGAAATGGAAACATTGCAGGCCAATCATCCTTGGTGATAAACATTAGACCTGATTTTTTTTCACTTAAACTATCTAATTGGAAGCGAACCCCCGAAGCCTGCAATCTGATCCGTTGGCTGTTACATTTGTCATCCCACCTGGGTGACTCTCTTTCCAGGCCTCTACCTCCCAGAATCCCCTCTCCGGAAGACCAAAAACATCCCAGACCCCGACGCTGGTATGCTCCGAGGACTGCTGGAGCACCGCACCCCCCCCCTCCATTTTCTCTTTCCTTTCCACACTTCAATAATTGGTGTAAAGTCTGCCCTACACTGAGTTAGGACGGCCCACGTGGGGCGGCAGCGTGGTGGGAACCAGGGGGCTGGGTCCTCCAAGTGGCCCAGTGTGTGGGAAGCGGGGATGTGGAGGGTGAAGCCAGGAGGCTGGATTTTAGGAAGGGGGGGGGAGCACTGGGGAGGCAGGAGCCAGAAGACTGGTGGCGGCTGGAGGCAACAGGCACCTACTAGGAGCCACAAGCCTGCAGGCCACGGAGGATGGGTTCCTCTCGAGCCCGACACCTGGGTTTGGGACGGGCTCCCCTGGACCTAGGGAAAGACAAACGCAGCTTAACTATGTCTTCAAAGTTCTGCTGGCTAACAGGACTGGGCTGCAGCCTAGCCCGGGGTCTGCCCCCGCAGGACCTTAACAGAACTCAGCAACCGGGCTGCCAAGGTAGAGTGCAGGGAAGTGTGGGGGCGAGAGGGCTGCAGGCCGAGCCCTCTCACCTGCAGGGATTCGACCTTACAGGAAACCTTTCGAGGCGGCCTCTGGGGAAGAGGCACCTGTTGGGTGGGCGTCCCGCCCAGGACCGCACACACGGATACCCGGTGGACCTCCTGAGCACCCCCTCCCCGTGGGGGACCAGTACCCCCTCCCCCAGCACCCTCCGGCCCTTGGTGGGGGAGGGGTGGAAGAGGGGCAATGGAGTGAAGGGTTTTCTGGGGCTGGGGTCCCAGGGCCCGCCGCAAAGCATCTCCCCTCCGGGCCCCCAGAGGCACGTCCCGAGCCACCAGTTACCTGGGCTACCTCTGCCGCTGCCTGCGCTCCTGCCAGCGGCCTGGCTCCTTCTCCTTCCTCCCCAAGTGACAGCAAAGCTTCGCGTCGTGCCAGAGGCGGTCTGTCCGGTGACAGTCATTCTCTAGAATGCTTTACGACACACGTCCGTCGGAGGAGTCAACTTATTAAAATCAAATCAAATAAAACTCTCTGGGGAGGGGTGGCATCTTCGCGGGTGGGACACGGGCGGCGTGTGTCTAAACCTTCCCCAAAGCCGAAAGTCCTCACGCCCAGAGCCCCGGGTCTCCGCTGTGGACTTCGGGGCAGCAAGCTCACCTCTGGGCCCTCCTGGCAGTCCGCGAGGAAGGCGCCCGGGATCCGGGTCCCGCAGGGACACGCGGGACGGCGCGGGGCAGGCGACCGGACCCGAGGCCACGCGGGGCGCCTTCCACGGCGAGGCAGAGGGGACCCGGGAAGGTGGAGGTGAGAGCCGCGCACGCCACCCCCAGGAGGACCCGGGCCGCCGGCGCTGCCACCCCGCCCTCCCTTCGGCCCGCGGCCCCAGGCCGGAGCCTGGGGGCACGCGCGCGGTCACCTGGGCCGGCCTCTTCGTAGCGCAGAGCGGGGCGCGGGCCGTGCGTCCCCCAAGTGGACCAGACCGGCCTGCGTGCGGACGGCCTCCGGTCAGTCCCCGCGGGCCGAACGGGGAGGGGGGGGCAGGCAGTGGCTGCGGGGGGTGGGGGGGCACGAGGAAGGTGACGGGGGCTGCGGCGGGGAGCAGGCCGGCGGAGGAGGGGGGGGCGGCGGGAGTACGATCGAGTGGGAGGGGGCGCGCGCCGGGGCTCGGGGCTCGGCCGGGCCGGGCTGCGGGGCCGCGGGCCGCGGGCTGGGGCTGCGCGGGAGGCGACTGCGCCACAAAAGCCTGCGCGTCCCTCCCTCCTTCTCCCCCGCCCTCCCTCCTCCTCCTCCTCCTCCTCCTCCTCCTCCTCCTCCTCCCTCCCCTCCCCGCCCCTCCCCCGGCCGCGGCCCGGCAGCGGGAGCGGGCGGAGCGGGCGGAGCAGGGGAGGGGGCGGGCGCCCGAATATGCAGATGAGCGCGTGACGGACAGCTCCGCGTTCCAATGTCCCTCGGAAACTCGAGCGCTCCTTCCTCAACTCCTCACTCCCGACTCCAGACTCCCCCAAACCCCGACCGCCGGCCTGGCGCGCGGCTGCGCCCACCGGCTCCGCGCCGCTGCCGCCGCCGCCCCGCCGCTCCCCCGGCCCGCGGGCCTCGCAGGCTAGTGCGCGGGCCGGCCCGCCTCGGCCCGCGGCCCCCGCGCCCGCCGCCGCGCCGCGCCCCGGCCGGGCGTGGATGGAGGGCGCCGCGCGCTCTGCCCGCTGCTCGGCGTGACGCGGGCCCGGCGCCCCGCGCCCACCATGTCCTACCCGCAGGGCTACCTGTATCAGGCGCCCGGCTCGCTGGCGCTCTACTCGTGCCCGGCGTACGGCGCGTCGGCGCTGGCGGCGCCGCGCAGCGAGGAGCTGGCCCGCTCGGCGTCGGGCTCGGCGTTCAGCCCTTACCCGGGCTCCGCGGCCTTCACGGCGCAGGCGGCCTCCGGCTTCGGCAGCCCGCTGCAGTACTCGGCCGACGCCGCCGCCGCCGCCGCCGGCTTCCCGTCCTACATGGTAACCGCGCGCGGGCGAGTGCCGGGGGGTGGGGGGGGGCGCGATCGGGACGCGAGGGCGCAGGGAGGATGCCGTGGGCGGTGGCTCCGGGGTCTCGGACCCGGGCCGTTCGCGCAGCTGGCGGGCCCGGCCGGCCCGGCGACGTTACTCAGGCCGGGGGTCCGTGCAGCTTCTCCCCTGGCTCCCGGGGTGACGTTCCCAAAGAGCCCGAAAAGTGCAACCCCGCTGCTGGGGTCGGGAATCCGTCCCGGGTGGTCCTCGGTTCGCGCGCCAAAGCCTGGCGAGGGGTCCGGAGCGGGCCGGGGGCGCGCTCCCTTTGGCTCGGGGAGCGGGTCTCGGCTCCGCTGGGGCCTCCGCGGCGACCCCGGAGCGCTTGGGGGTTACTTGTGGGGCTTGGGGTCACCGGGTTGGGGGAGCGGGAGGAGCAGCGGGCGGCGGCTCCGGGACCCCTCCTGGTGCGCCACGATCTCGGCCTTTATCTGTCCCACAGGCCGAGCTTTCGAAAAAACGGTGTGGGCGGGCGTGTGGCAGCCCCGGTCGCCGCGCCCGTCCCCTGCGTGCCGCGGCCAGCTACTGCTCCCCCGACCGGGGGTCGGCCCGCGCGCCTCTGGTTCCGCAGCTGGGCCCGGCCCGGGTGCTGCTGACGCCCGTTTCGGGCGAGCGAGGCCGTTACGGGGGGAGCCGGGGGGGGGGGGGTGGTTGTCGCCGCAGCCCGCCCTCGGTGGGATTCCAGGGCAGCGGCCCTGTCGCCGGGGCCTTGGCGGAGGCTGCAAATGTCTCGAATTTAAACGTTAAAGGCTGAATTAAAATGCTAATTACCGCGTATTTGAAGAATTCGAAACGGTGACTGGCTTCTGAGTTGCAAATTGGATTTGCCGAGCTTTAGAGCGGTGAATAGCCGAGCGGGGGCTCTGGGGTGGTTTTTTAACCATATAAGGGCGGGGAAGGGGGAGAAGGGGGAGCCAGCCTGAGAAATTTAGATATCAAGAAAGTACCTGCGGGCCTGTGTCTGTGCACGTCCGCGTGCATCCGTGCCCGCAGCTCAGGGACCACGGGGGGAAGTTGTGCCGTTTTAGCAAAGTGAAATAGTTCAAAAATTCGAGGTTAGAACTGCAGCGTTTTCGTGGTCAACAGCCTGTCTTACGTTATGCGCTGCGGGCTTTTTTTTTTTTTTTTTTTTTTTCCCCCTGCTCTTTTGCTGCCGGGAAATGAGGCTCCAGCGCGGTCCTGACCCTGGGAACGGCAGCGTCGGGAGGGCGGATGCGGGCCAGGTCCCCGCGCACCCCGTTCACCAGGCTCTTGTTGGTTCCAGGGCGCGCCCTACGACGCGCACACGACCGGGGTGGCGGGCGCCATCAGCTACCACCCGTACGGCAGCGCGGCCTACCCTTACCAGCTCAACGACCCCGCGTACCGCAAGAACGCCACGCGGGACGCCACGGCCACGCTCAAGGCCTGGCTGAACGAGCACCGCAAGAACCCGTACCCCACCAAGGGCGAGAAGATCATGCTGGCCATCATCACCAAGATGACCCTCACGCAGGTGTCCACCTGGTTCGCCAACGCGCGCCGGCGCCTCAAGAAGGAGAACAAGATGACGTGGGCCCCGAGGAACAAAAGCGAGGACGAGGACGAGGAGGAGGGCGACGCGGCGAGGAGCAAGGGGGAGAGTCCAGACAAGGCGCAGGAGGGCACGGAGACCTCTGCCGAGGACGAAGGTGAGCGGGGCCGCGGCTGGCGCGAGGCTGCGGGGAGCTTTCTCCCCAGGCGGGCGCAGAGCCGAGGTCCGGGGAGACGCGGCGCGCCGCCACCCAGGATCGCGTGGGGCCGGTCCAGTCCTCGCGCGCTTCCCGGGGGAGGCCCTGCTGTCCCCCGCCCCGGGGTCGTGGCCGGGGTGGGGGATCACGTGGGGGGCGCGGGGGGGGGGGGTGCTGTCCCCGCGCACCACAGCCATGCCCGCGCCCCTGCAGGGATCAGCCTGCACGTCGACTCGCTCACGGATCACTCGTGCTCAGCCGAGTCGGACGGGGAGAAGCTGTCTTGTCGGGCGGGGGACCCCCTGTGCGAGTCGGGCTCGGAGTGCAAAGATAAGTACGACGACCTGGAGGACGACGAGGACGACGAGGACGACGGCGAGCGGGACCTGGCGCCGCCCAAGCCCGTGACCTCGTCGCCGCTCACCGGCGTGGAGGCGCCTCTGCTGAGCCCCCCGCCCGAGGCCGCGCCCCGCGGTGGCGGCGGCGGCGGCGGCGGCGGCAAGATGCCCCTGGGCAGCCGGACGTCGCCGGGCGCGCCGCAGCCCGCCAGCAAGCCCAAGCTGTGGTCTCTGGCCGAGATCGCCACGTCGGACCTCAAGCAGCCGAGCCTGGGCCCGGGCTGCGCGCCGCCGGGGCTGCCCGCGGCCGCCGCGCCCGCCTCGACCGGGGCGCCTCCGGGCGGCTCCCCGTACCCCGCCTCGCCGCTGCTCGGCCGCCACCTCTACTACACGTCGCCCTTCTACGGCAACTACACAAACTACGGGAACTTGAACGCGGCGCTGCAGGGCCAGGGGCTCCTGCGGTACAACTCGGCGGCCGCCGCCCCCGGAGAGGCGCTGCACTCGGCGCCCAAGGCGGCCAGCGACGCGGGCAAGGCGGGCGCGCACCCGCTGGAGCCCCACTACCGGCCCCCGGGCGGCGGCTACGAGCCCAAGAAAGGTAGGCTGCCTGCGGCGCGCGGGACCCCGGGGAGCCAGCCCCCCCCCCCCCCAGAAAGCCGGGGGAGGGGCCGGGGAGACCCTGGGGCGCGGCAGGGGGAGCCTTTGTTGTTGAAGGGAGGGCAGGGAGTAGGCGGAAAGCCGGGCTCCACCAGCAGTCGCGGGAGTGGGGGGTCGTGTAGCACGGGGTTGGGGGGGGGGGAGGGAAGGGCCGAGCGCCCTGGCCTTGCAGGAAGGCTTGCCCCTAATTGTCTCCGTTTTACTTAGCTTACCGTTGTTATTACTGTTAGTGTTATTATCCTGATTGATTCGTTTCGGCAAAAGACCGATTGTCACCAAATGCAAATTGCAGTTTGCCTTCCCGTTGGTTGGGCTTAAGCTGCAGAGTGTTCTGGGTTCCCGGAGCCTCAACTGACTCTTCACTCCCGCCTTTGCCTGCAAGGAAACAAACCGTCCTAGCAACTCTGAGAGCCGCCCGTTCTTCCAAATAGACAGCGAGAATCTCGGCCCCTTCCGCTGTTCTCTCCCGGGTGCCTCCGTTGCTCATAATTCAGGCTGGAGTTGTTAAGACCTGTGGAAGGAACTCAAGGGGGCAGGAAGAGAAAAGGGGAAGAGGAAACATGCCCCCAGTCTGTCTCCAACAGTGGGGGGAGGGGGGAGACAGTTCCCCCAAAGTGTTTTGTGCGTTCGGGGAGCGAGTGTGCATGGGTGTGCGGGCTGGTGGGTGTGCAGCTGTCTGCGAGACAGATGGCTCTGGGGTCAGGTTCTGACTAACTGCCCCCTCCCCTGACAGATGCCAGCGAGGGCTGCACCGTGGTCGGTGGGGGCGTCCAGCCCTACCTATAGAAGCCCCAGCTCAGCAATGCAAGTAAGTGGGGACCCTGGTGTCACCTCCCACGCCCCCCCCCCAGCCTCCCTCCACCAAGTGAGCTGTAAACTTGCTTAATGTATGTTTGCTGCCTCTGGTCCTGGAGTCTGAGGACAGAGCACTGCAGCGTTCTTCGGTCTTTTTGTTTTGTTTTGTTTTGTTTTTCCTTTAAGTGGGAACCTAGCTGGTCTGTATAGAGTCCCCCCTTTTCCACTCCAGTTCTGCTTTGAAGAATCACGCCTTTCACTGGAATATGTATATGGCACCAGTGCTGTTGTCTTCTCTTTGAAAAATAGATTACTAAAATTTGGGTATCCGCATGCAGTTGGGGACCGTTTTTACTGCACTGCACACGTAAGAAGACACTGGCGCTGATGAGCTGGTGGTGCAGAGCGTGGGGCATCAGAGCCTTTAGAGGCGGTGTTTGCAGAGTAAGCCCGAAGAGAAGTGAGCCGCACTGGCCGGTTATCAGGCCTGGCCCCCGTGTCCAGATGGACTAGATAGGACCCGGCAGTTGGCCTGGCTCACAGCAGCATCTCGGAAAAATACCTACTTTACAACTAGGCAAAATTACTAATCACAGATCTCGAAGATGTTGGGAGAGAGGCGGAATCATTTCAGGTCGACTCATTTTTGTAATGCGATAACGTTGATGTGGATCTGAAGGATTTGGGATGATTTGGTTTTTTCCTTGGTCCACAGGTAGGTGTCACAATTGCTTTGGAAAAAAAAAAAAAGTCAGCAGGCCATTCTCTCTCCCCAAGTTCATAAATATACAGATAGAAAAAACCCATCTCTAAATCCGGACCGCATCTTGCCCCACTGTAAACGAGGAGCCACAGACTCTGACAGAACAGACCTTTGTTGGACATAACGTGAATTTGTTGGCATAGTATAGCTTCCCCCGATGTACGTGTGACTTTTGAAAACAATCTTTTTTCTCAGGATATCTTGAATTGATCACTTCATTGCCACGGTATATATTCTATAGGTGTGATAGGATTTACTGTAAAATTTATTTGTAAGAGATGTACACAGTAGAAATAAAACGTGATTGAAGAACTTGAGTACTTAAGAAGTGGAAACAAATTTGATATTTATTTTTATAATGATATAAAGCTTCTAGTAATTTATGCAAGTTGTATTGCAATGGAATCTAAACTTTTTGTAAATAAATTCTGCCTGGTTTTTATTTGAAACATTGCTGGTTATACAATCTTTGTTGGTTGTTTAACAAGAATTCTCTACTAATTTATATCTTAAATTGTAAATAAAAACAGACTAGTCTACAACAATATGGTGTTTGGGGCTCATTTTTCCTAGGAGAGTGATTTGGGTAGGGAGCCCCAGTTCTAGCAGCCCCTCCTCGCCTCCCCCCCCCCAGGTGATATGACCTCAGGCATTTTAATGAAAATGTGTAAAATAATCTCTCCCTTCTCCCGCTCAAAAAAAAAAAAAAAAAAAAAAAAAAAAGGAGGGGGTGGAGGAGAAAGGCAGATGAAAAAGAAATACACAGCAGGCCAATAATGTACAGCTTTAGAATATTTATGTGCACATGTATTGCAAGAAAATTAAGATTTTTGGGCTCTGAATATGCAAATTACTTGTTAGCCTACATTTTTTTTTTTTAACTTGGCAAAATTAAATGACCTGCCTTACTTTCGCATCAGGATCCATTTTATATTTATTTCCATGCTGGCTTATTGAACCTCCTCAGGAACGTAAGCCTGAGAATTGCGATAAAAGCCTGCAGTGCAGAGTCACTCCTCCGACCATAAATTACTGATGGAAGTAATTGTTTATTTTAAAGCCCAAATTACCCAAATTGGCATAGATTATTCGGATTTATTGAATGACTCCGTAGCTCTCCTTTTCATATAACTCACATTGAACGAACGCAAGGCGAAAATCTGGGAGGAGAGATTTATTTTCCTTTCAGTGGCTCTTACCCTTACCCTGGGGGGAAAGAAAAGTGTAAACGACCTTAGACTGCGGCCTGGGCTGCTCACTCTCTAATTATAGGACAAGTCCAGAATTTGTAGGCAAGTAGCATATTCCCTTTGGTATCATAAAAGCAGCAAACCTGTCACCTTAATTTTCAGCAAAATTATATGGATATCCATATAATATAATTTCAGAAAAGAAATGAACAATCATTTGTTTCCTTTCCAAAGATAAATTGAGTGAATATAACTTACGGTTATAAAACAAGAATAATAGCTTCTTAGATTGCCCTTTAATCAATCATACACTTATCTTTCAAGAGGTTCATCTATTTTATTCCATGATTAATAATGCTACAGCATGAGCCCATTATTGGATCCCAGCGGGGGACGTCCCGGATGCTTTTAGCTGCTTTGGAATGGTCAGTTGGGGTTCATTATGGGCTGATATTGAACAATTTATAAAATCTTGTCTAAACATCTGCCAGCGACGATAGGCCGATGTGTCTGCGGATGGGAAATTGCTGGACCAGTTGATATTGACAAACGGGTCTCTCTCCAGTGGCTTTTTGTGCAGTAGAAATTAGCAGCCTCTTGCTGGGGGCTTGTTAGAAAGGGTATTTGAAAGTAATCTTGGATACTTGAGGCGAACCCGGGGGCTGTTCACTGGACGCCCAGCCAGGCCAGTGGGGAGGGGCACCTGTGGTTTTCTCCCCAGAAGAGGAGCAGATCAGGGTTTTGGTTTTCTGCTGCTCCTTACGCATTCTGTTGGTTTTGAGTGTGTAGGCATCCGGAGGTTGGACAGAAAGCGAACCCTTCGTGTAGAGAGCTGTGTTTTGTTTTTTTGTTTCTTTCCCTCCGTCCTGCCTCCCCGAGTAAGAGAGACCTGGGGTGGTTTGGGCTGAGCTCTTTCTTGGTGACAGGGGAGATTTTTCACATGGGAAACCTTGCCACTCTGTGGCAGTGCGTCTGGAGGAAAAATGTGAGGTCTGCAGACGTAAAAGGGAGCCCGTGAGCTCTTTGCTTATTTGTGTTTCTGACATGAAGCCTTCATAGAATTTCCATGAAGATAATGATGTTTCCCCTCCTGATAGCATTTTCGATTGCAATATGAAGGCATAGGACTGGCTTGCTTTTATTAATTTTCGCCGTATTTCCTAAACCAGCAGGGAATAGCGTGCACGTGGCAGCACGATCTGTTCTAGGTAATATTAGAATTTGAGCATTTTTAAGACTTCTCCGAGAAGCACGAAGTTAATGACGTTTAACAAATCAAACACGGGAAGACCAGGCAGGCCATGAAGAGAGCAGTGAAAGCACTCTGTCTCTTCCGGAAGTCTCAAGTAGGCCAGTGGGAAACCCAAACGAGAATTGATGTCCCTGCCTACGTTCAGAAGTTGAGGCCTGATGGAAGCTTCCCCCTCTTTGGGACCGGAGGTGGTTTGACCTGCACGCGCGGTGGGTTCTCTGCGCGCGCCCACGCGCGCCCGGCAGGACCCGGTCTCCGGACAACTGCCCCTTTCGATTGCTGGGAACCCAAAGCAGCTCCGGAGATTAGCTCAGCCTGACGAGTCTTCTTTGATGTTTCTGTGCCCAGCAAATTATCAAAGATTTCCATAACTTACTCACCCTGCCTCCCGACCTGAATTTCTTTCTGGAGAACTTGATTTTTCAATGCGGGCTAAGAACTTCAAACCTGCAGGTGTTTAGAGGGGGCTTTTGTAACGAAACGCAGAGTGATTTATGAGGTCTCCTCCGTGAAGATCTTTAGGGCAGATGAAGGAGGGAGGGGGGAGGGAGGGGAGCGGGGGAGGAGGGGGAGGAGGCGGAGAGACAGACGCGGAGCCCGACCCTTCGCGGGGGAAGGAAGTTGCCGTGGGGTCCGATTCCTCTTTGGGCGGTAGACCCCGGTGAGCCAAAGCCGGCGCCGGCCGCGACGGGCGGCGGCAGCCAGCGCCGGCGGGGAGCGGGGCGCACGGGGCCGTCGGGCCGGGCGCTGCGGCCGCGGGTCCCGGCGCTCCCGGGGCTCTCGGCGCGGCCCTCCGCGGCCCGGGCTGGGCGATCGGAATCGGCGCTTTCATCCCGGGCGGGGCCCGCGGGCCGGGCGCTGCCGAGATCCCCGCGAGCGCTGGCCCGGCGGCCGCGGCCTCCCGCGCCCCGCGAATGTCAACATTTGTTCCCAATAAAAGAGTCATTGTTTCTGCAGAGCCGCGCAGCGACTGCCTTTGAAACTTGGAAAGAACTTCGTCCACCTTTGTCGGACGCGAGGCGACAGGGCGGGAGCGCGGAGGGGACGGGCCGGTGGGCGGTGGGGGGGGGGGGGGCGCGGCTGCCCGGACACCTGCGGGCGCGCGCGGGGGGCGGCCGGGGGCGGAGAACCGCGCGCCCTCCCGCCCGCGCGCGCTTCGGGGTCGCGGAAAATCGCCCCGAACTGGTTGCTCCGCCGGCGGGGAGTGAAAGGGGGCCGCGTGTTTGTCAACGTCGCGCAGTAAACGCGCCCCACACGGCCGCTGCTGGTGTCGGGTAAGCGACATCAGTGAGAAAAACTCACTGCGAACCAACGTATTCCGTCGGGGGCGACCCTTTCCGATCGAAAGGACACCCCGAATTATTAGAAAGTTTCCTCCAAATAACCCTATGCAGTGATTATGGGACAGATGGGTTTTTTTCTGAGTGCAAATTGGAAATGTCAAGGAAAAAAAAAACCCATTAATTTTAACCCCAAATTAAGGATATACGTAGATCTGCACAGCGTTCACAACAATAACATTTCAAACATTTAAAAAGTGTGTTAACCCACGAGGCAATCTTGGGAACAAAACACAACAGTCTGTGATATGTGGATATTATGATTAACATCATTTGAATTTCTACAAATCGCAAAGGGGACACGTCCCTTTGATGTATTTTCAAACCTTTATGTAAGTGACAAATCCCTACAGATATTTTAAAGGCTTATTATGAGGAGGAGTAATCTATGACAATATAATTTTCCAGTTGCTGGAAATCACTTTCCGTCGGCGGGAATGGAAGCACGCGCCAGCCTTCCCCTCTGCTTTGGCGGGAGCTGCATGAGACCAGTATTTGGTGATGTGCCAGGGGCCTCGGTCTGGGCAGGCAAAGGAGAAAACGCTCGTGTTGGGGTGCAGACCCCCGTTCGCTGGGCTGCTAACCTTTCACCCGAATCTCCTGCAAACAGAGGGATGTAGTCTCACCCCTACCTCCGCCCTCCGCCCTCCACCCGGAGAACAGGCTTGTGTTCTCTCCACGGAGGGCAAAGCGTTCTCTGTCTTTCCGAGAAAGATGAAAATTGAAGATGTTATTAAGGACTACTCTGGCCATCTAATAAAAAGGGATGAGTTATGAAATCTCTGTCCTCTGTTCCTCCGAGCTCCCAGGTAGAAGGAAAGAGGAAAAATGGTTTTTGTTTGTTTGTTTAAGTCTGGCCCCAAGATCACAAGGGAGAGCCTTCTAAAAAAAAGGTGCCCAGTGCTACTTTGTTCTGTATGGACCTGAGCACAAATTAGGTCTAATGTTCTCAAGGAAGCAGCACACCCTGAGGTCTGGGGCTGCCTGCAAATGGGAGCAGAGTGGGTCTTTACAGGAAATGCCCAGAGGGCAGGTAGGAAGCATTGCACAGCACTGGCATTTTTGTGGGGAGATAAATTGACAATTTATTGTGTGTAACTCCTGATCAATTATTAATCCTTAGTGTCAACAACAGGGTTATAATTACCTTCGGTTATTTAAAGGAGTATTTTTTTTCCCACTCCTCTGATCCATAATTAGTTAATGCTCTTGAACAAGGATCCGCAGAAGAGCGGGGCTTCCTTTTTGGTGGCTTTGGGGGGAAACAGCCACAGTCACCTTCCCGCTCTCGGAAGCCCCTCCCAACCTCCATTCCCTCAGTGGGCACCTCCCCCCCCCCCAGGCTGTAAGTAATGATTCTGGATGAAAATGGGGGGAATAATAAACAAATAGAGCTCAGCTGGAATTAATAAGTCTGGTCTGATCAAAGTTAGTGGCAGTGGGACAGCTAGCAGCTACCAGGGTCTGAGGCCCAGAAAGGTGCCCAAGCTCTCGCCTCTTCTCCAAGATCTAGAGAAAGGGCAGAGCGAATGTTTTAACCCCTGGCACCTTCTAAGCGGGGAGAGGGGCTGGGCGAGGACCCCTGTTCCTAGGCAGGGAGAATTCCCCCCCGGAAAGGGGCCGACCTGGCTTGGGGCTTGAAGGGAGCCTCGCTCTAGCACCCGCTCCGCCCCGGGGCAGGGGTGCTGGGTGGTCCTGGGCGGCTAGAGGCTGGGCCACGGGTTAGCTGGTCAGAGGGGCACGAGCAGGTGGCCTGGGTTAGTGGCAGCGGCCGATGACCGGTGCCGGAGGAGCTCGCAGGGGACAGGCAGCGTCTGCTGGGGAAGCTGTTCCACAGCGCCCACGGAAGACCGCAGTTGTCCCCGCTGTCGCCCTCGCCGCGGCCCTGAGTGCGGGTGCTCCAGCTGGAGGTGCCAACTGCCTTCCCCCCAGAACCCCAAGCTCCTTCCTGTGGGCACAGCCCCTCCAGGGTCGGCCCGAGCACACGCGCATTGGGCTGGCACAGCTACGAGCGTTTCCTCGGGGCACTGTTTCCGTAGGAGCTCTCCAGACGCCTAAGCCGTCTTTCGGCCGACACCCCACACCCATTTCTGCCCCGCGGTCCTCCGGTGCAGCGCCGCCACGCGTGCGCCTCATTGGTCACATCGAGGCCCGAAAAGGCAGCCCCCCCCCCCCCCTCGCCTCCGACCTGTAGAGCCACGCAGGTCAAGGGCCGGTGGAGAGGCGGTGGCAGGCCTGGGGCCGCGCCTGCGCCGGACTGCCTGGCCAGAGCCTCCTCCGGGTCTTGGCGGGGAGCCCGCGGCGGTGGGGCGCGGGGGACACCCGGAAGTGGGGGGCTGGCGGGATCGGAGGAGGGTGAGCTGGCACTCTGGGACCTCCGGTGGCCCCACGCCGCACGCGACTGTGGTCTGAGGACCCAGCGTCCAGCTGCCTGCCCTGTCCCCCCACTTTTGGCCCCATCCGTTTGGGGTCATGGGTAACTGGCCCTCGAGCCTCCTTAGGGCAGGCCGCAGCCAGGAGCCCTGGGCGGTGGACCAGCCTGCGGCAACGCACGACGGCTGCTGGTTCCGGGGAGGCCCACCCGCTCCCACCGATGAAGGCTGGCCTCTTCCTCTCCGCCCTCCAGCCCTGCTCTGGACCCCCTTCCGTGACTGGCTCGGGTCCCCATCCCCTTCCCCACCTCCCCTCGGGAAGCGTGGCTCCGAGGTGAGGGGTGTGGCGCTCGGCCTGGGGGGGGGGGAATGGAGACCCTGCGCTCAGAGCTGCCGTGCCTTCTGGCGTCCCCCTCTGTCCCCTTTCCCGCACGGGAACCGCGTGTCCGGCGGCAGGAGGGCTGGAGGGCCACGCCCCGAAGCTGCTGAGAGCCAGGACCCCGCACCTGCCACGGCCTGTGTTGCGCGCCGGGTGGTCCTTGGAGTGGCGCGGGAAGGGACCTCGCGCTGCGCCCCGCACGCCCTTCCCTCCCTTCCCCAGGCAGGTGGCACCCCCAGGGACCGCTGCAGATGAGGCAGGGTCGCGGCACTCGAGGGCGCGGCTGGCCTCTCAGCTACCACTCGCCGAAGACCAGTGGCCTGCGAAACCTCCGCTTCTCTTTGTTTGGGAACTTTACAGACCAAGGCAGGGTTTACAGGCCCAACCGAGCAAATGCAGCTCCCTCCACCTACTGCCAGACTCCATCCCCGCGCTCCTCCCGAAGAACCAGCTGGTGGGCTGCCTGGAGGGGGTGAGGAGCCCTTGAGGAGGCGGCGCAGCCCGAGGCCCAACGGGGGCGCCCTGGAGCGGGCCCAGTCGCCTGGTTTCCGTGGTGCTACAGCCTCGCAGAAGAGCCCGCAGAACGCGTTGCGTGTGTGTGTGTGTTGGAGGGGGGGGGGGGGCCTCCAATCCAGCTTCCCCCACCCCTTCCTTTCCGGACCTCTTGAGGCAGCTTCGACAAGAGACAAGAGGCTCAGAGCTGGTCTCTCGAGGGAGTGGCTTGAAACATTCAGGCCTCCTGCTGGCTGGGGGACGGTCCTGAGGCCGAGGTGGGGGCGGGGCAGGGCGCTGTGGGCAGGGGCTGAGAGGTGAGGGTCCGATCTGCGGAGGTGGTGCCCTACCTAACCTTTGGGGGTCAAGGCCTCGTGCATCTGGGGGATGTCCTCAGCTCAGTCCTTCCCACCATTCACACCCCCCGGGGGAGGGGGGTAACTGCACCCTGGAGGTCTGCACAGCCCCAGACCAGGAAATGCTGGTCGGCTGCTATGGGATAGGCCGGCCAAGGCCTAGAGACCCCCCACCCCTGGGCCCAAGTGCAGGGGGGCACGGGGTGCAGATCAGGTTCCCCGGGGTCGGTGCCCAGCCATGACGTTAGTTTATTTAAATAGGAGGCGCAGACCAGCTCCAGGGTTTTTCTCGCCGACTCCCAAGCAGTGGAAAAAACAATTTGTTTTGTAACGATTATATGATCGTCAGCCCCTCAACTAAAAGTGCCCTTGGGGGTCATGGGCCCAGATATAAACAGGAGTCGCCCACAGGGCCCAGGCTTTGGGAACCCGCTTGGGGCAGGGCCTGATTGGGGTGGGGGGAGGGGGAGGTTGAGCCCACGCCCCGATGGGAGAGAGTGTGTTGACCGTTTCTGTGGGGCTGGACTTTTTAAGGCTGTGCCTTCAGAAAGATAAAGCCCGCCTGCCAGGAGGCAGCCCCACAAATGAGTTCTATTGTAAACACTGTACTGGGACCTCACCGTGGGAAGCAGAAGCAAAGAAGTATGCAGGTGCGCACCCCTCCTCTCCGGCCCTTTCCGGTGCAGACAAGGCACGGAGAGCAGGAAGCAGGCCTACTCCGGGGAGTAGGGAGGGGAGGGATGTGTGACACTCCGGCCAGGGGGGGCACTTCTGGCCTGACTCTTTGGGGGGGGGGGAGGGGAAGCCTCCGGCAGAAAACTTCTCAGGTGGAGCGGGGAAGCAGGATGGCCCTCCGTCACCTCCGCGGAAAGGCTGCTGGGGCACCTTTACCTGAGCACTGGCGGCTTCAGGGGGGCGTGCTGGGGGCAGGCGCTGGCTGCGACAGCGGGGTCATCCCCTGGAGTGTATTCTGCAGGAGTGCGAGCTCTGTCTGGGGCGGGTGGCCTCCCTCTGGCTCTGGCTGGCCCCGCAGGGGTGCATGCACTCGGGAGGGGGCTGCTGTGGGTCTGGGAACCCCAGAGGAGACAATGCAGGATGGCGGCCTCCATACTGCCCCAGGGGCGGGGGCAGCCCTCATGACTGTCCCTGTGTGGCTCTTTGAGTGGCTCAAATGGCCCTTCCCCCAAAGCCCGCCTCCTCCAACCGGGAGGCTCTGCAAGGGGGCTCCTTGTTGCCCCCGGGCTGGCCCCCGCGTCGCCACCCACCTGCCCTGGCGGGTGGCCCAGTGACGTCCACGGACCCGGGGGACAGACAAGGCTCACACTGTAGGTCTGAATACTGAACATTTGTAAATCGGGCTTGTGAACTGCTCGAGACAATGGGCTTTACCCTTCTATCTGGGGAAATACACCTTCAAATACCAAAATCACAAATATGTGTGAGCATGATTTGCGTGGAGGTTATGGACCTCATGGGGAGCACCGAATTCATGGTCACTGTGCCGGGCCAGACGCTCTGTTCTGAGGGGCGGTCACCTGTGGATTTGTGGTAAAATAAAGTCACAAACTGTGTATTTATTCCACTGATCATTGTCTTGTCTTGGGCCGAATTACCCCTCGTAACAAACAAGATTTTCATATAATTTGTGTCCTACTGACAATATATGATTTAAAAATTAAAAAGTTGATGTATCGGGGTGCCTGGGTGGCTCAGTCAGTTAAGAGTCCGGCTCTCGATTTCCGCTCAGCTCATGCTCTCGAGGTTCCAGTCTGTAAGCCCCGGTCGGGCTCAGCGAGGGGCATGAAGCCTGCTTGGGATCCTCTCTCTCCCTCTCTCTCTGCCCCTCCCCCACTCGTGCGAGCTCTCTCTCAAAATAAGTAAACTTAAAAAAATTAAATAAAACGTTGTGTTCCAAGTATACATCTCGATATATTTTCAACAGAAACTGTACAGAAAACCAGATGCAAGAAGTAAAAATAACCAACTTCGTTTTGTTTTCCAAAAAAAAATTATTTTCTTCTAAAATACTCAAAGCTATCTCTTGAAATTTAAAGGCAAAATACACATTATAATTTGTAAATATCCAACATTTAAATAAAAAACGTAAAAAAATACAGCTGTACTGTTTTAATGTTTGAAATGGGATCCCTGATGGGGAATCTCTGAGGTTGAGGGCCCTGTGGGGGAGGGGAGAGTGTTTGGGGGGGGGCTCTGGGCGGACCCTCAGCTCTCCCTGCTTCCCTGGGCCCATCAGAGGGCAGGTCTGGACTCAACTTGCTGGGCCTCCTTGTCCCCTTCTGCCCAGGGAAGCCACCTGCTTCCCAAGGTGTGTGTGTCGGGGTGGGTGGGGTGGGGGGGGAGGTTGAGGGGCAAGGCTGGGCAGGTGCTTTCATCTGAACCAGGGGCTGGACGGCAGTGGGCAGTGGGCAACAGGAGCTTCAGATGGTGTGAGGGGCAGAGGAGACCCCAGCAGACCCTCACAGGGGGAAGGCGGGTAGAGAAGGGCGGGACAGACAGCGCTGCTAACTTCACGCACAGGAAGCTGGACCCGTCACCGCTTTCGTCACAGGGAAAGTTCCAGCACTTTTAAGGTTACGGAAACATTGCCCAGCGAAGGCACAGTGTTCCCACGTGCTCTCTGCTCATCGCTCGGCTTCCACTGCTGTTTGCATCTTGGTTCCCGGTGGTATTTGTGGCACGGCCTGATTGTATATCCGCACTTCATCGTTAACTGAAGTCCGGGGTGTACGTGAGGGCTCACTCCTTGTGTTGCACGCTCTGCGGGTTTGACAAAAGCACAGTGTCACTAGATCCGATTCAATGGAGACTTCTTCCTGACCTGAGAGGTGTCCCTTCGAATTTTGTGAGAAATAATAGATACAGTCAATAAATGAGTACAATACAGATAGAATACAATGAACACATGAATGTATATAAACACTCCACGTGAATACATAAATATACATAAATAACAGAGTTCCTAGATACAATTCAAGACATCCAGTTATATTTGACATATATATATATATATATATATATATATATATATATATATAAACAATGGATACTTCGGCACTATAAGTGTGAAGTGTGTCCCATGTGGTAGTGGGACTAAAATGTTGTTGCTTTTCTGTCCTTTGTACTTTGCATTTAACTTTTCATTTTATTTTACTTTGTTTTGTTTTATTTTATTTATTTGCTAAACCTGGCAATATTAATTTTGATGAGACACATTAAAAAATATTTGTCCAGTGACACTTTTTAAAAAATTTTGTAATGTTTATTTACTTTTGAGAGAGACAGAGAGAGACAGAGAGAGAGAGAGAGAGAGAGAGAGCGTGAGTGGGGGGAGGGGCAGACGGAGAGGAAGACACGGAATCAGAAGCAGGCTCCAGGGTCCGAGCTGTCAGCACAGAGCCCGATGCTGGGCTTGAACTCATGAACCATGAGACCATGACCTGAGCCGCAGTCCGTCACTTAAGGACAGAGCCCCCCCCCCCCAGGCGCCCCCCAGTGACACTTCCTTTAAGCAGTGTTTTGCAAGGGAGGAGCGGGAGGGAGGGATCCAAGTGGAGTCCATACACCCACATCTGCTGAGTAGGTGCATGGAGCTGGAGGGGTCAGGTGGCTCTCGTTCAAGCCAGAACCACCTTCTGGTGAGATAGGAAGCAGGGGGCTGCGTCTCTCAACACAATCCGCCAACAATCCGTTGGACCTCTCCCTTGTTCTGGCCTGCTCTCACCCCTTCCCTTCTCTCTTTTCTGCCATGAGAATCTATTCTCAAATCACATATCTTCCCATAAGTAAATACTGCTGTTTAAAAATGGTCACTTTAATTCAGCATCAAATTACTAACGGTCACCATGTCCACGGTGTCTATGTTCCACGTGAAGTGGCTTCGTGTCTCACAGTCCTTAAGCAGAATGGCATTGGAGTCATCTGGAGACAGAGATTCAGGGTCCGTCGGTTTAGCATGGACACAGGCATTGGTATTTTTTAAGTTTATTTATTTATTTTGAGAAAGAGAGAGAGAGAGAGGGAGGGAGGGAAAATGAATCCCATGTAGGCTCTGCTCTGTCAGCCCCGACGTGGGGCTCAGTCTCACAAACCATGAGATCATGACCTGAGCCAAGATCAAGAGTCAGAGGCTTAAACGACTGAGCCGCCCAGGCCTGACTATTGGTATTTGTTTAAAACGGTGATGGCCTGAGGTTAAGTAAGAAAATGAGAAAATAAGAAATAAAATACCCATGGTGGAAATTCAGGCAGCGTTCGGATGGCAGACCCCGAGTGGGGTGGGTAGAGCTGCGTAGCACTTGTGAAATGACCCCGGGGGTGGATCCGACGTGTGGGGGCCTGCACCCTCTGGAAAGAATCGAGAGTTTCCACAGACCCCTGAAGTCCTGCAGACATAGCTGTCCCAAGGCGGTGGGGGCTGGGTAGCCTCGCTTGGCCGTCAGTGGGTGGTCAGAAAGCTCTCCAGTTTCCATCAGAGGCAGGTTAAGTGTCTGCATGTTACAGGTAGTAATCCCCAGTTTTGGAAGCCGGCCTTAGCCCTGACTCGGCTGTGGGCCCACAGACCAGCCTCCATCGCACTCTGCAGGAAGGAGGGGCGTTGGCATCCAACCTTGGGCCCGGCCTACGTCTGTAGACTGTTTGATTTACAAGGTTGCGGGTCCTGGCTTCCCGAGCACCGACATTCAGACGTTCACGAAAGCAACCGGCCAGGGATTTGCTGGATTTGCACTGACCTGAAATCTACACGGTGGATATGTGGGGGCCCCCAGTGTCTGCAGCCGGGGAAGGCAAGAAATGATGCGATGTATCAAAGCGAGACCTCCTGGGGCGCCTGGGTGGCGCAGTCGGTTAAGCGTCCGACTTCAGCCAGGTCACGATCTCGCGGTCCGTGAGTTCGAGCCCCGCGTCAGGCTCTGGGCTGATGGCTCAGAGCCTGGAGCCTGTTTCCGATTCTGTGTCTCCCTCTCTCTCTGCCCCTCCCCCGTTCATGCTCTGTCTCTCTCTGTCCCAAAAATAAATAAACGTTGAAAAAAAAAAAAAAAAAAAAAAGCGAGACCTCCAGTCTCCAGGCGTTTCCCGGAGATGGGGAGCCCGCTCCCAGCACACGCCTGCTCCAGCCGCATCCAGACCGGTGCCCCTTGGATCACCAGGCTGTTGGTGGGGGATCGGAGTCCCTTTAAAGTTCCCACTTTTCAAATCAACTGTAACTGAAAGCAGGAGATGGTCTTCAATAACGTCTTGTTGGATTTCATTGTGTTGCTCTACGGTCCCACCGATGAATCTCGATTCAATAAGCCCATTCGAATCCACCGTAAGCCTGCAGGGGACGTCGAGTCTCCTGCTGGCTCCGGAGGCTGTCGATCCCCGTGCACCCGTGAGTGTTTGTCTCCATCCCACGGAACGCGGGGCTTCGTCCGTGGACTTCTGTCTGCCCGCACGGCCCAGAGCAGGCCGCCTGTGTCCGGCACTCGGCACCGTTCCCGGCTCTGTGTTGTACGTCTGCGGATGGACATCAGAGGTTTCCAAAAAGAATGTGACTTTCCAATAGGAATTTATGCTCTGAGCAGAGGGAACGGAAGACACGTGATGATTGAAAAAGCGAAGCCCCACGGTCTGCCTCGTCTACCCTGTTTCCGGGCTCCTCTCTTCTGCCCACCACCGCCTTCTCTTTGGCCCTTAATCTCCCCTCTGCCCACAACGGCATCCCCACACTGGATCCCTGCCTCAGGCCCCCTTCTCGCCGTGCCCTTCCACACCAACCTCCAAAACATCTTAAGTAGATCGCAGACCTCAACTCGCCTGGTCCAGGCCTTCGCCGACAGGACCTGGGGCTCACCGGCCTTCCACACGGTCCCCCACCGCTTCCCTTGCCTGTTCACGTTGGCAAACACATCTTTGTGCTGGTGCTTCCCACGGACGGCCAGCTGCAGGGATCCCTTGCAGACAGCTGTCTGCTGGGGCCTTGTGTAGACCGTTAGCTGCAAGAAGTTTGTGTAGACAGTCAGCTGCAGGGGGCTGTATGGACACGGGCCTCTATCCCCTCTTCACCCTCTTCAACGAGTTAGGACCCTGTTCTTGGAGTGCAGTCTGACTTATATGCAGACGGTTAGGACTTATTTTAAGTTTGTGCCCTCATCAAACACTTGTTAGGTGATCGTGATGCCTTGAAAAGCCGCAGACGGGTTAAAAGGTGTGTGTGGTGTGGAGCAGGAGGGGGTTTCATCAGGGAGGGGAGAGGGTCTCTGCACAGGTGGATCTCGTGCAGCCGCTTGCTGGCAGCTTGTGACCCTGTCACCTCGTCCTCGCTCTTGGCTGTGCAGGAAGTGAGCGAAATGGTACCTTCGCACGTTTGCTTAACGGAAGCTTCCGGTAAACGTCTCTGCAAGACGGGCTGAACCCTTTTTAGGTACAAACGCCCAGGGAACTCAAGTTAGGCTAACAAGTTTCTTTTCCGTGTCACCGAGCTCTTCACTGCCACCGAGTAAGCGATGGCTTCTTAGCAGTGACGTCGGCTCCGTTCATAATTCTGTCTGTAAGTACATTCTGTACAGGCAGACCCGACTTTATGCACCTTTCATAAACGGATGTTTTGTGGCGACACGGCGCGGAGCGGGTCTCTGGGCCCCTTTCCTCCCACAGCATCTGCTCACTCTGTGTCTCTGTGTCACATTCAGGTGAGTTTTGCAATATTTGAATGACGGAAACTTGGTTGGCCTTCTATCTGTCTCGGTGATTGTGCTCAGAGGTCTTTGACGTTGCTGTTGTAATCGTTTGGGGTCCGTGGTCCACCTGGTGTCCTCACATCCGGTGTCTCATTTAAACATTGGGTCTCCCTGGGTCGATGTGACTCTCCTCACGTGTTGTGCCGGAGGGGCCGAAGCTCTCGGTGATTTCGGGACCCAGAGCGAATTACAGAGGTGGAAGCTGCCAGCATCGACTTCGCGATTCCTCTGTGTGCCTTCTGTGGACTCCCTCATGCAAACCTCCCTACGGCACAACCTGAGAGCCACGGTCATCGTGTCCCTTCCACGTGAGAAGACTTGTTGCAAGTTCCGGGGACTTGTACTCTGCCCAAAATAACCCAGGCCAAGGACCGTGCTCTGGACCCCACACTGGGTGCCTCCATGGCCGTGGCCAGTCTCCCTGGCCCCGTCTCCACCCAGATCCTGCTCTTCCAGGCCGACTCACCCGTCCCCGGCTGTCCCTGCTGCAAAGTGGCTTCTGGGCAAAGGAAGGCCACGAGCAGCAGCCCAGCCAAGGGTCGTGAGGATGCCATAGCCCCCAACCCTGCGTCGTCCGGGGAATCGTCTCCACAGACGCCCCCCAGCACCTGAGACCTGTGTGCACACACAGCAAGCTCCAGTGAACACAGACTCGGCCTTCTACGCAACACAGCGTTTCTCTGCAGCGGTGGGGGACGGCCGTGGACGCCCGGCCGTGGACGCCCAGCCACGTCACTTGCTGTCTGCTCTACGGCACGTCCCTGAAAAGGGCTTCAGCATCTGCAGAAACCCATGAACAGCCTGTCCTATCCCAAACCACGGCCTTGCAAAATGGCTGTCTCAGCTCTCGGCCGGCCTCTGTCTCCTTCAGGGCTGCCTACAGGCACAGGGGCACTTCTCGGTCCAAGCCCATGACCTACCTGGGCTCAGCCCTGGGCCTCTTTCCGAGACCCCTCCTTTTCTGCCCATGCATCTATATCTATATCTGTATCTGTATGCCCCTCTCCCGTGGGGGTTAAGTTTCCCAGAGTAAGTCAAGCACGGGGCTGTGGCTTGTGCAAACATCCTCTAACGTACTCTCTTCTAAGGAGCCAAGTGCCAGCTTCCAGCTGACTCACGGACCCGAGGACATGGCCGGGCTTGCTGCGTTATGCAGAACCAAGGACACAGCTGCAGAAGCGCATCCCGTCTATCAAATCCTTCTCTTTGAGCTTTCTTGATTTACACATTAGGTGAGGTCGCTTCACCCTTCATAATCATGCACAGCATCTTTGCCTGCGTGTCTGGTGCACACACACACACACACACACACACACACACACACCCCGAGGTCCCGAATACCACGACGCTGTCCTAGTTGTACTCCGAGCCTCATCCCCTCTGAGTTCCGCTTCGCCCGCACAATCTGGTTTTTGGGGCAGGAGCCTTACTTCGTGTGGATTAACAACCCTTACGAAGATGTATCAAGGTGACCATGTATTTCGGGAATATTGGGGACTGTCCCTCATCGCCAGTCAGCGAGGCTCTGGACGGCAGCTGCTGCCTGGACAGAACGGCCGGGTCCGTGTGGAGCTCGCCTTTCCTTTTCGCTAGGCTCTCCCTGTCCCGTATACCTGGAGCTGGGCAGAAAGTGTGCAAAGGCCAAGTTTCAAGGGACACACATGTCCAGGTTTGGATACAGATGAGTGTGTTAGGTCTGGGATGAAGTGAAGGCTTGAGGGTCAATGGGCGAGCTGGTTCTGGCTCGATGCTGAGCACCGTGAAGGGTCCTTCTCAAGAGCGTCCTCCTGTTGATGTGCCCACCTCCTGTCCTCTCCTTGTGTGACCTCGTCGTCCTGCTCGCTGGCCTCTCCGGGGGGTCCTCACCGAGCCGGCCCCTCGCTGGCCCCTCGTGGTATCCCTTGGCCTCCATGGATCCCCGTGGTGGCCAGTGGGTGGGTGCGAGTGGACGTTCCCGCAGGGAATCCCAGGAAGGACCGTCCACGGACCAGCTGTGTGGCCCCGTTCTTGGCATAGTGCCACCCAGGTGCATTCTCAAGGAGTAATTGTTACGTGTTTTGAAATCCACATTTATGTTTATTGAGTATTATAATCAATCCACATACATCTATTGGGTATCTTGTGACCCGAGAAGGTGTGGGCAGAGCACCACATGTGTGGTGTCGGGCCGCCTGCCTTCCAGCTCCAGCGGGCCGCTTCCTGACCCTCCCCGACCTTACCTGTGTCAGGTGCGCAAGCAGAGGCTCGAGCAAGCCCTTCCCGAGGACGTGTCCACACAGAAGCCCCTTAATTCGGCTCCTGTTTTGGATCAGCTGCTGGACGATTCTACGGAACTTAAAAGATATCAGACAGCGTGCAAATTAATTTATTATCTGGAAGGACTGTGTGTTTTCACCGCAGACTCCTAACTGCAAAGTGAGCATCGTGGTAACAAAAGGAAGATTACTTTCTTTCAAAAAGGTTATATGTAAAGCGGAGCCCACACGAGGCAGACAGGAATCAAGAGATTTTACAATACCGTGGAAAATCATTTAATAGATTATTCAATTTCTTGAACATCATTAACTATCGAGCTACTTACAGAATTTTTTTATTAGAGGAATAAGTTAGAACGGTTCCTAAACCTTCTAGGCCGCCAGTGGCCGTTGTGAGCACCGTCCACGAAGGTGATTTCAAACCTGAAAAGGAAATTTTGGAAAGGACAACGATGTGCCCTCCACAGAGGTGGTATGTTCCCCTGACGGCAGGAAGGAAGGAGGAGAGAGACTGAGAAAGACCTCATAACGCTCACAGGAAAGCCTGCGTTGGCTCCATTGGTTTAGGACTCTGGTTGGTAGAACACAGCGGCAGATAGTTTGCTCCTCTGTGCAAGGTGGGCCCCTGAGCTTCTGTGCTCCTGTCTTAGGCAGGACGTGTCCCGAATTCGTGCAGGCGTGGGCTCACGGAAGATGCTACATGCAGAGGGTCTGTAACGTACAACAGGACCTCGGCGTGTTAGATTTAGTCGGATTGTGTGTTTGTGTCTCTTTCTGTGTGTTTCCTGTAAGAGGACGCCTGGGGTTTCTGACCCCGAAACCCTTATCCAAACGGCTCTCGGGACTTCGCAGACACCCCCTTAGTATGCACCACTGGCTGGGAGATTCAGGAAAGCAGAAGGCAACATCGTCCGTGTGTTCCAGAAGGCACACCAGAGACAGCATGGTTTCTCCGGTGTCCCCCCTGGCTGTCACGGAGCTGGGGGGGACCCAGAGACGACGTGGTTTCTCCGGGGTCCCCCGTGGCTGTCACAGAGCTGGGGGGACCCAGGGACGACGTGGTTTCTCCGGGGTCCCCCGTGGCTGTCACGGAGCTGGGGGGACCCAGGGACGACGTGGTTTCTCCGGGGTCCCCCGTGGCTGTCACGGAGCTGGGGGCGCCCAGGGACGACGTGGTTTCTCCGGGGTTCCCGTGGCTGTCACAGAGCTGGGGGGACCCAGGGACGACGTGGTTTCTCCGGGGTCCCCCATGGCTGTCACGGAGCTGGGGGCACCCAGGGACGACGTGGTTTCTCCGGGGTCCCCCGTGGCTGTCACAGAGCTGGGGGGACCCAGGGACGACGTGGTTTCTCCGGGGTCCCCCGTGGCTGTCACGGAGCTGGGGGGACCCAGGGACGACGTGGTTTCTCCGGGGTCCCCCGTGGCTGTCACGGAGCTGGGGGGACCCAGGGACGACGTGGTTTCTCCGGGGTCCCCCGTGGCTGTCACGGAGCTGGGGGGACCCAGGGACGACGTGGTTTCTCCGGGGTCCCCCGTGGCTGTCACGGAGCTGGGGGGACCCAGGGACGACGTGGTTTCTCCGGGGTCCCCCATGGCTGTCACGGAGCTGGGGGCACCCAGGGACGACGTGGTTTCTCCGGGGTCCCCCGTGGCTGTCACGGAGCTGGGGGGACCCAGAGACGACGTGGTTTCTCCGGGGTCCCCGTGGCTGTCACGGAGCTGGGGGGGCCCAGAGACGACGTGGTTTCTCCGGGGTCCCCCGTGGCTGTCACAGAGCTGGGGGGACCCAGGGACGACGTGGTTTCTCCGGGGTCCCCCGTGGCTGTCACAGAGCTGGGGGGACCCAGGGACGACGTGGTTTCTCCGGGGTCCCCCATGGCTGTCACGGAGCTGGGGGCACCCAGGGACGACGTGGTTTCTCCGGGGTCCCCCGTGGCTGTCACGGAGCTGGGGGGACCCAGAGACGACGTGGTTTCTCCGGGGTCCCCCGTGGCTGTCACGGAGCTGGGGGGACCCAGGGACGACGTGGTTTCTCCGGGGTCCCCCGTGGCTGTCACGGAGCTGGGGGGACCCAGGGACGACGTGGTTTCTCCGGGGTCCCCCGTGGCTGTCACGGAGCTGGGGGGGCCCAGAGAAGACATGGTTTCTCCGGGGTTCCCCTGGCTGTCACGGAGCTGGGGGGGCCCAGAGAAGACATGGTTTCTCCGGGGTTCCCCTGGCTGTCACGGAGCTGGGGGGGCCCAGAGATGACGTGGTTTCTCCGGGGTCCCCCGTGGCTGTCACGGAGCTGGGGAGAAGTGCATTGCCCAGACCACAGTCCAGAGTGAAGGATAGAGTTGCAGGATATACTGCACTCTCTGAACCCAGATCCCGGGTTTTCTTCTTTAAGAATAATCCCCCCCTCCCCATTTTTTCAGATTGAAGCATCTCATGATGCTGTTTGGGAGAAAAAAAGTCAAAAGTGATTAAGGTGACGACCTGCCATCTCTCAAATGCTCGCTGGCTTTGAGCCGTGCTGGAGAGAGGAGAGCTTCACGTGTGGACAAACTATTTCTGCTGCACTTGGGAGTCATGAAATATATTGAAAGACATTTAAAAATACCTTTGCCTGGATCGTGGGAGGATGGCAGCTGGGTGAGGAAGAGTTTAGTATGCTTCCAGTGAAAGTTCTTTATTGGAAAAGCTGACAGGCGCTCCATTTGTATGAGAAAAACCAGCCATTGTTATCCTAACCCCTCAGAATGCTTAACACCCTGCTTGTCAGAAGCATATAGATCATGGTTCTGTTTGAGCAGTATTGTTCAAAATTTCTATTAATAATTCCTCACAAGCACTTCACCAGTGACTAAAATGACCTTGGGTTTTACAAATGGAAGATCATCCCAGCCACATCCAGGGGTGAGAAGTAGGCAGGCGGCCCCGATGGGCTCCTACCCTTTTGCATCATTTGCGTGCCTTTTCTTAGGCAATTTTCAGTTCAAAGTCTTATTTTAATTTCCCTTGGGGATGCCATTTCATGGGTGTGAGCTTAGATTAAAAAAAAAAACTTCCTGTTTCTTCTTTTTTTTTTTTTTTTTTTTTTCTTTCCCCCCACTCTGACCTCATGGAAACATAGAGCTAATGAGGCTGGGGTTGTATGTTTGGTTTGACTCTTGGCGTGAGCTGAGCACAGGTGACTCCTGTTTGGAGCCACGACCCCCGTCTCCTCTCTCAACTCAGAGGTCTAGGCGACCTCGCAGGGTTTGCAGACAGTTCAGAGGGCCCAAGGTCCTGCCGACTCTCCTCTGTGGGTGAGGGGCTGCCCTGCTGGTGGGGAGGTGAGTGTGGACGGTCGAACCCACCTCAGGAACACAGAACTCCCCACGGGACTCTACTGTATGGTCTTGACCTTGCCCACGTCAGCATGTCCTCTAATTCAGCTCTCGTTGTTACACTCTTCCTGTGTTCCGAGTGCTAGGTCGGGCAATTTGACCCATACACGTTTTCCATTTAATCCACAGGACGAGACTTGGGAAGGAGAATCAATGCGATCTCTTCTAGATCTAAGAGTTTGTGATCTCAAGATTCTCTGGGTTGAGTTGGGGTCTTTTTGTACTTAGCAAGAGCTCCTTGAACCAAGGGAGTCTCATACGAAGTTTGCTGATACTTATTTGGTTGGTTAGGTTTAAATCACTTAAAAGCCCAAGTCATGGGTTCAATTCCATAATGCCTCAGTCCGTAGTGGTGGTTAGAAACTGCCTTGGAAATACAGCCCAATGTCTCTTGGAAACATGCTTCTTGATACAAGACAGAGCGTGGCTTCAGGAAGTCAAGTACCTGCCCCGTGCAGAAAGGACTACATGGTCAGAAACTTCTCACCGTGGAGCGTGGTGACAGGTTCAAGACTACGTAAACACTGCAAGACGCTCTGAGTATCGTAGCTTTATTTTCAAGGTGGGGGTTGGGGTCCACAGTGGGTCATAAGATCAATGAGCAGTTTCCTTTGAGCAAAATAGAATAGAAAAGATTGGTAGAGACAAAGGCCTTGTGTACTTGTTCAGGTGTGTGTGCACGTGCGCGTAGATGTAAAAATCCCGCTCTTGCGGAGGAGTGGGGTTGAGACTGAGAGCCCCCAGTGTGGTCCGTAAGCAGTAGGTTGTTCACGCTTCTCTGAAAGGTGGTTAGAATCTTAGATTCATTCTAAGAGGGACGCTTGGCTTGTGCGGGGCTTGTGCAGAGACCAGCACGACCCTGGCCGTTCCCCTTTTCCGCCCCGGGACAGGAGGCAGAGGCAGTGCCTTTCGGTGAAGCTGGCGAAGTTAGTGCAGCGGCAGTCAGGTGAGGGAACCCGGGCCGCCGTGACCGGCTGCCAGCTTTGGAAGCATCGAGTGCGTGTAAACTGGGATCTTTTTTTTTTTTTTTTTTTTTTAATGTTTATTTGTTTTCAGGAGAGCACAAGCCGGGGAGGAGCAGGGAGAGAGGGAGACACAGACTCCGAAGCAGGCTCCAGGCCTTGAGCTGGCAGCACAGAGCCGGACTCGGGGCTCGAACTCACAGACCGCAAGATCATGACCTGAGCCGAAGTCCGACGCTTAACCTACTGAGCCACCCAGGTGCCCTCAACACTTTTTTTTTTTTAACATTCATTTATTTTTGAGAAAGAAACAGAGTGCGAGTGGGGGAGGGGCAGAGAGCGAGGGAGACACAGAATCCAAAGCCGGCTCCAGGCTCTGAGCCGTCAGCACAGAGCCCGACGCGGGACTCGAACTCACGAACTGTGAGATCATGACCTGAGCTGAGGTCCGACGCTTAACTGGCTGAACCCCCCAGGCGTCCCTGTAAACTGCATTCTTAAGTTGCTGATGATAACCAGTGATGGTCAGTCTTGTCATAGATACAGGGTAGCCCGTGCCCAAACTGGGGGGGAGGGGTGGGGGGCAGCAGGCCCCGGAGAGGCCTTCCAGGTGCCCTTGAGGCAGTGCTTGCTTCTGGAAGCTTCCACGCTTCCCGTTTTCTTCCCCGAGCACCCTGTGGGCTCACTCTGTAGTTGGGCCAGCCACGTGGCATGCCACAGATGCCACGAAGGAGACTGTTTTGCAAATCCTTGGCAAAGTGTGCGGAGAACAGAAATCCCCACATAGCCCAAACCTGTGAGTCGGGCCTAACAAACATTCTCAAAATACACGGAGAGAAAAGAGAACACTGGCAAGGACCATGTGATCCAAACCCTAATGTCCAAGTACCAGCCCCCCCATCCCCCGTCCCCCACCAAGGCCCTAGGCTGGACTCACAGACTCACCTGTCCTTCTGGGCAGCCTTCCTTCCAGGAAACTCACCAAGAAATATTAGTCTCACTCCACTTAATCACTGAATGCGAGCAAGGAAGCATTGCCTTCATTGAAGGCACTCAGGAGTTCTGGCAGCTTTTTGCTGCCACGAGGCTGAAGAGGGTCGCGGGGACTGTCGCGGGGACACAGCTCTCCTGCAGGATCGCCTCTCCATCATTTCTCTCCTGAACTGGAATCTCCGGGGCCTGAGACGCATGGGCTTGGCCCGCGTCTGCTGCATCGCCCCCCCCCCCCCCCCCCAGCAAGGGCTCTGGACCCTGGTCCTCACCCCAGCTCAGTCCCGGTTTATCAGATACATTGCCCCCCACGCCCCAGCCTGTGGGGCCTGTGGCCTCAGGATGGCTGCAGGGAGAAGCCTTGGCCAGCGTGCCAGGCACGCGCATAACCCCGTGCCTGGTGCCTACCACATGCTGCGTCAGTCTTTCCTGTAACCTTGGCTTGGAGAATGAGGGCTCCTCAGAAAATGCTCCACGGCCTTATGCCCACGTCGCAATTATCCTGAAACCCCGGATCCCTGGCGGTGAGCACAGAGTGATTGCACCCGAGGTTCTCCTTTATTTACGCCAGGAAGTGGACCATTCACACGCGTGCTTGAGGGCAGTGTCGCCACTCGATCTGTGGACGCAGGGTGGCCAGGAGGTCGTGGGGAGGGGGATTCTGCTCACTCGCAGAGAGACCTGTCCCAGAGCAATAGGGCGTGAGGTTTCTTTGCCCACAGAGGTGCCCCTTGTTTTCTGTGGGTGAATTCCCCCTTACCCTACTCTCATATTCAGACCGGTCAGCGTCCCAGGAGGAATTACAATGGTCCCACGATGGGTAACCCTCGGGATGGGTACTCGGTGCCCTGCTGGCTTAGGAGAAGGGACCGCGGGGAACAGGGTGGAGGGGACCATACGGGGCTCGGGTTACAGCGTATCGTGTTCAGGACCCGTCGCTGACTGTGCCCCCCGGGGAGTATGGCTTCAGGACGGCATGAGCCCAGCTTCTGAGCCTCGTCAAGGCCCTGGAGCCCCGTGCTGGTGCCTTCCCGGGCCCCCTGCGCTCCGGCAGAGGGCAGGACAGCTCTGCCGTGGGTCTGTCCTCCACTCCGCACAGAGGGAGCCATGTGACCTTGTGTTCAGGGTCCACTTGTCCTTCGTGTTTCAGGGAGGGATGGGGTGAGGGGAGGCAGACAGCAAGGTGGCCACAAACGGGCTGGTGGCCGCGGCACCTCATCTCTGGACACTCACGGCTGGCTGTGCGGACGGCTGGGCCCGGCCACGTGTCCAGCCCCGGGCCAGCCCGTGGGCGTGGGATTCTTCCCGTGTGCTGCTATGCCCACCTCGTGGGTTACCCTGGAGCGGGCACAGGACGGACAGAGCACATGCACGGGGGCAGACGGCCATGCAGGGTCCAGAGAGGCAGGACAACGCGTGCTCAGCCTCCTGCCCTTGTCCCCGGAGTTCACTGCCCATGGCTCCCCAGCCACAGGCAGGGATGACACGGGATCGCTCACGGTTGCATTCCCAACGGCAAAGTCAGGATTTCCCACCGCCAGGAGCACGACGAATCCGAGTGGCCGTGACCCCGAACGTGGGGAGAAGTAACTAATAAGGTGAATGGCTTATCTTTTTTCCTGAATGACACAGATCATTGTGAGCATCCGATCTTCTGGCCGAGGAGTTTTTTGGTGTCAGAAAAATTCACAGAATTTTGTTGCCGGGGGATTTTAGAGGGAGCTGAGCCCCAGGCAGTGGGGATGCGGGCTGGGTCTTGGCGTGCCCCTGGGGTTCTGCGCAGGACGGAGAGTTCCCTTGCCGGACGCGAAGAAAGCAGTTCTTTCTAAGTGCTGGGCCACCTGAAGGTTCCTCCTTCAGGTCGGCGCAGAGGGGATGTGCTTTGTACCTGGCTGGAATCTGGCTGGGTTTTGTTTGTTTCAACTGAGTATCTTTTTTCTGTTTTTAATGTCTGTTTATTTATTTTGAGAGAGAAAGAGAGAGGGAGAGAGAAAACCCCAAGCAGGCCCTGCACGGAGCCCCACGTGGGGCTCGAACCCACAAACCGTGAGATCAGGACTTGAGCCAAAACCAAGAGTCTGGTGCTTAAATGACTGAGCCCCCTAGGCGCCCTCTGAGTATCTTCACAACAGGAACTGCCAGTCCTGTGGAATATCTATGGGGGCTCGTCAGTGGCCCTGACGTAGGGCCTCCGCACCAGAGCGAGGTCTGCCCTCCAGCACCTCGACCCAGACGGGCTCAGCGCCAGAGGCGGGAAGCTCCTCCGAGCCGTGCATGACTCAGGGGAGGCCGCATGGGAAGTCCTTTGACACTTGTTGGGCTCGACGACACTCTGGCAGCCGACTCAGCACTGACTCATCACGGCATCCTTCACTCAGTTCACTTATTTGCAATTTGGCAAAAGTTGGAAAGTATAATGGCTTCTATTTTTAAGTGTGCAGGCAGGAATATTCTACGCAGAACTGTTAAGTCCTGGCGTCTCTCTCTAGCCTTTGGAGACTGGGAGAATTCAAAAAGACAAAGTGAAGTTTGTAATTCATGTGTGTACTGGGATTCTGATGAGGAGAAAAACTAAATATTCTTCTAAATATGTATTTTTTGAATTTGCAGACGATATGGAAATATATATAATCACACAGTAATTTTATTCTAAGCTAATCATGTGGAAGGTTCGTGAAATGCAATCCCGTAGGCAAGCGATTACATCACGAAGTTATCGTCACCTCTGAGTCTACGTGGGGACTGCAGAGCCAAGAATCAGATAGAATCCTTTCCGGGACTGTTTTCCTGATTCCCATTTGTCATGACTGCTGATCTTTGCTTTTATTTAATGTCTATTTATTTATTTTGAGAGGGAGGGAGGGAGGGAGGGAGAGAGAAGGAGAGAGAGAATGAGCTGGGCAGGGGCAGAGAAAGGGAGACAGAGAGACTCCCAAGCAGCTCAGAACCTGACATGGGGCTGAATCTCACAAACCGTGAGATCATGACCTGAGCGGAAATCAAGAGCCGGACGCCTGACTGAGCTGCCCAGGCGCCCCCTGCCCCGCCCCCCCACCCCCGACCCTTGTTTTTCGTCTGTAAGTGACTGATTTCGTGTGGAAATTAAACATCTTTCTATACTGATTCTTCCCTCCTCCTCCACATTAAAAAAATGATTTAGTTTGGATTGATTGAAAAATACCCTTGGAAAAAAATTTCTAAACATGTATAAAAACATAATGGCACCATCAGAATTAGCACTTGACATGGACCCGCCTGGAAGCTGACCAAGGCGGAGCGGGCGTGACAACGGACAGCAGGCTTTATGGCCACCGCGTCTGCCACGTCCATCCTGGACACGTAATGGTAACGGGCGATGCGAACTGTGGTAATGACCACGGAGATTTATTTGCAGAATAGGTTATTATTTCTCAGGAGCCGGACAGCAAGTATTAACACGTGAGCTGAGCTGCTGTCCGTGGGCTCTCTCTCCACAAGAAAGGTCGACCTTTTGTGGCCCGAGAGGCCGTCCTGAGACGCAGGATGAAGGGGGTGCGGGGGCCGGGGGGGGGGCATCGGCCCGACTCTGAGGCCCCGATGTGTGGCCAGACTGGCTCTGTGTTTTTACAGGGTTGAGTACTGTCTGCAGGAGGGTGGTGGCCCGCATCGGCGGCAGCCTCCCCCCCAGCCCCCTTCCCTCTCTTTCTTAATTCCTTCTTTCTGTGCACGTTCACCGTACATTTACTTCCCCAGAAACCTTCTGCAGCTCACGCGTGGCCACATGACCCAGTTCAAGTCCACGAAGCAAAAATGGGAAATCGCTGTGGGGTGTGTGGTGGGCGGGAGGAGAGGGATTCTGAGAAAGATTCACTTCCCTGATTATAATCCAAAGGAAACCAAAGGCCTCTGTCTTGTTTTCCTGCTCTGTCCCTTCCTCTCTGCAGACAGCCGTGGGCGGAGGCTCTGCTGCCCCGGGGCGCGGGGGTTGTAATGTCAGATGGACAAGTCCAAGGATGCAGAGGGAGGGTGAGAAACGGGACGGCGCAGAGAACGTGGCCCTCGGCCTGTGCGCGCGCGGACCTTCCCCACTGAGAGCTCGCCCGGCTCGTCGTCGTGAACTCCCCTTACGGGGCGTCAGAAGCGGTCCTAAGTGACCTAAGAGGACACGCAGAGACAGGACCGGCCGCGGACCCCTGCCGATGTCCAAAGGGCATTCATGGCAGCCAGAGGAGAACACCCGCGTCCCCTCCAGCGCGTGACGGCAGCACGGGCCGCGGGCCGCGGGCCGCACCTCATCACAGGTTCTCTAGCAAATACTTCTGACCGAATGAGTGAACCAGTTTGTCACTGCGTCCATATTGTCTCTGGAAACATCTCTATTTGACGTTCATGACCAGCCTCACGCAGGAGGAATCCTGTCCTTGGCCAAGGCCAACGCGTTTCACGGGAAGACGGGCTGGGGCGTCACAGGTGTGAGGACGCGGGGATATTTGGACGTCCATCTCCCGTCGCTCAGATCGTCACCTCTGCCCCGACAGTTCAGCGCGTTGGGGACTGTCCTTGCTCCCCGCCTCGCGGTGGGGAGGACGCGAGAGAGCCAGGGCCCTTCTCCCTCCCACGTGGTAGCTTTTCGGTACAAACCCGGCAGTGGCCGTTCAGTGGTGCCGACGTGGGGCTTCGCTGTCTCTCAAAGATCGGCTTCCTCAGCCGCCGCGTGGGCTGCTGGCAGCCAGGCGTGGGAGGTGGGAGGCTGGCGACCTGCTCCGAGGTGTCTCCAGCCACCCCCGGGTCCGCCCGGACTCTGGGGGAATGAGAGGCTTTGGAGCAGGTGCGCCTTCCTCATTCTCTTCCAGTCTCCTCTTTGGCCCTGAAGCGTCTGCCGGTGGGGATCCACACTCGTCCCCCGCCCCGGCCCAAGACTCCGTCCCTCCTGCTCAGGCAGCCGCTGTCTGTCTGACGTCTGACTTGCCCCCTGACCCCAGGAGCCCATCCCGGCGCCCAGGAGGCTGCGGCCACCTCCCTCAGCCCTTCCCGGACACGTGGCGGCAGGCCCACCCCAAACCTCTGCCTCCCACTGTATCGTGTCTGGCTCTCAGGCCACAGTCTCTGCCCTGCGCCCACCGGGCTCTGGCCTTTGGCATTTCCAAGGAAGCCTTTGGAGGGCAAGCAATCCTTCCCTTTCTCAAGGGCGCAGCTCTTGTGGCTGAAGCCCGGCTCCCGGGTCCAGCAGGCTCGGTTTCGTAACAAGGTTGTTTGGCAAGTGACAGCTGGGCACTGGCTTCTTGCTTCCAGGTCCATCTGTCCCCACCCCGAGGCCATGGCCGCCTCGACTTGGGAGATAATTCACGGGCACCAAAACTACTGTGGGCTAAAGAAAGTAACGATACATTGGAAGGGTTTCACAAAATGTCTCTGCAGCGCACGAGCTCTTGTAAATCCCCAGGAAAGACAAGAGACTGGGAAGCCGGGTCCTCAACTCTAGGAAGCAGATACTGAGAGAATTGTAAGCACTTAGATGGCAACACGGAGATCCAGAGGCTGGAGGGCTGAGCACGGACAAGGACCATTTCTCAGTATTGATGACAATATATGTCTCTATGTAAAATAATCTCCCCATATGTCAATATATACCACTAATAATCTCTATGTAATATCAACATGCATGTATCACTAATAATCTCTAGGAATCCCTGTGGCTCTTTTTGTCACGAGTCCTGTAAAGTCTGGAGCCCAGGGTCCCCCGGCAGCCGGACAAAAGGCTGTGTGATGTTTCGTAGAATGACTGCAGAGACTGATGACTATGCTCAATCAATCAATCATTTCATCCATTCCTACGACACCTATGTCCCCAGCACCAAGTTCTTTGTAAGGCACTGGCCCCTCTGTGCCCGAGGACCAAGTGGAAAAACCAAGGTGAAATGTTCCTGAGGATCCACCTCAAACGTGAATCCTTTAAAATGACTAATTGTTAATTCTAAACCAGGAGGTATTTTGAAGAGTGGTCTAAGGAAGCTATCGGATTTCATAGTGTAAAGTAATGAGGAAAGCAGAGAGACCCTGCAGAAATGTTTTCAGAGTTCAAGACTTAAACCCTTTAAAATCATTTTTAAAGATAAAATTTTATTTTATGGAAATCCTAAGCCATGTTACTACAAACCCAGTTCAACTGACTGCATATAAAACTCCATCACCTTGCCTCAAGGTAAGAAAATAAAGTTTACTGCTATTGAATCGTACTAAAATATTCATCTGTCAGGACTTTGTCAACCATGGTTTTGATGGCATTTAAATTGAATTTAATATAAATTTAAAGGCATCTCCATTTGATGTGATGAATACAATGGGGCCACCATCAACTTCAATTTTAATACCTTAAACGTAAGCATTTCCAGCTGCCTTGGTGCATCTATACTCGGGACTTACTCGTTATAAGGTATGTTTTTAAACATTTTGTTATTTTAAATTTGCAAATAATACAGAAGCCAGAGGTGGAATCCCAACTTGGATATCGCGGCCCCGAATAGGTTCTAGAAGCCAGTGCCAAGCAGTCCCAGCTCCGGGGGCCTCCCGTTGGAACCCGTGCACCAGAGGACCCTGGCTGGGCGGCGGGGTCTGCTGGCGGGTGGGACGCTCCCGCGCACCCCTCCTCCGGGGACCCGAGCCGCGCACGGTCCGCAGGATCGCGCTGTCCTTTGTCAGCCTGACGCTCTCTTTCCTCCGTTCTGCTCCCAGAAAACACTGACCGTTGTCAGCCGCAGAAGTCACTTCTGGGGGTGAGCCCCTTCCGAGTGCGAGGCACTCGTTGTGGCCTGGGGCTCTGGTGTGTGTGTGTGTGTCTCCTGCCTGGAGAGGGTGGTGCTCGGGGGAGAAGGAGGAGGATGTCGCAGGGCGGGCTGGGTCAGGTGCGCTGAGGGGTGAAGCAGGCGCCCCTCCAGGTCAGGGAGCCTGTGCGTGGACTCCGAGCTCCGAGTCCTGGCTCATCGCTGGCTAACCTCAGCCCTGGGCGTGAGTAGGCCTCCCTCCACTGTGACATCCCAGAGGCAGGGGGCTCCCTGAAGACGCACAGAGAGGTCTCCTGGCCCCCAGGGTCCCAGAGGAGGTCTGACTTGTCTCCCAAAGACAACCACAGCCAGGACCACACCTCTCTGTGGATCAGTGCCAGGTGCGGTGCCCGTGGCGGGGTGGGCGCTGAAGTTTCGGCCGCCGGCCTTGGTGAGCTGCACGCCCAGTGGCGAGGCGGCTGTGTGCAGAGAGGCTCTAGAAACCCCTTTCCAGGGACTGGCCTCCCAGGTAGGAGAGAGCCAAGCTGGGAGGGAGGAAAGGAGGCGACCGTCAGCCCTGGACGTCAGACGGTGCCGATCACAGGCACAAATGCCTGGTCTGGGTCCAAATGGGCTCGACTGGGGAAGACGGGCCTTTTCAGGAGGGGCTACAGCACAGTGGGAGAGAGCGGGTACGTTCCTTCAAATGTCACTCCTGTCCTGAGGTTCGGGGGGTGCATGCTGCAGGGTGCTGGGGGACACAGAGCCTCCACTGTGAGCCTCGGGAGCTCGGGGCCGGCCGGGCAGGCCTTGTCATTGTCCCTCCGGCCCAGCGGCTCTGTGAGGATGCCATGTCCCCGTGAGTGGGTAGGGGGCGGGTGTCTTGCCCTCCAGGAAGGCAGGCAGGCCCGGGCACGGCTGGGACCAGGCTGGGTGAGGGTTGGAGCCCGACAAAACCAGAGGGCCAACCAAAGGGACACCTGGGTGGCTCAGTCACTTAAACATCAGACATCGGCTCAGGTCGTGATCTCACAGAAGGGCCAACCGGGGATGGTTGATTCTAAAGGGGAGGGGACGCTTCTGGACCCGGAAGGCCCAGTGTAACCCCTCAGACCCTGTTTTTCCCCAGCAGACAGGGGACTGAGGCTCAAACCCCTGCAGCTGGCTGACTGGGCCAACCTCAGTGGGGGGCCAGCCTCCCAGCCCCCACGGCCATGCCCCAGCCAGCTCTGAGCCCCTCACCCCACGTGCACCAGGCTCCCAGATATCCTCTGCCCTGCCCAGCCCTCACCCTGGGACTGGGGGGTGAGGACTGGGATGTCCCATCACTATTTTTCAGGGACAGTATTTATTTTCGTCCCATCTGTCTATTTTCATTTTAGAATACGTTTTATTCTCTCATGAGGTAGAGCCTCATTTTACTTACTGGAAAATGTAGTGTAGACTTAGCTTCATGTTTCTACAGAATTGCTTTGGGATTTTCACGTCCGCCTACGGAAGTCCCCATCTGTGGGTATGTAAACTGGTTCCCAAAGCCTCGTGTGTGAGAATGCGTCCTGAGCCGGGGTCCTCGTGGTTCGAACGTCCTCCCACGTGGGGTCCCACACAGCTCCCGGTGGGCACCCCAATTGGCCTCGCTCTGCACCGGTGGCCCAGGCCGGGGACCCACACGCCCGCGGGCTGCAGACCTGAGTAGGTGGGAGCAAGAAAGCAGAGTCCCGATCCCTTCCGAGGGGGCAGCTCAGAGGCGTCCAGCCTCCACCCGAGGCCGCACATCCTCTCCCACCACGTCAGTCCCTGGACACGTGGTGGCCTCTGGTCCCAGGGACCCGTTTTGCTCTGGGTCCACACTTGTCACCGTGCACTCCACCCCGTTTCCAGGCCCGGGGATTCTCCTCACTTGCTTTCCTAGGCAGCTGTACATTTAAAATTCAGTGATCTCAGGGTGCCTGGGGGGCTCAGTCTGCAAGTGCCCGACTTTGGCTCAGGTAACGATCTCCGTGTCTGTGGGTTCGAGCCGCGCGTCGGGCTCTGTGCTGACAGCTGGGAGCCTGGAACCTGCTTCAGTGTCTGTGTCTCCCTCTCTCTCTGCTCCTCCCCTGCTCACTCTCTCTCTCTGTCTCCCTGTCTCAAAAATAAATAAAAAAAGTTAATAAAAAATATTCACTGATCTTCACCTGACACATCCATGTGTTTGGAGTGGCAGGGGAAGATGCAACACTTACCCCATCTTCTGACTCGACCTTGGAATCTAAGCAAGTTATTTAAATAAATAAAAATCGCCTTCAGGGACATGTAGGCAGATATGTAATTAATACACAAAAATCAGTTGCCTTCCTATGTACCACCAAAAGACCCCTCAGAAGATACGAGGAAAGAGAAAATCTCACTTAAAACACCTAAGATAACTGACGACATGGCATTCTTGCGAATGAACTTGATAAGCAATTGCAAAATCCATGTGGGGAACCTTTCGGACGCATTTGAAAGCCTGCCAGGGAGGCCTGAGCCGACGAGAGGAGGAAGGGACGATGGCAGCCTCACCCCAAGTACCACGGGAGTTTAGCCCAGACCCGATGCGCGTGCCAGCAAGTGTCTGTCACAGTCTTGCGTTTGATCGTAAGGTTCCCATGGACGGGTAACGTGCCAGAACAGCGAGAAAGTCCCCGAAAGACACGAGCAAGGAGGGAAAGGAGCAGCAGGGCCCGTGAGATAGGCAAGCAAGTCATAAAGTGTCTGCGGCTGAGCAGTTCCGGGGCACGGCTGGACAGACGGACCGGGCAGGTGCAGGGAACGTGCACTTTGTTTACAATAAAGGCAGCGTCTCGTACCGTCAAGGCCAAAGCAAGTGACGTGAAGGCGACTGAGAAACCATTTGGAAATACATAAAATTGGACCCTTATCTTACTCTAAACAGCAGCAAACAAACAGACCACAAAATACCAAATGGGCTGGGGGTCTATATGAAAAGAAATTAAAACGAGGTCTCCAGCATGCCAGAAGGACACCTTCCAGCTGTGACCCAAATAAAGATGCAATTAACCCAAGAAAAAGTAATGGCATCCACGGCATGCGGATCTTCGCGCGGCCGCCCTCACCCCCGAAACCCGTGGCCGAAAGCAAGGGCCAACCGCAAAGCTGCCCTTCTTCCAGTTTAAGGGCCAACAACCTACCTCATAGGACGTTTCACACACCCACGGAGAATGAAGGCCCAGACGCAGGACAGGAAAACGGGCAAACGCCCGAAAACACATTTCCCTGGGACACACACATGGGCAAGCTCGCGGTAACGTTCCGCGCGGCCGTCTGGGCAGAGTTGCAGCCCTGTGGTGGGGAGCTGGACAACCCGTGGCACAGCTACCCTCTAGCACCTCTTCCAGAAGTTTCGCCGAGCTCCACAAACAGGAGGAAGCGCGAGCACAGGACGGTGGCTGCTACGGGAGGACGCGAGAGTCCCCAGCGGCGGTGGGTGGAGCCGTGGCCTCTACAAGGCTGTCCACGTCCTGACCCCCAGGGCCTGTGAAGGGGACCCTGGGTGGAAGAAAGGGCCTTTGCTGATGTAAATGGGGTCACGAGGGGCTTACCCCGGATGACCTGGGGGGGCCCTGAACCCACGATAGGCGTGCTCTAGGAGTGAGGCCGCGGGAGATCAGATACACAGGCGGGGAAGACACGGAGGAAAAGCTCCCGTGAAGACAGAGGCAGAGGTGGGAGAGATGCGGCCGCAGCTCGGGATGCCTGGGGCCACAAAGGCTGGAAGGGGCAGGAAGCGGGAAGGGCCTTCCCTCGAGCCTTCGAGGGCAGCGAGGGCCCGCCGACACCTGGATTTCAGACTCTGGCCGCCAGAGGAGGGGACAACACATTTGTGCTGCTGAAGGCCAGATGGCTGCGGGGCTTTGTCATGCGGTCACAGCGACTGAGCAAGGAGAGAGCCACCTGTCCCAGAGAAGGTGCTAATGAACCGGTGTGCCCACCCAGTTTTTGATGCGGGGCGTCTGGGATCTGCCTTACGTCACTTGGTAGCCGGTCACCTGTCACAGACAGAAGGCGAGTTAGGAACGTAAACCTGTCCTCTTACTTTGGGGGATGAAGCCCAGGAGGGATGCGGGAAGCAGTGGGATGGACAGAGTCCCTGGGATGGACGGCATGGCTGGGTGAAGGCAGAGGGAGCAAGGACCGAACAGAGAACCCGCTCTCTCAGCAGGCGTAGCTTGGGGACCGAGCGCCTTCCTTGGGGAGCACGCTTCAGCGTAGAGAATACACGCAGCCGATTAGTTTATTCTTCTTAAGGGACGATGTAAGCGCACACACAGGGAGGACGACAGGAGCTAGATGAAGAATTCTCAGGTCCTCGTAGGAAAAGCAGGGCCCCCGAAAGAGAAGCGTCATCAGAGGTGATGTTTCGGAAAGATTTCTTCCCAAGTGCTTCCGGTATTCCAGGCAGAAATCTGCTGGCAGGGGTGAGGTGCAGCGAGAGCTACTGTTCTGTCACAGGGCACAGAGGACAGGCCTGTCCCAAGCTCACGGCAAGAGCACGTCCATCCACACCATGGGGAGCACTCACAGTTCGGCCCGCTCCACCCGGATGGTTGTCTGTGCGGGACGTCTGTTTGTGCCCCACTCCCCATCCAAGATTTTCTCCAGCGGCTCCGCCTGCCTCCCTTAAAAGGCCCTGAACCTCCGAGGGAGCCGGCTGCTCTGAGGCTGGCGGGAGGCCTGACCGGTGGGACTGACCGTGTCCCCTGCCAGCCTGACTCCTGGCGGGAAGGAGAGCTGGCTCCACGGAGGCAGTGAGACCTAAGGACAGGTTCGTGAAGGCTGCTGGGAAAACTCACCAGCTGTGACACAGAGCCGCTTTCTGCCCCGAGGGCATGGCTAGGGAGGAAGCATGCAATGCTGGACACTGGCAGCCCTCACGTGACCATGAGGCCTTCCAGCCTGGGCCAGTGCTGGCTCCCTGCGTCACAGAGTGAGGGACAGAGCACTTCTGGGACAGTCCTGCCACATCTAACTTCCTCCATGTCTGCACCCGACTCATGGTTCCCTGCTCTTCCTGTCTGTTGGAATTGGGCCTCCTATTACTGTAGCTGAAAGCTTCCCATGGACAGAGACATGCCAGGCAGCCACACGGAGCTCAGACAGCAAAGCACTTGGTTGACTTTTGAAAAAAAAAAAAAAAAGTCTACACCTGAGGACGCCCAGGAAGCCTGGAAGCTGAGCAAAGCAGGTTGGGGCAGCCCGGCCAGACTTGGGCGGGTGTGAGAATAAACCCTGGGTAAACCCCAGCCACGTCAGAGAGGCAGATCCAAACCGGAATGAAATGCAGACCCTGATTCTTCAAAAGGGGGGTCCTTTATATTTCGACCCTCAAATTTTATCAAAGAAAAAAAAAACCACAAGCTTGGAAGGCAGCAAAAGTTACTAAAATTATATCTTGTGTGAAAGGATGAAAATTATTTTTATTTTTGGGGCGCTTGGGTGGCTCACTAGGGTAAGCGTCCGACTTTGGCTCAGGTCATGATCTCCCAGTTTGTGCGTTCGAGCCCCGCGTCGGGGTCTGGGCTGACGGCTCGGAGCCTGGAGCCTGCTTCGGATTCTGTGTCTCCCCCTCTCTTCCCCTTCCCTGCTCATGCTCGTCTCTGTCTCTCTCAAAAAATAAATGAACATTAAAAAATCTTTTCAAATGATTTGTAGTTTTGACTTTAATGAAAATATGAAGGAACACATTTCTAACGCGGGGTAATCATGACGACAATGGAAAGATGAATGTGTCCTCCAGGTTCCAGGGAGAGACCACGTGAAAAAGCAGGACCCAGGCAGCAAGAGACAAGAAACATCAGGATTTTCTTCAAAGACCAAAACAGCTGGAAGAAAGCCACGCACATAGACGTATTTTTAAATAAGAGGCGGTAAAAGGCACAGGGCATGCAATCATGTAAACCATAGACTTCATTTTATTAAAAATGTACGTGCAGGAGAAACACTGAAATACAGCATCTGCAACATTGATGGGCCAGTCAAATTAGGCAGGTGATTCACTGCCGTTTTCAGGTTGTCGATCAAGAGTGGGTACGTTTCTAACCGCAAACTGAGCCTAAACTTAACTAACGCTGAATACGTGCAGATCTAGTGTGTTCATTGTCTGTTTATTCACACGTTGTTCATATGTATCCGGTAATTACATATCCAGTCACAAAAACCGGGGGAAGGCCCCTTGGCCGTGTGCTTGTAATCATTTCCGGAGCCGTGCAGTTTGCTGGTGACTTGGACTGGGTCGTGGACAGCGGTGTCCCTGAGTGGTGACGGGTCCCCGCCGGCACACCGCGCTGTGCTCGGAGCACCGGGCGTCTCCAGCACGCCCGGGCCGTGCAGAGAACCGGCGTGCGACACGGCCCGGGCCTCAGAGACTTGGGCTTCTGCCGGGGCTGCCAGCGGACCTGGGCCTGGGAGGGGGGAGGGGCGCCCCACGCTCACGCAGTCACTCGGCAAACACTCTCCGGGCAGCCGCCCCGGGGGTGAACGTTGCAGTGCGCACACTGGGCGACTGTCCCACGGGCTCTCCTCGCTCCAGGCTTCTGGGCAGCACAAGCGGGTCCCCGGGAGTGTCCACAGGCACGGTGTCTCCATGTGTGCAAATTGAACCGGTTTTCCGGGAGAAAACGTGCCCTTTGCTCCGAGCCTGACGGTGAGCGTCTGGGTGAGAAGGGGCTCCCCAGCCTTCCAGCGAGGTCATCGGGCCCGGCAGCTGCACGTCGGGGCTCACCGGTGCCAGGGACAGCCGCGGCGGGCGTGGGCACCTGAGGCCGAAGCACGGGGGTAGCAGAGGGAGGGCCGAGTGTCCTGATGCACCTCCCCCTCCGCTTGTCATCCCTCCCAGGGGGGTCCTCACACACATGAGTAAATGGCATTGCCTCCAACGTGATGTGTTGGTGAGTGACTCTCGTCCTTAGCGTCCAGCTTATCCCCTGTGGTTTCGTGTTGTCCTTGAACACCTGGAGGGGCCTGTTCAGCTGGGGGGGGGCACACGGAGGTGGGGACGCTCTCTTCTAGTTGAAAGAAGCGGACGGACTAGGAGCATGGCCCAGAGCGACAGGGACACGGGGTCAGCAGTGGTCGCTTCTCGTCAGCGTGGAGGGTGACTGGGCGGAGGAAGGTCGGGTGCGGCTGGACCGGGTCAGTGCCCAGGAGCTCGCCAGTCGGGGCGCGAGCCTGGCCGCCCGTCCCCTGTGACGGATCGTGTCCATGCCACCACGGCATTTTCTCACGTGCTCTCTTCCGCTGCCTTGTCTTTCTTTACACGGCAGAAAGGTACATTTTCTGAGACTGGGATCCCAACTCTGCTCTGAATCCCCCTTCCACAGCCGCGCCCTTCAAGGGACCCCAGAAGCGCCTCAGAGGCCCCTCCGAGCAGCCGATGTGCACATTGGTCCCGAGACCCTCCCGGGAGAAGCGGGGCGTGTGCTTATGACCCGGTCCTCCGGTGACGTGTCCCCTTCGGGTGAGGTGGCCGAGGCCTGTGTGCCGTCCCCTGTGCTGGCCTGTGGCCGACTGCAGACAGCCATGCTGGGGGGCCCACCCCCCTGCCCGTGGGAGGATGCTCATCTCCTGCGGGGCTCCTTCAAGGTGAACAGGGAGACTGACCCCCAAGCAGGGTTTCCACCATTGGACTGACAGATGCAAGCACATGTTGCTTCCATGCTGTCAAAAGCTAAGCTTCTAAGAGGAGAAGTTTCACGTTTTGTCACCCACAAGGTTCGGTGTACTTCACGCCCGGCGCACGTGGCCCCTGCCCCGCTCAGCTGGCCGTGTGGCCCCAGGACTCGGCCACCCCGAAGAAGTGGCTCATGGACGGCGACTCCCATCAGTGACGAACATCGTGGCCCAGATCGTGGCCCGGACGTGACACGTGCTCCTCCCCGTAGCCTGCCTGATGGGAACCCTTTCCTGCTGGTGTGACGGCCCATTTCCGGCGTGCTCGACGGGAGGGTGCAGAACCCCCCCAGCGGGGCAAGGAAACTTCCGGAGAGCCTCCCGTGTTTGGCAGGAACGGGTTGAGACCCTTCTTAACACATTTCACTTGTGATCTTTTAAAGCTGTCAGACCAGAATGATTTTCAGTCACTTTGCCCTGGATTGGATTTAAAATCATGTCCCAAAGATAGTAGATTAATAGATTAAAAAGGCGAAGTATTAATCTAGTGCATCGTCCTGTCTCCTTACCCGTGAGATACAGTATACCTGTCACACGGCTGTGGCATTTCTTCGATGAGGCGTCAACGGGCTCAGAGCCGGCTTCTGAGGCACGCGGCCGCTGGCCGTGCGGACCCGCAGGCCCCTGGTGTGACCGGACGTGGGGGGACAGGCGTGTCCGACATCCCTGTCGACCCACCGGCTTCAAAACTGGTTCTTTGGTCAGTGCTGTGACCCGCTGTGTTGATCTTCTCCACTGCCTTGAAAGAAATAAATAGAATTCTTCATTGTCTCGTGCCTGATTCCCAAGGAGAGCAGAGGGAGGTGTTAAAGACCTCGTTCCCGCCAACACTTTGCCTTTAAAGATTTGTGGTAAAAATGAGAGTCTGGATTAACAGCAGCCTGAAACCTGTAAACCCAGCTGAAAGCTGGCCGGGGCCGCGTGGGGAGAGGAATTTGCGAATTCCGGGCTGTGTCCCCGGGAGGCCGAGGTTTTCCTACCTCCTCCTACGTTTTGCAGTTTGGTGGCCAATTTCTGGAGCCCAAGTGGGAATTCTGCACCAGAGGAGAAACGGGCAGAATTTTCCTCCTCCCCCAGTTGAGACAAAACTCATCCCATCGGACAAGAACTCGTGTGTGGACTAGAGGGGTCCCCTTCGTGGGTCCACACTGCAGCACCCTGGGCCCGGTGCCTTGCAGGGCACCTACGTGCACACTCCCACACAGAGCACACGCCCTCCGCGCACACCCGCCTGGGTCCCCTGCCATGTGAGTAAACCATCTTAGCCCAGATCCCGCACCCCCGTCCCCCTTTCCCCAGAGCCAGGCACACAGCAGGTGCATAATAAGAGCTCCACGCACAGAGGCACGTTTGGGTGAATCTACGCCCTACCTACCTAGGGTCCGCTGGCTCATTCTGGAACAAACTTCATACACCACAGAGGAACACTTTGGCAACTCACACGGATTTTTCTAGAACATTTTCTGGGCTTGCTTTATAGAAAGTGTGCAAGACTTTGTACTTCAGACACTACCTTCAGAGGGACGCCTCCTTGTGCGGGATGACTAGAGGGCGAGACCCCCACGGCCAACACTGCCTTTGTACTGAGCACAAGCACCCACCACGCAAAATCCACGTAAGATTTTGACTTCTGAAGCTCAGGCAACTCCAAGGCGTGTTTTCCTCTCCTGAAAATTCAGAAACAAAAAATCCTTCCAGGGGCCCCTCAGCGGTCGCGCCCCCTAAATCATGAGGATGTCTGAAGTCTTGTGTCACAGGGGCCATATTTTCTATGGTGTTCTTTCAAAGTATGTTCCTGGAAAAGTACTTTGGGAGGCAGAATCTGAAAGCCTTAGAAATTATTATTATTTTCCTTTCCCCAGGAAGCAATGGGGCAGAACGGCGCTGGAGGCCGCGTGCCAAGTGTGGTCCCTGCAGGGCCCCCAGCATCTTGTCTGAAGGCTCCCACAGCTGGGTCCTAGCACGAGGGTTCCGCGTGTGTCACACGTGAAATCCCGTGACGCGGTTGTTCGTGTGATGGATAAGGTATGAGGAGGACGCCGGCCGGCGTGGCCGTTCTAGTCCCTGCCTCTGCGGGGCAGCGAGGCCGGCCGGGCTCCCCGAGACTCTGGGACACACAGGATGCCGGGGAGGGGGCCAGGCACGGGGGCCGGACCCTCCTCCGGCGAGCCCGGCTGCCAGGACACGGGGCCGCGGTGGGTGTCGGAGGGCGGCGTCCCTCGGGACTTTTGGTGCCGGGAGAGGCGATTGCCTGCGAGGCCATCTGGGCTCCACCTGCCGTCCCACTGGCCCCTTCAGAGATTCATGCTGCTCTCTCGTCACCACTGCCTTCGGAAGCTGGGCGCTCGTCTTCCAGACACGATCGTGCTGTGAGTGCAAACACGTGACTTCCTTAGGGCCACGCGTCTCTGCCGTGGTGCTGACTGTGACAGCGAGTGTTGCTGTGTGAGCTGCTGGACGCGTGACCCCGAAGCGTCAGATGGCCTCGCTTCCCAGCCGCTGTGGCCCCCGGGGCCACCACTATGAGAGGGGCGACAGCCGAGAAGGAACGGGCGGACGTCCCCTGGGACACGGTGCCTGGGGAAGAGGCCCCGGCCGACGCTGGCCGAGGCGGTCATTTGGGAAGGTGGGGACGGCCCAGAGGCGCAGGTGGGGCAGGCACGCCACACCTGACGCACGTCAGGGGACAGTGAAGCCTGCTCCTGTGCCCTTGACGGCCATGAGGTCACGCTGTACGGGAGACCTGCTCTCCTTCCTCTCAAAAGTGCGTTTTTCAGACCCAGTCACCCTGCAGTTAAAGCTGGAGAGTTTGCCGCTCGCCTGGGCACTTGACCGTCGGACTGAGGGTCTTCCTCGTCCCGAGGGAGCTCCCCCGTCCGGTCACCGCCTCTTCTCATGCCCAGCCCGACCGAAGCCTGTAGGTCGGACCCTCCCCCCCAAGGTGACGGTGCTCCGGGGGGGCCGTTGGGAGGTGATGGGGCTGTGGGACAGGTGGGATCGGCACCCACGGAGCTTCCTGTGCGGGAGGACCCAGCAAGGGGTCCCTGCGGGCACCTGGATGTTGGACTCTCGGCCTCCAGACCCGTGTGCAAAAAGTCCCGCTGTTCATAGGCCCCCCGGTCTGTGGAGCGTTGGTAGGACAGTCTAGATGGATACGACTGTCAGGCTCTGAGGTTCCAGGTGGATGTGTGCCCTCGGGGTGGGGGTGGGGGGCACTGAGCGGCCCCCTACAGGAGGATTCCACTGAAGGTGCCTTAGCCAGGGGTCAGAAGGATCAACAGGCACGTGACCCCGCACGGGCCCTGGCACATCGGGGAGGCGTCCTCTTCCGCTCTGACACTTGTCCCCAAGCAGAGCAGGGCAGAGTGACGAGGTTTGTTCTACTTTCTGTCAATACGTTCACTGTTTTCTAACAGACCCACCCACATCGTCATAAGAAATTTCTCATGTGTACATTTCCGTCACATTTTGGGGCAGACTTTAGTTTGTATTTTTGCCTTGGGAATTTGAAACTATCTGAGAATCCCCCGAGCAAAGGAGCTCATTTTAGATGGAGAGCCACTGCTTTGAAAACCCTGGTCCCGGGGCGCCTGGGTGGCGCAGTCGGTTGAGCGTCCGACTTCAGCCAGGTCACGATCTCGCGGTCCGTGAGTTCGAGCCCCGCGTCGGGCTCTGGGCGGATGGCTCAGAGCCTGGAGCCTGTTTCCGATTCTGTGTCTCCCTCTCTCTCTGCCCCTCCCCCGTTCATGCTCTGTCTCTCTCTGTCCCAAAAATAAATAAACGTTGAAAACCCTGGTCCCGGCAGAACAAAGCGTTCTTGCATGAGGAAGGCTCGCGCAGCCTCGTTGCACGTATCTCGGAGGGCCGGGGGCTTGACCTGGGCCCCCCCTGCGCCTCGGCTTGCGCTCGACTACAGTGTGAACCGATAAAAACAGACTCCCCGTGGTATTGGGGGCACTGGATAAACGCTGTGCTGAAACCCAGAGGAGAGGTTTGCACGGAGCCCGCGTGAGAGCCACGCCGATCTGGAAGAGGCCCAGCCGTGGTGAGCCCGTGGCGACCCCCAGCTCTGTCCCTGGGCGGCCCGGTCCCCCTGCCCCGTTCTGAAACCAGCCCCATCGGCAAGTGGCGAGCCCCCCGGGGCACCCTGCAGTCCTCGTGTGAATAGTTTCAGGGAAGAACACGATTTGCCAAGAACATCCAGGACTCTGGCTGTCTCGCCTTTGAAGACTTTGGGAAATTCAGATAGCATGTGACGTCCAGTGCCATAATTTCTACTTCAGAAGATACTGATGTGGGGAAATGTAATTCTGGCTAATTTATTGGCAATGGTTGGACTCTTCTCCCTGTGGCACATCTGTAGATGATTTCCCTCCACGATCTGTTCCGGGGTTTCCTGGTTATCAAGGCCCCAGCACATCTGCCTGCCGCATGAGCTCGGGGGAGCGCCCTCCTGCCCCCAGGCCAGCCTCCCGCCCCCCAGCCCCCCTCGCCCTGGAACGGCCTTGTCCTCTGCCTGCCGCCAGAACGGACAGATTTCACACGCAGAAGGGTGGGGGTGGTGAAAACACTGTTCCTTCCGCAAGATCGTTCTATTTTTCCTTGCTGCGTTTCGATCTCATTTGCCAATGCGGTGGGATCAGTGATGGGGCGTGTGGGTAACAATGTTGGGTTAATATCGGGCCATTCTTCAGAGAGCCCCCGGTAGCACCGTTCATAGCCTAACGACCATCGGATTTGGCCAAACTCACTGTCCAGAGGGGGTTGCTGTCCCAGGCTGTGTGCACGTTGCCCAGGGGTCCCTCACGAGGCAGGATGCGCCTCTCCTGACAATGGCCCGTCTGACCCTCCTCAGAATCTGTGGCCGGGGGGTCACCCCTCACTGCCCTCACTCAGTGCCGGCATGCTTCCTTGTCAGCATCACTGATGATCGGGTTTGGAGGCCAGTTCTAGAAGCTCAGAGGGTCTGGCCAGGCAGGTGACACGCCTACCCAAACCAGAGAGGCATGTGAGTGATTAGTAACATGGAAGTAACAGGGCTCTGCCTGGCTTCCAGTTTCCACGCAAGAGGCAAAGGAAGTGTGTGGGAAGAAAAAATGGCTCTTATCACGCAAGAGGCAAACAGACAAAACAAAAACTAAAACCGGTGGAAAAACCCCACCTGGACAGGTACTCCCGTGAGAGTGGAAACTCAGTGTCTCTGGTCCAGGCTGCTGTGACCGCCGTCCCCAGCCGGTGTCCAGGGCTCCCGGCAGGTGACATCAGCAGGTGCATGGGGATGGGCAGACTGAGCTTGTCTCCAGGGGGGTAGGGTCCTCCTAGCTTTCGCAGTTGACATCGGGACTTCAGTCCCACGCGGACACCTGGGAACCTTCTGACTGCAGCCAAGGTGAGCCTGTGGGGATGAGGTCAAGGTGCTCGGTGTGGGACGTCCAGGTCTGTCCCCATGAGGGTGGGGCTGTGGTGTGCCTCCCGTCTCACAGCCCCGTCTGCCCCCTTGGGAAGACTCCAGGCCACCGGGCCATGCCACTGGTCACCTGTGGCTCCAGGCTGCTTCCATTCCCACGGACAGAGGAGATCTGAACATCAGAGCTGCTCAGAGTCTTGGGTGGGGCTGTTCCCTCTTTGTGCGCTGTCTGCCTCGCGGGCAAACAGAAAGCTTTTTGTATCATTGTTAGATTCACTCTTCCTGGTGATTCTGCAAGATGGGCAGGCAGCCGGGGGCACTGGCCCCAATGGTCGGCAGTGAATGTGCAGCAGAGATCATTCCCTGCAGACATAACTCCACATTCCTGCCATGTGAGTCCGCACAGGACTTGGCCCAGCAACTTGTAAAGAAGCGACTGAGAGGGAACGTTACTGTTCACAGCCCTTGATTCCATCAAGTCACATGGGAACAGAAGGAACAGGGCAAAGGGACAAACCCAAGCACACAAGGTCACACAAGGTCACGGGAGCCACTGACACCGAGGCTCACCTCGGCTCACCTTCCCTCCTGGTGCGGCCACCTGCTGCTTGCCCCTCAGACTGCTTGTCTCTGCCGTCTCCTACACGTGGCCCCAGGGCTGCCCCTGCACGTGGCTCTTGTGTCAGCATGCACTTCAACTTGTCTGTGCAGTTGTCCAGTGTCCAGTCCCCAGGGCGACGCCGGGGGCCCTGGGCTGCTTCGTGGGGCATTGTGTCCTCATGTGACTTTTTGTGTTCATCTTCTGGAACTTCTATAATAGAGTCCCACGGGTTTGGGGGCCTCCAACAGCAGAACTTTATTCTCTCACACCTGGAGGCCAGGAGTCCAAAATCGAGGTGTTGGCGTGACCACACTCCCTGGGGAGACTCTACGGGGGGGACCCCTCTTTGCCTCTTCCAGCGGCCGTTGTTCCCTGGCTGGTGCCTGACCTTGGAGATTCCTTTGTCTCATGTCTGCGCTGGGATCGCAGACCAGGGTGACTTGCCCTCTTCAAGGTGCTTTGTGCCACGGTGGCCTGTGGGCCACAGAGCCTCATATGTGATGGCACAGGGTCCACACTGACTGTGCCAGTGAACTAGGGAAACCTGATAATTTCCTGTGGACCAGCTTCAGAAATCAAAACCATCCTTTCCGCTGTCTTCGTAGCCCAAACAGGTAAATGCCCCTCCAGATTTAAGAGGGTCATAGACTCTGTATCTGAATGGGAGGACTGTTGAAGAAATTCGTGGCCGTTTTTCTTAAAAAGACCATAACAGTCTACTCTCTGGCCACAAGTTATTTACATTCTGTCCCTGTGCAGACTCGTTCGAGACCATTCTCAATCATCCTGGCAACAGGATCAAGGTCCGTGTGAGGATGAGGTTTCTGTGGGTGGCTCTTCTCATTCTGGAGACCTGGGTACAAAGGGGCCAATCTCTGTTTTCCGTAAGAAACGAACTGAGTTTGAGGGGCGCCTGGGTGGCGCCGTCGGTTGGGCGTCTGACTTCAGCCAGGTCACGATCTCGCGGTCCGTGAGTTCGAGCCCCGCGTCGGGCTCTGGGCGGATGGCTCAGAGCCTGGAGCCTGTTTCCGATTCTGTGTCTCCCTCTCTCTCTGCCCCTCCCCCGTTCATGCTCTGTCTCTCTCTGTCCCAAAAATAAATAAATGTTAAAAAAAAAAATTAAAAAAAAAAAAAAAAGAAATGAACTGAGTTTGTAACTGAATACTCTTCTCGGTCTATTTCCTGATGTCAAATGTAGCTCCAAAATACTCTTTTCAAGTGTGGGCTGTGTCTATATTATGTCAGTCTGAGTTGATATCATTCCCTTAAAAACATTGTGGGTTTCCCCTGTATCATTTCACATTTATTCCATTAGTCAAAAGCCACACCCACAAACACTTCAAGACAAATCCTCCTCTTGAGCATAAAGTGGGAAAACAACCAGAAAAATTTTAGACACCCTCTCGTTTAACACACAGGCTTGTGACCTGACATTCTTGAACGACTTGCTGGTTCAAAAGGGTCTATAAAGCACTGCTTTAAATCTTTTTCTGGAGAGGCTGAAAATGGGTAATAGTTTATTTTCAAAGCCAGCAAGCCCTGCCTATTTATATATTTTTTTCTAAATGCTGCTTGAAGACGGAGTAATGCCATCTCTAACTCATCATCCTTTAACCGTACCTTATAATATTCAGCTGAAAAAAAATTGGTGATTTTAGCATTCCGCCTAAAAATGTCCTTCAACGAACCCACCTCCTTATTGCGTACATTTGCTATTTGCTCCACTATTTCAGGCAACATTTTGCTAAAATTTCCATCACTAAAGAGCAAAGGTCTGCATTCCTCAGATAATATTGCCTTCGCCCTTTACTGGGTTTTCACTGAGAGACACCTGTTGTGACAACTGCCGGGCTTCTGCTAACAGCCTCCTCAGGCCTCTCTAGTTCCCTCCAAACCCAAACTGACACAGCGTATGTTAGGTTTTTATTATGGCAGCACCCCCCTCCCAGATCCCACACACTATTGACGCGGAAAAGAATCCCCGAAAACATAGCGACCGGTCTAAACCATTTTATTTTGCTAATATATTCGGGGAATCAGGAGTTTAAACAGGACACAGAGGAGACAGTGTGCCTCTGATCTTCAATGTCTGGGACCTTCAGTCCCAACTGGCCCCACAGGAAGGGAGGACAAAATGATCTGAAGCCGAATTTAGCAAAGCTGTCTGGGCCCGGAACCGTCAGCCGCAATGCTTTTGTGCGGCTGGCCTTCTCGGGCCTGCCGGGTTCTCTGATTCCAGGGCTCAACAGAGCCGATAAGCTGCATTGTGTGCTTTCAACGAGCCTTAGATGGCATAGAAATGTGCCTCTGTTCCTCCGTGAGGGCTGAAGGAGACACCAGCCACCCGAGATTTAAGAGGAGGGGACTGCATCCCACACCTCAAAGGGAGGAACAACAAAGACTTCTGTGGCTGCTTTGTCTTTCCCTTCGGAGCTGCCTGGCACATTCTGCCAAATTTAGACCGACCAAACCAATCCCAAATAGTGAAACTGCCAGACAGTCGAGGGCAGAAATTACTTTCTATTCAGTCGTTAATGGAATTCATCCCTCCATCCGTCCATCCGTCCGTCCACCCGTCCGGCCACCCACCCACGTACACATCTGAGTCCGTGCTGCGCAGCTCCCACGACAGGCCGCACAGAGCCGGGCCCCCTGAGACCCTGGCCACCCCTTGTCGTCCCCACTGGCTCTGCTCTGTCTCAGGAGACCCTCCTACTCCAAGGGACTGTGAAAGCCTCTGCAGGGCCTCTTCCGTAAAAGCCTCCCACCTGTTTTCCACCAGCGACTAGAAAGTTCTCTCTAAGATGCACGATGGGCTACACTTTCTCTGGTTCACAATGTTTCAGGCCCCAGCGGCTTCCTGCCCTGGAGGGTCCCCCCAAGCCCCGGCGATTTGGGCTTGCCCCTCTGCCCGGTCTCGGGATCTCAGCCACTCCTTCCTCTAGCTCTGGGCCTGATGCACAAGCTCCTCCGGGTTTCGAGGGCCGCCCTCACCCTCTCCCTCTCTCCCTCCCGTCCTGCTCCCACCGCCCACCATAGACGCCTCTCCCCTTTGGAGCCATTTTTCACTCCCAGGGTAGGCCCGGTGGTATCCCACGCAGGCGTTTTCCTGTGCCCGTGTCCAAGTCCGTGGCCGCGGCTGGACTCCACCGAGGGCAGGTCAACGTGCCAGGCCTCACGCCAAGCAGCGCGCAGTCAGCTTCTGTCCGACTGTTTCCGGAAGGGCTCCTTCACGTGACTGTGGTCCCTTTTGGTGCAGGTGAGCCTGCGGGCTGAGGGGGAGGGGCCCGCCCCGGGGGCCCCACGTTGGCTCCCTGCCTTGTTCTGACCTTGGAGGAGGTCGTCCGCCCCGCCGGGCATGGGGAGGAGACGGGATCAAAGTGCCGAGCGCCGTGCAGGGGCCGCTGGGAACCCAAGTTCTTTACCCACGTGCTCTGCGGGAGGCAGGCTCTTAGGGCTCAGTGGAGTAAGGCTTGGAGGGGTGAGGCGGGAGAGATGGTGGGGGTGGCTGGCCTGCGGCCTGCAGGAGCACCGACTGTCGGTCAATGTCACGGGAACGGGATCCGTGCTCGCCGGTCACGGCTTGCCACGGAGGGACTCAGGCGTCACGCCGTGTATCCACAGCCAAGGAGCGCTACGCGGGGGCAGGGGGGCCGTGCGTGAGCCTGTCCCCGTGGCGGGGACCAGCGTAACCTTACAAGTCTGCTGGGAACGCGTGTAGCCACTCTTCCCAGGGCCGCAGGGACCCGCGTGAACTCAGGCTTTGAGGCCAGGTGGTGACCAGCCCTGAGTCAGGTGTTCTTGTCCCCCATTGGCAGGTGGGGAAACTGAGTCCAGGGAGGGCAGGCCACGTGTCGAGTCTCACATCCAGCCAAGGGCGCATTCCGAATGGGCACCCGGTTCTGACGCCCCGCAGCCCACGCGAGGTGCCTGGACAGGGGGTGCCAAGGGCGGTCGGTCTGAAGGTCATCGTGGGAATGGACGCTTTTGCACCCCGAGGAGGAAGGTCAGAGTCGCCGTCCCGGGCAGGGCCCCTCCCCCGCCTCCTCCCCGAGCTGGAGTTTGTCGCGGTGACACGGAATCTGCAAGCAGGAGCCCCCATCCAGCCGGAGCTCACCCGCCCCCCGAAGCCGGGTCTTCCCCTGCCGGGCAGGGGAGCAGGGGGACCCTCTCCAGCGCGGACGGAGCCTCCTGCCCGCTGCTCGGCACGGCACCGGCTGGCGGCTTCGACAGGTGTGCCTTTGTCCTTGCGGCTGACTGCGCCCCCCGGATCCTCGCGGGGGGCGCCTCCCCACCGCGGCTGCGGGTTCCGTGCACCAGTGTGAACCTGTGCCTCCTTGGAGCCGTTTCTCCTCGACGAGCTTGGTGGGGGGGCGGGGGTCTTGTCAAGGTGGGGTGACCCTTCACAGAGGGAGCTTTGCTGTCCCCGCCCCGCTGGCTATTACGGCACCAGATGTATTTAATTATCACCACGCAGGCTGAACACCCAGCCTCGCCGTTTCCCCTGTAGCAAGATGATGTGTGCGTGTGTGTGAAAAAACGTAAACAGATTGTATAACAAAGTGTTCTCTAGCTGTCAGCAAGAGCTTTGAAAATAAAACACTTCCCTCCCAACTCACAATTGGCTGGCAGTCGGCACATAATGAATAATCGCTCCGGGGACCCGCGGAAAGATGTGTGGGAAAACTTTAATTAAAAGCTTGTCAGTACAATTTTACCTGGGTGACATCACCCGCGTGAAATGCCGCTGCGGGCTTTGTTGTCTGTGGGATCGCGGGGCACATTCTTGTTTTGCTGACAGCAAACAATTGAGAAAGGCCTTTAAGGGCTGGCGGTGGGTGGACGGGAGTGGGAGGCAGCCGCTGGGCTCGGTGAGACCCCGTCGCGTGTGGGGGTCCGGTTTGGCAGCTGCAGCTGCGGGTCCGCGGCGAGGCGGGGGCAGGGCCGGGCCCGGCGGTGGGGGGTGGGGGGTCCAGCGGGGCTCCCGGGGCTTTCGGCCGGGGGGGGGGGGGGCTGTCCCGGCCGGGGGCCCTGGGGGCGCCCGGGCACCGCGTTCACCCTGGAGGCGCCCCCGAGCCCTCCCGCCAGAGCCGACGGGGCAGGCGGCCAGCGTGGGCAGGGCGAGCGGTGTCCCCGGTGGGCAGGCTGGCCGGCCCCCTCCCTGGACGAAGCTGGACTGGAGAAGACGTGCCTGGTTGGAGCCAGAAAGCAAAAGTGGAAGCAGGGAACGTGGGGGGTTTTCTGTCCTTCCGAAAGCACCTCGCTAAACGCTTCCTCTCGCTAAACCAGTCATTTGCAGCTGCACCTCAACTGAGGACGCCCACTCCTGCCTCACCTCTGCGTGAGTCATCAGAACGAGCACCCGACCCTCCTTGGCCTTCTCGGGAGACTTTGGAGGTTAGAAAGAGAAATTGAGTTTTGACCGGCGCAAAGACCTGCGGGTTCCCGAGGACCGACCGAGTCAGCGCTCAGGAGGTGGGAGGTTTGGGATTTGGCAAAGGATCCCACGTTCCGGCTGTTCCCCCCTCTAATTTGTTACGAGCCTCGTTCCTAATATTAACGGATTAATTACAAGTGAAAGCAATTAAATACTAATGAATCCATTTTCTGAACAATGCCTTTCTTTTATCTATAAACCGTTTACATACGATATTTCGGTAGCAATTAAATATCACAATACAGCCCAGCGCTCTCCGAACCGTGTTCGGACAGGTGAACAGGTGCTGGCTACTTGTCGCTATCACCTGAGACGGTTGAGCAACAGGGCGGAGAGGGGGTGTGGCCAGGGCTGACCCACGGGCAGGCAAGGGCTGCAGGGGGCGTAGGGAGCAGGTGCACTCCGGGGTCCCGCCGCACCCGTCCTGTGGCCCTGACCGTGGTGGGCCACATCCCCCTTGCAGGCGTGAAGGCGAGCACAGCCTGAGCTCCCCAGCGGGAGGAGCCAAGCGGACTCCACTGGAGAAGCCGGACAGCCGCCAGGAAGGCCCCAGCCCCTCGCTCCCAGAGGAGGTATTCGGGGGCAACTTCCTCACGTCAGAGGTGGCTGTTCCGGCCCAAGCAGGTGTCCACCGGGGGTGGGCAAACTCATCTGGGGCAAAGACGGGCGCGGGTTTCATTATGAGTGGATTGAACCCCACTCGTTCATTTGCGAGCTCATCAACGGCAGCCCAGCTCTCTAATCCTGGGGAGGCTCCCAGGCCAACGGGTGACCTTTTAAAGGAGCCTCGTGTCCCACGGCTGCTCCGAGGACAGGATGCATTCTAGGCCTCAGCTCAAGAAGGGACAGGGCCCCGTTCTTCCAGCGGAAATCCCAGACACTGAGGTTGTGGGGGACGCCGTGGCCACGGGAAGGGGGTGCCCGGAGAGCCGTCCCTGCCAGGCCATCCGAGTTCAGATTGAGGGCCGTTCTCTGTCGGCGGGGCTGCTGCCTGGGGCCCAGGCGCAGCTCGCCGAGCACAGAGAGGGTCTTTGTAAGCTGGTCTGATGGTGTTCTTTGGCATTTCCCTGGTAACGAACCCATCCATGAATGTCTCCAGGAGCCTGGGCTGCGCCCCTCCCCCTCATGTCCTAGTCCCTCCCTCCTCTTGCCTCATTGTTTCCCAAACTGAACCCCATTTCCGAACTGGGGGGGGCTGCTGCAGGGCCCTCATCATCCTCTGCAGAGAGGCCTACATGCATTTCTGGGTCTCTTTTCTGCTCACCCTCCTTTCTCCATAGCTTCTGTTTCTTCGCCAACGTTGCTGTCGTCGTTGACAAGGACGCTTCTGAGATCCTGCACCTCCTGAGTGAGGGGACGCCCGCTTCCCACCCGCAGGAGGGCCAAGCATGCCTTTTCCCTCCCTTCCAACGTCTCCGGCTGAGGGGGCGCAAGTAAGGACGTGGGTATTCTCAGGAGCCCCTTTGCAGAGGCCTTTTCAGAAATATCATATTTCGGGGAGTAAAACAACGATTTCTCTAAGGACATCGTTTCCGGAGACTTGCTAAAGTCACAAATACTTGTAGGTGAGGTCGAGTGTTCCAACACAGATTATTGCTTCCAGAAAAACGTACTGGGTCCCCACTCGCTGCCCTCCCCGCTGCTGTTGCTCTGCCGGGGAGACGGGGTTTAGTGTCGGGCGGGGACGGACGTGGGACTCGGGAGGAAGCGGGAAGGTCTGGGTCGCCAGCGTGCTTCAGGACCCACCGTGGGGCCGCCCAGACTCGCCCTGCTGGCGGACTCGGCACTTGCGGTGTCTTTTACACAGGAGGCCACGTTAATCCAGGGATCCCCCACCCGGCTCGAGAGGAGTCGGTTTGCTAAACCCGAGTGCGCACATTACAGCTATCCCACGACCCGAACCTGCGGATCTGATCCGCGGCTTTCTCTGCAAAGTCGGGTACCATTCCCCAGCATTAGTGATCGCTCTGGACTCTGTGTTGACATGATATGCAATAATCCTGGCTCCCGTGTCTTCTCCTAGCTTGTTGATACAAATGTCTGTCTTTTGCTTTTCTGTTGTTGGCTTAGTGTGGTTTTACATGAGTCATTGTGTATTGTTACCCACAGATAACTTGCTTTAAAAACGCTTCTTTGAGAATTATTCATACTACTTTACAGAAGAAGCCTCGCAATTAAAACCATCGAGTATTTGTCCAGGAGAAGATGGGAGGATTAATGGAGTGAAGTTCCTTGTCCGAGGAAGGCTGACATACAGAGGGCATCTCCACATTACAAAGGCGGCCTCCACACTGACCAGGAGATGAGGGTGTACTTCCGGTGTGCAGGCACTCCTGGCCAGCCGTTTGGAAGGAAGGAACGTCTTATGCGAAAAAGGAAAATGACGTCTTATGTGAAAAGCTCATCTACAACAATACGAATATGTGTCTTACCTGAAGATGAATTGAAGGTGCGCAAAGTATTCAAATATGAGAAATGAAACCATGAAGGTCAGGAAGAAAATTCAGTGCAGTTTTGTTACATTGGTCTGGTGTGGAGAAGGACTTCCAAATACGGATCGCGATTATTCTGAAAAAAGAACGAAAACTTTGACTAATTCACATGTAGAGTCTACTGAAGACAAATAAAAACGAAAATAAAGTAAGAAGATGATGGAATGGGAGAAAGAAACATTTTTTTACAAAGAAGGGAGCGCCACAAATCGGGAAGGGGGGGCCACACGCAAACGGAAGGACGCCGAGGTCCAGGCACAGACGCGGCTCAACTCTGGCTCAGCGCACGCGCCCTGCCCACCTGCCCAAAGTGCCCAACGTTGCAGATGATGGGAAATCGAGAATAAGATGTCCATGTTTAAGCTGGCAAACATCTAACTCTTGTCGGGTGGGTCAGGGGTGCTCTCCCACACCCCATGTCATGTCCGGTGCTGCTTGAGGAAGTTAACAAAATGTATTTAAATTCAAGATGTACAAGGTCATTAACAGAATGATTTCCCCTTTCCTCTGTGTTGCTGCTGTCTGATTATTACAATCTGCTTTTCCTCATTATTGTTGATAAATACATAGCACTTTCCTAACAAGAAGAATAGTGATTTGGAGATTAAATATTCTTCCTCACATGTATACATTTTTCTGAAGTTTATTTTATTTTGAGAAAGAGAGACAGAGGGAAAAAGAGAGAGGGAGAAGGAGAATCCCAAGCAGGCTCCAAGCTATCAGCGCAGAGCCCGACATGGGGCTCGAACTCACCAACCATGAGATCGTGACCTCAACCAAAATCAAGTCAGGTGCTCAACTGCCTGAGCCACCCAGACGCCCCTGTATACATCTTTTAAGCTCTAAAAATTCCAAATCAAATTTTCAAAGTAAAAGTTATTCTTGAGTTAAACCCCACCTCGGTCCTGAAACAAAGTGGGCTGGCTTCTGGTCGAGATGCAGAAGTCTTGGTGCCTTTGGACGGGGACACGGGACAGTGTGGAGCAGGTGGGGCCGGAGCGTGTCAACTTGCCTGGCACACCCCTCTCCCCTTGCCACCGGCTACTTTGAAAACGAGAAGAAAAGAAGACTGGTTATATAAAGAATGCGTCCATGAGTTAACAAACTTAGGGACCGTTGATGCTGTCGCCCTGGTCAGACTTCTCATAAAGGGGTGCAGGACAGAAGACGAACAGCCTCCCTTTCCCCGTGACCCACGGAGGACGAGCCCTTCCCGCCGAGAAGTATGGAGGTTTCATCACTGCGTGGGAGCCCGCCCGACCCCTCCCAGTGGTCGCTGAGCCCTGGGGGCGCCTCTCCTTGGGGGACCATGGTTTTCTGAGCAGAGGTTGGATCTCTGGCACCTTCCGTAAGTTTCAGAGTCTGTAGCGGCCTTGGGCTGACAGGGGAGCCCAGCATCACTCTTTGTTGGCGCCCTGATCCTTGGGACTTCTTTGATGACGGGACTTGGGGATACAAAGTATGAGCCTAAGCTTCTAAGTCTCCCACTCTTTAATTTTTTAAAAAAAGTATTTACTTATTTTTTTTTTCAACGTTTATTTATTTTTGGGACAGAGAGAGACAGAGCATGAACGGGGGAGGGGCAGAGAGAGAGAGGGAGACACAGAATCGGAAACAGGCTCCAGGCTCTGAGCCATCAGCCCAGAGCCCGACGCGGGGCTCGAACTCACGGACCTTGAGATCATGACCTGAGCCGAAGTCAGACGCTCAACCGACTGAGCCACCCAGACGCCCCTGAAGTCTCCCATTCTGTTTAGGTTTTCATGGTTAACCCATCACTTCTTTCTTTTAAGCCCTAACCCCTCAGAGGGCACACAGACAGAATTCGGGTTCGCTATGAGAGAATTCGGCACACATGAGGCGCTCTATTGCAGGGCTCACGAGTACGCCCTAGTGCGCACCCCCTGGGCGTGCCGAGAGCCTGTGCGGGGCAGAGTATAAAGCGTTGTCAGGAAGCGGGGCCCCGGGGTTTGGAAGCTGTCGATCCCGCTCTTGGTTTTGTAGGGGTGGGATCCCACCGCCGGCTTCGCGTCTGCCCACCGTGGCTGCTGTCACGGGCAGGTTGTTTTCAGCACAGCCGGTGCCTCTTCCGTGGTGGGGTTGATTGGCTTTCCGAGATGCTCTGACGTTACCTAGCCCACGAGACTTGTGCCTCTCTGGCTGGACACTACTGAGTTTGCATCCTTTCCGGCCAGGGCTGCCCTGCCTGAAGTGTGGCGTCTGTAAACAAATGTGCGTGATGTCGTGTGCATGGTTTTGCTCAGAATTAAGAGCCAGGCATTCCTTTTGCAAGATGTCTTCGTCTGTTTGAAACAATGTATCAAAATGTTGCCCTGGTTCTGGAGGCTTTCTCCAAATCCATGGTTTCTCGTCCCTAGGTGCTCTACAACTGTGTCTGGAACAAAGACGCGGACCTGCCCGGGACAGAGGGGCGGTGGCCAGGGACAGCGACCCAGTTCACGAAGTCTGACCGAGTGCCTGAGGTGGGAGTTGGCCTCAGCATCGCCCCTTCCACTGACCAGGCTTCTCCCCCATCTCCCCTGCCCCTCTCGGCATCACCGTCCCGACGCCAACCTCTTGCACCAGAGTTGAAGTCGTTTTCCGTGACCGTGGATTGGAACTTGTGAATTTCCAAGAACTGGTAATGAAAATAAATGTATGTTAGGCTGGACAAAAGGTTGCCAGCTCTTACTTGAACGAAAAAAGACAATAAAAGTCAACAAAACCAAAACGCATCTACTCTTAGATACTATCACCAGCTTTCATGAAGGAAAGGCATTTTAACACCCGAACTATAGAAACTTGAAACTCACAATAAAGAAACACGCTTTCCAAGCACAGTGGGTTGGCAGCTTGATAACCTGCATACGCTACATTTTTCTAGGCTTTTGTATCCGCTCGCAGACCGCTGGAAGTTCCGCGGCTGAGTGGTAGTTGGGAGCCACCTCCCCAGCGCATGCTTCCCTGCGTCTGTGTCCTGTCGCTTCCTTAGCTATCAGTGGAAGGAAGCCAGGTGATTATTTTGTCTCAAGGCAGGAATAATTTACAAATCTTCCCAAATATACTTCTGTCCATTGGAAATGGATTAAACATAAACAGGTAACAGAGTTGCTTCCAGAAGAATCGCCTCATTCATCAACTTTTACTCCAGCTGTTGGCCAACTTGCGCATTAAGCCAAATCTCATTCCTAAAGACTGCTTTGATCTCCTCTGCCTGCCATCCTGAGAATCTCATGTAACGTGAGCTGTGTTCTGTGGTAATTTCGTGATGTGGAGTCAGCTGAGGAATCCATTGGCTTTGGATTTCGTAATGTATGCACACCGCTGGCTTTGTGCAACACAGAGCATTTCAAATAGGCAGACCTTCATTTCTTTGTCTGAATTTGTTTTGGCCGAGAACACTGCGTCACTGCTCGGGCCCGCCAGCGACACAGGATCGGAGCTTATTATTTAAGGATCGGAGCTTAAGACAAAACCAAAACAGAGGCACCGAAGCGGACGAGGCTGCACCTTTGCAAGAACACGCAGATCAAACGATCAGCTTGTTAAAACTTTGCTCATTTCGGTGTTCTCAGATTGAGCTATGCAAATCATCATCGAGGAAGCGCGGAACTGAATGATTGTCTTGATGAGCCCAAGACGTCAAAACAATCCAGCTCGAGAGAACAGGTGTACACAGGGCGGCTCTGTTCCGCAGCAATTTAAGCACGAGAGCACAGGGCTCCTTGGGTCCCAGCCTAATACACAGAGTTTTCAGGGTGATCAGACCGCTGTTTATCCAGGCACACCTAATGTCTGGGGTAGACTGCCTGCCAGGGCTCTGAGCTGTCGGCTGAGTAAATGAATGACTTTCTCGCTCCTCTTCAGGTTACCAAAGAGCTTTGTCTGTGGCAAAGGGAGCCAATCACCAGCTCAAAGGTGGCACAGTGTCAAAATCACCTTTGGGTTTAGGAGCCTTTCCGTCCACAGATCTGGCTGGTCACGTAATCCTGCAGATGGTAATGGTGGGCGATGCTGGCTGGAGTCTTTGCAGCAGATAGGACGGGAGAGGAAGAGCGTGGCTCACGTCCAGCCTCATCAGAAGAGCGGAGGGGGTCGGTACCCCAGGTGCACGCGGATGATCGCTAGCATATTTGAGTCGTACCGGGCAAGTCAGAAGGTTGTTGCTCGCATAGTGACCAGACTAGAATTACATTTATAAGTGAACGTTTCCTCTCCTCAAGATGACAGTGGGGGAGCCATCTGACTCCAAGCCCATTTTAACTTGTGGTACGGAATGTTCAGAGTCGTCAGTCTACGTTGTGGTATGGTCTTCGGTGACAGTAAATTCGCTTGGCTGAAGGTAGAATCACCACGAGGAACTAGCCCGAAATCTCGTAACACCTCGCAGGCGAAGAAAACGTAAACACAAAATCCAATAACCAATAAAGCGATGCTATTTATTTGGAGTCTCCAAATAAAATATGTTTATAAATAATGAAACTGACTGTTTTTGAGATTTTTTTAAGTGTGGTTGGTAACAAGGACGCTTGGATGGCTCAGTCTGTTAAGCATCTGACTCTTGATTTCGGCTCAGGTCATGATTTCATGGTTCGTGAGACCTAGCCCTGCACTGGGCTCCATGCTGACAGCACAGAGCCTGCTTAGGATTCCGTCTCTCCCCCTCTCTCTGCCCTTCCCTGCTCACTCTATCTCTCTCTCTCTCAAAAAATAAATAAACTAAAAAATAAAATAAAATAAAATAAAATGTGGTTGGTAAGATAATTCCAAAAGGATTTTTTTTTTAAGTTGTGACATTTTAAAAACATGCTTGCATGATTGGGGTAAGCATATACTAAAACTAACACTTGTGTTGTTGAACACAAGACATTAGGTGTCATGCTAAGTGTTTTCTATGCATAATGTCATTTAATTTCCATAGAGACTTTTTATCTCAACCCATGGTTTCTTTTGAAGGACAATTATCTTAAAAACATAATAAATTTCCTCGTGCACCAAAGGGCACTGTCAACAGAGTAAAAAAAAGGCAACCTTCAGGATGGGAGGGAATATTTACAAATCACATATCTGGTAAGGAGTTCATACCCAGAATACATAAAGAACTCCGACAACCAAGCAACAAAGAAAACAAAAACCCTGATTTAAAAATGGGCAAAGAACTTGAACAGGCGTTTCTCCAAAGAAGATATACAAGTGGCCAAGAAGCACATGGAAAAAAATGTTCAAGATCAATAACCATTAGGGGAATGTAAGTCATAACGTTGATGGCATACCACTTCATACCCATGAGGCTGCCTACTACTGAGAAAAGAAAAAAAGAAAACAGAAAACAAGTGCCGGTGAGAATGTGCAAAAACCAGAACTCTTGTGCACTATTGGTGGGAATGTAAATGGTGCGGCCACTCTGGAAAACAGTATGGCAGTCGTTAAAAAATGTTCATTTTTTTTAATTTTTCTTAATATGAAATTTATTGTCAAATTGGTTTCCATACAACGCCCAGTGCTCCTCCCAACAGGTGCCCTCCTCCATGCCCATTGCCCACTCTCCCTTCCCTCCCACCAACCCCCCATCAACCCTCAGTTTGTTCTCAGTTTTTAAGAGTCTCTTGTGGTTTGGCTCCCTCCCATACAATCCAGTAATTCCATTTCTGGGTGTATCTCCAAAAGCACTGAAAGAAGGGACTAGAACAGATATTTGTACGTCCATGTTTATAGCTACAAAGCCAAAAGGTGGAAGCGGCTGGAACGTCCACGAACAGATAAGCGGATAAACAAGACGTGTTATGTGCGTACGAGGGGATATTATCCCTGCTGAAAAAGAAAGGACGTTCTGGCACGTGCTCCATGTAGGTGAACCTCGAGGACATCACGCTGAGTCGAACAAGCCAGGCACGGAAGGGAAAATACCGAATGACTCCCCCTGCACGAGGTGCCCAGCGTAGGCAGATTCATATGGACAGAAAGTGGGAGGGCGAGCAGCAGTGGCTGCTGGGGGCCGGGATGGGGAGTCAGTGCTTACTGAGGACCCAGGTTCAGTTTGGGAAGCTAGAGCAGTTCGGGGTGGGGAGGGCGATGATTCACACAGGGAAATGTTTGCGATGCCTCCGACCCGGGCACCTAAATGTGGTTGAAATGGCAAAGGTTACATTAGATATATTCTAACAACATTCAAAAACCAAAGGCAAGAAACGCAAAACACAATGAATTTCTTGCCTATTTGCCTCCAGTCGGCTCTAGGTGCCAATTTCCCAGGTGTCCTCGGGCTTGCTGTGTGTCTTCACTCCTTTGCCCCCTGCCGGTCTCTCTGGCCCTCGGTCTCTGCACTGAGTCAGGCCCCAGTGGCTTTGGTGGAGGAGCCACCCCTCTAGTCTTGTCCCCAAGGCATTCTGTGAGATATCAGAAGTTTCAGCAAAGGGCTTGACGGCTACGTCTTTGACGAGAGCAGATGGTAGCCCTTCCAGCTCTGAGAGCACCCTTGTCGTCTCTTCCGAGCTCAGATCTTTCTTGTATCATGTCAAGCACAGCCAACAAACACCAGCACCTGCCGCTAACCTACCATCACCCTGTGTCTCCAGTCTATGGCGAATAGTCTATGCCGCCGCGTCATCCGAGGTGAGAAGTCTTCCAAAATTCTCACCGCTTCGTAAGACGGATCTGCCCCTTCTGGGCCCCAGTACCAGTGTCCTCAATGGTTGACGCCCATCCTCTAAACCAACGCCACCTCTTATTTTAGAGTTTTTGCTATGACGGCACCTCACCTCTGGTACCAGTTCTGGTATCATTTATGATGATCTAAATTACTTTTTTTGGTGACAAACCATCCTAAAATGTCAGTAGTTTAAAACCACAGATTTATTTCTTATCATAATCTTTCAAGGACTTATAATGTGACAGAAAAGCCATCATCCTGAATGTTGCTATCAGCCGAGGGTCCGTCATGGACCCTAGAGCTGCCTGTGTTCCTTCTCAGGCTTTCACCTGGACCCTCCCAGCCACGGTGACTCATGGCTCTCCTGCACTTCAAACCCCCCCCCTCCCCAATTTCCTTTCTGTCACTTCATTCCCGCCTCTAGCCAGAGAACGTTCTCTACTTCCAAGATTTCATGTGATGAGACTGGGCTTACCCAGAAAGCCCAGGATGATTCCAGGTTAATGGAATCCACAAAGTCTCTTTTGCCATCTACCCTAACATACTCACAGGTTCCAGAGAGTTTGGGCGTGGGCATCTCTGGGGAGCATTATTTGATGGACCATACCATCACAGATTTGAAGTGGAAACAAAACAAACCAAACTCCAACTTGTATAACCCGTGTCCTTGCCCACCTGGCCTCCATGACAACTGACACGTCCTCAGACCATCGTCTCTGACATTGATCCCCAGGTAGGTTCAGCCTCCTGCCTGGGGTACAGGTGGTTATCACCAAGGGAACTGCACGGTCGAGTGGAAGGAGCCGAGTTTTGGAACTTTGTCCCTATGAGGGAACTGATCCCTGTGGTTGTTAGTTCACTCGTTTGTAAAAGAGATTGCAAAATTTTTGTGTCACCGAAACCCTCGCTCAACGCGTTTCTTACTTGGAAGCTCATCGTGCCCGCACCTGGGGACAGCTGCGCTGGGTGAGGCCGTGGCATGTGGGAAGCCACCTGGGGGCCTCGTCTGTGTGGTCCCCAAGCCTCAACCCGCACCGCCTCTCACGAGGGGCCTCCGAGGTGGGCTTCGTCTGCCCTGGGCCCTCTCCGGACCTAGCGTGCATCGTGCGATCCAGGGAACGTGTAACTTTAAGGGCTCCTGTTTATAAAGAGTCACGGCCTGAAAGTCCACGCTCTTTGTGTTCTGAAGGACTCTTCGGCTCGCTCAAGGACGGAGGCTGACACTGAATCAGGAGTTTCAGCAGAGCCTCACTCCACATCCTCTAGATGAGATTTTTGTCCCTTTTTGAATCAGCCTCTGGGTTTCCCTTCCAGCTCCAGGAGCGGCGATTACTCAATGCACAGAGTGCTGCCTTCCTGATAGATATCTCTGCCGACGTGGTTTGATTGGGTTCATTTGTACAGCTCGGGGAGCTGTCCCGATCTTCCCCGGCTTCTGGTGGCCTGCTTGCAGGCAAACACCTGCCGGGACCTGCCTGCCGCCAGGGCACCTCGGGACAGCAGCCCTCGCATCCGTTCTGTCTCTAACCGCGTGAAAGGCAGAAACCAAGGGCTCACGACGGTCCGCAAGCACAGATTTTTTTAAAAAACCCTTACAAGAAGGAAACGTATTTATTTGCCAACCATGTGAGTTTCAAACTGCAAATACGGCAAACCGTCAGCACAACTTGAAGGATGCATTTCACACCCTACAGGATTGCGTTTGACATCTTTTCTGAAGGTTAGTTTTGGGGTTCCCACGGGGCATACCCCATCTCGACGAAGAGAGATGACACCTTCAGAAAATCGAGGCCGGAAAACTTGGGCTACGTCGCGGTGATGTTTTCACAGGTTAGTAGAGGAGCAGATTCAGCTCGGATGAGGGCACTCGCCGTGTGACCCGACCCACGCAGACTCTGTCCACCGGCTTCGGGGGTTTTAGGGGAGCGGTAGGTGGGTGGCTGGGCGGGTGGGCAGCGACACGCGGGATCCAGGTGACTCCACACCTGGCCGCTGCTGTCAGGTCACCCGGGTCGTGCTCACAGGTGGCAGGGTTGGCCGCGCAGAGTTACCCTGCATTGTTCAGGACACTGTGGCCCCGGTGGCCTTCCCCGCTGAGCACAGACCGTGCTCTCTCTCTGCTGAGCGGCTCTCCCGTGGCCTCCCCAGGCCTCCCTGCGTTTGGGGGAGTCCTCTGACGGAGACGGCAGCCTCTCGAAACTGGGGAAGCGAGAGACGGCTCCCAGTCCCCAGCAAGATGTTCGGCCCCTCATTGCATACGCGCATGTCACCGTGCTGGGGACTTCCCGGCGGGCCCGCAGCTAAGGTCACAGCGGACCTGACGGCTGGAGGCCTCGTGCAGAGAGTTGGGGAAGGAATTAGAAACAGTGCTTTCGAACCACCCTAAACGGAGGTGAACTACACAAGTATGTCTGCCCCTGGAAGCACTCCCGAGTTCATCGGCGGGCTCTAGACTTCTCACGTGTTAACTGACAGGCCAGTGACCCTGGGGGACTGCGAGCAAGGAGCTGTGGCTTCGTTTCACTCTTTACTAAAGCTCTGACTTAAGCAGCCAACGTTTTCCCTGGCTTCGAGCTTGTCAAATTGCGCTAATCTTTCGGCTGGGCAAATGGTATCAAAAGAGGCTCCTGGATCTGAGTGAGGAGTGTCTGGGGACATCTCTGTATCCACCCAAGGTCTTGGCTTCTCAATAAAGGGATGAAAACAGGGACTTGATGGTGGAGAAGATCTCGTCGGTGGTGTCGAGCACACCACAGGGCCGGGACCAGCTGTTAGTCCGAATAAACATTAACACAAAGGACAGTCAATGGTAGTTAAGTTCTCGCTTCACGAGGTTGCCTTTGCTGTGGCAGGACCGTGTCTAGTCTGTGCGTGTAGGTCACTATCTCGACTGTTTTTCCAGGCTTCCCTGACTGTGACCAGGGCACAGACAACGGTCTCTTTGGAAAAGTCCTTACTGCCACCCAGTTATGACGTGGGGGACCCTTGGATACTGGGGATCTCGTTAGTTTCTAATGGGCTATCATCAATGTGACATCATCACAAATCAGTGCCACAGAAGGGAGAGATGCACAGCAATGAAGTCACCCCCAAATACTGGTTCTCCCTCAGCTCTTTGCCGTCAGGGAGTTCTTTGCAATACGGAACCCAGGTTCCTGTGATTTAAACTTAAAAACTGCGTGTTTAATAGATCATAATTGCCATATTCCAAAATCTCTTGAAAAACAGAAATTGCAGGACAGGGTTTGCACCGCGCCTAGCCCGCTAGACTTTGGAAGGCCTGATGGCAAGGTGGCCTCGGCTGGTGTCTGTGGACGTGGATTTAGGGAGCACCTCCTCACCTAACCGATAAGAGGGGTCCCTGTGCCCAGACTGCGTGTACAGACTGTGGGTTTACACTGAGTCCTGCCTTCCTGCCGGGAGTCTGGGATTTCGGCACCGGTGGCCAGAGGATGCCCCGTAACATCCCTGGGCCTGGGTCTCTAGGGAGCTTCCCTGGGGGCAGTGTTGACCCTGTTGGCCTGACCCCCTGCTGGGGAAGTAAGCGTGTCCTCCGATGCCCTAGCAGAGGGCCCTGGAAGCTGGTGGCTGGTCTGCCCTGGACTCCGCACCCCGTGCCCTTCCCTCGCTGACCTGCAGGTGTCCTTTTGCTGCATGACATCGTGTTGCTGAGGGAGAGGACACGCCGAGTCCTGGGAGTCCTCCCAGGGAGCTGCTGACCCTGGTGGTGGTCTTGGGGACCCCGGAACCGCGTCCTTTGAACTTGCGTCTTCACTCACACCCTCCCCTCCCCTCCTACTCCCCCACCAGGTTCTCAGTGACTGTTTTCTCATGAAATCTATAAACAGGGAATTTGGGGCTTAAGGAGGCCGATAGCAGGAACCCAGAAGTGAAAGTTTAGAGGAGCCAGAGATGGAACCGAACGTCCACAGCGGTGGTTGGGGCACACGCTAAAGTCACTCGGGGGACACAGAGCAGACCCTGTCTGGTGGGGGGGTGCGTGGCCCTCTGCACGTGCCGTGAGACTCTATGGGAACTTTGTGTGACGTCACTTCACGGGATGAGCGTGTGGGACCGCCATGGTGCTGCCAGCACGTTTCCCACCTGCTGGACAACAGGCTCTGCTCGGGCGTGGACCGGAGTCGCCCCGAGGCAGGCATCATCAGGGATTCCCATGGAGAAGCAGGTGTAGACCATTGAGAAGAAGAGGGCAGGCCTGGGAGTCGGCACCTCCAGGATGGCCTCGGCATCCAGTGTAGCAGATCCACAGACCACCTTCGAGCAGGAAGGGGCTGGAAGTAACCTTGAGGGAGCACCCTGGTTTCTAGAATTTTCCCGTCTCTAAGACTTCGGTCGTGCTACCCAAGTTCTTCCGATCTGTGTGGGAGTTTGAGCAGCATTGTGGGGAAGGGGGATTCGCTCGCATCACAAGGACAAACCAGGGAGGAGCATCTCTCGGCACTGGCATCAGCCCCCAAAGGGACACGGCTTTACTCAGTTTGCATGTGCCTGGGAAGGCAGAGGGGTGACCATGGTCACTGGTTGACAGGGTCTACCAGGACCACAAGATCTTCTTCCCTTGGGGGAGAGGCCACATCCTGTCTTCTTGTGCCCATTCCGAGTGCCCAGCGGGGCCAGAGCATCAACCTTCAGCACGTGCCGTTGAATGAGCTAGCCATCTTGGCATTTCAGGCATCTTTATATTGCTTTGACCATGATCTCTTGAAAAACAAAGGCAATGAAATGTAAAGTAGCACATTTCCATCTCTTATTTACTTGCTTGCCAGATAAAGCGTTCTTTTGGGAAATGCTGAGATACCACTGCTGGTGAAAGTAATGGATGAAGTCCTTTGGATCCCTGGAAATGGGTCTAAAGATGGGCAGAATTTAGGAAAAATGGCAGTAACTTTGCATCGTTCTCTCATCCACTCTGGAAGCGGTTATTGAGAACCTACTATGTTCCAGACAACGTCACCGTAGGTGTGAGAGCCCAAGACGCTGGGACAAGAATGTCAGGGGCAGGGGGACTCGGCTATTCTGAGAAGCTCTGAGGGGGTTTCACGTGGGCTTGCCCAAAGGGCTTCAGTGCAAGCTGGAGCTCTGTGCGGAAGGCCCTAGAAGGCAGGGGTGAGGTGCAGAACCTGGGACAGGCAGGTGCATGGTGAGAGGGGTCTGGAGGCCACCTCCCAGGTTTGTCCCTGCAGCCTCCCCCTCGGACACCTTTGTCCCGCACAAGGTGGGAAGCCACGAAGGTACGGGGGGTGGAGGCTGGGTCACATAGAGTGGAGGCATGGTGCCCTGCGAAGGTCGAGGGGATGGGGGAGGGTGAACTTCAGACTCCCGAGCAGGGCCTGGTGTAGCTACTGGGCCCTCGTGTTCTGCTTCTCTCTGAGTGCCCCGTGATTTTACGTGGTAGGTAGCCACTGGTGTGGGAAGGTCATGGTCTAAACTAGTGTGCCCAACCTCGGATGCTACTGCTATTTTCCCATATTGTGGACATGACCTTCTAACCACATTAATAATGAAATGTGAATCTGTTCCTCAGCAGTGACATACTAATTGTTGTCCACCAATGGCGTCTAGGGGACACAAATGTCACAACGATACTCTCAAGAGGAAACACAACCTTCAAAAGACACCACCGCTGAGAAAAACAAAAGCATCAGCCACCATTTCCCTAGAGGGGTGGGCAACCCAACATTTGTGGGGCAGACATCTTGGTGCCTCGAGATAAAATGAAGTCAAAATTTTAACATGAAAGCAGAGTTTGGTTGGTTGTGATTCCATAATTGCCTCACGTGGCCCATGTGAATGGGACTCCCTGGGGTGTGCGGTTCAGCAGGTGTAGAGGCCGTGCAGGGGAGGTGTGCAGGTGAGACCATGCAGGGGAGGCCAGGGGGAGGTGAGGCTGGGGTCACGGCTACTTGTCTGATCCCAAGGGCACGTGGAGAATTCATTTTCTGCCTTTCTTGATTCAGATGGGCATGTTTTGGGGCCTGGCAGACTACCTTTTACAGAACTTTGCCAAGATTTATGGTCTCTGAGGCTGTATATTGATAGATCGATTAAATGAAATACTATACAAGATAAGAGACTCTTAAAAACTGAGAACAAACTGAGGGTTGATGGGGGGTGGGAGGGAGGGGAGGGTGGGTGATGGGTATTGAGGAGGGCACCTTTTGGGATGAGCACTGGGTGTTGTATGGAAATCAATTTGACAATAAATTTCATATATATTGAAAAAAATAAATATTTAAAAAAATTAAAAAAATATTATACAAGAATGGTAAAAATTAAATAAAAAAGAAATTCTATTTTTTCTTCTTGTAGAACCTGAAGAACCAGTTCTACAATGTTAGGAAAGACAGTTTACAAGAATCCACAACCTTTGAGGGTTAAAATGGAAGGAAAGAGTTATTTTCCTCACGTAAGGACCAGAGGCTTTGTTAATCAGTGTCTATTTTATGTTTACTATTTGGCCACGGTTGGTCTAGGACTGTCTTCTGTGATTACTCTCTGATGACCAGCAATTAGGAAGTACCATTTCTACAGGGTGTGTTGCCAGATTTGGGGGATTATCTCCACTCTGATACACGGAAGATACTATCTTGCTGGGATTTTCACAGGACTGTGAGTGAAGTTGAGCAGATTTTGTCTTTGCCTCTTTTTCTATGAGGTCTTCATTCTTCACAACTCTTCATTTCTGCAGCATCACCTCCTTTGCCTACACTAAAATGGCAATGATTTCTTCTCTCAGTTTGTCATTTGTCCTTTGAATTTCCTTATGGTGATTCAATTTCTACACAAACATTTTTATTTTTTTAAAAGAAAATTTTTATTATTACGTTTCTTTATTTTTGAGAGGCAGAGAGAGACAGAACATGAGCGGGGGAGGGGCAGGGAGCGAGGAAGACAGAGAATCAGAAGCAGGCTCCAGGCTCCGAGCTGTCAGCACAGAGCCCGACGTGGGGCTCAAACTCACGAACCGTCAGATCAGGAGCTGAGCCGAAGTCGGACGCTCAACCGACTGACCCACCCAGGCACCCCTTGCCACAAACATTTTAAAAATTTTGTCATCAAATCTGTTGACACTTTATTGCTTTTGGATTTGGGGCCCTAATGATCTCCACTCCCATTCTAGAATTAAACCAACCCATGATTTTACATTGTTGTCTAATATTTCTGGTTTTATCTTTCAAATTAAAATCTTTACTACGCCTGGCGTTCTTTCTGGTGTATGGTGTGAGGTATGGATCGAACTTTGTCTTTGCCCAAATGATGAGCCCAATGTCATTTATGAAAAACACTCGTTCTTTAAGACAGTGGCTTGAGAGACCAACTTTACCAATTACCAGATTTTCATTTGCAGTTTATTTTGCTCCTGGACTTTTGATTCTGATTTTGTGGACTAAGAATCCCCACAATAGGTTCTAACATAATAAAATGCAGAAGTGCTCCTTAGCCCATCAGGCTTCTAAGAATTAGAATTCCTGAATTTGAAGAGTTACCAGCGTTAGTGGGTTCCTTCGGGTTGATGCTGGGGAGAAAACTGTGAAAGCGAGTAGCTACTTCTCTAGGTGATAGGACTGTGGGATGGACACGTTAGCTGCTGTCCTTTAGCTCATCCAACACTGTGACATTTTCTAACTCTTACTGTGAAGCGGCTTTTTAATTTGCTTGTCGGGACTGAATTATACACATGTATATGTATTTCTCCCTATAAAAGGCAAACACTATTAACTCTCACTGCAGACACAGCAAACGATTTCAGATGAGGGAACAGTTGTAAAAACAGAGAAAAGGTACAGCCGCTGAAATTATTACCTTGAATCCAAGTCACAGACTGGAATCTGTCTTCTCCTAATCGAGGGAGGTGTTTGCACGGGACGGGGGAGCTCCAGTTGTGCAGGGAACACTCTCCTGGAGAGGGGAAACCCATCTGCTGGCTGGAGGACAGAGGCCCCTGCAAACTCGAGTGGAGCCGGGCGCCTCCCCCGGGAAAATGGGATTTATCTTCTTCCCGCTGGATGGGGATAGAGGCTTGCGGGGCAGTAGGAGCTTGTGTCTCCCCAGAATGAGATTCCCACACAACTGCTGTGGCTTCTAGGGAAATACATCTCTTTGCTCAAGCTACAAAGAGCATAACCCATGCCTCCAAATGCCTGGAAACAAGTCAAATTTTACCGAAAAGAAAATATATTTGAAAATGCATCTTTATGAAAATTAAAGCTCCTCGGAAATGAAACCGAAAAGAAGATTTTCTAACACTGACAAGTCTTTCTTCCTTTTATGAAAGCAAACAGTTTTCAAATACAAACAGTTCTCAGTTCTGTTTGGTCTATATCTTTAAGTATCTTTTATAATCACCCTCTTCTTGGGATTTCCTGAACACAGTGGGGGCCGGGGAACCCCCACCCAACTTTTGAAGGAAATAAAATTTAGGCGTTTAAGAAAACTAGGGGCTCCTGCGTGGCTCAGTCGGTTAAGCGGCCGACTTTGGCTCAGGTCGTGATCTCACGGTTCCTGAGTTCGAGCCCCACATCGGGCCCTGTGCTGAGAGCTCCGAGCCCGGAGTCTGCTTCGGATTCTGGGTCTCCCTCTCTCTCCGCCCCTCCCCTGATCTCATTCTGTCTCTCTCTCAAAAATAAATATTTGAAAAAATAAAATAAAAATAAAATAGAAATAACATTTGGTAATTTGCCCTCAAAGAAAACATAAGAAACACATAGAAGTATACGGTACCAGTAAAGATTCTATAAACTCAAAAGACAATCGTTTTCTTTTTCTCGGGCAGAGGGGCGTTTAGAACTTTATCATGTTGACAACTTCAACAGCTTCAGCCAAACGAAGCTTCTGTGGTTCTGGGAGACGCCCCCGGGGCCCCGCTCTGAGTCACCTTCTCCTCCCCGGCTCCTTTACGGCCATCTCAGCATCTTTTCCAGATGTGCTGTTCTCTCCAGGTCAAGCCCGATTTAGCACGAGGCATATAATGTTGACTATTAGCCACAGTAGAAAAGTTCTTCAAATAAAAATTATTGACCTTCTTCTCCTGAGCCCTCTCTCTCTTGCTGGCTCTTTAATTCGAGTGAGATACAAAAACACTGTGAAACTTACCACCGGTTTTTGTTTTTAAATCTCTGTAAGCAAAGTGAAACACTCTTTCTGGGATTTGCACAATGCAGTGAGTCCGTGGCAAACTTGGCCTTTTTTTATCTACTGAGAAGGTGCTGCTTGCAGAAGCAGGGGCAATGCACGTGTATCCAAAGGGATGTTCTTTGAATATTTAATCCAACCGAAGTGAAATATTTTTGTAATGATCGTAAGTTTAAGAACTTCTTAGCCCACATAGTTAAACATTTCTTATATTCAGTGATCGTTGGTGCCAATGAACTTCAATAACAAAAGAGGCTGAGTTGTTTTCCGCAAAGCTGTATTTTCCTCGAGTTCATGACTCGAAGTTGTGGCAAAATTTGCTCACCTGTCCACCTGCTTTAATCTGCACGCCCCAAGTTAAGGGCACAGGGCCTCGGGGGTGGGAGCCATCCACACGAAGCGTCAGGCTCACAGCCTGCCTACCTGGCCTTCCTGGGCCCAGCCCAAACACGCGGTGGTTTCTGGGGCAGGCCGGGAATGCTAGAGCCTTGGGTTTCCTTTTCAAACGGGGGTGGGATTGGCCACACTTATCAACAACTTCTGGTCACCCGCCAAGGAGAAGAAGTTTATGCGTGCCTAGACCATTAAAAAAAAAATGTTCAGAGGGTCTGACTTTGTTAGCAAGGCCAAATGATCTGTTTTTAATGTAAATATTTTGGCTCCGTTGAAAGTTAGCAAATCAAGGATTCTGCTATTCCTTCATTTTAGCTACTTTTGGATGATGCTTTGAAATATGCGTGCTAGAACAGGTCTGCACAACCGTGGCCAGTCGCGGGGCCCCTCTGGGGCTTGGTGTCGTTTGGGCCGCTGTGTGAGGCTGACAGGTCTGCGGCGAGATGCGGTGATGGGTGGAGGTCGGCAGCCCAGGAGAGGGCCTTCTGCATGGCGAGGTGGCCAGACTAGGAGACCCAGTCCGCCTCAGGAGGGGAGGGTGGGGGACAGAGAGGGAGGGACATACATCTGTTGACTGACTGGCAGTTACCACTCACGCTTCTTTCGTCTTGGCTTCCCTGGTTAGGATGTGCAGGGGGTGTCAGGAGGGCTGAGGCTGTGCACAAACCTGTAACCACGCCTGGGTGCGGGGCTCAGGGTCAGGAATCGGCCGGGGCCAACTGAGAGGCACTGCTGGGCCCAGAGTCTGCAGTGCAGGCCTCGACCCGGGTGGGAGGGCAGGGGTGCGGCCGTGCCCTGGGCTCCGGGCTCTGGGGCCCCAACAAAACAAATCCTTGGCTGTTCAGGGGATTTGAACACCCCACCGCCCCTCCTTCTGTGGAACACCAGACGTCTCGTGAACAGCCCCAGGCTTCCCCGTGAGGCCCCGCTTTCCTCAGTGAGGAACGTTTCATAAGTGGTTTAGGCTTCGGATCCTTGCAAATTACGGCTCATTTGAATTTCAGGACTTAATGGGATCATGTTGCTTTAAGTATACTTGTATTTAAAAACAGCAAACGACTCCGCTCACGGCAGCGACACAGTCTTGCTTTAAATTAACTTTATTAAATTCAAGAGAAAGGGAGTCTGTCTGAGGAAGATAGCCAAGAACGGGCGTGGTGGCCAGCCGGTCTGGAGCACCCCTGCCCCGTGGTGGCTCCGTGTGTGAGCCCGGGCCCAGGGCCAGAGGGGAGACCCGTGGGCCTGGTGTTGGCGACTCAGGCGGTGCGCAGGGGCCCAGACACCCCCTTTCCTCTTGGAGGAGAGCTGGGCCGGGGTCCTCTCTTGGCCCTGGTACCGTGGGCTCATTGCCTCCCACTGCCAAACACAGACACTTCTAGAAAACGGACTGAGGTACAAGCAGCCTCAAAACCAGCTTGTGCTTAACTCACAGGCAAACCCTTTTTACAAGCGACCCCCTCAAGTGAAAATGGGTCCTTCAAGGCTGGGACGAGCCCCATCGCCACCCCAGAGGGCTCCCTTCTGCCTCCCTTGTGAAGTCACTTTAGCACGTGGACTTCTTTTCCGGAGGAGGCCCCGTTTGCCAAGTCCCCTTACCGGTGGGCGCCACGGTCACTCTGTCAGGAGACTGGAAGGACTGTGTCCACTCCCTGCAGGCTGCAAGCTCCTGGCTGGGGCGGCTGGGCCATCGAGTTGCCCGGAAGTGACCTGAAAACCTCGGGAGGCCCCTCGTGGGACTTCCAGTTCTGTCCCCCCAACCCGTGCCTGTTGGTGAATCGTTCCAAACACCTGCTGATTTTGAGAAGATGGCCAGTGTGAGTATCCACACGGCACCGTTCCCAAAACGAGAGGGACAAGAAGACAAGATTCGTCTCTTAAGAAAAAGTCCAAAGTTCTGAACACCATTCTCAGGAGCAGGTGCTCTGCGTGACAAGAGCGGACACGGAGGGAGAGAAGCACTTGATGCTTTGATAACTCAGCACCGAGGGCCCCGGCGGCAGGGAAGAGAAGGGGGGCGCCTGACCTGATGATCTGCACTCCCGACTAGGGGCGCCTCCCGTGCCAGGGACCCGGCCGAGAGACGACGGAGAGCCCTCTCCCTGGGGCTGCACTAGGGGGGGACACCAGGATCTGGGGGCCCCCCTGCTCACACAGGCAATGGTTTGCTCCTTCATTTACAAACGATAAAACACGAAGGCAATTGAACTTGAACGGTGAATGAGATCTGACATGGCTGATTTCTGCCCATTGTTGCTTTGGGGTTTATTTATATTGCTGTTATTTATAGATGCCGAATACATATCATCAAACACACTGTGGTTTTAATCATTTTTTCTGAATGTCACACATAATACTATTTTCATGAGAAAAAAATCCCCAAGCAAATGCAGTTAAAACCAGGTTACGGAATATAAAGGGGAAAACGAAAACGGCATCCTTACTTTTTTACTTATTTTTATTTATTTTATTTTTTCTGGGGCTCCAGACTCCTTCAAGCGCGGGCCAATATCATGGACATTAGCACAATGGCCTTTACCCAAGCAAATGCTAATTCTTCAATGATGGCAAAAATTAGAGAAACTCCGCGAGTTCCATATTTTCTTCCTGTGAAACCGATGAAAATGTAAATGGGCTGTGCGCTTTTGTGTGGAAATTCTCTCCAGCTTTATCGCTCCTCTCCCACCCTCGCCCTGGAATCCAATTATGTGACGGGCCGGGTGCAGGGCCCAGGGCGGTGCGGGGCGAGCGGAGGGGAGGCCGTGGGTTAAAGTCTTCTCGAAGCTCCCAGGACCCACCCTGGGAAAGCTTCCCTTTCCTTTTACATCTCGCAAAAAAGAATTATTAGCCTTAAAATTGCAACCGGACGGGTCTCTTGGCCATTTGGGAGCTAACTTGGGATGAGCCAACATGGAAAGTTCTGAGAGTAAATCGTGGCCCCTCCGGGGGCCTTATTTAATAGACGTGCATTTTTAGGAGCGTTGTTTGCGCTGGATTTGATCTTGGTGCCACGTGGCAGACTCCACCGAGTTTCCGGCACCCGGAGCTCTGTGTCCTGGCCGACTCGTTTCCAGGGCCTTCCAGCGGGAGGCCCTCAGAGCCCCCGTCTGTGTGCAAGAGACCCCACCTGCGGCCGGGCCCCCCCTTCCAGGAGGCCGTGTTTATGCGATCTTTATCTCGAGGTACTATTGCAGAACCTTGGGGTAGCGCTCCCCTTGCAAAACAGCACCTGGGAAAGCTGCTTCCCCAAACCTGTTTCACCTTTTTCCTCCCCTCCCTCCGGTGACGGTGACGGGTTGGGATTTACAGGTTTTCGCACTGTTGCAGCACCTGGGCTGATGTTATCGAGGCTCGAGAAATGCCTTGGAGGAGGGGTTAGAGCCACTTTGTTAAGCAGGAACTCTACCCTAAGAGCAAACGGAGTGTTTCGACTAACAACATTGCAGGGAACAGTTAATTCTGACGAGGCAGTCCTTGGACGAGGCTCAGATGGTTGGGGAGGAGCGGGCCTCCCGGCTGCCCACCACCCCCCTCTCCCCGCCAGTCCGGGCCAGGAGGGGACCGCGAGGCCCGAGGCCCACCAGCGCCGCCCCCCAGGGAACAGGGAGGCCGTGGACCGCACCCACCCGTGCAAACCACTCAGACTGCTGGGTGAGCGTTCACCCTTTCGGGTCTGGGGCGAGGGGGTCGTCCCGGTGAACACGCCGGGATGACAGATCCGATCGAAGCAGCCGTCCTGGCCGGGCCGGTGGCCCCCGGGGCTGCTGTGCCCGTCTCTCATCACACCGCGCCCCCGACGCCCCGTCATCAGCCCCGGTCCTGGGGGGCCCGCACACTGCTCACCGTGAGGCAGTTTGCTGCTGGAAAGATGTAATCTCGGGTCCCAGTTTGTAAGGTGCTCGGGGACGGGGGAGTGGCCTGTGTCTTCTTTCACTCTGAGCTGTCAGCTCTCGCTCAGGCTCCAGATAGCCATCAGACTGTGCCGAATGGGCTGCCTTTTTTCCCTTGTCTTTTTTTTTTTTTTTTGCATCATTACGATATGGCTATGACGATGAGAAGCCATGCCCGAGGAAGGCTGCTGACTTGGACATCTGGTGTGGTGACAGTGACCATGAGCACAGCAGGGAGCGAGCGCCTGGCTCCGATGCTTGGGTGGGGGGGGGGGGGGGCGGGGGGCACGGGGTGGGGTCGCGGGGCGCAACAGCTGATCGCCAGCGGCTTCAAAGTAGGACCTTATTGTCACTCACATGAAAGAACATCTTTTTACAGGCTGTTTCAAAGAATTTTCCATAATTATAACAAGTAGAAAATCAAGGAAGCAGAGGGACATGGAATTTTAGTCAGTAAATCAGTGCATCTTTTCTCTCCCATCTGTCTGCCATGTGAGTTGTTTCCTGGGCAGAATCCCTCTCGCCACCCCCCCCCCCCCCCCAGGGAAGGCAGCTTGGTCACAGCGGAGGTGAGGGTCTCAGGTGATGCTACGGGAGCCTCGAAGGAGCAGATGGAGAGCCCAGGAGGAGGCCGCAGGATGGCCCAGCCCCCCAAGAGAACCCCCCTTCACTTTCACTGACCCCCACGGCACAAGAACGTAATGTCCCCTCCAGGGCTGTCGGGGCCTTAAATAAGAAGTTCTAGAACAGTGGGTGAGAGTCATTAAATTCTCCTCTCTTCCCACTGGAAATTTTACAAGCTATCCCCAAGGGCCCCTCAATACGTGAGCCAAAACCAAGCAAATTTAGATTCAGCTTTTATTTGTAGACGGTCACGTCAGATTTCAGATGCTTTGGAATAACTTCCGATAAAACATACGACATAACAATGAAATAACTTTATTTGCATCAAAGGGTTAACTGTAAGCCACTGATGGTCAATGAACATCACACCTGTTGAGCGTGGATGGGACGATGCCTCCGCCCTCCCCCCTCCCTCCGTGACACCCGGCTCCCCTGCCAGCCCTTCGGGAGGGAGAGGAGGCACACCTAAAGGGGGGCAGGCCGCGGAAACGCCCCGGATTGCTCTCTCCTGCTTCGTGCGGGAAACCAGGCAGGCAAGCTGAGGCCCATTGGGGTCGGGCTCCATTTCTCTCTCTCTCTGCCTCAGGTTGTACCTGAGCACACGTGCCACTGCTCTGGACTTGTACCTGGGTCCACCCGGGCCACGGGCAGGTGGCCGTTGCCATCGTGTCCGCTCTGACCCTAAGGAGTGAGGGAGCTGCCCTCACAGACCCGGAGAAGGGGCCACACCCGCCGGGGCTCTGCACACGCACCTGCCAACACTCCAAGCTCTCGTTGGCCACGCATCCCGGCTCCTCGGTGGGTATGGGATCCCTGCTTCCAGCTCTGAGCTCCTCATGGCCGGCAGACCGGCCTCTTCTTGGCTCGTCTGCCCGCGGGGCATCTGTTCTGCGCTCAGGTCCTGCCTCCGGTGCGAGGGCGGAACAGCACATCCTCCCGTTTGAAGGGCATCGGGACGGAGACCGGGTCAGCCGGCCGGGTGGTCCCCACGCCAGGACGGGGCGCCCCACCCAGGGGAAGGTCTGCTCGGCTGCCAGGACCTGAAGCCCAACACGCAGGGCCGGGGACCAGAGCACCGTGACCCCGTGAGAGGTTCGCGGCACTTTCCACCTTTTTTAGGCAAATTAAATGAGCAGGCGACAAGAAGGAAGTCAGTCCCTGAACACCTCTTGCTGTGGCCTCTACCCCGAGTCCAGCGCCCGGAGAAGCAAACACAGTTGCTGACAACAGTGTGAAAACGCCAACCGGGAAGGCTAATCTCTTGTTGAACCGACTTAAACTTTGAGGCACGGACGGCGGAGAAGCACGTTTCCGGTGACTTTCTAATGTCTCTTCTCTGTAAAACCGGTCCTCGAACGACGCGTCCGCCTGGGCGTGATGATTAAGACGTGGAAAGTGTGTCCCCGGAACGGCCCCGCCGTCTGGACGTGCAACAGCAGGACGTCTGCGGTTCCTCCACCGGCCTGTGTCTTTCCGTGGCCTTCCCAGGGGGTTGGAGGAAGTCCCCTGGCTCCGGGAAATAAGCCACAGCTTGTTAAGGGAGCGTGGGGACACCTCTCAGAGCCCGGGGGGGGGGGGGGGGACCGAAGCGCGCAAACGTTCCTGCACATCGCGTGGGGGGGACAAGAACTAAAGCTCTTTATCTTAAATTGACGTGAACAGAAAGATGAGCTTCAAAAAGGAAATGAGTCAGAGGCTCCGGGGTTGGGAACGTTCCCAGCAGCCGACTGGGGGTGATAATGACCCCGGGAAAGCCGGTAATGCGTGGGTTGCGGCTGGCACGGACTCGGCCAATGGCTTCCGAAAGATCTTCTTTGCGTAGATTCACACCCTCTGAATTCTGCCTCGATGAAACATCCTCCCAGGCCCCGAATCCAAGCAGGTCTATTGACGCTCCGGGCCTTGGGTGGCGTTTGCTCCCAGTGACGGGTGGGCCGGCGCCTCTGACATCTTGGAAGTAGGCGCACAATTCTTATTGTCGTAGACGCTCACAAAGGGGGTGTTACCACGAATCAGACTGTCCGCGTGATTCCTAGCTGGCTCACGACCCTCCTGGGCCTCCTTTCACCCCGTCTACACTCGATCACACGAGACCTTGGCTGATCTCGGGATGGAGGTCTCAGACCCCCTCACACGCTTCCAGACGGCGCTCGGCACCGGCCCTCGGCCTCGGAGCCGCCGGGCGTCCAGGAACCGCCTTCCAACTTCTTTCCCAGACAGGACCTTTCTAGAATGCATCTTCCGATGTACCTTCTGCCTAATTCCTCTTTTAAAAAAATTTTTCTTTAATGTTTATTTATTTTTGAGAGAGGAGAGAGAGAGAGAGCAAGCAGGGGAGGGGCAGAGAGGGAGGGAGACACAGAATCAGAAGCAGGCTCCAGGCTCCGAGCGGTCAGCGTAGAGCCAGCTGCGGGGCTCGAACTCACACACCGCGAGATCATGACCTGAGCCGAAGCCGGACGCTCAACCGACCGAGCCACCCAGGCGCCCCTGTCTAATTCCTCTTTTAAAGCCCTGTTGAAAGGCATTTCCTCACTCGGTCCAGAAAATTGGAGCAAAGCCCTACTCAGGGTTGCTGTCCTCTTTCGGCTGCTTGCAGAAGCAGAGTTTTTGCTTAAGGAGTGAGCACCTCCGAGGGAAAATTCGTCAATCTTGTGGTTTAAACTATTAAAAAAAAAAAAGAGGAGACAAGCCCTCTCCATTTTCTACAGACTCACAAAAGGTGGTTTTCTTCTTTTAAAAATCACCTCGTGTGACCGAAAAGGCCTCGAGGCTCCGGTGAAGGCAGAGGTCATCTCTGAAACAATAAAGCAATTAATTCCGCGGAACTTCCTGGTTCTCAGTGATGCAATTAGCCCTGGAAGCCAGAAATCTGCCCCTGTAGAGCCAGGCCCTGGTCGGTTGCCTCTTGCCTCGGCCTGAAAATACCCTTCTGTCTTCTTCCCGCCCCCACGGGGCAAAACCATTGTGAGAAGCGACAGCCCGGACTGTGGGGTCAGCCTGTTGTCAGCCTCTCCGTTCAGGTGTGTTTTACTTTGTGTGCTAGAAACACGCTCTGCAATTTCCGCCCCAGAACAAATCGGTTTGTCCCTACACAGATTTGAATACAATATGGACCTAATTACATCACGTGAAAGCAACAACCCCTTCAAATAAAACCTTGGTAGAACACAAATTACTTATCTTACCTTGTTAATCTGATATCGCAACTAACTAGCAGGGTAACAGATTTCGACTGCACATCACTTAAATCCTGTAATTAAAGTATCCTAGAGTGTCTCAAGTTGTGCTTAGAAAAGCCCCTCACATGAAGGGCGGGGGCAGCAACGGAGCAGGTTCCTGCTCGAGGAGCCAGTTTTCCGAACGCAACTTTTGGAGAATCGTGATTTGCACGAGTCTCTCTCACCAAACTTTATATTTAGTACATTACAAGGACATGGTTAGGTGCCTAAAGCCATAGGTTACTATCAAGCAGCACTCCATAAAAAAATTACGATATATTTAATTTTTTTTAAAAAGCGTAGTAAGATACTCTGTTTTGGAAACGAGCATCTATTACTTTATGCCTTTTGCTGATGGTGCAAACATTCTCCCACATTCTTTCCCACTTGTGACTGTTTTATCTCCCACATTTATCTCTTTCTGACAAGCGACTTAATTCCGCCAAGCCGTGTGATTTGGTTGCTCTTGTAACCATCGAACTGTTTGCCGGGAAACACTCTATGTCGCCTTAGGGACACGTGGGGGACCCCGCTTCTGTGCCCCACTCGGTCAGGTAAGTACCGGGGACTCGCGCTGGTCTGAAATCTGAGTGGAAGTGACGTGCGGTGCTCCCAGGAGGACACGGGGAGGGCTTCCGTGCGATATGTCACGTCCGGCCCTACTGGCCCCCGAGGGAGCTCATGTTGTGACGGAGCCGCCGTCATCCTGGGTCACTGACCCCCACTGACCGCCACCCCATGGACGCGCACTTCTAAGGTGAATCGGGTTCTTTAATCTCCGAAGGTTTTAGGGCCGAGCGCTGCAATTACCGCCCCCCCCCCCCCAGCCTCCTAGACTGTTCGCTTGGTGTAATTACTGGTGTGCGTTTCACAATACGGCTGCCTCATCAGCAAGCTTCAGAAAGCCGTGCTGAAACCTCTTTGTATTTCTGTTGAAAATAGCCCTCAAGGCTCTACTATGTCAAGTTCACGGTGTAGCGGCACAATCATTTCTTCGCGTTTCTCTCGGGACCCGTCGGAGCCAAGGCTCGGGTGCAAATGCCCACCCGCCACTTGCGGGGGGCCGCATTCCATGGGAACTCGGACGGATGGGTCCGCCTTCGGCGCAGACAAGGCGGGCGCTGCCACGGTGGCCGCAGGATTCGTGGAACCCTGGTGGCCGGCCCACCGTGGGAGGACCAGCCCTCACGCTCAAAGGGACATATTTTGCACACTTAGAAGAAACCTCGTCATAGGCTGGTCATAAAATTAAGAAGAAGCCAACGAGAGTTAGTATTTGAACAATGATTTCATAGTAAGTTCATCCTTTGATCCCAGGGACCAATACCCACTCGTTTTCAACGACCTCGAGTAAAATTGCCGAGGCTCATCAGAGTTGGTTGGAAATAAAGGGCAGACTTTGTTGGTTAGGGGCCGTTGTTATCTGTGCCTTGAACGAAAGCCCACAGCCCCGGCGTCGACTCGGAACTACCCCAGAGGCAGGCATCGCAGGCTGCTTGTTTGGTTAGACACAGGTGGAGGGTGGAGGGGGCCCTTCCGGTCCGTGGACGGAGCCCCACGAGGACTCAAGCTTGGGGTCTAGCACTCAGGGCCACCAGTCTTAGGAAAAGAGCTTTTAATGTCTGGGAAGGGAAAACAGAATGAAATAAACGCATCAAACAGTTGCTTTGATTCCTCATTGATACCTTCTCTCTCCTGCCGGATGAGAGGAAAGAGCCGGGAGGCTGGTGAGCAGGAGCACATGGGCGTCAGCAGGAATCAAGTCCCATCCGCGGGAGGACTTTCACGGGACATTCACAGCCCATGACGAGGTGGCAGCCAAAGGACGTCCAAGCGCAGATGGCCCAAAGCACACTGTGGTCTCTTCAGGAAGCGGTTAGGATTTTGGAAAATAGTTCAGTGTGGGTTATGAAGAATCACACAGAAAAGTCTTGGGAAAAGACCAAGGTTAAATGAGACCAATTCACCCTGTCCTAACTTGCCATCAGAATGTTACAGAAGACACAGAAAATGAAGCAAACTCATCCCAACTCTTGGAGACCCTCCAAGTAAAAACAATCTAAGCATTTTGCTGCTTTTCCATCTCCATTTACACTAAATACATCACTCTGAAAGAAAATCAGAAGGGACCGTGCCCCTCGTTCGTCATCTAATTTAGGCCAAGAGACCCAGGGAAGTTACTGGGCACAAAACTGTTTAGGCTGGCCTTTTCCACTAGACCCAAATTCCATCTTGTCCGCCCTCCCTCCCACTCAACCTCAGCCCACCCGGTGGTGCTAACACTGTGCCTTAAAGAACAGCCACACAGGAGGCAGGAGGATGGGGCTGAGGGCTGAGGGGGTGGGATGCCCTGTAAAGATTAGGTTTGGATAAACCTCCTTGGATTTTGGGATGCATGGCCACAAGGAAAAGACAGCGTAGAATATTGTGTTACAGAAGTCAGAAAAAACATGTCAGGTTCCTCTCAACATTCTTAAAGAAATTTAAGAATGAGCGTTCTTTAAAGAAATGCAGAGATTAGAAGAACAGGATGACACTTGAAGCCACTAAGGATACTTAAGGTATCCTTAAGATATGTTGGTAGGCAACATATCTACTGCGTTTGATAAAAAACCAGAACAAATTTTACCCCATGAAACATTCAATCATTGTTCCAAAAGACAGACCCGAGAATGTCTGTAAGAAGGCAGAGAAATGACCAAGGAGAATAAAAAAAAATAAAGAAAAAAGAACATACTATATTCCAAGAACAGCGTCCAACCTAAGAGTCTGAGCTTTCTTAAGGAAGAAATTTAAGAAATTAAGTAGACATGAAGAGCACGCTGAAAGAAACTGTCTGAAATGAAGAGAGAAGGTCACACAGACTAAATGGCTTTAAGGGTTCCAGGCAGAACGACAAAAGCAGCCATGGAGAATCATCCACACCCAGAAAGACCCCAGTGATGTGTTTTGAAGCCCAAAGATTTGCGGCCCAGGGCCAAAAGCTTTTATGAGAACGAAACCGAGAGGGTGAGTGAGCTGTGGACTCCCCTTGTGTCGCCCCGGCTGATGGAAAATGGCAAAGGTACCTGATACAACAGGAAAACTGGCTGCTATTGCAAATCTCCTTCTCATACACACCGCCTTTCACGTTGGAAAATGCTCTAAGCGGAAAGCCTTCAAGAAGCGTACCACCTTCATATGAAGAAAGTACTAGAAGGTGCTCATAGCCATCAGACACAGAAGTCACACTTGAAATCAAGAAGATGAAGGTCGTGCTCCAGAATAACACCGACAGAGCCTGGAATCACAGAGATTAGGGATGACTGAGGTCCATTCGTCTCAAAAACCAAGCGTCCATTATGTGTTGCAAAGAATTTCAAGGGAAATATTGTTTTTGGTCTTTATGTTCGCTCACTGGTTGGTTTACGTGATATTTTTGTTTTGCTGGATTTTAATTTTGAAGATTTAATGTCATTTTTCTAAGCTACTACTTAGAAGAGGAAGAGACATTTGACCAATTTTGTGCTTAGGCAGCAAGCTGAGTGATATGGCCCAGGTAATTATTATCTGGGAATGGCTTTACCAAATTGCAGTTTCGTTTCTCCGTGCGCTAAAAATGTATCTGAAAAGCTGAATCTATCATCTATCTATCTATCTATCTTTTTGGCATGCTGTTAATATGTTTTAATAGTTGATCCCAAATGTGCCTATTTAAATGGTATTTACAAGTATATTTTAGACCAAGAAGTGTATAAAGGATTAACCAGTGGTGATATTTGCTGAATCCTACTCAATAAAACAACACATGTATCATGTTTGAGGAGAGCCCTGCAGGCAGAAATAAAGATCCTGCTACCTTGCCTAGCTCTCTAGCAAATCATCAGATAACTATGCATTGATCTATCGATTGATTATCCGTGATGCATTATTGTGGGTATGATGTATTTTTAAAAGTTTATTTATTTATTTTTGAGAGAGAGAGAGAAAGAGAGAGAGAAAGCACAAGCAACGGAGGGTCACAGAGAGAGGGAGACACAGAATCCGAAGAAGGCCCTAGACTCTGAGCTGTCAGCACAGAGCCCGACGCGGGGCTGGAATCCACGAACTGTGAGACCATGACCTGAGCCGAAGTCAGACGCTTAACTGACTCAACCCCCCAGGGGCCCCCATAAACTTTCCAAAAAAAAAGCAAAGCATATGGGATAGCATCACAACGGGAAACACAAACATGCTTTCTTCGCAATTTGATAAACCAAATCGAGCAGTGGTTCTCAACTTCGCCGTTGCCTTAGTCTCTTCCCACCTACACACATTCTCACACTGCAGGCATATGGTATATCTGTCGACATGTTGTAGGTATATCCGCATTATACCCATAAAAAGACTAAAAGTATTTTGCTCCCTAAAAACCGGCTTCTACCCCCCTTTGGAGCAATAGCACGCCCATCAATGCAGAAATCGATTTTACAAATAAATCAAACATAGGAATATGCACAACACGGTTGGCGAGGTCCTCTACGGAGACATTAGAAACGATAGACCTCCAGGGGTGGCGTGCACAGTGGCTGAAGGGACACCAGCCTCAGTTAGGGGACCCTCTGCACCTGCGGAGGACAGCGCATGCACGGGGACACAGGGAGCCCGGCCGAAGGGCGGGGCGTGCACGCGCAGAGCTCCCCGAGCCTCTCCTGGAAGGCCTCTGTGGTTAACGCACTGGAGAAACTAGCTTAAAGGAAATGAAACTGGTCACCAAGGACGACTCTACTCTTTAATGTGCTACTTTGCTCAGGAAGCAGAGAGGGGACAGGATAAGCACGATGTTCTAACCCCACCCAAGTCCCACCCGAGGAGCCACGAGCCTGGGACTAGCGGTATCTCGACCTCCGCTTCTCTCTTCCTCCTTGTTCTTTCTTTCTCAACCAGGTGTCAAAACGAGGAACATTAGAAGTCAAAAGGCAGCACTTAAAGAAACCACCTCTGAGGCTGTCGGCCTCTGTCATCTCCGTCCTCCAGAGCCCGTATGGAACGCTGTCCCATGCCGTGTCCGCCACGTGTCCCTGCATCAGACCCTGAGCCTGGGGTGGCCGGCGGGGCCTCTGCCCTTCCCAGGAGGCCCATCCTGGAGCATGCCGGTGACCGCGCAGGGGCCCCGGTGCCGGGAGAATCCCACGGGAGCTTATCCTGATCCTGAAAGGCGTCTCGTGGATTTGTCTACGCCACACACCCACACCGTGGGTGTCACATGTTCCACATGTGATGTGAGGGGTGGAATGCAGCTCTGTCCAGACGGAGAGCTCGTTCTAGGATCTCCCGTCTTGTTGTCTTTCGGAGCAAATGGTGCCATCACCTTGCGGCGCGACGGTCATCTGGCGTCGGGGACAGCTCTGGGAGTCCATGCTGACCTGCCTTATGTCACCGCGGCCGCGGCGGCCGCCAGCCACCCCCCGCCGCTGGGAATCAGAACGGATGGCATGCAGGGGACAGCAAAGGCACGGCCACCTGCACTGCTGGCTCTTCCCCAACTGTGGCCAGTCACGACAAAAGTCTGGGTAGGCTCCGGATCCGGGGGCCCTTGTTGAAAGAGTCCCTTCACCCCAGGAGGCGGGAGGGCACATGGGGCGTTCCCAGCAATTCCCTGCAACGGGATCACCCCGGGGATGGTCTCTGCCGTGTGAATGTCTGTGGATCTGAGCTCGAGGGAGGCCCTTCTGTGCAGACCCCAGGCCAATGTTCCTTCGGTTCGTTGGGGTTTGGACCCCGGATGGAGCGTGAAAATCAAGTCAGATGCGTCTGACGCTTGGTGATGCCTCTTCCAGAAGCTCTATGGGCCCCTGGAGGAAGCGGAGGGGGTGGGTTCAAGGGGGCGGCACAGGCGTGTCTCACGGGGCCTCTGTGGTGTCCCCGTCTCCCCGTGGGACCCACGAGGCAGGGCTTTTTGTGGGTCCCGCGGTTCTGTGTCAGGTGGGTCCCGAAGCTGTCTCTACAGCCCACGTGAGTGTTCCTTGGTCTATGCGGGCGGCCATTTCAAGCCCGCTTGAACAGACGTGCCGTGTGGTTGACAAAGCCGAGATTTGTGAAGGATGCACGTTTGTGTCCTCTGGGGCGTGCACCTCTCTGGCACTGCTCGGCCCTCTGCCCACATTGCACGCGATTCCACCCTTGGCTTTAAAAGCAGAGAGCAAAGCATCTGCTCAAGTCCCTGGAATTATCGTCCAAACATCAACTTTTCTTTGCCTTAAAAAAAAGCCCGTTTCCTAAAGAAAGGGGGTTTCTGCGTTTCCGTGGAGGTGGACCGAGTCAGCCTGAGACCTCTTTCCTAAGGAGCGGCCGCGACGGGTTTCCAAGGTGGCGAGGGGCATCTGGCGCTCACGGCCCCGGAAGCCGGGCATCTCACCGCCAGGTCGATTCCTCAGGAGCGTCTTGCTCGCACGTCCTTAAAACGCGATCCGGCCCCCAAATCGGGGCACTCGCGGGGGGAGCCCCTCACAGCCCGCGTCCCACGTGATGGATGTGGACGCAGAGCCGGGGGGACAGGTGTCAGGACGTTCCGATCCCGCGGCGCGAGCCGTAAGGCCATCGTGGGGAAGGTGGTGGCACTCCTCCCGGAAACTCGGGAGGAACTTTGGGGAGCTTCTCCCCGCTCCCCGCGCCTCCCGCCTGCCTCCTCCGCGGCCACGTCTCTGCCATCACTCACTGCCCACCGGGCCGGGCAGAACCCCACCACTTTGCAGGTGGGGCGACTGCTGCCCGTGGCAGAGACGGCTGACATATTTATTAGCTTGTCAAAGCCTCCCCTGTTTATGGAAGCCTCACCCGGCTAAACAAAACAGTCTGCTTCCCATTGGCTCATCGAGAGGCCCCCGTCGAGAGCCTCAGCAAAGCGCTTGATGAGGCATAAAATGATGATTAATTAATTTACTGCTCAGTTCATCCTCACACGGCGCGGCTGATGACTCTCCCAGCGGTCAGCCCTCGCTCGGCGGCGCGGGCCCAGCCTGCCTTTGCTTTGACCCGAGCTCGGGGCTCTTGGAGGCTCCGGGCAGGGAAGGAGGCGGAGGGCGTGAGTCTCAGGGCCCCAGGAGGCAGGCGGGGGCCACAGGGAGGCCTGGGCCCGGGAACAGGGCGGGTGTCCTGGAGGGGTCTCTGTGCTCTCTGGTGTCCCGGGGGCCCTGGCCCCCATCCCCACGGGACGGCCAGCTTGCACCCCACGGCCTCCAGGAGTCGGAGGACGTGGCCACCCAGAGCTGGCTCCAGGACGGCTGGGGTGGCCCTGCCCCGGGGGCGGGGGCTGGTCTGCCTTCACATAGGATCTGAGCGCGAGGAGATGCCCTCCTGGCCTCTTCAGTGTCTCCAGCCCAAGATCGAGCCCAGACTCACTGCTCCGAACAGGTCAGTGCTGAAGTTCAGGGAAGGAGACGCTTGAGGGAATGGGATTTCCTTCTTTCCTTCTCAGTTTAACGTCACACGGTACCCAAGTGGTTCTATTTGTTGGGTTTTAAGAGTTTCGGAGCGCCTGGGTGGCTTGGTTGGTTAAGCGTTCGACTTCGGCTCAGGTCATGATCTCGCGGTCTGTGGGTTCGAGCCCCGCGTCGGGCTCTGTGCTGACAGCTGGGAGCCTGGAGCCTGCTTGGGATTCTGTGTCTCCCTCTCTCTCTGCTCCTCCCCTGTTCATGCTCTCTCTCTGTCTCAAAAATAAATAAACGTTAAAAAAAAAATTAAAAAAAAAAGAGTTTAGAAAGTGTAACTTCTTCGAAAGTTGAGAAGTATCTCAAACGGGAAGTCTTGGTGACACACGCACTTTTCACAGGCCTTAAAGAGCAGGTATACAGACGGAATCCGTTTGTACGGAGAAATCACGACTGACGAGCTCGTGCTCCTGAGGGACTCCGACGGTAACTACGCCGATGAGGGATCGCCTCGTCTCCCAGCACACCGTCCTCACAGGGCCCATCTTATGACCCAAGGGACACCCGGCCCCACGTCAGGTGACCGCCTCCCGGTGGAGGGACATGTTCTGGAGAGCAGGTGGGAGCTCGGGGGTGGCAGGAGCCCCGCGGTGTCCCTTCCATCTGAAACGCCACGGCAGAGGGGCTGGTGGCACAGGTGGGGCCCGAACCCCCACGGGCGGCCAGAGAACCGCAGAGACCCTGCAGGACGACCGTGTGTGCCCTGCCCCCGACCCTCCACAGCTGAGTGGCAAAGAGACCACGGGCTGCGGCCGAGCTGGAGCTGGAGGACCCAGCCCTTCACCACGCTGGTCTCTCCAGGACACCTGAGCCGGGGTGGCTGGTCCTCGGGGCACGACGAGGGAGACCGACGTTGCCTGCCTGGGTCAGGTCGCGGGCAATGGGGACCAGAACAGCTGAAGGTGCATCATTGATGTGCAGGAGACCCACGTGGACAGACGCCTGTTGGGGCCTCCGTGTCCGGAACGGCGCCCTGACGGAGCACGGCCTCGCACAGCCTGGGGTCGCCTACGGGCCACTCACTCCAAAGGGCAGAGAGCAGAGGACAGCACCTACAGGGGGTCGTGCCGGAAGGTCTTGGCCTGTAGGTGGGGACCATCTTAACCTGAGGTGGCCTCGGGTGTGGAGCGAGCTGGCAAGTCTCGTGAAAGGGTCCCCATCCTGTGGGGGTCTCCTCAGCATGGGGTTTGTGCGTTCCATCACAACAGTCAGACGTGACAGGTGCAAAGCCCTTCAGACTCCGCTCATTTCACCAGGCCTCAGACTCGGCGGGACAGAACGTTACATCAAAGAGACACCTGCTTCGTTCCTCCCGGAAAGGGGAGTGCACGTTCCTTGGGAAAGGTACGGTCTGGGCCCCTCTTAACTAAGGTGTTACTAGTAAGTGGAGGGACGTCTGTGGAGCACCGATGGGGGGGGGGGGGACATCGCAGATGCCCTGTGCTGTCCCGCAGAGTGGGACAGGATGAGTTCGGGGCAGGGGTGGACAATTCATGGGAGCTTGGTGGCCACAGGGAGCGTCTGCCCAGAGGGAGATGGGGACAGAGCCAGCAGGAGGGGCTGCCGAGAGTAAAGACTCTGAGTTGGGTTCGTGGGGGCCTCCCAGCACAGGGCGGTGGGTGGGCGGGTGTCCAGAGGCCACGCCCGGGGTTGATGCTACGGACAATGGGGCATCACGGAGGCCGGGGGTCAGGGCACAGTTAACCAGAGCATGGGGGTTGGGGTGCGGGGTGCCGTGTCAGAGGCACAGGTGGCAGGCCGGGCCGGCCCCGAGGGCCAGGACGTCACCTTCCTGGGGGAAGCCCAGCAGCAGGAGGTAGAAGGCCATGGAGGCATCCACGCCTCGCCAGCCAGGCCAGGGGAGCTGATGCGTGTGGGTGAGGGGCGTCCGGGGAAGGAGCCCCAACAGCAGGCTCTGCTCCCGCCCACGCAGGGTCACAGGGTGGCCGGACCTCACTGGTGCCCTCACTTGCAGCCCATGAGTGGGGAACTGTGTGTGCCGGGCTCTGCTAGAGGCCAGCGGCTGCGATCTGCTGGGGACACACGGGGGCCTGTGTGCCCAGGGCGCGCTCCCACGGGAGAGCCCTCGTCTCCTGGGTTAAGAGCCCGGGCTGCCCTTCAGGCCAATTTGGTGGCAGTTATATGGGACTGAGAGCGGCTGCTGTGAACGTGATGGTCGGTGCCTGGCTCCTGCCACCAGTGGAAGACGTCCAAGGACGTGTCCCCAGGAGGCGGGAGGGCGACTCTGCCCTGGGCTGTCCGTCCCTTAACGCTTGTCTCCCTTCTCAGCCCCGCCCCCGCGGTCCCATCCGGAGGGTCACTTCTGCGTCGCTAGGGTTTTAAAGCACCAGTTCTGTGAGGCCGTGAGAGTGAGAAGCTCTACAAGGCATATTTTGGATTCTTGAACATGCTTTTTTCTTTGAAAAAAAATTAAACTGTATTTTGCCAGACCTAACCATGGGCCGGTTTAAAATCGGAACTTGATTTCTAGAGAGTGGCTAAATGTGGCTGAGTGCTTCCTAAGACCAATTAGGACCTCATCCCGGAAAGGCAGTCTGTGCTAATGGGGCCTCTCCCGCTCCCGCTATGGTAAATAAGCCGGGCCTCCCTCGCACGTGGCGCCGTAACCCCATCTGGCTCACACCGTTTTCTAAGAATTTCTTTCTCCTACTGACTGTCAGCCATGTGCCCAGCACATTCCACTGATGAGGGCCGCGCTTCCTCCTGTGCGTAAATAATTCAGCTCCAGAATCAGTTGATCAAAACTTGCAGGACAGAGAAATTGGGGCAGAATGGAGATCGTTCTCCTTGTTCCAGAAGTTACAAACTATCTTGTAATGTAACGTCATAGGAAAAAGTTAGGAAAGGTGCAGTCGACAAAGAGCCGGTGGGCGTGCCGGGCCCAGGCGCAGGGGCCCCTGTGGTCTCCCTGAAGCCACCAAGGGCAACCGTGCAGGGACCTGCCCCGCTCCCATCCCAGCTGGGGAAGGTCACAGGTGCATTTTCTCTCAAACACTGGGAGGCTGCGGGGGGAAGAGGGGAAGGAAGAAAATTGAAATGATAAAGCCATGGAGGGTGAGAGGTGTAGGTGGACAGGAAGAGACAGGAGCTCTGAGCACAGGATGACCAGCCTCCTGGGGACTGAGGGTGCCTCCGGCCCACAGCAGGTGCGTTCTGCGGCTCACGGGGGGCCGCCCCCAGATCATAGCCGCTCCTCAAGGAACCTGGAGGCCTCTCGTCCTCCACGGGTTTGATCCTAATAAAGTAAGCACGTTTGTATTGTACTGGTCTGACTTTTCATGAACTCTGAGAACCCACTAATGAGTGAAATTTAAAGTTTTTTTTTCCAGGAACTTGCACTAAATCAACAAAAGAATACTAGAAACAACCATCTGTGTATTTTGTGAACAAATGAAGGATCGATTAGTCATAAATGAGAATAATCGCATATGCTCTGTCTCTATCTCTTGGAGGCGTTCTGCTTTTCCCGTGAGCGGGTCCAAGGGTGGTACAGACTTGTTCGTTATTGTGGCAGAAAGGTAAACAAATAAAATGTTTATTTTTCCCTTGTGATTTCAAAGCATCTTAGTAGGAGAATTCTTTTTATGTTTTATGTTTTTTTGAGAGAGAGAGAGAGAGAGAGAGAGAGACAGCACCAGCAGAGCAGGGGCAGAGAGAGAGAGAGACACAGAATCGGAAGCAGGTTCCAGCCTCCGAGCTGTCAGCACAGAGCCCGACGTGGGGCTTGAACTCACAAACCGTCAGATCATGAGCTGAGCCACCCAGGCACCCCAAGAAGTTTTTCCCTAAAAATAATCTTTGAAATACAATAATGGGGACAGTATTTCATTTAAAGAAAACTAACCGAGTTTGCACAACAGAGACCAGAAAGCAAAAAAGTGATTGAATACAAACCGATGGTGATTTCTCCTTCGTGACTGGTTCGGTCCTCCTGGCCACGCTGACACGCGGTCACGACAGAGCCCCTGGTCACATTTCACAGATACAGAAACGGAGACCCCGAGAGATCCAGGCCGCGGTCACATGGCATCCGGGGCCCCCACAAGTGTCCCGCGTTTCCTCATGCCACCAGTGCAGGAGATCCGCAGCCCGTCCCCCAACTCCCCTCCCCTCCCCCTCCCCACGGGGCCGCGGGGGGAGCCCAGGGGGTGCGCCAGGCGTCTGCCAGCCCCATGGCCAACGCTGGACGGCGGGCTTGCGCCCACTGGCTGTGGAAGCAGCTGGCTTCTGTATTTTCCATCCGACGCGACGTGGCTTCGGCTTCTGCTGAGAGGCTCCTGCCACAGAGGTGGCGCTGGTGGGAGGCAGGGGTTTGTACGCGGGGTCACGCTAGGCAGAGACTCACTTGCATTGATGCAGACCTGCTGCCCAGCTAAAACACACAAAGAAGCCTTATCGCGTGACCAAAGCAAGTTAAAGCAGACCACAAAGCGGTCGGCTTAAGTCTGAGGAGGACGGGAAGACCGTGTCTTGGGATGACAGAAGCCGGGATCACCTGGGCGACCATGTTTCTAGATGGTTCTGTCTTGAGATACGGGCTGTTCATTGTGTCCGGCAACATCCGCTTGGAAACGTGCTGGGATGCTTCGTCAATGCCCAGCCTCCGCGGATACGCATTTGAAGCCAATATCCCTCCTGTGGAATGGATTTTAAAGGAACGTCTACCCCAGTGGGGTTGGGTCTCCCTCCACTTAAACTCGACCGGGTTTCTTTGAACTCACTGCACAGACACGCACATGAGTGACGGGCTCCGTTACTGTAGATGCCGTAGGAAGCAGAGCTCCGGACCAGGGGATTGGACGTCCCAGGTCCCTGGAACAGTCCTAATCCCACCCGAAGTGGGGCCGAGGGACCTCTGCAGCCAGGTGCCCCTCCCCCTCTGCCACTTCTCCTGTGACAGTGAGCTCACGGGCTCACCGGCCCCCGTGAGACCCGTTACTTTTGGAACCCTCTTCCTGCATCTTGGGGCCGCCCTCTGGCCTATCCCCAGAACCCCCCTCGGGGGCGGTGGATGCCATCCTGCGCCTGAGTCCCTGTCGCCCTGTTCCCTGCGTTGACCAGGGCCTGGCCTCCTGTCACGCACTGCTCACAGGGCCCCGGGGGCAGCCCCGGCTGAAAACTCCATCCTGCAGAGGAAAGGCTGCTGCGGAGAAGAGAAAGCTTAGGCCCAGGACCCCACGGCAGGCGGGGAGCGGCAGGTCTGGGCTTGAAACTCAGGCGTCTGACCCGGTGCCCGTGTTTTTCCAGCAGGACTTTGTGTCTCACGCCCCACAGCGCCCGGCCCCACGCAGGCAGGACAGACATGCCGATGCCGTTCCAGGCGCCGGTGCTGTTCCGGGCACCGTCTCCTCCCTGGTCACGGTGGTGGCTCCCCTTGGGATGCCGCTGTGCTCACTTGTGGGGAGGGAGGGGACAGAGAGCAGGAGGCGCCTTTGCTGATTTAGCGTCAGCACTTGTCTGGGGTGCTCCACACCTGAGTAGGAGCACGTCAACCTCAGGCTACAGAGGGGGAAACCGAGGCCGAGGGAGCTGCCTGTCTCTGTGGGGGCAACTAGGCGTGCTTCCGTTCCTCCCTCAGAAGGGGCTTTCATGGGAACACGGACCCTGTCCGCGCGCGGCTCCAGCCGGAGGCTCTCCTTGCTGCGTGGAAATGAACCCCACCCCGCGTATTTGGCCCGGGATCCGCGTCCCTCATCCCCACAGCCTGGCAGCTCCTCCTCTGGGCAGCTGGCGAGCGGACCGCGGCGGCCGGGCCCTCTGGGCTCCTTCTGGGGCTCTGCCAAGCCCACTGTTCGCACCAGGCAACTCTCCACTCGGGGATCTGCTTGTCCTTCTGGAGGCGGGTGCATCACTGTGAGTCACGGTTTGCTCAAGGTCAACGTCGGCAGCCTCACGGGCTTATGCTTTAAATGTCTGCCACAAGACATGCAGCCAGCCGGCCGGGAAGTCCCAGCAGAGGGGGTTCCCGGGGAAGTAAGATCATCGCAAACCGGGCTCTCGAGAGGTCCTGTAGGGGACCCACTGCCATGGATCTCCAGCCAGCCTGTCTTCCCGACCGAGAAGGGACATCGGGGACAGGAGCCAATAACCGGCCAGGGAGGGAGGACGTGGGCTTATCCAGGGGTCGGTCCCGCGTCTGGGAACCAAGAGCAAAAGAACGCCTGCAAGGAAGGCAGACCCCGGGTTGGACGCTGACCTGCCGGGTGTGGGGTCCCCACAGCCTGAACGGGAGCAGCTGTGGTAGCATTTTCGGGAAGAAGAACACAGGAGACCTTCACGTGCTTCGCAGGCTCCCCGGCGTGGAGGCCGCGTCACCCTCTGCAGGTGCCGCACGTCGGAAAAGCTACAGCCCAGAAGAGGATGCCACGCATGTCAGATGACTCGGGACTCAGACTCGGGGACAGGCGTGCGGGCTGTGGCTCCTGACCCAGCCCTCCACGAGCCGTCGCTTTCTCTCAGCCTGGTCGCACCCGGCCGTGCACGTCAGGCCCCAGGTTCACGTTGGGGGACGTCACGGAGGTCACGTGGAACCGGCCGGGGCGGGAAAATTTACACCCTAGACGCGGAGAGCCTTTGTGTCCGGGCTGTTCAGGCCGCGCCCATCTGCTACTGTCCGTCACTGTTGGGTGTGCTCTCTGTGCAAGGGACCAGCCTGCGGGGAGGGAGGGCATGGTGTCACACAGCCCGAGGGCACGACACACAGTCCACGCCTGATAAACAGGCGTGGGGGCCGCTCGGTTTTGCTTCCAGGAGCCGTGTTGGGCCGGCTCCTGTGCTCGGTTCGCCCCGACGGACCCCTTCCGCTGCACCAAGAAAGCCAAGCATGAGGCAGGTGTCGCCTCCAAGGAAAGCAGACCTCCCCGCGCGATTCACTTTCAAGGTGAATTTTGCAGGACTTGTGGAGGCAAAAATAAAACCCAGCGAGAAGTGGCAGAGACGGAGGGAATGAGCCTCAGCTGAGTCAGAGGCACGACAAGGGCCCAACTCCTGCCTGGTTTCCAGGAGGCCTCGGGAGCAGGTGTCCCGGCCTCCCTCCCGCCCGCCTCCACCGTTCCACAGGTGTCTGGGCCACCGCAGAGGCTCAGATGTCCCCGAAGAGCGCTTTCCCTTTGCCCTGGCACACAGAGGACTCGAGCAGACACAGGCACCGCGGGGAAGGAGATCAAGGCGCGCTCTCTACAAACCTGACTGTGGGCTCCGCTTTCCAGAAGGTTTATGTCCTTGTGGAGCAGGCCCAGAAGCACCCGAGTGCAGTGTGCTTGTGACGGGGCTGTGGCCGGCGCGCCCCCGGCATCCTGCTTGGGGACGGCCACTGGGGGCGAGGGCGGGGTCCTCTTGGCCACCAGCCCTGCACGTTTGTGGCCCGTGCCACGGGTGTTTGATAACAAGTCTTCGGCACTTTTCTGCAGCACTCGTTTGTGTTCGAATTCTGAGCCAGGGTGGTGTTTTTTGTAAGTAATGAACACAGTTCAGGCAGGAAACTCAGCCTCCCCTCCGAGCAGAGACTGCGGCTCACGGAGCAGATTAACAGGCACAGGAAACAGGGGGACGTCCCCTCCGCCTGCCCCTCCGTCCCCTGTGGCAACTGAAAATTGCCCCTTCCGCTCTGTAGGGGCCGCTGGAGTTCCCTCAACGGCCCCACACGCAAGCCCTGCTGTCCACTCCTTCTCCTGTGGTACCTCGGCGAGGCGGCCACCCCGGACCCTCTAATGAGGCCAGGCGGTTCGGCTTGCGGGCATTTCTGTGAGCCCTCGCTGAGAAGAATCAGACGTCAGTACACGAAATCCGAGATCATTCGAAGACCCCCATTCCGTCTCTTTGTTCTCCCGCCGTCGGGCCCTGCTGGTGGAGGCGATTCTGCTAACGTGGAGTCAGCCGAGGCCAGAGGGAGATGGCCGGGCAGGGTGGCCATGGCCCGGAGACAAGCCTGCCCTCCCTGGGGCTTCCCGTCCTGTGGATTCTGAGGCCGGGTCCGCACCAGTGCCCGAAGCAAGGAGGCTGGTTGGCAGACCCCTGGGTAAGGCTCTGCTTGTCACGGTGAAGCCGTGCGGTTTGCTGGCTTAAGGCCTGGTGCCATGCAGGATTCGTGGCAGGAAAAGGTGCTCTGACTGTCCACTGGGGGACACCGTGTCTACTGGGGAGGGAGGTGTCCTGGCTTTGCTTCTCGGGACCCCTGCTGGGTCCAAACCGGGCCGAATTGAGGAATCTCCTGATGTTTCCTCTTCCACCGGCTCCCCAACTCTCCTGACCGGCACCTGTTGCTGTCGGGGCTGCTGTCTGACCTCCCTGATGCTCCTTGGGTTTTATTCCACGTTCACCAAGAATCAGCCATGATTTTCCCTCGGCCTCTTCATACCCATTATCCCCATTACTAAATGATACAGTTCGATTTAGCATCAACTAAGTCGATGCTCATTGCCGATACACTTATAATACAAAATATTAACATCAGTTGAGGGAGCGTTACTTTTTTCCTAGGAAACCGAAGTTGCATGCTTTGCAAAGACTTCATGAGAGCATCACGTAAACGTTCCGTCAAAAGACTTTACAAAATGCAGAGGAATTGCACTTGGTCATACACTTAGATGGCTCTGCGGGTATCTTAAGGAATCACTAGACTTTACGAAATCATGGCGGCTGATTCCTGCCAAGGAGGAAAGTCTCATCCAAAGAACAGTCTTCGACCTTGTATCAAGATAAGCGATTGAGTGAAGATTTAAATTTGTAAATGTTTGAGGCGCGTTCCTACGTATCCTTTACAATTGACTTATTTTTTTTAGTGAGGCAATTCGACAGCCCCCCTGGGTGGAGTACGAGGCTGCCGCTGTATTTGGGATGCCCCTGGTGAACTTGGGGTGGGTTGTCCGTGCAGCACCAGCCCCCCTGACTCCCGGGCAGAGCGCCCTCCAGGCAGGAGGCCAGGCATGTCTTGACCTATTACATCATCGTCGTTTTCCCAGTAATTAAATGTGAATTCTTCACAATGAAAGGTTACAGACATCAAGAGCTTCCTGGCAGCATAACTGACGGGTTTGTGGAGAAGATCCATGTACACGCGTAACCAGCATGCCACCGTGTTCGGAGACAACACAAAGATGACAGATGCAAAGAACAAATGTTAAAGGTAGCTATTTTCCAATATTGTTTGAAAAGTACGTATCTAATTAGAGACGAATCTGTTTAAACTCACCAGTAAAATAACCTGATGAAAGAAAGAAAAAAAAAAAAACTAGGTCAGTTGGAAATCTAAGTTGGGTCTCTAATGGGACGATCGTTAAAAATAATTTCAATTATTCACGTCTGAATGACTTTTGCATAAAGCTTTTAAATAACGCGAAGTCTGCCGCGAAAAGTGTAAATGAAAGATTGGTCGAGTTAATCTCTGACATATTATCTGAGCTTGTACGTTGTGGAAAGGAGCCCAGTAGAATGTTAAATTCCACATAAAATATTCTGGTTTCCTCTGGTTTATTTTAGGGCTGTCGTGTCATTTATGATTACATTTTATGAGAAGATCATTACAAGCAGAACTGCTTTTCTAAGCTCGAGAAAGGTAATCCACACGCCAAGATTAGTGCATTTGGGGACATTAATAAGCTCAATTCTCTCCAACCTGATGGATTTGTAACTTTGCCTGCAGTGTAGACGTGAGGCGAGGCGGTTCAGTTTGCAATGTTCTCTGCAGAATCCGCGCATGCCGCAGACGTCCTTCCACCCAATGGGAGGGACTGGGTCCGCCTGGGCTCACGTGCGTGAGGTTTCCAGCTCTGTAAGGAGTATTGGCATCTTGTGTATTGAGTCCTATGAAGCTCTAAGTGCCCTGCAAATAGCGTAAATGCGGGGCCAGAAACGTGTGTCTTTTGCCGCAATCGCCAGTGACAAGGGGTCAAGGGGGCAAAATAGAAATGTAGAAATTGTCAAAGAGAAAACGGTGAAATGGAAAAAATAAATGGTCCTGAAAGTGAATGTCAAAGTTCCAAGTACATTAGCGGAATAATCACCATTATCCACCTTCTTAAAGTTTGGGCTCGGGAAGATCGAAATTTCTGGGGGGTTATCCAACGGGGATGAAACCGCAGCCTCTAAGAAACATCCACACTCCCCACGTTGGCTGCAGTGTCACTCTCAGCAGCCATGGTGTGGAAGCAGCCTACGTGGCCCCGGGGCCCGAATGGATGAAGAGGTCGTGGTCGCACATGAGACAGGAGGTGACTCAGTCACGGAAGGAGGACATCGTGCCATTTGTGACAATGTGGCTGGACGTCGAGCGTGTTACGCTGAGTGAAGTAAGTCAGACACAAAGAGGCCGTATGATCTCTCTCGTAGGTGGGCTCTAACAATTTTTGAACTCTTAGAAACGGAAAAGAGTGATGCGTGCCGGAGGCAGAGAGTGGGGGCTCGGGAAATGGGTGCACGCGGTCCAAACGTAGATGTTTCCAGTTTATAAAATACGTAAGCTACGGGGAGTGAGTACGTCCGTGATACTGTATCGTATATTTGAAAGATGCTAAGAAAGGAGGTTTTTAAAGCTCTCACTCCGCAGACACACGCACAAATGCTGACTTTTTATTCTGATGTGTTAACCAACCTTACTGTGATCGCCATTTTACAATATGCACCTATATCAAATCACTACATTGTATACCTTCAACTTACACAATGTCATACGTCAATATATTTTAATAAAACTGGAAAAAATTGGGCTACGGAGGTACCTCATTTCCAAAGAAGGAGAATTTTGCTCCCAGGCAGAGATGAACTTCTCGATTGGGCTCCTGAATTCTGCTAATTAGCTCGGAAAAGAAGCTCGTTTCCCAACATTCGGTGAAATGCTTGATGTGCAAATACTTGTTCCGGGCCTCGTGGGGGTCTCGTGTGCAAATGAGGGTGTGGTCTCTGCCTCGGACTGCGGTCCCCGGGAATGACGGGGCACCACACCCTCCGGTGACCACGTAATTGTGGTGACGTCCTCCTACGTAAGAATAATGAGCATTTTATCATCCTGAAGTGTAACCATGTAGTAGAGGAGATCAGTGCTAAATTTGTTTGCCGAACTTATTCTGATGGATACAAATAAAGCCAAACTGACTGTTAAGTAGTCTCGGTCAGTGATTCTCCAACAGCACAGACTATTTATTAGGAGTGACAGGTGCGAGGAAGCAGAGGCTGCTGCCTGAGTGTCCACGACGGGCGGGCGGGCAGCTGACGCGGGGAGGCCCCCGCACCCAGCAGGGATTCGAACGCTCCCCGTGCACACTGCGATGCAGACGTGCACCTTCTTTTTGGTTAGCCATACCCCCCGGGAGTTTTTCCCTGACATTTTTTTTTCCTGGCTGTTTTCCCCCCTTCTTGCTTCTTTTGCTTAATTTCTCTCCCTGCTGCAGATTTGCACTTGTCCCTATCAAGCTGCACATTACCTTGGAGCAGTATTTGTTGTGGTGGTGTATTCGAATCACTTAAACTCTTAATCTGTCTTTAAGCACCTCTGTCAGCTGCTCTGTTCCATTTTTTTTTTTTTAATGTTTATTTATTTTTGAGAGAGAAAGGCACGGAGTGCGAGCAGGGGAGGGGTGGAGAGAGGGAGGCACAGAATCGGAAGCAGGCTCCAGGCTCCGCGCTGTCAGCGCAGAGCCCGACCGTGGGGCTCGAACTCACGGGCCGCGAGATCATGACCTGAGCTGAAGTCGGACGCTTAACCGACTGAGCCACCCTGACGCCCCTGCTGGGTGTTTGTTTCATTTTAAACAAACTCCGTATTTAATTAAAGCATCTCCAAGTTTTTGCCCAAGTCAATGGAGAAAATCCCTGAGTGGAAAGCTCTCCGAAATGCCCCTCTGAGTTTCCCTGGTCGTTGCCCTCTTGGTCAGACCATCGTGATGGAAGAGATGTAATTATTGCTTTTATCTTATAGGTAGCAGTGAAGTTAAGCCGTTTCTAACAACATGGCGACAGTGGAACCAGAAATTTTTGAACTCCAGGAGAGACCCGGTTCTAGCTTCCGCCCCTCCGTGGGTTCTCATGCCGCCCGTCTGCTCTGACTCAACACGAGCACAAGGCCACCCTTCCTGTGTGCCGGGCACCATTCTGGGCACAGGGGATTCAGTGGTGAGCTGGGACATGCGTGGTCACTGTCCTCATGGGGTTACAGTTGGGACGAGGCACAGGCACTTATCAGATCATCACACAGACATGTGGAAAATCGCTGTGGTGACTAAGGTGGCCAAGAAGAGGCACAGGCCCTGTGAGTCCCGAATAGAAGGGGCCGGCGAATGCTTTCTTGGCAAAGTGGGCTGGACCTGACATTTACAGGAGCTTCTTGCTCAGGGGGAGAGACAGGCCACCAGCCAGAAGCAGCAGCTTGTGCAAAGGCCCCGTGGCAAGACGGGTCATAGCAAGTAAGAGGAAGCATTTGGAGATTCAGTTAAGGACAGAGCACTCAAGACGCTCCTGACCTTGATGAGGGATTTTCCTTTGTCTTGAGAACCTTGGAAAGCCGTGGAGGGGACGTGAGGGAGGGGGTCAGGCGGAGCAGCAGCAGAGAGGGTGGGGCAGCCCAGTGCACACACCAGGGGATTTCAGGGCGGTTGGACGAGCATGGCGATGAGACGAGATGGAGGCCAGGGAGGAGGAACTCGATGCGTCTCGGTGAGGGAAGCGGTGCGGGAGGGGGGCAGGGGAGGCACAGACACCCTGGCTTCTGGCTGGGGCAGCGTCTTCGTCCACACCTGCAGCTCCGCAAGGCTGAGGAGGGGCTCCCCGAGCCCGGCTGCGGGACGGGATGCACCTCTGGGCTCAGAGAAGGCCTGCCAAGGCGACGTGCCTGCTGTACGCGTGGAGAGAAGGCTGGGCTGCAGACCTAAATGCAAACGGGCGGTCTGCATATCTGCGAAAATCAAGTCCCGACTCTAGGGGAGACTTAGAAACGTCTAGAAAGTGACGAGCTGAGGCCTGGGAACAGACTGTGAGCAATCGCTACTCGCTTGCTAGAAAAATCCAGACTGGCTAAGGGATGGGCAGAAAAGCAGGAGGAGATCTTGGAAAGTGTCTGGGTCATCGAAGCCGAGGGAAGAGAGAGGGTGTTTCGAGAGGAAAGGGACGTGTTCCAAGCTGACCACTGTGGCTACAGAGGGACCCAGACAAGTGAGGAAAGCCCCGAGCCTGCCTCTTGTGGAGAAAGGCCCCCACAGGCAGAGCGGGGAGCTCGAAGGGCGAGGGCGAGGGTTGGGGATGGAGACAAAAGTCTGGAGGACTCGAGAGGTTTGTCTGTGAATGTGAGGAATATGTCGGAGGCAGATAGGGCCCAGGGAGGGTTTCGTGCTTTGTTTTTTGTTTCTGCCTTGAAGAAGGACACGGTCATGTTCTAAGCCACCAGAGAGGAGCCAGAGGGGGGAAAGAAGGGACAGCCCCTTGGGCAGGGGTCCTGAAGACAGAGGACCAAGCTCCATGGTGTGAGGGCAAGGGCTGGTCTGGGGCAGGAGGAGGCACCTCGGTCACCCCGACCGGACCCCGGTATCGCTCTGGGCAGTGTCCTACCCCGCTCTTCCCCCGCATACCACCCCGGAAACCTCATCTTCCCTGGAGGCTCTATTCATGTCGGCACACTGAGGGCATTCGCACCCTTGTCTCTGGCTCCTCCTTGAACTCGACATAACGGTCTGTTACTGCCAAGGGGGTTGGCTCCAACTGCTTTGCGTCACTCCAAACTCCCCATAGCACACCGGAACCGTCGCCCCCCCCCCCCCCCCGATCTTCAACTTTACCGGTGGTCCCAGTGTCCTGAATGGTGGTCCGGCTGCCCAACCTGTATCCCTGGGAGTCCTGCTGCTTCTTCCCTCTCCCTTACTCCCGGTGAGTTCCCATGATTCTGCTTCTCAGATATTTTGCAACTTCAACCACTGCTCCGCGCCCACATCCCTCCACCTCCTGAAGATGCTGTCTTCACTCACCCGGAGAACTGTAGTAGCATCTTAAATGCTTTCCTCATCCCTGGTGCTACCCGTGACTCGGTGGCTCCTAATTCTCCGCGGTCAGGTTTCCTGCCAAACCTTCAGGAAGGGGCTTGAAGGAAACCAGAAGTCTGCTCTCAAGTTACCTGATGTGAAGGCTCTTCTGATGTTTCCTGACAGTGGGGAGGCTCCCTGAGCCTTTACCCTCCTTTATTTGTTCATCTTGTCATTCCCCACGACACCTGCACGTGTGTGGCACATAGCAGGGGCCCCAAACCCATCATTGTGAAGTTTCACGTTCACTTCTCGCCAGATCCTACTGGTGGTGGGGGGGGGGGCCGCAGGCAGGCCAAGGGCCCCTCGTGGACAGAGGGCTGTTCACATAAGGAGGGGGCTGAGTGTGCAGACCTGACTGGGAAGCAGCAGAAATCCCCTGAGAAGTGCCCAGACCTCTCTAAGCTGGGAAGACCAAGTTTTGGAGACATCTGGTATCAGCTAGATGCCTGGGGCCAGACACCTCAGTTACCCAGCGAGACTTTGGCCAGAGGCACTCTTTGTGATTACTTGTGAGGGCCGTGCAGATTTAGCTAGAGAAAAAGACACACATGGGAATCGTTGTGTGCCCAGACCCTGGAGGGAAAGGCAAGGTCTAAGGTGATCCCTGGTCTGTGGTGTGCTGAGTGGACGGTGAAGCAGGGACGTTCCAGAAGGGGGGCGTGCTTGGAGGGAGCGCTGTGATTTGGTTTTGGACATATGGAGGGTAAAGTGCTAAGGGGCAAGGTCAGTGAGCAGCGAGGTGTGCGTGTCTAGAGCTTGAGGGTAGTAGGAGAGGCCACCAGTGATACACATCTGGAATTCACTGGGGAGGCAGAGTGCAAGGAGCACACGTGTGTGCAATGGTTGACTCCTATGAATACTCGCTCAATCTTCACTTTGGACTTCTTGCAGGTTTGTCTGGAGAGGAGTAATTTGCTCTGTTATGGCAAGAAGTATGCAGTGTTTGGTGATAGGTCAAGCGATGGAAGGAGATGATAAGAGCATCTGATAAGACTTTGTAGCTCACTAATTACTAGTTGTGTTTCCAAGAAATCATGATTGTCATCTATCTGCCCACACAACGTATAGGTCCCTATTGAAAGACAAATGTGGGCATTAGGGGAATCTGCTTACTGTCCCTCTACAGAGCAGTTTGATAAGATCCAGCAGAGAAGATTTAGGAAGGAAAACAGTTGTCCTTCTCTCCAGAGGTGACTCACAGCTCTCTGCTGCTCGGTTTCAGTCCACATCTGGTCCCATTTGGGAAAGTTTGGTCCAGACCTTCACCTATCGCATATGCCCTGAAGAGGGTGGGAAACTCAGCCTTCACATTTTGACAACAATCGTTTTTTAGAAACAATGATTTTGTCTGGTGAAAAACACACAGGAAAGTTGGCCTCTTTCTTTCAAATTGCCAGTGCAGCTACTAAGCCTTTTTGTGTGCCCTTTATTTTTCCAAGAGTTCTCAGTTGCTTCTGGCATTGGATTGTTGGCAGCACAACTTACAGTACATGGGCTACTTCAGGCTAATTTACTCAGCTGAGGTGGATCAGGTGGCCCCTTGTTAGGACATCCGTGGCTTGCAGCCAGAGGGAGGCAGGGGACCTGTCTAAACATGCAGTTATGCTCAGTGGCCTCACGTATTCAATTGAGCTGACTTTTTCCACTTTGGAGGCTTTTGTTCTTCTTTTAAGATGTTGACTCCTTAGAGCAACATAGCTAATGTTTTCTGTCAATTTTACCTCAGCAGTGATGGAGAGGGGATGCTTGCATTGGCTGAGCCAATTTTCTAGATCTTTGTAATCTCCGTACATCTCTGAGCCTCACACATATGAGATAGTGTATACAGAAGAGGCTGGGCAGTCATACCTGTAAGCCGTGCACCCCAGGACTTACCTCCTGAGAGTCTCCCAGACACTCCCATCCAGATAACATGTTGCTCTAATCTGACCACAGGTGAGTCTATTGACAAAGCACTGAATATTGCACATAAATTGTTAAAGAAGTTTGAAAACATAAAGATCCTTTTTCAATATACTTTATCACGTATATTTTTCAGAACGTTTCAGATCAGTGGAAAACAAGGCCACCGTTTTTAACCATGGTGAGAATTATTTATTCCGAATTTCTGCCATCTACCTTCCAGCCAGGTTGTTAGGTCAGGCTGCCCCCAAACACGGTCTGAGAACTTGCACGGGGTGAGTAGTAAGAAATAACTCCCAGGTGTGGGGGCAGCAAAAAGGAAGCTGTACGAGGGTGCATCCCGATACTCCCAGCCTTGGCCCCATCCGCATGCAGGGTCTGGAGTGGAAGCTACCCCCAGGCCCCTTCCAGCTTAGACCTGGGTTCTACGGGGGTCCAGCTTCCCTCTGCTTCCTCAGACAGCCACTGTCTCAAGGCTGCCCTGGAGGGGAGGAGTGGACATTTCCAGGCATTTCTGGCTTTTGTTATTTGTACAAAGTGGCTTTACTGGCCAATAGTCCAATAACACTTTCCAAGGAAAGTCCTCCAAAGAGAATTTCAGGAGCTGACAATTGAAGAGAATAGGGGCCAGGATGACCTGAGCACCTGCTACTCTCTCAAGAAAGCTTTTGAAAGAAATGGATGAGAGAGTGAATAGCCTTTTAACACGGTCAGGATTATTTTCGGAGAAAGTTTAGCAAGTACTCTGCAGTTTCTCAAAACTCATTTCATTAAGGGCTCAGATATAACCACAGGAAAGCCATTAATTTACGTTGTTGATACACCTTAGTTGATAAATGGATATTCCCCCTGCTATCGAAGATGTTCTTGTGATTTTGCTAAGAAGATGATAAATGTTTCTCTAAAACTTTTCAAAATGAGCTTGACTATGTCATACTCATAAATAAACATAATTTGTGGGTTTTGACACAAATATATAAAACTACATATGGAAAAATACACAGCCATGTTAAAAAAGAGGTCAATATATTGTCATATTTTTGGTATATCCCAACTCAGTAGAAGTTGGAAACTTTACAGCAACATTTCCCTCAAAGCAAATTGCTTTTGGTTTATCGTAATTGTTTCTGTGGTGGAAGGAAGGTCACAGCAGGTGAAAGAATGGGGCCAAATTCATGTGAGCAATTTATTCCCCCAAATCAAGTGTGCTGCACGTGGCATCCCGGAGACGTGAGTCGTCTGTAAGCAGTGTATCTGGGGAAGAAGACACGGGACCACGGAAAGTCCAGGAACGCTGCCTCGGCCACATGTCTCTCATGGAGCCCCTCTCGTCCCCGGCCGTGACTGGCTGCCTTCAATACAATACCTTTCCTTTCCTTTAGTCTCTGAAGAAATGAAAATTCCTTCCAGCATTTAATTAATTTGATTAGTTTCTTTTACAGAAAGAGAGAGTGCAAGCAGGAGAGATGGGGAGGGCCAGAGAGAGAGAGAGAGAGAGAGAGAGAGAGAATCCCAAGCAGGCTCTATATGTTCAGTGTGGAGCCCAATGTGGGGCTCGATCCCACCACCGTGGGATCACGACCTGAGCCAAAATTAAGAGTCAGACGCTCAACCGACTGAGCCATCCAGGTGCCCCCCCCCCAGCATTTTTTTTTTAATTTTTTTTTCCAACGTTTATTTATTTTTGGGACAGAGAGAGACAGAGCATGAACGGGGTACAGCATTTTAAAAGGAAAACAATTGCTTTAAGATTCCACAATCTCCTTCAACCCTATAACCTTCTGTCTTTCAGATTTTGCCTAAAAAGTACGTTATGTTCACATTTTAGAAATGGTTTTCTTAATGTTCTCTGAAGTTACGGTCATAAAAATATAAAGATTAGGTGGGTCATCGTCCTAGAGGAAAGATTTCAATGTTGCGTTTTAACATACAGCAAATGCGTTTGTCATTAACTACCTTAAATCCTTTTATGGAAACGCGTGGTAGAAATGAACACCGTGCAGAACTAGAAGCTCGCGCACTGAGTTTTCGAGCTTTCCTGTACCTTGCATGCAGCCCAGCTGTCAGCCGCGGCTCGCCCTCCCGCCGGCCCTCTCCCTTCCCCCTCCTGGCTCGTGTTCCCGGGTCGCCGCCGCATCCCCCGACCCACTTTGCCTCGCGGGTGGTGCCGGTGCCACCCCAGCACTGGGCAGGAGTCCCAGCGCTGGTACTGAAGGCGGCCAGCAACCCTGCAGCTCATAACAGGACGTCTTTGTGGCGCTGAGTGTTTAGGAGCGCACAGGAAATGTCACGAAAGTTGACCGGATGGGTGAATGGCATTTCTAGACACGATGCAGGGGGATCAGCAAAGCGTCCCTGGTTCTCACTGCGGTAACAAAGCAGTCCACGGGGCGCAGGAAACATTCACTCACTCAGTGGCTCCCCTTCTGCAGGCTGAGACGGAGTGGGTAAGTCACGGGCTCGTAGGCTGCGATCCGGGAGGCGTACGCAGTAGCTCAGAGCACCACGGACAAGCAGCCGGCCTCGGTGGCCACGGACACAGAGTCTGGAGCCAGGCTGCTCAGGGTCTGCTCCCGAGAGGCCGCAGGACCGTGGACAAGGCAGCAACCTCTCCTTGCTTCGGTTTCCCCACTGTGGAAAGGGGCTAATGGTGGTTGTTATGGGGATCAGAGGAGCCAGATCAGGTGCCAAGAACAGGGCCCGTCACAGAGTGGGCTCGGCGGAGCTGGTCAGTGAACCCTCTGCCGGCTGTGCAGAAATCCCGGATGTTCCCCGGAGGGGGAAAGATACAGGGCAAGACGCGGTCTGTGCCCTCGCAGATGCTGCCTATGGCTCGGTGAGAGCCCCCAGACGTCTCAGGAGGCTGGTTCTTTCCTCAGATGCGAGTCTCACTGGAAAGATCCGAGGCGAAGCAAATCCCGAACGTCGCATTTAGTTGGGCCTTCGTGAGTCGCGGCCACACTCCCCGAAACTCCCTTGCTGTCATTATCGTTCGCTTTCCGTAGGTCTAGGAAGGGAAAAGGGAGAAACGATCTTCAGAAAAAGTCTTTGCAGATAAAAGGACAAGTTCTAGGATAAGCGTGAGCTGTTGCATCGAACAGCAGAGACGGGGTCATAGGATCCTGGAGCCGTGACCCCCGCGCAGATGGTCTTGTCGGGGCAGCGGATGGCGTGTCTGCCCCCCACCCAGCACCCCCTTGGCTGCGTGTGGCAGGGAGGGAGCAGGCAGAGACCCTGCGTCTCGTCAGCTTGGAGGGACAATGAGTTGGTGACGGAAGGTTGTCACACGGAAGACACGCCAAGCGTCCTTCGTTAGCATGGGAAAGGCCAGAGGCGGTGAATCATAGGGAGGCGCACTCCCACATCGCCCTTTAGAAAACGCATTTTTTCAGGGCGCCTGGGTGGCCCAGTCGGTTCAGACTCCAAATCTTGATCTTGGCTCAGGTCACGCTCTCACAGCTCGTGGGCTCGAGCCCAGCATCAGGCACTCTCAGAGAGGAGCCTGCTTGGGATTCTCTCCCTCTCCCTCTCTCTCTGCCCCTCCCCCACTGGCGCTCTCTCTCAAAATAAATAAATAAACTTTAAAAAAGGCGATTCTAAACCATACACTTTCCTTTTATTTTAATGGAGACGGAAAAATTCATGCAAATCTACACTTGTTTACATGATTGCCTGTCATGATAATACATGTTAATGCCTCCAAGGGATGTAAACTATTTATAAACATTTTGATCTCTGTAGTGCTGTTTACCAATGCAATAAAATAAAACGTGAGCGTCACAGAAGGAATATTCTGGTGCGGAGCTAAAGAGAACGAACCCCGTTTGGATGCTGATAACTCGTCATGATGTAGAGCAAGGCCCAGACTGGCCGGAGTTGACGCAACTTGGGTCCCGGCCGGCTGTGTAGTCGTGGGCAAGCTGCTGGCTTCCTGGTCGCCTCATCCGCGGCCCCGACCCAATATGCCACCCCCACCGTGTGATTCCTGAAGATTCCTCCCCTTCACAGCCTCGGCCGGACTTCGGTTGGAGAGCTCACGTCCCTTTGTAAATCTTTTCCTTTCACCTCTACACATTTAAAAAACAGTCAACCCCAGGAGTGAATGGGACCTCAATGGCTTGGTTAGGTTACTGAAAATTGTTTTAATTTGGCAAGCTAAAATTCAGAAAAGAATTAAAGTTTGTAAATTCGCAAGGAGGGAAGGAATCCGTACTTAAAAGCTTAAAATGCTTGTTGAGTAATTTCCTCCCTGAGAGACTCACTTTCACAGGAAATCAAGTGGTCTTGGAAATACAGAGACTGTCATGTGCTTCGGGGGGGCCAGAAATTTCCCTCAATATCAGCTGTATCTGTGTAACCACAGAGCCACCCCTGAACACGACAGGTGCCCCTGCTGACGATAAGGTCCCAGGAAGTCTAGAAGCATGGGTTCGTCTTCAATGGTTCAGTGGCTCAGTGGGATTTTTCTCACGGTTTTTTGTGTGTTTTTGCACGTGGGGCTGGAAGTAAACGCAGGTTTTGTTGGATAGAGTGCTTAAGAGGATCCAGAGGAATCCAGAAGTTGTAGTTAACTTGGAATTGCAGCAGATCTAACACAGGACAGACATCACTCAGCCCACACATGTTATGGGGCTAAATCCTTCATTCACAGAAGTGTGAGTCCAAAGATTTCTGGTATTTTTTTTAAAACTTTTTTTAATGTTTATATATTTTTGAAGGAGAGACAGAGTGTGAGTGGGGGAGGGGCAGAAAGAGAGGGAGACACAGAATCCGAAACAGGCTCCAGGCTCCGAGCCGTCAGCACAGAGCCCGATGCGGGGCTCGAACTCACGAACCACGAGATCATGCCCTGAGCCGAAGTCGGACGCTTAACCGACTGAGTCACCCAGGCGCCCCTAAAGATTTCTGGCATTGACATTAGTTGGTAGAGAAGCAACACCGTGACCTAAAAGGTGAGGGTGCCCTTGGGGAGCTGGGCTCCAGACCCAGGCTCTAGCCTGAGCTGTGTTCCTTCTGGACCCTGCACCCCCAGAGCTGGGTTCTGACCGGTACTGTTGAGAGACGTGGCTGGCTATTTCTCAGCGGTTCTCTTGAGCAACATGGCTCACTCAGCAGTTCCTTACTGATCGCCTCCTGTGCAGCAGGACGGGGGGCACACAGCAGTAGATGGCACGGCTCTGGTCCGGCTCACTTGAATGTGACACCCAGTCACCAGCAGCCCCGTGGGCTCACGAGGATGCTTCTCAGCCACCACGGCCAAGTCACAACGAGAGGGGCCTTTACACGCGTGATGTTTCTACCATTGTTTCCTGGTTTTAAGGGAGATGATCCCATGTTTTCTAGTCATCCATGTCAAGAGTGGGTAGAGCACACAGTGTGCACTTCTGAGCAGGACGTCACATCCAGTTGGTTTTGATTTTTCCGTCAGTTCTTCGGAATATATTTAAAAAAATTTTTTTTTCAACGTTTATTTATTTTTGGGACAGAGAGAGACAAAGCATGAACGGGGGAGGGGCAGAGAGAGAGGGAGACACAGAATCGGAAACAGGCTCCAGGCTCCGAGCCATCAGCCCAGAGCCCGACGCGGGGCTCGAACTCACGGACCGCGAGATCGTGACCTGGCTGAAGTCGGACGCTTAACCGACTGCGCCACCCAGGCGCCCCTCTTCGGAATATATTTTAGAAGATGTTGGTATTGCAGAATTATTACATTTTTAGCACTTTGTATCGATGGCATTATTCAAGACAACCGGCAAATTTCTCTATTTTATATATGATGTAAGAATTGTTAGCCCTTTATCCATCCCACCACGTTTATTACTAATTTCTGGTCAATTTCCTTAATGCCTCCTTTCTTTGCTGAGCTGCCATCATCATGAAATTTCTCTGTACCTTGACTCCAGGGACGTCTCTGAGGGGTTTTCAGGGCTGGGTGCGTGTGTGGCATTTGGGACTGTGCATCCATTTACCCAAACGCCTGTTTGGGTCTGAACAGACTCTTTGGGACTACTTTTTAGCCCCCAAATTGAAGGCTTTGCTGTATTTCCTTCTGGCATTCAGGTTAGAGATACAAAGGCTGAGCGAGGGAAGGTCGATGTTGCCCATCAGAAAAGAACAGTGTGGGGGGAGCCTGGGGGGCTCAGTCGGTTGAGCGTCTGACTTCGGCTTAGGTCATGATCTTGCGGTTTGTGAGTTCCAGCCCTGCGTCGGGCTCTGTGCTGACAGCTCAGAGCCTGGGGCCTGCTTTGGATTCTGTGTCTCCCTCTCTCTCTGCCCCTAACGCACTCACATTCTGTCTCTGTCTCTCCTTCAAAAATAAACATTAAAAATTTTTTTTAAAAAAAGAAAAGGACAGTGTGCACTGTCTTAATTTTCTTTCTGGGAAAATTGTAGCACTGCCCCGCCCCCCTTATTCTCGAAAAGGGATTATCAGGGAATAAGCAATAGAGCTCTCTATTCCTGGGTTGGTAACTGCAATGATCTTACAATCTGCACGCTTTGGGCTTCTATTCACGATGAGGGTGGTTTTGTTTGTTTTTTCTCTCCTGGTTGTTTCTACTGTCTGTCCTCTTCTCTCTTCTTTGTTGGGTCAGTTGGGGACATATTGGCCACATATAACTGACAATGCATCTAAATGAGGCTTAAGAAACAGGGTTTTGTGTGTGTCTCCCACGGCAGGTGTAGGGTGGTGGCTTGGGTGCTCTAGTAATGACTTTACCTCCAGGCACAAGGAGCACCGTGCCCGGAGAACCCACCCCTGCCCTCTTCCCTTGGGTGCCTCCCCTTGTGTGAGAGGCTGCACACACATGGCCCAGGAGCTCCTGCTCAGAAAGTTCTGAGCCACTTCAGTAGCCCGTGTGGGCTCTCCTGGGTCTCCTCTGCTCCCGAGCTGGCCACGCTGGTGCACAGGATGCTCGAGGGATGGCTGTTGGATAGACCACATCTCAAGCTCGGAGGTGCAAGCTGGCATAGTCTTGTGTGTGTGGACGGACCCACAGGGTGACAGGAGGGCAGAACGGGCTGTGAGCCATGCCAGGGCCCCAGGGAACCACCAGGCTCTGCCACAGCCTTCTAAACTTGAACCTGAATTTCCCATCGGTTACAGGGGTGTGTTGGTCAGGGCAGGAGGATAAACTTGTCTCATTTCTTTTCGAGCGCGTTGGCTCAGTTGGTAACCTCGCATATTTAGACATGAGGTCTGGAGAGCGTGTTGTGCTAGGCGGGCTCATTCTGGCTGGGCAGGAACCGAGGGTTACCTTCTTGGGTGTTCTGTGAACCATCGGCTGCTGGAGATGGGCCAGGAGCATTTACACCAGAGAAACTGGCAGGCGGCAAAAATCAGGCGTTCTCCCTGACAGCCGTCGTTACACGCACGGTGGCACAGCATGGCCCCAGTGCCCCCATTCAGACTGTCCCTCCAGCTGTGTGAGTCCAGCGCTGGCCTGCCAGGTGCCCCGCTACCCTGGCCTTGCCCTCACCTTGGGGTCACAGCAGGGCTACTGCAACCTCTTCCGGGCAAGGAGAGCACAGTGTCACCCCGGACCCCCAGCCTCCCTGTGGACCTCCACCTTTGTTTCATCGCCGTGCGACATGTCCGCATCAGCTGCGGGGGGCGCTCCGAGCTCCAGCCTTGATCTGTCTCCTGGCATGTGAGAAGGGGCTTAGGAGGCGAGAGGAATGGGCTGGGTCACACGTGGACACCGGATGCAAGGACGTTCCTTCTCTTCCTACTCATGTGGATTTGGGGGAGAGTGGCTCCGGGAACTGAGTGGAAATGGAAGGGAACCAGCAGCATCCGTCGTGTGTCCGCTGTCCCTCCTGAGAAGGACATGCAGGGACGTCCTTCTTGAGAACATGCAGGGATGGCCAGAAGTAGGGTTGTGCACAGGGCTCAAGGGGACACCTGTCTCTGCAGAGGCTGCCTCTGGGTGCTTTTCCACCTCCCGCTTCCAGTCGGTGGCAAAGTCCCAGCGCGCCCAGGTCGTCCCGGAGCTTCGTGCTACGTTCCACAATTTATAAGGAGTTTATAACCTTGTGACTTTCATCAAATGTGTATTCAAGTTAGTGAGCATCAGTGTCGTCTTGATGGCAGGAGAACACCTGGCGAATCATCCCTTACATACGACACCCAGTGCTCATCCCAACAGGTGCCCTCCTCGACGCCCATCCCCTCCCTCCTCCCCCCCAGCAACCCTCAGTCTGTTCTCTGTATTTAAGAATCTCTTATGGGTTGCCTCCTTCTTTGTTTTTATCTTATTTCTCCTTCCTTCCCCTAGGTTCATCTGCTGAGTTCCTCAGATTCCACATCTGAGTGAGATCATATGATATTTGTCTTTCTCTGACTGATTTATTTCACTTAGCACAATACCCTCCAGTTCCATCCATGTTGCTGGAAATGGCAAGATTTCATTGTTTTCATCACTGAGCAGTATTTTATTGTATGTATAAACCACATCTTCTTTATCCATTCACCAGTCATTGGACATTTGGGCTCTTTTCACAATCTGGCTACTGTGGATAGTGCTGCCACAAACACTGGGCCGCATGGGCCCCTTCGTATCAACACTCCTGGTTCCTTTGGATAAATTCTTAGTAGTGCAATTGCTGGGTTGTAGGGTAGCTCTATTTTCAACTATTTGAGGAAGCTCCGTTCTGTTTTCCAGAGTGGCTGCACCAGTTTGCATTCCCACCAGAAGTTTATAACTTTATAATTTGGTCTCTGTTACTAGCAATAAAAACTTTTGCTTAACCATTTTTTAATGAAGTAGATTTTGATTGTCTTTTTGTAGAATAATTTAACTCATAAATACCTGAAATTTGTCTAAAATTGCTTTATTGAGTTAACGTTTTTCACTCTATCCTAAAGAAGGAAGCATAAAAAATAACTAAAAGCATCATACAGAATCATAAAAGCAAGATGAGGATTCGCTACCTCTGAAAAAAATTGTCAAATTCCCAGGCTTTCCAGGAGTGCCTTGGAATATTTTGTTAGGAACATCAGTGTACTGGAAAAATAGAGGAAAACTATACATTTTCCGTATTTAAGACTAAGACTGGGAGGGAAATTGAGAGAACATCATCTCTGCCTCTGGGCAAGACTGTCCAGAATCCTGAAATGCAGTGCTTGATAGACGCACTGACATCATGCCCCATGGCCCACTCGTAGGGCTACAAGTCAGAGTTTCCATATTTAGGAAGACTTACATCTCATCTAGGTTTGCAATAATGTATCCCGACCTAACCCCATGATGGTTCTACCGCTAAAAGGCCGCGTGGCACACTTTCCAATCGCCATAAGTTACAATTAACGGTTGTCTTTTGAGGGAATCCTGGGTGGGTTCTTCAGATAGCAATGTCGCTCTGGCCAGGGGCTGTCAGGGATGCGGAAGGTGGGACCCTGGTGGGACTCCACAATTTATGTCTTGGGCTCCTGGAGTAAGATTACTCCAGTAATCTGGGAAAGATGATCGGTCTGGAAGACAAACGAGGGGGAGAACTTTGATCGGTGACGTGGTCTAATAAGGAAGAGCCTGCCTAATCAGGATAACTCTGTGTGGGCTGGCGTATTTCTACAAGTCAATCCTGAGGGCACACTCTAAAAAATACTGTGTTGGAAGGACCGGTAGATAAAATTCTTGTGCTGCTTAATTATAGCCTGTGATATAGTTAGAGGGAGCTGGATATGTACCAATGATATGTTAGACAAAAAGAATAGAAGAAACAGAGCCCAAGTTTCAGCTTTTAGGAGAGTCCTAAAAGACGAACAAAACCAATCTCTGACGCACTGCCGTAATCGTTTCAGTGAGGAAGGGACTTGCGTATCAGTTTGCGACGGGCCTCCCTCACCCCTCAGTGTGGACAAGCCCAAACCTACCACTTCCAGCAACTGCCTTAACTACAGACATGCTGATGTTACCGGGGACGAAGAGTGTGTTGGCCACGCTCCATACTTGAATTCCACGTGGGCCTGTGTGCTTCATTTCAGGCTGGCTGTGCAGGCACTTTTTGTTTTGTTTTGTTTAATATCCTAAACAAAGAGGTATAGATAGGTGTACATAAAGAGTGGGTGGTCTTAAATTCACCAAGGTAGAAATTTAACATGGGTTCCAAGGAGATGAACTTCTTCCAAAGCAGAAGGCTTTCCAAATAACTTACGTCAGGGGAGAGAGTATAATTACCTAATTATGCAATGCAAGTCACTTTGTTTTTAGAGAGGAAACCAGAAGCACAAAGACTTTTTTATGTGGAACAAAGTGTGATGGGGCAGAAGATGAATGTGTGTATTACAGTGTTGGTGTTTGCAACCCATGTTTCCTTGGAGAGGCCAACCCCAAAGGCACGGACCTGGTTGGACAAATTTCAAAAGAGCGTGGGTATTCATTGTGGCAGATTCAACTTGGCCACTGATCCTTTGCCCACCGCCCACTGAAAGGTGGCATCGAACCCCCTCCCCTGGATCACAGGCTGTCTCAGTGTCTGCTTTGACCAAGAGAATGTAGCAGAAGTCACTTGACCTGGCAGCTTCCACCTTCTGTGCCTTGGTACGTTTCTGAGGAAGGCTCAAACCATCCCAGAATAGGCTGAGACTGCCTTCCCGGAGACACTATGTGTAGAATCCTGGGTGACAGTCTCAGCCAGGTCCAGCTGTGCAGCCATGCCCACTGAGATAGGAGGTTTGTGAGGGAAGTTCTCTTGGGCCTTCCAGACCAGCCGGTCTGCCAGGTGAACACCACCGGGTCACCTTAACACGATATGGAACAGAAACACAGCCCAGCTGAGCCCTGCCCAGTGTCCTGACCATGACACCATGCCATACAATAAATTGGTTGTTGGAAGCTGTTCAACGCGGAGTCATTTCTTACATAGGAGAACATCCCTGGAATACTCATCAAATAGGCCACTTTCAGGATTTTAGTTACTTCTCTGCGTTTAGCATGGTATTTCTTATGCTCTATTTTATAAACGTAAACATGATGAGTTAGGACCCTTAGACGTACCCTCCTCTGTGTACAGATGATATGCAAGGTCATCCTGAAAATTACAGAGTGCTGTTTGTATGATGTTCTAGCACCTTTGTGATCTTGGGGAAAATTGTGAAGTTCTTTTCAGTTGATTCGTGTGTACAGGAGAGATGAGTAATTTCTACCCACAGGGTTGCTGGAGGGATTACGTGGGATAATGTTTGCAAAATGCCTGGCATCTTAAAAAGCCAAATATTTGGGGAAAGAAATATTACAGAAAGTATTTCTCTAGGAATTCTTTTCCAATATCAATAATGCTACTACTTACATAGTGGATGCTTTAATTTTTGTTAATAATAAAGTTTTGGATTATTATGTAGTATTTTTTCAAGCATTTATATAAATAAAAAGCCCATTTTTATTAACACTTTTCAAAACCTTCAGCAGGGTTCATGTCATATTACTACTCACATTAATATCAGTGAAGATCATATAATAATTAATAGAAGAAAGATGTCAATGCCCAGGTCATTTATGTGTTCCCTCATTGAGTCAATTATATTTTACATACAAAAAAATGACAATTGATTGCAATCATTTAGAAGTCTCTATATGATTAGCAGATAACCATAGAGTAAATGATCACTCTGCTTGAAAAAGGTTGTAAAAAAAAAATATTTGGGCATCAGAATTGTTATGGGTTCCTTCATTTGTGTCCTTTGTACCGAGACTTGACTCAAGTGTAGAGCAGGACGTGACTTCAGGCACACCTGCCTTCCTCAAGGAAGAATGTGGAGGCTCAGGAAGGCGATCTCTGGTTTAAGAGCAGGGCTGGCAGAGCATATTCACGCTCTCCGAGAACTCTGTGTCAAACCACTGAGAGATAGAAGAGGGAGAGACCATGAAGAAGATTCTGGAAGGAAAAAAAAAGCAGGAGGAAAACACTAAACAGCTGTGTCCTGCAGACCATTTCAGGAGGCAGTAGGTCATTAGCCAGGGCACCACCAGAGACGGGATCAGGGAGGGGCTTGGTGGGGCGGGAACGTGCCTTTCTCCAAGGAGGAATGTCTGACTACCAGGAAGAGAAGAGAGCAGCGTGGGCATGAGAGGGACGTGCAGGAAGGAGAGACGGGGTCAGTCTCTTCGAGAAGGTTGACCATGAAGGGAAGGAGGCGGGTAGATGCTTTTACTGGGTTGAGGGAGGTCTGGCATGTTTATTGGCCCAAGTAAAAGGCTGGAAGGAAGATGGGCGTGGTAAGGAGGCAGGTGGGTGACAGTGAACTCATGGGGAGGGGCAGGGCCTCTGGGGGGCTTGCCAGAAGGCCAACAGGGCTGTCGGCTCCTCGGAGCTGCCGTGTCACATCATCTCCTCGGGCTCCTCGGTGAGGGGGTGCCCAGTTCTCCCTCAACTCCAGCCTGCACCACCCAGAGATCCCACCAAACCGTCCCTTTGATGAGACGTTCTTCCTCCTTCACCTGTGGAACTGACAACATGCAGAAAGTTCCCTTAGAAGATAGGACCGCATTGCTGTCGGGCTCCTCTGTGTTTCCTAGGAAGGCAAGACTTAGGAGAAGACGCTCTACATCTCATCACCTTACTGTGTATTCTTCCTTCTCTCATCACCTTACTGTGTTCTTCCTTCTCCAGACACCTGTACTAAAAGGTCAAGGTCATACAAAACAGGTAGGTACCATGGTCCCTTCTGTCCATGACTTTTCCCCCTTTGACAGAGAAGCAACACTTTTGCACGATAAACATTCAGTAGGACGTGGGGATGTATGATTGCGGCCAGGCAGGATGGAGTAAGGGGTACGATCTGCAGAACCCCAGAGAGGGAGCCAGGACAGGTGTGGACATGGTGGGGCAGGGGCCCTGGACAGTCGAGATTGGAGGCTGTCCCCTGCCTCATTGTAGTCTCTGTCCCTGGCTTGCTGGGTGACCAGGACAATCAAGAATCTCTACTGTTTGGTTGTCTTACAGGCAAAATGAAATTAGGCCAGAACCCCCAGATAGGTTAGTTTCTAAGATTGTTTCTACCTTAGGAATTCTCTAAAGTCACAAGGATTTTAACAATTAGTCAGTAATCAGTTTCACAGCAAGTCAATGTTTTATTAAATTTCATGTTTCATTTTGAGATTTAAAGATGCTGAATCCTCCCCCGAATAAAGAAATTTTATAACATTTTTAAAATTAAGTAAAAATAAAGTAAAACACTGAACCCATGCGATACTCGTGCTGTCGTTGTGCATTATACAATCTGATCATGTTTGCTTGAAGTCTTTGATGAGTTGTAATAAATCTGAAGGATATTTATAGAGCCATATACTAGGGACTAAACACTGTCCTAAGTGCTTTTTGTGTGTTGGCCGATTTAATCCTCAAGACAAATCTTTAATTGGGTGCGGGCGTTTTGACACAGGCGGAGACACTTAAATGATTTTCCCAGGGACACACGGTGAGACCCAGAGAGCCGGGCTCAGGCATCTGTGTTGCCGTACAAAGTACATTTTACCTCAGGATTTCATCCTTCTTCAATGATTTCTGAATTTGATTCTTAGATTTGTAAATCTGTGTCTTGTGGTTGTAGGTTAGTTGGAACGTATCATCAGTCAATTATTTTATTTTTTCAGTTTTTACTTAAATTCCAGTTAGTTGACCTACAGTGTAACATTAGTTTCAGCTGTATGGTGTAGAGGTTCAGCACCCCCCTCAGCCACTGCCCCTCTGGTGACCATCAGTGTGTTCTCTGTAGTTAAGAGTCTGTTTCCGGTCTGCCCCCCCCCCTCTTTTTTCCCTTGTTTGTTTTGTGTCCTAAACCATAAACTCAGCGTCATGCAAGTCAGAGGTGAGCTTTAATCGGTGAAAATAGCGTGCTGTTTAATCGGTGAGAACAATTTGCTGTGAAACTGATTACCAACTAATTGTTAAAATCCTTGTGACTTTAGAGAATTCCTAAGGTAGAAACAATCTTAGAAACTCACCTATCTGGGGGTTCTGGCCTAATTTCATTTTGCCCGTAAGACAACCAAAGAGTAGAGATTCTTGATCTCTAACAGCCTTAGACAGTCTTAGAAAGAGCTCTCATTGACGAAATTAGTTGTGTCAAGAGGCAGATTGACTGAATCATTTGAGAGGTGTTTCCCACCTTGCATACACATGGCTTAACAATCTAGAAGATTCTACCTGAACTTACAACTTGGCTGCAATGAGGTTTGACTCCTAACCCTCCTCTGTCCAGCCTTGAGTTGAGTTTCTGGTTGGTTGGGCGATGGTCTTAGGGTTCTCCAGAGGAACAGAACCAGTAAGATCTGTCTGTCCATCTGTCTATCTGTATGTCATCTATCTCAGTTAACTGTCACTGAAAGAGAGAGAGAGAGAGAGAGTGGGAGAGAGATTTTAAGCAGTCAGCTCACACTTGTGGGGACTGACAAGTCCGAAATGCTCAGGGCAGGCCGGTGGGCTGGAAACCCAGGGAAGGACTGATACTGAAGTCTCGAGCCTGGAACGTGAAGGTCGAAGTTCAGTCTGTGTTACAGTCCTGAGAACCGCTTCTCCTCGGACCTCAGTCCTCGTTCGTGAGTCCTCCACTGATTGGATGAGGCCCACCTACTTTCTAGGAGGTCTTCTCTTTGAATCCAAGCCTACTGGCTTAAAAGTTAATCACGTCGGAAAAGCACCCTCCCACCACCTGGCTGGCATGTGACCAAACAACAGGGCACAGAGTCTGCCCAAGCCGACCCGTAAAATTAATCCTCACGGTGATCGTGTTTCCTCGTTTGCTCAGGACAGCCCTGGTTCGCACAGACTGTCGGTGTAATTATTACTGGCACCCAGCACTCTCCTGAAGTGTTGCAGTTCAAAGCACAGACTCATCCCACTTCAAGGGAAGTGCCTGGGACTCTAGCAAGCCTACAGAACAGGTTATAGGGACTTTCATACCTGCTTGGCCATAAGCTGTGCTTAATGGGTTTCATAGGTGTAGCCTAATTGAGCCTAATATTTGCTTTCATTATAAAGACATTATGAGGTTAGGAGAATTAGTTAACCTTCACCCTCCTAAAGTTTTCTACAGCTGTTCTGAGAAGTTGCCGCCGTGGTTGCTCTTTTACTGGTGGAGCCCAGAGTCCCTGGATCTGAGGCCGGCCCCTGGCTGACCTCTGAGCTGGCTTCGGGGGAGGGGGCAGTGGCTGGCCTTGGGAGTGGTGTGGAAGGGTGCCTTCCTTCCGGAACTCAAGTCTCGCTCCCTGGTCCTCCTCAGTCCGAGTCCCTTCACGGGACCTCGTTTCTCCAAGTCAGGTTCACAAGCTCTCTGAATCATGATACACTGGGGACTCGCTAAAAACGCCCAACTCAGACCCGACCCATCAGAATGGGGAGGGCAGCCGGTCTTCAGGATGACCCCCAGGGCCCAGCCTCCTGGGTCCATGTGGGTCCCTTGTCCCCCGCCCACGTGGGACCAAGATGTGGCCAGCAGAAGGTGCAAGAGTGACAGCACATCACTTCTGAGGCTGGTCACCAGGACCCCGGGCTCCACCTTGCTCTCTTGGACCACTGGCTCTGAGGACAGCCGGCCACCACATCTAGAGGGCCCCCAGGCAGCCCCGGGGACAGGCCTCCCACCAACACCCACGCGAGGAGCCACCTTGGAAGTGGATCTCGCAGTCCTGGTCGAGACCGCAGGGAGGCGGCCCCGCGGATGGACGGACCCCAGCTGGCGAGAGCCTTGAACCGGGACCACGTAGCTGTTCTCAGACTCAGACCCTCAGCAGCTGTAAAACCATAGACGTCTGTGTTTCAAGCTGCTCAGCGTGGGGCCGGTGTGCCACTCAGGGGTCGGCAACAAGTGCCCGGGGAGACGCCGTCACAGGAGTGTCTCAGGCCCCCACCAGGGAGCCCTCACCACAGGTGCATCACGCAGGCCCCAGGGATGGGCAGTGAGACGCGGCTGCACAACTGAGGCTGTGGGAACCTGTGGGGCCCGCTCTCCACCCGTCGGAGGGAGCTTCTAACAGGGAAAGTGGCCCGTCACCCACTGTTCCAACAACCTCGGTGGTTCCCACCTCGATCATCCCTTTTGTGATCCCATCCCTGCTGGACCAGCTCCACACGACCCATGCCAGGCCCCTCCATGACCTCGTTTCCCACCCCCCGACCCCTCCCCTCCACTCTCCTCCCCTCCTCTCCCCTTCCCCTCACTGTTCCTTCCTTCTCCCCTCCCCCTCCCCTCTCCCTCCTCTCCTTTCCCCCTTTCCTCACTGTTTTCCCCCTCCACCTCTCCTCACCCCTCCTTCTTCCCTTCTTTCTCCCCTCTCCCCCTGTTCCCCCTCCTTCCTTTCACGTCCCCTCCCCCCACCCCTCCCCTCTCCCTCCTCTCCTTTCCCCCTCCCCTCACTGTTTTCCCCCTCCCCCTCCCTCCCCTCCCTCCCCCTCCCTCTCGACCCACTCCCTTCCCTGCCTACCTCACCTGCACACTCCAGCTCCCACGCAGCCCTGACCCAGTTGCGTTCACTTGTCTGTTTATTGTCTGTCGCCCCACTGGCATGTCAGCACCGGGAAGGTGAGGGCCCGCTCTGCCTGGCTCGTTGCTGTCTTCCCGCCATCTCGACACGCGCCTGACACTTGGCTGTGCCCCAACCAGTGTTTGTCGAACACGTGGAAAAAACACCCGCCTGGAGAATTCACCTTTCACAGCTAAGCTCCAGCGTTTACCATTTCCAGCCTACTTTTTTTTCCGTGAATTTCCCAGTCTGTGTCATTTTCACAGGCTGATTAATTAAAATCGAGACTATGACAACATATAATTATATTTCAATTAAAATGCTTAAAATGAAGACTCAGCTTGGGGCTCCCCTCTTCACGATGCTTTGTACCTCTGCACCTGGGTGCTCTCCCGTGGGTCGGATCCCTCCCAGCCCTGGGGACATCTGAGGGACTTAGTCACACCGTGCCTTCCCCCACACACCGTCCAGCCTTTCTGGGCCAGGTAAACATCTCGTGTCTCCAGCACCGGGGGCATCAAACTTTGCCCGAGGGCCACACCTGGCCCACCACCGGCCGCAGTAGCGTGGCGTTCATCAGAGCACGTCCGCGTGTCCACACACTGCCCGCTTTCAGGCCACAATGTCAGAGCTGGGCAGGAGCCACAGGGATGGCAGGGGCCGAGAGACCCAAACGATGTCTATTTGGTTCTTGACGTAAGGTTTGCCCGTCTCTGGTCTAGCACACAGGAGACGCTGAGTGGCACTCAAGTCTCGAAAGGGACAAACGTGTAACTTGAGGAATACTGTCACGAGTAATTCAGTATCAGTAGGAAAGTTAAATGGATACGACTCGGCCATTTTCTGAGTGCCCCCGAAACCGGCTCTTTCAAAATTCCACGATATGAAGAAGTGGGTCACATACAGAGTGTCCTGTTCTGTGGCATCCCTATCACAGAGCCCAGGCCTGGAAATTCCAGCATTTTCTATGCAGTGCAGTTAATGCGTGCTAACTCTCTGCCCTAAGTGTTCTAAAACTAGACACATTAACAGTAGCTTAGGAAGTTTCGAATAAACGGTTGTGATGGCTTTTGATGTGAAATATAGTCCGTGATTAATGGATCCTTTAACATTAATGATTTTATCCCGGCCATATTACTTTAATTTGCCTTTAAAATGGATGAGCAACCTTCGAAGTTTCCACTTAGGGGTGATTTCTACTTGGCACCAAGATGAGATGTATGGATTTAATATCCCACGGAAAACGCTGGATTTCCACGGGTCTTAAGAACAAAAGTCAGCAACTCCTTGTGCATTTCTGGACCCTCTCTAATGGTAGCCAATGTCTCCATGGGGCACATCTCAGGCTTGAGCCTTCCCAAAGCACAGGGTCTTTTTACTGTACAAGTGACTTTTCCAGTGGTGTTCAGAGTAGCTTAGGTGGGGTATAATCATTTATACAGAGTTGAAACTGAACAGGAGCAAATGAATATCAAAGGCACGGCCATTAAAAATCATTAAAAACCATTAATTATGACCCTCGTCATTCCCAGGATTCTCCAGGCTTGGGAAGCCGAAGGCATCCCTGTGGGCGGTGAAGACTCTGGCAGCCTCCCCAGGCGCAGAGGCAGAGGAAGGGTTTCCCTGGGAAGGAGCGTCCACGCCTTCCGGGGTCTGACAGTCTTCGTGAAACCTAGCTGGTGAGCTGAAAAGTCCTCTCTTCACTTCCACAAGACACCAGATTCATCGAACGGAATAGAGCACTTCCTTTCATTTACACTTTGTCCCCCACACCCCTGTGGGCCGGTGGGGGCTCTTCCCATTTGTGCCCCTTTGTCCTATGAAAATGCACAGTAAGAGAATCATATCGGTGCCGATCCTGAGAGACTCCCACACGTGAACCCTGAGAACCTTTTCCCTTACGTCTTTTAACGGAGAGATTTAAAAACACTCACTGGGGTAAAATTTTAAGGTTCGACCATGATAAAGAGCATTCGATCATGATCAAGAGGTTCAACCATGATAAAGGATTGCGTATTCTCCACATATGTTGGGTGAATTCTGAGCTCCTTGGAAAGCATTTGCAGGCATTATGAAGAGGCTGAAAGCGACACATGTTAGCTAGGGAATGGAAATTAATAATCACTCACTGGGAACACTATATTAAGGATGAGAAAACAGTATGTCTTCTAAGTGTTTCAGGTGTGTTTCCTTCTTCCACAGACCATTCATATTCCAGCCACATCTTCTCCAAATGAACACAACTGCACTGTCTGATGTAGGACTGCACGTGCTTTCAAAGCTGCTAAGGAATATGATCATTGTTATGTAAATTAATCACCACACTTGACCATCACGTCGAACCTTCCCACATACCTGGACAACTTTTTATTTTCTTCGTTTTATAAATGTAGTTTAAGAATTGTTTTTAGTCTTCATTTATTTTTGAGAGAGAGAGAGACAGAGTGCGAGCAGGGGAGGGGCAGAGAGAGAGGGAGACACAGAATCCGAAGCAGACTCCAGGTTCCGAGCTGTCAGCTTAGAGCCCGACACAGGGCTCAAACTCACGGACCTTGAGATCACGACCTGAGCCGAAGTCTGACATTTTGCTGACTGAGCCACCCAAGGACCCCTATAAATGTAGTTTTGATGTGATATTGGGTGAAGAAAACTTTCAAGCCTAAATGCTAAATGGTACATTACAGGTTTTGGAAACTGGACAAACAGGGAAGTTTAATGTATTTTGAATGCTTTCATTCAAATATAAATAGATTATATATATACACACACACACACACACACACACACATATACATACATACACATATGCATATATATGTGTATATATACATACATATACATATGCATATATATACATACATATACATATGCATATATACACATACATATACATATATGTATATATATGTACACACATGCACACAATAGAAATGCTAAAGGATCCAGAGGTGACCAGAGCATACAGTGAGTGGTCTCACATGTGCCACAAAAGCTGTTATTCCTTATCCACTTCGAAGTGGCCCCAAATCCTGTATTTTGCACTAGGTTTCTCCAATGTTTCATAAAGGGAATGTGTGGGCTTTTGTATCTTCTCAAATGATTTACACAGTAGACCCTTGAGCAACTCAGGGGTTAGGGGTGCCGACCCCCTGCGTAGTAAAAAAATCTGTGTCTGACTTTTGACTCCCCCCCTGCAAAACTCAACTACCAATAGCTTACTGTTGACTGAAAGCCTATCAATAACATAAAGTCTATTAATACATATTTGGTGTGTTTATAGTATTATATACTATATTCTTACAATAAAGTCAGTTAGAGGAAAGCGAATGTTATTAAGAAAATTATAAGGCAGAGAAAATACATCCACAGTCCTGTACTGTATTTACTGAAAAAACTCTTCATCTTAAACTCTTTGTTTAAGAGAAACTGCACAGTTCAAACCCTTGTTCTCTGAGGGTCAACTGTATTTGAACGGGCTACGTTAATGTTGAAAAAGAATACCTTTAACCTATTCTCAATTTATTCAGATCTTTCCACTCAGAGATCAATCTCTGTAATGGTTTAGCCTTCACATCCTCTCTACAATACAGAACTGCATTTCGATCAAGCATTCTGTGAGGATTTTGATTAGAAGTTCCCCACGCAGTGCACTCAGGTGAAAGCATTCCAGCAGAAACATAAACTCAATTTCAAAATTGCCGGCTACATATGTTTTTATACAGAATGCATTTCCCTTCATGTAAGCAATTCTGTCTAGCAGTTGACTGGTCGCATGTTGACAAATGGCCAATACTACCTGAGATATAAGAATTCAAGGATACTAGTGAAAACAGACAGATAAACAAACAGTACAACGTAAAGTTTAGAGAGGCCCCCAGCCTAAATGCCTAAAATCAGAAGCACATTTCCTGCAAGTTGCACATGTTAGCATCTCGGATTAACACAGTTCACAGCAGGAACTGGGACGATGTATAGATGTGTGTGTGTGTGTGTGTTTTATTTCTGCACAATTTCATTAAAAACATTTTGCATAAATAATGCAAAATGATTTCTCATGGTAAAATATTTAGACGGTAACAAAGAAGAAAAAATTGAAATCACAGACCTGTGTTTCCAATTTAAAAAGCCAGAAAAAGAAGTGCAAATTCAATGTAGTTCAAGTAGAAGGAAAATGAATAGTAGAACAGAAGTCAATGAAATAGAAAACAGAAAAGCAATAGAGAAAATTAACAAAATCCAAAGTTAGTTAATTGAAAATATTAATATGAGGCATAATCTCCTAGTAAGATTCGTGAATGACTGGACAGGACTACCTACCCTAAAGACGTTTGAAATCTAAATGATATGCGATAGCCTTTAAATATTCTTAGGATATATATACATAGGTGTCCCCACTCACCTGGTAATCAATTTTACAACGTAGGAGAAATGGATTAATTCAAAGGAAACCACAACCTAGAAAAACTTACACATGAAGAGATAGAAAATATGAATAGTCCTACAGCCATTAGAAACTTAATTTGTAATAAAAATCTTTCCCACAAAGGACACTCCATATTATGCCATTGATAAATTTTATCAAAGATTTAGAGAAGAAAGAGTGGAAATAGTACCAATTTTATGCAAACACTTTCAGGAGGTACAGAAAAGGGACACATTCCCCAACTCATTTTGTAAAGCGAACAGCTCCCTAGCAACAAAATCTGAGAAGGATTTTGCAAAAATAAAGAAGCCACCTTTATGACAACACTAGGCACAAATATTCTGTAAAGGATTGGCAAATTGAGTCCAGCAGTGTATGTGATGCTTTGGTAGGTTTTATCCCAGAAAAGCAAAGTTGATTAACATTTGATAATCAATCACTAAAGCTCATCAACTCATAGGGAATGATCTGCCTACTTCTTAAGTCCATGGCACTGACAGCTACTAGTGAAACAGTGGCTCCTCTTTTCGGCGAATAATATACTAATATATACTAATCCAGACTATTAGCAAGTTGGTTTAATGAAAAGAATCTATGGAGAAAATTTGTCTGTGTGGATAAAATGTAAAGTACATACTTAACACAGTAGATTCTAAAATATCTGCATATATAGGTTTCAAAGATTTTGGTTTCATCAACTCTATAATGGAGTTTCTTCTGAATGTGAATTTGCCTACGTGACTTCCTTGTTTTGTGTATCCACATGAGTTTTAAGCCGACCCCTTTGCGTGTGTAATGCAATAATCCCAGTTCTTCCTGATTTCTCCAATCCAGAGAGGACTGTGACAGTCTGAAGAGGGAAGAATGCCTAGTCCTGATCTACCCTTCTGCAGGTTACTCAGAATAAGACAATTTTCATGATGGAGTTGCTAAGATAATGTCAATGTCTTCTAAAATTAGACATAAAACACTCCTTTTGCCATAATTGTCTAGCAACTCCAAAATATCTAATAAACTATAATTTGATCTTGTTTTTAAAAAATGTCTATTTATTTATTGGGGGGGGGAGGGACAGAGATAGAAGGAGAGAGAGAATCCCAAGCAGGCTCTGTCCTGTCAGCATAGAGCCTGATGTGGGGCTCAAACTCACAAACCATGAGGTCTTGACCTGAGCTAAAATCAAGAGTCAGATGCTTAACTGACTCAGCCACCCAGAAACCCCTAAACTCAAACTTTAAAGTATAGAAACAAAGCCTTTTAGTGTATTTATATAATATAGCTAATCAATAAACAAGTGCTTTTAAGAACTATTATTTATTTCATCTCCGATATTCTCTGTGTAATATAGAGGGCGTGTGTGTGTGTGTGTGTGTGTGTGTGTGTGTGTCTGTGTGCATGTGCCCTCTTATGTAAACAAAGAAATTAATGTGTGTAAGCCTAACGAAAATATCTGCTTTTAATGGAGGGCTGATGCCAGAACGCACATCTGAGCCTGTGGAGCAGGCAGGTATTCGCAGAGCTCCAAGGTGTATAAGGCCAGACACAGCCCTATCTATTTGGTAAAGTCATATTTAATACTCTTACTTAAGCCACAGTAGCCTTTAGCTATCCACTCCAGGACAGGGTCAGAGAAGCAGAGCAGGAGTAGGTTAGATGTGGAAAGCTGGAAGATGGAACAAAGAATATCCAAACCAAGTGGTAAGGTCAGTTTGGGTCCATATCAGGCCATGAAGATTTGCCGGATTCCTTACTGGGGAGGCGGACTGTGGCAAATGAGAGCAGGGAACAAGACATCTAATGTGAGGGCGACCCTCAGCTGGCCCAGGAGAATCATGTTTAGGGATATTTTATGATGGTATGGTCTCTGCCCATGAGCATGACCCCCAGTCTTGAGAGCACAGCAGGGAGGGGGCTACAGAGTTGGTAGGTGGGGACAGCGATTATCCAGTAGGATAATCCAGCTGTCCGGCAAAGGCTGAGAGTGTGTGTATGTTTTAAAATGAATTATTCATGTACCAGTAAAGACTCTTAGTATGAAAAGGAAGCCCTCTTTGGTAATATTTATACATTTCCATTCATGCGTTGGAAATACAACACAGACTTACATAGAAAAAAAAATCATCGGTTCGGTATTAAGTTCATAAATTTCCTCATTTGATATGTAGGAAATAACAGTCCCTTTTTCTAGATATGGCAACGTAAGCCCAGATGTCCAACATCCCTCTTTCAAAAGCCAACAGCGATAATCAAAGGAAGCTAAAAATAGATTCAGTGCAGGAATCTGGGAAAGGGTATCATTAGAATGCCAGAAGGTTTAACGAGTTTCTTGGATATAGAGCACAGATGGGGCTAGATTAAAAGAAGTCATGAGACTCACATGTCCCATCATGGAACAGCCTCCCGCTTCTTGGCAATGCTCCCAATACTCTCTGAAATGAGTGTGTTAGAACTGGACGCAAAAGAAGAACCCCTCTATCTGGACCCCACGTCTCCTTTCGGGGACAGACCAGTAGAATTCAGCAGTAGCTGTGCCAGGAGTTCGTAGAGAGAGAGGCACCGCCATGCAGAAACCTCAGTATAGCTCGTCCTCTCCTGCCTGAAAACTCCCCCCGAGACGCTGAGGCCGACAGCCTGGAGGCTGCTCTCCTGACCCAGCGGGGTCGCTCTCAAACAAAAGACAGCAAAGCTCTGCATCAGTGGACTTAATCCCAAGAAATCTAGAGTAGAGGCATCACTGAACATAAAACTAGCTGGAGAACACCGGGCCCTGGAACAGCAGTTTCAGGAAACACGGGAGGAAAATACCAGAAGGGCAAATGAGGTCCTCCGGGACTTTCCCGTGGGCATGGCATCCCTCAGCAGGTGACCTGAACTCACCGCTCAGCGTTTCAGCATAGAATGAAGTTCTTTCTAGCAGCATCAGGGAACCTGTATAGAAAATAAATTGTAAGCATGCATGCTGAGACCTGCTTCTATTTAAGCAGGAAAATGCAGGAAAACCAATACAGAATGTGGAAAAACATCCTATTTTGTAAAATAAACATATGTATACATATATTATATATATACATATAATATATATGCATATATATAATATATAATATATATGCATATAATATATATATGCATATATATGCATATATATAATATTATATATATATATATATATATAATATATGTATAAGGCTAAAAAGGAGGGAGAAATTCTTCTGGAAAAAATACTAAATGCAACTTATGTGCATTCAGAATCTGTGTTTGTACTCCCCCTGAATGTGAAGAAAATAGAAACTTTGAACTAGCGCATTAATAACAAGAGATGAAGGTAAGAGAACGTGGTGGGGTTCAGGAGGAGGGGGGAAAATAATACCTCAGGGTGACTGCAATGTACAAGGAGCAGGAGGATTCAGAATCAGTGACCAACCCTGATTCAGACTTACCGAAGAAAAACTCAAGGGCGCCGGGTGGCTCAGTCGGTTCAGCATCCGACTCTCGACTTCAGCTCAGGTCATGATCTCGCGGTTCGTGAGTTCGAGCCCCACGTCAGGCTCTGTGCTGGCGGTGCGGATCCTGCTTGGGATTCTGTCTCCCTCTCTCTCTGTCCCTCCCCTGCTGCTCTCTATCTCTTTCTCTCAAATAAAAACAAAAAACCCTCAAGAAATGTTTCCCAAAAGCAGATGTATAGGACAGGGAGACAAAGGTCTTCAAAGGGAAAAAGAGAAGAAAATGGAGATAAAACCCAGACATTGGGTTCCTGAAAAAGAAATCACCTCAAGATGGCCCATTTTTTTTTTCTCTTGACACTTTGAGTCCCTTCTTTTTTTTCTTGATGAGTTGTTTCATCCGGCATCATTTCCCTTCAACGTGAAGAACCTTATTAAGCATTTCTTGTACTAAAGGGCGGCTGACGATCTACTGCCTTCCCTTTCTTTTATCGAAAAATCTCCCTATGTCACCTTCGTCTTGAAGACTTTTCCTATAAATAGAAGTCTGGGTTAACCTACATTTTTAACAGGTGCTATTCCACTGTCCTCAGGCCACCATCGTTTTGAGTTAGAAGTCAGCTGGGTGTGAATCATCGGTCCTTCATATGCAATGTGTCATTTTTCCCAGGCTGGTCTAAACATTTTGGTTTCTCTGGTTTACATCAGCTTGTCTGTAATGTACCCAGGCCTGCTTCCTTTTATATTTATTCTGCCGTGGTCCACTGAGATTCACTGAGTTTCATAAATCTTTACATTTTTGTGTTTCATCAAATTTGGGAAGGTTATGGTCATGTTTCCTGAAATATTTTTTTTCCTTAGTCTCTCTTCCTGCTCCTTTTTGGACTCCAATCATATGCATGTCAGCTCTTATTATATTGTACACCTTTAATTTTCTTCAATTTGTTTTTCTTTCCCTTCTTCAGACTGTATAATTTCTATTGATTTAATTTTTTTCCACATTTTTTTTTTATTTTTGAGAGTGAGAGAGAGAGAGAAAGACAGAGCATGAGCAGGGGAGGGGCAGAGAGAGAGGGAGACACAGAATCAGAAGCAGGCTCCAGGCTCCGAGCCATCAGCACAGAGCTCGACGCGGGGCTTGAACTCACCAACCGTGAGATCGTGACCTGTGCCGAAGTCAGGTGCCCAACTGACTGAGCCACCTGGACGCCCCTCTATTGATTTTTAAAAAAATGCAATGAGTTTTCTGCCATTTCCTCCCCACTGTGTAGCCCATTTAGTGATCGTTAAAAAGTCAGATATTGTCATTTTTAGCTTTACAATTTTATGTTTTTTTTTCCTTTTGTTTTAGTTTACATTTCTCCGCTGATACCTGCTCCCTTGATATTCATTATATGCATCCTTTCCTTTACGTCCTTGAGCAGTGATGACAGCTGCTTTAAAATCCAGTTCCGCTAGTTGTGGCATCTGGACGGTGGAGCTGCTTCTCACCGATTTTGCCTTTTCTCCAGACAGCCTGTCATGGTCTTCTGTCTCCTCATCGTAGACATTGTGAGGAAGATGTTGTAGAAACTCTAGATTTTTTTCTGTGCCTCAGAAGACTTGTGCTTTAGTTTTTAAGCATGCAGTTAGCTGGGCGGAACTCAGAGTGCAAATCCCTCTGCCCCGGGATGAGCCACAGCTCCCGTCCAGCACAAGTCCTTCGACCTCAGCTGGGCTGCTTGAACTGCGCTCTCCGTGTGTACAGGTAGTGCGTCAGCCAGTAATTTGGGCAGGATAAGTACGTAGATTTTGGCTCTCTCAGCTCTCTCTTTTTTTAAACTTTTTAATAGGAAATTCATTGTCAAATTGGTTTCCGTTCAACACCCAGCGCTCGTCCCATCAGGTGCCCTCCTCCATGCCCATCCCCCACCCAACCCTCCCTCCCACCTCCCATCAACCCTTAGCATATTCTCAGTTTTCTAAGAGTCTCTTATGGTTTGTCAGCTCTCTTTTTATACACCGTATGAAACAGTAGAGGCAGCGGGCATTGTGTTTTATTTCTGATTTCATAGAAAGCTCTTAGAATATTTAGGAATTACCAATCCCTATTTTTGAGGATTTAAATATGAATTGGGATGAATTTAATTAAATGTCTTTTCTTCATCTCTGAAGATGATTATATGATTTCTCTCCTTATTTCTCTTTTTTTTAATGTTCATTTATTTTTGAGAGAGAGCAAGTTGGGGAGGGGCCGAGAGAGAGAAGGAGACAGAGAATCCCAAGCAGGCTCCCTATTACCAGCACAGAACCTGACGTAGGGCTTGAACTCACAAACTGTGAGAGCATGACCTAGCTGAAAGCAAGAGTCAGACACCTAACTGACTCAGCCACCCAGGCGCCCCATGACCTCTCTCCTTATTTCTATTTGCTAACTTTCTAAATATTATTGAACCACCTTGTAGTTTTGGAATTTCCTCAGTTGGCCACGAAGTTTTATTTAGTGTGTATTTTACACTTGGCTAAGTGCCTTTTTAAGGATTTTAAAAGATTATATATTTTTAGAGCAGTCTGAAATTCACAGCAAAGTTGAGAGGAAGATACCAAGATTTCCCATATATCCTGTCTCCCCATATGCATGCCAGCCCCACTGTCAACTCCACCACCAGACCGGTACGTTTATTACAACCGACAGACCTATACTGACACATCGTAAACGTCCAAGGCCCACAGATTACACCAGGGTTCGCTCTTGCTGTTGTAAATTCCATGGGTTCGGATAAATGTGTAATTAATAAATCTATCCACCGTTATTGTGCTATACAGAGTAGTTTCACTGTCCTAAAACATCTTCGGTGTTCTGCCTTCTCAAACCTCCCTCTCCCCCAATCCCTGGAAACCATTATCCTTTCACTGTCTTTAGAGTTTTTGCGTATTCTAGAATGCCATAGGGTCGGAATCACATCGTAAGTAGCATTTGGAGATTGTCTTCTTCCACTTAGAACCGTGCATTTAAGGTTCCTCAATATCTTCTCAAGGCTCTATAGTTTCTTTCTTTTTAGCAGTGAATAATATTATATAATAATATTCCACTGTCTATATGTATCAAACTCTGACCATTCACTGACTGAAGGGAATCTTCATTGCCTCTACGATTTGCCAGTTACGAATAAGCTGCTGTGAACCTCCATGTGCAAATTTTGCATATGTGTAAGTTTTCAGCTCTTCTGGGTAAATGCCAACGAACAAGATTTTCAGATCATATGGTAAGAGTATGTTTGGTTTTGTAAAAAACTGCTACGCTGTGTTCCAAGGTGGCTGCCCCGGTTTTCATTGCCTCCAGGAGTGCTAAGAGTTCCTTTCTGTTCCACATCTGCCCTAGAATTGTGTGTTGTCAGTATTCCAGATTTTAGTCATTCCAGTGGGTGTGCAGAGATCTCATTGTTGTTTTCATTTGAACTTCCTGATGACATATGAGGTGAAGCCTCTTTTCGCCTGTATCTCCTTTTGGGTGAGGTGTCTGTGGAGGGATTTTGCCCATTTTCCAGCCCAGCTTTTTTCCTGTTGTTGAGATTTAGGAGTTCTTTGTATATGTTGCGTAACAGTCCTATAGCAGACGCATCTCTGGCAAATACTTTCTCCCAGCCTGTGACTGGTCTTCTCCTTCTCTTGACTCAGTCTTCTGCACAAGTGTTTTGTCCGCTTGTTTTTGTGAGGCCCAGCTTATCATGGACCATGCAAGTCACTGCCACATTCAAGGGCATCTAGGTTCTCTCCTCTATGCTCTTCTAGGAGTTTCATATATATCAAAATACATATTTCTGAGCATCTAAAACTACGATAGCAAAATCAAAAGAACAGCCACCTGGGGAAAGCACTCGCATATACATAACTTATTTAAGATTAATAGCCTCAATAAGTAGTGAGGGGCAGCTGCGTGGCTCAGTGGGTTAAGCGTCCGACTTCGGCTCAGGTCGTGATCTCACGGTTTGTGAGTTTGAGCCCCGCATCGGGCTCTGTGCTGACAGCCTAGAGCCTGGAACCTGCTTCGGATTCTGTGTCTCCCTCTCTCTCTGTCAAAAATAAATAAAGACTAGAAAATAAATTTAAAAAATAAGTAATGAGGCTTTACAAATCAATTGTAACTATTTTAAGAGAGCAGTACAAAGATAACAATGTAGGTATGTAGAGAATAATCGTAAAAAAAATTAGCCAACATTTTCTTTCAAACTGGTGAGTAAAAAAGAAATCAAAGTAGTGGGAAATCTGGCAATTGCATAGGGACTCTCAAAATAGGGACAATTTTCCAAGAAGGTGTATTAATTTCTACCTTTTTCAGAGTGTTGATGAAAGTAGAAATTGGTAACATTTTCTAGAAAATAACCTTGTCAGGAAATATCAAAAACCTCTTAAAGTACCCTGTGTTAGGGCTGAACCGTTCTGTTTCTGGGGGTTTAACATAAAGTAATCAGAGATGGGGCGCCTGGGTGGTCAGTCAGCTAAGCGTCTGATTTTGGGTCAGGTCATGATCTTATGGTTCGTGGGTTCGAGCCCTGCGTCAGATTCTGTGCCTGGAGCCTCCTTGAGATTCTGTGTCTCTCTCTCTCTCTCTCTGCCCCTCTCCTGCTTGCGTTCTCTCTCTCTCTCTCTCAAAAATAAACATTAAAAAATTTTTAAAAAGTAATCAGAGCTGTTTAAATAAAGATAATCTTAACTTTCATTGTTACATGAATAATTATGCTGCGCCATAGAATATTTATTAAATACATTTGAGACACTCAAAACGTAGATTATTTTACAGATATCAAAATAATTGTCAGGACCATATTTAATAATATGAAAAATTCTACTCTAGGCTTTTACATTTCTATTTCCAACAAAAATATTCATAGAAATAAGACTGAAAAAGTACAAATACCAAACAGTTCAAAGTTATATCATCTAAAATGTAGGACTACAGGAGGTATTTTCTTCTTCTTATACCTTTTGCAATTTGCTGACTTATCTGCATGTATCTTAATATATAATATATATCATAATAATGTAATATATGTCAATATGTTAGTATGTATTCTTATTAATTTTTTTTTTTCCAACGTTTATTTATTTTTGGGACAGAGAGAGACAGAGCATGAACGGGGGAGGGGCAGAGAGAGAGGGAGACACAGAATCGGAAGCAGGCTCCAGGCTCCGAGCCATCAGCCCAGAGCCCGACGCGGGGCTCGAACTCACGGACCGCGAGATCGTGACCTGGCTGAAGTCGGACGCTCAACCGACTGCGCCACCCAGGCGCCCCAGTATGTATTCTTATTAATAAAATAATAATATGCAGTTACACATTGCGTCACATACAACAGGTATTACCTGAATCATCTACTGATCTATTATTTTTCTTTAAAAAATAGGTCACGTGCAAGCAAAGCTTCTCGAGGTCATCAGTTTTGTCACTCTGGGCTTCCCCTTGCCGACGGTTCAGTGGAAAGAATACAGACCCTTGTAAACCTCATTTTTTAGGTAAGGTCTTCTCTGTGCATCGGACTGTATACCTTCATTTGTGCACTTTGTGAGTGTGAGGACTGTGAACTCAGAGCGACAGGACAGTTGCACTACGTTTTCAGGTAACTGGTCACTTTGCTAACCACCGTGGCCTCCACAGGACAAAACAGAGTCCCTGCTCGCTAACGAAGGGTGATGCTGCGTCACGTCACCATGCCTCCCTCACTCAGGCTTGTCACATTGCAGTTAAGTGCTAACCAATAGGGTTTTGTTTTTTTTTTTTTTGAGGGGAAACCGAGGGACTTTTTGGCTTCCAGCAGAAGCGTTCCTTTTGCGATCTCCGAAGTCCACGATTTGCCAGGGAAGTTTAAATGCCAGGGTCCTGGAGCGACACCTATTTCCAGATCATTCCTCTATTTTACCTCATGCTCCGTAATCGCCCTGCAGGTGGTTGCGAATCTGTGCCCGTGTGCGGGTGTGCAGGGCGTGTGCGTGCCCGTGTTTGTGTCCACACGCGGGTCGGCCTCACCAGGACCTTCTGCGGCGCCGCTGGCCTTCGCGGGTGGCCTTCGCTCGGCCCGGCGGAGGCCCAACGTCTCCCGCCCGCCTGCCCCCCGCCCCACAGCACAACCCCAGCCATGCACCCACAGAAGCTCCGTCTCAGCCTCTGCCTCCACGCCGCTCAAACTAAACGATTTCCTGTGAAGCGTCTTTTTTCTTTAAATAAAGACCTCTTTACCTTAAAAAGTGGTACCCTTGCCTCTTCCGTCGGAACATGCCGAGCACTTTTGGCCGAGGTGGTTTCTACTTTGCTCCTCCGTTCTGGCCGCTGCCTGCCCTTCCCCAGTGTGCTGCTTGCGCGGCGGCCGGCGTCCCTGCCCCTCCGGCCGTCTGTTCCACGTGTGGACGGACCACGCTCACGAACATGCAGCTGGGGGTGAGTGGCCTGCCGGCTTCCCACGGCCGCTCCTGGTCTTTCTTACGTTAAAGGTCAGATTGTTCAGGAAAGAGGCGCCCCCTGCTCCCCACCCCAGCATGAGTTGTTTCTAGGTCTACACCTGCAGGAATGGGCTCGTCCCCCCGCCCCCAGCCTGCTTTCCCCGCCGAGCCTCCGGTCCACGGGGCTAAAGTCCCTCGTCTCCCTGGCTGTCCTGAAGCAGACAACACACACATATGCAACCACACACAGACACGCACATGCACACACACACAACCACACACACACTCAGACACACACTTCACACGTGCACACAGGGTGTCTTTGAGGCCAACAGATTCTGAACAGTAAGGGTGGTAATCTGGAGCCTGTATCATTTTCTCTTTCCCCATAAATTAAAATCATTTCCATTAATGACTGACTCAAAGGTTTACCCCTGTCCATACATTAATCATTTCCAAAACTCACCGTCATTAGAAGTCTCTACAAGGTACTTGTCTTTCGGCAGTGGCTTGCTTGCTTTAATTGAGGTGTTCAGCGGATTGGAAATGACGTCATCAGAGAGAAATGGTTGAGTCGGCTGGAAGGGGGTCAAAGCTTCCTCACAGGGAGAGCAGAAGTGCCCGAAGGCATAGTCGTGTTCACTTATTAAAGGTTTATGCATTTCATGCAATTAAGAGGAATCCTGGATGGCGAGTCTCCCCTCCCTCAGAGGAGCCCTCTCTGCCAGGCTGAGATTCGCGGCGCTCCACAGAAAGGAGCGTAATAGGAATGGGGACGTTCTGACGAGTGGGGCTCATTGTACCTACTTTTCCCTAGACTGCGTAGAAGATGGGTTTCCCAGGCTCAGTTTGAGTCGCCTTATTCATACGCGGTACGGATGTGCTTTACGTTAAGGTCTCAGAACAGGGGGTGACCCTTCAGGTTGCTTTCTGAGGTTTCTATGGTTTGCATGAAACCACGAACCGCATCACCCGAGGATGAAATAAGCCTTTTTCCCACTATCAAGTTCAAACTTTACGACACCTGACTTCACCGTTTTCATTTTTTTTTTAATTTTTTTAATGTTTATTTATTTTTGAGAGAGAGACAGTGAGAGAGACAGAGCTCGAGAGGGGAAGGGCCAGAGAGAGAGGGAGACACAGAATCCGAAGCAGCTCCAGGCTCCGAGCCGTCAGCCCAGAGCCCGACGCGGGGCTCGAACTCACGGACTGTGAGATCATGACCTGAACCCAAGTCGGACGCTTAACCAACTGAGCCACCCGGGCGCCCCAACTTCACCGTTTTCATTGCCTGGGAAGCGTGCTCCCCGCGTGTGCTCCAGACCCACAGTCAGGTCCCAGACGGCGGTGCTTTGGCTGAGAGACGCGGGCGGACAGAGCTCACGTGTGAATGTGCCAGAAGGCTGTTTTTGTTGCCTGTGACAGACGGTGGATCCCTGGGGACGTGGGTCAGGATGCCCACCTCCGAGCGGTCGCAACCCCACGTATGACATCTGCCTCCCCCGGAAACGTAACTAACCGCCTACTGTGCACAGGAGGCCTCACCGGGGGCGCAACTGACCAGCGCCTCTGTTGCCTGAGTCGCAAATGGCGCCCTTACCAGACAGTAGGCTAGAGAAAGGAGGGGAATCGCTGGGAAACCAGGTCACGTTTAGACTACTGCGCCCCATGTATCGTAAACCTCCACGCGCACACGGACCCCCGCACCTCCACCCCGAGTCGTCCCGTTCGCGTCTCAGAGCCAAGTCTGCCAGGCGGGCGCCCAGGCGGGCGCCCAGGCGGGAGCAGCAGGGCCGCAGCGAGTCAGAGTGGACGCAGAAAGCCCGCAGCGGGTGGGGCGCCCCGGGCGGGCCTCCCTGACACCTTCCAAGAGCCGTCCGGCTGCCAGCAACCTCGGAGGCTTCGACTCAGCCGGCCGGCCTGTCCGGTCCCTGCTGCCTCTTATCTCTGTGCTGATCTGCGTCCGTAAACGAACTGTACGTCTGCAGGTCCCGCGTCCGGCTGGCCCCGGACACCAAGGGTGAGGCCTGTGACGGCAGCACCCCCGGAATGAGCCGTTGGGGGTTCCTGCATGTGGCCGTGGGGCCTGCAGGTCCCAGGGTGCGCTCAGGGGCTGACGCTCGTGGCTGCAAGGTCGTCTACGCGCCCCCCCCCCCCCCCCCCCCCCCCCCCGCTGTCACAGAGGAGACACTGCCCAGAGTGTTCACGTTCAGTGGTCTCAGTCCCGCCCTGAGAACGATCTCTGTCTGTGACTCCTCGGCCCCCCTTGGCCAGCCACGTCCCCCACCCCAGTGAGGGGCATCACCTGCCCAGGGGCCCAGACCCGCCATTCCCCAGCCCCCCTCCCCCAATATCTGCTCCAAAAGCCAATCCTGTGGATTTGGGCTCAAAGTGCTTCTCAACCAATGAACTTTTCTCCCTCCTCCCTGCCCCCGGCGAGCCCCAAGTCACCCCGGTTTCCTACCTGGGTCTCTGCAGCACCCCCCCCCTGCCCTGGCCATCCTCCCGGTGTCCACTGTCCCCCCCAACAGCTCTCCACCCTCCTCTGTGAACTTTGCCCGGCCATGTGCTCCAGCTGCTTCGAATAAAGTGGCTTCCCCTTGACTCTCAGAATTAGACCCGAGCTCTGCCCCCAGGCCCCTGGGCCTTGTGGGCTCTGCCCCGCCTCCCCCCAGGTGCCAGTGTGGGTGCGGTTCAGGGCCCGCCATGGGGTCTGCCCTCTGCCCTCTGCCCTCAGTTTAGCTCACTCTCAGCAGCCGGCTTCTCCCCTCCTGCCCTGCTCTGCCCAGCGACCTCCCTGCAGGGTTCTGCCTGTCCTCAGAGCCAGGGGTGCCATACTGCTCACCTCACCTCCAGCCAGAGGCCCAGCGTCTGGTTTCCACAGAGCACAGGCTTCTCATGGTTCAGATCACCCTTGTGCCTCAGTTCCAGGGCCGCCCTTGGTCTTTAGCGTGGATTTAGTAAGTGTGCTGTTTGTGTTTTGGGGGTGGAGGTGGGGAGGGAAGAAGGGAGGAAAGAAGGAAGGAGGAAGGGAGGGAAGGAAGGAGGGAAGAAGGGAGGAAGGAAAGAAAGAAGGGAGGGAGGGAAGAAGGGAGGAAGGAAGGGAGGGAGGAGGGAGGAAGGGAAGAGGGAGGAAGGGAGGGAGGGAGGGAGGGGAAGGGAGGAAGGGAGGAAGGGAAGGAGGGAGGGAGGGAGGGAGAAAGGGAGGAAGGAAGGAAAGGAAGGAGGGAGGGAGGAAGGGAGGGAGGGAGGAAGGAAGGAAAGAAAGGAGGGAGGGAGGAAGGAAGGGGGAAGGGGGAGGGAGGAAGGGAAGAAGGGAGGGAGGAGGGAGGAAAGGAAGAAGGAGGAAGGGAGGGAGGGAGGGAGGGGGAGGGAGGAAGGGAGGAAGGGAAGGAGGGAGGGAGGGAGAAAGGGAGGAAGGAAGGAAAGAAAGGAGGGAGGGAGGAAGGGAGGGAGGGAAGGAGGGAGGAAGGAAGGAAAGAAAAGAGGGAGGGAGGAAGGAAGGGGGAAGGGGGAGGGAGGAAGGGAAGAAGGGAGGGAGGAAGGGAGGGAGGGAGGGAGGGAGGGAGGAAGCAAGGAGGAAGGGAAGGAGGGAGGAAAAGAGGAAGGGAGGAAGAGAAGAAGGAGGAAGGGGGGGGAGGGAGGAAGGGAGGAAGGAAGGAGGAAGGGAGGAAGGGAGGGGGGAAGGGGGAAGGAGGAAGGGAGGAAGGGAGGGAGGAAGGGAGGAAGGAAGGAAAGAAAGGAGGGAGGGAGGAAGGGAGGGAGGGAGGGAGGAAGGAAGGAAAGAAAAGAGGGAGGGAGGAAGGAAGGGGGAAGGGGGAGGGAGGAAGGGAAGAAGGGAGGGAGGAAGGGAGGGAGGAAGGGGGGAAGAAAAGGGAGGGAGGGAGGGAGGAAGGAAGGAAAGAAGGGAGAGAGGGAGGAAGGGAGGAAGGAAGGAGGAAGGGAGGAAGGGAGGGGGGAAGGGGGAAGGAGGAAGGGAGGAAGGGAGGAAGGGAGGGGGGAGGGAGGAAGGAAGCAAGGAGGAAGGGAAGGAGGGAGGAAAAGAGGAAGGGAGGAAGAGAAGAAGGAGGAAGGGAGGGGGGAGGGAGGAAGGGAGGGAGGAAGGAAAGAAGGGAGGGAAGGAGGGAGGGAGGGAGGAGCAGGAGGAAGGGGAAGGGAGGGGCAGGGAGACAGAGGTGGGGAGGCCTCCAGGAATGTCCCTTTGGTGTGTGACGGGGAAGCGGCTGAGTCCAAGTTCCCCGGGCTCCAGGTGTGTCCCCATCACTGGGGGACTCAGAACGATGGTCCCTGGGGTCCCGCCCACCCAAGAGGATGGGAGTCAGTGGGGCAGGTGCTTCCAAACCACCTGTTTGCTCATGAAGGTTGGGCATCAGTGGCTCGGGCGATGACAGGGCTCTGTTGTCACCTGCCCGCAGCAGGAAGACCCTGCGCCCCGGCGGACTCGGGGTTCTCGGTTAGGGTCTCGGGCGGTCTGCTCGCCGGGGGTCCGGTCGGTCTGTCTGCCGCCTGCGCTTTGCCAGTCCTGCCGCTGATCGTGCCTTCTCCTCACGCAGCGGGCATTCGCGGGACCCGCACGCGCGTTCCGAGGGCAGGGTGAGGGCGTCCTTTCCCTGCGGGGCCCTGCCAGCCGGAGCCAGCTGGGGAAGCCTGGGAGTCCACAGGGACCTGACGCAGCCGGTACCACTAAGTCCCCCGTGGAGGGGACCCGGGACCTGAGCAGAAGGGTCGAGAGGGCGTGACCGCCCCTCCCTGCCCCTCCCTCCCTCTCTTTCTCTCTCTTTCCTTCTCTTTTAAAAACTTTCAGCCTGTTGTCTTACCCCCTGTTTGGCCGCGTGCTTTCTTGCCCTCCAGGATACTTCACAGATGGGGTTACGTGTCAGCTCTTCCTGGCACTCGTCGTCCCAAACCTGCCCCCGTCGTGGAGGCCAAGCTGCCAGCACGCTGGGGTCCCAGGGCGCCCCGAGACTCGGCTCTGAGGGCGTCGGCTGCCGGGCTCCGGTGCAAAGTCTGTGCGAGTGCGGACGGCCCCGGAGGGGACTCAGAGACACCTCCTACGAGCACCCAGCTCCCCGCGGCAGGGGTCCCAGTCGAACTTCCTCCAGCCAGGTCCTGGCGCCCTCCTTCCCCTTCCTTCCAGGCTGTTCCAGGAGAGGGCGTCTCTTTCTCTCAATCCACACTGTCTTCCCTCGCTCTTCTCAGTGGCCCCTCTCTGTGCACGCACGTCCCCACGCATATGGAGTAAATGCCTTGCACACTCGTGCAACCCACTCATGCCCACGCGCACACCGAGTGCACACCCACTCACGTCCGCACACACAAACACGCCAGTGCACATCCTCTCACACCCCAGCACGCACACTCACGCCCATGCACACACCGATAGTTGCCCTCACCTCTCGATTCTCTCCTTTCAGGATGGTTTCCGGTTCCTCCACTGCCCAGCCTCGTGTCAAAGCCCCAACCCAGCCAATCCCCTAAAACGCTTGGCAAAGGTCGGTCGCCCACCTCCTCATCTGCAAAGCCACAGGAAAACCGTAAAACTCCTGTTTTCCGTACCGGTTCCCCCCACCTCCCCTGTGTGCCCCTGTCTGGAAGACCTCTCTGCCCCACCCCTCCGGCTCTGCTTTCTCTCCCCCTCGTGGGCCTCCCGTGGGTCTCCCCGGGCAGCCCTCCATGCTGGGCTTCCTCCCCTGGGGTTTCCCAGCTGCCCCTCCCTGGGAGGGTCACCTTCCCAAGCACACCCGGCCCCAGCCACGGCCCAGGGAACACAAGGGCCCATCCTGCCCATCCCATCCCCCAGGGCCTCCCTTCCATCCCTGCTCTGGACCATCCTGTCTCCTCTACCTGGTCCCCCTGCTCCCCTCCTGCTCCCCCTCAGCCAGAAGGAGCCACCCCCAAACCCAACTCTGGGAACGTCATGCTCCATAGACCCCTTCCGTTCCTTCTCACTGTTCACAGAAGGCCAGCCCTGCATCGCACGGGATGTCCCTGTGGTTCAGTGTGATGGTTGCATGACGGCAAGCCTGCAGTGGTCCCTACCATTTCACTGTCCCCTTCAACAGCCTCCTGCCCCCGTCCCGTCTCCCTCCTTGTCCCTGCACGCTGTATATAGGACGCTCGGCTGCACACACCTGCTACTCCTTCTTGCACACTTGGTTCCCACGTCCGTCTCTTCCTCTTGGGCTGAGCTTCCGCACGCTGATCCTTGGGCTGCAGGGCAGAGCTGCCCACCCTCTCAGTTACTTGCTGAGGGAAGGAGCAAACCAGAACACAGGCTCTTGAGGAACCAGTGGGAATTAGGCAGAGAGAGTGGAGATGGTTTTTTCTGAGCCAACAAGGAGCAGAACATGGGACGTGGTGCCGAAAGTCAGCGTGGGGAAGAGACGAGAACGGGGCGAGCATAACTGCATTCGAACGGACCAAGAACACATCCTCACAACACAGTCCGTTAGCTTCAAAGAGTGCAGTTGTGTTAGTTTTCTCTCGCCACTGTAACAATCACGTGCTTACTGCCTCACACACGGTGCGTCTTCGCCTCGTGGCCAGCTGGGTCCTGCTCCAGGCTGCCCTCCTAGGCTGAGATCAAGGTGCCACCAGCTGGGACTTTATCAGGAGGTTCTTGGATCAGGTCTGCTTCCAGTCCTATTCTGCTTGTTGGCAGAGTTCAGTTGCTTGCAGTTCTAAGATGAGTGGGTGGATGGATGGATGGATGGATGGACAGCTGGATGGGTGGATGGGTGGATAGGTGGATGGATGGATGGATGGATTGATGAGTGGATGGGTAGATGGGTGGATGGATGGATGGATAGGTGGAACAGTGGATGGATGGATGGATGGATGGATGGATGGACGGGTGGATGGATGGGTGGGTGGAGGGATGGATGGACAGGTGGGACAGTGGATGGATGGATGATGGATGGATGGAAGGATGGATGGATGGATGGATGGACTGGTGGATAGGTGGATGGGTGGGTGGATGGATTGATGAGTGGATGGGTAGATGGGTGGATGGATGGATGGATAGGTGGAACAGTGGATGGATGGATGGATGGATGGATGGATGGATGGATGGACGGGTGGATGGATGGGTGGGTGGAGGGATGGATGGACAGGTGGGACAGTGGATGGATGGATGATGGGTGGGTGGAGGGATGGATGGACAGGTGGGACAGTGGATGGATGGATGATGGGTGGGTGGACGGATGGATGGACAGGTGGGACAGTGGATGGATGATGGATGGATGGAGGGATGGATGGATGGATGGACTGGTGGATAGGTGGATGGGTGGGTGGATGGATTGATGAGTGGATGGGTAGATGGGTGGATGGATGATGGATAGGTGGAACAGTGGATGGATGGATGGATGGATGGATGGGTGGAGGGATGGATGGACAGGTGGGACGGTGGATGGATGGATGATGGGTGGATGGAGGGATGGATGGATGGATTGACAGACGGGTGGATGGGTGGTTGCGTGGATGGGTGGATAGATGGGTGGACAGGTAGATGGGTGGATGGATAGATGAGTAGGTATATAGATGATGTATGCTGGATAGATGGCAAGTAATGATGGCTTTTGGAGTAACCCCAGATGTGTAGTTTTCCCCCTTGGGGATCCAGGGAGTGTTCAGTGCTGCTCAGTGTCACTGAATATCCTGTTTATAGAACATAGAATATTCTGTTTCTGGGCACTGGGGATGCAGTCGTGAACCAGAATGCTCATCCATCCTAGATTCTTTCCTTTTCTGTACTTGCTTGGAAATCACTTGCTGTCCCGTCATAAACAAATTTTTTTTGAGGAGTTTCTGGAGACAGCTGTGGCTCACCCTAAATGCCCTGGACAGCCGACTAGGAGCAGCCCCCAAAGGCCAAAACCTCACCCCCTTTGTAGGAGGGGCTTTCCCTGGGAACCAGTGTGGCTCAAAAGCCATGGTGACCCTGCACGTGTTGCAAGACGGTGACCTCTCTGTTCTGTCCCTTTCTCCTCACAAAGTCCAACTTCCTTCCTGTTGGTGGTTGGATTTAGCAAAACTGTTTTTCAGGTGAAGTCCCCTGTGTGGGAATTAGGGGTGTGTGTGTGTGTGTGTGAGCACATATGCACATGTGTGTGAGAGTGTCGGTGTGCGTCCACATGTGCGTGTGTGTGTGTGTGTGTGTGTAAGAACAGGGCTTGAGGCAGGTAGGGGGCCCTCGTCACAATCATGAAGGGGGCACAGCACATGCAGAGAGGCTGATGTCAGTACCACGAATGCTTCTGTCACTCACTAAACCCGCTGGGTCTAGACTCGTTCTCAGTGCACACATCCCCAAAACAGTATGGCGGGAGGACCCTCTCTGCCCACTTGTAGGAAGATTCCTTTCTCCTTTCCGTCCCTCCCCACCTGCTCACCACTAGGAGAGCCACCCTGTCCCTGTCTTTCCTGTGCCTCCTCAGTGGCCTTCCGGGCATTTCTGCCCTTTGGGGGCAAATCTCTAGGGACCACACGGTCCCTGCACAGTGGGATGAAGAAATGAAGAAATGAAGACATTCAGTGGGTTCCCAGAAGTCCAACTCCAGCCTTGCAGAGCCCAAAGCCTGAGGGCATCCAGCTTTGAGGGCACGTAGGCTTTGGTCCGTCCTGGGCGGTGGTGAATGCTTCAACAAGACAGTATCATGTTCGCCCCAGAAGGGGCAGCTGGCACTGGGCACCTGAGCGCATCAGGGATTTCCGCTTCGATCTCAGGATACGTGTGTCCCCTGGTGGGCAAGATTCTCAACGCCCCCTGCGGCCCCTGCCCCTCCGTTTTGAGTACGTGTGGAAGCTGCAGATGTGACAGAATGGTCTCACGATGATACTACATTGTAAGGCAAAGGGACAACATCCTGGTGGGTCTGACCTGATCAGGTGAGCTGTCTGAAAGCAGAGTTTTCTCCGGGCAATGACGGAAAAGGAAGTCTAAGTAAGAGACATGCCCCAAACGGCCTGGAGGAAAGTGAGCATCTGTGCTATGGACCACCTGCAGATGCCATGCAGAGGGGACACGAGGGGGCTCCCAGGACCTCAGTGTGGCCCCGGATGATCCCCAGCTACAACTGCAAGGAAACGAATCTTCCCAATGAAACGAGGTTGAACGAAGACCCAGGCGCCGGCTGAGAACGGCAGCCTGGGAAGAGACACCGAGACTCAAGCCCACTGAGAACCCGAGTGGGGGTCGAACCACATGGCATCTGGACTTCAGGCCTCCAGAAACGGCCAGATGATAAATCAGTGCTGCTTTCGCCTCCTAAATGTGTGATCGTGTGTTACCCAGCAGTGCGTAACTAGCGCCCGTCTAAAGCTCTGGTTGTGGCCGGCACGCTAGAGATACCCCGACCAACCCGAGCTCGGATATTTTGCAAGCAAGACACGGTAAGTCTGTGTGGGGCTGTGTACCTTGAAGGTTGTCTTCAAACTCCTGTTTGCAAGTCTTGTGCAACAATCCTGAAACTCTGTCCCTGGCAGAATGAGTTTTCTGTTTGTTTTGGGAGGAGAGCCTAATAATCTGGAAGGCTCAGCATCGTGTTGCATCGTGCTGACATTTTTTCTGGTGACTCATTTCAAATTAAATGGAAATCCTGAAAGGATTAATGAGTTCATATGGATTTCGTGTTTGGAGATGGCCGGTAAGTAGGAGCAAAGAGGACTAAGATGGGAGTTATCCCGGGATCGCACAGGAGGCTAACAACTGCACGTAGTTTTGCACCTGAAACACGAGACTTGCTCAGACAATTACAGCGGAAGCATCGAAATGCCTCTCCGGCTGAAATCGGTGAGCCTGAGGAAAGCAGGGCTCATGTGTCGCGGCCCGCAGGTCCCCGTGACGTTCCCTGTGGCAGCACTTGGCGTCTTCCACTCGCCGCTATTTGGCAAGAGCAGTCGTGAATGTGTCTATGGAGAGAAAGCGATCCCTCTGGTTTTTACGTATTACGTCTCTTGCAAGGGACTTTCTCCCGTCGCTCGCCACAATGAAATACGAACGGCTCATCTGTGAGCGTGTTACGCGACGACTCGGCTTTTGGAAGTGTCCTTCCTAGTTGACAGTTGACCCTCAGTCCGTGGACATCAGCGCCACCCCGAGGCTCCCGCGAGCGCCCCCGGCAGGTGCAGAGCAGAAGGGGAGGGCGCCTACATCGGAGAGCCGACCGCGACTCCGCGGGGCTGCTCAGATGGGCCTGCCAGGGGAAAACGGACGCGCCGCGTGGTCCGAAGGGGACAGCGGAGGCCCGGAAGGGGTCGCTCGCTTGGGTGAGAAAAGGAAACTCCGGCCTCCCTAATTAGATGGTGATGGGACAGGAACCGGCGCTTGAGCGAAGCACGGCGTCAGTGTCGGTCCCCAGCCCGTGGGGAAGGTCTGCTGGCTGGTCTGCCACGTGGGTGGGGGGGACGCCAAGGCCGTAATGCGCTTAATCGGTCCCCGTGACTTGCTGCTGGCAACACGCTCATTTCCTCTCGTGAGCTCATTGTGCTCCGGAGGCTTACCTAAGCGTTTTAGTCAGCAGTTTTGGGGCGGGGGGGGGGGGGGGGGGGGGGTGCTGCACAGGAAGATTTCAACGCGTTCAACTTCTACACGCTTCCTGTGTCTGTCTGTCTTCGAAAGACACGTTCTGCCCGGGATCGAGGGTCTCCCATGCACTCTCTTCCTTGGCCAGGCACTTCTGAGCAAGCCACGCCTTTCCCAACTTCCATTCTAGTAACGTCCGCTCCCTCCATCCATCTCCGATGACGGCTTCCACACCAGACATGGCTTCCAGTTCTTTCTGTTTATTAATTAGACTTCAATTTGTTCTCGGTGCCAATTTCCACATCCCACGTTCTTTACTCACCTTTTTCTCTTTCCATCAATCAGCTTTTCCCCAGATGTAATTAAGCGCTTATAAAATGTGCAGAACATTGTGTGATGTGCTAAGAGGCCCAAGTGAAGGGAGGGAGCACTCCTATCAAATTAGGATATGGGGCACACCCACGAGCCCAACAGGGTTTTTGTAAACGGCTTGTCGACAGGAGAAAGGAACACGGTGCATCTGATTGCGACCTCAGTAAATTATCAACCGTATGACACAGGAAATCTACAAACGCTGACATTCCAAGAGATATTTCCAGAAGTCTGAGAATTTCCCACACACAATAGAGGAAGGCGGTAAGCAGAAATCGCTCTCATCAAGCCGCGGGGCAAACTCAGAAGACTGATCTCGTCTTTTAATCGGTTGATGTAAGCCAATTTATGAAGAAAGGATTTCACAACCTCTGCCACTAAAGAGGCTGTGAGCCAACTGGCTGGTGTTGGAGGGGAGGGAAGCCGTGCCCGGGAGATGGGTCTGGGCACATCCTGACCGCCTAGGACTCATGCCCTGCACCCCAGAGACCGTTGGGCAACGGAGATCGGAGATACGCTGCCTCCCCAGGGTCACCCGGAAATGTGCCGACCAGCTCCGTGGGGACGCACGGATCATTACAGCCGTTGGTTTTCTTAGCTGCCGACGGGGACTCCTCTTTTGTAAATAGCCGTGGCTGCTCCGGACTCTTAGTTGAGGAGAGCACAGGCCCAGGTCGGCCATGGAGGCAACGCCTTCACCCATCGTGAGCTAAAATGCTGTAATCGGTGAATTCTGAGCATGAACGCGTGCCAATCTCAACAACTTATTCAAAATTTGGCGGGCGGGGGGGAGTGGAAATAATCCCCCTGAATTGCGATAAATCTAGGAATTAAAGTATCAAACCACAGTTTGAGACGCCACAGAGACTGAAAAGCGGCCTTACGATGTCACATTCGTGGAGACATCATTTACTTACATAATTACAACATCCTGTGTAGTAGAAATGCTTCCCTTTTCTGCCTTTATTCCTCTTTTTTAAAAACTCCTCCTCAGCCCCCACATGTGCGCACCTGTGCTCGTGAAGGCAGACACGCGGGCCTGCCTCCTCCGGCACCTGACCTTGACCCGCCCCCGTCCACCTGGGCACCTCGGGGGCCACCCGTGGGGACCGTGCACCCCTGAGTCCCGGCACAGCTGCCTGGTCCTGAGATGTCACGTGACCCCGGCCCGACCACGGAGAGCCTTCCTGGGAGCTTGACATCGGGAATCAGCCGCGGACTCTGCAGCTGTGGGTGACACCCATTCTCTCCCAGGTGTCCTGGAAATCACGAATGGCGACTTTGCATGAGAGATTGTGACACACCCTTAGCTGCAGCGAGGTCAGGGGTGGAGGAGACACTGACCCCCCCCACCCCGGCCCCGGCCGCAGTTTGGCCCTGTTTCAGATGTCAAAGGACACACAAATCTCCCACAAATCCTTCTTTAACTCGGTCAGATTTCTCTCCCTTCTGTGCAGTGGGATCCTCACTAGAACCACAAAAGGAGATCCACCAGCGTGGGCAGTGAATATTTCCACCTAACGGGACCGGGGTGGCTTCTATTTCTGCTTCCTCCCCTCGCAGGAAGGCCTTCTTGAAGTTTTAATTTGCCGCATTCTCCCAGTTTCAGGAGACTTCGAGAAGAATAAAATCAGAAGAACGAACGTCATTTCTAAGGAAAAATAAGAGAGAGGAGCAGAGATTCCAAACCTGTTGGGAAAATTAGCTGTGTAGTTTATATCTTATAACATTCATTATTTTTATCATAATTATTTTCCTTCAAGTAAGCAGACAAAACAATTAGTGTTACACGGGACAGATAGCATTTACCTGGGAATATATAATTGAACAATTGCTTAGCACGTTTTCAAGCTTGAGGAGCCGTCTATGCTAAACAGGGGTTGTTACATAATGAGACATTTACGGATAGAAGCAAGAAGCTGGTGCTGTACGACCAAGCAGCTTGAAAGAACATTCTGGAAAGTCTGTTGCTGAAAGAACAGTTCTGCAGCCAAACCTACTTCCACTTCTTTTAGCGCTTGTGTACGTTTTCCAGGAGTCGGCTTGGCCCCAGGACGCAGCGGCCGCCTCCTCCGGGGAGCTCTCCAGGAGAGCCTGGTCTCCACGGAAGGACACAGTTGCCGCGTGAACTCGAAATGCAACCGGCTTACCTTCTCTTTGTCAGGTGTGTGTGCGTGTGGGAGAAGCGCGGTGCTCTGTGGATTCAGAGGTAAGAGTGCCATCTACTGAATTAAAGACTTCATTTCCGGCAGTCCTGGAGCCAATCCCGAGAGCCTGCTCCCCGGGAGCCCCAGCTGGGAGGGCGCAGGGGTGTGTGGCCGAGGGCGGAGGACAGATGCAGGGCAGCCCGAGGCGAGGGCGAAGGCCAGCCACACGGCGCGTGCAGCAGGAAGGAGCGCTCTCGAGCACAGAGTGCCGTTTGCTGGTTCCAAAGACGACTTCCGCGGCTGATCTGAGAAGATGTACAGACCCAGAGTCGCCGAGGGTCCCCTGGGAGAGGCCTGTGTGCAGCGGGGCGTGGGGAGCGCTTTTATGGGCTCGTGTGTCCAGGACAGGACGGGCGTGGAGGGACGCACACGGTTCAGAAGGGAGGGGGACGTCTTCGCAGCAATCGGGCCACGGGTCCGGCCGGGTGGTGCTCGCCTGGGACCGGGCAGGACCACACCCACGACGGGGGTTCTGGCTCCGCCCAGGGCGAGTGTGCGGCTGTGGGGCAGGCGGGGCCGGGTAACCACCTTCCCTCACTGTCGCCGTGAGCTTGTGTCACCGGTGATGAGAGCGTGCTGTTCACCTGCCCCACATCACGATGGCGGGGCTGAATTTGCTAAAGTTTCAAAGAGCCTTGAAGACGCTGAGTGTTGTTATCGTAACTGCTACATAAAGTTCCCGGAGGAGCATCAGCGAAGCCTCGACTCGGTTTATTTCACTTTCATTTCTGTTGTGGAACGACTCACCTTCCTACTCGTGTCCGTACAGCTACCTAAAACTTTACCCAGAAGGGCCCCGGGCGCACACCACCGGCCGAGGCCCGTGTGGCACTCTTGCGGGACTTCGGACTGCTGTCCGCGGTATGTCCACACCCGGAGGGGCCTGGAGGGTCGCAGAGGGAACACAACCACCTGTTCTAAACTGCTTTGGTTTTCTGGGGAGTTAGGGTTGAGTTAATAGGATAGAGAAAGTTGGACTGAAATTGGACATGTGATAGTGGAGGGAAAGCCCAAAATCCCAAGCGGAAAACCCCTGCTCTGGGGTCTGTTCAGAAGACTTGGAGGCCCAGTGCTCACCTGTCCTGGGGAGGCCGACTGCACAGAGCCTCCCCTGCTCACGGTTTGGGGTGTTTCCTTCCCTGGTAAAGCCCTAGGAGGGAGGCGTTCCCTCCTGCTTCCGTCGGTCGTTAGAGGCTGGATGAACACCGATCAAGGTGGCTGAGGGTGTCTGCAGCCCCCTCCCCCCGTACAAGGGTCCCCGGGGGGTCGTGGGGGACAGACAGAACTGCCCTGCTGTATGGCCGTCAAGTCACTTACAAGCACCTCCTAATTCCAGAGGCGGCTCCCTTATTCATTCATACACTCACTCACTCAACATGTGATTGGTGAGTTGCCAGTCAGCCAGTGGGTAGGACCCAGACCATGTGAGGAGCCCTGGTCCTACCAGAGCTGGCATTACGGCTGAGACACAGACCCTTTAGGACTGGTAAGAAATTAATTAATGTCATTAATTAATGACAAGTACAGCAACTTTCCATAAAAGAGAAGGATGGGGTATTTTGAAAGCATCGACCAGGATAACATGGCCTAGCGTGGGGCTGGGAAATCTTCCTGGAGTCAAGCCGAACGTTATGGTGAAGGATATGTGGTTCCAGGCAGAGGGGGCAGTTTGTGCAAAGGCCCTGAGGTCATAAGGAAAACATGTGCTCAAGAACCCACAGAGCTGCAAGTGAACCCGCCCAGACAGAAGGCATGAGGTGAGGCTGGGGTGGAGCCAGGGGCAGGTAAGTAAGAGCCCTACCGTTCAGGGTAAAGATTGTTCATCCAACCAGCAATGCTGTCAGGACGAGCTTTTAAAGTGGAGTCACGGGGTCAAACGCGCGTCCGGAGGGCCGCAGACCCAGCGTAAGAGGAGTAAGGACACCGCGGAAGGGGCTTGGTGTATTGCGGCTGCACAGGAGAACTGAGGCACCTTACACGGTGAAGCGGCCGGGGCTGTTCCATGCCTGGAAGAGAACTGCGCTCGGGAGGGGACGCAGGAGGCGCAGGGGCGGGAGGCTTCTCCCCGCGCAGCTCTGTCCAAAAGTCGCGTTTCTTCCCCAGGGACACAGGCAGGACACAGGCAGCCCTGGCTTTGTGCGCAGCCGGGCGACACCCAGGTCCCTGCGCGGAGTGAGTGTGCAAACCGCGTCCTCCTCCGCACGAGTGTGTTTGGGATCCAAGCAGCTCATCTCCCTGGGGTCAGAAAAGACACCGTTCCCGACACTACGTCCCCCGCACCCAGGCTGCTGTGCCGGGCCCCCTGCCTCCCTTCCCTCGGCTGCCTGGGGTGCCCCAAGACGCGGGGCCACCCCAGTGGGCCTCCTCCAGTTTCTGGGGGAGCGCGTGCGTGTGCACCGGGCCTGGGGGCGTGCGCGAGCGCGTGTGGGAGCGTGCGTGCACGTGCATGGGAGCGTGGGCGTGTTGTGCGCGCACGCCCGTGGACGTGGGGGTCTCCAGCCTCCAGCTCTGCGGGGGCTCCCTGCTCACTGCACCAGCTGGTGGCCCCGGGGCTCGGGGACCGACCCCTGCGCTCGCTCGCTCCCCCGCCCCGCGGAGCCTGGGCCGCGACTAGATTCCTCTAGACGCGTTGCCGGGTCAGAGACGGGCTCTTTGACGTTGGTACTTTGTTGACGGGATGTTTGTCCACCCGGAAGTCTTTGGGTTGTTCCCAGTTCCAGTATCAGATGTGGCCATCTTTTCGCCTGAACTTCTGGGGTGCGTATCTCGCCAAGAAGCCCTCATTCAGACTTACTAAAATAAGCTCTGTTTTCTGCATCTAATTCCGTGTGTCTTTGCGGTACGTGTAGCGTTTAATCGAGGTGTGATGTTGCTTTTATTTTCAGAGGGAGGCGGCGTAAGTGCTCCCCGCTTCCGCTGGTGACCGTAACCCGCCTTTGTTTGCTGGTGTTTGGGCCGATTTACACGCTCCCGGACTCAGCAAACACTTAGGGACCACAGCCAGGCCCTGCAGCTGGGGACCTGGTGGCAGAGTCCCTGCCCTCCAGGAGCCTGAGGTCTGTTCCGAGGACAAAAGGACAAAATGAATATGTCATCAGATGGGTGGAGACCCGTGCTAAGAGCCAAGGGAAACCCCGTATCACAGAGAAGGGAGCGGGTGCTTTGACGTCTCAGCGGGGCGTCGAGCTGGCACTGGGGTTAGCGACCGCTGACCGCCGAGCACCCCTCCTCCCTGTGCAGCCCCCCACTCCTTCCCGGCCCCTTTGTCCCGCAGCCGACGTGCCTCTGCAAGGCCCCACCACGTCTGGGCTCCTCGGGGCCAGGGGTCCAGCTCTGGGGAACCTCCTTGCCGCTTTGTGCTGGGAGTTTACTCGTGTCCCCTGGTTTCCCAAGCGGGGTGTGTGGGTGTGATTCAATGCTTCCCAGCAGGATTACTTCCGTCCTCATCCCCTCTACCCCACGGGCCTGCATGTTCCTGAGGACGGGGATGCAGCCAGGCAAGGTGGATTTTAGGCATCACAGAGGGTAGGTCCGAAGTTTAACCCCCCTCCCCTACGCCTCCAAAGTGTGTGTCTCCCAGAGGAAAGGCAGCTGGATGTGAGGAGGGAGTAAATGGTGACTTCAGAACCCATATGCTTTTTAGGGCTTTATTTGTATGCATCTGTCTGTCCGTCCATCCCTCCCTCCCTCCATCCAGCCAACAAGCGAGCACGTCAGCCACGGTGAGCTCAACCTAATGGGCCAGCCAGAGATGCAAATTGCAGCTACTGCAAGGGCGTGAAGTGCTCCACTGAGGTGTCCACAGGCATGCGGGAACCCCTGGAGGGCCTCTCAACAGACCAGGGCCTGGAGAAGCTTCTGGAAGCTTCCAGGAGCACTCAGGGCTGGCTGGGGTCTCTGCTCTTTGGGTGTCTGGCATTTGAGTGACCAGAGTTCCCGCATGAGCACATCCTGTGACATCGCTGGTTCCCCGGTGCCCCGGCCACCGTCCGAGGCTCGGTGCTGGGCTGGTGCAGATGCCCGGGGCCTGGCCGGTCCTGCCCGTGGACGGAGGCCACCAGCACCTGTGCTCCGGCCGGGTCAGGGCCCGAGTTCTCTGTAAGCTGGACGGTGGCAGAGGACTCGTTGTAAAGCCACGAGTGGGTTTGGTTTGCTTTTTTTAAAAATTTTTGTTTAATGTTTATTTATTTTTGAGACAGAGAGAGACAGAGCATGAACAGGGGAGGGGCAGAGAGAGAGGGAGACACAGAATCTGAAACAGGCTTCAGGCTCCGAGCTGTCAGCCCAGAGCCCGACGGGGGGCTCGAACCCATGGACCGTGAGATTGTGACCTGAGCTGAAGTCGGCCGCTTAACCAACTGAGCCACCCAGGCACCCCTTGCTTTTCTTGTTTCTTGTGCAAGGGGGAAGCTTTGCCCTCCTTTCGTCTCCCCAGCCCCCTTGGGAGGCGTCTCGAAGGCCCCTGTGGCTGTTTAAGTACAAGGGAGGCAACAGCAGGAAAAGAAGACCAGGCCTTCCCCACTCTGTTGCCGGTCCCGCGCCTCACCCCTCCCTCGCCATCCGGCACGCTCCCGGTGGGGGGAGCAGACAACCCCGGGTGCCCGCTGGGACCCTGGCCGTGTCTCTCCACTTGCCCCAGGATGCCCTGGTCAGGATTTGGGGGTGGTGCTGACAGAGTACACTCACGGGAGCCAGGGGAGCCTGGCGATTGGATGAGACCCATGAGGCTGCAGATGTCACAGTGGTGTGGCCTGTGGCCTGCCCGGTGCACCAGCCCCTCCGGTCCCGGCTCCCCGTGGCCCGCGAAAGGCCAGAGGCCACACCCGGCCCCCCGGCCCCACCCGTGCGCCCTTAGCCTCCGCGAGGCTCTCGCTGCCCTCGGCGACGCCTGGGGCGTTCGGTCTCCCGCCTGGGGCAGGTCCACAGCCCGGCTGGGGCGCGTGGCCTGGGAATGGCTCGGGGAGAAGGAACTACGCGTCCAGAGCTTCCCCGTCAGCATAGGATCCCCAAGTCAGGGCGCCTGACTTAAAGCACGGGCAGAGAAATTGTAGAACTGTAAGTGTGAGTTTTCACATGTCTTAGAAGCTTTTTAATGTTTATTTATTTTTGAGAGAGAGATAGAGCACAAGCAGGGGAGGGGCAGAGAGAGAGGGAAACCCAGAATCAGAAGCAGGCTCCAGGCTCCAAGCTGTCAGCACAGAGCCTGATGCAGGGCTCGAACTCGGACGGTGAGATCATGACCTGAGCCGAAGTCAGACGCTCAACCGACGGAGCCCCCCAGGCACCCCTTCCCTCCGTGTCTTAAACATTTGAGGAGAGTTGACAAGATATGAAGGGCCAGGGCCTGCAGCCGAGAGAGTCCTTTCTTTGAGAGCCGGGCCTCCAGGCGAACAGACACGGGGCCCGGGCCCAGGCCCAGGGGTGGGGGCACCGAGGCAGAGGGGAGGCCCCTGCTGAGTGGCTCTGGACTGCGCATGCTGGCGTGCGGCGGCCACGGGGGAGAACACAGAAGTCAGATTCTGCAACGTCAGATTCCCAGGCATAGCCGGGGCCCCTCCGCGAAAGGCAGCTTCCTCTGCGGGCCGCAGGCTGAGGCCACCATCACTGGAGTGACTTTGGGGCATCGGGACCCGGTTCAAGGCCCAGCTGCTGCGGCTGCGCCTGCCCCTTGGCGCCACTTTTGGGGGTTGCCCGAGTGGATCCTGTGGCTCGGTGTTGGAACATGTCAGCCCGACAGGGGGATGGTGGTCCTCAGACCTCAGCCGCCGGCCGGTGAACTTCCGGGCCTGGCCGGTTCCCCCATCAGCCAGAGGGTCCAGGGCTGCGGTGCGCCCGTGCTGGGTGGTGCATCTGTGCACGCCGGCCGCCTCGGGAAACGCTCCCGGCTGATTGGATTACACACAGGACTGTCGGCTCACGGTTCTGGAAGCCGGAAGTCTAAAACCAGGTGTGGGCAGGGCTGGTCCCGGTGAGGCGTCCCTCCTTGGCGTGGAGACACCCCTTTCTCCCCGTGCCGTCACATGGACGTCCCTGTCTGTCTCACCTCCTCTTCTTGTGAGGACAGGAGCCCTGCGGGATTACGGCCAATCCCAACGAGTTCACCTCTTTAACAGGTCCTGTCTCCAAACACCATCACATTCGGAGTCCTGGGGAGCTTCGACATAGGAATTTGGGGGACACAGCTGGGCCCACAGCCCCTGGGAGGCCGCCATGGCGGAGAGGGCAGCAAAGTGACATGAGACAAGCTGTAATTTTGTCATCCGTTAGCAGCAGTCTATGTGACAGATCCTAAGTCACTCCTCCAGGTAAGGCATCTGAATAAGAAATAGAGATAATTTTTTGCATCACCAAACTCTCATTACATTTCCTTTGATGTTTTATTGCGAAGTTCTTTTTTGCACGGTGATATTCTGCTTGAAGGACAGTGAGCGATGTTGCAGCCAAGGATCTATCCAAGCTGTGATAAACAGGGGGGCTAATAGTTTCCTTCCCAAATTATTTGGGTGATAACTGATGTGTGCATTTTGTAGGTCACTGAATCTTCCCCCACGTGAAGGCTCGCGAGGAAATAGGGTTTTGAAGTATGTGAAATGGTCAAACTTTCATCCTTGGTAAAATATGAGGGTCATTTCAAACTTTCCAGAAGCAAATACGTGCTCCTGTCTTTGATTCACTGGCTCAGTAGCCTATAAAAATATGCAAATCAGTTACGAGCCAAATAATTTGGTAAGTACATTATTAACTAATAAAACATCTTTCCTCCTGATAATCTACCTACTGTCTGGAACAACTTATCACCGAGAAGCAAAATAAATGCTCAGTGTTGCAAAAAAGAGATAAAAATCGTGGAGACATGTGCACAAAACTATCTAGGAAAATGTCGGCTGTGTGGAAGATTAAGTAGAATGAAACGCAAATATTGGAAAGAACATACGTCCGCGTATAACAAGTCTCTGCAGCCGACCGGCTTCTCCGCTGACGTTCTTTGGGGAGTTGGCTGGTGAGCGTAATTAGCTCATCTTTAGAAACTCGTCACCAGTCAGCATCCTGCTGGTGGAGAGTTACCTCGTTTCGGGGGAGGGAAGTCCGAACACTGAACATTCTCGGAGTCTCATGTTCTCCCGAAATGTGGAGAATGTGCGGCCACGAATGTGCGGACAGCTAGCTGCCGCGTGGGCCTGGGCCTCAGGGCTGGGCGGGAAGGGTCTTCCTGCAGGGTCGGGGTGGGCCCTTTCCTAAGCTCCGGGGCAGCTGGGCTCTGAGGGGAGCCCCCCACCCAGGAAAAGGGCAGAGGCAGGAGGCAGAGGGTCTCTGCTCAGCGGTCCTGCCTCAGTTTGCACTTACAGAGATTCCCAGGTGGGATTTGCACCAACAAGTGACTTAACTTCTCTTAGAGGGAAACAAGAGAGTCACATTAAAGACGCTTGGGGGCATTTTGATGTGACATACAACGCGTCCTATTTTCTTTTTTTTTTTATTTTTTTTTTTTTCAACGTTTATTTTTTTTTTTGGGGACAGAGAGAGACAGAGCATGAACGGGGGAGGGGCAGAGAGAGAGGGAGACACAGAATCGGAAACAGGCTCCAGGCTCTGAGCCATCAGCCCAGAGCCTGACGCGGGGCCCGAACTCCCGGACCGCGAGATCGTGACCTGGCTGAAGTCGGACGCTTAACCGACTGCGCCACCCAGGCGCCCCCCTATTTTCTATATACAACATTCATTACCGTTAAATGTTGCTGATTGCTAATTGATTTTCCCCCTAAATTATTATTTCTGAAGGGGGAAGAAGTCCCCAGAGCTCCCATTCCCATAGGATTTCCCCCACCGGTCGCCACGGCCATACTGTCCTGGAACCACCTCAACAGCATCCGTCCAGCCCCGCAGCCCCGCAGTGTCTCTAATCCCTCCCCCAGCTGGCGGCTAGAGTGAGTTTTTAAAGTCGTATTTCTAGAGATACGGTGTGCGTACGATGAAACCCACCTCTCCTAAGTGCACAGTCTGACGAGTTTTGACAAATGCATGCGGCCACGTAACAACCAACACAAGAAAGACTGAGGCCGTTTCCACCAGCCACCCCCCCCCCTCCGGCCTCCTGCCCCTTTACCGTCAATCCGCTCCCCTGCCCCCTGACAGCCGCTGACCTATTTCTGTCGCTCGACGTTTGCCTTTTCTGGAATTCTGCATACGGTTTGCGGTGTTCTCGTGCCTGACTTCCTTGTACAGAGCACATGCCGCTGAGACTCACCCATGTGGTGGAGTGTGTCAGGACTTTATTCCTTTGTATTACCGAGCGGTATTCCATTGTGTAAATTTGTCACGATTTGTTTCTCCATTCACCGGATGATGGACATTTGGGCTGTTTCCAGTGTTTAGCTATTAGGCATAAAGCTGCTGTAAATACCCGTGTTCAGGTCTTTGTGTGGACATGTTTTCATTTCCCTTAGGTGACGACTCAGGAGGGAGGCTCCTGACTCATAGGGTACGTGTGTGTTTCACTTCGCGAGAAGCCACCAGACTGTCTTCCCAAGTCGCTGTGGCTGTTGCCTTCCCCCCAACAAGGAGTGGAGGTCCTGACGGCTTCCCGGTGTCACCAGCATCTGGCATGATTAGACTTTTACCTTCCTGGACGTCCCAGAAGCCATCTTTGTTTCCACTTCCCCGATGAGTAACGAGCGGAGCTTCCCCGCGTTAACCGCACGCGCAGCTCTCGTGTTCTTTCCGTTGTAGGTTCTCAGTTTTTTGTTACGGAATTACCGTATTAGGTATAAGAATTCTTTATATTTTTGAGGGGGGCACAATCTTTAAATGCTTTGTAGATTTGTCTCCCACCCCAAGGTTTTTTTTTTTTTTTTTTCTTTTCATTTGTCCTAGAAGTATCTTTGGAAGGACAAATTCTTTACCTTTTAATGAAGTCCACTTGATGTGATGGCGTTTCATCAGGTTTGGACACCCTCTCGAAGCATCCTGAGTAGCTCAGTGTCATAAAGATTTGGACCTAAAATACACTAGAGAAGGGGCGCCTGGGTGGCGCAGTCGGTTAAGCGTCCGACTTCAGCCAGGTCACGATCTCGCGGTCCGTGAGTTCGGGCCCCGCGTCAGGCTCTGGGCTGATGGCTCAGATCCTGGAGCCTGTTTCCGATTCTGTGTCTCCCTCTCTCTCTGCCCCTCCCCCGTTCATGCTCTGTCTCTCTCTGTCCCAAAAATAAATAAACATTGAAAAAAAAAACACACTAGAGAAGATGTGTGGTTTTAGCCGTTAACGTCTAGGTCTGTGTTCTGAGTTTATTTTCGTGTACCATGTGAAGCAAGGATCCAATTCCATTTTGTTTTGTGTTTGTATACGAACATCTGACTGTTCTGGCAGCATTCGTTGAAAAGAATACCCTTTCTGCGTCGAATTGCCTTGGTGTCTTTGTTGAAAACCAGTTGGCTGTGTATGTGTCGAGCCCACCTCTGGATTCCTGGATAGAGTCCATTGGTGTTCATGCCAACACCACACTTTCTTGATTACTGTAACTTCATAGAAATCTCTAATAAAGTAGAGGTCCTGTGTTTGTGTTCTTTCTCAGAACTGAGTTAGATGCTGTGAGTCCATCACATTTCCACACGAGGTGTTTGATCATTTTGTGAGGTTTACTCTCAAGTATTTCTGGGGTGTCATGCTATTGTAAACAGTACTTTTTGTGTGCCAGATGTCTAATTAATTGTAGCTTGCATATAAAAACACAATAGATTTTTGTATACTGCCTCTGCCCGGTGACCTTTGTTTGTTCATCGCACGTGAATGTTTCTAGCAGCTTCGTTCATTATTGCCAAAAACTCAGAAGCAACCACGTTGACCTTTAGTAGGTGAGTAGAGGAGGGAAAGGTGGCATGTGTATATAGGCGACCGTCATTTACTGCGATAACATAGATGTGGGCATGTACACTCACATGTAACTATATTATGACAACAATAAACAGAAATGGGCTATCAAGACAGTGAAGGAAGCCAGCCTGGAAAGGCTCCGTACTGTACGATTCCAACTCTATGACATTCTGGAAAAGACACAACTAAGGGAAGATCAGTGGTGGTTCAGGGTTTGCAGGGAGGAAGTGATGAACCGGTGGGGCGCAGAGCATTTTTAGGGTGACAAGACTGTTCCATGTGATGCCGTCACGGTGGATCCGCGTCATTACGCATTCGTCCGCATGCGCAGAATCTGCAACACCCGCAGTGAACTTTGTGGACTTTTAGTTAATAATAATCTATCAGTCTATCACTGTCTGTTCGTCAGTTGTGACGAACGTACCACACCCGGGCGAGAGACTCAGAAAATGTGCGCATGGGGGAGATGGGACACGGCAACTGTGTGCTTTCTATACTGTTATTCTGCAAACTTAAAACTGCTCTAAAATTAAATTAATTAAAGTAAAAATTATGCGTTCTTGTGGTTATTGGCTTCGAGGGCCATTACATTAATTCCCCTAACCAACCGGGATAAAACCTCCAAGCTTCCCTCCCTGGCTTTAACGTTATGACATCTGCTGACATCTAGTACTCACTCAGCAACTGCTTACGGAGAGCCGGATGCCGGAGATGCCTCAGGATACAGGGGGACAAGGTGCCTGTCCCCGTGGAGGACACTTTGTGGGAAGACAGATATGTAGACCCGACATTAGAATGATGTCAGACAGCGGTAATCAGGGAGAAGGAAGTTAAAAATAAAAGCGTGGTAGTGTAGTAGAGTGGTGGGGTGGGGAGGGGGCCTGGGGGCCTCTCTGGGAAGCCGGTTTTTGAACTGAGCCACGAAGGTGGACAAGGAAGCTGTGTGGGGAAAGGCACCAGGCAGGGCAGACAGCAAACTTATGGCCCTCGTGAGTGAGGCTTTAAAACAACGGCCAGTGTGGCAGGGCCAGGGCCACAGGTAGAGAGGGGCAGGAGGTGGAGACGGACGGGCCGGCACCAGGTCCCAGAAATGCTCCCTTCTTTTTGTTCAGGGAAGCTTCTAGAAGATAAGTCTTAGTAGCTCATTTTGTGGATTCGTTCACATTTTCTCCATATGTGATCAAGTCGTCTAGAAGACATTTTTCTTTTTTTCCGATCTGTATGTTTTGCACCCTTTCTTTTAAAAAAAATTTTTTTTTAATTTTTATTTATTTCTGAGACAGAGAGAGACAGAGCACAAGTGGGGGAGGGGCAGAAAGAGAAGGAGACACAGGATCCGAAGCAGGCTCCAGGCGCCGAGCCATCAGCACAGAGCCCGACGCGGGGCTCGAACTCATCAACCGGGAGATCATGACCTGAGCCGAAGTCGACGCTCAACCGACTGAGCCACCCAGGCGCCCCTTCCCCCTTTCTATCCCTAGAGTTTTTGCTGAGGGTTTTTGTCATAAAGGGGGATCAGACTTTATCAAGTGCCTTTTCTGCATCCACTGATACGATCATATGATTTTGGTTTTGCTATTTCAATCAGATATGATTTTGAAATGTGAAACCATTAGCGTTCTTGGGCTGTGTCCCACTTGGTCATGAAACAGTATCTTCTTTTATAAATTGCTGGGTCTGATTCACTAACATTTGCATAAGGAATTTGACGACTAGACTTACAGTCTTTAGTTTTGTGGTAAGGTCCCTGCCTACTTCTCTTACGACTCCACTCCTGGCCTATGAGTATATTCAGGAGTTTCTGTGGGGCCAGAGTCCGACAGCATCCTCGGAGAAACCACCCGAACTGGATGCTCTCTCCGGGGAAGGTCTTAGAGTGGGAGTCACCGTAACAGACACAGGGCCTCTGTCTTCAGTGCAGTCTGGTGGTTTTGGTCACGCGAGGCCTTTGCCGATTTCCCCTGAGTTGTGGGAGGTGTTGGCACGAAGCTGTTCGCAAACGCCCTAGTTCTCCTTGCAACGTTTGTACACTCTGCACATGTGGCCTGTCCCTCAGAGTCTGGGCGCGGGGACGCTGAGTGAAGCCTGGGCCTGTGGCTCTGGTGCAGTGTCCCGGCCTCCTCCTGGAATGCCTCCTGGGGCCACGCTTTCCATTTTCCAGTGTCTGCAGGTCACAAGTAGCTTTTCCTTTGGGAAACTGCCCAGGACCCCCACACTTCCCTCTGGGGCTAGACCTGTGGATGGAAGTCACAGGTAGAGGGAGGCCTGTAAAGTCTCCCGCTCTGAGCAGTGTTCCCCGAGTGAGCGGTGGAGAGGCACGGAGGAGGCAGACGCTGACTGGGACAGAGGGTACGCCCCGGGACCAGAGTCCAGGGCCCTGACCACCCGCACATGTCTTTCCGTGCTCTGTGCTCGGGCCCTCTGGTCTTGCGTTCACATGGCCTGCTCGCTCTCGGCTGCTCAGAGTGGGGGACGCGGTCCTGGCAGTGACACTGCTCCAAGAGCCCCACCAAACGTCACTGGACAAGGTGGGAAATGTCTCGATGCTAAAAGCAAAACAAAAACAGAAAACCCTTGGTGCCCTGTGGCTTCCTCCCCAGCTCTGAAACAGGTATTTCCGCAATTAACAGAGGAACCATATGGGATCCAGTGACCTTCTCGCCTTCATCACAGGGGAAGACATAGCCATGATCGCTGGGAGTCTGAATGGCAGATTTCGTTTGGAAAGTTCGCTTTAATGAACGGTAGCAACAGCCTCCAGAGACATTGGCTCCTCGTTGGATCGTCCCATACTCCAGCCCTTGTCAGATTTCTTCATCTGAATCTCTCTATTTGCTCGAAAACCCACGAGGTGAGTATCACTTTTATCCCCACTGAGCAAACAAAGCAAAACGAAGCCCAGGCCTGGCCCTCGGAGAGGCTGGGGCAAGTGTCACAGTGGGTCGTGGGGGGCTCACCGCAGCGCCCCAGGGCCTTGCCGCGGCACCTAGCATGATCTGTTACTGTCACAACTGCAACCCTTTCGTTAAACATGCCTGTTAGAAAACACTTGAAATGTTTGGCTTGTGGTGCTCATGGGGCGGGGAGGTTATTGGGTAGGCTACCATGAGAACTGTTTGGAAAAGGTCCAGAGAGATGGGCTGCTTGCACATGAGCCTGAGCTGTCCTCGTCCAGTATCCGTTTCTTCTGAGGTGACTTCTTTCCAGACCGGCCGGCCGGGAGAGAACGTGAGGTTGGACGCGGCGAGCAAGGGTGATGGAGAGGCGCACGGGTCGTGGTGCCGGGAGAGGGAATCTAAAGCCCGTGTTACAGGCAATTAGGACGCCTCTGGATGAAGAACCTCTTGTTAGCCTCAGCACTGCGCCATTCATTTTTCTGGTTCGCTTTCTAAAATAAAGCACCGGTGACTGGGAGTAAATCTCAATGTGCTTTGGCTTCCCGGGGTGTTTTAATTTCCTGTGCATTGCTTTTGACGGTGGGGCTCACGGACTGACACGGGCTCTCCCGTAGCTTTGGATTTTATCACATGCCCGGGAGTGGGAAGGTGAAAATCCCTACACAGAAAAGACAGAACAGAAGCTCAGTAAACAAAAATAACAGCGGAACTCCAACCCCCAGAGATCTGTGTGTGGCCCACAGCTGTGCTGGGCGGTGTCCCTTCTGGTCCCAGTCGTGAGGCCAAGTGTGCAGGTGCGGCCTGCTGGAGAGCGAGCTCGGCCCCGTGCGCGAGGAGGCTTCTCTTGTTTCTGTCTGCAGACAGCCATTCTTTACTGCTGTTGGTGCTCTGACACTGTTTTGCAACCACCCCACGCGCCTGTCCCCCGAAATCCCGGGTCTCTGCGTGATGGAGTGGGGCTGTGGCTCCTGGGGACGTGAGCATCACCCCCAGTACCAAGGCCCACACTGAATCCCGAGGGAGTATTCCCCCCGCACCCCCAAGAGCCAGGACGAGCCCTCGCCCCCAAATTTAGCGCCTTTCTGGCTGACTTCCAGATCTGTGCCAGATTGTGACCAGCCTACTTCCCAGAAGTCTGACCCCTGGATATGGCAGGACTTACAGCAGTGACTTAGCACAAAGTGACATAGGGAATGCCTCGTGCGAGCTTGCCAGAGTCAGAGTAGAACCAACACCCCGAACCTTCTAGTGTTTTCCGTCAGTGGTGGTGACAATCCCGGAACGCTGACCAGACACAATACAGACTCAGGCTGAATACTGTCAGATCCAGCTGGGCCCGGGACTGCTGGCGTGCACCCCGCACCCCCAGGTTCCCCCACCTTCTTCCCCCATGGCCCCTCCCAGGCCCCCCTTGCCCACTGGTCTGGCCCATCATGGCCACAAATGGCAGACCCCCGGGCAGGTGCTGGCAGGATCCTGGGGCGTGGGAGGAAGGAGAGGCCAGGAGATTTCTCCTCCTCTTCTCTGCTATGGCTGATTCTCCCTCCATCATCACATGCCTGTCCTCTGAGGTCCACGGACTGCAAACGGGCCCCCTTTCTGAGGTCCTGGTCTCCAGATTCATCATCCCCATCAGCCTCGGGCTCTGCTCGCCTCACCTCCTCTGTTCCTCCCCCAGGCAGAGTAACCAGGTCACTGCTGCTAAGTTCTTGTGGGCGCCCCAGTCTGGTGGATGTCCCAGTCTGGTGGGCGACCCACCTTTCCCTTCACCTTTGCAGCCACCCTCACCCCACCGGCTGGCCTGGGTTCCATTGCCTCGACCAGGCTGAGGCTCGTACAAGCTTGTGGACAACCCACCACATTCAGGGTCTATAATTTGGGTCCATGGTGATAAAATATTCACAGGGAGGCTAGCCGGAGCCAGAGGAAGGGCAGGTCGGTTCCATCAGCGGCTCTGAGCCTTTGTTTTCAACGTCTCCATAGATGGGCATTTTTCATTCTGCCAGGGGCCCCAAATCTGGTTATTTCATAGGTTACAGAGCCCAGTGGGGCCCGTGCTGAAGGCCAGGCGGGAGGCCTGCGTGTTGGCGGGGTCACCTCTGTGGGCCACTGAGCACACAGAGGGGACGGCGAGCCCGCGCGCCCACGGTGGGAAGGCCCCCAGGGCTGTGATGTGTGACGTGCGCTGGCTGAACGGGGAGGCCGTTCAGGCCGGATGCTGCACCGCCAAGCTCCGCGGCCGAAGGCCACCTCGGCTGTGCTCAGACCCACCTGACGTCCCCCCGCGGGTGCCGCTGGCAACGTCGGGCGGGATACTTGGTGCGATTGAAATTTGGACAATCAGGGTGTGACACCAGAAACAGAGTTCACCCAGAAGGTTTCCGCTGGAGTCTCGACCACGAGGAAATAGGAACTCAACACTATATGGTGTATCTATTTGATCTTTCAAATCCCCTTTTTGCCTTAGCAGTGAAAATCATTTAAAAAAAATACAAAGACAAGTATGGAGGAAAGGGCTTTCTCTGTGGTGTAAACCATAACCACCAGAAGGCCGTGTCTGGGGGCACAGGAACCGGCCGATGTCTTCTGTCGCACCAGTGTGCCCGTCCTGGAGCAGCAGGAAATGGGCGTAAGGGATCAGCAGCGATGCCCTTTGCCGAAGAGGACAGCCACGGATCTAAACGTACACACGGAGATTGAACACCCCAGGCTCGCACTGAGAAAGGACTCTCGACGTTTTGAAGCCTGCGGGACGTCGAAACGTTTGAAGCTCAAATCTGAGAGCGGCACATTTTGAGCATCCGTTGAGGGAGGAAGTATGCGGTGACGATGATGCCTTTACCGTACTTGGAGAGCCGTCCGCACGCGTTCGAAGAGGCCCTGGTGGCCCACACGTGCTCCCAGCTGCATGCGCTTTGTCCCCACGGCGTGCTGAATGCTCTCTCGTTCCCTGGGGCCTGCTGTTCTGGTCCTTCTCTGCCCCTGTGGGGCCCCCGCCCCCCACCAGGGCAGCTCACCGTCAGGAGCAAGAAGGAAAGAAATGCACCACCGTCCACAAAGTGGCTTCTTTCTTCTGGGTGACGGTTCCCACTCCTGTGCAGCCTGACCCCCACCTTACAGGCACAGTCTCAGCAAGGGCCCCGCAGCGCACGCTCACTCACACCTGTGCTCTTCCGCTGTCTTCTTCTGTTCCAGGGCTCTCGGCGCTCGAGACCCCCAAACACTCAGCCTCGTGACGAAGCTTGTTCCGAGCGACCCTCGCGTCCGTGTGCAAGGTGGCGGGATGGCGGCCGCGGGCTGGCCCTGCTCAAGGCACTGAGCCAGCGAGCGTCCCAGCAGCCTCCGCACCCATCGCTGCCTTTACGTGAGCCGGGCTTCGGCCTTCGCTTCCTGAAGGTTCCTGGACACGCCCCCCGCAGCGGGAGCACGAGGCGCTGAGCCCCTGCAGACAGCCTCAAAGCAAAACCAACGTTTCGGTTGATTCAGTCTCCCCCGGCCACATTACAGCTGGTTTACATTTCTTGCTCAGAGATCTCTAATCTTGCCTTAGCACGGCCCTCGTGTGACTTCCCTCTTCCGCGGAAATTTAATTCCATTGGGCAAATATGTATAACCGTTCGCTGCTCATACTGTGTCCTGAGACAAGCAAGGGAGTGGGAGAAGTGCCCTTCAGAAAGGCCCAGATGCCGCAGGACAGGGCTTCCAGGCTGCCCGTGCGGGAAGAGGGAGGGCGCTGCCTCGGTCCGGTTGCAGGGCAACAGCAGCTCTAGTGGGCTTTATGCGTCTGGTCTGCGATCACCCGCTGTTTGCAAACTGGGGACCAAGGAATCTGCTGCCGCTGTCTGAAGGGGAGCCAGTGGTGTGGTCCCCAGCCCGGGGCCAGGTGAAGACCAGTGTCCCAGATGCAGAAGTCGGGCAGAGAGTGAATTCTCCTTTCCTCTGCCCTTTTTTCTGTCCGGGCCCTCGGAGCGCTGGACGAGGCCCACCCTCGTCAGAGAGGACAACCTGCTTCACTGACTCAAATGTTAACCTCACCCAGAAACAGCCTCACAGACACAGCCTGAATCAGGTTTGACCAAATACCCCGGGTGCCTGTGGCCCTGGTGGATGTAAAATTGACCCTCACAGGTGGACAGGCCCAGGTGGGTGTGGCCGGCTGGCCATTTCCCCGATGGCCCCTAGAGTGATGTGGTCCTCACTGCCTTCCAGGAAGTGGGCTAAGATCTGTCTGCGTGCTTTCCAGAGCGGTGAATAAGGCTCTGTCTCCCAACCTCATCCACGCCTCCCTGGGCTCAGGCTGTGAACCCCCGTCTGGACGTATCCATGGCGAGCGGGGCGAGCGGGTTGCACAGGCCGAGCCTTGTCCCCAGTGACCACTGGGGAGTCGTGTGGCCGCACCTGCATCTCGGCGCTTGGTGGGAAGAACAGAGCCAGTCCCATACTGGGAGGACGTGTTGACCGAGGGGACAAAGGTGGAATCGTTCCCCCAGGCCGGCTCGTGGTGTTATCAGCTGGAGAACGCTGTCTCGCTTGAACGGGGCCCGCCATGGCCTCACATAATGAAGTGTAAACAGGATTTTGAAAAAAGGGTGCACAGCCCGCAATTCTGTAAGGAGCTCTGGTTGGACTTCCTGCGTACACTGAGTTTAATTGGGAGGCCGTCCACGTCAGACGTTTTCACGCAATGTCTACCCTTCGGCAAGGTTCCCACGGAGCACAGAAAGTGGAAAGAACCTCTTCCCATCTGCTGGGTGGCCACACGTTAGGCACAGTGCTAACACCCAGCGAGAACCCGCATTTCACGTTCTTCTGCAGCGCTTTCTATGGTCAAAGCTTTCTCCTGCCTCCGGTAAGTCGAAATTTTGTTGATCGTCCCTTATTTTTCTAACCGAGACGCCTACCCGTTGGCCGGGAAGCAACATGACTCATTCGAATCTAATGACCTCGGTGTGGAATTGCAATCTTGGAGATCGAGTAACGCTTCAGACCCCACCCCTCCCGAAGAGGACGGGCAAATAAGTGGTCGGGAAAGGTGCGTGGTTCTGCTTTTCCAGTTATGGGGTCAGGAGGTCGTCCGTCCCCAGGCGGCCGGCAGTTGGGGCGCCCACAATGCCACACGGTCACGAGGCACCGCCTGGACCAGACCCCGGGGCGGGACGCGTTCCACCCGGAGGGACACAGACCGTCCGTAGGGCTCAGGTAGAGACACGGCCGCAACATCCACCGTTTGCCCCGAGATGGTGTTTCACACGTTTTAGATTACGGAGCTTAAATTAGCATGTCTGATAAGACACACGGCCTCCGTCCCGTCAGAGGGGCACCCAGTGCGGCCACTGCGGCCAGCACCGTGACCTCCGAGCAGTCAGGGGAGTCACCGCTGGAAATTATTTATCACCGAGCAGTCATTCCGTTTCAGCCTCCTGGGTCTTTTGCATCTAATTGACACAGCAATAATGGCCTATGAACTTTTGATCCAATTAATTGTTAATGAGAGGTTTGATTAGCAAATAAAGGGCCTATTAGGTTGGCTGGTTGTCTTTCTGTCATAATAGCGGGGTCAACATTCCGCAAAGGGAAAAGTGAAAGGGGTGCCGACTATCCACCCTTTTAAATAAGCCACGTGAGCTGTGGTCTTTAACACCAATTTTGCCCTCCCCCCCCCAGAAACTCACGGGCAAGCACACACACACTATATACTTTTTAAAATGTACTTATGGATGCTTTTAAAAAATTGTAATGATCAGCTTGCCCTCAATGACTGTAATTTCGAATTCTACTGACCCAGTGCAAACTGCAGAAGAAATCCTATTTCTTTCTTTTTTTTTTTTTTAATTTTTTTTTAACGTTTATTTATTTCTGAGACAGAGAGACAGAGCATGAACAGGGGAGGGGCGGAGAGAGAGGGAGACACAGAATCCGAAACAGGCTCCAGGCTCTGAGCTGTCAGATCTCAGGGACCGTGAGATCATGACCTGAGCTCAACCGACCAAGCCACCCAGGCGCCCCAGAAATCCTATTTCATCTTCTGTGATGGGCTTCCTTATATATATTTTTTCAAAATGAACATGAATTTACATTTTTCTGACTCTGAAAGTAGTGTATGCTCATCGGAACGGATAGAGAGCGTCACGGAGCTCATTTTTGGCAAGTGAAGGCCAGCCGCGACTCGGCCGCTGGGAGGGAGTAATGGCTGGCTCCCTGTTGCCTGTCAGACCCCGTGGGCGGGCTGGGCACCTCCAGGGGGCGCTGTTCGTGCCCGGATCCACCTGAGTGGCTGGGAAGTGGGGCTGTGCCCATCTGCACAAGCGCTGGCCCGGCCTGGACGTTCTTGTACACGTACTTACGTGAATATGTGCGTCTATGTGGTTTAAAAAATGGGCTAGTTTTGTTGGAATCCTACGTTTACAGTAAACTTATAAATTGCTTTCTCCAAGAGATCTTCTTGTCATGTTCTGAGTCCTCCCTGAAGAATGTGAAGTCTTGGGATGCCTGTCTGTTGGCTTTCATTGGTGCTTGGTGCATAGAAACTGTTTCTCTACCCGTCAGGTGTCTGTGGGGTCCCAGACCACCCCGGCGAGACCCACGGTAAAGAGGACTGGTTTCTGCTCTGCCTGCGACAGGTAAGTCAGCAGGAAGAGCCGGTGTGCTGGGTGCTCACAAGGACCGCTCTCAACTCTAGGTGCCACTTGCTGTGTGACAGGGTCACAGCGTGCCCGGAGAAGCTTCTGCTGAGAGTTCACCTGCAGAGCTTCGCACTTGTGATGCTAATATATTTTTGAGAGTGAACACATCAAGTTGTCAATCAATCCAGCCTACAGATCGTGGCATTTCAGCTCCCTGACTTATTAAGTGTGTGACCTTCTGCAGCGAGCTCGGCTCCTGGGAGCCCCACGACCCTTCTCCATGGGAAGAGTGGGTGATCACGGGTGAGCCTCGGAGCCCGTCTGTTCTGAGGCACTGGGACCCAGAAAGCATTCGGCAAATAAGAACCGTGAGTGCCGTTCTTTTTTATAGCGCAATTCTAGTAACGGGAGTCAGATATCCGCATGGGGTGTGGTTGAGTTAAGTCCAATGGCCCTGTTCTTAAACGGTAGACAAAATGGGTACACTGATAACACGGACAGAGGGACAGAAGGTGGATGATCGTACTTGGAAGCTGCCAGGCATGGGCCACGTGAACCGAACATTGGAGCTTCCGGCAGCCGCGGACGATGGTGTTTAATCGCACTCTTACACTTGGTGGGTTCGCCCTCAACAGCAGGGGCACGTATTTTGCATATTGAAACAGTGTGCTTTACCTCTGGTTCCACGTCGTCTAAGCCTGACAAAGGCAGGTCAGGCTGAGCAGCTCAGGACCTTCTCTCACCATGGAGAGAAGGGGCCCTGTGTGTTTTCAGAGCCACGCCAAGCAGGAGGGGAAGTGTCTTGAGGGAGGACGTGCACTGGAATTACCTGGAAGGAGAAGTGAATGGAGACAGCGGGAAGAGGCAGGGATAGAGCAGGGCAGATATGTTCAGGCTGGTGCAGGGACTCTAGGCACAATTCGTGGTGGGGTCGGGGGGACATGCTTCTTGAAGAAGCCCAGCACCTGGCTGCACCACCAGGGTGGGGCAGGGGGAGCCGTGGCAGACGGGCCAGACTGGGGCTCAGCTCGAAGATGCCTGCCACTCTCTCACACCATCTGGTCTCTGTGCATGGGTGTGGAGCTGTGGAGACACCCGGCGAATTGGTGGTGGGACAGGAAGCCACAAAGATTTTTTGGAAGCGATACGAATGGTAAAGAGGTTGACTCTGGACGAAGATGGCAGCGTCTTGCTCCAGATGACCAGATGGCACTTTTGTCTCTTAGCGGTGCTCCGTGCGCTCTCTGGGTCAGACGCTCCACCTCAAGGACCCAGCGAGGCAGCCAGGCTCCTTTCCACCCCCACCATCACGGGATCATCTGACCACCCCTCTCCCCGCCTTCATTCAGGGACCATCTTGAACCAGAGGAGGAGGGAAGTCTGGAAGGAGACCAGTTACTCCAGAGAGATCACGTTTCCTTTCGTAAGAAACCGCCAAACTGTCTGCCAAAGTGGCTGCACCGCGTGGCACCCCCACCAGCGATGAGTGAGAGACCCTCGTGCTCCACACCCCCACCAGCCTTTGCTTTGTCAGCGTTCCAGATTTTGGCCATACGTGTATAATGGTATTTCACTGCTTGTTTTTTTTTTTTTTAACTCGCATTTGCCGAGTGACATGTGACACAGAGCATCCTCCCGTATGCCCGTCGGCCTTCTGTATGTCGTCTTTGGTGAAGCGGCTGTTGCCGTCTTTCATCCATTGTTTAACCAGGTTGTTTATTTTCTTATTGTTGAGTGTCAAAAGTTCTTTGTATATGTGGGATGAGAGTGCTTCATCAGACGCGTCTTTGGCAACTATTTTCTTCCAGTCACTGGCTCATCTTCTCCTTTTCTAGACACTGTCTTTCACAGAGCAGAAGCTTTTAATTTTAGGTCCGGCTAATCAGTTCTTTCTTTCATGGATCGTGCCTTTGATCCATGGAAAAAGACATACGCAAAGTCAGTTGGGTTGTCTCTTATTCTAGGAGTGTTATAGTTTTGTGTTTTACATGTAAGTCTGTGATTCGTTTTGAGCTAAGTTTTATGAAGAGTGTGAGGACTGTGTCTGGATTCATTTTTTTCTACGTGTACATGTGGACATCCGGTTGTCCCAGCACCAGTTGTTGAAAGGATTGTCTTTGCTCTTTGTCAAAGGTCAATTGCCTCTATTTATGTGGGTCTGTTTCTGGGCTTTCTATGGTGTTTCATCGACCTATTTGTCTGTTCTTGGTTGTTGTCACTTTATAGCAAGTTATTAAGTCAAGTGGTGTGAACCTTCCAACTTCGTTCTGCTTCAGGATTGCATTGGCTATTCTGCTTTTTTGCCTCTCCGTATAAACGTTGGGGTCAATGTTTTGGTATCCACAAAATAACTTGCTGGAATTTTGACTTGGATTGCATTGAATCTATGGGCCAAGTTGAAAAGACTGACATCTTGACGATGTTGAGTCTTCCTACAAATGAACACGTGATATCTCTCCACTCATTTACTTCTTTGATTTCGTTCATCAGAGTTTTGTAGGTCTTCATATAAACCTTTTGCATATCTTGTTAGCTTTATGTCCACATAGTTCGTTGTTTACAATGCTAATATTAATTGTATTGTGCTTTTAATTTCAAATTCTACTTGTTTCGCATTGGCATATAGGATAATTGAATTTTGTGTATTAACCTTGTATCCTGAACCTTGATTTTATGGTTATTGTTTCCTGGAGTTTTTGGTAGACTCTTCTGAATGACCTACATAGACAATCATGGCATCTGTGATCGAAGTCAATTTTATTTTTTCCTTCTCAATCTGTATACTTGTGTTTCCTTTTCTTTTCTTTTCTTATTGCACTAGCTAGTACTCCCAGTACGATGTTGAAAAGGAGTGGTGAGAGGGGACATTTTTGCTTTGGTCCTACTCTTACTGGAAAAGCCTCCAGTTTCCCATCATCGAGTATGTTGTTGACTGAGTTCTTTTTGTTTGTTTGTGTGTTTGTTTTGTTTGGTGAGTATTCTTTTTCAAGTCGAGGATGTTCCTCTCCCAGTTCTACTTCACTAAGTTTTTATCATGAATCAGTGTTGGATTTTTGTCAAATGCTTTTTGCCCATCTATTGACATGATAGTGTGATTTTTCTTTTTTAGCTTGTTGGTATGATGTATTACATTAAATGATTTTTGAATGCCAGACTAGCTTTGCATAGCTGAGATAAATTCCACTTGATTGTGGTGTTAATTATTTTTATACATTCTTGGATTCAATTTGCTAATATTTTCTGGAGTGGTTTTTGCATCTGCGTTTGGGAGAGATACTGGTCTGTAGTTTTCCTTTGCTGGTAATGATTTGTCTGGTTTAGTATTAGGGTAATTCTGGCATTATAGAATGAGTTAGAAAGTATCCCATCTGCTTCTAACCTCTGAAAGAGATTGTAGAGAATGGGTATAATTTCTTCCTTAAATGTTTGGTAGAGTTAATCAGTGAACCTATCTGGGCCTGGTGCTTTGTGTTTTGAAAGGTTGTTGACTTTTTTACGTAATTTCTTTACAGATATAGGCTTATTAATTTATTTCTTCTTGTGTGAGTTCTGGCAGATTGTGTTTTTAAAGGAATTGGTTCATTTCAGCTAGGGTATCAAATTGGTGGTTTTAGAATTGTTCATAGTATTTGGTTATTATCCTTTTATTTATTTATTTATTTATTTATTTTCAACGTTTATTTATTTTTGGGACAGAGAGAGACAGAGCATGAACGGGGGAGGGGCAGAGAGAGAGGGAGACACAGAATCGGAAACAGGCTCCAGGCTCTGAGCCATCAGCCCAGAGCCCGACGCGGGGCTCGAACTCACGGACCGCGAGATCGCGACCTGGCTGAAGTCGGACGCTTAACCAACTGCGCCACCCAGGCGCCCCTATCCTTTTAATATCTATAGGACCTGTAGTTATGTTTTCTCTTTCCTTTCTGATATTAGTGATTTGTGTCCTCTCTCTTTCTTTCTCAGGTAGCCCAACATATACTAATTGGTTTTATTGCTTTTTTCAAAAACACTAGCTTTTGCTTTCATTGTTTTTCTCTATTGATTTCCTGTTTTCAGTTTTTTTTTTTCAACGTTTATTTATTTTTGGGACAGAGAGAGACAGAGCATGAACGGGGGAGGGGCAGAGAGAGAGGGAGACACAGAATCAGAAACAGGCTCCAGGCTCTGAGCCATCAGCCCAGAGCCTGACGCAGGGCTCAAACTCACGGACTGCGAGATCGTGACCTGGCTGAAGTCAGACGCTTAACCGACTGCGCCACCCAGGCGCCCCTCCTGTTTTCAGTTTTATTGACTTCTTCTCTAATTCTTACCATCTCTTTACTTCTGTTTACTTTGGGTTTAATTTCTTTTCTTAATTTCTTTTTCTAGTTCCCACGTTGATTTTGGATCTTTGTTTCTTTTTTAATATGTGCATTTAAAGCTATAAATTTCTGTCTAACATTGCTTTCACTGCATCCCACAAACGCTGATAAATTGTGTTTTCATTTTCATTTACCTCAAAATATTTTTAATGCTTATTTATTTTTGATAGAGCATGAGGAGGGGATGGGCAGAGAGGGAGGGAGGGGCAGAGAGAGAGAGGGGGACAGAGGATCCGAAGTGGGCTCTGCGCTGACAGCAGTGAGCCCGATGTGGGTTTAAACTCACAAACGGTGAGATCATGACCTGAGCTGAGATCGGACGCTCAAACCGACTCCCCTATTTCAAAATATTTTTAAATTACTCTTTATGTGTTTTCCTTGACGCATGTGTTAATTGGAAGTGTGTGGTTGAATGCGTTTTGGGATTTTCTAGCTCTCTTCCTGTTACTTACTTCTAGTTCAATTCCATGTGGTCTGAACGAAGGTGTTGTGTGACTCTGCTCTTTTGTGTTTGTGTGTGTCCTAAGGCCCAGAAGGTGGTCGGTCTCGGTGAATGTTCCATGTGTGTTTGAGAAGAATGTGTTCTGTATTGTTGGGTGAAATTGTCTACAGATGTCAGTTAGGCCCTGTTGACTAATGGTGTCGTTCAGTCCAGTTACACCCTTAATGATACTCTGCCTTCTGGATCTGTCCGTTTGTGATGGAAGGATGGTTAAGTGTTCAACTGTGGCAGTGGGTTTTTCCTTTTCTCTCTGCAGTCCTGTTAGCTTTTGCCCCATGTGGTTCGATGCTCTGTTTTAGGTATACAGATCCTATGTCTTCTTGGCCAAGTGGCCCCTTTTAATTATGTAATACCCCTTTTTTTATCCTTGATGACTATTTTTGTTTTGAATTTGCTCTGTCTGAAATTAATATAGCTTTGCTTCCTTTCTTCTGGTTAGTGCCAGCCTGGTATGCTTTTCTCCATCTATTTACTTTTACTCCATACGTGTCTTATAATCACAGCGGGTTTCTTCTGGATGGTGTGTAGCTGTGTCTTGTTTCTGATCAACTCTGACAGTCTCTGTTATTTAATCAAGGTATTTGGACCACTGAGGCTCGGTGGTTATTGCTATAGCTGGAGTACTGTCTTCCGAATTTGTTACCCTTTCCTCTTTGTGGTTTGAATGGAGTATTTTGCACGATTCCATTTTATCTCTTTACTTAGCATGTGAGTCATACTTCTTTTTATTTTGCTTTTGTCGTGGTCCCCCTGGCATTCGTAGTACACATTCACAAGCGAGTCACACATCCACTTCCAAATAATGCTACACTAATTCACAGGTAGTGAAAATATCTTATAATAAAAACATCTTAATTGCTACCTCTCATCGCTTGTACAATGACTGTTATTTATTTTACTTAAAAAATTTTTTTACATTTATTTTTTTTTTGAGAGCTAGACACAGTGTGAGCAGGGGAGGGGCAGAGAGAGAGAGGGAGACACAGAATCGGAAGCAGGCTCCAGGCTCTGAGGTGTCAGCACAGAGCCTGACACGGGGCTCGAACTCAAGAACCGCGAGATCATGACCTGAGCCGAAGGTGGATGTTCAACTCACTGAGCCACCCAGGAGCCCCTGTTTTACTTATATATAAGCTGCGTAAGCGCACGTCTTTACATGGATATGGATATACACACACGCATAAGATATATACATAAGATAATCAGATACATTGTTGCAATACATCAATTAAAAATTTAAAAAACACAAGTCTTTTATTTTACTTTCACTTACTCATTCTCCAATGCTTTTCGTTTCTTTATGTTGAGCTGAGTATCTTTGTTGTGGTTTTGGGAGGTTTTTTAAATCTTCTCTTTTAGTCTTTTTTATTCTTCTTTTCTTTTAGTCTTCTCCTCTGTAAAAAAAAAAACTTCTTTCAACATTTCTTGCAAGGCAAGTCTACTGGCAATAAATTTCCTCAGTTTTTGTTTTTCTGGGAAAGTCTTTACTTCTCCTTCACTTTTGAAGCATAATTTTGCAGAACCCCAAGTTTTTGTTTTCAGTTTTGTCTGTTTCAGCGACTTAAATATCTCGCTCTGTTCCTTTCTTGCTTTCATGCCTTCTGAGTACAAGTCGGAAGAAATTCTTATATTCATTTCTCTGTAAGTAAGGTGTTTCATTTTTTTTTCTGGTTTCCTTCAAGATTTTTTTCTTTCACTTCGATTTTGTGCAGCTTGAAGGTGATGTGCCTGGATCTGGTCTTGGTGCCACTGGCCCCTCTTGGTGGTGTTCTCTGAGCATCCTGCACCGCGGTTTGGGGTCTGACATTCACGTGGGAAAACGCGAAGTCGTGATTGCTGCAAATATTCTCTTCTGTTCCTCTCTTGCTTCTCCTGGCATTTCTATTCTAGGTATTGCACCTTTGTAGTCGCCCCACAGTCCCTGGGTATCCTGTGGGCATTTTTTGTTTGCTTGTTTTTTGTTTTTCGCCTTGTTCTCTTTTCAGCTTTCGAAGTTTCAGTTGACGTAGCCTCAAATCCAGATGTCTTTCCTCAGCCATAGCCGGTCCACTCATCAGCCCATCAAAGGCATTCTTCATTTCTAAAAGGGGTTTTGATCTCTAGCATGCCTTTGGATTCTTTCTTCACATTTGCCCCTCTCTGCTCCCATGGCCACCTGCCCTTGCGTGGTCCTTGTCCATCAGAGCCCTTAGCGTGTGAATCCCGGTTGGTTTATACTCCCCGTGTGATCATTCCAACATCCTTGCCTTGTCGAGCACTCTGAGGCTTGCTCTGTCTCTTCAAATTGGTTTTTGCCTTTTAGTCTGCCTTGTGAGTTTTGACACGCTGTACGAGGTAAAAGGAGCTGCTGTAAGTGAGCATCTCCAGTGTGGCAGTGACGAGTGGGGAGAGGGGTGTTTTCTACTCCCCTGGTTAAGTCTTGGGGTTTTAGTGAGTGCATGCTCCCAGACCGTGTCCCTCTGTGTTTTTCTACCTTGTTGACTGGGGCTGGTTGGCTAGAGTGGGTTGTATTTGGGTATTTCCCTTGTCCCACATAGAAGGCTGGAGCTGACAGGGCCTGGGTATTCCCCTTCCCCTGGGTCACCTAGGCTCTGATAATACTCTAGCAGATCGGGCTCTGTCAGCCCCTTTCTCACGGGGCAGGCTTTGTTGAGAACGTCAGAAAGCTCCAGTGACTTTCTAAATGGCTCCTTTCCCACATCCCCTGCTGGAAGTCTGAGGGGATTGCGTTCCAGTATTTACTGTGGGGAACTGGTCAAGCCCCTGGGGGTACATCTCACAATATTGTGGGAGTCCCTCTACCACTGGGACCCCTTGGAGCTCTTAACTCCCAGAATTGTCCACCCTGAGCCTCTAGGAATTCTTCAACTATAGTTCAGGTTTTCCACTCTTGTTCTGGTTCCTGCTCGTGGGCTCCTTCTCCAGGAAGCCATAACTCTCTGAGTCACTGGTCTCTCCCATCTGTGGGCAGCCGTCTTCCCTGTGGCCTCTCCTCTCTTACAGGCCCAAAGAGAGTTGTTGATTCTTTAGCCGGTTAGTGTTCTATTTCCTGTTAGGATGCATGTTAAGCCCAAGGTCCTCTTGAGAGGTTCTTAAATCAACAAAAATAATTTGCTTACTGACCTGTATAAATACGGGGCTGATGATAAGTCAACAAAAGGAGCAGACACGATCGTTTTGAAACTGTAGTCATTTCCTGATACAAAGATTATGTCTTGAACTATGTTTACATGATAGTAGGTAAAGCAGAGATTCAATAAATACCTTGTTATTTAATAAAGAAAAGTCAGCTTGATTATTTCAAGCCAAATGATTTAACTCTAGGAACCGAATGATCTGAATCAGTTATTGACCTTGACTAAATTAACCAGCTAATTGTCAAATTTTTACCTATTCTCTACTCTTCTTCTCTTAGATCAAATAATACAACCACTTACTTCTTAAAACTCATAAAGCGTGAAGATTAAAACTCTTTACCTCAAGGGCCCCAATGAAATTAGTAGGCCAGATTCCAACTATAATGGCATAATTGAGACAGCAGCAGACTCCTGCCACAGCCAGCTACAAAACTCGACAAAACACAGGAAGCAGTGGTTTTCATTCAGTGTATCACAAGCAGGGCAAGAAGGTGAAATTCAGGTGGTGAGTCCCATGATTCCCCAGCTCTCACCTGGTGATCGTCTACTTCCCACGTCAAAATGTAACAAATTGGATGCAGACAGTGGGAAATATCGGGCATAAAGTAAGAAGTCTAAAATGTAAAGATGTGGGGCCCAGGGGGTGACTCAGTCAGTTGAGCATCCAACTTCGGCTCAGGTCGTGATCCCGGGGTCCGTGGCTTCGAGCCCCGTGTCCAGCTCTGTGCTGACAGCTCGGAGCATGGAGCTTGCTTCGGAGTCTGTGTCCCCCTCTCTCTCTGCCCTTCCCCTGCTCACACTCTGTCTCTCTCTCTCTCTCTCCCAAAAATAAATACTCGTTAAAAAATTAAAAATGAAATAAAATATGAAGATGTACAATACTGAATGTAAATAACCTTATAGTAAACATGAAATGTAATAAGAGTTTTAGATGAGAAGGTAATAGATGAAATAAAAAATTTTAACTATGAATCCAAGAAAAAAAATAGCAATGAACAACAGACAGACAAACAAAAAAAGCATATCATGGCTAAATAATAAATGAAGAGTGAAATGGTTGATTTAACTCAATCATCACACACAGTGAATTATAAGGCTGAAATTTCAGGCTGGTTAGGCAAGTTGGACCCAACTAAATTCTGTCTCTCAGAGGCGTGTTTCGTATATAAAGACAGATACTAAAAGTGGAAGGACAAGATAGATGTCTCCTGCAAAGACATGACAGAGCTGGTTTGCTTATATTGGTATCAGGCAAAGGATGAGCTGGGCTGTATCCACTCTAGAACGTTCTAATCGTCAGAAGGCAATGCCAATCAAGTACACGAAACAGCACAACCACAGTCTGGAGGAAAGAGTCACAGCACAGGTGTGTGACCAAAGACTTGGGTCAGGGATTTTCATACATGTGTAACACCTGGATACAAGCCTTTGTGCACACGGGGCGGGCGGGGCACAGGCATGCATGCATTTTACAAATTGCATCTGTGCGATGCATACATATATACACACATATGCAAACAGAACCAGCGGGAAAACTTATTTCTCAGAGAAGGACAAATCCCACGTGATCTCATGTATACGTAGAAACAAAAGCGGAGACAGAAATGACAAAGAAAAACGGAACTCAGACCCTGAGCACAGGCTGGCGGTGCCAGAGGCAGGACTGAAGAGGGTCAGAAAATACAGACTTCCAGTTATAAAATAAGTAAGTTCTGGGGACGGAAGGCAGTTCCTGACGCTATTGTGTTAGAAACGCCTTCTAATGGGACGACCATTCTAACTGAAAAGTGGGCAAGCTATTTGAACAGATACGCCTCGAAAGAAGGTACATACGTGGCAATCTGCTCGTGAAAGATGTCCAGGGGTGTGAGTCGTCAGCTGTGCATACACCACGTTCACGACGACCTCAGATCTCTGTACAACTTAAAAGGATGAACGGTGCCAACGGCCAAAGAGGACAAAGCCAACAGAGCCCTTGCACACTTCTGGGGAGTAGACAGCGGGACACTCCTCACGTGAAGCAATTGTAACGTTAAACTTGCGCCTGCTACGTGAGCCACTCCTAAGTCCTTACGTCAGAGAAATGAAAACTTACATCCATGAAAATGACCAGTACCAAAATGTTCACAGCAGCTTTATTCTATCAATAGATAGGTACTGATAGATATGTTAGCTAGATCTATCGATGTGTAAACAAATCGCCATACATTCATACCATGAAAGAGTATTCGGCTCTGAAAACCACTGAATTACTGATGCTCACAACACAGGTACACCTCACAGCCTCATGGTGAACGGAAGAGCCCAGACATAAATGAGAAACACTGTGTAATTCCACTCACATGAAATTCTGGAACCGGCAAAGTACAAGTCAGATCAACGTTGGCCTGCGGAAGGGCCTTCCCTTGAGAGGAGGCCCAAGAGAACTTTCTGGAGAGATAGAAATGCTCTATGTTTTGATGGCAGGAGTTTCTCTGCTGCATACATCTATCAAAACTCATCCTACTGTACGCTTACAACATGGGAACTTTATTGTATGTAAACGATACCTCGACGAGGTCAATTTACAATCATGAGGCTAAGCGAGAGTTCGCCAACTTATCCAGTCTCCACACCATGTTCTCGGCAAGCATTTGTGCTGCCCCGCGTCACACGCTTGCATGAGGGATGCGGTCCCTGCGTAAACATGACCGCGGCTCATCTGTCTTCACCGCGTTCGGTCAGGTCTGGAGCCGTGTGGCTGTGTGTCTCAGGAAGGTGACAATCGAGGGCTAATCCAATTCTAACACCATCAACAACTTCCGCCAGGCTCTCCCACCGCCGAGTTCTGGGCGTCCTGAGAATAGACCTATTGTTTGCAAAGCCAACAAGTAAAATTCTTTCATCCAAGGCTGACTCACCCACGGTCATGTTACCCAACTAAACTCTTTTCAATAGTGTGAGTCCTTGCTAGTGGCCATTTACGACTGGTCACCGTGCGTCTTTACTTTGAAATCTCTAAATTTTCCTGAAGGATGCAATTCTCTTGTCTCCACCTAATGCATCAATTATTCAAGCTTTATGAACATTTCCCCAATTATGCCTTTGATTTACTGCTTCAAGCAGTCTGCATTATCTAGAATACATCTGTGAATGTCACTCACGATTTATGCTCTCTCCAGTTTACTGGCCTCATACACTTCGAGGTGCTACTGATTTCATTTCTTTATTTTCCTTCAAAGCCCACAGAGTCCAATGTTTTCTACTTTGCTTAGATTGTTGTTTTGTCATTAAAATTTGTTTTGGCTCCTTCCCAGCTCTTCCATCAGTATGTTATAATCTCACAATTAAAATGTCTAATTTATTTCCTCATGTTCCCGATGTTATTGAAATTGGCTAGCATTCTCTAGAAAGGATGCCAAGATCTTAATAGGCACCAAGGTAACAAAACATTTTGTCTCCTTTTATTTTCTGCTTTCATTATACTAACAAAATAAAATATTTAACCTATAGTCAGATGGAATTCAATTTACCTGTATTTATTTTAGAAATAAATTACTTTGCAACTTTAAGTAACTTTGCTTTTATGATTTTCCGTTGAGAACAGAAGTATTGCTATAAAATGGAAAGTTAAGATGTTCATTTTAACAAAACTGTAACTTTAAAATGTAGCTCTCAACGACAGACAGTGCTTTACGAGAACGGAGAGCAGTTTACCTTCATTGTCTTTTGGGGGCTGATCTGCCTTTAAATTATTAATCTGACAAGTAGAATAACAGTATTGGAATTTGAAAAATGTAATCTGAAATTTAACTGCTTTGCCTTGATACTCAAGACTGTCTTTGTGAAGTTTTCTTCACTCTGATGTCAACTTTTATTATTAATTGAAATAATTATTAAATTCATCCCAGAAATAGATGGGTCTGGAACTCTGGGATGAGCAGAGCCCATCCGTGGACTTGAGGGTCTGTGTCTAGGGTGGCCTTTTAGGCTCTCAACCTGCAAGGCTCCCAGAAACCTACTCTCGGGCTCTCCACAGATCATCGCTCACCGAACCCATCCTGCCAGCCGAGAGGAGAGGCGGTGCCAGACATTAGAACTATTAGAACGAAGCACTTTTTCATTCATTTCTTCTGCAGGTGTTTACTGAAGTCCCAGGAGGCACCGGGCTACATCCACAGCTGGAAACAAAACCAACTGGCCACCGCCCTCACTTTGGACTCGCGACAACCAGGCGGTGCTTGAAGGGACAGTGATGACTGGATCTCACTTCAGTGACCACATGGGACCCAGGTAGTGGCTACATTCTGATCGCTGCATAATAAGTCACCCCAAAACTCAGTGGCTGAAGACAGCAATTTAGTTTTAGCGCTGGCGGTTCCGTGGGTTGCTGGGGCTGGATCTCCACCGTGTTGGCGTGCAAGATGGCGTGCTCACACATCTGGCATTGGCTCTGGCTGTGGCCTGGTTGCTCAGCCCTCGGCCAGGGAACCACAGTGTGGCCACTCTCCGCGTGGGGCTTCTCCTGGCACACGTGTGTCCAGAGGGAACGTACCGAGGGCAAGCGTCCCAAGAGGCAAGGAGAGGAAGCTTCCAGGCTAGCTGAAGGCTCTAACCGGACGGTTGCAGTGGCCTTTACACTGAGCTGGCTTGGTCTGAGCAGTCATAGGTTCCTCCCATAGTCAACGGGGAAAAACAACAACAAAAAACTTCATCTCAGAGTGGGAGAGGGGCAAGGTCCCGTTGAGGGGAGAGCATGTGGGATGGGAGGAGATGGTGCAGTCAGCTTTGGAAAATAAGATTTACCACCGGCTCTAAGAAAGCTCCTGTGAATGTGTGACATCTATTCTAAGGTCCCTTATTAACATATTAAGTCCGTAAACGGTAAGTCCAATAAACATGTATTGTGTTAGTGTGCAAGTGGTCCAAACATCTAACACACATAGGCTCACTTACTCCGATGACCTCCCGAAGAAGTGACTAACATCACTATTTTCACTTTGCAGGTAAGGACATTGACCCAAGACACCAAGACACCAAGACACCAACAAGATGCAAAGTCTACACATCGGTGAAGAGACTAGAACTGTCTCTCTGTTGCTGCACCACACGGTATAGGGTGCGTCCTGTGTCACATGGACACTGCTGAGCAGGAGTCACCCAGAAAAGCAGGTGGACAGGGGCTCCGGGCAAATTAAATTCTCACGGAGGATTTCAGTGGAGGAGGGAGAAGGGAAAGAACTTGTGACTGGAGTAAGGTGAAGGAAGGCTGGGGCACAAAGGACACGGGAAAGAGGTGCGGGCACAGCCCAGGGGCTCTGGAGGCTCGTCTGGGACTTTAGATGTCTTTCTTGATGAGAAAGAAAAACTCTGAAATATTTTCAGTATAGGAGTTGTGTGGCCAGACATGTGGCTTCCAAAGACCACCCTGGGTGCTGTGTGAGAAGGGACTGGAGAAGGTTGGGCGTGGGGACCGAGAGCCAGGGTCCGCCAAGGGGTGGCTCCATTCGTTCACGGGAAGACTAAGGCTGAGCCCCAGGTGGGGCCAGAGATGAAGGACAGCGGACATGCTCGGTACAGGCACGTCACTGAGGAGCTGCACGGGCAGGACGAGGCAGGGGGTGCTGCACTGAGATGCCTTCCCGGACACCGGTTCCCATGATGAAGCCTGTGCTGTCGGGGGCACCTGCTTCTAAGAGGGGAACAGGGTAAGAGGGGCACCTGCTTCCAAGATGGGGAACAGGGCAAGAGGCAGACTGGGGGAGAAAACTGTCTGCTTCCTTGCCTCACTCTTCTGGAAGCCTGCGTTGAAGGCAGGAAGACATGAGCAGCATATCCACAATACGCTGGACTACACGCTTCGAGCTCCTGTGTTCGCGCACACCTCTCCAGGGGCTGATGCCCCGAATCTTGGACCACGTGGTCAAGATGCAATCGTGCTGTGGCTTGGGAAGGAGGCAGATCTGTAGGTCCCATGGTGCCCTTATCGTGAGAGTAGTCTGGACTCTGGTCACAAAGACCTCGAGCCTCCTCTTGTGGGTGTCACATGTCCTAGCCAATTGGACGTTGGGTGTGGCATGGGGACGGTCAGGTGGGGTGGAGGGAGGGAGGGGAAAAGAGTGACGTCAGGATGAGATGAGAGAGGTCAGGGGCACGTGGGGTCCCTGAAAGGGAACACGGGAGAATCGTTATCGTTGTTCCCATGTTGAGACTAACACTGTGTCTCACTGGCAATGAGAAAGATCAAAAGAAAACACCCTCCCCACCTTCAAATTGCTTGTGAGGCCGACTCCGTGCAAGTGACAGGGGGTGTTTTGCAGCTGCCGCGAGAGGGACACCAGGGCCGTCAGCGGCCGGAGCTGGAGAGGGTTCTGCAGAAGGGGACAATGTTTCATCCTTCTGGACCCATCAGTTTCCAGGCGGGAACAGCCCTCCAACTGCGGGCACGAGAGTACTTCGTGCTTCCAGATACGGAAAAGAAAAATCTAACATCGTTTAAGTTGGGGTGATAGATCGACATTTTCTTTATAAAGCCGACTTCTAGACGGCTTCAGAGTAGCTCTTCCGGTTTTGAAACAGGCCAGCTATATTCCTTACATTGACTTTCTTTCGGATCTTGATGCTTGGAGAATAATTCCTCATTGGTATTTATTTTGCTCTAAATTAGCTATTTGCTTATTGACCCAAAATAGTTATCATCTCAGCTGGAAATATATTGGAACTCTGGTTGCCAAACAAATATTCAGCAAAAGATGGAGAAAAGCATATGGGGAGGAAAACCCCACCAAGTCTGGGCTGCTGGTGCTCTGGAAGGCGCTCTGGCGGGCCGCCATGTGTCCCGCTGCACGCAGGCACCGGGGTGACAGTGATCGATTCGGCAGTGGGGAGGTGTTAATGATATTCAGCGCTGATGGCTGAGATATTTATCATCTCTGCATTTATCATTATAAAGAGGACGCCAGAGCTAATTAAAGTCTGGGCTAACAGGGTGACCGGGGAGTCTGGGGGGCACCGACGCCCAGAAAGACCTGGGAAAGCTTCCAGCAGGAAGGACACCAACCTTACAGCAAAGCCAATTAACTTAATTCTTCAGGAAAGCGTGTGTGGCACTTTCATTTGGGTAAACTGGAGGACGGGTTTCAAGCACGTCTCCTATTTTGTGCCGAAATCGCAGGCTTGCTAACACGCAGTCACTGCTGTGTTCCCTCACTCTGCTCCCAGCCCCACCCAACCCCATCTCAGAGAATCCTTACACTTGGGGCGCCTGGGGGGCTCAGCCGGTTAAGGGTCCGACTTCGGCTCACGTCATGATCTCACGGTGCGTGGGTTCGAGCCCCGCGTCGGGCTCTGTGCTGACAGCTCAGAGCCTGGAGCCTGCTTCGGAGTCTGTCTGTCTGTCTGTCTCTCTCTCTCTGTCCCTTCCCCACTCACTCTGTCTCTCTCCCTCTCAAAAATAAATAAAATTTAAAAAATTAAAAAATTAAATAAAATCCTTACATTTAGAAAATGTTTTTAAACATAGAGACCTCTGGGTTTTGTTTGCGCAGCACAGCACAACTCTCTGTGGCTGCTTCAGGATTTTCTGAAATTTTCTACATGTGCAAGTTGAAAGATAAATTCCGGACCTTGTATTCCCTGCTTCATGCAAATCACTGGCACACGTATTGAGACTAATACACAGACCACAGGACTGTGGTGTAAACATTCCACAAGCTTCGATTTCCAAAGTGTAGTTTCCTCAATGTGTTTTCATTAGTATGATTCCCCCTCCCCTTAGTATCCATGACAATAAATGGCATCATTAAAGAATGGAATTTAATTTTTCCTTTATGAGTTTTAATTAGACACTGACATTTTGATTCTTCTTCTCCACCGAATACCGATCTATAGCCTGTCGTTTTGGGAGGTTCAACTCACCTCTTCGTCTTGAGTCTGATCCAGGAAAATCGAAGATGCCCTTGGAGAAAGCTCTCTGCAAAGGAGGGCGGACAGACTGTATTGAAGAACGTTGGTCTTGACCTTTTGTGGAATGGGGGGACTCTCCGTGGGCCCCTCCCCTTCTGAATGGTGGCCCCCACACCGCCCCTGACTTGACGGTGTGACAGGAAAGTGGGGAAGAGTTAGTGTAGCATTTAACGGTATCAGTCCCAAAGATTGACTTAGTCCCAATTTAAGGCAAAGATTAATAAAGGCTTTTCTCCCCGTGGAATGAAGGAGGGGGTACATTTCTTGAAGGGACACGGGAAATGACATTTGTGCCCACCCTGCTGCTGTGCTGGAGCCTTGACTCTGGGGAAGGTCATCCCAGCCGCTCGGTATGGTGGGAGTGTCCTCCTCACTGGTCGTATGACGATGACATCCCAGGTCAGAGAAGTGCAGTGAATACTCCGGGGCAGCTTGGCAGTCAAAGCCAGGTCTTCTGCCCCAGACACCAGGCTGTGACCCTCCCAGCTGTGTCCCCGGGAGGAGGGCCGGCTTCCTGGTTTGCCTCCGCAGCTGTCCCATGCAGAGGGCAGGGGTGCAAGGAGAAGGCATCATCGGAGGCCCGTTCCCACCTGCAGTCAGAGAGGTGGCCAGGCGGTGGTTAGGGCACGTGGCCTCTGGGTCCACGTCGCTACGATGGGGTTGCTGACGGAGTCCTCCGATCCCGGTGTGATGAGGGAGACGTAAGGGCCATGAGGACAGAGGCTCACCCAGTACAGAGCCGGTGGCTGTAGGTGTTGGCATCCTTTGTTTCCACACTCTTGGTAGCATGCAGCTGCCCAAAACACTGCCTGAAGAAAAGGGAGAAGGTGAAAAATGATGAAGACCTTAGAGTGAATTTTCAGAAATGGTACACTGCTTTCTCCCAGCATATTTTGAACTGGCAGTGTAATCAAGATGACATAAAGCGTCTGCCTTGCTGTGGTTCCCTCTCTGAACATTAGGTACCTGGAGTTCACAGGAGGCGGAGTCTAGAACTCTCTTGCCCTCTTCAGTCTGGCAGCCTGGGTGCCCCTGAAGATGAGTTCCAGGAGCCAAAAGGCCACAGAATCCTCATTCATAGCTGGCCTGCGTCCCTAAGACCTGATCAGAGCTGGAACACAGTAAGTGTACGGCCAGTATTTGTGGAATGAGTGGATGGAGGGAGGGAGGGAGGGAGGGAGGGAGGGATGCATGTAGGGGTGGATGATTATGCATCATTTATGGGTGGATGCATAAATGAACGAACTTGGGGCCTTCAACCCAACTTTAACCTGACATACTCAGAATATGACATTGAATTGCTATCCTAAGGTCTGATCTGTATTTAACTCCTACTTTGAGCCCATTCCCGATTTAACAGTGCCTTGGCTCCCAGAAATTTCAAGGCCCTGCCCACGAGGTGGTCACCTACCGTGAGCACAGCCTGGAACTAGGATGACCTTCAGACAGGTCATATGGAATCCAAGGATGGTCCCCGCTCTCCTTCTCTCCATGCTTCACAGTAAAGGCCCGATGGGCACCAACTCATTATGACTCCACCCCGTGGTTGCGCTGTCTGTAATAAACATAGCGTTCCGAAGGCAGAAGCGAGGAAAGATCATGGGATATAATGATCAGAAGTGTATGTTTCGTGAAGAATGATAAAGTTCACCATTGGCAAAATGAAGCGTTCTTTTATTAGCAACTGATGTTAATCTAAAAAAACGGCTCCGCCATTTTAAACACTATGATTTCATACGAAATTCATTGATGAGCTGAGTTATTCTGGATCTACAATTAGGAGCACGTAGCATGCAAATGGTGTGGCCCAATTACACCTCTGTGAACCAGAGGTGAGTATTTAGCAGGGGGAATGTGGAACTTTGTCCAGCACACTGTTAATTATCTTACCCTTCATTAAGTCACTAACCTTGTGGTTCACCAAAGATATGAAGAAACTGATTTTCCAGCTCATAATTTGATTCAGGAGGTGCAGCTCTCTCAAAACATATAAACCCCCAGGAGGAAGTTAAGCACCGTTATGCTCCACGTGACCATCTGTATCATCAAAAGACATTTATTAAGCACTTAACTGTGCATGGCGCTGAGGTAGATGGTGAACAGAGAGTCAGGTACTGAATTTCTTGTCTTCCGTGAAGTCACTGGACATACAAGAGAGTGAATAGAATGCTGGACCAAGACACAAAGTAGAGAATGAGACAAAGTGCAGGTAAATCTTCAGAGGAGACATGGGCTGGGACGATGTACCCCCTGCAGAGAGACCCCAAAAGGCAACCAAGAAGTATTTATTCTCTCTTACCTGAGGCAGGGCTACCAGGCAACCCCAAAAACTTGAGGGCAGGCGCTGTGTTGGGCAAGAGATCTCAAGTGCTCGTGACATGCCGAGGAGGAGAGATTGCTGTGTGCGGGGTGTGGAGAAAGGCTGGGGATGGAGGCATGGCGGCCTCTCTGATTGCTGCCTCCCAGCTATAAATTGTCGGGCGAAAGTCAGATCTGGACAGCTCTGCTCAGAATGGTCGTTCGTCTCTGTGTCCAATCCCTGTGAGCAGGGGCAGGGATATAAGGGATATCACGTGACAAGCACTCGTTGATGGGCAGGTGATCATGCTGTTCTGGGCGGGCCCTCCCAAAGGGTCTGCTGCAGACCTCATCAGGACCCACGTAGATGCAGCATTTCAATCAGAAGACAAGATGGGGCGTGTGGGTGGCTCAGTCGGTTAAGCGTCTGACTTCAGCTCAGGTTATCATCTCGAGGTCTATGAGTTTGAGTCCCACGTCGGGCTCTGGGCTGACAGAGTGGAGCCTGGAGCCTGCTTCAGATTCTGTGTCCCCCTCTCTTTCTGCCCTTCCTCTGCTCATGCTCTGTCTCTCTCTCTTAAAAATAAACATGAAAAAAAAAAAAGACAACACATACTGCTTTGCCTCCAAGACTTCTTGTTTTAGTTTTATGTAGTTTCCTTTTACTTGTTTCAGTCCTGCTAAATTGCTTTTTGTTGTCCTTATCGGGGGTGCTAATTGATGGCTCGTTTGGAGTTCGGTTGCCTGACCGTTGATGACGATCTACAGCCACGTAGCCACCAACGCCGTCCCCAGAATACGTCTGTCACTCCCAAATTCTTCCTCCTGTCCATTTTCAGTGATCCCTGCCCCAAACCTGACCACTCATGAACACTGATCTGCTTTCTGTCACTGTATTTTGCCACTTAGAGATTTTTATGTAAGTGGAATTGCTTTGGGAGTCTTTCGTGTCTGACTCTTTTCATTTATTAGCAAAAACGCTTTTGAGATTTATTAATGCTGATGTGTGTATCAGTATTTATTCCTTTGTATCGACGAGATGTGCTGCATCGTTTGGATGGACCACGATGTGTTTGTCCACTCACTAGCAGATGCTACTTGGAACCTTTGCAGTTTGGGACCTATGGGTCACACTGCTGTGAGTGCGAGTGTTTGTGTTGCTGTCTGCCTTCTGTTCTTTCGGGCAGATCCTAGGAGTGGAATTGGTAAATGGTAGTGATGTTTAACTTAGTAACATACCGCCAAACTGCTTTCTAAAATTTTCTTTTCCCATTTTGCATTTCCACCAGCAACATGTAAGTTTCAGTTGTCCCCCTGTCTCACCAACACTCGGTGTTTTCCAGTTTTTCACTTTACCATTTAGTTGGTGTGCAGTGATATTGACGAGACACTTAATTAACATCCTTGGGTTTTCATGATTACATTTTTCAATTTTTTTATTCTTTATTTTTGAGAGAGAGAAAGATCATGAGCGGGGGAGGAACAGAGAGAGGGAGACACAGAATCTGAAGCGGACTCCGGGCTCTGAGCTGTCAGCACAGAGCCCGACGTGAGGCTCAAACTCGCAGACCTCGAGATCATGACCTGAGCTGGAGCTGGATGCTGAACCGACAGAGTCACCCAGGAGCCCCTTCACAATTATGTTTTTAATTTTGTGCTAATGCCACCAATGGGACTCCTGTGGAAGCAGTTCAATGCTTGGCGTGTCGTGACCATGAAGCAAGTACATTACCTGCCATTGTCACTGGTGCCATTTAATGACTTTGCCAGTGCATAGCAGCAGAAGTGCATTTTAGTATCATGTAGTGTTGCCTTGGGGACTCTAAAGCATGTTTGCACTGTGGGACCCAGAGTTCAACACCCCTGTGTGTGTTTATAAAGTAGAGGCCCTGCCTTTTTGTTCTATTTGCTTTCATCAACATCCCACAGATGCCTCCAGCCAATGTTCTCATTGTTCAACAGCATGGTTATCACTTAAACTATTAGGTTTTACTTTCTTTTGTTGGATCAAACAAAGCCCTCAACCCTGATTATACTCTCCAGGCTGACTCAGAAAAGTTTTGAAATTTGTATTTAATAAATATTAAGCCTGTGGCTTGGGTCGGGAAATTGTAAGGTTCCCAGCACAATTTTGTTTTTTTTTTGTTTTTGTGTTTGTTTTGTTCTTTAGAGAGAAAGAGAGAGTGAGCACAGGCACGTGGGTGTAAGCATGGGAGGGACAGAGGGAGAGAGAGAGAGCATCTCAAGCAGGTTCTATGCCCAGCACAGAGCCTGATGAGGGGCTTGATCTTACAACAGTGAGGTCGTGGCCTGAGCTGAAATCAAGGGTCGGACGCTTAACCGACTGAGCCCCCCAGGTGCCTCGTGACACAATTTTGTCCTAACCATTTGTACCTATCTGTTACGGATTCACCGTGTCTCCTTAAAATTCATATATTGAATCCCTAGACTCCAATGTGCTTGGAGTTGGGAGACTGGGTATTTGGGAGGTTGGATGAGACCAGGAGGGTGGGATCCCTGTGGTGGGGATCGTGCCCTTACAAGACAGACACCAGAGAGCTCTTTCTCTCTGTCCACCATGTTGGGAGGGGATGCAGTGAGAAGGCAGCTGTCTGCAAGCCAGGAGGAGGACTGTCGTCAGGAACTGACCGTACTGCACCCTGAACTTGGTCTTCCAGCCTCTAGAACCATAAGAAGATAAATGTCTGTCACTCCAGCCTCTTGGTCTATGGTGTCTTGTTATGACCACATGGACTAAGACACTCTCAAAGTTTCACCTGTTGCTCGAAACGCATTTGTCTGCTGCCTCCACACTGTATCCCAAAAGGCTAATCTCACATACTAACTCCTTTTTTCTACATCCTTTAAAAATAAACATTAAAGATTAGAAAGTAGATTATTGACTCCCAGGGGCAGAATAAGGGCAGAAAGAGGGCACAGAGCTTCTTTTTGGGGTGCCAAAGGTTTTCTAAAATCAGTCTGGGCTGATGGTCACACAACCCTGTGGATGTACTAAACCCGACCGCATTGTACACTTTAAAGAAGTGAATTTTATGGAATGTGAATTGTGTCTCGATCAGTCTGTTGACAAAAAAATACAGCAGACCAGGATATGGACACACCAGTTCTTCTTAAGACACCAATGCCTTGATTGAAATTTTGATTCATATGCCTAGACACTGGCGGGGGCGGGGGGAGTTTTGACAAACTTTATTGAACAGTCTGCAGTTGTTTGTCCTTGAGATGGAAATGAAAGGAATCCTTGGACACACACGGACATCGCTGCCTACCCCGTGTCAGACTGTAAGTAAAATCAAATGGTTGTCCAGAAACGTGGATCTACAGGAACTGTTGTTTCCAATTATTTCATGGTAGAATAATGAATAAGGAATATCATACACTTAATATTTAATATTCCATTCAAAAAACTTTCAAAGGACATGGCATATGAAATGATAAGCAAATGTTAAAGATGCTTTAGATCTCTTCATTGAATTTTCTGATACCACTGACTGTATATTCTGCTTTTCTTGATTCATTTCTAATAACTATTCAGTTAAACCCTGTTGGAATATGGTGATTAAGTGATCTAAGGCAAATTAATTCACCAACCAATTTCAGCGGCTTCTGGATAATCCAGGCATGCACAGTAGGCCTACTGACCACCCACGATGGGGTTCCCCCAGGTTCCCACTGCTGATGTCTCCTCCTGGTGCCTCTGGGAGGTTCTGCCTCTTGCAGCTGTCACGGGCTACCCGACGGGAGAACCACAGGGGAAGAAAGAGGGCAAATGCATTTTGCTCAATCTGCCTGAGATGCTTCAGAAGGCTTCAGTCCGATGGTTCAGGAATGACCATGTCTGGAAAGACAGGAGTGTGGTGGAGACAATCCTGTGACAGAAGACCGGTGGGGGAGCCTGTAAGACCCCACTTATTTTAAGTCCATGTGTTGCCCACCTTCAGAGCTAGATGCCTTCCTTCCAGATCAGAATTGCCCAATAAGAAGTGTGATGTGAGGGGCGCCTGAGTGGCTCAGTAGGTTGAGCATCCAACTCTTGATTTCGGCTCAGGTCATGATCCCGGGGTCGTGGGATCAAGTCTTGCATCGGGCTCTGTGTTAAGCGTGGATCCTGCTTGGGAGTCTCTGTCTCTCTGTTTTCCTCAGCCCCTCTCCCTGCTCACACCCCCTCTGTCTTTCTCAAAAACAAACAAATAAACATAAAAAAAGAAGGGTGATGTGAGCCACACAGATGGTTTCAGGTTGTTTAATATCCATTTTTAAGAGAAGCAAAAAGAAAGAGGTGAAAGTTAAAATCTCTCAGGATACCCAAAATATCATCATGTCAACATGTAATTATTAATGAGATACTTTGCATTCATTTTTATTGGATTAAGTCCTCAAAATCCATCACTGGATTACGTTTGGATTGCATCTCAAATTGGGCACCAAATTTTCGACGGTGCAGGTGAAATGTTGAGTCCCAGCCAAAGACCAAATTGTGTTTAATGGAAAATAGTTTACACTGCCTCCACGTTAAAATCTAAATATAGCACATAGGTTACGTATACATCTAAACATAAGTTAATTAAGATTAAAAATGTCACGTTCAGTTTCTCAATCCCATCAGCCCAGTGGCCCAGGTGGCTGGTGGCTCTGGCATCACACAATGCAGGTCTAGCTCATACAGTGACTGAGCCAGGCGGCCAGGGGCAGGACAGAAAATAATCACCCCCCAAGTACCATCAATTATCTCACTCACAGATTAGAAGGTGTGCACAGCCATTTCTTTCTGACATAAATAATGGGTATGTGGAGACAGGACTTGTAACTAAGAAGGATTTGAACTTGACTTGTTACTTTCCAGGCTCTACAATTAATTCCACACCCGGGAAGGTCAATGAATCAAGTATTTGAAGCATATCGAAGGAGCTCCTGGGAGAAATTTTACATTTCTACGTAGACAGCGGCATTCTGCACAGCTGTGTGGACTGTCCCTGGAATGCTGGCTGGCAAGACACGGCCCCAGGTGACCGTGCAGGAGGACACACAGCCACATCGGGTCCTCAGGAACTCCCCAGGGCGTGCGGAGAGCAGGCTTCTGGACCCGTCCCCTCCTGTCCTGGAAGGGCCATCACCTCACTGGCATCCTCAACACCCTCCCCTAACACCACGTCCACCAGGCTATACTGTCTCTGCACCCCACACAGTACGGCCTTGCCCCAGCGCCCCCGGGGGCTGCTCCTCAAGGTGGGGGCTGTTTCCCGACAGTGATGTCCACCCACCAGCCAGCCTGGAGCTCAGGGCCCGGAGCTCTCGGCCCCTCGGGTTTAGGGAGCGAGTGGATGGTTTGACGTAGCTGTGTTACCCGGGGTACAGGTTTCGGAAACCAGAGCGAGGGAGGGGGATATAATGAAAACCATCCCTCTGCCCGTTTTTTCCAATGTTTCTTGAGCTGAATTTTGAAGAGAACAAGAAGCACAAGGTACCTTATAAATACTTCTTTCTTCTCTGAGAAAACATCTGGAAGGTTGACACGAAGGGACCCACAACTGCTTTTTTGTTGTCATAAAGCCGGTGCTGGAACGGGAAGGGCGCGAGCAAGGGGGAGCCAAACCAATCATTTTAAATTGGGCTGAGAAAGGCCATTTAGTTCCACTCCATCTGAACTTACCAAACACTTGGTGCAGACCTCCTGAGCCCCCAGGCCGCCACCCTCTCCTGGGCCTAGGGGCCCACCGCCAAGCCGCCAAGCCCCTAGGAAAACATCTTGAATGTGTTTGGCTGAAAACAGGAATGAGTCCAGTGTTGGGAGAGAGCTAGGGTTTGCCAGCCGGCATTTCTTTCTGCTCTGCTCAGGGTTGCTTCGGTATACAGACATGTGCACGGTGGGGCCCATACACGCGCACGTGCACACCCGAGATTAAGGGGGAAACCAACCCAGAGTTTTAGCAGAGTAAAGGAAAATGCACAAGTGTTGAAAAAGGAAAAGAGACGTTCGGGCCAGAGTTGCACATGCCTCTGGTCAGTCCCAGCCAGCCCAAGGAGCTCCAGGTGATGGGGCCAGGGGAGGGGCAGACTCTTCCTTGGGGGAAGGGGACACGTCTCCAGGCGCACATGGCCTCTGTGTTACTGTTGGGGCAGTTGAGCCAGCTACGGTGCATGCAGACCAGGTGAGGCACCAGCCAGAGACCACACAGGGTGCAGCTCTGAGCATATCGATCCCTGTTCCCACCCTGGTGCACCCCAGACCTGCAGTACGGGGAGCCTGAGCCTTGAGGCCAAAAGTGTGGCAGGCAGTCTGGGAGGGGAGAGGCTTCTGGGGACAGCGGGTGAGACGGTGGGAGTCTCAGAAGGCTCCCACAAGTGGGTGGCCTGGGGCTGGGGCATGGAAGCTGGTGGATGGGACCAGGACAGAGTGTTTTTGAAGCAGCAAGGCTCTGAGGCCAGAACATCCCAGATGGTGTCCTGGTATTTTGTGAGCTTCTCTGAGATGCACAACTGGCGGGGAAAACACCTTTCCATCCTTGTTGGGAACCATTAGTTCCCATTGCCCATCGGCCAGTCAGATGTTGGGAAGCTGGTCAAGTGCGCGACAGGCTCCCGGGGTGAGCGGAGTTTGGCTAGGAGATAGTTGCTCAGCCCGGCTGGATGGGAACAGACCCTGCTTACAGTCTTCTCAGGGCCTAGCATATCCCTGCTGCTTTGCCCCAAAGGAGAACACAGATAGTGCCATGTGTACTTGGACTCCATGCTGGAGGTGATGTGAGAAGTTAAAAGGCATAGAGTCGCACAGTGCCCATGTTCAGGAAACAGTGGTGCTTTCACATCCAGGAAACAGGAAAACTTTGAATTATTTATATACTGGAAGAAAACAGTCATCAATAATGGGAAGAATTATAAAAGATGATAGATAGATAGATAGATAGATAGATAAGTGATGGACACATAGATAGGTGATAGATGGATAGATTGATGATGGATGGGTAAGAGATAGATAGATAGATAGATAGACAATAGATAGACAAAATATGGACGGATAGATGATGGATGGGTAGATGGATAGATAGATGATGGAGAGGTAGGTGATAGGTAGATAGATGATGGATAGATAGATAGATAGACAGACAAAAGATGGATGATAGATGATGGACGGGTAGGTGATAGATAGACAGACAGACAGACAGACAAAGATGGATGGATAGATGATGGACAGACAGGTGATAGATAGATGATGGACGTCATGTATCTACAAATAGGCAGATGACAGGTAGATGGGCAGACGATAGGTGGATATGAAGACGGGAGTGTCAGGGGAAGGGAAAGGCTCCACAGTGCGTACTATTCCCAGAATGCTGTGTCTTCAAGGACTGATGCGATGCACGTGAGGCACGGTAGTTGGGGGGGGCAGTGGACACACATGAAGCGGGTGGGGGGACACTGTTGATGATCTCCCTTCCAGAGGGTGTGCAGAAGGGAAATGTGGGTGAGTGAGTTCTTCAAACGTGATGTGGTTGCTTCATTGCACCCCCAGGGGGCAGGGGACCCCAAGGAACCGGGTCCTTCCGGGGGAGTTTGGGCTCCGCAGTTCCGAATCACAGGCGGCACCTGGGGCCGGCCCGTTCCCGGTCGGGACCTCTGCGTGACCGTCAGCAGCTGCTGAGAGCTTTGGTTACTGGGAGGTGAGGGAAGGTCTGGGTGGGTCTCTACTGCGTCCCCGAGGAGCCATGGCACATGCCCAGTGGTGTCCCCAGGTCTTCAGCCTACACGTCCCGGGTCACTCGGAGGAGCGAGCTGCACCCAGACCAGACATGTTTTCTTCAGCTGCTGCTTGTGTCACGCTGGCTGGCACCACTGTCACCAGGTCGCTGGGGTCAGGCCGGCAGGGTCCACACAGGCCCCGCTCTAGCCAGAAGCAGGGGTCCGGGGGCAGGGGGACACTGCCCAGGTCACGAGGGCATCAGCCAGGGCATCCGGGGCGAGAACTAATGCCGGGTTTGGGTCTCCGCGTACAGCTGCAGTCCAGCCGTGTACCCTCCACGCTGCGGCGGCCACCGTGGTGCCAGACCCCGGCCTGGGGGGAGGACCGACAGGAGGGGCGCCACTCGCCCCCTCCTTCCCTGTCCTGGGCTCTGTGGCTACGGTTCCCTCTTCCCGCCTCTCTCCCTTCCCGCCCAGTTCCGATCTCTTTCCTTCTCGCTGAAATCGTTAGGGCCCTTTGCTGTCTCAGCCTTGTCTCTCTCCGGTTTAAAGAATGTTCCCGTTTCTCCCCACCTGCCATCGCGTTTCTCTGTCTGCTTCTGGCCAGGCTGCTTGAGACCCTTCCCTTCCTCCCTCCCCTCTGCCCTCCAGGCTGTTTCTGGTTTCACAATGTTCTAAAGTGACCTAGAGCTCCCGGGTGCCGTCTCTCTGTCTCTCCGTCACTGGGCTGGCGACAATGGACTGGGGGAGGGGCAGGGCAGGTGCTCTGGGAGGTGACCAGGGTCCCTCCTCACGCCCTTTCCTCCTGGGCGTGCCGTGCCCAGACTCCAGTGTCCCCAGGGCCCTCTGCCACGACCCCTTGTGGGGAAGGGTCCCCCGAAGGTGGGTCGCTGCCTGGTCGCGCCCCGGACGGCCTCCCCCGCAGGCAGCAGCTTCTCCTCCAACCAGCGGCCCCTGCAGCGGGAGAGGCTGCCACGCCGCTGCTTCTAGGAGGTTCGAATAAAAGGATTCTTTCCGTGGACAATGACCTAAGATAGACACGCTGGACAAATTCTGAAAGGACGGCTATTCTCCGTTTCAGCGGCGGCTCGAAAGGACAAAGGCAACCGCCCGAAACCGGATGGAGGCGGATCTTTCCAAAAGAACAACGAGGCAGAAAGAGCGCGTCTTAAAATAGCTCAGGGCTTCGAAGTCTGGCTGCGCGGAACGTTGCGGTTCACTCCTGTGCGCGTGCGCCTGCCGGGGTGGGGGGCAGGGCTGCATCCCAGCCGCAGAGGCGTCCAGACCCGGGGGAGGGGGGCAGGCGGGGACTGTCCCCCCAGCCCCACGAGACCCCATCCGGCAGGGAACAGAGGCGGACAGCGCACGAGGGCACAGCCTCGCTCTGCGGCTGAGCGCCCTGTGTGCCCAGGGCCGGAGGACGCCGCCGCCGGTGCCCTGGTGGCCGAGAGGGCCGCGCCAGCCACGCCCGACGCCAGTGCGGAGTCACCCTCCTCCGACCCGCCAGGGGACGGAGGAGAGACGACTTGACACAAGTTGTTTTCGCGGCCGCTCTTTGTGACGAGGGACTTCTGCTCCCTGTCAGCCCGGTGCCATCTGTTGCGGGAAACCAGGGCCCTTGAAGAAGGAGCCGCTCCTGAATTATTGATCAATGATTAGCAAATGCAATCGAAATTGTAGACTGGATGTTGTGCGCGGATCCATAATTTATGAGCGGACAAAATAGGAGGTAGTAGAGGTAGCGGCAGGTGATTTCAGCCCCGTATCGATTACTTAAAACAACAGGAGGGAAGTGGACTGTGGCAGATGGAACAGAAGCTGACGGCTCCGGGCCGCCCGGCAGCGCGGCCAGAGCTGGGGAATACGGCGCCGCAGAAGCAAATACGTTTCTATTGTGCCTCTTTGATCACCATGCTGTTCCCTGAGACCAGAGGACATATTTGTTTATAATTTATGTATTCTCTCGCCATAAAAGATTGATGGTGCCCTATTAGATACTCCAGGATCTAAATTTCCAGATAGTTTGTACGGCGACAGCCGGCGACACGGTGTTGTGAAGCGTCCTCGGCCTTCCCTGGCAGAGGGGCGCCCTGGAGGGCTGTGCCCGGCAGCGCCCCCCTCACCCTTTCCCACCCACCCACCCCCCCCACTCCCCCGCGAGCTGAGCCGAGCCCAGCCCCGGGGACAGGCTCGGGGAAAACCCGGCCAGGACAAGGTGACCTGATTCTAAGCCCGCAGCCAGGGCTGTAGGTGGACGTTTTTCTCCTTCTGCGGACTTTGCGAGAGGACGGCCTGGCGCCCCCGCATCTGTGATACTGGATATTGAAAAGTACACAATGTCAAGTGCGTGCTGGGTCAATTTAGAGCAAGGGTGGGGGGTGGCGTTTTTGCACCCAGGGGAGACGGAACACAGGGTAGGGGCATCCGGGGTGGTCACGGCCGGGGAGACTATGTAGAAGGGGGGACGCTGCTAACCACAGTCCAGGGGGAAGAGGGGCACCCCAACAAAGAATCTTTGCTCCCGATGCCCACCACAGCCATATCCTCCCTTTCAAGGACACACAGTCTTGGCAGCCAAGAGGGGCTGGTGCTAGGTCTCCCGGACCTGGGGCTCCCGGAGTGGGGGCGCTGCACCAGACTCTGGTCCAGAGAGGGTTCTCTGAACCCCCGCGTTGCAGTTTCCTCCCCAGTAAAGTGGGGAACAAGCTGCGTCTTGTGTGATATGGAGGCAGCTCAGAGGGGCAAAGAGCCGGGTACGCAACACGCATTCGGTGCACGTTAACGTCTCATTACGTTCGTTTTGACCTTCTGCTTCACCAAACAGGACAAACCCACATCCTTCACATTCGGAATTCCTCCGTGCAGGGTCTCATCTCTGCGATTTTCTCTCTGGCTACCTACCTATCCATCTATTATCTATCCATCCATCCATCCACCCATTACCCATCCACCTATCTATCATCTATTATCTATCTATCTATCTGTCTATCTATCTATCTATCTCTATCATCTATCAGATATCCATCTGCACATCTATTATCTATTATCTATTTATCTATCAATCGTCTATCTATCCAGCTATCCATTATCTATCATGTATCCTATCTACCCATCCATAAACTATCATTCATGTATCTATTCATCTATCATCTATCTATACATCTATTATCTATTCATCCATCCATCCACCCATCTATTTATCATGTTTGTATCTATCCATCCATCTATCCATTTATCATCTATCTATCCATCTATCCATCCATCCTTCCATCTATTCACTGCCTTCTATCTGTCCATCCATCGCCTATCCATCATCTATCCATCTATTATCTATCTATCTATGGAGATGAATTAAATCAACTAAGACCACTTTCCTAATTCTTAGCCCAAAACCAAAATGTGGTGTGAATTGAGAACGAGGAGGAGAATTTTTTTTTTAAATCACTCTGTGGCTCGGATCTGCTCAACCCTGTAAAAAACTGCATCCTGGTGTCAGAAGTGGCCACAGGAACCCACTGCAAACTGCTCTTGAAAGTCCCAGCAAAGTATGTGAGCTTTGGGAACACTGCTCCACTCTGGAGTATATACGAGGAAGCTTTTGAAATCAGTTTGAAACTCCTGCCCTCTATTGTTTTAAAAATGTAAAACAAAACAAAATGGAATTTGCTCACAAGCGCCTTCAGGGTTTCGCGTCATCTTTTTTGGTTTCTAACTAAAACGGACATTGAGTAGCTGTTTGCAGAAGCGCGGGCATCCCAGCTTTCCTAATCGCTTCCTGCTCAGAGCTAGGAAATCATCAAACAACCCACGTAGCCAACGGGTCCTCGATTATTAAGGAATGTTTGTTGCTTTAAAAATGGAACTAAGTTACACATGCAGGGTCCACAGGGTGCACCACATCCGGGGCCGCTGGGCGGTCTGGGAGGGGGGGTGGGGGTCACCTGCCAGAACAGGGATGCAGTGCCCAGGCTGCTGAACCGTGCTACGTCTGCTCCACGACGCGCCTGCGGTAAAGTCCCGAGAAGCACAGGGTGTCTTCATCCATTCCTAGGAGGAATTATTTTCTAGTCACCGAAAATAACTCGGTCGGTGTGCTCGGAATCTGCAAGGAAAGATTCTGAACTGACAGTGAAGCCTGCCGTCGCTACGTGACCGCGCTCTGATGCAGGTGCTCTCTCGTGAGCAGGCCCGGGCTCCCAGGCGCTGTGGCCACCTGGGAAGTCACAGAGGCGTGGCCGCCTCCTCCTGGACACTCCTCAGAGACCCGAGGTCCATGCGTGGCCTGCCTCTTGAATCTGGGCGGGCTTTTGGCCCCCTCGCCTGGTAGGGCAGGGCCGAGGGGATGTTATGTGACTTCCGAGGTGAGGTCGTAGAAAGTCAGCCAGCTGCTGCCTCCCACGATCCCTGGCAGCCCTGAGCTGCCCCTTGAGAGGTCTGGGCCATCCTGAGGCCACGGTACCAGGGGGCCACTGGCGGTGCTCAGGCCGAGTCTTGTCGGAGCCCAGGCTTTTGGCCGGACCGGACGGGGAGCGCGCTGTCCCGAGAGCTCCAGACCGGCCACCTGCCAGCTTGAATGCACAGAGTGTCCGCGCCACGGGGACAGAAGAATCAACCAGCTAAGCCCCAAACATTCCTGAACTACAAAATGATGAAACTTGAAGAAAAGGTTGGTGTTTGAGCTCCCTGAGCTTAGGGGTGGTTTGTTAGACAGCAATAGACAGATGGGATGCCAGGCCAATCCAAACCTCCAGGGGGCGGGGCTCTGGGGTCACAGCACCAATCCAAACCTCCAGGGGGCGGGGCTCTGGGGTCACAGCACCAATCCAAACCTCCAGGGGGCGGGGCTCTGGGGTCACAGCACCAATCCAAACCTCCAGGGGGTGGGGCTCCGGGGTCACAGCACCAATCCAAACCTCCAGGGGGCGGGGCTCTGGGGTCACAGCACAAACCTGACTTTCTTCAAGGGGCCCTTATCTCAGGGACTTCCCGAACTGCGTGCAGACCACAGTCTGAAACTATACACACTTAACACAAAGAAGTGTGGGACGCTTAGCCTCATCCCCTCCAACACATCTGGTGTTTTCTAGTCTCTTCCTTTTTATTTACTAGCTCTCATTACTGAAATGCTGGCGAGGCCCCTGTGCGGCTCTCCCGTCCCGCGCTGTGGACACGCGCCTTCTGTTCTCAGGTGCCTGTCGTCCACTTGGTTGTTTGGTCCGCACCAAAAGGCTACTTCCCCAGCACCTGCTGGGCTGCTTTCATTTCTCTTAAATGCTAGTGTTGCCTTATTCGCTTCCGGAGGGGATGACAAAGGATGGCAAGGTCTTGGACGGCTTGAGTGTGGCCCCTGTCCGAGCCCCCCGGGGGCCTGTGCGGGACGGCTGAGCACCGACCCCTGCGGGAACCGGCCGCCTCGTAAAAGTGTCCACCTTGGCCACGGGACTTTCCGCATCTGTCATTAACTGACTCTGTTTGCTGACCCCTACTTCTGCTTGATGGGGGAAATTTGCCTCGTTTGGATTTTACAGGTAAATTCAATCACACCCAGGGACTTCTCAGCCAACCCCCAGTGTCCTCTGTCCCCCTCCCTAAAGCTGTATCTGCATCCGGTCCTGTGACAGTGGCTCTCAGCATGGCACCTGCAGTCCGTGGTCACCGTCACAGGCCTCTCTGACCACCCTCGGGTCCCCAGCAGATACTACCCGCCGGGCGCCCCTTCTCTGTAGGGGGGCCTCTTCCTGGTCCTGACCTGTCCCAGCCACGTGGGCATCCCTCTGAGGGCAGGGAAACTTCCAGACAGACTGCCGAGGTCGCTCTGGCTGCAAACTGACCTTGGCCTTGTGAGGGGTCCCTGCTGCTCATGTCCCGCGGGCACAGCCCCTTCTCGGGGTCTCAGATGGAGGCAGGATGGACCATCGGTCCATCACAGCCAGTCTGGTGAGGAGGGAAAGGGGGAGCAGACACGGCGGCCTTGAGTCTATCCGTGCAGATGTTACGCCCCGACGAGACCGGTGTCTTTTCTCACCTTGTGCTCCAGACGCAGGCTCTGTGTGCTCAACTAATGTGAAAAACAGCAACGCCAGCTATGAAAATGCCCCCCTCGAGAAACCCACTGCCTTCTCGTTCCCCCTCATACCCTGCTGTCTTCTCCCCCCAGGGCACAGGCAAGGGCGTGTGTGCACGTGTGTGCACGTGTGTGCGTTGGGGAGACCTAGCTGAGGGAGGAAGAGGGTCAGTAATATATCAGTTTGTGTCTCTGGATTCCATCCAGTCATAGATAAATGCAGACATTTATGAAATAGAACTGTCTTTTGCCTCAAAACAGTGGGCGTATAAAACCAAACGCAAATGCGTCACGGAGATAAAGGGGGTGCCTAACAGGCAGGAAAGCCGTAGTGAAAGCTCGCTGCTAAGGAGTCAGAGCGTCGGACAAGTTCCCCTGAAACAGTCAGACCTTTTCTTTGACTCACTGTCTCCGGGGTCCCCCTGGGGGAAGAGCTGGGCACGGCCCACGGTCCTTCCCGCCCGGAGGAAACACACGTTTAACGGTGCGATGCTCGTCCCCTGGCCGCGGGAGGTGGACACGTGGCCGTCCCCTGCTGCGGGTGCACTTGCCTCTGAGTACAGACTGTCCACCGACCTACTCTCAGCTCTTCCCTGGTGACCAGGCTGGCTTTGCTGAACCACCCTGCCCGGTGCCCGGCCCGGCCTGGCGGTGGACGCCCTCGGGTTCCTTGGCCGCACGACATCTGGGGTGCGGAAAAACGGTCTTGGGTGATGGAACCGTGGTCCCCCGGTTTGGCTTTCCCACCATATTATTTCTGTCGCCATGGCAGGACTGGAGCTCCTACCAGCTGCTGAGGCCCTAAGACTGAGGAGCCCCGGCCTCCCTGCTTGCTTCCGAGTGCTGGCCCCTGCCCGCTTCTTAGGCGAATTCTGCCTTTGAAAGATTAATTGATTCCCTGAACTTAAATATAGTGCGCTGCTCGCGGGGGGACCTTCCCTTTGTAAAGCTCCTGAATGATTCAGAGGGTCTCATTATTTCAGCAGGGCCACCCTGCTCTCCAGCTGTCACCACCATATGCCGTGCCCGCCCGTGGACAGTGGCGGTGGGCAACACGGGGCCTCGGCCGGCCCAGGGGAAAAGACCGTGGCCACACTCCTCTTTCCGGGAGCCGTGTTTTGGCCACAGCTAATTGACTCCTTAGGAATGACTGAATTTTTATAGGCAAGCAAACATACCTAAGACATGTTTCAAAAGGAAAGCAGTCACAGAAAAGCACCAGGACTGACAGAACTGTGCGTTTGTGCTGGGGTCCTGTTAGGACACTTCCTTGGCCGTCTGCAACCCCAGGCTACCTGAAGTCCCTCTGCGTCAGGCCCCAACCCTTTGGCAAGTCCATCGGCAAGCTTGTTGCATGAGAACTTGCTCGAACGCGTTTGACGATGAATGTGGGTTCTCCGCAGATGCGGTTATAGCAAGCATTGGGAGCAGCTTCAGCTGAGCACACTACAGAGGGTGGTTCCCCTTCTGGAACCATCCTAAGGAGGTTCCCTCAGCGGGGTGGCCACCCCAGCTCCAGGCTGAAGATGCTGCAGCGGCATCCCTCGACCAGCAACACGGGGCTGGAAGGAAACGGAGAGGCTGTGTGCGGGCTGGTGGGACAGAAGGAAAGCTCAGACGAGACCCGGTGGCTGGGGCGCTGTTGGTGCAGCTTCTTGTGAGGAGGCAGGAGACCCCAGAGCACTTCCACAACGGGCCTCCTGCTGCATACTAGTCTTGCTGGCCCTTGAGTGCCCGGGTCACGGAAGCCACCCAGTCGGTCTTCCCACCACGGAGGCCTGACTTCTGGTGACACCAAGTTCCGATTCCAGAAGTTTCCAGGGATGACTGCCCTAGGCCCCGGTGCTCTATGCTTGGAGGAGGTAGAGGCAGTGATATGATGCTATTGAGTGCCTCCGTGACGCTTCAAGAGGGAGGGACGTGGGAGGTTCGGGCCCCGTGGGAGCTGCAGTCATCCGGGGCAGACGGCTCAGGCATGTGTGCCGAGAGTCCCCGCCTCTGGGCCTCGGCCTCCTCCCTGCCTGGGACGGAGCAGAAAGAAGACTTGGAGGGAATCCATTGAGTGTCTTGTGTATATAGGTGTAGAGGTCTCCATTCTTCCCTGGGGATTTTGTCATTTATTCTTGGCATTTCGTTGTTAGAGTCCCTCTCTGTAGCCTTTGGTCTCTGGTAGGCCAGGTTAGGCAGTGAGAAAAGACATAATTTGGCGGGGGGGAAACTGAATGGAAGCAATTTCCCTTCTGACCCACCACAGTGAAGGAGCTGCTTGGGCTGACGTGCAGACCCCGTGCGTTCCCAGCTTGGGGACGGAGTGGGCAAAGCCTTCCAAGTCTGGGGCCCCCGCAGAGACGCCTGTGCTGGAGGCCCACCTCATCGACGCCTTGGTCCGCGGCCGTGTCGGCTGAACCTGACAAGTTTCTCTCTTCCTGCCTACCATTTTGTCTTCTTCCGTTGGTTCAGACTTGAGCAAAGAAAACGGGACTGTAAGATCCTCGTGAAGACATGCCAGGCCAGGTGTTAAACAAGTCACCTGCCTTTGCCCTCTTAACCTTAAAGAATTTTATGCGGGTGAACTGTTACCACGTCCATTCTGCAGACGAGGCCAGGGGCTCAGGGAGGGTCACGTTCTCTAGGATCACACCAACTGTAAGTGGCAGTGATGGCTAGTTTTCTGCGTCCACCTGAAGGGATCACAGGGAGCCCTGGTATCCGGTTAAACCTTATTTCTGGGTGGGTCTATGAGGGTGTTTCCAGAAGAGGTCAGCACCTGAATTGGTAGGCTGGTGACGCACACGGCCCTCCCCAGTGCCCTGTGGCCGCACGCGGTCCATGGAGAGAGCTCGTGAAGCCAAGGGTGGAGTCACGCCTCTTCTCGAGTCCACACTGTCTACCCCAGAGTGTAGACAGCAGCTTGTGGGCGGGACTTCCTGACCCTTCTGATCCTGGGAGCCAATACCTCTTAATAAATCTCATTTATTCGTTCTGTGTCTCTGGAGAGAGCTGACCAAGACAGGAGGTGGGGTTAGAACCCCAAATGCCAGACCCGGAGGCCCAGCTGTGCCTCCATGAAATCATGTTGAGGAGGGGGTCCTTCCACAAGGTTTCCAAACCGGCCTTGCTGCATAGCAGCTGGGGAGAAACGCTCCCAGTAACTAAGCTTCTGTGACTGAAATGGGGGCTTTTGTTCACTTTTGGGGCACACTGTTTGATTGTGTTTCGCTTCCAGGAAAACGTCCCAAAGGTCTCTTGAACACACAAGACATTTTGTACTCTGGCTGCCTGTTAGAATCATCAGGGCTCTGTAGAAACTACCAGTGCCTGTGCCCTTTATCACCTATGAAAACAGAATCTCAGAGGGGGAGGGGCCATCCCAACAGGGGTCCTCTTTTTTTTTAAGTCACAGATAATTTTATGTGCAGCCCAGTTTAAGACAAATGTATATCAAGTATGCATTCACCGTAAGTCAGTGGGGGCGGGGGGACCGTTGTCACCAAAAGACCAGGTACAGAAGATACGGTTGATTCTCATCGTTTATGGTAGTCGTGTTCCGTAAAGTCACTAAGAACACAGATCAGCCACACACTCAGCCATCGCTCCTGGAGGAGGCCTGGGGGTAGGGTTCTGTGAGCTGTTGCGTGAAGCACTTTCCTCAACCAGTCAATACACGATCTTGTTTTAGGGCTGTTTCTCTTTGAAGACATCTTATAGAATATATGTATTTATTTATTTTGAGAGAGAGAGAGAGTGTGAGCAGGGGAGGGGCAGAGAGAGAGGGCGGGAGAGAGAAAGACAAAATCCCAAGCAAGCCCCAGCACTGTCAGCAAAGAGCCCAATGTGGGGCTCGAGCTCACGAGCCATGAAATCCTGGCCTGGGCTGGAACCAAGCATCAGAGCCTTCATGGACTGAGCCACCCAGGCACCCGTTGTTGAATACACATTGTGGACTCGTCAACATTGAACGTTCGGCCAATGTAACACCATAATCAGGGCTGAACACAGCTTACCTAATCTGCATTTTCTGTGTGAGGCACTTTGCAGCCTGCTTGTGCTTGGGGTCACCAGACAGCACTTCTGCTCCACACTTGTGGTCACTTTAACCAGCAGTGACACCAACAATAAGCACAAAAATTCAGAAAGCATTGCATTCAATAGACTGCAGGAAAGACGGTTATTTCCAGCACGAGAGCCTAGCCCAGAAGGCCGAGCGTCGCCTGTGCCCACCTGCCCTGGGGACGTGCGTCCAGAGACTCAGACGTCCCAGCTCTGTGCACGTGTGGGTGAGTGATCGAGTACAGCCGTCCGCTCCCTTCCGCCGGGGACACGCTCCCAGACCCCCAGTGGGTGCCAGCAACCAAAGTGTCAGAGCCCACGTGGAAGTGTGCTTTTCCCTGTAATAAAGTTTAATTCACAACCGAGTCCTGGAAGGAGACTAACAACAATGTGTAATAATGAAATAGTAGAACAGAACAATTATAACAACACACGGCAAAAAAAGTTACGTGAGAAGGTCTCTCTCTCGAAGCATCTTATTCTACTTGTACTCGGGCTACTTCTCCCTGTGATGCTGTGAGAGGGGGAAATGCCCGCGAGATGAGGCCAAGTGAGGGCATGATGTAGGCGTGTACACGGTGTGAAGCCAACTCTGACCTTTTTTTATAATTTTTTAAGGTTTATTTATTTTTGAAAGAGAGAGAGAACCCATGAACCGTGAGATCATGACCTGAGCTGAAGTCAGATGCTCAACCGACGGAGCCACCCAGGCGCCCCGCTACCACTGACCTTCTGACCCCATATCAGAAGGAAGATCCCTGCCTTCCGTCAGCAGTGACAGCAGAAAGAGAAACCACAGATTTGGGGGTTTCGAGAAGACCAGAGGCAGCAGGAGAAGTCTGCAGGTGGGGGACCCACAGCGGAGAGGGAGGGCGGTGTTCCGGTTTTGGAAGCAGGTGAGTCGTCCGGGTGGCAGAGCACGGCCACGTCCCCTAGGAAATCGGCTCTCTCGGGGACGAGGGCAGGTGGCAAAGGAGCCCGGCCCATCGTCCCGTGAGCCTCAGGGCAGTGGTGGGGCCACTGGGGTCTGGGGCTGAGTGAGTGAAAGCCAGGGTGTGCACGAGGGGCAGAAGGAAATGGACGTGAGTTTTCCCACTTCTGCGGAAACTCGCGGCAAGTTCACGGCCCTGTCTCCAGAAAGGGCGCCGGTGCCACGTGCACGGTGGCCGCGTCCTCGGGGGACGGCAGCCCCGCGGAAGGGCAGTGCCAGATCCTCCCTGAGCCTGGCTCCAGGACGGCGCAGTCTCCCCACCCCCTGTCCCGAGCCCCGCGCCCCGCGAGGTCCGGAGACACTCTCGGGGGAGGCCCTGGGGCCCAGCAGCGGCTGCCTTCCCCACTGAAGCTCCCTGCGGAGGACACCCTGGGAGACGGGGTCCCTCTGCCTGAGGCCGCGCGGCCCCGACCGCTGAGCGACAGCCCCCGGGATGGAAGGCGGCAGCCGGCTGGGACCGCACACGTGCTCTCCGCGGTGGCCCCCACGCCGCCTCTGTCACCAGGGCCGTCACCCCAACCACCCGTGTGGGACACCGTGGTCCTCCACGAACCGGATCACAGCGTGGTGCACATCCTTCCTCTCTCCACACGTGCTCACACATATGCTTACACACATACACTCACTCACTCACGCACACACCTTCACGTGCTGACACACTCACATACTCATATGTTCACACACTCTCACATGCTCCCAATTCACACACACACGCTCACACATGCTCGCACATGCTCGCACACTTACACATGTGCTCACACGTGGCTCAGAGACCTTTCCCACCTCCCCCGCCGCCGTGTGCATGGGCCCCCAGGCCAGCCCTGAGCAGCTCACTTCTTTCCCAGCTGTCCCCATCACGTAGTAATTTTCTATAAAGCCTCTTGGCTCGTTTCCAGAGCCAGCCTCACATTTTTATCTGATGTTTCGAGAAGTGAAATGAGATGAATTTCAGCACCTTTCTATACGGTGGTATCCATTCGGCGTAAAATGTATGCGTGCATTCATTCATCCAGTAAGACATCAGCCAGGGCTTACTGGGCCCCAGGCTCCCGCTAGGTGTCGAGGTGGGTGGTGGGGAGCTGGCCAAGACGGGACGAAGTAGGCTTCCTTCCTTCCTCCCTTCCCTCCTCCCTTCCTTCCTTCCTTCCTTCCTTCCTCCTTTCCTCCCTCACCCCGTTTCTGCCCTCTTCTGTTCTTGGTCACGTTTTGGAAACCCTCAATAGAAGCAGAGCTAAAAAGATAAGAAGTAATTCCTGTTGCCCAAGAATTCAGATTCTGGAGCATTCTTTCAGGCTGTGTCCCGTGATCGATCAGCACACCTCAGTATCAGGCGTTTCATGAAAAACCGGGAGACGCCTCACCATACAGGGAGCGCCCTCAACGCCCATGAGCATCTTGAGGACTCTTGTCTGTAACAAACAGATGCATTTCGTTTTAACTTCGTGTTTCCCACCCTGTTGTCTATCAGCCCTCGGAACACCAATCACCCTGCAGACCCGCCCCCGAGAAACAGGCCGGATGCCTCTGAAGAGTGGGACAGGACGCCAGGGTGCGGGCATAGACGGGCCCTGCTGGTCCTCGGAGGCAGAGATTCGCCTGTGGGTCTGCCTTGCTGTGCTTGGAACCCTCCCTGGGCTGAAAGCCAGCTCCGGAGACATCACTGGTGTGGGGCCGTCTTTCTTGAACCCGCTTCTCGGAAGACGAGCCCATCCTTGAGGCAGAGCGGGCATCTTGCAGGCCAGGCTGTGCCCATGTGGCCCGCGGGCCTGACGAAGACTTCGGGATCTCTTCCACCCCTCACCTCACGGACTCCTCACCGGAGGAGGAAGGAGAACAGCCTGGAAGCTGTGTCTAAGCGGCGTAATCCCTCTTCTACTTCTCTGAGGTCTGGTTAGGGACAACAGTTTCGCACATCCTTACAGCTTTGGGTTTTTGGTTCGTCTTTATGAATAGTTCGCATATAGTCCTCGGCTACTGTTCCGCTGAGTGTGACATGACTCGATTCGTAAACATGTGTCATGTTGCCGTCCCCACAAAAATGAAGCCCCAACATGCGTATCCACGAGCGGACCCGCAGCCATGCAGCCACGATGCCGTGGGACAGGCGCTCCTCCGCCTGAGCCACCACAATGGTCTTGCCCCAGTCTTGGTGACTGAGGAAGTCTTGAAGCTTTGACCCAACATAGGTCAAGTTCAAGGGGGTCTGGCATAAAGGGGGGAGAGGATGATTGGGCAGAGAAATAATGGCTGGTTTGGGGTCTCGGAGGCACCGCATGGGTCAAGTTCCCCAGAAAACTTCCACAGAAAACGGAGGAGGGAGCGAAGTCCCCAGAACCCGCCGGGCGCCCGGTGACAGAAGCAGTGGGTCAGGAAGGTAGTAAGGAGGTAGCCGTGGAGCCAGGCTGCACCTGTCCTTCCCTGGGGTGCACCCGGGAGGCCCCGGATCGTTGATCCTGGACCATGAGCAGTGGAAGAAAGCCCTGGCACCCCCCCCCCTCCCCCACAGCTGTGCTAGAGCTTGAATAAAGCGTGGGCCACGGGTCTGCTGCTCTGAGAAGGTTTTACGGTTTTCCTTCTGTCACCCCCCTAACCTCAATCCTCTGTGCCCTTGGGAACACACTGGCTCTGAGGGTCCCCAGGGTCCCTCAGGGGACTGCCGTCCATGCACCCGGGCTCTGCGTCTCTGATGCACACAGGCTGGTGTCATCTCATGTGCCATGAAGGCGAGCTCGGGGAGTGACTGGGCACCCATTTGGTCATTTGGCTATTTTCTGAAGAAATATCCACACAGTATCTTTCGGGAAATGAACTTTACTCTTTTAAAACTACAGCCATCTTTAGATTTTTGTAGAAGGTGTGTTGAAGGAAAATTAGTCTTCTTCATCGCTGACTACTTTAAAATGCGAAGGTATTTGACTTTCCATCTTTCTTACTCACGTTTACAATGTATAAAAGACCCAGGCCACAGTACTTTTAACAATTGCTGTTGGCACCTAACCTTCAGAAATAGAGTCTTCAACGGGCACTTTGGGGAAGAAGGTCCTAAAGTGAACAGGACAGGGTGTCCCCCAGCTGGACAGTTGGGGGCACACCACCGCCCTGAGACGTGTGCATTCCCTGAATGTTCCCCAAAGAGCTGGGACATGGAAAAGTCTTTTTATGCCATGTGTCTATATCCGTCTATCATTTCCCCTACGCTCCTCATTTACCTGCCTTCCTTCTCTCTCTCTCTCTCTCTCTCTCTCTCTCTCTCTCTCTCTCTTTGCCGGGTTTGACAAACTCTGACCCAGCTTCAGAATTTCATTCTCCAAAGCAGGATCTGTGGTCCAGAGGTGCTGACTAGCTTCAAGCTCGTGGGCCCAGTATCCGGAGCGCTGGGGACCCTGCTCGAATTAAGGCGGCTGTTTTGCAGATTGTGTTAGAAAGTCAACAACTGAAGATGAACAGCAAATACCTATATTCTGTCGGACACTCCTTATTTCTACACCCAAATGCTCACCTTCTAGTTTTAATATACTGTCTATGTTGGGAGCATGTACATATATTTCGTATACAATTTTCAAATAAGCAGCCCAAGTCTCATGACACTTTTAAAACCTGAGCTAAACACCATAATCGTGCATTTGTGCTTCCTTCTGTGTGTCAATAGCTCCGCATCACGGGCGTAAAAATACTCTTGAAGGTGTGGGAGGGTCAGGGGAGTGGGCAGAGGGTGGAGGGGTGGCGGGCAGAGTTCTGCACCGCCAGGCACCGTCCAGGGGCCCTGGAGCCACCAGTGATCGGGGATCGCAGGGTCTGTGTGCCTGGCCCCAGGAGACCCGCAGAGCAATGTCACCCACTCTGAGTGGGCTCTCAGCTCTGACCCACTCTGGGGTCGTGGCGGTAAGGCCTCGCTTGAGAGTTTGGCCAATAATCACACTGTCAAGTCCAGCACGCCCCCGGCCACCTCGTCACGAGCATCTCACCCGCGATGATCTCTGTTTTCCCGAAAATGGTGTGAACACACTAAGGGCACGATTGCTTCCTTTCATCTGTGACTCTGGAGGGACAGTCCTACATTAGCGGGCCTTTTTGGAAGATGTATTGGACTTTAATAAAACTTGATCAATGCATTTAAGTCAAATTGAATTATATGTAAGTGGATAGGGTTGACATATGTTTCAATATCTGTGAGTGATACATTATTCTCCAGTGAGCATAAAATTTAATGAAATATAAATACCCATTAATCCTCATGTTTCAACCAATCAGTCACTGTGGCTGGTGCCTGCTGTGAGCAGAAGCGGGCCCAGAAAGTCATCTGTTTCATCGAAGCAGGAGTTCCAACCTGGAAAGACATCAGAAGACGAGAGAAGAGAGGAGGCCCAGGGCGGGAAGCCTGCCAGCTCGAGGCAGCGCGGCCGCCCCCCCTCCTCTCCAGCCCGGTGCGCGGGGGCCCTTCTCCTTTCCTCCTGGGTTTGCCGTGATCAGCGAGAGACACCAGGGAGTCCTCACTGTCCCTCCGCCCTTCGACTGGGCGCGGTCACCCCTGCATGCCCCTAAAACTGCACACAGAAATACAGAAACGGAAAAACAGAGTGGGCCCTGCCCCCGTTGCCTCCGTGGAGGGGCCGGGGGGCTGTTGGTGATGCAGAAACCGGCCCTGGCAGGTGACAGATCCTTTACCTTGAAGGTCTGGTTTTGAGGGGTGGCCGTGCACCTGACCGCAGGGCACGGTCGGACCGTTCCAGTGAGACCCCCTGGCCGGTCACCTCGCAGATTCAGCTGGAGGCAAAACTCTCCCACCTGGGCAACGCCAGGGAGCGGCCGGTGGGAGCGGGGAGCCCGCGGGGACAGGGCGTGTGGCTCCCAAGGTCGCTGCTGCGAGTCCTGGAGAGCAGGTGCATCCTCAGAAGACCCTAAGCAGACGCGGCACAAGTTGGAGGCCTAGGAGCAAACACAGGGGAAGGGTTTCAGGGGCGGGAGAGTCAGGGGGGCTGGAGGAGGGGCCCTGCTCACGGGAGGAGGGGTGCACGCCTCCAGAGAGGAGCCAGGCCCTGGTGGCCGTGGCCTGCGGGTGCTGCGGGGAGCCGGCAAGGGAAGAGAAGCACAGAGCTCTGGGGGCTCTTTTCCCCGACACCCTGAAACAGCCGTGGGGCGGGGCCATCCGTGGGAAACCCGCCCGAGTCGACACTCCAGGCCAAGCTCGTGTCACCCCAAACTACGTGTGAAAGCACATAACACTCTGGAAGCCCATCAACACCCCTGTTGCGACCGGAAAGAGAAAGGGGCAAGCTGCCGCCATGTGGGGGGGGGGGGTGGGGTGCTGCAGGCAGAGCGCGCTTTGGTGGGGGGCGGCACCACCCCTGGGGGGCCGGGCAGAGGGCTCCACGAGGGGCTGGCCCAAGGTCCCCGAAAGTGGAGATCAGGTCCCCGAGCTGCTCCGCGGAGGCGTCCGCGGGACAGGTTGGTTCTGAGCACGGGCACGAGACGCCCCCAGGAAAGACGGCAGACCGGTGAGGGGGCCCGGCCCCCACAGGGAAAGCGAAGTCCTTCGTAGCGGATGGACACGTGTGACGCCGCTGACGTATTTATCTACACCTTAGTTTTCCCATAACTTAAGTGCTAGTTAGTGAAGGTGCAGAGGACTCCACTGAAGACACATCTTCCTTTTCTCCTTTCTTTTCACAGACGAGACCCATAAAATCAGCGAAATCCCAAAGGCCCGCAGCAGCGGGGGCTCACAAATGCACCTGCCATGCCCAGCAAAGCAGAAAACCCTAAACGCTGACCACCTCCACTAGTCGGGAATCCTAGAGCAAGCTGTGGTTTGCGAGACTCTGTGCACGTCTTGGAATCTACATTATTCGTCGCCACAAACGCCAGTTCACTTTCACAGAGCTGACCCAGCAGGTGATGAGCGGGGACTACTGATCCCAGGAGCCGTGTAGGAGACCCGAGGAGATGGCCTGCCACCCTGGACCAGGCCGGACCAGGATTCCACTCAGGAGGATTTCACGTCTCGGCCGGGTCTGCAGCTTGTGCGTGAAGCACGCACCTTAACCACGGCGGCTCCCGCTTCGCTCTGAGATGGCGAAGCTACGGGAGGACGCTGAGAAGCAGCTGATGTATCACGAAGCAGAATCTGAGTTGCCCGTTCTGTGACTTCGTGATGACAGGTGCCCGGCCAAACCGGCCCGCCGGCTCCCCAGCACGGGGACGCCCTGGTCAGCACCGGCCGGTTTTCGCTGTTACCACAGCCTAGTCTTGACCGTCATCACCCTCAGATGGCACCTGACACGACTTTCTGTGCAAGAGACGTGCTCGTGAGACCTCGTGTGGCGTCACTGGAGGCCCCCTGTGCCCGCCCGGACCGCAAGACCCTCCGTCTTCCACGTGGGGTGGACTTGCTGTGCGCGGTAACAGGCAGTGATGTGTTGTCCCGGGTGACAAGCTCCCGCACGGGCTGCTTCACCCGAGCGCAGAAGACAGGCTACAGCCCGCCTGACACAGGGGCTTCCCCTTCAGGCGGCAGCCACCCTGGCACCTGCGTCTCGTGGCCCCCGTCAGGGCCGGTGTCCCCCAGTCGCTCCTGCCCAGGGCACGAGGGAAGGACGTCACGCAGAAGCAGCACCCCGCCTCCCGTTTCTTCGGCTATTTGCATAACTGAGGACGGATGAGGACTTCTTGGGGTCAGGGATCCCCCATCAGGACTAGCTTCCTGGAGCCATCCTCCGCTTCGGCCCCTCGACATGCAGGGTGACGGCCGGTCTGCACATGCTTGTCCTTACCGACCGGCGAGGGAGACGGGGGAGGGGGCCCACGTCCACGGCAGCTCAGTCCGGGGCCGCTCTACTCTTTCTGCTTCTTTCCAGCCGGGGTCTCGTGGGTGAGGCCGGGACACAAGCGCTGGGCTGGGCTTTCTAGTGGCTTTTGTGACCATAAGCAGACATGTCTGTTTTCCGTCCTCCAAGCTCCTTGGGTCCAAAATGGAATAACTCCTCCCTGACTGTCCTGTGCACACATGTCCTGGGGGACGTGCGCTCGGGGTAACGTCCTTCCGTGTGGGCTCTGTGGTCCAGGGGTTTTGTTCTATAGAAGACATCAGTGGCAGGAAAAATACATAAAGAGACAAGGTCTGACCTGCATGGATGTGGCTCCAAGCTTTGTAGGACACATCCCCCTCCTCCCAGAGCCGTGGGGGAGGGGGTCTCGGCCTGGCCCCGGGAGGTGGGCGTGGCATGAACACCAGGGGGGGCTGCAGCCCTGCGTCCCATAGTTTCCTAAGGAGTGATTATTAAATACTATTCCTGAGAATTAGCTGGATGTTGGACCTCCTTTCCCTCAAATGGTCCAGATGACTGATGGGGAGAGAGCAACCACGGTGAGCACCACCGACAGTGTCCGAAATCACCCACCGCCCGTGGCCACGTTCCTGCACAGATGAGGTATAAACGTGGAGAGGAATCAGGCCGGCGGGTCACCACGAGCGCACGGTGGCAGGAATCCTGTGAGTCAGAGGGAAGGGACAGCTGAGACCAGGATGTGTACTGTTGTTCAAACTGAGCCTTATTTTCATTTTTGAGAATCCCCCGTTTCCGTCTCCGTTTCCCAGCGGAAGGGACAAGACGGCAGACGGCGTGGCGTGCGAGTTCCCTCAGTCGGCTGGTCTGTGCCCCGACTGTGGGGACGATGTGCCGAGCCAAGGAAATCCACTTACATAGCTCGTTCTCCTGTGACACTTGAAGCAAAACTTGGGAGGATTTATCAGCAGGAGTTTGAAGTTCAGGTGCCTTATCCAACCGGACATGTACAGTCCAGAGACCAGAGGGGCCCGGTGTGGCCAGTGTGTGCGTGGGCAGGACGCCACGGAGCCACCCCGGGCGTGGACGCTCCAGATCGGGGGCACGGTGGCCTGCTCGGCTCTCTCTGTGTTAAAGAGGCGGTGACGTTCTGCTCGTCTATAGCTCCAGTCAAGCTTCTGGGTCGATTACTAGGTACGGTCTCTCTGCTGCCCTCCCGTAGTGAACAGGGCCCGGCCGCGCGGGGTCTGGATCTGCCCCTGCGGCAGGGGCGCGGGGGAGGACACAGGGCCGGGGAGGGCAAAGACCCTCTGTGCTCCATGACATCACCCCCGCCACGGCCTTTGGCTGGGCCCAGGGTCCTGCTTGTGAGGCCTCCACGCACCCAGGAGCGGCCTTCCCGGAGCCCCCGGGACTGGCAGGATGGCCCGTTGATCCCAAGGCCTGGGTGTCGGTTCTGGAACGTCCTGCAAGCCCCGCCCCTTCCCTCGGGGCCCCCGGCGTGAAGTCGGGAGCTGCTCATGCCCTCACGAAGTGATGCTGTCCTCCCCCGCTGCACCGGGCTCGGCAGTGCTGGTCCCTAACCTCCATCAGATGCTGTTCCTTCTCCTGATTCCCCACCTACGAGCTCCAGACTCGCCTGGGGTGCTCGGGATAGCTTCCTCTGAGACCACCTTTCAATGAACTTCATGGGGGATCAAGAACCGCCTCAAGGCGCCAGAAGGGGGCTCCGGAAACAGAGCACCTCAATCAAGGCCACGGGGTTTAGTTAATGACCGCGACGATCGCGCAGTCCCACAGAATGGAGAGAGCAGGGGAAACAGGGCAGAGCAAAGAGCATGTCCTGGCTGGAACTGAAGCGTCGCCTGCGTTGTAGAGAGAGTAAGGCGCGGTGGGTGCGGCAGATCCGGGCAACCGTCCGTCCTCTGGGAACGTGAGCGGGTGCTGGTGGCAGGTGCGCAGGGAGCCGGCGGCCCTGAACAGCCGGGTACCCCGCTTCGCTCCCTCCCGAGACCAGCCTCCTAGGACGTGTCCCGAGCCTCATGCTTTACAGACAACTAAGCCAAATACCCGCTTTACAGAGGCGGGTAATTCCCGTGTTTGGTGCTGAGAGTCCACACCAGGGACTTCTAATGAGCAGCCAGACTCGTCATTAACTGCCTGGTGCGCGTTTCCCTGCTTCACCCTCTCGAACCCCGTAACTCTGGTGGTGTTATCGTCCCCTTGTCACAGGGGGAAACTGGGTCTTCGGGGGGCGAGGGGCTGTGTGCAGGTATTCGGTGAACTCGGGAGCTGGTCGCCAGCCCGGGTGTCTGATTACCGGGGCCCCTGCTCCCTGTCGCCGACCAGGTGACACGCCTCCTAAGCTCTACACCCTGGGCCACACGCTTGTGTCTAGTGAGGCCTTGAAAACACACATGAGAAAACGACCAGAAGTGGGCAAACCTCACTCTGGCTTTTGAGTCCTTGAGGAGGAGACGCGGGGTAATGCCAGGAATGGAAACATTTATAAGTTGTGTGTCCGAGTGTGTGTGAGTGTGAGTGTGTGAGAGTGTGGGTGTGTGAGCTATGTGTGGGTGAGTGTGTGTGAGTCAGTGTGAATGTGAGAGTGTGAATGAGTGTGTAAGAGTGGGCGTGAGTATGTGTGGGAGACTGTGGGTGTGTGAGAGTGAGTGTGTGAGTGTGAATGAGTGTGTGAGAGTGGGTGCGCGTGTGTATGTGTGGGAGACTGTGGGTGTGTGAGAGTGAGTGTGTGAGTGTGAATGAGTGTGTGAGAGGGTGCGAGTGTGTATGTGTGGGAGACTGTGTGGGTGTGTGAGTGTGTGAGTGAGCGTGAATGAGTGTGTGAGAGTGGGTGCGAGTGTGTATGTGTGGGAGACTGTGGGTGTGTGAGAGTGAGTGTGTGAGTGTGAATGAGTGTGTGAGAGGGTGCGCGTGTGTATGTGTGGGAGACTGTGGGCGTGTGAGAGTGAGTGTGTGAGTGTGAATGAGTGTGTGAGAGGGTGCGCGTGTGTATGTGTGGGAGACTGGGTGTGTGAGTGTGAGTGCGTGAGTGCGAGTGCGTGAGTGTGAGAGCGTGAGTGTGTGTAGGGTGGCAACACGACAGGACGCTCCGCTAGGAATTGTCCTAATTTATCTGTATTTAATGTTTATTTAAATATAAACACTTATGTTGTATTTAATATCACATACTATTTTTTTTTCTCAATCGTAAATCAGTCCTGAGTTTGGATTGGAAATACGAGCTTGAATTCACGGTGATGTTATTTTTTAAAAATTCGATGAGATGTTGGGGCCCCTGGCTGGCTGAGTCGGTAGAGCATGAGACTCTTGGTCTCTCGGAGTCGTGAGTTCAAGCCCCATGTTGGGCGTCAAGCTTATGGAAAATAAAGTAAAATAAAAAATACAGTACAATACAATTCACGAAGCGCCCCAGCTCTGAGAGGCGGCAAGGAGCACCTCGGCACCCGCACCGTGCTCTCCGAGAACCGTGGGCCACCCAGAGGGACGAGTGGAGGTCAGGTCCCATGGAGGCGGAGGGTCCCTCTGCGTAAAGGACACGAGAACCGAGCGGACGAGCCCAGAAGCAGGTGTGGCGCGCATCGGGTGGGCGCACGGGCCAGGGCTCGGCAAGCAAGGGCTCCCGCTGAGAGCCAGGAGAAGGGACAGGTGTGGAGGGACATGGGGCTCTAGTGCCTGGAGTCTCGGGGGCGGGGGTACGGCGGCTGGGGCCAGCAGCGGGCTCCGCGCCCGGGGAGTCGGGTGTGCGATCCTCCCCGACCCGCGAGGGCTCCGTCGCCACGGCGGGTCCAGGTCCGAGATGCAGACATGGGGCGCGCAGGTCTCAGCACACAGGTAAGCTGGCCAGGACCGTGCGGTGGGGGAGAAAGTGCTCCAGGCTGGCAGGTGGGGGTGCGGGGGTGACGATGGTGCGTGGGCACCGCGACGGTGGGGAGCTGGGGGGCCCAGAAGGCATGAGGCGAGACCGCCGGGAGACGGCGCCGAAGACAGAAGGGGCTTGCTGGCGGCTGGCCCAGAGTTCCGGAGGGAAGAGGGGAAGAGTCTCAAAGTTGGGAGGGGGTGGAAATCGGGTTCACAACACGAGAGCCACAGGATGAGGCGGGTGCGAGTGCCCGGAGGACGGGGAGTCTGCACTTTTTCTGCGTGAGAACAGAAAGAGCTGTGGCTTCGGGAGTGCGGCGAGGTGGGGGCGGGGCAGATGGAAACCGTCCAGTGGGATGGCATCCTCGGGAAGAGGAAAGATGGGAAAAATCAAGGACGGTGAGTCCCCGTTGGAGTGCCAGGCTCCACCCCACTGACGGGAACCAGAGCCACGAGCCACAGGAGATCCGTGTAGGGAAACCTGGCAGCAAGGGCAGAGCTGGTCACGACCACGGGGGAAGAGGAGTCCTTGCTTACAGCGTCCCTGCGGGGTTGGAGGTGTGTCAGAATGAGGACCTTGGCGTAAAGCAGGCGCATTCCCACGGGGAGATCGCACGAGGAGCTTCACCCAAAGCCCAGTCCTCGGGGGACAGGGCGGGGCACTCCCAGGGGCCCTGCGGCCAGGGAGGCAGGAGGGAGGTGCTGAGGGCCGGGAGCAGCGGGAGCGACCAGCGCCCCGTCCCTGAAGGGGGACCCCCGAGGTCACCGTCGGGAACTGACCGTGACGCCTGAGCCGCCCCAGGTCTGAACGCAGACGAGAACGGGACCCACAGGGAACTGGGCGCTGTGTGTCCATCCCGTGATTTGACTGCAGGACGCATCACGTTTCTTGGTGTCAAGGTTCTGGAAAGATCTGAAAGGGGAGCAGAACAGCAGCTGCTTTCTAATTAGCCGTCTTTGTACTGAATATCCGTAGGGCGCGGCCCGAGTTCGACTTTTATCAAAAGAAACTGAATTATAAGAAACACAAACAAAGTCTGGTCTCCACTTACAGGTTTATACTCACTCACATAAGACAGTGATTAATACACTGCAATCGTTTCTCCCTTGGGCAAAGGTTACACATTTTTCATTCATCCTTCTCACTCTCCTTCTGATTGAAAGCCCGAGTTTTTCTGCAGATCACGGTTCTAATGCATGCTGTCAGAAAGTCATTATCGTTGATTTTGCAGAATTCTCCGTTTCCTCAACCTTTCATCTCATGTGCTAATTTCTTGGTTAGCAGCCATTTCTTACACCTGCTCAACTCTCTGTTCTCCGGGGCAGAACCACAGAGCCACGCAATTCCGTCCCCACGCCATTCGAGAGGCGCAGCGCTGCGCAGGCGTCTGGGAGGCCGGGGGTCCTGGGGCCGCCCCGGCAGGACTTCAGACTTCGTGCGGTTGGAGTCCACGGTCGTGGAGGAAAGAACTGACTCCAGGCTGCGAGGGCAGAAACAGATTTAGCAAAGCCTCCTAGCGGCCCCGCATCTCCAGCAAGCTCCAGACTCAGGTCCAAGAGCACATTGCTGGTGACAGCCCCCAGCCAGCCAGCGGGCAAGACTCTTGTGGTGCGGACGGTCCAGCCGCCTCGCCGCCCTCCGGTTGGACGCAAGGAGCTCCGGGGGCCATTCCAGAAACACCAGAGGCAGAGCCATGGCCCTTCCCCATCGTCTCCTTGTGTCGAGATGGATGCCAGCACGTTGGGCCACCTTCTAGCTGTATGGGAGTCTAACAAGTGTTTGTTTTTCTCTCTGTTAAATGCTGATGTAACAGAACTCATACAGGGGAAGTTGTCAAAAGGTCAAAGGAGCGTTCAAATGATCGGGGCAGCTACCAGGAACAAGCCTCCGGGGTGAACCTCAAGGGGCAAGTCTCAGGTATTTGGACTATTATTATCCACAATTTCACACTTGGAAAGAACAAAGACGTGATCTCTTGAAGGCTGTTTAGATCTATTTTGCATTATTTGAGAAAACAACGCACAGACTGGGTCTCTATGAAATGTCACTCGTGAAGTAACAGCCACAAGAAAAGGTCCAGGATATCTCTGGGAAGTGCCGTGACATAAAATGTTTAATTTTCCTTAGAAATCTTCAGTGACTCTTGTCCCATGTGGGAACAACAGAGCAGAGTAAAAGCTACAAGGATATGTGCCCAGGATGCAATTATCTTGGCCAGACTTGGAAGTCACTGTGGTTAGGGCGCCGGGTGGCTCAGTCGGTTGAGCGTCTGACTTCGGCTCAGGTCATGATCTCACGATTTATGAGTTCGAGCCCCACGTCGGGCTCTGTGCTGACAGCTTGGAGCCTGGAGCCTGCTTCGGATTCTGTGTCTCCCTCTCTCTCTGCCCCTCCCCCCCACTTGTGCTCTGTTTCTCTCTCTCTCTCAAAAATAAACATCAAAAAATAAAAAATAAAAAAAAAAAGAAATTGCCGTTATTACCTTCAAAAACTGATGTGTCAAAATGTAATTACTTTAAGTTTCTCGGGGCTTGAAAAATATTCACCCCCAGCTCACCAACCCATGCTTTCCAAACGTATCATGGGAGCGCCTGGTGGCTCAGTTGGTTAAGCTTCCGACTTCGGCTCAGGTCATGATCTCACGGTCTGTGAGTTCAAGCCCCGAGAGGGGCTCTGTGCTGACAGCTCGGAACCTGGAGCCTGCTTTGGATTCTGTGTCTCCCTCTCTGTCTGCCCCTCCCCAGCTCGCACTCTGTCTCTCTTTCTCTCAAAAATAAATAAACATAAAAAATTTCTTTTAAACAAAAAACAAATATATCTTTTTCTCCACTTTAGTATCTCGGTAGAGATCTTACAGACTCCGAAGCTAGCCCAGCATCCTCAGAGTGGGCGTGGGAATCCGCATGAATCCGGGAGTGTCTGCCTTGCCTGCGGCTTGAGACCGTGGCTCAGAGAGCTTCTGAGACGACTCCTATGCCTTCCAGCAGGTGCCGGTGTGACGGTCCGCCCCGCGTCCCCACCCCCAGCCCACGGGTCACCTCTGCTGCAGGAAGAGAGGGTTTAGAAGCAGATGCTACAAGTGCTGCCCACGACCTCGGATTGCGGGAGGAGGCCGGGATAATCAGTGCTTCGCTGCTCAAACCCGGCACCCAGGACTTGGGGGATTTCATTTCTCCCTGGCTAAAAAATGCTCACCTTACTTTAAGTCCCCTCACCTTTAGAGGAACCAGATGGCGAGCAGTAATAATTGAAGGGCCTAGAGAAATGTGGAATTTGCTGTTTAATAAAGCAAAACTCAGTGTCACTGTAGTCGGGATGTAAGGGCATCGTAACGGAGGTTTCTGGTTTTTTTTCTTCTTCTGACGCACTTCCTCATGAGCGATTTGGATCTGATGATGGGTTGTTTTTAAGCCACAACAGTACTTTAAGGCTAATATTTTGTGACTTTCCTTAATTCAGAGTCTTCTTTGCTCCATGAAGAACTTGGTCTTTCACCAAAAGGGGGCAAAGCAAGAGTGAGGAGACCCGGGCTCCGAGGAGTGAGTACAAAGTCTACAGGTGTGTGTGTGTGTGTGTGTGTGTGGCTCCAAGTACGTAAGAGCAGCTAAACGGGCATTTCTGAGTCTCCTTCCAAATAAAATCATGCAATACTGTTGTCTTTTGCCCGATATTTCAAAATAATCTCGTTACCTTTCCTACTCTCGCGAATACCCTGGCATTGGCGAGGTAACTCCAAAGGAGAAGCACATGGAGAAGGGCTCGCTGGGAGCGTTTTCATGAGATGCCCCTCCTTGACACCCGTCACTGCCCTCCTCGATGATTTGCATTGTAATAGTTACACTCTGAGTACACATTTTTCTCTGTCACCGTGATAGAGGGGATTTAATACCACAGTGAGTGTGACATATCTGAGACTCTGAAAATAGTTGTTTCTGAAGGTTTTATAAATGCCTTGTAGTTCATTTATTTGAATATCGTCAACATGAAAGAAGCAGCTGACGTGGCAAAGTTTCACTTCATCACCTCCTTTTCCTTCGTCGTTTTTCATCTTAAAGTAAGTTGTGGCCGTTCTCTGCAAGGAGCAGGAATATTGCATGCTGCTGCCCCATCTCCCGTGTTCACAATAACCAGGCGAGACGCGGTTGGAACCCCACAAAAATCCTCTTGCCTGGAGGTGAGGACGATGAACAGCGGGACTCCGCCATCTGAACACTCGCACACCTGCGTCCATGAAATGCCTCCTCCCGGTCCTCCTCCCTCCGATTGGCTGAAAGTGACGTCACAGAAGCCAGCGTTCCAGCGTGGGGGCCAGCTCAGGTGCCACACACTGTCGGCTAGTGGCATGCACCTCGTTAGTCTTCCAGAATCCATCCGGTACCCAGTTGAAGTGCGGAATAGATGGAAAAGATGCATAAAATGATCAGCTACTTACCCCGTGGTTCCAGGAAGCCCACCCGGGGATAAGGTGGAGCTTCCGCAGATTACCTGTCGGCGTGGGAACACTGACGGGGGCCGGTCTCTCACGCGCGTGTTTGCCCCAGTGGAAACCAGACGCGCCTTCTTCAGGGGTATTTCACTGTGTTGTCTCCGCTTTTGTTTCCATGAGGCTGGGACCCATTGTTCCCATTGACGTGAGTCGGGGTTGTTAGAGCACCAGAACATTTGATGGAGGGACTACTTGATTTTCTGTTAGGAATTAGTGCAGAAATCATTGCTGCTCTGTCATCATTCCGACAAGGCTTGATTTCCCCATGTACAGTTTGAACTCATGTTATTCAAACATACTGGGGAAGCGTAAGTGTCCGGTTTCCTAAGTTTGGTCAACTCTTATCAACCATCGGCCCCATAGCAGACACTCTGCTGGGTAATTGGGATACGAGAATAAATACGGCCACAAGGCTGGAAGCGTGCCTTCAGACAAGGGAAACTCTCTATCCGGAAACAAGACAGCCCGTGAAGCATGCGTGAGGTACGGCCTTTCCACTCTGTGTACCTTACTTCTTCTAATGCTCACACCATCCTACCTGGCGGTGTAGCAGTCAGGATCAGCCGGGCGTTGCTTCAGTAACACACAAACCCCGATCGTCAGAGGTCTACACAGCCAAGGATGACTTCCTGCTTCCAGGACCCCCCAGGGCAGCTCCCCCCGGGGGCCAGCCTGCACTCCAGGCCGCTCAGTCTCTGGGCACCTTCTGCTCACGTAGCCTTCTGCAAGGTCAAGGGCGAGGGAACAGCATGGCGGAAAATAGAGCACCGCAGTTAAACCCTTCTCGCCAGAACTGACCTAAGTAAGGCGCCTTTGCTCACACTTTGTTGACCAAAGAAGTCACGTGATGGTGACTCTCTTCCAGGGGGCGGGGAGGTGCCGTCCTGGTGCTCCCGTGCAGCGAGCGGCTGAACCACCCACAATAGCATTCTGTGGATGAAGAACTTGGGTCAACAGCGGGTTAAACCGTCAGCAGGCGATTTTGCCCAGTGTGGGGTCTGGGCAGCCCCTCCACGGACAGAGCAGCCAGCACAGTAGTCCACTGCCATGTGGTGTGGCGTCCAGAGCCCTGGCGGGGAGGAAACCACAGCACGAGTCACTCTGGGTAGGAAAGGTAATGCGGGTCTGCACAGACCCCAGCCAGGTCTGGGGTTGGCAGGGGTTCCTCAGAGGCAGGGTCGGGGGAGGCGAGAAGGCACAGGAGGCCTGGGTCCCGCACGCGACAGCAAGAACGAGGCGGTGGGTAGACGTAGATCGTCAGGTTTCTGTGCGGCCAGGTCCCAGGAAGCCTCTGGCCCCAACACGGTCCGTCTGGGGGAAGCCTCATCTGCCCGCTGGCCCCCATTGACTGTTGAAGCAGCCTTGCTGAACCGAACAACTGGTCGTTTTTTCCATCCCTATTTATGCCATTTGCTCCAGTAGATTGTGACCTGTTGGCTTTTTCAGCCTTGCCGATCGCTATCCCCAAGAGGCCAGGCGGTGTATATAATTTATTAGGTTGGAGTTTTTATCTAATGCGGTTTCAATAATTATATGTCTCCAATGTCTCCTTTGTTTGTTTCATCGTTAAAAATAATGCTTGAAATTGCTATGTAAATTCTCTTAGCCATATTTCTTGAATCTCAGTGATTCTTTTTTTTTTTTTTAATGTTTACTTTTGAGAGAGAGACAGAGCGTGAGAGGAGGCAGGGTGGAGAGAGAGGGAGACAGAATCCGAAGCAGGCTCCAGGCTCCGAGCCGTCAGCACAGAGCCCGACCCGGCGTTCAAACTCACAAACCTCGAGATCATGACCTGAGCCGAAGTTGGGCTCTCAACCGACTGAGCCACCCCGGAGCCCCAAATCTCAGTGATTCTTAAACCCCTTCAAAGTTCTTGCAGACCCCCGATGTTCACTTGAATTGACTTTTGTTATAATGCTTCTCCAATACAGAGAAGTTGGAAGGTGGGTGTAAGTGGCTTACGTACGTCAGCCATACTGCTATGAAACTAAAGCGGATTTTAAATTAAATACAAACAAAATTTCAAATGTGATCTAATTCCAATTGCAACACAGATTCAATGTGACAGATGAGGTTGTTCTGTTGAAACACCACTGAAGAAGGAAGGTCAGCCCCGCTAGAGAGTAATTCGACTAACATTCAAATATCCCAGGAGGGGTAATATGTGAGCTCATTTTCATCCATCACTGTCCCTGCTCTGCGGTTCTGAGAAAACCAGGGTTCTCTGCTTCCACAAATGTTTGATCCTGACTTCACCATAATGTTTTCAAGTTATAAGTCTACAATGAGGCACACACCAATGCGTCATAAACAAGGAGGAGCCACCGAGGGTCCCGACAGGTGACAAGTGGCTCTGGTCACCTGGCCTTTTCGGAATAGAGCCTTTTCTTCCGTCTGGACACACATGCAGACGTGCCCGCTTGATAAGCCCATTTAAAATCGAAGCCTGTGCGCGTCTGCTCCTGTAAAGGCACACGCAAGGCTAATAGCTGTGCGGACAAATTAGCATATACCGCGTCCCACACGGGATGCCACACATGCACTCCTCCCTGGAATCCTTAGAAACTCTAACCTGACATCGAATAAGCTGGGTAACCTAGTTGGACAACTCAGGGTCAAAATAGTCTAACACTCAGACCCAAGCATCAGGCCAGGGAAGAAGTGGAGATTTTCAGAAACAAATGCAAATTCTGGATGTGCTCAAACTCTGATTGGACACCTGCCCAAAGCCAACGCCGAGGCACCTGAGACTTTAACACGATGTTGGATACCACTTAACCACGTCTGATAAACACTTCATGTGCAAGGAGGAGGATGTCAACTGACGGGGAACCGCGCGTTCCTGGGAACGCAAGAAGCGGTTTGCGCCGTGAAGCATCCTCGGTGATTAGCTTCGAAGAGGCCGTCTCATCCCATCCAAGCTTCTGTGTTGCTTCAAAGCACAACTTGATTTTGCGAGTCAGGCAGTTAGAAAAGTTGCCACCAGCCTCAGCTGCTCATTTCTGTCAGTCGGAAGATGCCTGATCCTGAGCAAGCGGGAGAAATGGCGATAAAAATGAGCAAATGTGAGTATAATTAATAACCCTAATTAAAAATCTGTATTCAGTAAAATATCTCAATTTTCTGATTGATTGAGCTTTGCTAAATGTTAATATAAACTTCAGCATATCCAGTTAATTTATAGGACTCGAAAACCACTTTTCTCTCTTCTTAATATCCTGAGGCTTTAAGAAAAAAATAATTTTAACAAAGAGCAATGCTGAAAAAAAAAACCTTTCGTATGTTGAAATAACCTTCCCTTGAAAAACAGGGACAGAGATACGGGAAATAATGTTTCCAATTTAAAAATGAAGCCACTTAGATTAGAGAGAGGGACAATAGGCACGGGCTGTTATGAAGAGAGAAAGTTTAAGAACTCCTTGGGGACCATGTGCTCGTGGGGACCCTGGGCGGGGCTGGGGGGGGGGCAGCAGTGGCATCTGGACCACACTCCCCCTCTCCTGAGCGTGTATGGATTCCAACAAACGTCGTCTGCTGGGCTGCCACACAGAACCCTCGTGCCGAACTGAAGCTTCGGTTTGCTCTCGCTTTTGCACACTTAGAATTAATGAAACATATGCTTACACACTCCTGAGGTTAACACTGCACTACTGAGAGTGCCTTAGGTCCATGATGCGTCTGACCAAGGTGACCTCATTGAATTGTGAATTCAGTGGTATTTAATATCAGAAAAAGCGTTAAAGTAAGTCCTCACATCAACAAGCCAAAAGACAAAAACAGATAGACGATACAATACATCGTAAAAAAGAAATACTAACTACGAACCCAAAATGATCTTAGTGATCCACCAATAGAACTTAAAATCTCTTAACATATCTCTTAAAGCTCTCCATCTCCAACACAGCTCAGGTCGGACTTAGGGTACAACAAGAGGAATTTATATTAACATTGAGAACCAGAAATGATGACATCATTTATTTTTTCCCTGTCAGTTCAAGCCAATGCGACAGGAAAAGAAAAGCGTATGATGTATGAGTAACGGAGGAAAGGAGACAACGCTGTCAGTATTTGTAGGAGATAAAACCGTCTACCTGGAAATTCAAAAGACTCAACTAAACACAGCTGGAACTGAGAGAGGCGGCTTGCTGGGGTCAACGCTGGGGTGACTCACTGGCTGATCTGTACACGGGCAGATATGCCCGCGGCAGAGAAGAGACGGAGCCCGCGTGTGTGTGTGTAAGGGAAAAGACAGGTACACGTAAGGAAAACGATATGACTTCACTCGGGAAGTGGGCCTGGATAAATGAACACAAGCTCGCCTATGGAACTCGCGGTTACAATCGGGTCAGGGTTTCTAAATTAAGTTGCAATTTAAGTGCTAGCCCAAAGTAACTTTTTTTTTTTCTCGATGTGCTTAGAATATGAATATACTCTTTAAAGTTTATTCGGGGGGTGCCTGGGTGGCGCAGTCGGCTGAGCGTCCGACTTCAGCCAGGTCACGATCTCGCGGTCCGCGAGTTCGAGCCCCGCGTCGGGCTCTGGGCTGATGGCTCAGAGCCTGGAGCCTGTTTCCGATTCTGTGTCTCCCTCTCTCTCTGCCCCTCCCCCGTTCATGCTCTGTCTCTCTCTGTCCCCAAAATAAATAAACGTTGAAAAAAAAAATTTAAAGTTTATTCGGAAGCATAAATATGTAGCCAATTGTCACTTTAAGATGCCAAGCAGTAAAGCATCTTACAAAGCAGGATGATTAAAACACTGTCACTGGGTCCTTCAGGATCCACTGAGATGCCCAGATGCAGACCCAACTCTAAGCAGGAAATTGATATATTGTAAGTCAGACTTTCTAATCATCAGAAGGGAGCCATTATTCAAAAATATGCTTTGGAACTATTGTCTGGCCAGTTTTTTTTTTTAATTAAATAACACCAAAACAAAGTTCTGAATGTGTACCTAGAATTTATACATATAAATTGTATGTATGTATCCATTACATATTATTATATAGGTACATATAATTTTTAAAATTTTTTTAATGTTTATTTATTTTTGAGAGAGACAGAGACACAATGTGAGTAGGTTAGGGGCAGAGAGAGAGGGAGACACAGAATCCGAAACAGGCTCCAGGCTCTGAGCTGTCAGCACAGAGCCCGACGCGGGGCTCGAACTCACGAGCTGTGAGATCATGACCTGAGCTGAAGTCGGACGCTCAACCGCCTGAGCCACCCAGGCACCCCAATATGTACAGATAACTTTAAGTGTAAAATAAACACGCCATAAGATTGCTATACAATATAAATATGGTGCAAGCCACATGTGTAATTGTAAGTTTTCTAATAGCCACATTCAAAGAAGTAAAAGGGAAGAGGTGAGATTAAATTTAATAATATATTTTGTTTAATCCAATATATCAAAAATTCTCATTTCAAAATGTACTCGATAGAAAAATCATTTGAAAGTACTTTCACTTTTGGGGTGCCTGGCTGGCTGAGTCGGTTGAGCATCTAAGCGTTCAACTCTTGATATCGGCTCAGGTCATGATCTCAAGGTTGTGGGATCGAGCCCCGCATTGGGCTCTGTGCTGGGTGAGAAGCCTGCTTGGGATTTTCTGCATCTCTCTCTCTCTCTCTTTCTCTCTCTCCCTGCCCCTCTCCCACTTGCGTTCACAAGCACGCATGCTCTCTCTCTCTCTCAACATAAACTGTAAAAAGTGAAATAAAATAGTTTTACTTTTTTCATAGTAAGACTTCATAATCCAGTGTGCATTCTATACTTAAAGCGCCCCTCATTTTGGACTAGCCGAGTTAAGTGCTTAGTGATTACATTACACTGGGCAGTAGGGTCCCAGAAGATAAAAACCATTAAGCCTGTACCTTTATAATCTCCTGTAAGAAAAGTCTTCCTAAGCATAACATCAAAGGCAAAAACCACAAAGTAGAAGATTAACACGTACCCGTATTCGATTCACATTTTCTCTGTGCACAGATGGTTACAAAAATAACACTTAAATGTTTATAAGAACAAGATAATACATGCATACAAAGGCGAGCAAAGAGCATAAAAGTAAATCCATAAAAGCGAAATACAACAAGTCAGTAAGTAAAAAAAAAAAAAAAAAAATTAAGAACACTGAAAAAGTCATGCCGATGCAACCAGTGGATGCTTGAAGCAAATCTCCTGCCCCCGCCCCCCCGCCCCCCTTCATCTGTAACATTTGAGCAGGAAAGACACCAGAACTCACGCTACTGTGCGGAGGGAGTGAGAATTTTCACTGATAAAATCTGGAGCCTGCTAGACCGGCAGGAAACCTTAATTCAAACCACAGACATTTTTTTTTGGGTAATAAACCTCCACTAGACCTCCAGTAAGCGTTCGTAAATTACAATTATTTAGCTACTCAAAATAATCTCCTTTTTACAGCACGCTGATCATGTTCTGTCGGTAAGAGAAACAGAACTTAATTTGACAAATAAGGGTGTACCGCATCTTCTTATCTGTCTCCAGGTTCTTTTCAGTCATTACTTGTAAATAAATATGGTTTCACAGTTTCAGAGTGTTCAAATTACCGTGAGGAACCAATGCATTCACAGAGGTGGGTTCCATCAAATCACCAGCACCCGGGAGCCTTGCTGTGCGTGAGTTCATCTATTGGCTAAAGACCAATTATAGATGGCTAGCCCTGGTGGAGAAGGAGGATCAATACAAAGCCTTTGTAGGAGCTTGTTTATATTTGTATTTATATCCATTTCTGTGCTGTGTTCATTCCTGCCCTCAATGGAGCTGGTCGCAGCTGTCCATGAACGATAATGCGCTAGAATTTCAAACACGTCTCAATTTCAGTCACTGTGCAATTAACTGTAAAAATTGCAATTACCACTTTACCATCTCATCTTCTTAGAACCGAGAGACACTTACAAAATATTTAATCTGAAATACTTTTTAAAAGCAAATTTGGAAACGGGCTGGAAATAAGTTGGCGGAGGGAGCGAACCCAAAATCCAGGGCTCCAGGCGACCACGAAGTGACCCGTGGCTCCTCACTGTTAGAATTTCCTAAGGTAACAAACTGCCGAACTTCACAATGGACACTTAATTTTAATGGGTGTCTAATCAATTGTGCTTTTCTGGTGGGAGCATTTGCCTCGGGCGTCTCCAGTCTACCACACGTGGGCTCACACACCCCCAACACCCTCCCACGTGGCAGGTGAGACCCGTGTTGGTCTACAGAGCGCAGCCAAGCGTTTAAACCCTCCTCGTTCCTGAACGACCAGACCCCGATAGTGGCTGGGAATCGAAATTACTACCTCGCGGGTGTCCACATTCGGTTAAGTCTCCAAATGAACTTCTTCAAATAAGAACTTAATGTACATTTAATTGTGCTGATTGAACACAAAATGACCCTTTAAAAGGCATTTACGGACGTTTAACAACTGTGCCAGAGGAGCGGAGAAGCCGCCAGCTATGTCCTGGGCTTGCTGAACCTCCGTAACCAGGTTTGTATTAATCGATTGGGGTTTAATCATCGGGAAAGACCTACCTCGGCAAACCTCAATCATTTCACAGAATAGGATTTCTGGCCCCTGCAGGTGAACCCTTCGGGTTGCCGGTGTCGTGGGGTAGCACCGGCCCTCAGGACGGTCTTTTATGCATGGACGTCTTTTACTTCTTTGTCCTTTTTTCCGAGTGTAATCTCAGTTTTAAAAATGTTAATTGAAGGGCACCTGGGTGGCTCAGTGGTTCAGCCTCCAACTCTTGATCCTGGCTCAGGTCATGATTCACGGTTCGTGGGTTCGAGCCCAGGGTCAGGCTCTGTGCTGACAGTGTGGAGCCTACGTCAGACCCTCTGCCTCTCTCTCTGCCCCTCCCCAGCCCTTGCACGGGCTCTCTCTCTCTCTTTCAAACATAAGTAACCAGTTTTTTTTTTAATGTGAATCAATACCATCTTAGATGTTCTTGTTACTTCTTACTGGTTTATATATTGTTTTAGTTTATGGTGAAAAACTTGAAGTTAAACAATATCATAGCACTTCTATGGTTAGGTACATTTGATCCATTGTACAAAAATCCATGTTGGAGAAAATGCAGGCATCATTTAAATATATTTATATATTTTATATACATTTTATATAAATATTTTTATAATATATAAGTGATTAAACCCTTTTGGTCCAATAAAGAAATTGTTGAGTAATTACATGAAAACGTGTCTGTCCTCGTCAGCTCAGGCCGCATGACAAGGCATCCCAGGGACTTGAACCCGGGAAGGCTCACAGTTCTGGAGGCAGAGCCGAGGTCAGGGTGTCCACGGGGCGGGGTGGGTGTCCTCCTCCCTGCAGCCCGTCCCTCCCAGCTCTGTCTCCCCAGGGCCACCCCCGGAGCTGACACAGGCAGGTTTATCTGGGCAATAATCCTATCAGATGAAGACCCTGCCCGTATGACTTCATTTAACCTAATTACCTCCTGGAGGCCCGTCTCCAAGAGTGTCACTTTGGGGGTTAGGGCCTCAACGTGGGAACTGGGGAGCAGGGGAGACGGGCCCAGTTCAGTCCATGGCCATAGCTCATGCAGAAAACGAAAAGTCTATTTCAAGTTCGAAGTGAGAGGTCAAGGGAAAATGTAAGTACAGAATCGTCATTCCCTAATCTGCGCGAGTTCCCCGTGTGCGCTGAGTTTCCTAGAACATCAATCGACTCTTTTTCTTCCCTGGTCCTGGAAACGTATGAAATGCTGGACCAGCTACCGCTCTGTACAGATACTGCAGGTAATAGCGAGAAACAGCCTACAGCTGTTGGGCATTCGGTGACCACACCCAACCCTTCAACCGCGGAGAGACATGGGGGGAGACCGAGGCGGACTCACCGCTCTGCCCCACCGACGGGAAGATCCCTGGGAAGCATGTCCCTCCCTCCCTCCCTCAGAGACCCTGCGCGGAGGGGTCTGAGTTTTGCAGTTGTCCCTTTCAGGAGGCCATGGGCCAGCCCGGCCGCCACCTGTGGGGTCTGCATCAGCCGAGGCCAGCATTCCTGGGGAGAGACAGCACCCCTGGGGAGAGCCACGTCCCTGGGGAGGCCAGCACCCCTGGGGAGAGCCATGTCCCTGGGGACGCCAGCACCTCTAGGGAGAGCCAGCATCCCTGGGGAGAACCACGTCCCTGGGGAGGCCAGCATTCCTGGGGAGAGCCACGTCCCTGGGAGGCCAGCACCCCTGGGGAGAGCCATGTCCCTGGGGACGCCAGCACCCCTGGGGAGAGCCAGCATCCCTGGGGAGAGCCACGTCCCTGGGGAGGCCAGCACCCCTGGGGAGAGACAGCACCCCTGGGGAGGCTGGCACCCCTAGGGAGGCCAGCACCCCTGGGGAGAGCCACGTCCCTAGGGAGGCCAGCACCCTTGGGGAAGCCAGCATCCCTGGGGAGAACTAGCTTAGCCCCCTGGGGATGCAGGAGCCTCCTCTCCTCCCAGCCAGACCATCACCATCTAGCCCTCTGGTCTGAGACTCCCCCAGCCTTATTTGCCTCTGCCCTGGGGGCTGCATTTCCCCAGCGACTTCCTGGGCAGGCTGCTGGCCCATAGAGAGGATGTCCGTGGCCCTGGAAGGACGGACAGGAAGGTCTCAGAGCCTGGTGACTCCTGGAAAGGTGGCTGGAAGGGAGGGTGACCCAGGTAAAGAGCTCATCCGACTCTCCTCTGAGAACCCAGCCCGGACTCTGCTGGGCTGTCCCGAGAGGAGCGCAGAAGAGAGAGGCACACCCTTCCTAGACTTCCTCCGGTCCAGACTGGGTGCGGCATGAGCACGTTCGGCAAAGGCCTGGACGATAAACGACTCATCACAAACGTTTGGGGGTCGTCTGAGACACTGACACACCAGTGTCCTTCCAGCAGGGCGTGACCGCACTTGGACCGAGCGGACAAACACCGGGGCTGAGCTGGAACCACGGTCTCTCCCAACCCCGTTTATAATCACCGGAGATTGATTCTTCACATTCCGTTTCCCGTGAGCTTGTCTTACCTTATAGATGCTTCTTCGTCAGGCTCATCGGGGAAGCGTGAGCTGATGCCCTCCCGAGAGCTGGCCGCGTCGGGCATCACTCTGCCCTCTGTTTGCTCTTCCGCAGACTGTGAGGGATGCGGCCAGCAGCTCGGTCATCCCGGACCAGATGTCAGATCTGCTGGGACGCACTTTCCTCGCCAGTAACGATGGTACAGTAAGGACCCTTTGTGACAGTAATGCAGATCATAAAGTTATTACGTTCTGATTATAACGTGTTCGGGCACGATACTTTTCAAAAATAAATGCTTTGGAAGAAGCATAATTGTTCACCTTTCTGAATGGCGGGCGCATCTTGGTATGCTTGTGGACACGCAGTCCTATGTATGGAATTTTTTTAATTTCATGGGAATTTTTCAAGTGACATTTAAATATTTTTTTAAATAATTCAACAGGAAAGTCGCGCAGACGAGTTCTTTAGAAAGAATTACATCACTGTTCGTCTTTTCTTTCAGAACCAATAGCACCTGACACACCACGATAGGGCGAGGGTGGAATGTTAATTTTAACTGTGCACATCTCCGAGTGTGTATGCTCCAAACTCCATCATGATTATGTCATGTGTCACTGGGATTTTAATAATGCAGCACGTCTGATGGCTGCCTGGAAAAGCAGCTGTAGGCACCAGGCGGAGTGAACGAGGTAAGCATTTAGTCTCCCTCAAATTCAGTAACGGGGCATATGGGAACTTCTATCGAAACCATGATTTCAAACTCCTTCTATCCAAGGGGTGAAAACGGTGGTTTGCCGTCCACACAAAGTGTGCCACGCACCATGACTTACATCAGGACAACGGGCACAAAGAGGGACCGGCCAGGCTAGTTCAGAAAACTCAACCACACTGTCAAAGTCAGGATGATGGTAATAAACTTGCCCCGCGCGCCCGGGTCACTTTGCACAAGCTAACGCGTGTAATTCTCAGCAAGGTTTGGTTGTAAGTGTCCCCTGTTTACAGACGGGGAAACTGAGGCTCAAAGGGGCTAAGTGACTCACAGCACACTTGGGGCTGGGGTGTGGTAGACCCAAGTTCACAACCAACCCGAGCACGGCCATCCACACTTCATGCAGAGCAGCCTCTCTGGTGGCACGAGTGGGCGTACACACAGAACACAAGCACACACTCAGATGCGCTTGTGGACACGCGCACACACGTGCTCATGCACACCTTCACAAGGCACTCACACACACACACGCATGCACACACACGTGGCTGCCCATACTCACACACACGTGCGCGGAATCTCACAAGGACGGACACATGTGTGTGAATGTACCGGGCAGGCACTGCACGTAGACACACACAATGCTCACCCCACACAAATGAGCACATACACAAACACATGTGTGCACACGCAAACACAAAACAAGAGCTTGCACACGCGCATAGCCTCACGAGGCTCTACCCACAATCCTGCACAGTCACACACACACGTGCACATATGCTCACAGCAGCCCTCACACACTCATGCACATAGGCACATGCAAACAACAGGCATTAGTACAGCTCATTCACACACCAAAATTCATGTGCACTTTTATATCTGTATGCACGTTCACACACGAACACACACAGGTGTGTGTATAAACATAAGCACTCACACACATGCGCACATTCATAGAGGTACTTGTGCACACGTACATTCGCAGGTACACACACACGCATTCATGAGTCTCACACACGAGTGCACACACGGATACACACACTTGCAACCACTCACACATACATGTACAGATGTATGTGGCATTGCACAAACTCACAGAAGTACCCGTGTGCACACGAATGCATGTGCACACACAGAGGCACTCACCCACATACACGTGTGCACCCATTAACATGGACACAAACACGAAAATGTGTGCACAAACACGTGCACATGCACACACATGCTCACACTCAGAGGTACGCATACACACCCTCACATACACACTCACACCTACACACACTTACGACATTCACACATGTATGCCAGCATGCACACATGCACACCCGTAAGGCACTCGTGCACCTGCACATACACACGTGTGGCCGCTCGCACACGTGCACACAGACACAAACACACTCACTGTCAACGAGGAGGTCAGCTCTGCTGATGTGTGTGGGGGGGTGAACGTTCAGGACACGGCGTATTACTTCACCTTGAACCTGAAATCTGGGAAGGGGGCGCCCTACCCGGCTCGGAGCTCACAGGCGGTTGGGGCGTCCCCGCCATCACAGCCGCGCGAACCACACGGAACACACACCACCCCTCTGGAGGCCAGCCGCCCACACTCCGCCAGGAGGGCAGGGGCAACAGGGCCCCTGAGAGGGACACCGCAGCCGGGAGCAGAGGCGCCCACAGGTGGGACGGGTTCAGAGCAGCGGGATTTCCACCTTCGGCTGCTCTGCTCCCGCCCACGGCCGCTGAGCCACTGATCCCGGGATGCGCTGGCTCCTTGGAACACGAGTCCTGCCCGGAAGTGCCCTGAGCACCCCGCACTTGCCGTGGACACCCGAGGTCAGGGTGCACGGGCCTTCTCCGCCGCCCGGGAGCCCGACGGGCCCTCCGGCGTCTCCTGCCAGCCCGCCTGGCCCGGGGGGGCAAGGTTAGCTGAACAGCTACTGAGCATGGACTGCGCACCAGCGATGGGCAGACCGTTTGGGAGCCGGGGCCACAGCGGAGACCTGCCCTCCTGACGGTGCGATGCACCTGCAGCCTGGCGGGACGCGCGCCGGAGGCCTCTCTGTCCCGGCTGCCCCCCCCCCGTTGCTCCCCTCATCTCCGCACCTGTTACAGAGGGAGGGACTGGGTCCGACCGCACACTCACGCTTCTCACTGGCTCTCAGCGGGACCCAACGTCGCATCACCATCCCCAGGAGCAGGCAGTTCACGGCCGCCACCTTGGTCCCCGGGGCTGGCCAAGCACCATTACCACCCTCTATCAGTCGGGGCTTCGAGGTGAGGGCTCCCTCTCCAAGAGGGGACCTCTCTGCTCCCAGGTTCCACCGGCATCTCCAAGACGCCCTGACCCTCCTGCACCTTCCTGGGCAGCTGCATCTTTCTCCAAAGGCCCGCGTCCAGCCGTCCAGCCGTCCAGCCACTCCAGGAGCTGCCGGCTCATCCACCAGCTGTCACCTGAGGGCCAGCGTGTGCCAGGCACCAGCCAAGCTTGGTACAAGGGTGGGAACGAGGTGCCCGCCTCCGACCGCTGGAGAAGATGAGGCTCCGTCCTGGCGGGACGGCCCTAACCCTCGCGTGCGGTCCCTCCCCGTGCTCAGCCGCGGCTGCCCCACGCCGTCCCTTCTCCCAGTCCGCAGCCCGCCTCCGCTCTGGCCACGCGAGGCCGGCGCCTCTGCCGTTGGGTGTCCTGGCCAGCAGCTCTCCCCACAGGCCAGATCTTTCGTGCGAATCTTGGCCTTCAGCCCTGACACGCCCTTGGCTCAGAAGCATCCCTCCCGCCCCAGAGGCCAGTGCCCACACTGCTGGACCCGCCGCTGCTCCCGCCCGCCCGGCAGCAGGAGCTGCGTGGAAAGGCCTCTGTTTGCCGCTTAACGGGGTGGGTCTTCGACACGGGCGATGAAACACTGGAGTGTTGGCTTGGCCCGCCTCACAGAGCAGGCTGGGGCCTCGCCGGGGACGATCTCTCCTGTCCTGACAAGTCCCCTTCATGACTGGGTAGCTGCCCCTAAACTTGACGTACCCGGTAACCAATCGGCACGTGATTACAGAGGAGGAAGATGTCAGCGCCTGAGAGTGGGGCTCACCCGTCCTTGTCTGACAGAAACATGCAAATAAGCCAAGAGCGAGGCTGCTGCTTTAGCGTTTGTGTTTTTAGCAGGTTCCGGAAGCAGCTTTGCTACTTTTTCTCCGACTCGAGTGAAGACTTTAGCTGCTGTGATCTTTTAATGCACGATTACGAACGATGAAGGGGTTTGTTCTCTCATCCTTAAATCAACTGGCGTCCTATTTTCTGAGATGAGGTGAACTCGGCCACATTCTGAGGACGCAAGTGTCCTCCTGGCTGACCCAAGGGCTGCTTCGGACATAAAAGGCGGATCCTTGCCTTCCTCCTGCCGCACCCCCTCAGGGCCCCCCGATGGCTGCTCCTGAGGGCCCAGGGGCCACAACTCCTCACTGAGGCTGCTGTGGCCCCGGCCCAGTGCGCCGAGTCCCAGGCCCATCTACCCTCCGAAAGATCAAGTCACGCCTCATCCTTAAGCTGTGTCTCTCGCTTTATCTTCGTCTCACAACGAGTACATTTTGAAAAGAGGGGCCTGAGTCTCCTGGAGGAAAAACCTCCAGGGCTAACGCAAAAGCGTGATCTTCCTCTGGCCCCTCGCTGCTTCCGTTGTCAGGAAGTGCTTCTCTGCACACAGTTCCGCGAGAGACACGTGGAGCCACAGCTGACGTAGGAAGAAAAATGCACATTTGGGAGAGCGAAGTATCTATTGCCCTCGGGGGCGGGAAAGGGAATGAGCGGTCACCGTGGACGTTGGGCAGCTCCTCTCAGGCACCCTGTGTGTGTTGGGGGGGCGACGGTAGCCAGGACGCTCCCCGGGGAAGGGGACCCCCTAGAGGCTTAGAAGAAAGGCGTCCCCCGACCATCGCCGGGGTTAAAGCCGCTGAGACGTTCCCTTATGTCTCTCACCAGGGACACATCCCGAGGGTCCGCTCCTCCTTGCCCGCCTTTGTTTTCAGCTGGAGCCATCCAGTTCTGCTGGCTGTTTCCCGCATCAGGCTCGGAAACGGGGGGCGTCCTGCCCGGACCGGCCAGAGGGGACCCGCCCTGCGCGTGGGGAGGGAACTGGGCCACGCAGCTGGGTCCCAACATTAGTCCCTCAATTATTAATAACGCAGCCATGAAACTTTAATGGCTCCTTGACAAGTAATGCTTCGGCTGCCATGTCTCTTGACCGTTCACAGAGCAAGTTGCCCGGAAACGTTGTGGGTGTTCCACCTGCACCCAATGAGGGGAGGAGGCGAAGGAAGGAAGGCTTTGGGGACACCAGGGCCCTGTCACACTCGCTCGGGGCCCAGCGAGGGATGCTCGGAAAAGGCCCATGGAACTGAGACCGCCTGGAACAGCGAATGCGAAGATGGGAGCTGGGACCTCGAAAGTCCAGGTGGGAAACCAAGTCGTGCGGTTCCTGGCGGGTCCCGAGGTTCTCGGAGCTGTTCGCGGGGTGTCCTCCGTGGGCCAGGGCGGGCCGCTCCTCCCGCTGCCCCTGCCTCTCCTGCACCACCCACCGCACCCCTGCCCCTGCCTCTCCATCAGCCCTGCACCTGCTGCAGCACCAACAGGGGCTCCCGCTCCCCTCACAAGCTGAGCTCTCGGCCTTCTGTGAGCACGTGTAACCACACATCCGTGACGCCTGTGTCCTCCCAAACCCCGCTTCTGTGAAAGCCCCACCATCCCCTCAGTTCCCGCGACCGGACACCTGCATGACAGCTTCGAACACCCACGTCCGTGGGTCCAGCCCCATCGCCGCGGCTCCGTCCAGGTCTCCCGGGGGCTCAGCGACGCCAACGTCCTCTCCGCGGGTCTCCCGCCTTCAGACAGCCCGCCGTGGCCCTGCGCGGGGGCCCCCATGGCACCGCAGCCGGAGACTTTCCCGACGGCCCCACGCCAAAGGTGAAGCTTGTCGGCACAGGGCACAGCTCGTGTCCCCGCGCTGTCCCCTCAGGCGGGCGGGCACCGGGAAGGAAGCCTGGCAGCCAAGGAGAGGGTCTGCAAACCCGCAGCCGGGCCCGAGTCCCGCGCGCTCCTGCTGGGCCGGGCGCCCATGCAGTGTGTCTGCGGCCGGGAGGAGTCGCCTTGAAATTCGGCGTAGGGGCTTGTGCTGGAGCTCTCCGTGGAAAAGTCGTTGCACGCATCTCATGTCATTCCACAGCCCGAGTCCTCTCTTAACAGGCGCACGACACACAGGCACACCCGTGGATACATTCTGGTTCCGTGTCCATTCTTTTGTCTGTTGCCAACACAATGGGATACAACTCATCTTTATAGGACGATTTCCTGTAGAGTGATCTTGCTACGTATTCTTTATAATTTTAATAATCTAGTTCTGAAGTTTTAGGGATTATTTACCTGTATGATCACGTATCATTATTTCTTATTTTCCAATGCTGAACGATAAAAGGATCGGAAAATAAGAAATAATGATACACGATCATACAGGTAAAGATCATACATGCATATATATACATATATGGAATATATATTCCATATACATATTCTATACACATATTCCACATACATATATGGAATATATATATATATATATTCCACTGTGCATTTTCCATGTCATTTTCCATGTCAGGGTATTTTAACATTATGTATGATGTGAGCTATAGGTGTTTTAAAAACTACATTATTTGTAGGTTTAAGAAAATTCCCTCCTATATCTTATTTTCTAGAATTTGTAGAATGTTTTCCAAACAGATGTTGAATTTTTCCCAGACTATATATCCACACCAAGCGAGATATTATACACATTTTCTCCTGTATTTTGTCAAATTAGTGAAATGTGTTCATTGATTTTCAAATGTTCACATGAATCTACTAATCTTGAAATAAATGAAACTTTACACTGGCATCTTATCATTTTTTATATACTGATGGGTTCCCAGGCAAAACTTTCCGGGTCTAGAGATTTCTTTGTTGGAAGGATTTTTAAGTATAGTAATATATTTTAATTTCATAGGAAATTTAAGGCTACCACAATGTTTCACATGTTGTCAATTTTAGAAAAAGTTGTGTTTTTCTAGTAACATAACCACTTTATTTAAATTTTCCAACTTATTGCCATAAACCATTCCTAATTCCCTCTTATTTTAATATCTGTGGGATATATAGTGATATTTTCATTTCACATTTTCATTCCTGGTATACGTCCCGTGCTGTCTCTGGCGCGTGCCTCCTACCCCACCCCCACCCCAGCCTGGCGATCTGTCTTACCAAGTGTTTAGGAATGTTTTTAGTTACTCAAGCCAAATTTGGGGTTTTGATAATTATCTTAATGATAATTTAAGGTTCCATTTCATTACTTTTACCTCATATTTTTAATATGTCTTACTTTTTCCTTATTTCTTGCTGCATAAATTATGAAAAACACATTCAATGCTGTAACTTTTCTCTAGAAGAAACTTTACATGCATTACTGAAGTTTTTATATAATAGCATTTTAATTTGTATTTAATTCAAACCATTTTTAATTGGCATTGTGATTTATTCCTTGACATATTAGTTATTTACAAGTGCATTGCTTAATTTAAAAATATGTGAGTATTTTCTAGTTTTTTTTTTTTTCCTCTTGATTTTGATTTCTGGCTCTCTTCTACTGCAGTCAGAGTATGTACCGTGTATGATTTCAGGCCTTTGAAAATAGTTGTATCTTGTTTTATGGCCCAGCATAGGGTCAGTTTTTGTAAATGCTTAAGGAGTCCTCAAAAGCATTCTTATTCTATAGTAATTAGCTCCAATGTCCTGAGCATATTAATAGGAACATGCTTACCATGTTCACATCTATATCTCTACTGATTTTGCCTTTTTATACTCTAGATACAAATACCTTATCAGATACATGACTTGTAATTGTTTTCTTCTGTTCAATGGGTTCTTTTTACTTTCTTGATATTGTCCTTTGAAGCACACATTTTTTTCTTGTTTTTCCGACAAAGTCCAATGCATGTTTTTCCTTTTCTTGTGCTTGTGGTGTTATTATGTCTAAGAAATCATTGCTGACTGGAAGGTCAGAAAGATTTACACCTATGTTTTCTTCTAAGAATTTTATGGATTTAGTACTTATACTTAGGGTTTGGTCCATGTTGAGTGAATCTTGGTATATGGTGTGAGGTAGAAATCAAACGTCGACATTTTGCCTGTTTATGTCCTGTTGTCCCAGAACCATCAGTTGAAAAGACTGTTTTCCCCCGAATGATCTTGACTCCTTTGTCAATGATCAGTCAACCATAGATGGCTGAATTTACTTCTGCATCTCACTTCTAGAGCATCGATCTATCCGTCTATCTTTATGTCATTTTCACACAGTAGTGATTATTGTAGATTTGTAGTAAACTTGAAATTGCAAAGTGTGAGTCTTCTGACTTTGTTCTTTTTCAAGATTGTTTTGACTATTTTGGATCCTTTGAATTTTAATACAAATTTTAGGGTCAGCTTTTCAATATCTGTGTGTGCGTGTGCACGTGTGAGCACACGCACACACACACACACACACACACACTAACCGGCTGGGAAAATGGCTAGAATCGTGATGACTTTATAGATCAATTTGGAGGAATATTTTTACCTTGATGTTAAGTCTTCCAATTCAGACACAGATGTATTTCCATTTATTTAAGTTTTAGTTAACTTACTTTAGTGCTGTGTTGTAGTTTTCAGTGCACAAATCTCCCAATTCTTCTTTTGAATTAATTCCTAAATATACTGATGCCATTCTAAATGGCTTGTTTTCTTAATCTTATTTTCAGATTGTTCATTCCTAAGAGTAAAGAAATACAATTGCTGGTTGTATACTGATCTTGTATGCTGAAACTTTCCTGGATGTTGGAGAGAGGGAGATCTTGTATATCCTTACATGGCTGGAACCCATAAGTCTACCAGTCTTTGCTGAGGGACTCTGTGTGAACGTGGAGGAACATCTTCAACACACAGTCAGGCAGATTACAACTTGACCCTCTCCTCACCTCCTGCCTGTGCAGAGCCTCAGGGGCGGTGGCTAAAGGTGAGAGCTTGAGGTCTTCTCGCTCTTTCTTGAGCATATATGCTCAACTCTGCATATGTACATGTCTATCTAGATTCCAAAGAATATCTTGGAGTTTTCCAAGCCTTTACAGACGTCTCACTTCCTAACTTTTCCTTTTATTGACTGATTGATCGATTGCTTAGCACAGAGTTGCCCCAACTGTTACCTATTGCCTTAAGCAACCTCAAAGTTCAAAAATTGCCTCTAATTGTTGCTGACGCACACCACTGGGTAAAGGGCTGCTCTGCTGGGTGAACTCCAAATGAAGTTAAATGAAGACAGCCTCATGAGTGAGTCTCTCAGGGAGTTACCAGAGGAATCAAAACATGCCAACTGGGGGAAGAGGTTTTGAAGGATCTCCAGACTCATTCTTCCCGTTGCAGTGGCTGTCAGGCTGCTGGTCTTCACCATGACTGTGGGCCATTGGTGTTCAAGCCTACCAGAGGACTGGGGGTGAGAATGTGGGGATAGGGCAGGTTAAAATACCATACAGCTCTCTTCCTAATGATATTTAGTTGTTTTTCTTGAATAAGTACTCCCTAGATTGCTATAAGTCTTCGGTTAATTTCCAGAGTTTTGAAAAAGTTGATTCTGGCAAACTTGATGCACTGTTCTCCTTGGTTTTATGGATGAGACAATTTTCAGAGGTCCTTAATCCACGGATTCTGTTGAGATTCTCTTTCCTGCCTTGACTTTTGCAGGACTTTTCTGTGTCACACGTCACAGAATTCTGTTTCAGCAGTTGTTTTCCCTCAGCATTTAAAATACATCCCGTACTATACTCCAGCTTCCACTGTTTCCATTGAGAAGTCAGCCACCAGTCAGATTGTGTTGGCTTTGCAGTTTTGTAGTTGGTGTGACCTTCATGTCTCCTTTAAAGATTTATTCATTTATTTACTTACTTATTTATAGATTTATTTTTGTTTGTGTGTGTGGTTCTCTCCTTTACTAGGTATCTGGAGTGTGTGAGAGTGTATTTGTTGTCACAGTGATGGGATCACCACCGGCACTGTGTTGGCAAAGGCTAAGGATTCATGAAATTTCTGTACTTCATGGCCATACGGTGAAGGGTCCCCAGCCCAAGTGCAATGATTCCACCCTGAAAAATTACATCAGAGGAGGGTTTCAGTGACTGGAGAGAAATCTGCTCCACCCCATGACCTCCAGGCTGCAGCATTCCAACATTTTTTGATCATCCACTGGTGGGACTGAGGTTCTTTTTTTTTTTTTTTTTTTGAGCTTATTTATTTATTTTGAGAGAGAGAGAGTGAGGAAGGAGCAGAGAGAGAGAGAGAGAGAGAGAGAGAGGAAGAAAGGGAGAGAGAGAGAGAGAGAGAAGGAATCCCAAGCAGGCTCTGCACTATCATCATGGAAACTGATATGGGGCTTGAACCCACCAACAGTGAGATCATGACACGAGCTAAAATGAAGAGTTGGACACTTAACCAAAGGAGCCCCCCAGATGCCCCTGGACTGAGGTCCTTAACACCCACATTGCCAAGGGCAGTGTGAGCTCAAGACCTAGGAAAGTCTGGTCTTCGGAAGAAAGTCCTCAGAGATTCCTACCGCTGTGTATCTTGGAAAGCCACCATGGACTGGAGTCAAGGAAAAACAAAGCAAGAACTGAATGCATTTTTCCCTCCGAAACTGGCAGTCAGAGGGAGTGAGAGAGTCCTTGTTTCAGATGAAATAAGAGGTCAGGTCAAGTTCACTAAGACACGTCTCTTGTGAGATGCCCTGATAGACCTCACAGTGGAGACATGAGTGGGTGGATCTAGGACTCAGGGAACACATCATTTTGCCAGGCTTGGCTTTCAGAAACTCACTTTGTAACAACAGGTTATTGGGAGTGAGGGAGGAGTAACCTCACCTCTGTACACCAGACGAGGGATGCAGTTCTAACTCTGAGATTTCTTTCCATGCCAGCCAAGGCGTAAAAACTCTTCACGCACCTTCTTCGGTTTGAAGAATTCAAAGGGTCAATGTCCTAGAAGGTAAAGAGCTAGTTAAAACCATCCTGCAGTTATTACAATTCCTCCTTATTAACTCGAGTTCCATTCAGTTTCTTCTGGTGACCTCTAATCTCTAGCTGAAGAGTGCTTCCGGGTGAGGATGCGCTTTTTGTCTGGTGTGGGAGTGAGGAATTCGTTTTCATGTCGACATCATCCATAGTTAATCAAGTGGAGAAGGAATTAGATTCCCAGAATCCTCTCACGAACATAATTCTTCAAAGGAAAAAACAAAAGTGCTTCCTCCGTAGCCCACGATAGAGATTTCGCATCAACACACCCTGGCCTAATGGTAGATAAGTTCTCAAGGGCGTAAAGCACCCAGTGAACTGTTTTAGATGGAGAAGTGTGGTTTTATGTCAAGGATTTATGTCCTCCGAAGTGTCGTCCTCTCAGCCCCGATGTATTTTCTCAGCGTTGCATAAGTTAGCCTATGCAGCGTCCTATGACCCTGTTCCCAAGTATAATTAATTTCTGCTGCCTGAACCGGCCACCTGGAGTTTCCCCCACGCGTTCCCTCACCGTCCGCCTGGCGCTCAGTGTCCAGAGACTCGTTAGGAAAGTAAACGCCACATTTTACGTCCTGGAAGACAGTGGAGCGGGAGCACGAGCCGGGGGAATGCACAGCTTTTGTCCCTCGGGATTGTCCCCAAATCTGCATGGGTGATGGGACGGCACCGCTACAAGAGCGACAGGGCCACTGAGTGCGAGGCCAGGGTTTTAAATAATAGAAACTCCTATTAGGTGAATTTGCGAAGAAACTGAAAAGTTATAACAATAGTGTGTACCATTCAATACCTTCCACTCAGCGGATGCATAAGGGGTCCTGAATCATTTATGCCAACATGCAGGGAACTGATAAATTTTGAACAAATTTAATTGAAATCACCCCGGGAGAGAGTGTGAAGGATTAAATTTCGTGGGCTCACCAAGTGTCAGGGCACTAGACCGCTCCCTTCTGAAGTGTACTTTCCGCCCCCCCCCCGAAATAAAAGGTTCCAAGCCTCAAACAAGAATGAATGCGAGTTTAATCACATCTTAGAAATGAAAAGCATGGTGCTTTGCCGTGTAATGAGATGTGAAGAAGGTGTTTAGCCAGACAAGCCACAAGGGGAAGTTTTACTTTAATAGTAGGGTACGAAATCCATAGGCTCTGTTGGGGTCTCCACACCCCCTCTCGTGGGAACAGTGTGCCCCCAGAATCACACACACCCCAGGCAGGTTTGGGGGGACGCACGTGTTCCCGGCACGGAGCCCGCGTCACCTCCAGCCCTGCCGTGTGGTTTATCCAGAAAGCACCGCCTTTCAAACTTACTGGTTGCAACTTCTTGACTGACAAGTGAGGGGGCTCTGCACGGCCTGGGGGGACACACAGGCGGCTGGATCTTCCCAGCTGCTCAAGGTTAGGCGGCACGGATTCCCTGAAATCCAAACCACACCGTCTTCCAGGAGAAAACAGAATCTGTGTCAGCTGCAGGGAGGGGTCTCCACTTGCCCCGTGGTGTTTGTGCCCCGAGTGACAGGCCGGCTCCGTGCATGAATGCAGGAGGGTGGAAAAGTGGTTCCTGGGGGCTGTGGCTCATCAGTCCACCTGGCCCGTCTCTGCGGTGCTGCTCGCGGCCAGAGAATCATGAGCTGTGCCACCCAGACACGCGGCGAGGGGAGGGGACTTCGCTTGCCAGCTTAGAGCTGATGGCCCCAGGTCCCACTTGGTTCCTTTTCTGAGAGTCTCGGGGCTGATAAGAGCTGGAAGGGGCAGGAATTTGTTCCTTCAACCCCCGTCCTTGAAGACCGTAATAACATCAGATGCATGCTTCCCAGTCTGGTTCTGCCCCCCTGCGGGGACAGGGGCTCGGGTCCCTCAGGCGACCCGTGAGGAGGTTCCAAGGAACAGCCCTGCCTTCACCCTCCCGTGTCCTTGGACCTCCATCAGGAGCCGGCCTCGTGGGCGCTGGAGTGCATCGAGAAACCTGTCTGTTAACAGAACAAGAGGTTATGACCAGGCCTATAAGAGACACTAGGACGGCAGGTTACACGACATAAACTCACTTCTCACAGTTCTGGAGGCTGGAAATTCGAGTTCAGGCTGCCGGCAGATTCGATGTCTGACGAGATGTGCTTCCTGCTTCGCAGACTCTGCCTTCTCACTGTGTCCTCACCTGGAGGACGGAGCCAGGGGGCTCCCTGGGGCCTCTTTATAAGGACACTAACCCCATCCACGGGGGCACCACCCTGCCAGGCTGATCACATCCCCAAGACCCACCTTCGAACACCATCACCTGGAGGTTAGGATTTCAGTGTGTGAAGCGGGGGCGGGGAGGGGAACAAACATTCAGTCTATTGTAACCCGAAAAATAAATGCTGTACAAATGAAGCAAACTGTTGGAGGAAAGCATTCTAACCTTCATCTCAGCCAGAGATTTCCATAAACAAAGCAAATCATTTTTACACAAGAGCAGAACTTAAAACAAAAACAATAAAACATTTGTCGCTGGTGTTGGAGAAAACAGAAGCCGTTGTCTGGGAGGGATTCCACATCCGTGGCTGAGTGGCTGAGGGTCTCAAGGGGTCTGGGTCTCCTGACGCAGGGGAGCCGTGCTGGGGCCCCCGGACTGGCCCCTGGGTCCTGGGCCGCAGCAGCAGCAACAGCAGGGAGGGAGGGAGGGAGCGCCTCTCCCCAAAGGGCAGGTGTCCATGTTCCCCAGACGCAAAGCTGAGTGTGTCCCACGGATGAGCCAGGGGCGGTGCCCCCTCCGTTAGAACCAGATAACAGTAAGGTCAACAGCATGAGGACTAAACCTAATCACCGTGTGAAGAGATAACACGTGGGCCCACTTCAAGTCTGGGTTTACACGGGAAATTCAGTTCTACAGAAAGCGGGGCCCGTTTTCGTTTGCCATTTTTTTTTTTTTTTAACAATCCTTTGCACGTCCGCTAAATTGCTTATTTTCTACAATTTCTATTTCCCTTTGACAGGTACTACCCAAGAAATAAAAATCTCTCTCTCCCCCTCCCTCTCATCTCCACCCCTCCCCCTGCCGTAAATATTTATTTTCCTCTGTCGAGTCCCTCTGTGGACAATCGGGAGTCGGGGCGGTCCCAGACGCCAACAGAGCAGAGCGCTTTGGGTGCTGGGGGCCCCTCCCCGGCCCCCCTACACGCCGCCGTGCAGGGAAACAGGGGTGGTGAGGCGTGCCCCGTGTGTCCAGTGGAACCCCTCAGCACAGACTGAAGAAGGCAATCCGGGCCTTCCCCTCCGTCCCTGAGCTGGGCTCGGCCCAACTGAACTCACTCGAGGTCGTCCCTGGAACCCAGCTCCGGCATTTTCGCTTCATTTCCAAATATAAAACCTTCAGCTGTGTCAGGCTCTTTGATTTCTCTGGATGTCAGGCCCGGTTTTCAAATGCAAATGTGCCCCAGGTTAGTCTTAGTGAGTTTCCTGGCCCGGGACCAGGAGCACACCTGTCAGGTGCGGCCCCCCGGTCCTCCGCCTTGTGTAATACTTCATGTCTTGTATCAAAGACACCCTCCCACCCGGAGTTGAAAGCAAAATTATTCTCAAAGGAATTTACCACAAATACAGTCATTCCTTTGACTGTAGGGATCGTTTCATCCCCCGGCACGCTGCGTGCCGTGTGCCACGAGGAAACAGCCATCACGGGTGTGATCGCCGTGTTGTGTTTAAGGAAGGCAATTAACCCTCTAATTGGAGGCGGCGACGCAAGGTCTCCTCCGCTCAGCTCCTCTGATGCCCCTCTGTGGCCGAAGGCTGCGTCCGACGGGGACCTCGGAGGCTCGTCGACGCTTTGCGGGCACGCCGTGGCGACGGGAGCTGGCCAGCCCCGGGTCGAGTTTCCTTTGTTCTAACTTTTTGCTCACGTGGGTCGCGTTCCCACCACAGGGAGTGGACATTCGTCAAAGGCTCAGTGTGGGTCATAAAGCTCCTCAGAGGTGACCCCACCTCTTTCTCCATCACCAGGTGTCACCAGACCCCCCGAGGGATCTGGAGTCACGCCTGGAGCTTCACTTGGGGTCGTTACAGCCCCCAAACCAGGCATCAGACGTGAGTCTGGAAACTCACAGTCCGTCACTTGAAGAAGAGACAAAAACGTCCATGCTGCGTGTTGGCAGACGGGCATTTCGCAGCTGTTTCTCCTCACAAAACGGTGTCACGGGCTTTCCTCTGGGCACGGGTCTCCTTGGGACATGCAGGGGTGGCCGTGCAGGGTCCCATGGCTCGGATCTGCCCCGGGAGCAGCCCGGGGGCATCGCACTTTCAGATGCTGGGCTCCCCTGTGCCTCACTGCCCCCTGTGCTGCGGGCAGGAGTCGTCTCTGTCCGTTCACAGCACAGCGGGCGCGTTTGTCACGGAGAGCAATTTGCCTTGAACGTACCATTTCAATATGATTGACTTGAATATGTGAAAACATGTTTGTTTGTTTGTTTGTTTGTTTGTTTGTTTAAAGAACCCATGATCGCACTTCCCAGATCTATTTTAAACATGTAAAGTAGTTTTCCCCCGGACTTTTACTGATGTATATGCAAACATTTACGTTTTTCTCTTATAAGTTTGGGATCATTACGCAGTTTGGAAATTCTACTATTTAAAGTTCATGACATGAGAAATCTTGGGGCGCCTGGTGGCTCAGTCGGGTGGGTGTCCGACTTCAGCTCAGGTCATGATCTCGCGGTCTGTGAGTTCGAGCCCCGCGTCGGGCTCTGTGCTGACAGCTCAGAGCCTGGAGCCTGCTTTGGATTCTGGGTCTTCCTCTCTCTCTGCCCCTCCCCCTCTCACGCTCTGTCTCTCTCTGTCTCTCAAAAATAAACATTAAAAAAAATTTTAGAAATATCGCACGCTGTTACATAGGTTTTATCATATGGACACACTGTACTGTTGGTCATTTTCCCTGACAGCGGACTTGTAAGCGATTTATACTTTTGCCTACAAATGACAGCGCGATACACATCTGTATGCACAAATCCACATGGCATTTCTAATAATTTTCTTAGGCTGCATTTCATAGGAGGTGGCCCCTAACTTTTTTTTTTTTAATGTGTTGTTTTTGAGAGAGAGAGAGAGAAAGACAGAGTGTGAATGGCAAGGAGCAGAGACAGAGGGCGACACAGGATGTGAAGCAGGTTCCAGGCTCTGAGCCGTCAGCCCAGAGCCCGATGTGGGGGTCGAACCCATGAGCCGTGAGACCATGACCTGAGCTGATGTCGGATGCTCAGCCGACTGAGCCCCTGAGATGGGGCACCCTGAGATGGCCCCACCTTTAAATGCATAACCTGATGTGGCCACATCTTAGACACACACACACGGTGCCCCGTCCTCCAAGGAGACCGTCTGCTCTGACCCAACGCGGCTCCTGTAGAGGCTTTGCTTGGGTGAAGGACCCATCCCCCGTCTTCTCAAGCTGCAGCCACTTGGATGCTTTAAAATCAGAGCAGATCATGCTGATCTGAGAAACTCCATGCAGGGAAACGTCTGATCCTTCTCCAAGGGGGCTGAGTGCTAAACACCAAAGCAAACCCACCGACACAAAAAAGCCCTCCCTGAAAAAGTCCTGGCTTTAGGACTTGGGAACTTTGCACATGAAGACTGGCCGCTGGACAGAAGCTAAGCGGAGAGACCAGAGGGGACCCCGGGAGCGGAGGGAGCCCCTTGCGAGCAAAGAGCCTCAGTCGTGGGCACCATGCGTGCAGACCTCCGCAGCGACCCTTCTAGGCACTTGACATTCCAAGCTCTGTCCTCTTCAGCAGTTATAATCGGGAGCGTTTTGTGACTGGGCACGATTCCACACTTGCTCACCTGCTACTGGGGAGGGGACACAAGCTTCACTGACCTCTCAGCGAGATCGCCCCGTGTTTATGCCACGTTTTTGAGATTTTCCGAAGATGATTTTCTGCAGAGCATGAAGATACCCAGCTAGGCCCTGGCCTTGAGGGGGTGTGGACGAGAGGTGAGGATCTGGATCACTCAGGTCAGTTGGAGACACATCCTGTCTCTCCCGGAATGGGACCCCCGTGAGGTGGTTTCTTCCAGAAGCTACTTCCAGGGACTTAAAACAGTTGCAGGGGCCACACGGGGCTGTGATCCACAGATAAAGAGCTACGCCATGGAAGGTTTGATAAGTATCTGATTCTCCTTATTGTGCAACAGCAAATTCACCTCTGTGTGAAAACACAGAATCTCTTTGAAAATGTTCAAAGGCTTTCCTTCCATTTTCCGAGGCTGTTTATGGAAAGATCTCTATTAATGTGTTCTTACGGGAGTGGCATTTTACCGGGGGCTTCATATTAAAGTTGTCAAATATATACGAGACATTTTAAAAGACAGAGTGTCTAAGAGTATGTTATTTCTTACGTGGGGGTGAACTCTCCCAGAACACCGCAGGGGGGTGACCGTCTAAGGCTGATGGTCAGGAAAAAGCCCAGCGTGATCTCGGGGCTCAGGGGTGAAAATATTAAGGGCTTTGATGACTTCGAATGCCATCTGTGTCATGGATTCTTCACTGTCACAAATTTGTTCCCACTTATACACGCGGACGGTACCGTTTCTTACCCGCGATTTTATATTAGAGATTCTCTGGATATTGTTTCACATCAGGCGACTATGACAAGTTTATGCTAGTTAGCAAAGTATGCAACTCCACGCGATTGCAATCTTTCTAATTAATTGAGTTACCACCCGAGTAAAGTGATGTTGCGAAAATATGCCGATGTGGGTGGCGCTCCCTTCGGCAAAGTGGCATGCGCACGGACCAGACCGCTCCCAAGAAGAAAGAAACATTTAACTTACCATGCGGACAGCAGATTGCAGTGTTTAATTATTGTTTCACGGAAGGAAACGAAAACCCTTCCGTGCTGGCAGATGTAGGTGTGTTTGTCGGGGAGATGACTTCGCGTAGAGTAGCCACAGAAGTGAACACAGTCCCATTGGGGCTCTCCTCACCTTTGACCTCAGGGTCGCAGCCAGACCAGACCTAACTCTGGCAGGGACAGGGTCTTCTTGACAAAGTGCCCCACTGTTCCTCCCCGAAATACTGAGCACACACCCACTATGCTTGGTCTCAGAGCCACGTTATTCAAAGAAGAGAACATTTCATGTGAAGGCAGAATAACCACCTACCTGCCAGTGTCTGTGAGCTTCCGTTGATGCGGACCCATCACGGGCAAAAGAGGGCCCCTGGGGCACGCTTCATTTTTATTTGGTGTATTTATTGGCTCGTTGTAGTGAGGTATATGCTGCACTCAGACACAACATCGGGGAAGATATTTTGAAAGTATTTTTTGTCGACGTAGCTGCCAGACAAGAATTCCGCAGGCTTGGGACGTTTCCGTGTGTATTTGGTAAATAAAGCGTGGTGACGGCTGCGGCTGTTTCCTGCACTGAGCGTGGCCAGCATTTTACACACGGCATCACACGCGGTCACGGCTACAGCTTTTCCAGGGGAGAGTGGCTGTCACTCCCTCCGTTTTATGGGGGGGCCACGGAGGGTCCTGGAGGGCGGGTGACTTTTCCAGGGTCCCCTGAACCAGGGGGGAATTCGGACCCGGATCCTGGCTGGAGCCGCTGTTGTCCCTGCGGGGCCAGGCTGTCCCTGGCGGTGGCCTGTACCGGGCATCGAAGGACGTCCGTTGGCCTCTACCCACCAGCCACCAGAAGACCTCGCCGGTCGTCACAACCAAAACTGTCACCTGACAGCACCAAAGCTTCCTTGGCTGAGAACATGGTGCCTCGGCAGCCTTCCCGCCCTGGACACCAGGCCCCCGGCAGGTGTGACAGAGCCGGGGGGCGTCACGACGACCCTGACGCGGCCCCTCGCCTGCCCCTGTCCTTCGGGGCTGTGGTGTCCTTCACCCCGGGGCTGCCCGGGAGCCCGGCCCGCAGAAGCTGGCGGCCGTGAAGCTGGTGTGCCCGGGCAGGACCCACGGCAGCATCTGTTGGGCCCGGGAGGCCCGGGCCGCCCACGACTGCAGGGCCCTGGGAGGCAGGAAGACCCGTGGCGGGCCTCGCCCCGGAGAGCAGCGGTGGCGCCGCCGGGTGCCCCAGACTGCCGGCCCCGTCGTGAGGCTCCGCGGAACAGACCACGGAGCCGCGTCTTCGGCAACGTCCTCCGCCCCAGAGGACTGGGACCAGGGGCGCGCACCGACCAGACTGGCGGGAGGAGGAAGGCACCACGCCTGCCACGGAGCGGACAGAAAGGGGGAACACAGTCAAGGACCCCAGACCCAGAGACCGCGGGGGTGGGGGGTGGGGGGGGGAGGGGGAGGCGCAGGCGTGGGGGGAGCAGGAGAAGGGGGAGCGGGGGCGTGGGAGCAGGCTTTGGACACCATTGAGTTCTGAGAGGAGCCCCTCGCTGCAGGACGGAGGGCCATCCTTCCTGAAGTTGTCAAATTTCTTGATGACAATAAAGGAAAAAAATCATAAAAGAGGGCTGTTATTACTTGCATCTTACTTGAAAATTTTACTTTTTCCTATTTCTTTCCCGCACCCAGGGAAAGCCCCAGCTGTCTCGTTTCGATGTCTCGTTTGATGGCTGTGGCTCTTGCCTCCCCGTTTCAGCATCAACAGTCACAGAGCAGCTCTAGGGGATGGCCTTCTGGCTCTTCCTGTGCGGATCTCACCAGGGCTGGTTCCCCTGGGGCTGGTTCTCACTGGACAAGGTTCTCCTGGGGATGGCTCTCACTGGAGAAGGTTGTCCTGGGGCTGGTTCTCACTGGAGAAGGTCCTCCTGGGGCTGGTTCTCACTGGAGAAGGTTCTCCTGGGGATGGCTCTCACCTCGGCTGGTTCTCCTGGGGCTGGTTCTCCTGGGGCTGGATCTCACCAGGGCTGGTTCTCACCAGGATGGTCCTCACCAGAGCTGGATCTCCTGGGGCTGGTTCTCACTGGAGAAGGTTCTCCTGGGGATGGCTCTCACCTCGGCTGGTTCTCCTGGGGCTGGTTCTCCTGGGGCTGGATCTCACCAGGGCTGGTTCTCACCAGGATGGTCCTCACCAGAGCTGGATCTCCTGGGGCTGGTTCTCACTGGAGAAGGTTCTCCTGGGGATGGTCCTCACCTCGGCTGGTTCTCCTGGGGCTGGTTCTCCTGCGGCTGGATCTCACCAGGGCTGGTTCTCACCAGGATGGCCCTCACCAGAGCTGGATCTCCTGGGGCTGGTTCTCACTGGAGAAGGTTCTCCTGGGGATGGCTCTCACTGGAGAAGGTTCTCCTGGGGATGGTCCTCACCTCGGCTGGTTCTCCTGGGGCTGGTTCTCCTGTGGCTGGATCTCACCAGGGCTGGTTCTCACCAGGATGGCCCTCACCAGAGCTGGATCTCCTGGGGCTGGTTCTCACTGGAGAAGGTTCTCCTGGGGATGGCTCTCACCTCGGCTGGTTCTCCTGGGGCTGGTTCTCCTGGGGCTGGATCTCACCAGGGCTGGTTCTCACCAGGATGGCCCTCACCGGGGCTGGATCTCCTGGGCTGGGTGGGCCAGGGGACCCGCTGGACATGGGCTGGGTGGGGCAGGCTGGGATGCAGACACCCGGGCTGCCTACAGTGGTTCAGCTCATTGCGCCCACCTTAGTCAATGATTTCTCGAAACATACATTTCCATTGAGCGTTTCATGCCGGGTCTCATTCATTTGCTGTTTAATGTCACTTAGAATTACCCAGGGACTAAAACAGGCCCACAGAGAACAGATTTTAAAAGTATATTTTGAAGACAAAGATGGGCCTTTAATATTCTACGGGATTTCAAATCCCTGCACAGAGAATGTCAGCTGAAGTCTAGAAGGAGTGCTCTGAAACCTGCCTTTGAAAGGGGAGAAAGGGGAGAGGCGGCCTCGGCTGTGCCAGAGCACAGGACCCACCTTTTCCAAATTGCAGTTTTCAAGTCTGATACAGCCAGATAATCATCAACAGCTCAAATAAAATCATTATTGTGTCAGAGAGAGAAAGTGTGTTCCAGGGGGAAATTAATGACAGCAGAGGAAGAACAAAGGTGCGTCCTAATAGGGAGACTTTTTCTAAGATTAAAGGAGTCCTGGGTCCTGGCCCGTGGTTTCGCTTCACGTGACGCTCTGAAATTGTCTCGGTGGCTGCATGAAAATCTTGCCTTGAAGTCAGGGATTGGAAAACCCTCCGAGAGAAACAGAAACCACTCAGCGCCCACATCATCACCTCTGGCGCTCAGGGCAACCTGTTTCTTTTCCAGACGCTCAGCTATTTTTATCCCAAATATCACACGGTTTGAACTTAGGGGCAAACTCAGCGGTGGAAACTGTGTTGACCCCAGAACTGCATGCCCTCTCGACGGAAAAGAGAAAAATGTTCATAACTGACAACTTAGAAGGAAATTTAAAGGGGCACCTAAACCTTTTGAGCCTAGAGCCCAAAATGCAAAGTGTCTGAGGTGGTGGCCGCGACGTGACAGTTTCAGGAGGGCGCCAGTGGGTTTGAGTCTGAGCACTCGGGTTCGGGCGGGATGGGGGAGGGAGGGATGTTGCCCCCCAGGGACTGGGGGTTCCCTGCAGAGCCAGGGCCTGGCCACACAGTGGGTCGGGGGGGGGGGGTTGGTTGGCCACCAGCCCCACAGGACCACCTGTCACAACCTTTTCTGAGCACTTCCTTGCCTTGCCCTTGACCTAGTGGCCGCCTTGCCCTGGCGTGACCCTCGGGTCCCTACTGCATCATCACTGGTGCTGGGCTGCAGGGGTCGCTGGGCTGCTGCTGGAAAGGCAGGGAGGCTCACGGGGCTTGAGCTTGGAGGAGGAAGGAAGAAGGATGCATGTGGGGAAGGGGCTGAGGAGTCTCCTATTCACCGGCTTCCACTAGAAGTCTCCATAGTATTCCACAGGCTCATTTACAGCGTGGCCCTGGGGCCTCTCTCTGTCGTCCGTGGCGACTCAACCTGGTTTCTTTCCCTGGTTCATGCTGTCCTCTCGGGAGCGGGAGGCGCTGCTGGAGATTCAGGTGGGAGTGTCCTCCCTCAGCCCTGGCCAGGCCACACCTGCCCTTCCAGAAGCTCATGGCCCAGTGGGAACTTCTACCAGAGGATGATCTGATTCCTTGCCGTATACTGAGGCCTGGGGCAAAGAGGAGGAGTTAATATCAGGATCTGTGGGTGCACATGAACAGAATGATCATAAAAATCATCAGTCTAGCCCGTGTTGGCACCATCGGATATATGTGAATTTTCCACTTTTTCTCACCACGTAGAATGAGTTCACCAACGTGACTAGTGTCTGTGTCTCCTGAGGCCAAAGCAATTGTGCATAGACCAAATGTCCCAACTTTTGACGATTAGTAATGTGGAAATGTTGACCCCAGTGCATTTGGGGAGCTCCAGGCCTATGGGCCTAAATGCAGATGTGAGAGGCTCTGTCTGTCTGGCCTGCGAGGCTTGGGGGTGCTGTGTGTCTGTCCACCGTCTGTCTGTCGTGTAGACACGATGCATTCGGGGCAGCAATGCAGGAAGGACGGGAGCGTCGGTCGGTCACGGGCACGGTCTGTGCAGTCACTTAGTGTCTCTGCTGGGGAAGGACAGGGCCACAGAATCACGGCAGACAAGCTTATTTATATTGTTATTCTGGGCGTTAAAGCTTATACTCAGATCCTCGCCGTATCAGTCAGGGTCTGGATTGCGTCTCTACGCCGGGGGCCCGTGGACTCGGGGCTGGGCAGAAATCTGCCGTTCGGGCGACACGGGCAGGAGCAGGAGGCGGGTGTGCCCGGGACGTCGTGCACATCCCGACGGTCAAGGAGCCGGGCAGGCTGTACGCGGGGATCTGCCAGGGACACTGAGGAAGCAAGGACCTGCCTCTGATGGTTCCTACTGGTTGCACAAAACCCCGACGCCTTCAATAAGGATCTGGACATTCACCGACGTTTCACATCCACCAAGTGGCTTCTAAGAGGGAAAAAAAAAGAAGTTTCAGATCTGAAACCTACCTGAAATCTAGTCCGGGCCGCATTTGCTTTATTCAAATGCGAGCATGACGGCTGGAGGTGGCCGTCGGCCTAAGGACAGGATGTAGGCTGGCACTTATAAAGAGCAGAGGGAGCTGGGCCACACGTCCTGCAAACAAATGACGAGCTCGACGCGGACAGCGAGATCAATGGTATGCAAACTACAGCCAGAAATCTGGCACGCGCCCCGGGGGTTCCCTGCCTGGGACCCAGGGTGCTTCACCTGGACCGACGCTCTCCTATCTCAGCCCCGTGGAAACAGCTTTTCTGACCTGCTGGGTTTGAAAACGGGAGCTCAAAGGAGGCATCGGAGGCTAATCACTCTCTGCTCTCAGAACACCAAGAGGAAGGCAGCGAGCGGGGGGAACAGATGTGGATCCACAGCGCGGAAGTTCCCCCGAAGGGCCCAGAAGCCTGGTGAGCACGGGCCTGAGCCGGGAAGCATCTGCCACGGAGCGTGTGCACGGCGGAGGAGGGGCTGCCTCTGAACACCACCCCGCACAGGCTCTGTTGTCAGAGGCGTCTGCGTGCGGCCAGCAACGCTGTGCTCTGGCAGAACCCAGGCAGAGCCCTGTCTGAGCACGCGGCATCGCGCGAGGTCCCCTGTGCTCCCGGGACCTTGAGGACGTAGGACACTGGTTTCCAGGCAGGCAGCCCCGTGCCACGGAGCGTGTGTACAGGTCAGGTCGCAACGGCGCCCACCCCGTAGCTGCGTGTCCTGTCCCTCCCGGGGGATTACGAGCCGGGGCACGGGCCGCGCGCTCGGCTCCGTCGAGGCACTTCTCCCCGCCTCGCGTGCAATCCCGTGCTTGCAGCTCGGACGTGACCGGGCCCTACGAGTGGCGCGTGGGGTGCGCTGCTCGGCTTTTGCAAAGAAGCCGTAACTGTCACCGGCTCCGACTGGATGACGGATGTGCCTAGGGCTCTTAAGCAGGCTTTGGCAGTGATGTTTACTTTCCGGGTAAGCGCAAACATGACGGTATTGTTAGGACCATGAATAGAGCTTTTGTCAGGGTATCATGGGAATTACAGTATTTACACGAGCACATCTCACTCAGAGGTAACTTTGAACGTGTTGAGAGGGCACTTCTCGACGGACTGTGACCGTGAGCGGATCTGGTTAAACCGCAGGTACTTTCAGGAGTTCTGCATCGCGGAGGGGGCTTCGCGACGTGACCCTGCCGTGGGAGGACACGAGACGACACACTCGCGTGGGAAGGCACCGCCTCCGGGCCACCAGGCGTTTTCGCGGATCCCGGGCCACGCTGCGCCACGCAGGCAGGTGCTTTCAAACCACTGATTTCTGGCCTGCGAGGAGGCCAGAGAGCCGTGCACCCGGCAGGAAAGCGGACACGCTGCTGGGCCCAATCCCTCCAGGGAGCGCCTGTCCCGCCCCAGGGAGGGGGGGGGGGGCGGTGGAGATTGGGGGGGGGACAAGAACACAAAACCAGACTTGCACTTAGGTCTTGGCCCCCCGGGAAGGCGTGGAAAATACCGAGTTCTTTCTCCCAGACGAGGTTGCCGGATGAGAGTAAGGATGACGAGGGGAAAAAAAACCCCGAATTCTTTACATTAAAGAGAGGAAACAAAACCTGTGTCCTCAGCTGTGTCTTCTCACTTCCAGAAAAGACCAAGGATGGGAAGCCAGGTACTGTGTTTGCGAGACAGCTTTCCGGGAACATCCCAAAGCGCCCGTCTCTAGATTTCTACAGCAGCCTAGCCGTGGGTCGCCCAGAACAGAGGAACATCATCCACGCTTTCTCTTGCCTGCATATGCTCCTTCTTTCCCACCCCCAGGCGGCACAGGCTGATTCACGGACATGTTTACCGGACATCAAGTCCTCGTCACTGGCGTAGGCAGTCGCTGTCGTAGGCAGTGCAGGGAAGTGAAGGACAGCGTGCCTTCCGCATCCAGGCCGGGGGCCGGCGTGGCGGGGGAGGGTGCCGAGCACGGGGTTGAAGGCCGGCTGCCGTCTGTGCCCACACCCCAGCGGCTTTACCGACGTGGGCAGGACATGCACGAGGCTCACCCCCAGGTGGGGACACAGCCCGCCGGCCCGAGGCGGCACCCATCACACCTCACTTCCTGTCCGAGAGGACTCCTCTCTTGCCACCTGTTTGAATCATCCCAGCACCCCCCCCCCCCACTGCTTCCTTCGGGAACCATTAGCAGGTGGTGGTTCCCACACTTTGTCCCGGTTAGAGGTGTCCCCACCTCCCAGCTCCCGTGACACGGATCCGGTTAATGAGCAAACTTGCAAGGCTCCTGTTGAAGGTCACACACTGGCGGCCAGATATCCGGGAAAACAGCAGCCCTCTTTCGGAGTGAAGAGCCCAAGAGGGGCTTAGCTCAGGATCCATGGTAAGAGCACATGAAAAGGACAGAACAAATTACCAATTTGGCATAAAATGCACAATACTTAGCTTGATCCAGAAGCGGAAAGGCGGACATAACCCCGTATTTGCAATAACGCAGTAAGTCAGCCTTTGCTACGGACAGCAGGTGTCAGGCCGAGCATCTGTCTCGGTGCCGTGAGCTTGACGGACCCAGAGCACGGGGTGGGGGCCCCGCCCCTTGTTCCAGACCCTGCAAACGGGAGTAATGGCTCTGGATCCTGCTGCAGTCATGACACTCGGAACACAGCTCTGGGCCATCATTCTGACCCTGGACACGAGAACAAATCGTAATGAGAAGGAAATTGGTATCCAGCACCACTAAAAACAGCCTCCTGACCACAAAGGCGAGTAGTGGGAATCAGGGGATCCTTATGGAGAAAACCAAATTTTATATCTAATTTGGAGGCTGCCGAGGCCAATTATCCAATTATGGGGGACAGACAAGTCAACTTGGGTTTACACGCTCTTCCTAGGAGGCTGGAAGTCAGGGAGGTGCAGGCAAGGGTCATAGGTCCTCCCCCCGGCCCTATGGGGAAAACGCTGAGAGCAGAGCCTCTCCCCTACAGAGGAACTCACGGGCCCTGGGAGGCGGTGGGGGGACCGGCATGGTGGGGGGGAGGCAGGGTCGGGGAGGGGCCCCCGGAAGGATGAGCTCAGTCTGCTCTGGGCTAGAGATGCCTCCAGGAGCCACCCCCCATCTCCTCCCGGAAAAGGTCCCAAGGCCCCAGTGACTGGGCAGAGAAAGGCCCACACCTGGTGGACGGAGTAAATCTGAGCGACTCCCTGGAGACAGAGGCCGAGTCAAGCCCCAGCGGGGAGAGCATGTTTTGTTTCCGAGCTGGGGGTGCAAACCTCTCTGTTTCTTCATTTTCCAACCTTGTGACCCAGGAGGGCCTGACAGAAGAGAGGCCGAGCAGGGGTCCTCACCTGCTGCCCTGTAGCTGGGTCAGTGGGGAGGCCGGGCTCCGGCTTTGCGACCCCAGGGTCTGCTGTGGCCAGGCCCCCCGCCAGACTCAGGAAGTATGTGGATTCGCAGGGCTGCCTCTGCTTTCTCTGCTTTGTTTTAAACCCAGGGGTGAGCGGGGGTGGGGGCCCAGGGGGCTCATCATAAGGCGCGAGGTGAGAGGGTGGGTGGCGAGCTGGACACGGCGACCACGTGCTGTGTGGGGACAGGGCCCTGACACGACCTGGGTATCTCATGAGGCCGCTGGCTTCCTTCTAGCCTTCCTCTGCACTGTGGAACCTCCTCTTCGCCACACTGGCTCCATCCGGGAGCCTGTGAGCAAAATGCATTCACAAGCAATGTGCTGAGTCTCACGCCAAAACCCGGATATTCCCTGTCCTTACTTGCGTCTTACACGTGGAGGCAGGTACGGTCCCAGGAGGTTGGAAAAGACAGGCCCAGTAAGGCTCTGCTGGCCCCTCCAGTCCTCTGGCGGCAGCACCTGGGTCAGCCAACACGGTGACACGCTCCCGAGGCTGCCCTGGGGGCACAGGTGTGCCTCATCTTCTCAGGGCATAAGAAAGGTGGGCTTCACCGACTCCTTCTTGGTGCCACAGCCTGAACAGTAACACTCACCATGGGCTCGGCATCTCACCATCGCTTCCGGGGCTGGGGTTGGGCATCTCCTCACCACTTCCGGGGCTGGGGTTGGGTATCTCACCATCACTTCCGGGACTGGGGTTGAGCATCTCGCCACCACTTCCGGGGCTGGGCCATCTCCCCACCACTTCCGGGGCTGAGGGCACCTAGGCACCACCTCTAGGGCTGGGGCTGGGCATCTCGCCACCACTTCCGGACTGGGGTTGGGCATCTCCTCACCACTTCCGGGGCTGGGGACACCTAGGCACCACTTCTGGGGCTGGGGTTGGGTATCTCACCATCACTTCCGGGACTGGGGTTGAGCATCTCGCCACCACTTCCGGGGCTGGGCCATCTCCCCACCACTTCCGGGGCTGAGGGCACCTAGGCACCACCTCTAGGGCTGGGGCTGGGCATCTCGCCACCACTTTCCGGGCTGGGGTTGGGCATCTCCTCACCACTTCCGGGGCTGGGGGCACCTAGGCACCACTTCTGGGGCTGGGGTTGGGCATCTCGCCACCACTTCCGGGCTGGGGCACACTGAACGTAAGCGCGTGTGGGTCGAGGCTGCCCGCTGAGGCTGCTGCCGGGCCTCCCTGCCCCGCCCCTGCGCCTAGCGCCCTGTGAACATGCCCCTGTGTCCCTCCCTGAAGCCAGGCGCCAGGGGAGAGCAGGCGGGGGACGGGCCCGGCCCGGGGTGAGCAGAGGAAAGCACACGCTTCGTGCACAAGGCAGCCCAGACCCGGCAGCTCAGAAGAACAGAACTCGCGTCACGGCTCTGGACACCGGAAATCCGCAGCTCCGTGTGGGCAGGGCCGGGTCCTTCTGAGACTCCGAGGGGCGTCTGTTGCACGTCTCTGTCCAGCTGCCGGTGGCTTCCGGCCACCTGGGTGCCCCTTAGCTTGTGAAGCCACCACTCCCGTGTGTGCCCTCACGGTCACCTGCTTCTCTGCGTCTGGGTCCACACTGCCCTTCTTACGAGGGGTCGGGGCCCATCAGTCCAGCTCAACTCGTCCTAACTAATGACACTTGCGGTGACCTTCTTTTCAGATCAAGTCACCGTCTGAGGTCCTGGGAGTTACGACTTCATGTAGGAGTGTGCTGGGGGGACACGGTGACCCCGCGGTATGCAGGGGCAAACACCCAGGCGTGGAGATCGGTCATATTGTAACGCAATCCTTGAGAAGGTCGAAATCCACGCAAAAACCCGAGGCAGACAAAACACAAACACAGGATCAGTATTGCTGACTTCTCCTCCAGCCCTGGGCACTGGCAGGTACCCGCTGGGTCCTGGTCCCCATCCTACCTCTGTTTACAAAGGTGGTACTTTGTTAAGACGCACGTTGGTTTGCATTAATTTTCATTTTCTAAAATACCACGTTGAAAATTCTCTCTCTCGATGACTGAGATGGTTGGTGCCCAAGGCAAGTGCCTTGCTTGCCAGGGTCCCCCCCGGTGCCGACGGAGCTCAGCCCGATGGAGGCAAAACCATCAGCCTGACCGGTGGGGATGCGCCTATTCTCACCCCAACGCCCCGACGCCCACGTGAGTCACTGCAGGGCAGAAGCCCGTTCTCCAACTGTCCCCGGGGGGAGGCGTGTGCTGGCTGCTGCCTGGAGTTTTGCGACAGGGCTACCTGCCAGGGCGGCCTGCCCCTGACCCTGGCCCTGGCCCTGGGCGGAGGGGAGCCTGAAGCCTCACCTCCTCTCTGTCCTGCAGCTGGTAACACTAGCCCTCTTTCTGTACCGAGATGACCCTCGGCCCGATCGCTGGCATCCCAGTGACCCCGGGTCACCGATTTCCCCAGCACCACCTGAGCTCCCGCCCTGGAGAAAGTCTACCCTGTTCCTTTTGTTTAATGGGGCTATTGGTAATAAAACTTGTACAATGATTAAAAGCGTGATTGTATCTCTGGTGCTTAGCAAGGCACCTCTTCATGCATTAGTAATGCAGGGATTCAATAAAGCCTCATCTGCTCTCCGCTGACAACTGTTTAACTTTTCTTTACGCCGCGCGGCCACGCTTCCTGCAGTATGACAAAGCTTCATGCGAGGGCGAGGAGGCACTTCCATTGAAGCCGGCTTTAATTATGGATGTCCTGCGTGGGACACCCTTCTTCTCTGTGTGTGTCTTCCCTCCAAGAGCACCCGTTTAAGTGAACGATCAAAGACAGGTGGAGAGAAATGTGCCTTCGTAACCCGGCCTGACTTGGCCTCCTCTTACCTGACTAATTTTGTGTATCGCTGCTCTGTTTTCAGATACTCGGAGGTCCCCTCACGGGGGCCCCCAAAGGCCCGTGCTCACCATCTCGGCAGATGACTCTCTCCTAGATCGGCCACGATTTAACCGTGAAGCTTCTGTAGCCCCCAAGCTAAAATGGGGTTCTGCAAAGCTCATCCGGCAGAACCAGGACCCCGGACGTGCCCGCGATGAGCCAGACTGTTCCTCCGTGATTTTGCCCGTTCTCCACCTGGCTTCAAGCCACTAGAATGGACGGACAAGCTCAGAGAGGGCTTCCCCGGAGCTTCTGGCAAGGAGTTCTGGGCATCCTGAGATCTTCTCTGATTTAATCATGTGCCTGTTCAACTGATGCGGATCGATTTGGCGAAGAGGATGCCACATGTACACGGCGACCCGACAGATCTAAACTCTGCCCTCCGTGGGCAGGCGTGAGTGGAGAGCTGTGCCAAAGTCCCCAAGAGATGCCTGCTGAGTCATGCAGCTTTCTGAGCCTTAGATCCGGCCTTATTACGAAGATTGTAATTTCAGCCTGCTCCTTGGGAGTGGCTGACATTTGATTGGATTGTGCACTCAGCTCTTGATTTGGAATATTGTGGCGGAAGTGGGTGCTTCATACTGGTCACTTCTCCATTTTCTCTTGCCTCTAGTGATAGAGAATCGGGCGCTCCTCACCCCTGTTGGTTCCAAGGGGCCCCTGAGTCTGCAGGGTCAGGGCTGGATACTGGGGTTCTGCTCATTACGGCCAACTGAAGCAGGTCGCGGGAAGAAAGGAAGTGCTTGTGTACCCATCGGAACAGAAGCATCGTTTTCTTTCCCTAACCTGCACCAGACTCACACGCTGTAAGGGGGGGGGGGGGCCTTACGAGGTGGTGAGTGTAGATACCCTGAGGGTTGGTCCTGTTGGAACCTTCCTGCACCAACACGCACTCGCACGCATTGACACGCACACACACACGTGCAGACACGCGCACTTCCCAAAGCCTCCAGCCCCACGTGGTTCTTGCCACCGTTCGTTTCCAGGCCGCATCCCTGTGCTCCGGCAGGAGACCGCCTCTAGCGCACGGCTGCGTAGACAGACACACGAGTCCGCATTTATACAGCATCTGAAGTCTTCCAATGAGAAGCTTTCTGCCAGTTCAAGAGGCAAAAAGAGTCCCACGCGTTGTCGTTGATGTGTAGTTTTCCAAGGGCTCAGAAGCATTTCTGGGAGGCTGTGTGAGCCCCTTTTGTTTCTAGAATGTTTGCTTGATGTGTTTCAAAGCAGCAGTGAGAGCACTCCTGGCAAGGTCTTGCTTTTTAATTGTGGCTCCGTGAGCGGCGATCCCGCGCCTTAATTCCACGCGCTCGTGTCAAAAACACATCCCTCTGTGAAGGCGTACCAGCTACACTGTAAACATCTTGGAAAACTTTGCCAACATTACTCAAAATAGGCAGCTGGATTTTTTTTTTTTTTTATCATTTCCAGGTGCATTTGAGGGAGAGGAGAGTTCTAATGGACTTAAATTGTCTGTGCGATCCAAACTCCGAAAGTTATACCCACACATTTCAAAGAGATATTGCTTTGGAGACTACAGGCAGATGAACAAAACGTCCCCGGTCCTGTGAGCCCATCCACGGTGCCATCCGCCACGTTGACAGTGAATGTTTACGCACTGTTTCTCCCAAATAGTCTTGTCTCACATGTTGTTTCCTGATTCCACGTTCTGGGAAGAGAAGGTCCCAGGGCTGCTTGCGTCCAGATGCACGTGTGCCCAACGTGCAGAGGACTCAAGATCCGATTCAAGAACCAGAGACGGGCTGTCGCCTGGCCCCTGTGGACCCAGAGCCTCCTCCCTCCCTCCAGCCCCTGCAGACTTGCTCAGGGTGGTAACTGCGTGTTCCCACTTGGGCTGAGGTGTTACGTGTAGAGTCCTTCCCTCGCGAAGGACACCGTTTCCCAACTGGAAAGTTTGCAAAGCTGACATTTGGCAAGAAAGTCATTTCTCATGAAAACAGTCACCCATTCCAGTTCATTTAAGTGAAAATGCAACTCATGTTTTACTTAGATTTCGTTTTTTGAATCGGTTAGTCTTCGTACATCATCGTTTTGGGCCCCTAGGATCGTGAACTTTGGGACAGAAGGGCACTCACATACGGCTAAGTGGGGACACCCAGGAGAGTCTCTGTCCAGCACCGTGCGGGGTCCTCATGCAGGACATCCCCACCAGGCTCTCCACGGGCCACCCTGGGTCGTCCTCATTTGCCTCTTCCCTCCAGAACCATCCTGCACAGCCCTGACACACACATCACCTCCTCCCAAAGTGCTTTCAAAGGCCCTTGCTTGTTTGAAATCACATTTCTTCTGGCTTTCACAGCCTCCCTCCCTGGCCCTGTTTACCTAAGTACATTTCCCACCACTTCCTGGTGCCACGTCCCATTCCTGTGGGGTGTCCCGTGTCTGACGTCCTTCACGTCACGTCCACGTGCACTCCTGACTCGGGCCACGCTGCACTTCCTTCCGAGTGCCCGGGCTCGGCAGCACATGCGTCGTGCAGATCGTACCCCTCCCCGAGTCCTCCTGGGTCTGAGATGCCTGCAGGCGTGACGCTCCCCACTCCGTCCCGATATGCCACCCCTGGCTGCACCTTGAGAGCGGGGACTTTGCTCTATGCCTGTCGGTGCCTCACCGCACCCCGTAAAGGTCCGGACACACACTAACTGTTCCAGAAAAGCTATGGGCTTTAAACCCGCGGAGGGGGGCAAGGGCACTCTCCTGGCCCAGCTCTCTGGGTCCCGCTGCCTGGCCCTTCACTCTGTGGTCTCCTCCCACGTGGGAAGTGTGAGAAGCAGGCGACAGCACCGTCAGATGGAAGAGGAGAGCTTCCTGACACGACAGTAGCTCTGCACGGGGACTCGCGGTGTTTCGCCGACAGTGGTGGAAATCCAAAGACGCGGATTCCACTGGAACGCCGCAAGGCTCCCTGTCGCGCTTTCCCTCAGTACAGGGTGAGCAAGCTCCAGACACCCGCTCTTGCTTCAGGATGCTGTGGGGGACACGAGGACGGGCAGGCTCTGTGTTTCCAGTCGGCACGGGCAGAGTGGGGCTGCCCGGATGAGGGTCAGAGAGGGTCCACCTTCTCTCCAGACCAGGCACGTCGTCCCGCTCGTCTGTTCTCGGAGAAGATTGTCGGGAGCCACAGTAACATCTGTCTCTTCTTGAAACAGGCCACCGTCCCGTTTGCCACGGAGACACGAAAGCCAGAAGCAAGCTTTCATCACTGCTGGAGTCTCCCTTGCACACCTTTCTGGATCTTTAAGGGTTCTTCTAAACGTGCCAAGGACCCCATGGTGGCATCCCCATTCTGCGTCTGGTTCTGGCACTAACACAGCCAGGCTCGGTCCCCTTAGGTCACAGCTGTGGCCATCCCCTGGCCCGGGGGGTACTGACTCCTCTGTTTGCACATTTTTTCATGCTGTTTTAAGACACAGAATGCAAACGCGGCCACAATGTTATGATCAAGTTTTAATGTACCATAGAAAACAATGGTTTTGTTAAGTTTTTTTTTAATGTTTACTTATTTTTGAGGGAGAGAGAGACACAGCATGTGAGCGGGGGAGGGGCAGAGAGAGAGGGGGACACAGAAGCCAAATCAGGCTCCAGGCTCTGAGCCGTCAGCACAGAGCCCGATGTGGGTCCTGAACTCACGAACAGTGAGATCATGACCTGAGCGGAAGTCAGACTGAGCCACCCAGGCGCCCAGTACAAAACGGTGTCTTAATAGTATAAACACACACCTCTTTTTCCTGTGCTGAGGAGAATCTTCCATTCCTGGGAGAATGATACCCAATCACCACACGTCTAGAGAGGAAACCAGGGTGCTGTCCGAGGGTCCAGATGTCTTTCCTCCGAGCCCCTGTGGCCACCTGCCCAGCAGGCCGCAGGAGCACAGGGGCACTGGGTCACAGAGCTCCCAGCACAGCTGGGACTGGGGCCAGGAGCCTCCACTCCTGGGACGGACAGCTTGACCTTGAACTCTTCCATTCATCTTGCAAATGCTGACGAGCTCACCTAGAAACTAATGGGAACCTGCTGTGCTAGTTTTCAATGTAAAAGGAATCTCTTTCCTGAGTCTATGTTGGATGGGACCCCATGAAGATTAAATACTCCGTTTACAACATGACCTCATTAGTGGGTAGATGGGAGTGTGCGGTGGTCCCTGATGTGGATCCCTAAAGAAAACATTCAAAAGTGGTTTGAGTATATTTTGTTGCTTAGAAAATTGAGTTAATCAAGTGATGGTACATTTATGAGAAGCGGGCATCAGAAAATCCTTGGCAAGGATGGAACGTGGGACGTGTGCCTGGCGTGTGGCCGCTGGGAGCCCAGCCCCGGGCCTCGTCACCCTCACCATCACGTGCGATTTATTTCCCACTCAGGATCATTCATTTCCTGACGTCTGTATGGCCGCTTCTTCATCGTGTCCCTACGTGTACCCTTCATACGTGTACCTCATCGTGTACCCTCACTTTCACATATAGAAAGTAAGATTTAACCGCACTAACTCAGCGTCACCGCCCGTGTGGTGGTTTATGCCTCCAATCCTTGTATTGGCAGTGACTACAGAATTTACTGTTTCTTAGTGTATCCGGGACTCTCGGGGGGGAGGCCCCTTATGAAAATCTGAAGTGAGTTAAATTCACAGAACTGTTAAGGAGTAAGATTTCCTTTGTTTTATTAAAGCACAAAATACAGAATATCTTTAAGTCTGCGATGACCTTGTGACTCAGTTAATCGAAGTTGTTCCTCCAGATCCCATGACAGAGGCTGCAAGGCCTGTCATCACCCGTATCATATGGCCTGGGTGTCAGAAGCCCCTCAGCTGACCAATGGTCTCTGCGTTCTCAGGGCCCGAGGTGTCCTGAGGTGCTGGTCTCAGGGCTGATGCCCATAAAGTTCCAGACCGTCTGAGACTAGTCTGTGGGTCAGGCAGGTCACAGAACCAGGTGAGAGTCAAGGAAACAGAACTGGAAAATACCGTGGCCACCTTCACTCGGCCACACACAGTGTAAGGGAAGCTGTGACCACGTGGAAGATACATCTCAGAAACAAGAAAGTGTATTACTGCAAAGAGAGCATTCTCCCCAAATGACTAGGTGATTATTTTTAAATTGGTTTAATGTTTATTTATTTTTGGGAGAGAGAGAGAGTGGGAGCAGGGGAGGGGCCGAGAGGGGGAGACACAGAATCCGAAGCAGGCTCCAGGCTCTGAGCCGTCAGCACAGAGCCTGATGTGGGGCTCGAACCTACAAACCACGAGATCATGATCTGAGCCGAAGTCGGACGCTTAACCGACTGAGCCACCCAGGCGCCCGGACTGTGTGATTTTAATGCAATTGCAATTCAGATTTCCAGTGTCTCTTTGTAGGAGGCTAAACTCCGCAAGTATCCGATAGATGTGTGAAGACATTACGCAAAAAACTGAAGCGGAGGGGCAGAACATAAAGATTTAAAAAATGATTATCCGTGTGGAAAAGTCTAATGAAATTAGATTCCTTCTTTATACCAGATGTGAAGCCAGAGAACTGCAGCATGAAGGGCAGAGTCGGAAAGCGTTCCGAGGTTACCCTTACGATCTGGGGGCTAAGAAACAATTTTTCTAAAAACACACAAAAACTGGAAGCTTTAAAGCAGTAAAGAAAAAAAAGATATGGTCATTTTATGACATTAAAATTAAAGATTGGGTAACACAAAGCCCCCTAAATAAAGACACGAGAGTCCACGAGCTAATATTTTAACTGCAAAGGTGATGAAAGATTGATTTCATGAATTCCAGTGAAGTCTTTCGATATATACAATCTCACAAGAATACATGAGAGGATTTACAGAAAAACAGGGGAGAAAGCAAAGGGATAAAATATACAATTTCTGGGAGAGGACAAGCAGAAAGGCTCTGGTCGTTCTCTGCGGTTTGGCAAAAAAGCTCACCATGGGAGCCCAGGGAGCCGCGTGGGGAAGGAGAGAACCAGGCGTCCCCAGGGCCTGGCGACAGTGCAGGCCGGAACAGCCACCTCGCACGTCTGGGTGCTGAGGCTGCCGCTCCCCAGGCGCGAGCCCATTTCTGGCAGGAATCCTAGGAACGCCTATGAGAGATCAGAGACGACGTAAATACCTAGTGAGGGGCGACCGGGTGAGGAAACCACGCAATATTACCGTCATGAACGCGTCACAGGAGTTCACACACAGGCTTCCCCTGAGGAGGGACTGCGGCCCCGGCCCCCCGACCAAATCCGACCGCTGTCCGTTGCATAAAGTTTGGGTGGAACACAGCCAACCCGAGCGCGGGTGTTGGCGGTGGTGGGTCCCCATCACAGGCCGCGGTGGGGCTGAAACTGCCCCTCGGGCCCTTCGCAGGAAGAGCCCGGGACGTCACCTTTGCAAATCTACGTAGTGTGACAGTGCACGCCAGGGCGGTGCGGTCCTGGGATGCACACGCCACACCCCGCGACCGTTAACAACTGCAGGCACCCCACAGCCCGCGCCCCGCACCACCCCGAGCCCCGCACCCTGCACCGTCGTCCCATGGCCAGGCTGGGGCACCTGGGACAGGAGGCTGTCTCGGCTTCCACAACGTTTCCGCGTCTTTAAGAAAGATCTGGAGAACGACGTCAAATGGCAGGACTTGAGAGGGCGTATGCAGGGTAGGAGGACTCACCAAGTCCCTCCTGGCTGTTTCAGGGGAAAACGTGCGTCCTCAGCCAACGGCCACAGCGCCCTGTCCCCTCGCACCCGGGACGGGACGGCCTCCTCAGTTCGCTTGCGGATTTTCCCAGAGCAACTTCCAAGGGTTTCCAACGACGGAAATATACGCAAAAATAGGTAACGGAACAAAATCAGGCCCAGAGCGGATTCAGTAAATCGCCCTGTAAAGCACCTGATGTGTCCCGTCTGGAAGCAGGAGTGGCCACACCCATCAGCTGCGCCAGCCATTTGGGTCACCTACGTCCAGAGTCCACACAGGCCGGTCAGAAGTTATTTACCCTTCAGTCCACGGCATTTATATTTCAGAGGGGATGTGGGTCTGAAGCAGTGGCCTGTGACGCTGAGAGCAGGGGGCCTGGACCTCTCCGTGCCTAACTGGCGCAGGTTGAGACAGAAGTGAGGGTCCGAGTGTCCCCTGGGATGCGGTCAGGTTGGCACCTGTGGAAGGGGGGAGCCCAGCACCGGGCAGGGGGCCCTGGGCCGCAGGGCTGTCCCCACGGAGGTCTTGGCTGAGCCGCTGACCATCTGAAGGGCGAAAACCCTTTAGGGGGTTCTCAGTTCCGGTTCGGGGTCACTGCCCTGGTGTCTCTGGGGGTGGGGGTGTGCTGCATCGAAGGGGGTCTCAGCTGCCCCCTGAGGGCTGTCTGCTGGCTTCATTCCCAACAGCTGGGAGGTCAGTTCTCTGTCCCCAAAGGGACATCTGTGTGTCACCTCCAGTGTTCAGCGCATAGCGTCCCTGTGGAAACAGCAGGGCCCCGGGCTCACAGAAAATCCTAAAGCGCCTCACCCTTTACGGACACACGGCCACGGCTGCCAGAGATGGCTCGAGTTACACAGAACCTGTGCCCCTGCGGTTCCGTATCTCTTCTAGACGGTTTCATCAGCGGCTCAATTTTGTTTTATTGAGTTGTATTGGGGGGGGGGGGTTGTTGCTGGGAAGTGATTTTGATGATTAGAGAAGTTAGATGGGGCTCATCTCTTCCTACCTCGAGGGCCCACGTGAGTCCGTGGGCGCAGACCTCCCTCCCTCCCCCCGCTCCAGCGCCGGGTGCCGCGTGTTCCTACCTGTTAGCAGCTCCGCGCACGGATCTTTCCGTCTCCAGGGCAGACTGGAAGCAGTGCTTTGCTCCCACACGCACCTGCCGTCTCTGGGCGCCCAGAACCCGGATCAGGCATCTCAGAGCACAGGAAGGGCCGGGGCCGGGGTTTCACCCCGTGCCTCCCTGTGGCCTACAAAGGAGTCACTTTCTCAGCCTGTCTGAAGTGCTCGTTTCCTGGCCGACAGTGTGGACTTGGCCCCCTTCCCTCACCGCGGGTTGTTGAGGCCACGTTAGATTTTTCCTGTGAAACGCCTGCGTAGACGTGAGCCCGGAAGAAATGCAGGCCGTCCCTCACCCCGATCCTTTGAAATTCTGCTGGGTTTTCCCTCCTCACTTGAAATAACTAGTTGCCGTTGCACCATTTCCTAAATCCTTCTTTGCCCAAATACCTGTACATGCTTTTTGCTTTTTTTTTTTTAATTGCCTGACATAGCAGGGCCCGCTTCTGGCTCTCTACTGCGTTCCGTTAACCTGCTTGTCTACACCTGTGCCAGCGCCACAACCCGCTCCTCCCGCCTCTGGCTCTGCCTGGCTCTACGACGCGCGGGGTATTTCGCTTTGGGGCTGGCCACTGTGGCAGAGCCTTGACCTTGAACTCTGGTCTCTTCCGTCTCCCCCCCCTCCTCCGACTCTGCTGACACCCAGGTTGGCATCACCCTGCGGTCTACCTCGGGAGATTCCGAAGCGTCCCCTTCGGCGTGTGAGTGGCGTGTGGTGCTGTGGCCACACTCCGCCAGGAGGCCCGCGGTCTCCTGTCCCGCACCTTCCCCTCTGGAGCTCTCCAGAGCGTGGCCTCCCGAGTCAAGCCGTCCTCCTCTCTCCTTCCAATTTCTAAGAAAATCGCATCCACTTTTTTGTCCTTTGTGAATTAGGGTCTTTTTGCCATTTGACTCCTATCCCTTCATCCCCCGTCCCCTCCCCCCAGTCCCTCACACCTCAGTGGCAGCACCTGCGCCCCCCGAGCCAGCGAGATACCCTTGCGGGCCCTCCAGGGGCCGCACGCTGAGGGCTCTGTCGGCACTCTTCCTTCTTGGAAAGTCCCACCTCCTGCCTTTGGCCAGGCGTGCCAGGGTCTCTCCTCTCACGGGCCAGCCTCTCAACACGAGGTCTAGTGACCCAATCCTCAGTCATCCTTGTTCTCTGCTCCCGAGGGTCACCTACAGCTCCCAGGCCAACGCCCTGTCCTCAGCGCTTATGTCCTGGGGCTTTGTCCCGAGAACCTCCATCCTCAACAACCGTCCTCCCTCCCGGACTGATGTGCACTTCAGGGTCCCGACCCCACGCTGGCCCTCTCCTGCCACGGGCACTTTGCTCTAAGGTCACCTGGATGTTCCCACCAGACGTTGTGTGAGTTCCCTCCAGCTCGGAGCTATTTGAATGCCTTCCCTCCCCCTCCCCCCCCCCATGACACCTGGAACGGGAAGGATTGCTCGAGTTCCGCATCTGCGGTCACACCGGCCAGCCCTTTACCTGGAGCATTTCTGTTCAGACGCCTGGGCTTAAACTCCGCATGTCAGGCGCTGAGCCCTGCTTCCCAGCACTTACTTACGTCCCCGGGACCCGAACCCCCGATTCCGCCCGTGGGCACAGCTGGCTGTGATGTGGCCTCGCCCGGACACCCTCTTTCCTCTTCCTCTGTTAACATGTCCCCATCAGAGTGTGATTTTCCAGAAAGGAGAGATTACGTCCCTTCTGCTTTTTAAATGCAGAGCAGGGCTTTACAGGAGGAAAAGTCTTACACACCCCGAGACTCCGGTTGGATTCACTCCGTCACCAAAACCTGTTCTGTCGCCTTTCCAATTCTGATGGCCCTCGGGCTTATAGGAACCACGAGGAAAGACTTCCCTGGTGCCCTCACCCCCAGCCCGTGCGGTTTCCACCTCACGGTGGCTGAGCGTGTGCAGGCGGGCGAAGGTGCACGTGTCTGCACGTACTTACACGTACCAGTGTGTGTGAATTTTCCTACAAGGACTTTGCGATTATTTACATCTATATAACTCATTTGAAACTAAATCCAAGCCATCCCTCCAGCCTCTGGTGAACTGCTGGGACCCTGACTGTCACCGTTCTTACAGCCCCGTGGCCCCCGTCACCTGAGCGTCTGCTTGAGATTCCGGCCGTCCCCTCACCAAAGGCACCGGCTCGTGTGTTGGACAAGTAGGAACCCAGGCCGGGGCTCGAGAACATCCCTGGAGCCCTCCTCCCGGCTGGCGTGGTGCCCCGGGGCCCTGCCCTCCATCGTGTCCGACGGCACCGAAATCCCCATCCCGTGGTACAGCAGGGAACACTTGTGGAGAGAGGCGGGAACACATCATCTCACTGCGTTCTTACAACTGAGGCCCTGGAGACCCCTGCGCCCTGCGTGTGGAGAAGGAGACCGGGAGAGAGGTCTGGAGTAGCGCAGCCGCCGAGGACTCCGCGCCCTTCGGAATATTCGTCTGTTGAGTCACTCCCGCCGATCGTGTGTGTTCACTCAGGGACCCCCAAGCCTCCACCCGCTCCCACCTCTTGGCTTCTCCTCAATCTGTTCTGCCTGCCTGATCCCTCTCTGCGCCTCTTACGTCTCCGGGACCCGAACCCCCGTTTCCACCCATGGGCACGGCTGGCCAAACACCCCCCTCCGCACCCCACCTCCCGTGGCAGCGTGTGCCACGTCAGCAAATCCACGTTGCTCCCGTGGCAGCAAACCCACGTCGGGGTCTGCTAAGAGCGTGGGTCGGGTCCCATCCAGGGCTCCTGCGGGCTGACACGGGGCGGGTTACGTGGCGCATTTGCGCCGTGGGCCCCAGCGTGGCTGCTCGGTGAGAGCGAGCGTCTACCCTCTCGTGGGCCTTTCTCCAAAGTCCTTCTAGTGACTGCGTATGAAGGCCACTGCTGATAAATCATCCATTGACTCGTACCATTGATTTTCCATTATTGTGAACCCTCGTTAAAGCATGTTGTTATTACGCTCTTCTTAAGTACTCGGCCACACAATTAGAGGAGGAGTCCCCAGGAGGCAAAGAGATGTGGCCCCCGAGAGGGGAGAGCACACGTCCCCCTGCGGGCGCCTTCCAGAATTCCAGCCCCTGTGCGGGATGATGCCAAGTTGCACACACAGTCATTATATGCGTGTTGCATAACCAATTAATATAATACACAATCTGTAATTTTTACACAGTATAAAAGCATATGATTTTGTATTAATCATATCATAAGCATTTTTGTATATTATGTATAATTGCAGAATACGTGCATCTTGTAAAATTTGAACGATTGTAGAAAAGTGTGTATAATAAAACACAAATTGCCTATAACCTTCAACTGACCTCCAAAGTCTACGTCAGGGCAAAATATGTTCACATGTATATACACGTATCCTACATATGTATATCTACTTTTATGTGTTTATATAGTGTGCACATTTTATACATTATATTATATATAATAGTATGAATGTATTAAAATGACACATCCATAATTTGGCAAATTGTACAAGTATCATTTTTATAATGATCACGAAGACAGTCTATTTAGCGGCACAGAGAAGCACAAACCTCGCTGATGGGATCTTTTAATTTTGCCTGTGTGGACTGCAGGAGTCAGGGCACAGCGTCGCAGGGCGGCCGCCTCTCTCTCTGTGCAGATGACAGGTGGGGAACAGCGGCCGGGAGCGAAGAGCCCCAGACCCGGAACCTGATAAATAAACGTTGCTTTGCGACAACAGGGACCCAGCGGCGCCTCCTGGGCTCCGGAGGCCGCTCCCCCTCAATCTTTCGCCGCTGTCCCGGTGCCCAGGGAGCACCGATAGGCGGCCGGGCCCTGATGGGGGAGACGGGCCGTTAATCTTGGTTAGGGCGGCTCCTCGCTGACACGGCACCCTTCCCCACAGCACTTTGCCCTCTTGACACAGAGACTCTTCACGGCAAAGAGGGCCCAGCACGGAGATGGCTGGAGTCTTTGAAATTCCAACTCGGATGCAGGTATTCACTTCCACGGGGGTGCGGAAAGAACATTCCCGGGCTGTTATTTTTAAAGCCCGCCGTCCCGAACGCGCGTGTATGGACAAGCCTCGGGTTTCGCCGTGACTCCTGTGTTGAATTGTCCCGGTCTCAGCACTGACAGGAAGACTGCGCGGGGCCCCCAGACGTGGCCGCCCGATTCCTGTTGGAACCCATCCTGGGAAAGTACAGGTGCCCGCCTGCCAGGGGAGGGGGCGAGGAAGAGAGGGTCCCCGGAGCAGCAGGGAGAGGGGGTGCTGGCCGGGCCCTCACTGCCACCACAGCCGACCGGTCGCTGTTCCCAACAGCCCTGGTAAAGACAGTGCCCATCAGTGACCCAGCCGGCCTGTCTCAAGAATCCACATCAGACAGGTCGGCTCCAAGGACACGGGGCTTAGTGTCTAATCTACCTGTTAGCAACTGCCTGCTTGTTAGAAAGAGGCACACTCCCTGGAATGTGCTTCTGTGTGTGCAGGGGCTGTGGCCCAAGACATCAACTGTTTTGGGTTTTTTTAAGTTTTTTTCAAGTTTACTTATTTTGAGAGAGACAGAGACAGCGTGAGTAGGGGAGGGGCAGCAGAGACAAGGGGAGAGAGAGACAGAATCCCAAGCAGGCTCCACAACATCAGTGCACAGCCCCGTGTGGGGCTAGTACTCAGGAAACCACAAGATCATGACCTGCGCCGAAACCAAGAGTCGGACGCTTAACCGACTGAGCCACCCGGGCGCCCCTGTTCGGTTTATTTTTAAAAGTATGTTTCCTTACTGACTCTGAAGAGAAGGGGAATTAAAGTGTTTTCTTTGCTTTGTGACTTCTGCACCCATAAACTTCGGAAGGTGGGAGTCAGCCTCGCTCCCATCTATTGCACAAGATATAAATCAAGTTGCAAAGTGTTCCTTCTCTAATCAACACACAAGGTTGCACAGACACATTGTTTCTTAAGCTTGGTTTCTGTGCAAATTCAAGCAGACCTCTTGTTCAAAATTTAGTTCTGGGATCTCAGGGTACTTACCTAGGCTTTCCCAGTTGCCTTGTGTTAATCCTGGGAAAATGAGGTACCAACATCCCGGTTCTCTGGCTTCATAGTGAGCGTCCCCGGGGAAAAGGGCCCGAGAGAGGCCAGCTCAGCTCCAGCCAAACCTCAAGCGATGGTGGGTGGACCAAGGTGGTCTGCGAGGAGGTGTGGCATCATCTGTCCTAAGCACCTGCTCATAGACTCTTCGAGAGTGGCTTTCTTCTGCAAACTAGAGCAGACTGCAGGTTGCATTCTAGAACATTCTCTCTAATGAGAGAAAAAGAGGTATAGAAAAATAGCTTCGGGCTGCTAACAGTCCTCAGCCAGGGCAGGGGACACTTCTCAAACTGCTGTGCTGACTGCCTGGTGGCCGTGGGCTGCATAGCTCCTGTCTGTGTTGGGGACCCCCCCCCCAACGGCACTGTACCTGTTGGCCTCTGGACAATCCTCAGTCGAGAAGACAGAGGAAAGAAGTTTGCACTGGAGGCCCCTCCGTCAGCTCATCCCCAAACCAGACTGGGGGACTGAGGCCCACACTCGGGGTCCCCGACGGCAGGGAAGCTTTGCAGAACTGCTCTGAAAGTCTCATCCCTGACAGAAGAGAGGGTCTTGGTAAGGGCTCCTGCATGGTCACAGCTGTTACATAATTGCCACTTTTAATCAGCAAACATGTTACTCCGTTACTTGCACATATAAATATATACCTATATACCTATATGATTCTCTGTGAGGCTGAATATATTTTCGTAGTTACAAAATCGTATATTGCCTGTTTGTGAATTTTCATTGGTTTCTTTTGCTAAAGGTCTGGGCGACGTGCTCATGGCTTACTTACTGGTTCTGGCACTTCATCTGTGGAGCCGGGCATCATCCGTGGGTGGCAAACATCGAGGGGCTGCCCACCAAGGCCGCTGGCCCCGCCGAGGACCGCTTGTCCCGTGGTCTCGCCCGACTCTCCCGGCCGGGCACGGGGCGAGGCGCTGGTGTGTGCTGAGCCGCTGAGCTGCGCCCGGTCCTCGGTTTCCCCTCCACCGTCCTCTGGCTCAGAGGGGCCGGGTGCCACTCTGGGACCCGGGGGGCGGACGCCGGGCTCCCCAGCAGCGTGTCGGCAGCTCTGGGTCTCGGGAGGGATGGCGGGCACGCGGTCCTTGCTTGCCTTTTATAACATCGGAGAGCCTTTGCACACCTGACTTCGAGCAGAGCATGATGTTTAACGTACGGTGACTCCAGGGTGGCCCTAGCCATCTGGGCAGCTCTCTTCAAAGCCTTTGGGTCCGGCGTGGGCATTTCTTCATTTGTGAAGACAAGAGCGAGGGCACGCGGGGGCAGGGCGCCCCGGGCTCCGTCCCGCACCCCCGTGACCGCCGCCCCGGCTCCTTTCTCTCCTCTGACCTGCTGGCTCGCGCCTCCTGACCTGTGACACCTTCCAACTGTTATCCAATCAATTCAGCCGAAATTAAAAAGGTGTATTTGTATTCGCTTTAACACCCTTTCACTGGGATGTTTGTGGCGGTGACCTTTCAGTATTGGATTCTGCTGCCGATAGCACACTGCCTGCCAGATTGCCTGGCTCATAAATAATGAAGCACCTTGGGAGGAAGGAGGGCTGGGCAGGGGGCCCGCACCTGCCCGACCCGGCTCCTCAAAGAGTCCCAGGGCTCGGGATGGAAGAAGGAGGCTCCAAGGACTGCCCGTGGACCACGCTATTTTTTTTTTTTTTTTTTACTTTCAGTACAGTTATCTGATTTGCAGGGGCTTGATTTTTCATCTTTTTTGTTGTAGTACAATGCATATAACATAAAACTGACTTATTTAATAATCTTACGTATACAATTCACTGGCGTCAAACACAATCACGATGTGTAACCCTCATGACTATTTTCAGAACTTTCCCACCATCCCAGAGGGAAACCTGCACCCATCACACGACCGCTCCCCTCCCCACCCTGCCCCCAGGCCTTGGGAAGCTCTCTTCTACTTTTCTCTTGGAATCTGCCTGCTTGAGGAATTTCGTGTGCCTGGAGTCGTGCTACCTCTGTCCTTCTGTGTCTGTTCTCTTAGCGCAGTGTTAGCGGGGTCCGGGCATGTTTCAGTGGGGAATCAATACTTCATAAACAGCAGGTTGATTTTTAGGATTTTCATTTCTCCTGCCACACACAGATAAGTTAGGAATTATTAAAGGAAAAGTGAAAAACATTTTAATATCAACCCTAAAAGCTCACAGAATGGATGGGCTTTGAAAATAGAAGCGGGATCAGCTACTTTGGTGTTCACAAAATTAAAAGGTCCCTCGAAGGAAATTCCTGGAAACTAACCCTAGCCTCACTCTAACGAACATTACAAAGCCCCGCAAATCGGGGACCCAGCTTTGTGTGTGTTAGAAGCTAGACCGGGAAAGGCCCTGTGTCTCGTGACTACCGTCCCCGTTAGGTTTTCATCTCTGCAACGGTTTCTAGCCTCGGGCCAGAGCCATGTGGAACTCGTTAACTTCACAAACTTGAACAAATATTTAATCAAAGGATATGACAAAATATAAAACAAATTATGGTAATACATGCGGATTATAAATAGCCAGTTTTGAAAACGTATATAATTTGGTAGTTAGTTTTAGCTCCGGAGCTGAAGAATCTGTAGAGAGACCAGTTAAAAGTGGCTGTGTTGGGGTCTGGCAGAACTCTCACGCCGACCAGACATCTTGCTATTTCCAACGTTCGGGTCCTTGGGTGCCCATGTCCGAAGCAGCTGTTAGGTTGTTTTCACTGCCTCGTCTGTGAAGTCCTGGAGGCTCTGAGAAGGAAGTGGGAATCAGAGCAACAAGGTGGCAGGCAGGATCTTCCTGGGGCCTCGGAGTCATAAGCGAAGGCCAGGGCCAGGTGACATATTAACTGAAGGGGCTGGGATGGTAAGTTGTCTAGAGACGGCTGTGTGCATGCAGCATTCTGGAACATGGCCACATTCTTATCAACTCATTCAAAAGAGACCCTGCCCCTCCGAGATCACACCTTGGCACTTGGGCTCAATGATGCAGAGGCAAGTATCCCAACATTCTCTGAGCCCAGCCTCTTTCTGGGTCACATCCATCAACCGCCAGAGGCTGGGTTGTGTGATCCTTAGAAACTATTTTAGTTCTTAGAGCTCCAGTGTTTCTTTGGGTGAGGCACTTTACAGGATCATAATGGGGGTGGTGGGGATGGTTGCTGGTGGTGACGATGGTGACAAAAGGTGGTGATGACGATGGTGATGGTGGTGATGATGATAAGAATGACCTCAGTTCCTCGAATTCCTGCTGCATGCTGGGTCATCCAGGAGTTTCCTGCCTTGCTCACTCTCACTAGAGAAGTGCAAGTCTCCCCCTCCATGAGGCACACAGGTCAACAAGAAGAAGAAGAAGCTTATCCAAGGCCACCTAACTCAGATGTAGCAGAACCGGTTGGCAAGTCTCCCTTGCTTCCTCTCAAGTGCCGGACACTGACCGCCAGAGGGACGGACGGATCTCCTCCCTCTCCGTCACGGGCTCAAGATGTGCCAACTGGTCCGGGAAGCACAGGCTCTGCACCCTCAAGCTCTACGTTTGGCCTCTTATGTAACGGGATCTCCTCCCTCTGCATGTTACTCTTCTGGTCTGTGGTCTGTTCTTTCTAGATGCTGCTTTCACATGGGTTCCCTTCCCACCACCTTGCCCACCTCCCCTACCTTCTTCACCCTGTTGCATAACTGTGCTGTGTTCACCTGCCTTTCTTCTTCCTGTTCTCTCAGAGGCTGACGGCCGTGAGATTCAAGGTGAGAGTGGGAGTTGCAGGTGGGAAGTATAGACATTGTATGTTATTAATATGGCTTGAAATGAGGGCACTCTCTTGCCCTATCTAACATTATTTTAAACATATGGACACATGGAGTTCTCTATTTTAAATCAATGCCTTTTGGATTTTTGGAAAACAATTTTATTTATTTTTTTAATATGAAATGTATTGTCAAATCGGTTTGCATACAACACTCAGTGCTCATCCCAACTGCTGCCCTCCTCGATGCCCATCACCCACCCTCCCTGCCCTCCCACCCCCCATTAACCCTCAGTTTATTCTCAGTTTTTAAGAGTCTCTTATGGTTTGCTTCTCTCCCTCTCTAACTTTTCCCCCCTTCCCCTCCCCCATGGTCTTCTGTTAAGTTTCTCAGGATCCACATAAGAGTGAAAACATATGGTATCTGTCTTTCTCTGTATGACTTATTTCACTTAACATAACACTCTCCAGTTCCATCCGTGTTGCTACAAAGGGCCACATTTCATTCTTTCTCATTGCCACATAGTATTCCCATTGTGTATATAAACCACAATTTCTTTATCCATTCGTCAGTTGATGGACATTTAGGCTCTTTCCATAATTTGGCTATTGTTGAGAGTGCTGGTATAAACATTGGGGTACAAGTGCCCTTATGCATCAGCACTCCTGTATCCCTTGGGTAAATTCCTAGCAGTGCTATTGCTGGGTCATAGGGTAGATCTAGTTTTAATTTTTTGAGGAAATTCCACACTGTTTTCCAGAGAGGCTACACCAGTTTGCATTCCCACCAACAGTGCAAGAGGGTTCCCGTTTCTCCACATCCTCTCCAGCATCTATAGTCTCCTGATTTGTTCATTTTGGCCACTCTGACTGGCATGAGGTGATATCTGAGTGTGGTTTTGATTTGTATTCCCCTGATGAAGAGCGACGTTGAGCATCTTTTCATGTGCCTGTTGGCCATCTGGATGTCTTCTTTAGAGAAGTGTCTATTCATGTTTTCTGCCCATTTCTTCACTGGATTATTTGTTTTCCAGGTGTGTAGTTTGGTGAGTTCTTTATAGATTTTGGATATTAGCCCTTTGTCTGATGTGTCATTTGCAAATCTCTTTTTCCATTCTGTCGGTTGCCTTTAGTTTTGTTGATTGTTTCCTTTGCTGTGCAGAAGCTTTTTATCTTCATGAGGTCCCAATAGTCATTTTTGCTTTTAAGTCCCTTGCCTTTGGAGATTTGTCAAGTAAGACCAATGGAATAGAGTAGAGACTCCAGAATTGGACCCACAAAAGTATGGCCAACTAATCTTTGACAAATCAGGAAGGAATATCCAATGGAAAAAAGACAGTCTCTTTAACAAATGGTGCTGGGAGAATTGGACAGCAACATGCAGAAGGATGAAACTAGACCACTTTCTTACACCAATCACAAAAATAAACTCAAAATGGATGAAGGACCTGAATGTGAGACAGGAAACCATCAAAACCCTAGTGGAAAAGAATTTTAAAAAGTAGAATGTAAAGAAGCACAGATTAAAAAAATGTAATGTCCATGCAAAGCTAACCCTTTGCTTTTGTGATTAATTAAAGACGTCTTTAAAGCAAATGAAATTTTCAGAGCACTTTCAACATTTGACCACATTATTTGAATGTCGACGACTTAAGACACTTTTTACTTGACCATTACATGACATCCCTCCCCAGCTTCTATTCACCATTCATATTCACCATTATGAATATAGCAGAGAGGGAAGATTATTATGTTGTGAGACACTGAATGACCTCTACTATTTCAACAGAATAGTTCATTCAAAATCACACAAAAATAGAAATTGTTCATCATAATGTTAACTCCTTTTTGAGAGGGAATGACACTTTACGTTTGCTGAAAATCTGATCTCTGCATAATAATGTCGTTTTCTATGCATTTATTGCACGTATTGAATTGGTTTTTCTCCCTCCACACCACTGGCTTTTATTTCGACCTTGGATGAGTACAGTAACTCCAGACAAATGTCTGGATTGAAGTGGCTGGGCTGGTTAGACACCAAAAGTGAGTATGGCAAAAAAACACAATAACCTCCAGAGCACCTGTATCTGACCCTGTGAGGATGTGAAGATAAGGAATAGAGAGAGTAGCATGTGTCTCCAAGATACGACAAGCCCAACAGAAGGTGACAATTCTTGGAGATCGTCAGCCTCTCGCTGTGGCCGGCTGGCCACAAGCCTCCTCAGCCCCTGTGGCCAGTCCACGGGCATAGCGGGTGGAGGAGGGGCTACCCTTGTCAGATACAGTACAGGGTGAGCGAGTGCCAGACTCCAAGCTCCTTGCATCCAGACACTTGTCTTGCACTGCCCCATGGAGCCCAGGAAAACAATGTACGTGGGACAGATGACCTATAAAGGATTCCTGATCTGTCTCAAATGATATTTAGAAGTCTATCTGTAATGTAATCATACCCCGTTCCTTAAGCCTGTGTGCATTATAGCTGCATGCCACAGGCATCAACTAGCCTCTCTTTTTCTCTTTTCTGATCTTATAAGTGGGTCTACAGATGTATGGATTTTGTAACAGCATTTTACATGAAATTATTTTAAATGACCTACAAATATATATATATATGTGTATATGTATATATGTATATATACATATATACATATACACATATGTGTGTGTGTGTGTGTGTGTGTATTTATATTCTTTTTTCCTGGACATTCAGGATGTTTGCATTATAGAAAAGTATTAATGAGATGAATATTTTGACAAATTGCAAATGTTTATAGTTTGTCCAGGAATTTGGAAAGAAAAACTTAATTTGCATACTAGGAGTCCCTGAGTTTCCACTGGGGAAAAAAAATACATTTTTTGACTAAGAGAAAACTCTGTCTTAAAATGGCAAATTTGACACAGACTATCCCATGGTAATATTATGGTAAAGCATCTTATATTTTTTCACTGACTCCAGGATAGTCTATTTCTCTAAAATGCATAGGTATTTAACTTTCTTGGTTTTGAATGGACATTTCAAGGCCTATGACATTGGTTGAAAGTACTGGCCATCTCCAGGAGATAGTAGGGGGCCTGATTTGCCTACAATATTGAGATAGATTTTTGCAGAGACAGTATTGATAGGGTGAGGCTAAAAATCATATCAGAGGAAGCGCCACTTGGGGCATAAAGGAGTCAGCACTGAAAACATAAGCCGTCCAACAAGTACCAGCTGTGGTCTCTGGATAAAATATGGAAACAATTATCTGGCCCTCCGGACATGGAACAGTGTCTGAGATATCACACGAAATTACTCGACAGAAGAAGATGGAGGAAAATATCTCAAGGGAAAAGGCCAACAATCCAAGTTGACTCAGACGCTGAGTTTATCAGAGAGGAACTTGGAAGCAACTACGTAAAGTACGCTTAGTAAGAAAAAGAAAGATGTTTGTGGTGAGTGAAAAGACAGGACATTGTATCAGCAACATTGAATATATATGCATTAAAAGTCAAAATTGAATTTATACACATTAAAAAAAGCAATAGACATTTTAGAGGTGAAAGGTCTGAAAGAAAAAATCACAGGGTAGGCTTCATTATAAACGGAGATAACAGATGAGTTTCGCTGACTAGATCCATAATGATCGTCCACTACAAACAAGAGAAAAAAACAGGTAACGAGGTCCCAGAAGAAGAGGGAAGAGAAAATGGGACAGAAAATAAATGTTTGAAAATTAAAGTTAGATTTTGGCAACTAGAATGCCTGTGAAGGACCTCAGGCTCTGAAATGGACATTCCCTGGGGAGTCTCGTTGCCGAGCACAGATTGAGGCAGCTGAGAGTGGATGCGTGGAGACCAGCTGGTCGCTGCTGTGGTTTTCCTGAGAACCGTAAAGGCAGAAAGTGGCCCCTGGGCCCTGGGAGCAGACATGAAGACACTACTTGAAAGATTCTCGTGAAATCGAATTGACAGAACGTGTTTCTGTTAAAGGAAAGTAACTAGTTAACAATGACATCGGGGTTTCTGATTTGCGTGGATAGATAATGTTTCTGCCAAATAAAAGAGTGTGCACAGGGCACCTGGGTGGCCTAGTTGGTTAAGCGTCCCACTCGGGCTCAGGTCATGATCTCGCGGTTTGTGAGTTCGAGTCCCGCGTCGGGCTCTGTGCTGATGGCTCGGAGCCTGAAGCCTGCTTCGGATTCTGTGTCTCCCCCTCTCTCTCTGGTCCTCCCTCGCTCATGCTCTGTCTCTCTCTCTCTCCTTCAAAACTAAATAAAAACATTTTTTAAAAATTCAAAAAATAAAATAAAAGAGTGTGCACTATGGAGCCGGAGAAATGACATAGGAGGGAACTTTGCTGGGGATGAGCGAAGCTGACCTCGGCTCCCCTCCCCCCCCCACCCCGCTCCACTTACTAAACACTGCTCTTTGTGAGTGTGTTTGTATTTTTATGATATACCTGGATGGTCGGAGGATGGAGACTTGTTTTCACCGACGATGAGAGCAAATAAGGTGTGTGGGCTGTAAAGATAGTGTCCGTGTCCTGGGGTAAGAGCTGAACAGGCCTCTGCGGATGGTTCTTGCTCAAAGATACCGGCTCCCGTAACCCCTAACACAGCCAAGCCACACGGCCAACTGCGACAGCTTACGAAATGAGTGGACCAGAAAGTCAGAAGAGAGACAACTTAGGAGCCCCGTGTGACCACCTTTGCAGGCAAACGTGGCATTACGTGGTCTGCCCCCAGGCCAGGATGGACACGGGAGATCTTCCCCACAGATATCAGAATGATGGCAAGGAGGTGCCCAGAGGTCACTGGTGAATGGTCCTTCCCTGAGCAAGGGCCTGTCTGGGAAGGACAGACTCCACCTCAGGGGTGGGACTTGAGGCAGGGAGGGCACGGGCGTGTCCCACAGGATGGCTCTCCAGTTGTGTCAGAGGGAGGGAGTGACCCAAGAAGGAGGGCAGAGGCAAGGGCAAGGCCGTTCTCGCCAGGCTGCCTGGAAGCAGAAGGACGTCTCAGTGTTCACGACGCACGGCGACAGTGCCCAGGCGAGGGTGACCACGCGCCTGTCCCCACAGAATGCTTCCAGGATGGCCGGAAAGTGGACATCAGGAGCACCTCGTCTGACCAGACGCTGCTCTGAAACCCCTTGTTTCAACACAGTGGACATTGTTAAACCTTTATTTGTTTGTTTGTTTGTTGAACCTATCGAATGAACTATATTTATTTAAATATATAGATTCATGTATATGTACATATATAGGAGTACATGTACTCACATGTATACACGTATAAATGTAGAAATACGTATGGTGTATATGTGTGCATGTGTAGAGAGATGAATTATATAAACGAATATACACGTGGATAAATGCGTGTGTGTATGTATGTATACACAGACATGTATACATCTGTTCCCATATATGTATGTCTATGTGTGCGTGTACATATGCAAATACATCTACTCACGCACACGTGTTTTTCTAACTCCACGTTCTACATAAGGGCTTGAGTTTGCAAATTGTTGAAGTTATTCCCGGGAGCGTGGCCCCCGAGGCCCTGGGGCGGTGGACATGTCCTTCTGAGCCCCTGAGCCTGTGCATTCAGGGACCGTGACGGGCGATTCCCCAACTCTCCCAGGAAGGCTGCGCTGGGACTCATTTCCTGACCCTGAGGACCGGGCCAGACTACAGCCCTTCCGAACCGCTTTGTGTACCGAGTTCCCGGGAACAGCACCTGACCAGCCGCCCGCCGCGGGTCAACCCGACAATCAGAAAGGCAAACCCTTAGACTCGGCCCGGCCACGTTGGGTTGTGAGGTCGGATCCTTTGAATGTCATGATTTCGTCGTCCCTTACATGCCTTTGCCCCGGAAACCACTCAAGTACAGCTACTTTGATGAAAGTCAGCCAGAAAATGAAATGCTTTCATTATTTCATAATTATCATTCTGTTGACACGTAAACCAGTAGGAGGAAATGCACACACAGGGTGCCGTGTGCACACACGTGTTTTAATTATTAGCGTGTGACTCTGGACTCTGTTCAGCGTGAATTTATTCTGTCTAATTTGGGAAAGTATATCAAAATAATAAAGCACGTTGCCGCTGCCCAGCCCCGCGTGCGAGGGCAGGGCATGGGAAGGTCGCTGGACAATGAGAGCTGAGCAGCGGGGCCGAGGGCCTCGGGAGAGTCCGCACGCGCGCGTGCCCAGACGGCGCAGGCAACAGGGACACCTGCTCCCAGGTCGTGGCACACGCCGTGCCTTGGGCTCCTAACAGCCAGCTTCACTGTGCATGTTCGGATTTAATTCATGCTTACGATGCATTTTATTAGAAATACTTTAATCTTCCATGGTAGATCAATCAAATTGAAGTTAATTGGCCAAAAAAGGCTCATGATTGGTTATTCCCAATTGTTCTTTTGCATATTCGGGACTTGGTGGATTGAAAAGCTACACAAGAGGCACTGTTATTAGTGGGAAAATGTTTCATAGTAAAATACAGCCAATCTGATCTGCAGTACATATCACCTCACCACACTCCCAACAAATATTCATTAAGGGCTCCAAAGAACACACTTTCCTTTGGATCATGCGGCATAAAAAAGCTCTATTCTCCCAACAAAGATGAAGCAGAGACAACTAAAAATTTCCCATGAGCACTTGGAAAACAATGAGAAAATTGAGTTTAATGATGGAGAATTATAAGCGAGTCTGTGTCTGGAGGAGAAAAAGTGTAAGCATAAAAATTGCCTTGTGTTGGGAAGAAATTTGTTATTGCCCTGACGAGATTAACCACGGTAATTGGCACTGTTTTTTTTCCCCCTCACATATTGTGCGGCCCTGCAGAGGCAGTGGTAATAAATAATTCGCACTTAGCCGCACCATTGGTCATTCCGAGGCGCTGTCACGGCCACCTCCCCCATCCAGGGAAGATAAATGTGATTTAAATTAATAGCCAGTCCTAAATAACTCCTCAGCTGGTAAACGGCGCATTTATCAGGCCCAGACAGGCAGTGTCCTTTGATTCATGGTCCCCCCCCTACGATGTGAAGGGTGCGTACAAAAATTGTTATTACTTTTTAATAAAGTGTAGCAGTCTGTCTTCAGTCATTTATCAGAAACGGTGGCATTCTGACAAACAGAAATATCTTAGCAGAGGATGAATGAGAGGGGTAAAGGACACATTTCTCAACAAAACTAATCACTGCCTAAATAATCGCATAAAAGTCAGTTTTTAAGTACCTTGAAATAAATGTATCCAGAAAGATACAGGCCTTGTGGGTTGTCGAACTAGAAACTAAACAAACTATTTCTGTATTCACCTTCGCAGGCAGGAAAATTCCCGTGATGGTTGTCAGCCCTGTGTGGTACGGATGCAAATACATGTCGAAGCGGTTCCGCGAGAGGCACCCGCACCTTTCCCGGCCCGCGCCTGGCTGGGTGCTGGCGGGTGCGACCAATGCCCAGACCCCCGCCCCCCCCACTCCCCACCCCCTCCGGGTCTGAGCGGCCAGGGCCACAGCTTTCTCTGCATTTTTAACATTGAAACTCTGTGGCCATTGCTTTTAATCTCCCCCTCCGACACACTCTCCAGGGAAGCAGCCCACTCCGTTGGCTCGCGATTCATTCTGTGACTGATGGTCCACGCTTTGCGGAAGATACTTGCAATTACCCACATAATTGGGTTGGTCAGCGGAAATTACAAAGGAACCTCACAGCCCGCTGTCCACGGAAATCTTTTCTGTCTCGAGTGAATGGCGAGTAAAACCTCCGCTGTGTGACCAGGTCACCCTTTCAGAGCTACCGGGCAGGTTCAGAACAGGGACCCCTTGCTCCATAATTTCCTTTGTGCTTGGGGAGATCGGGCAAGGCCCACAGCTGTCTTCAGTTACACAGAACCAGGCTGCCTGCACCACTGGCCACAGCCACCTTTGTAGGGCGCACACAGACGGTATCCAAAGAGTTTGCAACATCCGAAAGGCTTAGGGGTGGAAGGTCCTTTGCGATTTCCAGCACTTGAGCTATGATGCAGTTTGCAAGCTTCGCCAAGGCGCGACTTTCCGGTGACCGGACGCGTCTTCACGCGGCACCTGGAGATCAGTGTGACTCTTGGGAGAGGCTCGCTCCGGCAATCGCCCCGGCCCACCGGGGTTCTCCCTTTCCTGGGTCAGCCTGGCTCTGAAGGGGGATTTCACCTCTCTGGATTCGCTGCCAGCTTTAGGCTTTAAGGTTTTAATTCATTAGAAATCCTGATGTGCGTTTTGAAATTAGTTAATGCGCCAAGCACTTGGAACAGTGTCTGGCCGCCAGGGTCCTGAGTGAGGGGACCTGTGCGGCCCGCTGGCACTCAGGCACCTTCACTGTGGGGAAATGAGCGAAGGACGACCCAGGAGACAAACGAAAGTCAGACTAGCTGAGACAGCACGTGTGTTGGGGGCTGTAAAGCCCCTTCCCGGTGGTCACAGCCGTGCAAACTCTCCCCGTTGAGCGGGGTCCGCACTGTCGCAGACGCTTCTCCGCCGAGGCCTGCTCCGTCCTGGGGGAAGGTCAGCTGGCCCGATCAGTGGTCATTTGACGACCCTGCAGATTGTAGATCATCACAGGGAGGACATTGCGGGGCTGGCACCACAATTCAATGTCACCAAAATGAAAATAAGCATTTTGCTTGAAAGGCCAAAAAAAAAAAAAAAAAAAAAAAAAGGCTTCTGTAATGTGCCCATGTCCCCATTTCTTTTTTGTTAATGTTTATTTATTTTTGAAGGACAGAGAGACAGAGCGTGAGTGGGGGAGGGGCAGAGAGAGAGGGAGACACAGAATCAGAAGCAGGCTCCGGGCTCCGAGCTGTCAGCACAGAGCACGATGTGGGGCTTGAACTCACCAGCCGTGAGATCATGACCTGAGCCGAAGTCCGACGCTTCACCAACTGAGCCCCCCGGGCGCCCCGTGTCCTCATTTCTCAACAGGGACTGAAGCCTGTGGCCATTACACCCCACGGGCTAGGCATGTCACCTCAGCTGCGGCTGGTCCGGGCCGTCGGTTACTCACCCAGGCAATAAATAGTGAGGTTCGCTCTCGGGGTCCCGAGACCCGTGCGGGGTGCTCTGGGCGGCGTCTCTTGCCGATACCGTGCCCACGTCGGGCCAGGCCCACGCTGGGGAGCGTGTTCTATCGCGTCTGCAAAGAGCCGCGGCTTCCCTATGCAGCTCACGGGTTTTGAGGGGACACAAGCCCTCGTGGCAGAGGTAACGGCTTGCTTCTGGAACGATCAGAGCCACTCTTCTTACAACCCCCTGCGCGCTGTTTGTCACTCAGAATAGTTCCAGTCCACGACTCGTGTTCCAATGCCTCCGGCCTGCTCCCTCACCACTGATTCCGTCTGGAGAGTCACCGGCTGCCTCTGAGCTGTCCCACGCGAGCCACACGTGGGCGGGGAGTCTGGCGGTTTGTAAGGGCAAGACCGCCCGTGTTCTTTCCCCAGCACCGGCCTTCTGAGCCTCCATAACCGGGGTTGAAAGAGGGATCCTGCCTCCTGGAACTCCAGAGGCCGGGTGGGACACAGCGAGGCCCTCGTACAGTTTCCCACCGAAGACGGAACACAGCTCCCCGGAGCCTCCCGCGGGGCCGGCCCCGCGCCACACACGCGGGTAATAGTCAGTCCATTAACCTTTGCTCACGGCAACCTGCGTGCTTTTAATACCTTCCCGGTAATAGCTGTGCCCGGGAAAGGGCAGCGCGCCCCTGCACGCCGGCCCTGCAGTAATAGGCTGGGCTCCAGCCCCACCTCCTGCCTGTCCCTCTCTCCCCCTCTCTCCTTCCTATTGTTTAGAAGCTAATCTAAAAGGAGCTGCGGAGGCAGAGGTCGGTTAAACTGTGACGCAAATGTTATTCCTCGATTATCTGGCTGGGGTAAATGTCAACTGCTCCGGGCTCAGGCAATTGGGGAGGCAGCGCGAGGCCGCGGCCAAGCGAGGAGGCGGGAGAAGGCAGGGGCGGGGCGGGCGCTGCGGGGCCGGGTGCTGAGCACCTGCTTCTCCGTCCCTCCCCCCGCCTGTGGCCGTCCGAGCACCCAGCTAGCCAGCCCGCCGCTCTGGGCGCCTGCCCTGAGCCCTCCCTCCTATGCCTGTCCTTAGGAAACAGCTCTGCGGGGCTAGGGCTCTCCTCTGAATGTCACACACCCACATGAATAGGCCGGCGGCTTCTACAGCAAAGGCAACGTGGATGCCCCCACGTGCACACGCGTGTATGCACAGCACACGCACGCACACACACGCGTACATGGATACGCCCCCCACACGTACTTTCCTGTCCCCGTAGAGGTTCAATGCAGCAAACTGAACACTTCCTATAGAAGTGACATTGTTTGCAAGTTAGATTAGAGCCTTTGTATTTCACGTGAAAATGCAGATGTTATATTCCCCAGAATAGCAGGCCATCGAGCAAACGGCAGCGGGAACTGTCTTTGAGACCTGGCATCCGGCTGGCGACAAGAGGCAAGGAGGCAAGGAGGAGACGCCTTCTGTCATTTGGGGCAAAGATGGAGTGGAGCCGACGGGTCACCGCCCCCCAGCCTGGGGCATCTGTGGCTTCGCTGCCCGCTCCCGCTCCGGGCCCTGGGTCGGCAGGACCGGGCCGTCACCCTGTGAACAAAGTGAGCTGCTTTCAACCTGTGGTCACCTCGGCCCCAAGCCCGGTGGGTGCCAGGGCCCAGCCGTGCGCTGAGGCCAGAGGGGCCGAGGGCCGTGGGGAACAGGGGTCCCGCCCTGCCCCGCAGGAGAGGTGGGTGTGCCGGGTTGGGAGACCTGGACGGCCCCCGGGGTGGACACGGGTTTCGTTTTAGCTGTCGCTCGTTCGTCCGTTCTCTTCCTTTCTTTCTTTCTCTCTTTCTCTCTTTCTTTCTTTCCTTTTTTTCTTTCTTCTTTCTTTCTTTCTTCTTTCTGTTTTTTCTTTCTTTCTTTCTTTCTTTCTTTTTTCTTTCTTTCCTCTTTCTTTCCTTCTTCTTTCTTTTTTCTTCTTTCTTTTTTCCATCTTCTTTCTTTTTTTCTTTCTTCCTTCTTTCTTTCTTCTTTCTGTTTTTTTCTTTCTTTCTTTCTTTCTTTTTTCTTTCTTTCCTCTTTCTTTCCTTCTTCTTTCTTTTTTCTTCTTTCTTTTTTCCATCTTCTTTCTTTTTTTCTTTCTTCTTTCTTATCTTTCTTTCCTCTTTCTTTTTCTTCTTTCTTTTCTTTCTTTCTTTCTTTCTTTCTTTCTTTCTTCTTTCTTTCTTTCCTTCTTTAATTTTTTCTTCTTTCTTTCTTTCTTCTTTCTTTTTTTCCATCTTCTTTCTTTCTTTTTTTCTTTCTTCTTTCTTTTCTTTTCTTTCTTTCTTTCTTTCTTTCTTTCTTTCTCGGTCCAGTTCCCTGGGTGACAGAATTCTTATTACCGCCCTATTTTAAGAACAGGGATCCAATGATTTACATATTCATAATTTAGAGCCAGGCAGTGGCCGGGCACTTGCTGTCACAATGACAGACTATACACAGCAGTGAAGGCTCCCTGCTTCCCCAGGCAGCGAGTGGAGGGCACAGAAGCCACAGCCTGTTCTGGCTCCCGGTCCTGTGCTCCAAGCCCGGGTGTCCACCCAGGCACCCACACGGAGACCCCTCCTTAAGGTGCCAAGGCCCAGGACACAGTCAGATTCTGAGAAGGACAGAGGCCTAGATGCTTCTGCGAACCCCAGTTCTCACCCTCCCGCGCGTCGGAGGCCCTGAGGAGCCGCCTGTGGGGTTCGGCACCTTCCTCCCCCTCCCTGTGGGGTGGTTTCCATCCTGCACGAGCACTTCTGCATCCTGACCAAGGGCCAGGGCGTGTGTGTGTTTAGTGCCCAAGAGAGGTGTTCACACGCTTTATAAAATACAATAAAAGTCAATTCCTGGTACAAGGGGATTTTAAAGCCCTGAATTTCCATGCTTGGGATGGGATTTATGTTTGAGGTAGATTCAGCAGACATAAACTCACTCTGTCCGGCTGTTAAGAAACACTCTCCAAGTGTTCACTCTGGGTGTCTGCACCTCTCCTTGGGAGCCCGTACGAGGGTATGGAATAGTGTGTTCCCTCCCTGTTGGCTCAAACGTACACGAGTAAGATGGGCCTCCTGTCCATTAGTCTAGAAAAGACGAACAAAAACCGAGATCCAGGGAGAAAACAATACATTCGTAAAGCCTGCAATTCACCCAGGCTGTCCTGTGCCTCTGCTCTGCCCGCGGTGGCCTCCTGCTTCATCCGGAATCTCTAAGAGGCTTTATAGTTATTTCAGTATTACAGACACCAAGCGAAGATGCAGAGGAGAGCGTCTCTGAGGCGAGTCCATGGCGAGGGGCAGAGGAGTCCTGAGGCCCCACTAGCAGCCCACTGTGAGGACGGGAGCCCTGGGCAGGCCCCATCCTGGGGTTCCAGGTCCTACCAACGGGCACTGGCCCAGAGACAAATCCGCTTGGTCCCTTTCCTACCCCTGCAGTGAGGCAGACAGGTTTACCCAGGCTTAAACAAACATAAGTGCTTTTAACACTTTCTTTTTTTATTTTTGAGAACAGTATATTCAACTGTGTTTCTAAACAGGGAGGAGAATAAGGATTAAATGCAAAAGAATGACTTATACGTTTCCCTGTTCCAGTGAAAATTAGACATTTGAGCACCAAAATGGAGACAGGATTTGAATTTAATTCTAGCTCTTTCAAAAATTTAATAGTATTTTAATTTTAAAATAGTAAATTAAAATGCTATCACATATTGCTATAACCCCTTTCTCCAAAGGAACCCCACGTACTCGAGCAAGAGGGAGGAAAAGCCTTCCTTAGCGTCCTGGGACGAATTTTGGTGAGAGCGCTGCAGACGAAACTATTTCCCGTCGTCATTAGCACAAAGGGCGCTGCCGGGGACACGGGCTATTTTAAAGCATTATTTATGTTGCTCCCTTTCTAACAGGACTTTGCAAATATTTATGAAAGTCCCACATCAGTGTTCTTCTTTTTATCTTTCTGTTCGCCCAGCCCTGTTACAGCCTAATTGAAATACAATAATTATAAATGGGCTTAGTTCCTCGATTTAATTTCCTTGCAAGGAGCGTCATTTATTTTGCTTTGGCTTCGTTAACATGCCTTAATTAAAAGATTTAACAAAGCTAAGGAAACAAAATGCCTTCGGGGGCATTGAACCCTGGGTTCCATCGGCAGGATGACCCGGCGACTAGGTGCGAGTGCTCCGGAAGGGCAGGAGGGGCCCCCCGCTCCAGGAAGGGGGCCCCCCGCTGCCTCACAAGCCCAGACACGCGAAGCAGGGAGAAGTTCTGAAGGCTCAAAGTCTGTGTGTGTAGCTAACGTGGCCACGTCCACGCTGCGTGTCCTTGGGCAGGTAGTTAGTTCTATCGAATCCCCATTGCCTCGTCTTTTAAACGGCGCAAAGATACCTACACCGTGGGGCCACTCTCACTAGTGAACACACTCTTCTGGCGAAGCCCTCATTTAACGTTAACTATCAGGCCCAAGGTGAGTCCTTAACAAGTACGTGTGCTGCCCAAAAGCATATTAGTTTTGGATAAAACACCAAGTTTTAAAACTCAAGGGGCAAATGAATTACTACAATGGCAATAAAACGTTCTGAGAAAATAGATTTCTCCGTCTGTTGACAATGCCAACAGTCAGCTAATATGGAAACCACTTTATGGATGTGTAAGATGCCTTGTGTGAACACAAACTACTTTACCGTCGTTCTTGGCACCTAGGTTCACAGCTGGATCTGGTTTCTTAGCCTTTCAAGTCTGTTGAGGGACACCAAAGAGAAAGTGACTCTGGCATCGGGGAGCCGTGTGGGCCCTGTGACTCACCAGGTACGTGAACTGAAAAACCACGTCACCTACACGACCTGTCTTCTCCCTTGTAGCATAGGCAGGCAGGACTGGAGTGTCTCCAGCACGAACTCCCAGCCCGAAGCGACAGGGCGGCTTTACCAGTGTGGCGCGAGGGCGAGATCTCCTGGTGTTCGTCTTCCCGCCTCTCCAGGGCCCCTCTGATGAGGGGGGTGCCTGGGCTCCTGGGTGATCAGCACAAACACAAGCCAGAACTTTGCGAGTAAAGGAAAAGACACCTGCTGGGTTTCAGTCCTGAGTGTGTACCAAATGCTTAAAAGATCCACGGATGTCCTTAAGTCCAAGAATGGTGGGAAGAAGAAATAAGAATGGAAGACGTCATCTTTACTATCAAAGTGCCTTTGGTCCAGTTCAGGAAAAAATATCACATTAAATGTAAGCGAACACGCTTGCAAATGCAGTTTAGGAGTGTGGTGTGCTTGCACGGGCGGCGCCTGGAGTTAGAAACCAGGGACACAGTAGCTGAGGCTGCCCTCAGCTTTATCTGCTCTGCTCGCAACTAAATCACCTTAAAGTGGGCATAGCCAATTTGTCAATAAATTACATTAAATAAATAAATAAATAAATAAATAGATAGATAGATAAATACCTCGGAGACATAAGATCTAAAAAAAAAAAAATGAGCATAGTAATTGTGTCGCACTGTTTGGAGGGCGAAACAAAATAATGTGCATCAATGTGCTTCGACAACTATAAGCTGTTATGTAAATGTTAGTCTTTCTGTGAGTTTTTTATTTCAAATCGTAAATTATTTGTATGGTTGCTGAATGCTGCTTGGTGAGTCGGGTTCTGGAGGATGACAGCATGACCGGAGTCAGGGAAGTGGAGGTGAAAGGAAGGTGCCGTCCCCCTGGGGCTCTGGGACTCGTGTAGACACCTGCGTGTGTGGAGCGGACTTCGTGTCACGGGAAGTGTAAGTGGCAGGTGTGAGAGGCAGACCAAAGAGTGCGGGCCTCAGGGTCCACTTGCGCCCTGTCCATCCCCTGGGTGCTGGGACAAACACCATCCTTCCTCTGCTCTGAGGACCACTCACAATCAGACATTGCGTTCAGGACAAAAGAGCTCATGTAATGGTGGTGAGAATGACAGAAAGGACCAGTGAAGTGTCTCTGTGTATCTGGAAACGCCGGTGTCCTGGTGACACTGGGAGACTCGTGTGCTGGGGTTCTCCCCTTGGCCCTCCTCACACCATTGGACGACAAGCTTACTGGCTGACGTGGGCTTCGTGATCTTAGGCAGTAAACATAAACGACCAACACCTTCCCCATTTCACCCCCTGTGAACCAGGAGCCGGGGAATATACAGCTGCCGCCAAACAGGTGCTGGCAAAGAGCGCGAAGAACGTGAGCACCCGCGTTACTCAACGGGCCCGACAAATTATCTGCACAAAGACGATCCCATGGGGAAACACCGTCATTCTACGTCGGGTCTGGATCCGGCACAAAGTGACTTCCTGAAGCGTATCGTTGGGGAAGAAGTCTTTCCTTCTACAGCATCAAACCTGAATAGCACTTGGAAACATAACAGCTAACAATTTTTAAAGAACAAAAGAAAGATCCCAGGTCCCTTTGGATGCCTTCTGCCATCGCCATATACGTTCTGTTATTAGGTGCAGCATTATTTCTGTATTTCTGTGCCACCTGATAAAATATTCCATTGCCCCGGACGTGCTCACTGCCTTTTCTTCTTAGCTTCCATGGACTCAAGAAGAGAAATGAAGTAAACAAAGCATGAGTCCGGTCTAACGGGAGCAAATGAACTCCAGCTTCATTCATTCACCAAGTATTTCCTGCGGGCCTACTCTGTGCCTGGAAGTTCTGAGCCTTGCTGGAGGGCACGGAGTCTGGGAGGGGCAGCTGGGGGATGGCGAGGCTGGGGGGGCTCCTCAGAGCGCGGTGCTCAAACATTCACTCACTGGGTCAGAGCCACGCCAAAGGAGGAATCAAAACTCAATGGTCAGTTTTAGAAAGAGGAGGCAGAGCGTTTCTGTGAAGGAAAGAAAAAGGGTTGACCTGAAGTCTATTCGTTTAGGAAATTGAAAAAAAGATGGTTGATATGTGTTTTTTTTTTAATATTTTTATTTATTTTTGAGAGAGAGATAGAGCATGAGCAGGGGAGGGGCAGAGGGAGAGGGAGACACAGAATCTGAAGCAGGTTCCAGGCTCCAAGTTGTCAGCACAGAGCCTGACACAGGGCTCGAACTTATGAACCGTAAGATCATGACCTGAGCTGAAGTGGACGCTTAACCAACTGAGCCACCCAGGTGCCGTGATATAATATGTGTTTTATTGAATGCCTTACGTTTATTCATTTATTCAAGGACCACTGTTAAAAAGCCTTTCATGTGCTAAGTGATAAAAATAAAGCAAAGTAAAAATATTACTTTCTAATTTGTCTAGTGGGCAGAGTAAATAGTATGGTGTGATAAATTCTATAAAAGTAACACTTGGAAAATAAACAAATAAGTAAATAAATAAAGTAGCACTTAACAAAATTCGACCGTTGAAAAAGTGATATAAAATATGGCAAAAAAAATCCAGTACATTCAGATAGAATATTAATATATATATTCAGATATATATACACATAAACACATTTATATCTACTAAAATATCTACCCCTCTATTTATTTATGTTCAAATAGTCCAGAAGAAAGTAAGAAAGGGGAAACAGAAACAATGAAAAACAGACAAAACAAATAGAAATGATAGAATGGTAGATATGATGCAACTATTTTGATATTTACATTAATATAAGTGGTCTAAAAGACAGAAATTATTAAATTGTATTTAATTTTAAAAGCCTCGACTGTATGCTACTTCAAGAAACCTGTTCTAGTCATAAAAACACATATAGGTTTAAAGTAAAATAGATTAAAAAAATCTATTTAAGCAGCAAACAGCTACATCAATATCGGGCAATGTAGAATTAGAACAAGAAATATTCCCAAGGATAAAAAGAGACTCTAAGTAATGACTCAAAGGCCAATTCACTGAGAAGACCTGACAATTCTAAATGCATTTGCACCTGACAACGTGTTCTAAAATTCATAAAGTAAAAATTAATAGAATTGCAAAAACCAAGGGACAAACACACAATTATCGTTGGAGACTTCAACACTCCTCTCTCAGCAAATCGACAGAAGTCGTACCTAAAATGGAGACGTAAATCAGGAAAGATACAGATGAGCTGGTTGACATTACCAACAACTTGACCTAAGTGAAGTGTGTAGAAGCCTTCACCCCAAAACAACTGGATACATATTCTTGTCAAGCATACATGCAACAGTCACCAACATAGACCATGTTCTGGGTCACGCAACAGATTTTAACAGATATAAGACAGCCTAAATTATATAAACATGTCTTAGATCATAAAGGAATTAAGTTAGAAATAAATAACAAAGTTATTAGGAAAATGTTCTAAGTATTAGATAAAGGAAAGACTTTTAAATAACTCATGGGTCAAAGAAAGTCATAAGAGATATTGGAAAAATATTTTTAATTCAATGAAATGAAAAAAAAAACCCACATGTGATACAGCTAACCACCTACTTAAAAGGAAGTATAAAGCACTGAAACACTTATATCCAAAAAGAATAATGATTTCAAGTCTGTGACCTAAGCTACTTTCATAAGAACTAGAAAGAAGAGAGTAAATTAAAACCAAAGCAAACAGAAGAAAATAGCAGGAAGACCAGATATTGATGGAATTGAAAACAAAACATAATAGAAATGAAATGTTTCTACAAAAGGTCAGTGAAATTGATAATCCTCTGGCCAGACTGGTCCAGAGAAAAAGAGGAAACACAAGTCACCGGCATAAAAATGAAAGGGCGAAATTAGTTCAGATCCTACCCAAATTCAAGTATAAAAAGGAAGTGCGACAAAAACGTGCCCATAAATTTTGACAATTCAGATAAATTAAAGAGATAGATTCCTAGAAAGACACATACTACAAATGCTCACTCAAGAAGAAAGAGATAATTTGAATAATCATATTCTGCTAAAGAAATTGATCTTCTACTTAAAAGCCTTCCCACCAAGGAAACACCAGGCCCATATTAAACCAATATTTGGGGAAGGGAAAATTACTCACAGTACACCAGCTCTTCTAGAAAACTGACAAGATAGATCACTTTCCACTTCATTTTTTTTAATGTTTTTTTAAATGTTTATTTATTTTTGAGAGAGAGTGAGAAACAGACTGAAAGTAGGGGAGGGGCAGAGAGAGAGGGAGACACAGAATCCAAAGCAGGCTCCAGGCTCTGAGATGTCAGCACAGAGCGTGACGCGGGGCTCGAACTCACTAACAGCGAGATCATGACCTGAGCTGAAGTCGGACGTCTAACCGACTGAGCCACCCAGGCGCCCCCCACTTCATTTTTTGTGACTAGGGTTATCCTGATACCAAAATCCAAGAAATGCATTACAGGAAAACTGTAGGCCAACATTACTCATGAACACAGATGCAAAACTCCTCAACCAAGTTTCGGCAAGTCTCATCCAGCGATACATAAAGAGAATAATAAAACATGACCAGTGCTATGTATCTCAGAAATACAAAGCTGTTTCAATATTCAAAATGCAATTCTTGTAATTCACCATATTAAATTTTAAGAAGGGAAAAGTGATCATTTGAATGTATGCAGAGAGGGGCACCTGGGTGGCTCAGTCGGTTGGGCATCTGGCTTCAGCTCAGGTCATGATCTCACAGTCCGTGACTTCGAGCCCCGCGTCAGGCTCTGTGCCGACAGCTGAGCCTGGAACCTGCTTCCGATTCTGTGTCTTCCTCTCTCTCTGCCCCTCCCCTGCTCACACTCTGTCTCTCTTTCAAAATAAAATAAAAAAACATAAAAAAAATTAATTAATGCAGAGAAATCATTTGACAAAACTCACTATCTGTTCTTATTAAAAACTCAACAGCCAATTTCTTGACCTTATAAAGTTCTTAACCTATAAGATACCTTATTAACAGCATCTAAAAAAAAAAAGCCTACAGCTAATATCAAACTTAAGTGAAAAACCAAAAGCTTTCTTCCCAAGTCGGGAACAAGGCAAGGACGTCTGCAAACTGTGCCTTGTATTCAACATTGTACTGGAGAGCCTAGAAAGTTCAAAGCGCCAAAGGGAACCAAAGGCTTATAGCTTTTAAATGAAGAAATAGCTTCACTCTCTTCCCAGACCAAAAGAAAGCAAAGATTCTGTGGGCCATAGAGACAGGCTAAGGCTCTGGAGAGGAGGGGGCAGCTGAGATCAAGTTTGAAGAGTGGGGTGGGGTTTGTCAGCAACCAGGGGTGCTGGAGAGTGGAGAGACCTACTGGCCTGTCCTTGGATCACAAAAGGTCACTGAGAGTTGAGTCTCTTCCCTGCATATGAGGGAGTAAGGGTAACAGATGACATTTTTGGCAAGGCCTTGCCTACATGGACACTGCCAGGCTTTGAACCCTATTCCATGGATGGAGTGGATGGGCTGGAGGAGGGAGCAGCTGGAAGAAGGTGAAAGAGGAGGGCAGGAGATGGGGGGCTAAGGGTCTGGATTTCCTTGCCCTTCATAATATATCCCTCATTGTATTTTTTTTTTAATTTGAATTTGTTTCTAATTTTTCAGAAGCCAGCCTTTCTCCCCAACATCACTCCCATGACCTAGCAGACATGGAGTCTTGAATTTGCATCTTTGTGTGGCAGCAATCCATTTGGGGACCAGTTGTCTTTCCTCCAGGGGTGACACCCACCACCCTTCCTTGTGCAAGTTTGCCCTGTGTGTGAGGTGTGGGTGGGCGGGGGTGACTGATCGCCGCGATCGGCAGCCAGGGAGGACCTGGGACCAGGGGCGAGCCTGGGGCTGGGGGAGAGGACAGGAGGAAGAGGGCCGGATGGACACGGGGTGTGGGTTTCCCTCCCTGGTGCAGACTGGAGGGAGAGAGATGCCGTCTGTGGGCCGCACCGACAATTGAGACTTTGCTCTCTCCGTCGCAACTACCCTCCTAACTTCTAACCCGCCAGTGTTTTCACAGACACATTCCTGGTTAAAATCAGTGACCTTGCCATGGACTTCCAGGTGCAGTGAAGCTGTCAGAGTGGAGGCTGGCTATATGTGGTGGGTAGACACAGGCTTATTGGATAATTCCGCGAAGGCCATTATCCCATTTGACGGCCAAGAAGTGGCTGGAGACGGAGAGATGGTACACGTCGCCCTAAATGGGTATCTGGCCTTTCTATCCTGCTTTGGAACACAGAAACTTTTTTCTCCCTCTTTGAAATAAGAACCGAGGGGTGGCTCCCTCTGGGCCGGGCAATTTTCTTGGCGCATCATGTATTTTAACTCTTGCCATTTTCCATATGTTCTGTGCCATTGTTCCCATTTTCCTGATGGATGAAGGCATGAGGTGCGGAAAGTTCAAGTAACTTCCGGGAGACCGAGGAAGCTCCCAGCAGAGCCGGGCGGAAGTGCAGGGTCTCCATCCCGAGCCCGGCCTCCTGACCTGCACGCGCAGACTGTTGGGACGCAATATTCTGGGAGAGTGTACTTTACAGCAAACCGAGCGACTTCTTGATCCACGTGTCGTTAAACACAACTTAAACATTTTATTTTCTTGAAATTATTTTCGGGAGGGTCAATTATTTTCCACATAAAAATAAAAAATTAAAGAATAAAGATTTGCTTCAGTTTTCTTCTGTGGCCATTAGTGTTTAACAAGTTCGACTTTCCCTGGAGTCAGGTTTGTTGTTTTAAATCTCATCACAAAGATTTGCTTATTTGGCCAGTGATGAATTTTCTTGGTCATTGTTAGATCTATTTTTATTGGTCATTCATATCTTGAATGTGTAATAAGATTTGCCTGATTCCTTGCTTAATCAAATTGGGAGCAATGCGTCTCGCAAACCAGAATTTCTTTAAAGAGGTTTAAGATGAAGGGTCAGAATGCCCTGCCTATGCAAGGTTCGTGCACAAGATTCATGCCCAAGGTTCATGGACACGGTTCATGCACAAGTTCCAACAAATGGCGTTGGACCTCCACCAGTAGGAAAGTGAGTCTAGACCCGGCCAGACAGCTTCCATAAGAATTAAAGCAAAACAATGGGTATTGAGGAGGGCACATTTTGGGATGAGCACTGGGTGTTGTATGGAAACCAATTTGACAATAAATTTCATATATTAAAAAAAAAAAAGAATTAAAGCAAAACAGACCACAAAATGAAATGCAAACCTGTGAAACTCCCCGAAGGTAGCCTACCGAGCAGGAGACCTGGATGAGCTTGTGTGACCGAACCAGGTTTGCCCCTGGGCTTGAAAAGCCATCACTCAAGAGACGTCTTTAAATTTTTTTTTTTTTTCAGCGTTTATTTATTTTTGGGACAGAGAGAGACAGAGCATGAACGGGGGAGGGGCAGAGAGAGAGGGAGACACAGAATCGGAAACAGGCTCCAGGCTCTGAGCCATCAGCCCAGAGCCCGACGCGGGGCTCGAACCCACGGACCGCGAGATCGTGACCTGGCTGAAGTCGGACGCCTAACCGACTGCGCCACCCAGGCGCCCCTCAAGAGACGTCTTTAAATTGGGAAGGGCTCTCATTCAGGAGGCCACCACCGGGGAGAAGGCAGACTCCTGTCCAAAAGCGAACTCCATGGTTTCTGCCCAGCCCCTGGGTCCTCAAAGGGGTGGAGGGTGGCTCGTCAGCAAAGGGACAGCAGGGGACTGCAGCAACTCTGATCACGTGCCAACTGGCTGATGCCAGCTACGGCTAGCTCAGTGCTCCAGGTGTAGGGAGGGGCCGGTTTCTGTTTCGTGATGTGCAGGAGTTCTCTGTTCTTTCTGCAAACGGGGACAACGTCGACAGATACACAAAGGGAGGTTAATAAAATCATTTGTGTGACCTAAAAAAAGAAAAACATTTTTTAAAAACAGCGAGGTCGGGGCGCCTGGGTGGCTCAGTCGGTTGGGCGGCCGACTTCGGCTCAGGTCACGATCTCGCGGTCCGTGAGTTCGAGCCCTGCGTCGGGCTCTGTGCTGACAGCTCAGAGCCTGGAGCCTGTTTCAGATTCTGTGTCTCCCTCTCTCTGACCCTCCCCATTCATGCTCTGTCTCTCTCTGTCTCAAAAATAAATAAACGTTAAAAAAAAATTTTTTTTAATTAAAAAAAATAAAAAAAAATAAAAAAAAAAACAGCGAGGTTAATCAGAAAGCTGAGACAGCTTCAAATGGACTCGCAGGCCTCTGGACCTGGACCAGAAGTTCTGGTCCTTCACTCCCCAAGGCCAGTGGTCTGCAAATCTCAAAGAAAGTAAATTAGTTGTGTAACAGTTCAAGGGCCTTGGATCAGCAAGCAAGGAGGGTCAACTTGAAGCAGGTGACCATGGAGACGGGTGGGGGCTGTCACACAGGCATGGTGATGGCTTCCTAGAGACAGCATCAAGGTCATGGTCCACGAAAGAAGTCATGGATAAGCTGGACTTCATTACAATCGGGAATTTCTGCTCTGAGAAAGACCGTGCCAACACGGTGAGAAGATGATCATGGACGAGGAGAAAATATGTGCAGAAAACACATTTGACAAAGAACTCTTAAAACTCAATGGTAGGAAAACAAACAACTCGATTAAAACATGGGCCAAAGACCCTAACAGACACCTCACCAGAGAAGATACACAGATGGCCGCCAAACACACGAAAAGACACTCCACATCGTGTGCCATCAGGGAATCGGGAACTGGAACATTACGATGCCACTACAAAGCTACCTGATGGCCAAACTCTCTGAAACTGACATCAAATGCTGGTGAGGATATGGAACTATGGAAGGTCTCAGTCCTTCTTCCAAAATGGCGAAGCCACTTTGAGAGAGAGTTTGATACTTTCTTACAAAGATAGACTCTTGCTCTAAGATCCAGCAAGCATACCCCTTGGTATTTACCCACAGGAGCTGGACGCATGTGTCCACACCAAATCCTGTGCGTGGACGTCCATAGCAGCTTTATCCATTAACTGTCAAAGCTTGGAAGTAACCAAGATGTCCTCCCGTAGATGATGGATAAGTAAACTACAGTACATCCGACAATAGGATGCAAAAAATGAGCTATTGAGGCATGAAAAGATGCAGAACCACCTTAAATTCAGTCTGAAAAGGCCATCTTCTGTATGATTCTAGCTCCATAGAGCTAGCTGGAATAGGCATAGCTATACCATATTGGAAAAGGCATAGCTCTGGAGACATTAGGAAGATCGGTGGTTGCCAGGGGCCAGGGAGTGGAGCACAGAGGATTTCTAGGGCAGTGAATCTACTCTTCATGACATCACCTTCCTAAAAACCTAGAAGGTGCCAGTCCAAGAATTACCCTAATGTGAACTATGGAGTCTTGGTGACGCTGATGCATCCATGTAGGTCCATCGATTGCAACAAAGGCACCATTCTGGTGGGGGTGTTCATGGCAAGGAAGGCTGTGGGGCAGGAGGCCTATGGGAATGCCCACAACAATAAAAAATTAAAAAGTCCAAAAAAAGATTGCCAAATCATTGAGTTATGTTTTAGTTCTAAATCTTTTTTAAAAATTTTTTAACGTGTATTGATTTTTGAGAGACAGAGACAAAGCGTGAGCAGGGGAGGAGTAGAGAGAGAGGGAGACACAAAATCCGAAGCACGCTCCAGGCTCTGAGCTGCCAGCACAGAGGCTCAAACTCACAGATGGTGAGATCATGACCTAAGCTGAAGTTGGATGCTTAACCAACTGAGCCACCCAGGCACCCCTGGTTCTAAATCTTTTTATATGCCATTCTTATTTATTAGATATGTTAGTTTCTTTTGTAAGATGCCTCTCCGGTCTAATAATGAGAAGAGTTTAGTCTAGTTGAGTTTCAAAGTACAAGTTGCGAAATTAAAAGTCTTATACCAATCACTTACAAGGTTTGGGAGAAAGCCTGGCATGGGAAACACTAGAAACCAGCCAACCAGCCAACACACCATAGACAAACACACACCACGATGTCCTGGGAAAATCCCCTCTTTCTCTCCAGAAACTGCTCTCACTTCCCCTCCTGCACCTGGAATTGCTCACCACCCTAAGCACCTACAGGATCCAGCACGGGCTGTGTGTGTGTGTGTGTGTGTGTCTGTGCACACACATGTGTGCACACATGGGTATGTGTATGAGTGTGCACGCACATGCGTGCATGTGTTTGTGTGCAAGCATGAGAGCATATGTACACGTGTGTGCACAGGTGTGCATGAGTGTGTATGTTCGTGCACGTGTGTGCATTTGTATGAATGTATGTATGCATGGGTATGGGCCTGTGTGTGAGCGTGAACACGTATGAGTATGGGTGTGTGTGCACATTGCTGTGCCCACTCACACACCTTCCCGCTTCTCTCCCTTTTACATATATTTGGTTCATTCAAAATCAAATACAAGATATATTTGGGTTGCAAGTTATTTATTTTTTATGTTTTACATATTTCTTAGAGATCATTGACAATGAAGTGGTTCTAGGTCAAAAGAAGTTGTCCTGGGTCAAGTTCTTGATTCATATATTGTCCCTTGTAAATGATAATGTTTACAAATATTGAATAGCTTCTCCTGCATATAAGGAGCTTTTGAAAACATGCTTTGAATTACTGACCTTTACAGAAAAGGAAACAATTGCGTCAAGACACTGAGGACAGATTTTTCAGCGTGTTTCAAGTTTGTGGTTACACCTCAGTAGAACTTTTTCTCAGTTGCAAGGACAGAGACCGTGGACGTAGGTAGCATGTGTGGAAAACATCATGGCAGGAAGCGCCCAGAAGGCTCCCAGCCCAGCCCCAAGCAAACAGGCGGGTCTCACGCTCCTGCTCGCTGCCCCAGGAGCCCTGAAGCCGTCTCGGTAGGGGCTTTCTCCTCTGCCTCCCGTCTGTCCCACGACTCAAGTGCAAGGAGCCCTACTTCGCTTTATTATCCCAAATGAACCCAACCCTCGGTGGGAAAACCAACGCCAGCCACGTGCTGAAGCTTCTCTCCTTCGTGTTACACATGAGCCTGTGGCGGAGATGGGTCTTCGTGGCTCAGAAATGATCTGGGGGATTGATTGCATCTCGTTTTTAGCTGCCCATGTCAGACCTGACACCCCGTCCCTAACCGAGCCTCCGCGGCTCACCGTTCACTCTCCCCCGTGTGTGGCCAGGCCACCAGGACGGTCGCTGGCGTTTCAAAGCTGGGGCACTGCTCTTTCAGAGCCCTGGTTCCACAGGGGCACTGGGGGCCGCAGGGGCGGGTCTCTGCCTCGGGAGGGAACCAACCCTCTCCTCCTGCAGGACCATAGACCTAACCGTGTCTTTAGGGGCGTGCTTCCGCTCACAAAACACCGCATCTCCCTGAGACTCGGCTTCGAAACTATACGTGGCCCAGCTCTCCTCGGGGACAAGGAGACGGGCAACCATGGGGCACAGCCATGCTCACTGGATGCGCCGTGGGGGCGGAGAGCTATTTTCTCCGTCGGGTCGGTGCTAGGTCATGCTGCAAAGCTTCCTTCGCGATGCCTGTGCGTCTTTCACCCCCTCCTGAGGCTGGACTGCGCCCTGGTGACCTCTCACCCCGGGGTGCATGTGTTGGAGATGGCTCTGTGGTCCTCGCACAGGAGACAGACTTGGAACGTCCCGGAAAGGGGTTCTGGACGGCACACCGGACACAGAACTCGGAAGAGTCTTAGGTTTCCAGACTTCTCAAGTGCTTTCCCAATAACTGAGTTGCAGGTTTTGTTTCATTTCATTTTGCCTACTTCCCAGTGGACGCCAAAAGTCCTGCACCAAGGTCAAGGACGGTTCACGTGGCCCGAGCCCCGCCCACTGCGCTCCTCCAGCCGCCCAGGGACCAGGCACGGGGGCTGTGCCAGTGTCTGTGGCTCGGTGCAGGGAGGCAGGGAGATGTGGGGTGACTTTCCCCCAGACTTCCGCAGGGCGGATTCAGTAACCGGGGCCCAAGGAGCTCAGGGGTGGGAAGCAGGCCGCGCTCACCCAGACCAGCCCGCCCAAGCCCACCCCTGCACAGACAGGACCAAGAAGCTGCCTTCCGTCTCCCTGCTGACCCCTGCTGACCCCTGTTGGCCCCCAAATCCTCCACACTTAGCAAGAACGCTATGGACTCACGGGCGGCCAGCCAGGAGGGCCGTCCCCCGCCTGCTGCACACGTCACACGTCTGGGGGCGCCTCACACACAAGGGGCTCGACTCTCCTCGTTCTCTGCCGACTTGCATCACTATCCTGAAAGCGGAGGGAACGGAGGCACGGGAAGGTGAGGACGATGACCCGTGTGGTTCACACGGCAGCCTTGGGCCGAGCAGCGGAGCTCCCTGCCTCTGGAAGGTCGTCTCCTCCCAGAACCCTGAGGACATCGGTAGGGCCAAGGATGCGGTCACGTGCCAGCCTGGCCTCCTCGCCTCCTGCCGTGACCTTCCCCTCAGGTGCACACAGCTTCTCAGATCACTCGGGGCCGCGTCCACAGCTGGGGGTTCGGGACACCTGAGGAGGAGAAGGCAGTCCCGTTGGTGTCTGGCTGAGGGCAGGGCGCCCGGTTCGGGGACTGCCTCTACCGGAACCCTCCAGAGGCGACTCACAGCCACACGCTGTGTCCCCAGGCCTCTCTCTGTCTGTGGGCCCTGAGGCCCCAGGGTTGGTGAACAGGTGGGTCGGTCCCATGACAGGCCCTGGGGAGGAGCGGTTGGCCACTGCCCGGCGAAACCCTGCAAGAGCTCGAGGCAGGGTTCTGCGAAGAATCAGTTTGCAGAAAACCACAAGGGATGTGACAGAACAACACCGTGTGAAGAAAAACGCAAACGTAGCTGCACCGAGACAGGACACGGGTGGTTGTGACGCTGTTGGTGGCCCGCACGTGGAATTTGGTGGCTGACGCCCGCGGGTGGGCGGGGAGGCTCTGGGGCTCCCCGCACCGGCTTCGGTTGCAGCCTGGTGTGTGCTGTGAGGCCGGGACCTGGGGACAAAGTGACAGCCCCGTGTAGCCCTCAGAAGTCAAAGCTCTTACGCAGGACCCGGGGCCCCGCGAATGGACGTGCCCGTGTCTCAAAATTGCTTCTGGACAACGTCACAAAATGAGCGAAGGAGAAAGAGAGTCAGATACAAACCGACAGCTTTCCTGATTTCGTGACTTGGTTTCTGGTTTTCACCCCCGTAAATCCCCTGGAAACACGCTGTCGTGTCATCAGAGCCGTAAACGCCACGGAGCCACCGGGGCCGGGGCGGCGGCCGCTCTGAGCCGTGCGCAGGGCCACTGCTTCACGAGGCGCGGGTTCAAAGCTCCCATCTCCGATCACGAGCTAAGCCCCAGCAACCCCCGTACAAGGTGTCAGAGTTGTTTGTTTCTGTATCAAACGGCAAGCAGGATGCGGGGTGCCTGTGCCAGTCTCTGTCTGAACGGGATTCCTTTAAATATCGAGTCCTAGAGAAGATGCAAGTATTTCCCCATTAACACAAGAGGGAGGACCTAGAAAGAGAACCTAGAAATTAATGGCAGATGTCGTTACCACATGTTTAACATGCTTTGTAATGTATTGACGCCTCCAAAAAGAAGGAGGAGGAGGAGGCAGAGGGGGAGGAAGGGGACGGGAGAGAACGGGAGGAGGAGGGGGAGGGGGAGGGGGAGGGGAAGAAGGGGGCAGAGGAGGAGGGAATGGAAGGGGGAAGGGAGGAGGGGGAGGAGGGGGAGGAGAGAGAATGGGAGGAGGAAGGGAGGGAAGGGGGAGGAGGAGGGGGAGGAGGCAGAGGAGGAGGGGGAGGAGGGAGAGGGAATGGGAGGGGGGAGGGGAAGAAGGGAGAGGAGGAGGGAGGGAATGGAAGGAGGAGGGGGAGGAGGGAGAGGGGAAGAAGGGGGAAGAAGAGGGAGGGAATGGAAGGGGGAAGGGAGGAGGAGGGGGGAATGAATGGAAGGGGGAAGGGAGGAGGAGGGGGAGGAGGGGGAGGGGAGAGAATGGGGGAGGAGGGGGAGGGGAAGAAGGGGTAGGAGGGGGAGCGAATGGAAGGGGGAAGGGAGGAGGAGGGGGAGGAGTGGAAGGGGGAAGGGAGGAGGAGGGGGAGGAGTGGAAGGGGGAAGGGAGGAGGAGGGGGAGGAGCAGAAGGGGAGAGAATGGGAGGAGGAGGCGGAGGAGCAGAAGGGGAGAGAATGGGAGGAGACGGGGGAGGGGAAGAAGGGGGAGGAGGGGGAGGGAATGGAAGGGGGAAGGGAGGAGGAGGGGGGAATGAATGGAAGGGGGAAGGGAGGAGGAGGGGGAGGAGAGAGAATGGGACAAGGAAGGGAGGACAGGGGGAGCAGGAGGGGGAGGAGGGGGAGGGAATGGGAGGGGGAGGGGGAAGAGGGGGAGGGGAGAGAATGGGAGGAGGAGGGGAGGAGGGGGAGGGAATGGGAGGGGGAGGAGAAGAAGGGAGAGGAGGAGGGAGGGAATGGAAGGGGGAAGGGAGGAGGAGGGGGAGGAGGCGGAGGGGGAGAATGGGAGGAGAAGGGGGAGGAGGGGGAGGGCAAGAAGGGGGAGGAAGAGGGAGGGAATGGAAGGGGGAAGGGAGGAGGAGGGGGGAATGAATGGAAGGGGGAAGGGAGGAGGAGGGGGAGGAGGGGAAGAAGGGGGAGGAGGGGGAGGGAATGGAAGGGGGAAGGGAGGCAGAGGGGGAGGAGGGGGAGGGGGAGATAGAGGGAACTGGAGGAGACAGAGAGCAAGAACTGAAAGGGAAGCGTCATGTGACCGGCCGGACAAAGGCCCGTGTCTCTGCCTCGCGAGGGCACGGTGTAGACGCTGTCCGGCACGAGCCCCCACCCAGCTCCGGGCAGCACACCGGGACTCTGGGGACAGAGGCATTCTCTCCGCCCCGGGAGGAGGGGCGGGTGGGCGTGGCTTGGGGGAGGCCCGGCTGGCAGCCCTCGCCTGGAACGCCTGGAACGGAAGATCACACTGAGATCGGGCCCCCTGAGCCCGCTGGAGGGGCGCTGGCTCCGGGGCCTCCGGGACCGACATCACCCTCCTCACTGGGCCGCACCTGCTCCCAGTGCCGCCAGACAGGCTTTGAGAAGGAGCCCGTCGGGGTGAGCCAGGACGCCCTGCTTTCTCCTCCGGTTTCCTGCCTGGACGCCCTCGGATGCTCCCGTGAGCCGGCTCCGCGCCCGCCAGGCCTCGCTACACGGGGTGTGAACGGCGAGGGAGCCACTTCCCGTGAAGGAAGATGCGCTTACTGCCCGTGACTGACCTCCAGACCTAGGTGACGCTCGTTCCTACGTTTCTACTTGTAGAGTACCCATTGGTTTATACGCACTTACTGTCATCACAGAGCAAGAAAATAATTTTGAACGGAAGTACTTTGGACTTCAAAAGGTTTTGAATTTTTGTGTCCAGGAAATCTCAAAATATATGAGCCATTAATTGGGAAGAAAAAAAAAAAAAGGTCACTAGTCTATGACTGAGTGGAAACTCTGGGCCCTGAAAACAATCTCCCCCAAGCTGTGTCCCTTCAAGGTCTGGCCCTGGTGTCCCCGCGCTGCCGCGTTTGTGGGCGCGCCCTCTGTCCCCGGCAGCCAGCGCCACTGGCCAAGCCCAGAGCCGGGTCACAGGAACTCCGGTCCGCGAGGCTCAGTCCCTGGTAGTGTATTAGGTGACTCTGGCGATGGGAGGCGATCCTGGGGGCTCAGGTGCCACAGGGTGTGTCTAGAGTGATGCTTCCCAGCCTGATACTAACCACTGACCCCCTCGGCCCCGGTGTCAGCACCTCCGCTGTGGATGCCTGTTTTAGCTTGTGGGTTCCCTTCCTGGAAAGCTGGACGGGTTTCTGTTGGGTTTCTGGGTTGTAATGAGGATGAGATTAATTTAACCACCAAAAATACCAGATGATTAAGAGCTGGTTGTGAACTCTCAGATGCCAAAGGTAAATGGTTTTCCGTAAATGGTTCTTCCGAGGAACATAAGCCACAAGAAAAGAGCTTCCCTAGCAGGAATACAAGCAGAAATCCGCATTAACCAAGGAAAACCTATGGTCCTCATTCCTTCCTGCCAGAGACACCCCGGGATCGGTATGTCTGTCTTCCGAGGACTTGAGGTCGTGCCTGCAGGTGCAATCAACCCGCAGTCAGTGGCCGGACGGGGCAGACTTTGCCTTAAGTCATCGAAAGGGCATTTCGAGTGAGGTTCGAGGAACCTGTGAGGGCCTCGCCTGACATGCCACAGCATCTTCGGAAGACGGTGACGGGCCATGGCACAGACACCCACCGCTGGTCCCCATCGTCAGGGGCTCAGGGAGGCAGGCGAGGCTGCAGGGCTGGAGGACGGGGGCCGCTGGGAAAGGGAACCAGACCCCAGAAGCCTTGTCCTCCTCGGCTGTGAGGTGAGGCTCGAGCTCCTAGGGTCCTTCCACAATACCAAGCACCACCCAACACTGCACCTCAGTCAGTGGACAAAGAGGCTTGGAGCACGGGTGCCTTGTGAGCCCAGCCCTGCTTGGCCGCGGAGGTTTTAATTAGATTTCTGTACTTCGAACCTCAGCAGGCAATATCAGCTTTATGAACAGAGATGAGGAATCATTTCGACATTAAGTCTGGGGTGGAAAGAATGGATTCAATCACATCCTTCATCAGACATCTCCAGGGTTCAAACCACACTCAGGGTGGCCGGGAGATTTTATCCCGCTGCCCGGGCAGGAGGAACCGACATGGTGAGCAGGAAATTGGACTGTTCCTATACAGGAAATAACAGCACTCTGTCAAAATCTACAGGAGAAACATGTGTTCAAATTTGCTGTCAATGCTCCACGTATCTGATCGGAGAGCGCGAGGATGAAATTGCAGGAGTGCGTGGTGTCAGCGCACAGCCTCCGTTTCAGCAGGAAGTGTGCGCGGACCCAGAGACATTGGCCGAAAGCAGCGTTTTCTCCCACAACGGTATATGCAGCCTATAAAATTTGCACACACGTTATGTTAACGTAACATTCTGTCGTGTTTCATATAACCGCTTTTTGAGAAAAAACCAAACACACAGAGCCATAACCAGTCGTTATTCGTGAGATTACTGAAAATAATTCCTGAAAAACTTCTGAAATTGTCTACAAATACATGGGATTGCCTTTAAAGTAATAATCTATGCCACATATTGCATAGCATATATTGTATATATCGTATGGCTATACATCTTATACTACATAATATGCGTTACATAATATGGATATTATATGGTACGCAATTACATTACGCTGCATATGGTATATGTCATATACCATATATTATACGACAGTGTGGTCACTGACCAGGTGGTTAGACCCAGAGATCCGATTCCTGTGAAGCCACCCCAAATCTCTGGCCATTCCACCTAAATTTTTTTTTTTCAACGTTTATTTATTTTTGGGACAGAGAGAGACAGAGCATGACCGGGGGAGGGGCAGAGAGAGAGGGAGACACAGAACCAGAAACAGTCTCCAGGCTCTGAGCCATCAGCCCAGAGCCTGACGCGGGGCTCGAACTCACGGACCGCGAGATCGTGACCTGCCTGAAGTCGGACGCTTAACCGACTGCGCCACCCAGGCGCCCCATGGCCATTCCACCTAAAGTAGATCTTGGGTTCACTGTCTGATGAACCACAGGCCCACCCAGCCCACAGCCTAGTCCAGTCTTCTAGAGAGAGGTGGCGTGGGGCCCAGATCTTTTTATCAGCCCACGGAGAGGCTCTTGAGAAGCCCCCACACCCCGCGTGGCTTTCCCGGTTTTACCGAGGCTCCTTGGCCAAGGGCACAGACGGGTCATGCGTTAGACCCTCAGCCGCGCCATCGCAACCCGCACACCCGGCCCGTGGGGTGCCGCGCCGTGGGGCTCCCGCAGAGCCAAGGCTATACCGACGGTAACTACTGTGCAGAATGACAGCAGACCTCTTTCTCTTCCTGAACTCAAATAATTGGGGGGTGCCCTCTCTAAATGCAGCAGAGGCCTCCCCTCAAGCCCACACGACGAGGATAGAGACAGTGTTGGGGTGGCCTGATGGGTGGCCGGGAGAAGACCGGAGAGTGCCTCTTCCAGGCACGTTGAGCCGGGACAGGCTGTCGTACTGATGCCCTGGTTCCCAGGTGTGCGGCCACAAATTCCCAAGTTTCGTGGGGGATGGGCACTGAGGAGGGCACTTGTCGGGTTGAGCACTGGGAGTTGTATGGAAGCCAATTTGACAATAAATTATAGTAAAAAAAAAAAACAGCAAATTAACAAGTTTCACAGCTATAATACAAATTCATTCTGTACAGTTTTGGGGTCCAAAGTGTAAAATGAGGGTGTTGTGGGAACCCGTGTCCTCCCTTCTGGGGCTGTTGGGAGCCGTCTGCACTTGTTGGCGGGTGGCCTCGTCCCCGTCCTCACCGCCAATGACTCGGCCTCTCGTGTCTCAGGCTCCGCTTCCCCCTCCCGTGTCCACTGGCCTACCTGACCCTGCTGCCCCCTCCTAAGGGCCCTTGCGACTGTGCTGGGCACACCCACAAAATTCAGGACAGTCTTCTCGTCCAAAGACACTTAACGTAAATGTTCCTTTTGCCACATAGGGTGACGTAGTCTCTGGTTCTGGGACTAATTAGCACGTGGACGTCGTTGGGGGCATCGACCAGCCCACCACATGGAAGGGGAAGCCTGATCATCATAGGAGAACAAGCCCGCAAGCCACGGTTTTCCAAAATCATCGCAGGCACACTTGGTTCCGGGATGCTGGGCAGGCTGAGAAGGGGAGGACCGGGCAGGGTCCCGTCACCGCAGGTGCTCCTCACTGGGTGGGCCCTGAGGGTCCAGAGTGCCGTCTGTCCGCAAGGGAGCGTTCACCCTTGTCACATACAGAGGACAAGGGTGGCTCTGGCCTGAGGGCCCCTTTGGTGTCCCCTGTGCACGGGTGGGGGTAGAACCGAGGCTTTGCTGCCGTTGGGAGGCAGATGGGATCCCAGCCTGGCTTCGCTGTCTTCCGGTCAGGACGAGCCGCTGGCTCAGAGCGGAGAAAGGACACACAGACACCGGACAGTCCTGGACCCTCTGCTGCCCCAGCTGGCCCGACCCTCGTGAGACAGAAGCGTTCCCAGGTGGGATCACAGGTGCAGCGGCCCCTTCTGGTTGGGGCCAAGGATGTGCGCAGCAGGTGGGTGGCCTGAATGAGGGGTGGGGTCAGTGGGACAGAGGGCACTGCAGGGCCCTGGGTGGGGGGAGCGCGTAGGGGAGGGCGAAGGGCGGGGAGAGGGGCGGGAAGAGGGGCAGGGCCCTGGGGTGGGGGCGGGGTGGGGGGGTAGTGGAGGGGCGAGGGGGCGGGTGAAGTGGGGGGAGAAGGGCAGGGCCCTGGGGTGGGGAAAGGGGAGAGGGGCGGGGCTAGGGGCAGGACTAAGGGCAGGGTGAGGGACAGGGCCTTGGGGCGGGGGAGGGGTGGGGGGAGGGGGGACGGCGAGGGGGGGGAGAGAGGCGGGCTAGGGGCCACTAGGTCTCAGCTGCCACCTGGCCCTTGTCCATGTTAGTATGTGGGCACCACACTGTCAACATTTTTTCCTCATGCATAACAGAAATGTGTATATTACGTAAAATGTTCAGATTAGTATTTGTCTTATTTTTGAAAAGACTTTGTTTTTTAGAACAGTCTTAGGATTACAGAGACTTGTAAGAGAGGGCAGAGTTTCCCTGAACCCCATCCATAGGGCCGCTTGTTCCCCAATCTTAGTTCAGTACGGTCCGTCACTGTTAATGAACCAGTGTCAGCCCAGTATTCTTAACCACCCCCCACACTTTATTCGGATTTCCTTAGTTTTTACCCATTTTTCCAGGATCCCGTAGAAGACACCACCTTATATTAGTGGTTGCCGAACCCCACAGCGTCTGTATTTTCTCCTAGAAATTTTACAGTTTTGCACTTGACATTTAGGTGCATGGTCCCTATTGATTAATTTTTGTGGAAGGAGTGAGGTGTGTGCTCGATTATTTACTGACCGCCTGCCTGCCTGCCCGCATGTAGGACCAGTTCCAGGATCTGCTGGGAAGACGTCATTCTCCTGTGACTTGTCTTCACTTCACCTCCAAGACCAGTTGACTGCGTTTGTGAGGCCCCGCCCGTGTGTCCTCTCCCCGGCCCCGTCCTTCTGGTGCCCCTTCTCTCACTAATACCATGAGGACTGGCGACCATGGCTTTATAGCAGGCCTTGAGACGGCCAGTGGGTCCTCCAAATGTCCTGCTCCTCCTCGGTATTGTGTTGGCCATTCCAAGTCTGTTCCTTTTCTATATACATTGTGAATAAGTTTGTCCATATCTACAAAATGGGTTTCCGGCATTTGGGCCGATGTGTTGTATCCGTGCATCAAGTAGGAAAGAATCAACCCGTTAATGTTATCGACTCTCCCAATCCAGGATCCTGGACTCTATCTCCATTTACTTAGAATTCTTGGATTTTTTTTTTTAATATTTATTTATTTTTGGGGAGAGCGCAAGCAGGGGAGGAGCAGAGAGGGGGAGACAGAGGATCTGACGCAGGCTCCAGGCTCTGAGCTGTCAGCACCTGTTACATTTACACCTAGGTATTTTAGTTTTATAGGTGAGTTGTAAGTGGTATGTCTGTAGGTATGTATGTGTCTATCAGATACATACATACATACTGTAGAGATAGATGATTGACAGATAGATAGATAGATGATAGATAGATAGATAATAGAAATACAGATATATAGATGATAGACAATAGATAGATAGATAGATAGATAGATGATAGATTGATAGATAATAGAAATAAAGATAGATATATAGATGATAGACAATAGATAGATTGATAGATAATAGAAATAAAGATAGATAGATAGATAGATAGATGATAGATGATAGATAATAGATAGATAGATGATAGATTGATAGATAATAGAAATAAAGATAGATGATAGATAGATGATAGATAGATAGATGGTAGATAATAGATAAGTAAAGATATGGATACATAGGTTGTGCACGTGTCTGACATTTTAATTGTTCACTGCCGATATATGGGAAATCAATGGACTTTTTGTGTATTGAATTTATTTCTGTCCTGTGACCTTGCTGTGTTTGCTTGTTGTTGCCAGGACTTTTTTTCACAGTTGTTTGAGATTCTCTGACCCCAGAAGGCCGTGTCCCCACACAGGGGAGGGTGCCTGGCCCCCATGTGTCTTTGAGCAAGGCACGCCCCCCACAGAAATGCCGGCTTGCCCCAGAGAGCATCTTTTGGGTGTAGATCCTGGAACCCACAATTCTGGTTTATAGCTACGGTGGACGCATAAACAGCGAGTGACAGAGATGCGTGTGAGTTTGGGGGCGAGGGACAGAGTTTCCAAGAACACTGCGAAGAAGTCAAAGGACCATGCCGAGTGGGGAGAAGGTTTGTTTACTTTCTGGCTATTTCTTCTTTTCCTTGAATATCTTGCCTCTGGACGGATGGTTGCCTCTGAGGATGTTATATTTAGAAAAGCAGTTGGAGAGAGAAGGGGTTACCTTTCAAATCCTCGGGCCAATTGATCACACAGAGCCTTCCCGTGTGTCGCTCTAAGGCACAATTATGTGTAAGCAGGACCCCCTCTGAGAATTCACGTGAGGATCCGAAACGAGCTGGAGCCCAAGCTCACTTGTGCCGTATTTAACATAATTATTCTAGCCGCTGATATTCTGCCACCACATCTGTCCTTTTTGCTTCCACAGAAACAGGAAATCAGACACACGCGAGACGTTTTCTGGGCTGCGCGCACGTTGGTGTCTTGTTACCCGAGCCGTTCCCCGGGCTGGCGGATTAGGTCGTCGCCCCGCGGAGCTGTGGGAGCGCGAGGGAGCGGGCCCCAACCATCTGCTTGCCCTGCCCGTCTCCTTTTTAAGGTGCTTGTATGTTGTGGCCGTCCTCGCCCCAGCCGCGAGCGAGGCTTGCAAACGGGAACGATGCTATTGTACGGACGGGGGACACAACGGCATTTAGGCGATCGGGATCAGGGCTCCGCAGCACTGAAGTGGCCCGGGGAAGGCCAGCAGGCCCCGCGACCAGCCGCCCGGCGCCGAGGCCCAGGAGGCTGCCTGGCATTCAGGCTCGCGCTCCCTCCAGGAGCCCAGGTGGAAACTCACTCCCTCTGCTCCTCCTCCTGACACCCCGGCAAAGCCACACCAGGAATGTCAGGACCCGGGAGCCCCGGCCCCACGCGTTTCTCCAAGTTAGGCACGTCCCCGCGGTGCGAGCGCTGACGTAGGGCAAACCTGTGAGTCCTTCGGCAAAAGCCACATTTCCCTGGTGGTGCCGCACGCGTGATGTGTCAGAGGCATCAGCTACGCCTTTGAGCCCAAACACCTGAGCTTTGGCCTCGTGGAGGGGCGCCTGAGCTTCTCAACCTCTGACGCACATTTCAGATGCTTTGCTTGGGGATAAGGTGCTTCCCGTCCGTAAAGCGGGAGCAGGGGACACCTGTCCCTCCCCACCGTGTGCGGGATGTTGGCGAGGACAAAGTAAAACAGGCTCGCTCCACTGTCTGTTCACTGTTGCAGGGGCCAGTCACGTGGGACCCGGGCTGGGTCGTGAGAACCCGTATCCTAACAGTCTTTGGCAGCGTCTGAATGAGCGTGGCCAGAGGGGAGAGACTGGAGGGCCCCTGGCAGACTCCCGTGTGGTTGTGCAGCCGTCCTCCAGCAGACTCTAAGCCAAGGGTGGGTGACGGTCCGACGAGGCAGAAGAAAAATCCTGGAGACGCCGATGGAGACAGGAGACCCGCGTTTATGGGGGAACCGCCGTGCGGGGAGCCAGGAGCTCCCTGACCGGACAGAGCCTCCGCTGCTGGGATCTACGTGCAGTGAGCGAGATCGTGCAGCACGGCAGCTCGGCCTGGAGGCTACCGGCCCGTCCCCTCCTTGCGCAGCCAGCGTTCCCAGGTCAAGGGCTGCTTACTGTCTGACATTCTTTGCTGCAAAGGAGACGCTCCAAGTTGGCCACCCCAGAGCCCCTGAACTTGGACGCTGGAATCTACACATCTCGTGTGCATTCTGCTTGGTGGGAATGGAGAGTGAGGACAGGATCTCCACGTTCTCAAGATAGCGATTGACTCGGGGATTCAGGCCGTGCTTGCCCATCCCAGCTTCCGGCACGGACTACACAGCATCCGGTGGTGCTGCCCTCCGTTCTAGAACTGCCCTCGTAATCCAGACAGAGCCCAGGGGAGGGGAAGCGGTAGGACCTCTGAGACCTGGTTTCCACCCTCTGGGGTGATGAGGGGCCGGGAAAGAATGGAGATGAGCTACATCCAAGTAAGCTCGTGTCCTTGCTTGGCACCTGACCTTGAACTTGGATCCTGAGTTTTGTGGCCCTGCTGGGTGAAGGTGCTAAACTAAACACTGGGAATGTAGCGGCTGGGGGTCCGGGACCTCTGTTGTCATCCAGACTTGGGCTGCTGAGAGTGTGGTCTGTGGATAGAGCGTCAGCGTCACCCGGGAGCCGGTCCCAGACCCTCCGCCCTCAACACACAGGATCGGGATCCAAGTGTGGAACAAGATCTCACGGTCCGTGCGTGCGCTCAACTTGGAGGCGCCCGGACGTTCTAGAAGACTGCACTTGTCCTCCTCGTTCCCTCGAGCCATGTGGTTGGAATGGATACCGGTCTGCTGGGCTGTGGAACCCTGGGCAGGAGGAAGCTGGTCCTCATGGTGCTGAATGTGGGTCTAGGACCTGCACAAATACTCACGGAAGCAGCAGCTCCAGAGGACGCAGAAGCCGCCCAGCAGAGAACACGACGTGACTGGCTCATTCGGGTGCCGCAGGCTCTAGGAGGCTCCGCAGCCCACGGGAGCACAGCCTCCTTCGGGCGGACGGTCATGCGTCTTTACAGGGTCGCTCTCCACACACCGCGTGTAGGACCCATTCAGTCTACAATGCGGCGTCTGCCTCCCACGGGTGTTTGTCCTCTCACAACGGAGCCGCGCGCTGGGGTGCCGTCGTCTCCCCTGGACCGCCGGCACCGGGCTCCCCACCCTTCTCCGGTCTGCCCCGGATGCTGCCCTGAGTTTGTCTGCCAAATCGCAAGTGGTTAACGCTTCCCGCCTCTTGCCGAGAGACCTTCGCTGAGACCACGCGGCGTCTCTAATGTGTGAACTCTGAGCTGCTTTATTTAGCACAGTCTTACGGATAACTCTCAAGACAATGCAGAGGGGCACAGGTTTTCTCTCGTCTTTCCAATCCTTTTTTTTTTTTTTTTTTGAATTGAGAAAGTACCAGGGGACTTGGATGGCCGGAGTGGGATGAACGCATGTGTCCATCTCAACTAAATCCTGAGATCCACGATGGCAGTGAAAGACCGAGGTGGCGTTATCAGGGAGTGGGTCATGGCAAATGAAAGCTGCCAACCACATTTCGGGGCAGGGGAATGCTTCCAGGCAGTGGTGTAAGCAGTGGACCTGTCTACACCACAGGGCCCAGGCTAGACTGGCATTGACGGTCGGCACGATTGGCCGAGCGCCAGGTGGGGCCACGTCCATGCGAGACCCCTTCCCAGGCACACGGGGACCCCAGGAAAGACTGTGCTCGGGGCTCTGGTTCTGGGGTCAGCGGGTGCAGCCAACGGGGTGATGGGGAACTCGCTAGAAGGTAGTGGAGTTATTGAACAAGCCGGCCCGGGTGCAGCAGGAAACAGCTTTATTGTTTCCCAGCCCCACTCTACTCAGGACTTCTGCTTCCTCCCTCCGAGGTCACCACCTGGGTTGATTCCTAATTCCTGAGATTCCCTCCGAGGGAGCCCTAAATGCCCCATCCAGCTTCACATCAAAGCTTGGGTCTCCTGTCCCATGTCGGGCAGCCACTGGTTTCTACAGGTCCCCAACACCATCAGAAGGACGTTCCCTATGCCTCCCTGGCTGGACTGAGGGGTCACGCTGTGGTCAGAGTGTTCTTAATGCTGGAATTGTGTGCCCAGGGTGACAGCGTTAGGCGGGTGGAGCCCTGGGGAGGGAATTGGGTCATGAGCGTGGAGCCCCCACGGTCAGACGGTTAGCGCCCTGATACAAGAGGCCCCGGGGACCCTGTCAGCCCTCTGCCAGGTGAGGACACGGGAAGAAGTCACCCTCCCAGAACCTGCCCCCGCTGGCATCTGAGCAGGGACCTCCGGCACCAGAACCAGCAGAAATACATCTCGGCTGTTGATAAGCCACTCAGCCTGGTCAGTGGTGTTTGCTGTAGCAGCTTGAGCTAAGACAGTTCCCCCTCGGGGAGAGGGGAGGCCCTGCAGATGAGCACTTATGCCCCGGCCCCTATACTCACTGCCACTGAGCTCCACCCAGGTACGAGGGCTGTCAGAGCCCGTGTCCCCACCCGAAACGTGGGGGGCAGCCGTGGGCCTGTCAGCGGGCGAGGAGAGCTGCCCCAGGACTTTCTGCCAGGTTGGCAATGTTCTGGGCCACTAGTCTGGGAGGCACTGGGCTCACTCATCTGGGAGGCACTGGCCATGCCTGGCTATTGAGCGCTTGAGTTACCACTAGTGTGGCTCAGGCAATGACTCTAAATTTATTTGATTTTAATTAATTTAAATTCAAATAGTCTCCTGTGTTTAGTGGCTACCAAGTTAGCCAGCTTTTAGTCAGAAAGACAGGATCCAAACCCCACAGTGGCAAAAGGAACGCGATCACGTCTCACATGAATTTCTTAGCCGTATACATGGGGTTTTCCGTCACTGGATCAGGAACAAAGTGCTATAACGCAGCTAGGGGCAGAGAAGAATGCTTAGATGTCGAAAGTGTAAACCTAAATGGTTTCAGGAGCTTTGGAGGGTAGATAGAGTTGATAGGGGAAAACAAGAGGCAGAAAGTTGGAGAAGGAACAAGAAAGAGGAGGGGCGTGTGGGGTCTGTCTTCTTACAGAAGGGAAGTCCGTGAAGGCCGAAGGGACGGGAGATAGACACAGAACAGGAGGAACCGAAAGCAGTGTGCGGCCATCACAGACGCGTTTCCGCGTGGAAAGGGCCTCGTGAGTGTCCAACAAGCGGATGTTGACAGGGTGACAGACGGACCGATGGGTCGGGAGATGCTGGTGTGAGAGAGTGCATCTACACGTATGACATCATCCTGAGAGTTCAGGTCATCTGGCATAGAAAAGATCTCACGACTTCCAGAGAGAGAGAGAGAGAGAGAGAGAGAAGACTTGCGGCAAAAGTCAGGCAACACTGGAAATGGGCGGGGGGGGGGGGACGACACAGAAACGGCTGCCGTCCTTATTCTCGGCTGAGACCCCTTCCTGCCCCCAGACCCCCAGCCACGTGGGAGGGCAAAGACAGCTCCGGGCATTGAGCTCCTTTCCAGGGAGGTGCTGCAGACATACCCCACTGAATGTGAGAATAAACTCAGGGAAAGTAAGGGGTCGGTTTGTGTGTCAGGAGTCAGGACAGGGGCCCAGAGAGGCCTCAGAGGAGAGCAGGGAAGGTCCGCAGCAGAAGCCAGCTGTCCGCACTGGAGCAGGCGTGGGGAACGTTCCAGTGCGCCCCACACGATGCAAGAAGGGCGGCGAGACGAGGAAAGAAACCCACAGTTTACGAGATGTGTTGGCCCCATTGCGAATTTTGCAGTTAGCGCTGAAATGGCGAAATGTTCCGAAGGCTTAGCAAGTGAGAGCCAGTTACCAGCCCTTGTCCAAAAGTTGCATGTGCCTGTGGTGTGTGTGTGCACACGTGTACTCATGCACGTGTGTGTGTGTGTGTGTGTGTGTGCACGCAGGAGACAGGGGGCCTTGATCAGTCGGTGCTGACGCTGATTTTCCACACTGGGCCGTGGCCGCATTGCAGACAAGGGAAGGTAAGTGTGGGAGTCTGGCGTCAGAAAGCGTAGAAGGGGAAGGGGCTTAATAGAACACGTCTAAAGTCAACACAATATAAGACGGAAACAAGAAACGTTCATTGTGGAGGGGAGGGCGCCGTCCCGGAGCACAGCTTGTCACCGCGAGGCCCCAGGACCAGCCTGGGAGTCACCGGAGACGAGGGCCATCCAGACGCTCTGAATCACTGCCCAGTGAATCCTGTGCGTGACCCCCTCTCCGGGGTCCCGCCTGTCCCTCCAGCCCGATGTCCCTCCACTCCCCGCGTGGCATCTAGGGGCAGTGGGGGTGAGGCCCCGCCGGGGGACAGACAGGGGACGGGTCGGGTGTCTCTCCTCACCTTTGGCTTGGTCTTCAGTTGAGCTTCATCTTTAAACATGTATTGTTTTGAGAAACAAACCCGAGGTTTTTCAAGAATGATTTTTGGCAAACGCAAGCCCTGAAACGCTGCCCCCGCACCCCTGTGTCTGACACGCAGTGCGTCCTGCCCCCCCCCCCACCCCGGATTGGGAATCAGGAGCACAGCCACCCTCCCTGCCGCCCACATGGCTTCCTGCGGCATTTTTACAGTGAGGGCTCCCTCTCTTCCCGGCCCCCTCCCTGCCAGGCGGGATCCCCCCACCCCGCAGGGGTGCCAGCCCCACAGGGGTCTCCCCGGCCCCAGGTCCTCCGCTCCGCCCACTTCCTTCCGCCACGGTCACCCTCCCTCCCACGTCAGTGACCCGATGCTGTCAGTGTCTCCCTGGCCAGGCACCGTCCTACAGAGGCTCTGCAGCCCACGGCTGGAGGAAACACACCTTGCCCACTGGGGCCAGCACCCACCTCGCCCCTCGGTGGGCCCTGGGTGTCTGTGCCTCTCTCGCTCTTGAATGGTGCCCACTGGACAAGAGAGGCTGAGTGTGTCTGATGGTACTTTCATCACGGGCGACACTGCAGGTTGATGACCTGGGAAGTGCCTGCCGTCTGACAGCCTGGACCTGACCATCTCCGTCTGAGCCCAGAGCCACCCCTCACCCGGGGCCCTGGGGCAGCGTGTCCCAAGGCCCCCAGCCCTGATGTAACGTCCCCACCAGGCGGGCCGCACGCGTGCCCAGGACTGCACTGCTCTGACTGCCCCCGAGTGCACACACCTGTGCCCTCCGTGAGCCTGTCTCAGCTTCCCTGCACCCCGGGCCCTCAGGTCTGTTCTGACGCTCAGCGAGGGGCTCGGGAAGAGGAAACACGATAGTCTTTGTAAAACCTAAAATAGCAGTAAAAGATACAATGCACAATGCAGGATAATTATTCATACACAATCAATAAGTAGAGAACATCCACAAGTGGAAAGTCTCGTGAGCGTCCCAACAGCACATTCTGCAAAATGCAACGAAATCCCGCAAACCGCGATTAAACTCCCACCTACCACAGCATCGCCTCACAGAGCATCCTTACACGGACGCCTCCAGGAGACGCACACTGAAGGAAGGGCGCACCATTCGCCGGCGGCTTCTTCTCGGCTGGCAGTTGAACTTTCCACCCGATCACTCGGCCGCCAGGACCGGAGAGGTAAGAACCCGGCGCTGGCCCGCCCTCACGAGGAAGCGCCCCCCCCCCACCCGGTCACACGCTGGCCTGACGTTGGAGGGCGCTTCTTTTCAATGAAGAAGGGCTGACATCGGCCTGGTGTCAGCTCCAGACTTTGGGTGGGGGTGTCTTCTAGCCCACCCAGGCCCTCGGTCTACACAGAAAGAGCCCCGTCCTTATATAACTCACATAGCAGTGGGAGCGCCAGGCAGAGGGGCAGCTGAGGACCAGAGAAGACAGAGCAGGCAGATCAGACCGGTGGGTGGGGACAGAGACAGAGGTCAAGGGAAGCACAAGGCAAGGTGACACTTGAGGACAGCTGTGCAGGAAGTGAAGAGGCAGACCAGAAGATAACCTGAGACAGAGCTTCCTGGTGGAGGTCACAGCAAGTGCAAAGGCCCCGAGGTAGGAGTGCGCCCGATGTGCTGCAGGGGCAGGGGAGAGGCTGTGGGGCTCAGCAGGGAGAGCAAGGGTGAGCTGCAGGGGGGTGGATCTGGGAGGTGACAGGTGGCTCAAGCAGGGCTGGAAGGTGACTGAGGACCCAGGCTTCCATTCCTGGGTTGGGGTGGGGGGGTGGGGGCTCCGGCAGAAGGAGCTTGGAGCAGCTGAGGTTGTCTTTATTTGCTTGCCTCACTCTTCAAGAGCCAGGGTCTGCCTTCCAGGTTGAACGGCGGCAGAGGGGAGGCGCGCGGGCCATCCAGGAGGCTGCCGCGCAGGTGGTGGGGTGGGACGGGAGGGGCGGGCTGGGGGGTCCACCGGGAACTGAACTCGATGTGTAGGGTTTTTGATCCTGTATCCAGAAAGGATGTTCACACTCGTGATAACTTTATCCTTGAGATCACTGGAATGCTAAGGGTTTACCTCCGGAGAAACCGCTGGGCCTCATGTCATTTCTGGGTGAGTAATCCCCCCACTGTTATAACCCACCGGGTGTTGAACTCTGGAATCAAAGTCAGTTGATGAAATTTGCTAGAAGCTGAATACAAATTATTGCACACAGAGGCATACTCTCCGTGGACTCGGTGGCCCAGTTTCTTAATTTACTGACGCAGTCACATTAACTAGTCTCTGAGATTGGTTTGATTCTTTGGAGATTTTTTTCCTGATTCCATCGGCGGCTGTGGGTGGCAGGGATTCAGGTCTCTCTTTCCAGATTTTGGTGGTAATTCCAGCATAGGAACGTGAAATGAGGAGTTCAGAATGAGCTCCTGGGTGGGAAAAATGGAAAGGAACATTTTCTTTGGCAGTAGTGGAGGTTAAATGGAGTCAGGGCTGTGGCACTGTTCTCAAAAGAACGTCCATTCCTGGTTCAGGCCTGGGGACCGCAGGGGCAGGTGTGGGGCTCTGTGTGGGAATGCGTGGGTGCAGGAGCAGGGCACAGACACAGGCACACGGCCACACAGCAGGTGCCTCTGCAGGGACGCCGAGCCAGCCTGGCCCTCACATCTGCAGCAGAAGGAGAGGGAACCCAGGGCCCCGTGGCAGGCAGAGTAAGCTGTTGACATCACGATCTGTGCCGCTGGGGGACAGTCAGCGGATGCGGGGGCGGCTCTGGTTCTCATCTGGCGAGGGGAGCCGAAATCAGCGCCCCCGGTGACAACACAGACCAGCGCTCGGAACAGATGGCCGGACGCCTGCTCAGTTCTGTTTCTGGGGCTGTTTACATTCTTAAGTGACTGACCGTGACACGTCGTCCCAGTGATGACGTTCTCCGCTGTGGCCTGGGAAGCCGCGTGCCCCTACCCGGGATGCCCTGGTGGGCTTCGTACCCTACAAGCTGCCGCGGAAAACGGCCCGGGCTTGGAGGACGGGTGCTTCCCCCCAGATCGGCTGTGTGGGGAGACCACCCTGTGCCCGGCAACAGAAATGTTCCATCACATCCGGGAGTCAAGGTGCTCACATTTTCTCCTTCACCACCAGGCTCGTGCCACTAATCTGCAAACATTTGCAACAGCAGGAGGTAAACCGGAAAGCACGCGGTCCAGAGCAAGCCGCGTCTTGCTGTCACCCGAGAGTCCGGAAGGACAGGGCTCCATCCAGGTGGGGCCCTGGTGCTGGCCCTCGCTTCTGAGGCGGAAGACTGAGCCCCGCCGGGCGGTGACCGGCGACCGACAGCCTCACGGGGTCTCCAACTTCTGTGGGCAGACACCCCACCCCGCCTGTGGGGCTGGACGCAGCCGGGGACACAGCCAGAACACGCGAGCAGGCCCCCAGAGCAGGCCGCAGAGGACACGGTGACCCACCACGAACTGTTAGCGCGGGATTCAGCCCAGGACAGTTCCAGGCAAAACCTCCCGTCGCCTCTCGGGGTTCTCGGGGCCGTTTGTGTCCTGTGATACAGCAGCCTGTAAAGCAAACAAAACAGCCCAAACCAGGCCATGCAGTTCACCTTCCTACCTGGGTCAGACCCCGTCTAAACCATCCACCGTGCAGCTGATACCCATGCGGTAGGCGTGTTGTGTGGACACGAGGGAGGCCGCAGTCCCTCACCATCGTCACCATCGCCAAATCTGCCCTCACGTTCCAGCTATGTTCAGAGACAAGGGGCAGAAAATCTCAAAACAGCCTAGAAATCAGTCTTTTGCGGGTCGAATGTGAGCCAGTATTCTAGATTAGCTCCCATTAACATCAGAGCCTGTATATTCATGTACGTATGTCTGTGTACACGTGTTAAAATGCACAGTTGACATTCACATATGTTCAGACCATTCCTAAGTATCTAATTCCTTATGAGGCCTAACACTTCATTAGACTGAGTATTGCCGCTCTGCTGTATTCAGACTATTCATTTTGTTTTGTTTTGTTTTATTTTTAATTTTTTTTAATGTTTATTTAGTTTTGAGAAAGAGAGACAAAGCACGAGCAGGGGAGGGGCAGAGAGAGAGGGAGACACAGAATCCGAAGCAGGCTCCGGGCTCCGAGCTGTCGCACAGAGCCCGACGCGGGGCTCAAACTCACAGACTGTGAGATCATGACCTGAGCTGAAGTCGGACGCTCAACCGACTGAGCCACCCAGGCGCCCCAATGTTTATTTATTTTGAAAGAGAGACAAAGCACGAGCAGGGGAGGGGCAGAGAGAGAGGACGACACAGAATCCGAAGCAGGCTCCAGGCTCCGAGCTGTCAGCACGGAGCCCGACGTGGGGCTGGAACTCATGAGCTGCGCGAACATGACCTGAGCCGAAGTCGGACGCTTAACCGACTGAGCCACCCCGGGCGCCCCCATAGAGTATTCATTTTAAAAGTCAGTAATTCAACCACTTCTATGACGTGTTGATATACACCTGTTTTGCACCTCACCTGATACCTTTATTTCCTCACCTGCAGGCCAGGAACCGTGCTTGGTACTTCTGTGGCTGCACCAGAAAGCAAGACGCCATCCCTGGTCTGAAGGAACTCAGTAAAGTAGAATGTGCATTAATACAACGCGTCGGAGAGCAGAACCTCTGGGAACGTCGGGGCGCTTGGGGCCGTCAGAGTCTCGCTTCCGTGTAAGATGGACGAGCGGCTGCCTGATGGCAAAGAAAGCCCGGATGTAACCCAGCCCAGCCAAAATGTTCACATGCCATGAGCCAAAATCCAGGCACCGTTTGAACCGATGAGTCTGGCAGATGGTATAATTGAGCCATTTCTCAAATGTAAACTCACGTCCTAAAATACACAGGACACAGTGATGACAGGGTTCTCCCAGCTTCTTCAAGAGTCGGTGCCTGTGGGCACAGACGTTTCTCCCAGTAAAAGGGGCTGGGTCAGAACAGCACACTCGTATCTTGGGCAAATTCTGAACGCACATTTCTGAGTGTCCACATATCCCCCGACGCTGAGCTGAGATCAGTGTGAAAAAAAAATTTCTTGGTAAATGTGCATTTATGACCCAAAGCTCATGGGAAAAGCCAATCACAAGCGCTGGGAAACCAAGGCTCAAACTCAGGGGGTTTTAGTCTCAAAGCGCCTGTATCTCCGAGTTGAAGGTAGCGAGTTGAAGCCATTAGGCGAATCTGTGTGCGTTCCTCTTGGTCTCCTAACTTGGCCAACACCGGCCCACACCGTCAGGGCAGGAGCACCTGAGGGCGTCCCTGAGAGCCAGGCACAGACCCGGCTCGCGGGACCTTCGCCATGCGCGTTTGGTGAATTCGTTGTAACTGATGTCTAGTTCACCGCAATATTAGATTAGTTCCGGGTGCACAGCATCGCGATTCCACGTTTAGAGCCTTTGGGACGTGATCACCACGGGGAGTCTAGTCCCATCCAGCACCACACAGAGTCACTGCAGTGTCACTGACTATGCCCCTTATGCTGCGCTTTTCGTCCTCGTGACCTGGTTGTTTTGTAGCCACAGAGTTTGTGGCTCTGAACGCCCTTGACCACGTTCACTCATCCCCCGACCCCTCCCCCTTCTGGCAACCACAGTCCACACAGGAGTGAGATCACACGTATCGGCTTTTCTCTACCTGACTTGCTTCGCTGCGAACGTGCCCTGTACGTCCATCCGTGCTGTATCTGGTGGGTGTTTGAGAGATTCTGGAAGGCTTGCTGACCCCCCATCCCCACCTCGTTGCAGGCGAGGACCAGAGAAGGGAACGCCTGAGGGCCCCGAGCTGGGGGGAGCGTTGGCAAAGGGGTCCTGGGAACGAGGTCATGGCTCTTCTGGAAGGTAGCTGTACTTATGGTCTCAAAGCATTGAGTTGGAATTCCTTATCTTCCTAGCAGTGTGTTGGTGCCCTCCATCGAGGATGGCTTAGCTGCAGCCAGCTGAGAGACTATGAGCCCCCGACCGCCTGTAACGTCACAGCCACAATGTGGAACGGGTGCCTGAAGACGTCCACGCCCCGCACGCGACCAAGGCTCCGCCTGTGATTCCATCCAGCCCGCCAGGGAAAATACCGAGTTTCAGAAAGTGTATGGAAGTCAAGGGGTCACAGGAGCACAGGTGGGAGCCCCCGATCTAGGTCAATGGTGTAAAAGAGAAACAGGAGAGGTCGGCGGCGAGGGCAGCAAACGTGGCCGAGGCGTCCGCGGGGTGCAGAGCGCGGGAGCGGCAGACCCCGCGTGCGTTTGCCCCGGGCAAGCATGTCGGGACTCACTTGGCAGCTGGCGGGTGCCCGGAGGAGCAGGAGCCCCACGCTTGCGGGTGAGGAGGCCCGCGAGGGACAGCAGGTGCTAGACCACGGGTCGGGACACCACAGAGGGGACGTGGAGCGGTGCCGGCAGAGTGTGAACCCAGCCGGGACGCCTGCCGTTGGCCCAGATGCTGCAGGGCATCTCGGCAGGAGGTTGGGAAGTCACCGAGAACGAGTTAAATGAGCCTTTGCGCTTTCGGAGCACGGGTGTGTGGCTCGTGGGGCCAGCTGCAGGGGCCCGTGAGGACGTGGATGTGGACAGTGACTAAGCATGAGGGCGTATTTGGGTCCCGGACGCTGAGGGTCATAGTGGACCTCTGTGAGAGAAGACCCGGGCTTATTTCCCGACAGGCCCCTGCAGGAGGCCTCCTTGCAGGGTGGCTTCTGGGCGGTTCTCCTGGCACAGGCACCTGGCAGGGGGCAGATACCCCACGAGGCGGACTGAACCGACGAGAGATAGGCTGGGGCTGCACGTGCAGAGTTTGGCATCAAATTCAGCCAGGGCAACTGCCTCCTGGAGAAGCAAAGCCACACAGGGCGGGACATGGCCAGAGGGAGAAGGGGACATCTCGGGATTCCTCACTTAGGTCTCGTCGGAGGAGAGAGACTTCTGGGAGCCCGGCCTTGGAGTTCTGCAGGGCTTCTTAGGACGGGATGAAAAGCACGGAGGACAGACTCCGAGAGCCCAGTTCCTGCCTCTGCCATGTGAATGTTTACTCTGCGTTCACATTTCCCTCCACTAAGATACTAGCTGTGGCTCCATAGACACTGGTCACCATCTGACTCTCACGAATCTATCACCAGTGGCCATTTTTTCTTTTTATTTAACCTTAGTTAGCATACAGTGTCGTATTGGTTTCAGGAGTATGATTCGTGCTAGTGGCCACTTAAACCCTCTCTTTGCAAAGCCACCGGCAGGGTTACGTCTTCGGGACCTTCCTCCTCGTCCTGTAGGTAGAAGCAGGTGGAGGCCAGGAGAGGACAGTGGCCCGTCCAAGGTGGCACAGCCCTGGAGCGCGGCACAGGGCGACTCACTCTTCAGGGCCGATCGGGCTGCCTGCTGGCCAAGTTCACGTGGGTCGGGTCTGTGTCTGCTGTGACTGCAGCGGCCAGGCCGAGGCGTGCCAGTCACGGGTGAGCGTGTCTTTGTGTGGAAGCCACAGTCCAGAAGACATGACAACAGGACGGTAACGGTGACTCCTGACGACGGCCTGGTCTCTGGCGGGTCTTTGGGCAATTAGTACGGAAGCCCGAGGTGTGCACCAGGAGGGCCAGCTCCGTGGACGTGGCCGTGGCCGGGCACTACCTTGTTCTGGGAATGAGCAGGGAAAGATCTGCGTGCCTCCCCTTCGCCAGGTAAAGGTGGGCTCTTTGCAACACGGACACGTTGTCGGGAAAAGATACATTGTCATGTGTGCGACGGCCGGAGTTCCGGGATAGATTCCTGGCGGGCTGGGTTACAAGATGGCGGGTGGCGGGCACCCTTGGGACGTCAGACGGCGAGACACCCGGCGCTGGGGGGCTCACCGCTCCCTGCGCGCTCTCGTGCACCCTGGGCATCAGGAGCCCGGACGTCCGGAGAGGACTCGTCTGCCCAGGACAGCAGCGGGTCCCGCCCCGTCCGCAGACAGGCGCTGTGCGACAGCTCCCACAGAAGCTCCGAGCACCGTCACCAAGGGTTCTTCTGCAGGTGACGCCCGCCTTCACTGTGTCTCCAGGGGCTGGGGCAGAGGAACTCGGCCCCACAGGTTTCTTGTGAGTAAATATGCAGTCTTCTTTTGATCCAGGAACCTCAGGTTTCCTGGGGGGTAAAACAAGGAAGCACAGATCTGGAAAGCTCCCACGCATCACACGGGCCCCAAGGAAGATGCTGGACCGGACACATTTTGCTGCAGCCACCGAGCGTGCAGGACGGGCCTCTGCCTTCTCCCGTCTCAGCACCCCGCGGCTGCAGGGCCTCGAGCCCTTGTCCACCAGACAGGAGCACGGGTGCTCAGAAACCACCTGGCCATCCCCCTAGGGGCCACGTTCCGAGCAGTGTCCCCGAAAGAAGTGTCCCTGCGGTCCTGGTGGCACCCGGGGATGCAGAGGATGATAGATACTGTTCGCCGCACGAGCGGGGTGTCCTAGCCCCTCTGGAGGGTGCGGAGGGAGCCGTGAGGCCGCCGCCGGCCTGTGCCGGGAGCTGGCGGGCACTGGCAGCGGTTGTGGCCTCCCCCGCGGGCTCCCCTTCCCGCCTCCCAAGTCTGCACGAGATGCCGGAGGGGCCGCGGCTTCTGGGCAGGGCAAGACGTGGACCCCGGGCAGGTGTAATTTACGTTTCGGAAGATTTCCCTTCCCAAAAGGGGAGTGTCTCCGAAGTTACTTCACTCTGAGAAGTTGGGAGGGAAATGTTTGGATAATGGTCATTAGGCCGTTCTTGTCCAGAAAAGCACTCGGTCTGCAAGTCTGAGCTCCGACGAGGAGCTGCCGGGACACCCGCCCCAGAGGCCCTCGGTCCTCCACTCGGGGTCTCCAGGTATAAGGTCATTCACACCAAGACGACAAGCACGGGGTCCCCCTGCTCTCCAAGCCGAGAGGAAGGCGCGGGGTGCCGGCTGAGGCCGCGCTAATTAAAATCAGATTGACCCTCAGACTGAGGAGCGGAGAGACCCAGAAAATACAAGGTGTGGGAGCCGAGGACATGATAAGCAATTAAGGGTTGATGGAGTATCGTGTCCAACAGAGCAGACTAAGCATCCAGTTCTCAAAAAATCTCCCCAAAGAAAACGCCCACACAGAAGGGAAGGTTTTTAATTGTAGGCGTCGGGACGGCTGTAGACTGATGGGGACGGTGACTTTATCGGCCAAACGGATTCGGTGATGGATGTGCAGACAAAGCAGATGTTACAGGGGACACGGGGCACCGTGGCACGTGACGAGGTCGGCGGCGGGAAGCGACAGACAGACGGACGGAGGCCGGTGGCGGGCCCGGTGGACCCGCGGGCTGTGTGCACCGCCCTCTGTTTGTGAGCGGAGCAGCCGCGGCCCCACGCTGTGTCGCCGCTGCTGGGCCTGGCACACACGTGACGGGGGCGCTGCGGTGAGCAGGCAGGGAGGGGAGAGTAATGGGGGCGAGCACGCGACCCACTGTGAGCGGCAGATGCTGCTGGCCTCGGTCCATCCGCCTGGCCGTGCGCTCTGGGCACCTGCCACAGGGGCCGGGCGTGCGAGGGCCGGGAACGGCGCGGTGCTCCGGGGACGAGGCTTCGGAGAGGAAAAGGAGCACAAAGGAGGGCAGGGCCACGTCCTTGGCACGTGCCGCACGGCACCGCGACCGCCTCGCCTCGCCGCGTGAGCCGTCTGTCAGCTCAGGGGCCACTGGTGATTGCTCAGCACTGCTCCCCTCGTGCCCCACCCCGTCCAGCAAATGTCCTCTCGTGACGGCCCCTCCGGCAGCCGGCAGCACGATGGATGACCGGGTGCCACGCGCACCTTGCGGCCAGATGTTACAGCCCCAGCAACACCTGGGAGAGCGGCAGGGCGGAGAGCAGGTGACCTTCAGACGGGGCTCAGACACCTGGCCACGGAGCCGCAGGCGTCCATCCACCGCGGCGTCCGTGGAGCCGCTCGGACCGCGACACCTGCTCTTGGAGGAGACGCCGAGCGCCCGGCTGGCAGCGAAGGCGGCTCCCGCCGTGTGCGGGACATCGGGCTCAACCCTGGACCCTCCGCAGCCCCTCACCCCGGGGCCCGCGACTACCAGCTTGTATTCACCGGGCAGCAACGACGTGCTGAAAAGAGCAGTGGCTGTGACAGTCTTCGTGGAAACCTGGGAGGTGGGTCCCCCCTCCCCCGTTTAAGGCCAAGAGGAGGCAGCCCGCCCGGCCGACGGCACGCAGCACACAGGCCACCCCTCAGCCTGGGCCCATCGGACGCCGGCTTCCTACCCCGTGTCACCGAGAGCACGGGATGCTGCCCGGGGTCCGTGATCACGGGTCCTGACCTCAGAGCGACATCCGATTTTGACCTCAGGTCAGGAAGGTCACATGGCAATGTTAATGTAGCGTTGAAGCCAAGGTCGGCCCCCCTTTATCGTTGGAAGTCATGTGTCACCCTTCCAGGGGTAATTTATCGCCTGACGAACCTCTCGGGAGACGTGCCCAAAGCTTGGGTTCCGGTACGGAGGCTGCTTGGGTGTCATCCGATGCTTTCAGGGGCAGCTCATCCCACAGGGTGACCCCTGTGGGCTCGTAACAGACCCTGAAGTCTTGTCTGTAAAGAAAGGAGTTTTATTTTTCCTGCGGGAACATGCCAGCTGTTTTCATGGGCTAACACAGCATCGCGGGAGAGATCCCGGGCTGGGGAGGGAGTCCGATGTGGACCCCAAGCCCATCCTCTGCTTCCCTGAGTCTGTAGGTGGGGGGATGAGGGGATACCGCACACCCCACCCCATTTGCCATGGGAGGCTCAGGCCCGGCGACTCGGGGGGGGGGGGGGGAGGCCACCACGCACCTGGTCGCTCACACCCACATGGGCCAAGAGGGCAGGGAGAAGATACGTCATGTGGTCAGCGAGTCCCTGCACATCCTAGACGTGGGTGCCCGGACCTTCAGGAGACACCTGAGGTCTGAGAAGGCTTGAAGAGGCAGGAGGGTTCCCGTGCTGGGGTGACCTCACTGACTCCATGACGTCTGGTAAGCAGACTGGACGGGTTCGGGGATGAAGCTTGTCGCGGACTATTGGCCGTATACCCACGGTGCCCATTTTAAGACGAGGTACGGTCTGACTCCAGGGCGCTGGAGAAGCTCACCCCGTGCTAGCGGCAGGCGCACTGCCCTGGTGCGTCTTGTCGGGCCCGGGTCCCGGCCCCCATCGACACGGTCGCTGGGCGGGCCGAGCCGAGATGAGTTGGAATCGGGGCCAAAGAAAGCAGTGCTTCTGTGCACCTGTCCCCCGGGCAGAGACGGGCCGTCGGAAGCTCTGCTCCTGAAAAGTATCACCTATAGAAATCTGCGTCCCTTAGCCACTGGCCACACAACAGGTTGTCTCGAACCAGAGGCTAGACGCAGCGAATGTTTCACTACTGCTCCCGAGTCTGTGGGTCACGGGGGGTGATTGTCAGTCCTTCTGTCTCCAATGTCTCGCCGAGACCTCATGTGACCTCCACTGGGAAGGCTGGGAGGCTGGGGGGGGGCACTCTAGGGGGCTGCTGTGGACTGAACTGTGTCCCCCACCCCCCGCCCAAGTCTAACCCCCAATGTGATGGTGTTTGGAGAGGCAGCTATAAAGGAGGTAACGATGTCAAGTGAGTTCATAAAAAGGGAGCCCTGATCCTATCGGACCGGTGTCCTTACAAGCAGAGGAGAAGCAGCAAAGCTCTCTTTCACTGCGTGTACGGGGAAGGGGCCATGCAAGGACCCGGGGAGAAGGTGGCTGTCTACGAGCCAGGAGGAGAAGCCTCACCGGAAACCATCCTGCCGGCCCTGCATCTCAGGCCTCCAGCCTTCAGAGCTGAGAGAACATCAGTCTGCTGTCCGAGCCCCCCGTCCACCGGGCCAGGCTGGGCTCCTCACGAAGCGATCTCAGGGGACACGAAGGGGACGGGGAAGCCACCAGGCCTCGGGAGACCTAGCTTGGGACCACACAGCTCCTCTCTGCCTCTAGGACAGCGGCCCCGGGCAGGACCGTGAGGACACACAGCCCCACCTCTCCACCGAGGGCCCGTGAGGCGCACGTGGACGTTTGCACCCTGCCCTCCCTCCCGGACAGAGGTGGACCCGACTGCTGTGTGCGTGAGATGTTACTTTCATCATTACTTTTAAGTGTATGGAAAATCGCGTGGGAAGAATGGAAAATGGCCAGACCCCTGTATCACGAACGTCTCGCGTTGGTGCGATACATTTGTTGTGACGGGTGGGCCCATGCTGATGGTCACTGCTTATTAGCTGAGATGCACGGTCCTCCTAGGGTCCCTCTGGGTGTGGGACACTCTCTGGGCTTGGACAAGTGCATAATGACACGTGTCCACCATTGTCGTGGCTTACAGGACAGTGTCACTGCACTAAACACCCCCCGTGGGTCACCTGGTCACCTGCCACCCCCAGCCCCTGGCAACCGCTGACCTTTTCACGGTCTCCATGGTTTTGCCATTTCCAGAATGTCATAGTGTTGGAACCACACCGTGTGTGGCCTTTTCAGACTGGCTTCTCCCGGAGTAATACGCAGTGAAGAGTTCTCTCTGTCTTTTCAGGGGTTGACAGCTGGGTTTTTTTTTTTTTTTTTAGTGCAGAATACTATTCCATTGTCTGGGTGTTCCGCACCTTCTGTGTCCATTCTCCTACCGAAGGGCACCTTGGCCGCTCCCAGGTGGTGTTGGCTGTGAATAAAGGTTTTTGTGTGGATGAGAATTTTCAGCTCACGTGGGTAAATCCCCAGAGTTACCTGCGGGCTCGGTGGTGAGAGCGAGCTCAGTTGTGAAGGAAGCCAGCTGCCGCCACATCGCATCCCCGCCATGTCGCGATGCCCGAGGGCTCCCGCTGCGCCCCGTCCTCGCCAGCCGCGCCGGGGCGCGCGTTCTGGGAGACGTGCGTGCTGGTGTCTCGCAGCTGCTCTGGCTGGCGAGCCCCTCCCGACGCACAACGGGGAGCACCTGTCACGTGCTGATTCTCCACCCCCGGTCTTCTCTGGCGTCGTGCTCGACGTTCCGCCAGTTTCCCAGTTTGCAATAATTTCATATTACTGAGCTTTCAGTGTTCTTTGGATGCTTCGGATACTAGTATGTTTTGCAAATCATTTCGTGTCCGAACAGTGTCTTACACAGAAGTTTTTCACTTTACAGAACTTTAGCTGAGCAATTGCCTCCTTCGTGGATAGCGCCTTTGGTGTTAACGCCTAAAGGTCACATCACATCCAAGGCCGCCCAGATTTTCTCCTCAGAGCTAAGTCTACGAGTATTTACGATTATTTCTATTTCAGTGTATGATCTGGTTTGAGTTCATGAGACCCAGGTTTTCAAGCTCTAAACTCACACAACTCGGGAGACCCCGCTACGAAGAAAACAGAATCACAGCCGCCAGACTAAATCAGTCCCTCGTGAAGGAGTCATTGCAAGGGAAGCACCCACACCCCATCAGCTTCAGGGTGAGTCTGCCTGTGCGGCCAGGGTGGGGCGGGCGTGTGTGCTGCGGCCCCCGTGAGGGCACGACAATGACACGGGGCCCACGGTTGTGCTAGAATCACGAGGGCCCGAGGACCTGGCCCAGCGGCCCAGCCCGCGATGCAGAAACCCAGGTAGATGCGTCTCCGCCTCCAGGCCACGTGAGGGTCTGCTGAGGTTCCAGGCCCTTCCAGGACCTCATGGGCCAACACTGTCCTGCCCATTCAGCTCCTTCCGCTCCAGAGTCTTGCAACTGCCCCAACAACACCTGGGGAGCGATGAGCCCCCATCGCTCGGATCCGCCCGTCACCCTGTGTGCCCCAAAGGGACAGAAACCAGCGTCTAGCTCCTCAGTGGTTACCAGCCTCTCTCCCCCCGGCCCCACGTTGTCACCCCTGGGGGGCCCAAGCTCGTCTGCTCTCCAGCGCACCAGGCCCCAGTCTCTGCAGGTATTTCCAGGCCCCTCCCCCCAGGGCTCCTGAGAACCAAGGCCAGGCAAGAGCCCCATTTGCTCGCGTCAGGCCTGGCCCACCAGCTCTGGCTGCTGGCTGGGCCGGTGGGCACGGCCCTGGTTTTGGTGCCATGTGGCATGTGGGGCTTCCCCAGTGGCCTCATCTGGACAGGAAGGTGCCCCTGGGGGCCGAGGGAGGAGCTGTTAGTTCCTGGAATCCTGGTTCTTCGTTTTGGGGTGAACGGGTGGCCGGCTGATTTTAGCTCGCAGCCCCTTCAGCCAGGGCGTTAGAGCTAATCGAGGCGCCCGCCCTCCATCCTGGGAATCCAGCCCTGCAGGCGTGCATGAGGGCTTCCGGCCCATCTGCACCCCTGCGCTGAGACAAACAGAGACGGGGGTGCCCGGGGCCCCTCCCCTCGCAGCCAGGGCAGCACCTGAGCCAAGGTGAGAGCAGGAGAAGCAACAGAGGAGGGGGCCTCGGCCCATGTTCTCCAGCCTCAAACCCCACAGACACTTGACCACCATATTCGGGGAAAGGCCAAGAACACGCATCTGAAGTCACGTGTCCTTCTCTCCGTGAAGGCTACCCCGCGTGGCTCTCCCTGCGCCCAGGCTGGGGCCGCAGTCGGGGCCCCCCAACCCCAGACCCACAGGTGCTGGTGCTGTCCTGCTGAGTGAAAACAAGCACCGAACCGCCGTGCCGGGGTCCACTCTTGGACCGGGTGACGACAGGTGCACGTCTCTGGGGGGGGGCCAGCAAAAGCCCCCTTCACTGCAAGCCTGGGGTTCGGAGCCAAGCGAGCAGGAGCTCCCGGCCAGGCGCCTGGGCGTCCACGTGGCTATCGCTGGTGGGTCCACCCTGGCACACACCATTTATTCTGGGAGTTACAGCCTACCTTTGTTTCCTTTTAAGAGATCCGTTCTGAGCGAGGTGCTGCTTCACCCTGTCCTGACAGACAATGGTGGCATTGAATGGCATTAAGCACGCTGTGCCCACGGGTGCAACAGCCAAGCTAAGTGTCCGCTTTGAAGAGCCCTCTGGGGACCTCACAGCCCCAAGCAGGTGGCGAAGCCAGCACAGAGCCCGCACACGGCAAGTGACAGGTGAGTCCCCGAAGATCAAAGACTGTGTTGGGGCACCACCCCCGGCCCCGTCAGGACGTGACTGGGGTCCTGAGTCCTGTGCCGTCTCTAGCCTAGTGGCCTCTGTCTGCTGTCCTTCCAGGGACCTGTTCGTGCAGGAAAATAGTTGAACATCCCACGGTGGTCCCCCCGGAGTCCTGTCATGGTCCGTCTCAGGGGCGGAGGGCGTCTGCCTGCTGACCGTCAGCGCGGCCCCACGGTCACGGAGAGGGGAGGCCGGGAGCTGACGGTGGTGCAGGGAACCTGCCCCTCGAGCCTGGAAGGAGCGCTCGGCACGGTCCGACTTTGGAAGGGTGGGCAGGCGGTGAGACATGAGTCTTGGCGGTTGATGCGTGAATCGCGGGCTGAGACTGAGTATAATGGAAGCAAAGTATGCATAGACAAGGCACGGTTCAGATCTACGATCAGTGAGTTTGGAGCCCAGGGTCCCATGTGACTGGCTGCAGAAATAACTCAGGCGGGCCAGGCGGCACAGTCTCCTTTAGAATTCCGTGAAACCGCTCAAATTGTCTGCTGTCTGTATTTTCCCGTGCATCTTGGGATATCCTCTCCTGTTGTTGGCGTACCGCGGAGGGGTCACTAGGCACGCCACCGTGGGGACAGCAGTGCAGCCCAGCTTCACGTCAGTGGCAGCTGGGACCGCACACAACAACCACAAACAAAAGTGAAAACGTGGACACAGCCCTTGGTGGGAGAACCACACACACAAAGGAGACACCGTGTGCAGTTGGTTAGCAGGCTGTTGCTGTCAGGAGGAGACATTGCCTGTCACCGCCTTGGACGGCGGGTGCACTCCATGCTCCTGGAGCGGCAGGACCCCTCTGAGGTTCCCCGGCCTGGTCTCCCTGCTGGTCACGTAGCCTCCCGCATTCTTACACGACTGCCAGGCACCCCATATGCATTACAAATGGGGGGTGGTGAACGTGAGATGTTTGTTTTGGTGACGTGGGCAAGCAATGCTCAGAGTGACATTTGCCACGCACAGCACTGGGTCCTGCAGCTTCCCCGGTGTGTGCTGCCTCTGCCTTGCTCACTGTGGACACCGAAGGATGACTCAGTTCACGGACACTGAGGGATGAGTACGTTCATGGACACCGATGGGTGACTCGGTTCGTGGACACCGAAGGATGACTCAGTTCACGGACACTGAGGGATGAGTACGTTCATGGACACCGATGGGTGACTCGGTTCGTGGACACCGAAGGATGACTCAGTTCACGGACACTGAGGGATGAGTACGTTCATGGACACCGATGGATGACTCGGTTCGTGGACACTGACGGATGACTCGGTTCGTGGACACCAAAGGATGACTCAGTTCATGGACACCAAAGGATGACTCAGTTCACGGACACCAAGGGATGAGTACGTTCATGGACACCGATGGATGACTCGGTTCGTGGACACCAACGGATGACTCGGTTCATGGACACCGACGGATGACTCGGTTCGTGGACACTGACGGATGACTCGGTTCGTGGACACCGATGGATGACTGGTTCATGGACAACAACGGATGACTCGGTTCATGGACACCGACGGATGACTCGGTTCATGGACACCGACAGATGACTCGGTTCATGGACACCAAAGGATGACTCGGTTCACGGACACCGAGGGATGAGTACGTTCATGGACACCGATGGATGACTCGGTTCGTGGACACCAACGGATGACTGGGTTCGTGGACACCGATGGATGACTAGTTCATGGACAATAACGGATGACTTGGTTCATGGACACCGACGGATGACTCGGTTCATGGACACCGACGGATGACTCGGTTCATGTACACCAGCGGACGACTTGGTTCATGGACACCAACAGATGACTCGGTTCATGGACATGAACAAACCCACCAGAGGGAGCTTGTCTGGTTGAGCCCTTGGGCCGCTCAACAGATTAGCGGAGGGTTTTGTTTGAGAAACACGTTCCAGTGCTTGCCCTACCTGAAGTCCTACAGACCATCCCTGCTTTCTCGGGTGCAGCGTGGGGGAGAGATGGGGAGACACCTACAAGACGCTGGCAGTGGTGAAGCCAGGATCCAGACAGCGTGTCATCTGTGTGCCCAGAAACAGGAAGTTCTGTTCTGCCTGCAGCTTGAAAGAAAATACACAGTCAAGTGCGGGACTTTGCACTGGCTGGTCCCGGCCCTTCTCCAATCCCTGCATTGGGGGACACGCGGTGGACACACAGGCCCTTGGGACAGAACAATTGCTACTGAAGTGAGGTAGCAGGGAGCCCTGTGTGCAGGGTCTGGGCCCCGCAGTTCCAGGCACTCAGCTTGTCCCCACAGGGCTCTGGGCCCCCATTGTGCTCCCATCACGAGCTCAGTGTGGGGACACGTCCCTGTGGCACCAGGCGTGGCCTGTTGGGGGCTGGATTGAGGACCGGGGTGACACCAAGTGGGGTCTGTGTCCCCCAACAGTGAGAGGGAAGCAGTGGGTGAGGGTCCTGGTAGGGAGACCAAGCCCACAGGCGGACTGCATGAGCCCCTGAGGCAGGAGGCTGGGGAAGGGAGCCTCCAGACGGGGCAGCAGGGACCTGTATCCCGAGGGGTCTCCTCTTTGCTTTGGGGTGTGAGCCAGGGGGGCACGGGTTGAACTTGTTCTTGCTAGAAGGAGCCATTTGCACACCTCCGATGAGCAGTGGGCAGTGTGACACGGGGCCCTTCTCCCCAGGGTCACTGGACAATGTCCAGCACCCGCCAGTGGTCAGCACCCGGGAGCTCTGCCAGCTGTCACCCTGCTCCCCCTCCCGGCTACACCTGTCCCTACTCCATCCACGTCCGCTGGCGCTCGCCCAGCTAAGTTGTTTGAAACCTAGGCCAGATCTTGGAAGGCAGAGCGGTCAGAGACTGAGCCCACCTGACGTACGTAGGTCGAGCTCGCCACGGTTCCTTCCTCCACTTTTGGACGCACGTCGTCCGTGCTGGTGCTCGCTCGCCACTCGTGACCCACGGGCCGCGAGAAGGCAACTCTTTCAAGGGCCCAGTCTGCAGGACGTACGTACACAGACGATCGTGGCGAGATGTGATAAGGTCATGACAGAGGACGTAGCCCCCACAGGCGGGACCAGGGGGGTGCGTGGAAAACATGAACGCTCAGGGGCCGATGCCCGAGGCGTGAAGCGGAAAGGGGCTCACAGTGAACCTCAAAAGAATCTCAGGGACAGATTGGGGATTTTGCAGGGACATGAAGGTTGGAGCTTCACCCAGACAGCAGAGGCTAATGAGACCATAGTCCTCGGGACACAGAGCGCAGGGTGTGGGACAGTGTCACCTGTGGCATCTGGAGTCAGTCCAGGAGGGCAGCCTGGAGGAGGGGCCTGTGAGGAAGCTGCTGCCACAGCCCGGAGCGGGAGGGTGGGGCAGGTGTCACCTCGGGACCTGGTTTGGATTGGATGGGGTGCAGGGAGGAGGGGAGACAGGAACGTGGGCCCCAGGCGACAGGAGGACACCTGAAGGTCGTGGGCTCGGAACCTGTATCTGCAGGGAGAGCAGGGCCGCCTGGGAGAGTCTGTGAGGGCCGGGAAAGACGCCAGTGGCTGACGGGGCCTGAGCTGGACAGTCCCGGCTCTTACCCGCTGTCCGGTCCCCATCCCAGTCCCACCACGGACAGCAGGCCACCCACTCCTGCCTCCCAGAGGGCCAGCCGCAGGACGTGTCCAGTGGGAAGGACGGACAGGGCCGGGAGGAGATCTGCCAGCCACGCTGGGCGGTGGGCCAGCGGGAAGGTGGTGCGGGCAGGCGGTCCCCAGGTGAGGCCCTCGGTCCCAGCGCCCACTCTGGGGGCAGAGGTGGGTCCAGCGTGGCAGGCTAGCGGGGCTCAGAGTGCGAGTGAGGCCTGAGGGCAGGCACACCGCCCCAGGCTGGGTCAGGGCCTCTGACCCCACGACGTCCCGGGAGAGGCCAAGAGGCCGGGCGACGCTGCCCAGAACCAGGAAACCAACGGGGAGGGAGTGGCCACCAGACAGACAGCCTGGGGCATTCCTGCGCACAGCCTCGGTCCCCAGGCAGCCACACGGCTCGCACTCGGCTCCATGGGCCCCGGTGGAAAGGCGTGTCTTGTGGCCACCGGGGCTCGTGCTGTCACCCGCACCATGGATGTCGCACATCCCACGGGGACACTGACCCCGTCACGGGGGCTCTGCCGTGTCCCGACACCCCACGTGTGCCACTTGTGCCACTAAGGCCCCCGGGGGGGCCGTGCTGCCAGGACCATTGCGCAGATCCACACACTGAGGCTCTGAATCGGAGCTGCCGCCGTGCTCAAGGCCAAGGGATGGGGAGGGGTCGGCCGGCCCGGCCCGGGTTCTTACTCTGCAGAGCCCGCTGCTCTGCCCGTTCTGGGTGCACCGTGTCTTGGGAGCCCAGGTCTCAGGCGGGCCAAGCCCCACGGGGACCTGCATGGCTCCACCAGGACGGCGGCCGCCGTCCCTGCGAGGCCCGGCCCCGGCGGGGCAGGGCGGGAGGGACGGTGTCTGGAGCTGCACCCATCATCCCTGCCCTTCTGAGAGCAGCCAGCTGCTGTGCCCCAGGACGGCCAGCTCTTGGGTCACAGCCTCCGTCCGGGGCTGAGCAAAAGCAAAGGCACAGGCCTGCAGTTTCGTCTCGCGGTGCCTCTTGCCGGCCCGCCGAGGCACGGTCTCCCCGGATGCCTCCCCGTGTGCCGGTTCCGGGGAAAGCCCGAGAGGGACAGGCAGGCACCCACTGGGGTCTTCAGAGAGCGGGGGACACGCAGGACCCACCGGGCCCTCCCGTCACTCAGGGACCTTCTGACGAGTCCCCTTAAGTGAGCCCTGGGTTTGTGGAAGTTGTGATAAAAGCTGAGTCCCTCCCAGAGCACCCAGGACACCCGAGCCAGGAGAGCACGTGCCGCTGGGTCTGTCTCTGCCCAGAGACACTGTCAGCGACCCCTCCACGCGTCCAGAAACGCAGGTTCTCAACAATAATGATAAAACAAAAAAGGATGTGTTCTGTCTGGAAGGTGTTCACTCCGTCAAACCACTTCTGAAACCTGATAATAAAAAGGAAAGGCAGGAAACAGAGCCTTTAGGAAACCGGGATGCGTCTCCCCCGAAACCCCCCAGGACAGATGAGCAAACAGTGCTCTCGCCCCAGCAGGCTCCTCTGCTGGCTCGTTAATCACAGCCTGTTACTGTAATTTTAATGAATGTTTATCTTATTTTCTTTGTGTAATCCAATTACTTTTGTGTTTTCAGCCAGCATCAGGGATCTCTCCGTTTCCAGAATTCTGCCAGTCAGGCCACTTTCGATGGGAACAATTCAATTCATTATCATTAAGCTCCCACTTTTCATACGACTTTGGGGGGAAATCCGGGAAGGCGACGCTGCGCGGTCCAGCCCCCGCACGGCGCAGGGGAGCGGCGATCTGTTCTGAGCACCTGAGCCGTCCCATGCCACCGTCCGCCGGGCCCCCTAATGACGTTCTGAGCTGCCAGCTCATTAACAACCCCGCGTCTGGCAGCTCCGCTTGGCGGGGAGGACGCTGGCAGTCGGGCTTGAAGCCTGCGAGAACGTGCAGCCTCACGGGTCACGTACGTGGACGGCTACTGCCGCTGCCGCGCTCGGCCGGGGAGCCAGGGCGTGCACGGTCTCCGCGCACTGCGCGTGCATGTGTGCATACTGTGCGCACGTGAGTGTACACGTGTGCATGTGAATTCATGTGTGTGCATGTGCACGTATGTACGTGCACGAGTACATGTGTGCACATGTATACATTGAGTGTTCATGAGCACATGTGTGTTCATGTGTGTGCATGCATGCTCACCTGTGTGTGCATGTCCATGTGTGCGTGGGTGTGCACATGTGTGCGTGTGCACATTCTTGTGTGTGTACACATGTGTGTGCATGTGCAGGTTTGTGCTGCGTGCATGTGTGCGTGCACGTGTGCATACTGTGGGCACGTGTGTGCACACGTGCGCATGTGAATTCATGTGTGTGTGCATGCATGTGCGTGCATGTGTGCATGTGTGCGCACATGTATACATGTGAGTGTTTGTGTACTGTGTTCGTGAGCACACGTGTGTTCGTGTATGTGCATGCATGCTCGCCTGTGTGTGCATGTCCATGTGTGCATGGGTGTGTGCATGTGCACGTTTGTGTGTGCGTACACATGTGTGTGCATGTGCAGGTGTGTGCTGCATGCATGTGTGTGTGTGTGCGTGTGCACACGTGTTCACAAGCACTTGTGTACATGTGCACCTGCACTCGTCACCGGCGGCATGCCCTTCTGCTGATCCCTCCCCCACACCCCCATGACCACGCTCATTGGACGGGCCACTGCCACTATCGCTCCAGGGACAGGGCGGCCGCGATCCCGTTCCCTCAGGCCAGTCGAGAGACAAGAGTGGCCGTTGCCACGGGACGGACTCACACTGCTATCACCCGGTTTCTGTTTCTCTCTCAGGACGAGGGCTCAGAGCGGGACACCAGGAACCTTGCCTCCACCCCCCCCCACCCCCCGACACCCGTCAGCCCTGGTCTCTGCCCCTCCCCCTTGTGTACACAGCTGCTTCTCCACGGAGACTCTCTTCTGCTTCGCTCTTTCAGGGGTGGAGTTATGCCCCTGCTGGCAGACTGGGGGGATTCGGCGGGCAATCGAAAGCACATCTCAGAGCCGTCGAGCTGCCTAACAGGCCCTGGGACACCGGAAGACACAGTTAAGAATAACCCGAGGCCTGGATGGAGGGAAACAGAAAGGGGGAAACAAAATATCCTCTAAATGCCAAGTGATCTTGTGTAGGCAGCAGAAGTAATTGAGAACCACGATTACCCTGCGGTGGTCAGCAAATTGCCCAGGAGGTTAAAGTCTACGACCCCCAACACTTACCGGAGGAAGTCATCACGGCCCGGCGTGACTGCGTTGTGGGTGGCTGGATTCGCGGGAAGACAGTCAGAAGCAGAGTTTACCTAGAAGTGCCTGGTTTAAGAATGGAAGTTCATGAGGAATGGGGCGCCTGGGTGGCTCAGTCGGTTGAGCGTCCGACTTCGGCCCAGGTCGTGATCTCACGGCCCGTGAGTTCAAGCCCCGCGTCGGGCTCTGTGCTGACAGCTCGGAGCCTGGAGCCTCTTGGGATTCTGTGTCTCCCTCTCTCTCTGCCCCTGCCCTGCTCATGCTCTCTCTCTCTCTCTCTCTCTCTCTCTCTGCCAAAAATAAATAAACATTAAAAATTAAGAAAAAAAAGTTCAGGAGGAAGAACTGCAAAGGTTAAGGGTTTCAGGAGGTAATAAATGCTAAATTATGGAACATTCCTGGCAAGTAGCCATTGGAAAAGAAACAGTTCTCTTGCAATCCTGTCGTACCCAGTGGCTGCATTGACGACGTGTGTGACTGGCGGGCAGTCCCAAGCATTTCACGATGACAGCCAGTGGGGTGACCACCCACCCTGACTGTCTGATAAGACTTCTAATCCACCGGCCCTGACTTGGGCTTGACCCGGTCGCTTCTGTTGGTACACGTATTGGGAACAAACACCTTTCACCAAGGGTCTGCCGGAGTGAGTGAGCCCGGCACAGGGTCAGAGATCCTTGCTGGAACTTTAAACGTGCCGTGTATCCTGGCACAAGAATCAGCCTCAGTTTCCTCAAATGTCCCTGAAATATATGATGATGAAGTCCGCATCGCTTAAACTCCAAAGTACTAAGCAGAAAAGCACTTGGTGTGTTTCCGCATATTTTTATTATAACACAGCAAAGAAGCCCTGAAGAGGTTTAGAGCCCACACGTCCACGGAAACCCACGGTGTGCAGACAGGTCACGGGAGGCGTGTTGAGACGGGGATTCTGGTTCAGTGGGTGAACTTCTAGCCAGCCCTCTGGCGACGCTCGTGCTGCTGGGCTTGGACCAGAACGGGGCTCGCAGAGGTCAGAGAGCCAGCCACGGCCCACGGGGCTCTTCCCGCCTTGTCCGGCCGGGACCACGTCACACGGCCGAAGCGTATATCGCACCTGGCTCCATGCCCAACACGCAAAAAGCTGGTGGCAAATACCAGCTATCACGAACACTGTTGGGTTTTTCCACTCAGTCATTGGGTGGTGCTAGATATATACTAACATCTTGATCTTGGTGAAAATATTACTTATTTCATAAACCTAAATTGCTATTTTATTTTCAAAAGTATATGTAAATTACAACTTAATTTTCAATGACCTGAAACATATTATTTGATAGTAAAACATTAAAGAAATAAGTTATGATATTTTATTTCTATGGATTTGAAGCATTCTGTGTGCCTAATTAGATTAATTTCCCCAGAAGCTGTTTTTCCAATATCCTTATCTATTAAAACAATATCACTTAATTACAGAATAAAGCCATCGCCGTGTTATTTGATTTCTCCGTTCACAAATGTATCGCGGACTGTCAAATATCACTGCATCAGGTGTAAGAGTTATCCCTACAGGTGGGCGCTCTTCCTTGATAAAACGAATACACTTCTGACTTGAAGTCCTTTCCTCTAAAGCTGTCCTCTCTATGTACTTCACAGTCCTGCGTCCCTTAGGGATAAAAGCTGGAATTTGGGGTGTAGCGTCGTACAACTGGAACTGTACGGAGTTGGAGGGCGTCCTTTTGATACGAGTATTCAACACCGGCTCTTAGCCCTTACTGCATGGTAGAATCCTTGGGGAATTCCTAAAAATGCCACTTCCTGGTCCCCACCCAAAGACCCTGACCTGAGGGGTGAGGCCCCACTTGGAGATCCTTTGCAATTCTTAATAGGATGCGGAGTTTAGAACCACGGCTGCGGGAGAATCCTCTGCTGTGCTTTAATGTTTTTCCCCATATCACATATGTCCGGGAAGTACCAGTGAGTGGCCTCTTCCTGGGACAGCTGTTACGGTCAGGTGCACTGGGGCAAGCAAATCTTTAGCCCCATTCCATTTTCCGATTCCAGAGATGCACAGTGTGCATAAAAGCTGTCCACTCTCCATGTGCATTTGTTTTAATAAAAAAAAGTGCCAGAATATTTTTCTGCTGTCTTTGAAGGACTTAGGGAGTAGGGAGAAAAAGTTCCATAAACACTAAAGATTCTTCCACCTCAGGGCTTTGGTCTATTGTAAACAAACATCTACACGCTTTGGGAACTTTACAGGGCTCAGGAGATCTGGAGCGAGCGTTTGGTTAAAGAGGAAGTCTATACAGCAAACCCAGCCCGGGCAGCTCACTCCCAGAACACGAGCCAAACGGGAGGACCGCGGGTGAGGAAGGAAGTGTCGTACCTTAGCAGTAATAATGAGTTCCACCCCAGACCAATAGATTAAGGACGTATCTAATTGCAACAGCAAAACAACCCAAAAAATGTACCGAAAAGAATAAAGGAAACCACGGCTCTTCCCACCCGATGTGACACTCCACTTTACCCAGGGAACAGTGAGCCAGCTTCTCGGAACGAGACATCGCAGAACGACGTCCACACGTGCAAGGGCCACTCTGCTGCTTCCGGTTCTACTGGTAGAAAGTAAGCCCCTGAACTCTTGTTCAAGACTTGACATCGGTCTCTGTTTTCTTCACTTTGGTCAACAGCGCCACTCCAAACGCTTCGCTTCCAGCTTCGGTGACACGCTGTGGACACCTGTCACCGCCATCCCCTGGGGACAGCCTGTCCTCGGACCTGCGTGCTGTACTGATCAAGGCCGCTGCCTCCCAAGATCTCATGGGATGGGACTCCTCCCGCTAGGACCTTCCCCCACGAGCCTTCTGCAGCCAGAACCACTAAGTCATTCCCGAACGAATACTAACACCTACTCTGCATCTTCTGTGTTAAAGAAATACTACCCAACACACACGCTAAAAATGTTATCTTTAATTATGTTTTATGTTTGCACAAAGTTTACACATTTGTTTTATGTTTTCATCTGTGTATTTGCTTCAGTGTTATCTCTTTTAAATTATAAACTAGGAGGCAGGGACGCATTTTTAAATAATGTTTGCACAATACTTAGCCTAAATCTCAATGAGATGAACAAGGTCAGATCAAATCATCTATGACAGTGGAAGCATGCGCATTTTTCCAAATCAACATTCAAAATGGTTATTATAACGTATCTCTTGTCCATGCAGGTATCAGCAGCTGACGTCTCTTCAGTGTTGGCTACGTGTGTGTCTTTTAAAAATGCATTTGTTCCTTACAGTGTAATCAAGGCGGGTACTGTTATTACCTGTCCGACAGACAAGGGAGGTCCTTGAGGCATGGCACTAATTTGTCCAGGTTTATGCAGCTAGCACATGGTGGGGCAAGATTTGAACCTAGGACCTGGGTTCTGGAACTTGCTCCCTAACTACCTCACTTACATTCTCCAGCATCCATATGGCATCCATATTCGTTTTCTCAGCTGGCTCAAACCAACACCCAAGAGCCACCCAGACGTGTCTCACCGTGTGGCAGCTTAAGTCTTTGAAGCCACGGGAGTCTCTCTCCTGCCGGTTGGCTAAGGGGAGTCTTATGTAACGTAACCTAATCATGGGAGCAACATCCGCCATTTCTGTTATATCCAACCGGTTAAAAGCAAGTTGAAGATTTCACCCACACTCAAGGGAGGAGATTGTACAAAGGCGTTACTCTTCGGGGACCTCCCCAAAGTGTTTCTTCCATATTATTATTATTAAGGGAACGATGTCAATGCCAGAACCTCACAGACTTGGGGCACTGGGACAGTTTTAAGCTCCATTAAATAGCAACTTCTCTCTTTGAGATTCAAGGAATGCACTCCTGGACAGATCGTTGGATGCTAGGAGAGCTGGGCTCTCTCGTGGACTCTGTCACTGACACACACCCGGTGAGCACAGCGACCGACACCAGATAGGAAAACCAAAACACCATTGGTTCAGTGAGTTGGGGGTAGGCTGGAGAGCTTGGAGGAAGTTCCAGGACATGGGATGGTCTGGGCAGGTGATAAAAGGCATCGACGTGTACCAAAGAGGAGTGAGGGGAGACTAGCAGGGGTGTTCACACGGGGAGCCCTGGGAGGATGGAGGCGGGCGGGAGGAAGGTGCAGGTGGGCTCAGGAAGGAGGAAAGTGGTCTGCGGAGAGAGAGAAGGACTCAGAGTCTGGCGGTTGAGGACGGAAAAGAGACATCTGTGCCCAAAGACTGGGGTGGTCGCTTTGCACGAGAGTCACTAGAAACAAGGTCTCTATCACGCATTTTCAACCTTAGTGATTTAAGCTTCTTATTAAAAATCAGCCAAGATCGCTGTCACTACATCCTGCTTTGACTGTGCGTGTGGGCTGGCATCTCGGGTAGGTCCCCCGTCCCCGCTGGCCGCACTTCCACGCGAGTGGGTCGTCTGCTCTCCAACAGCTCTTATTTTTGCCCCCTACCTGGAAGCTGGCTCCTATCTGCTTGTATTGTCACGGCGTTCGAATGATCACAACACTGAGTGCACTTCCCTTTACGGAATACTAAAGAAAAACACAAGCTGTCTTGGGTGTCCCGTGCGGCCAGCCTCGTCTGTCTTGCTCTCTGTCCTACACGAGCACAGGAGAAATTTGTGGGTCGTTACAGGATCCTTAACATTCTTACAATCCCTTAGTTCACCCATATAAAAATCTTTAATTACTGCAATAAAGAAGGGGGCGCATATTATCGGCAGCACATCTTGCTTCCTCTTCTGTAAGTCCCTCCCTGGGGCCCTATAATTGCTTTAGCCAACCATTAACCCAAAGCAAGGAACTAATAGAGAGTATATTATTGTTTAAATAATGCATTCGCCTTGAATATACAATTGTGGAGCGTGGATGGAGAGCCAGGAGAGGAATATCATTCAGCACGGACCCTCAGCAGGTGAGTATCTTCAACGTTCTCCTTCCAGAGGGCTCTGAAAATAATCCGTCCGCTTCCTTAGCCCCATCGTGAATAAGCTTCTGTCTGAACGTGAGCGGGGCCAGGGATTCATGAACTTGCGTCGTTTCGCTTGTCCCAATGTCCCACAGAAGCCTCTTACTCATTGATTAACCAGTGACCTCTATCAGTGCCTAATACACGGGGGTAAAAGTCTGCGCGGAAGCATCGCCCCGGAAGAAAGATGTTTGCCTTTGTTGAGCAGACGGGTTTCAATCGCATTTAGCAGATATTTACTGAGAGCCCGTGATGGGCTAGACACTGTGGGGTTACAACGATGAATGGGCTGGAGGCTTTAGCCTTGAGTATTTATAATCTAGTCAGGGGGAGAGATAAGACAGGCCCCAGGACAGCATCACACATAGTCCGAGACCCGTGTTCGGCTGAGTATACGGTGAGGAGCCCACCTCCATGCACCGACCGCCCAGCTCAACCTTGAGGGATGGGCAGCGTGCCGGCCAATCAGGGCCCAGGAGACAGGCCGGCCAGTGCCCTGACAGCTCCTGGGAGCTCAGGGCCACCGGCGGCCGGAGCAGAGAGAAGAATCTGGCAGCTCCACCACGGAGGTGCTCGGCGGGCGGGTGGGAGTCTGCTCTCGCCGGCTGGCAGGGAACGGGGGACCGGCGAGGTGCTCCTGGGCAGCAGCTCTATCCTCAGGGTCACACTGGAGGTGGTGAGGTTGGAAGAAGCCAGATTCAATCAGACGCTACGACAGAGACCAGATGGGAACGATGTCTCATTCTTATAAATTGCGTTTGAAATTATCATCTCCTCTCCTGCCGATAAGAAAACCGAGCTCAGCGGTGCCTCGGTTGCTCAGTGGGTTGAGCATCCAACTTCAGCTCAGGTCATGATCTTGCGATCTGTGAGTTGGAGCCCCGCGTCGGGCTCTGTGCTGACGGCTCGGAGCCTGGAGCCCGCTTCAGATTCCGTGTCTCCCTCTCTCTCTGTCCCTCCCCCACTCACCCTCTGTCTCCCTCTCTCTCTCTCAAAAATAAATAAACATTAAAAAACAAAAAAAGAAAACTGAGTTCAGATGGGTAAAATGCCATCGGTGGAGACGACACAAGTATAAGGCAGCATGTCCTAATGAAGGGCCACATGAGGAGACGTCAGCAGAGCCCATGGCCGGAGTGACACCACGGTCTAAGGGCTGGAGGCAGAGGCTGAGAGCCCCTGTGGTCCCCGGCTCCCCGTCACCCCCACCAGGGCCTGGCCAGACCGAGTGGGGAAGGATGAATGGGCTGAGAGGCTCACGGTGCAGGGGGTTCAGTTCGGCTCAGCCAAGCCTTCCAGGAAGTCCATCCTGACCAGGCTGGTCTGTCCCTTTGCACGGTGACACAGAGGTGAGGAAAACACAGCCCTGCTTTTCTGGGGCTTCCACAGAGATTCCCAGTGGTGAAGGGCCTGGAGACAGGGTCATGGCGTCCAGTGGATTGGAGCGGGCAACAAGCCCGTTGCCACCAGGGCAGATGGATAATCCAAGGACCCCTCAGCTGCCCAGAAACGGGGACGTCCCGGGTCACACCACCCTTTTAACCCTAGTGGATCGGCTGTCAGATCAACTTCACAGCCCAGGGCAGGTGCTGGTGACCGACGTCACCGGAGTCTACGAAGGGACCCAGCTGGGAAGTCCCTGCTTCAGTCTTGCCCGCCATGCAGGGTCCCTCGAACAGCGCACAGACCTGCCAGGGTGGGAAGGCCCTCGCCTCTCCACCAGCTGATAATAGAGGGTTGTTTTTTGTTTTTTGTTTTTTGTTTTTAAGAAGCAAAGTGCTGGCTGGGGAGGGAGGCCACCTGTCCAGGGTCCCAAGGACCACGTAGCTCAACGATCAAGACGGAACCAAGTTGCTGTGTCCCCGACACACAGATGGGAGGTCTGCTTCCCTCTGTCTCTGCTTTGCTTCAAGAGCCTGTGCTGATTTTAATCCCCAAACGGCCCAGTTGGCTTCTGAAAATAATGGAAAAGAAAATAATTAACAGCTGTCAGCGCAGAGTGGGGCAAATACCCAGTACTGTCTCTGGTGTCGATTTCTGGTTGGTGGTCATAAAAGCGATATTAACTCCAAAGTAAACTTGAACATTTAAATAAATATTTTCAGCTCCTCAAAAGTTGCTGCCACAGTCTTGCTTTAGGGACAGCATCGCCACCCTTGCCCAGCACTGAGTCTCCTGTGCAGAAATGACCCCTCTGAACTTCGCAGAATTCGTTCAAACGTTCCTTGTTTGTCCTTGTGGGGGTGGGTGACACGGGGAGACCCGCTCACACCGGCGCTGCCAATGGGAACTTGTCACCTTTGCCTCCTGTTTATACTGAATCACACAGCCGGAAAGGTGATGGGAAATCTACAAATGCACTGTGAGATACGTGCCAGGGACTAGACGTCCAGGGACACAGGGTGTAGACGGACAGAGGTGTGTGTCCGTGTGTGTGTGTGTTTTCTTGCTATGGACTCCCGAAGAATGAACCACTGGCTCAGGGTTTCCAGCCCCGTGATGGTGGCCACACCTACATTCAAGGACCGTGTGTCCCTCTCTGCCTCAATGTTCTCTCAAGGTGTTGATGGCATTTCAGAGAGTATCAGACAGAGAGCTCCGGAGAACAGGTGAGATAAGGAGACAGATTTACAGCAGGGACTTGTCTCTCAGTCCACACTAGGGATTGAGCTGGACACCCAGGAGAGCCTTGCTGTGGCCTTTGTCTGAGTCTGAAAGCCTGGGAGCCAGGAGGGCCAGTGGTGAAAGTTCCAATCTGAGTCCATGTCCAGAGGCCATGATGGACCAGTGTCCCAGCTGTGTGACAGTCAGGGGAGGGGGGGAGGAGGAGAAGACCAGTGTCCCAGCTGTGTGACAGTTGAAGAGGGAAGAGGAGGAGACCAGTGTCCCAGCTGTGTGACAGTCAGGGGAGGGGGGAGAGGAGGAGACCAGTGTCCCAGCTATGTGACAGTCGGGGGGTGCGGGGGAGGAGGAGAAGACCAGTGTCCCAGCTGTGTGACAGTTGAAGAGGGAAGAGGAGGAGACCAGTGTCCCAGCTGTGTGACAGTCGGGGGGTGGGGAGGAGGAGAAGACCAGTGTCCCAGCTGTTTGACAGTTGAAGAGGGAAGAGGAGGAGACCAGTGTCCCAGCTGTGTGACAGTCAGGGGAGGGGGGGAGGAGGAGAAGACCAGTGTCCCAGCTGTGTGACAGTTGAAGAGGGAAGAGGAGGAGACCAGTGTCCCAGCTGTGTGACAGTCGGGGGGTGGGGGGTGGGGGGAGGAGAAGACCAGTGTCCCAGCTGTGTGACAGTTGAAGAGGGAAGAGGAGGAGACCAGTGTCCCAGCTGTGTGACAGTCAGGGGAGGGGGGAGAGGAGGAGACCAGTGTCCCAGCTGTGTGACAGTCAGGGGAGGGGGGAGAGGAGGAGACCAGTGTCCCAGCTGTGTGACAGTCAGGGGAGGGGGGAGAGGAGGAGACCAGTGTCCCAGCTGTGTGACGGTCGGGGGGTGGGGGGTGGGGGGAGGAGGAGAAGACCAGTGTCCCAGCTGTGTGACAGTTGAAGAGGGAAGAGGAGGAGACCAGTGTCCCAGCTGTGTGACAGTCGGGGGGTGGGGGGTGGGGGGAGGAGGAGAAGACCAGTGTCCCAGCTATATGACAGTTGGGTGGGGGGGGGGAGGAGGAAGAGACCAATGTCCCAGCACACAAATTTCATCCTTTCCAATTGTATGCGTCTAATTTGTTTTGATTGCCTTATTACAGTAAGTGGGATTACTGACACAAAGGTGGGGGAAATAGTCATCTTTGCTTTTTTCTGATCGTGGTGGGAAAGGCTTGGGCTCACAACTAGGAATGACGTCAGCTGTAGAATCTTCATGGCTGCCTCTCATCAGGTTTGTCCCCTCTACTCTGAGTCTGCTGACAGCTTCTACAGTGAGTGGTGTTGGATTCCGTGAAATACTTTTTCTGGATCTATTAGATATCAGGTCATTTTTATCCCTTACTCTACTAATATACGTTACGTGATTTGATTTTTTATTTGAAAGATCAGCTCTCTTGTTGGTATTATTAACAAAATAAAATTGTATAGATTTTTTAAAAAAAAATTTTAACGTTCATTTATTTTTGAGACAGAGAGAGACAGAGCATGAACGGGGGAGGGGCAGAGAGAGAGGGAGACACAGAATCCGAGGCAGGCTCCGGGCTCCAAGCTGTCAGCACAGAGCCCGATGCGGAGTTCAAACTCACGGACCGTGAGATCATGACCTGAGCTGAAGTTGGATGCTTAATCGACTGAGCCACCCAGGAGCCCCAAAATTGTATAGATTTTAAAGTGTATAATGTGGTGTTTTAATATATCTTGTGTAATAAGTAACACAACCAAGTTCATTAATATATCACTCACCTCATATAAGTACCTTTCTGTGAGCACCGAGAACACTGAAGGTGATGTTTGGACTTAAACCAAAAGTGTGTTCCCACTTTGACCTGGGTGCATAGTCTATTTTCTATGTTGTTGGATTTAACTTGATAATACTACGTGCATGTGTGTGTGTGTGTTTTTTATATGTTTAAATTGTAAACTTGCATTGTTTCATCTTCATATGGAGAATTCTGAAGTGCTTGGGTTTCAAGTATTTTCTTCTAGAAATACTACGTCAAGAGTTTTTGAATCTGTATGCATTTGGGATATTGGTCTGCAGTTTTGTTTTGTTTTTTTTCCTGTCTTGTGTTCTTATGGCTATAGTGTATGCTAAATACTGACTCAAGAGGGTGAGCTGGGACGTGTTCTGTCCTTTCTTTCAAAGCATTTCAGCAAAATTTACTTTATTTATTCTTTCAGTATTTAATACATGGATGAGTAAAGTCACCTGGGCTTGTATTTTTTAAATCAAGGTATTATATTTTAATGGTTAATGTAATCTCTTTGGTTGCTGCAGATCTGTTCAAATTGTCTATTTTTTAGTCAATGTTAGTAATGTGTGTCATTCTAGGAGTTTTCCCACTTCATCTAAGTGGCTGAAATGTTGGCATAAAATGTTCAGAATATTCTCCTATATACTTTTAAACTCTAAAAGGTCAGTAGTACTGTCTCTTATTTTATTCTTGATTTTGGTAATGTGTCTTCTCTCTCTTTTTTTTTTTTCTTGCTTAGTTTAGCTAAGCTTTTATCAACCTAGTTGATCTGTTAGAAGAGCTGACTTTGGATTCTTTGTTTTCTTTTGCCTTTGAATTTTTTTTTGTTTAAATCCTGTTTTGTCTTCAAGATTCTACAGTTTTACTGGCACATCTCTGGGGTTATAATTCTGTTTCATTTATCCTGTCTGGATATTGTTGTAAATCTGAATCTGAGAGTAAATATTTTATCAGCTCTGCAAATTTTTTGTCATTTTTTAAATATCGTTCTGTCGTATTTTTTCACCTCCTAGAAGTCTAATCAGATATGTTAGACCCACTCAATTAACTTTCCTGTCTTCTGTACATTTTCTATCACTTTCTCTCGTGCTGCATTCTGGGTAATTTCTCCAGAACTGCCTTCCAATTACCCATCTCTCCTTCAGCTGTGTCTAATTTTGTGTGCATTCACTGAATTTATTATTTTTTCACTTTAGTGATAGTATTATTATTTTTAGCTCTAATAGCTCTTGGTACTTTCCCAAATAAGACAGTTTTATAGGTTCTTGTTTTTCTTCTTTTTAAAAAATGATCATTTCTCTAAAGATTGTTAACAATTTTATATTATGTATGTGAACATTAAAACATCGGAAGTCCTTTACTACTTTTTCTTGCTGACTTGTGTTCAGGTTGAGTTTGTGCGTGTGTGTGTTTTATGTATGTTTAAATTGTAAACTTGCATTGATTTATCTTCATATGGAGAATTCTGAAGTGCTTGGGTTGCAAGTATTTTCTTCTAGAGAGATTTTCCTTTGCTTCTATCATTTGCTTAGGATGCATATCAACCTAGTATCTCCTTAATTCAATTTATTGATCTGGATTTCTTATACTCTACAGGTAGTTAAAATGTGAAATGCCATTCTATCAGAAGGTACAATATGGGCACATGTTTTTAATACATTATTTTCTCTCTTAGACTTATGACTCCGTTGAAAACTTAGGACTTTATTCTCATGTCCCTGTGGCAGATACTAATAGTTGCCTATCCCATGTTTATTTTCTCTTCTTCCCTACTTAAAGAATTTGATCCTGGGTGTATACTTACAAATAACTAGAAAATGGCATGTTCAGGCTCCACTGCAAATAGGATTGGTTGATGCAACAGACTTCTGGCCGAGGACACACATGTAGGATTTTACCTGATGGAAACTCCTGGGAAGTTGTCATTCCCTTGACCGAGAGAGACAGATTTATCTTGTGTGCACAAGTAGACTGAAGTGATGTCCAAGTCTTCCATGGAATCATCTAGACACCCTAGTGGCCCTGGACTGATGACCTCTAGACTTATCGTTAGTCATTTAAGCCTCCATGGCGTGGTTCCTCTAAGAACCTCCGAGGTCTGCAGCCTTCCACTGATGGCTCAGTTGGAGGCGGAGCCTTGGTCTACTCCACTCCACTGCTCAGACCAGACCTTGGCCATTTGGGAAAACTGGGGACAAAAAACAGTGCATGTCTTCTGATTCCTGGAGTCAGCAAAGACCCTTAGGTCAGCCTGGACTCACTTCGGTTTTAACTCCCGGTCTTCGGCTTTGGAACATTCTCCGCAGAGGAGTTAGTCTCTCTGTACCTGCGTCACTGGCAGGTGAGGGTTCACTGTGTTGGTCCGTGTAGAGAACAGAACGCCATGGTCCCCACGGTCTGCCTGAGGATCCGTGTGCTAGCGGGGGCCGTGGGCTCACACAGGGTGTGCAGATGGGACTGGAGTCTCAACCTCAGTCTGGCCTATGGATGCCGCTTCCTCCTGAGCGGGTCCTTACTCTTGGAGACCGATTCAGAGTGCGGTGAGCCTGAGGCCCAGTAGACCAGCCTGAAGCAGGGGGATGAGGGTGGTGACAGAGGAACCCCAGGGGAGATGGCATGAAGAGACCGGAAGAGGAGAAGCCAGGCAGAGAGATGGAGAAAAGACAGCCAGGAAGCACGTGTTCAGCCAGACGTTACCGTATTGACGCGACGTAGAGACAACTGGTATTTAGGCTGCTTACAAGCAGCTGAGCATCGCATCCAGCATTACTAATGTGCTGCCTACAGAAAAGGCGATAAAAATGGGAAGTGTGAGCAATTCTTGGAAACTCCAACCAAAAAGGGGATACCCAGGAAAGTCATGTTTCCGGCCTGGGTCACCCGATCGTCGTTGGATTAAATTAACTGGGAATATAATTGTGTGCCAGTCTGCAAAGGGTGACCTCTCCTCTCAGGCAAAGCTCCCCTCTGTGGCTGGGACTTGGAAAAGAGGAATAAATACATTAAAATACTTCCCTGGGTGCTTGGAGAATTTGCAGGGTAATGTCTGTAATGAACTCTAAGCTTCTTAAAAAATAATCCTTGCAAAATCACACAGGGAGACTCATTATAACGGTGTCCTCAGGAGTAGTAGCCGGGCCAGGTGAGTCGTATGTGGCGTTATAATGATGTCCTGGTAGTATGCAGAGAAACAGACCCCTGTGGACGCCGTTCAAACAGCCGTTCTGTTGCACAGAAGCCAGGAAGGTCACCTGGCCCCCCGACTGAGAGGGGCTCGCCGACCCGCCTGGCACCTGTGCCGTGGGCTTTGTGTACAGGTACCTCTAAATCTCCCCTTGTGTGTTTAACAAACTCTTGGTGAACTCCTTCTTTGTGCCAGGGTATGAAAGGAGAAGCCCGGGTCTTCAGGTCACTGACAGCGTCTCATGGTAACGCTCATATCTAAACACAAACAGATGAGCCAGTGACCCAAACCGACTCCTGTAAGCACTATGATTTCCACTGTGTCTGTGTGTGTCGGGGGCGGGGGCGGGGGGTACTCCAAAGGGCGCCACAGATCTTGGAGAGGCAGGGACCTGGGAGTACATGCGATGTCCCCACGGCTGTGCTTATGAGCCCCAGGGAAACAGGAGGCACCGTCCCCACGCGCCCAGGAGCGTGTGTCTCCGGGGCCAAGTTCTCAGATGGTTTCCATTTTGAGGCAGGAAGGCAACTGGCAGGTTTTCTAACTGATTCAACTACCTGACTGTTTAAGTGCACCTTGACTCTTCTGCCTCAGTTTCCCTGTCTGTAGGGTGGGCAGACCGCTGTGGTGATTTGGCACTCTGGCAAGTGCCCTGTTCCGTGTCTGGGGCCACGTGATTACTCCTCCTGGATTTCAGCTTCTCTTTGGTTTCTGAGGCAGCAGGTGGGGGCCCGAGCGACGGGGGCTAGCTGTTCGGGTGAGACCGACCTTGACCCAGCGCGACACTGGGGCGCCCTGCCATTCTGTGACACTCTCAGCATCTCTCTGTCAAAGCTCCCCAAGCTCGCGGCCGTTCGGACGGACTTGTGGAGCTCACGTGCAGGGCACGACAAGGCCGTCCCCACGCGCCTGGGACTCTGCTGCTGATTCCCGGCGCCCCCGAGATGCTGCTTGGGGCTGAGGACGTGACGGGCTGGAAGACGCAGAAAGCCCAGCGTGGCACCCCATCGCCAGATTTTAACAGTTACCTGGAAAAACCTCAAACCTTTTACGTGCAATTTTCAACGTGAGATTCATTTTAATTTCAATGAACTCGTGTGCACTCACGTCTTTGTTTAATTCCTGCACCACCCGAAGATCCGGGCTGGATGGGAAGGGATTTGAGCTGCCTCTGCTTCCCGTCCCCCAAGGTTTTCGTCTGCGCGCATTCTCCCAAACTGTCCCCGCCGTGTCCGAGCGCTCCCTTAGCTGAGGATCGCTAATTAGCTGGGCTCCGGGTGAGGCTGGGCCGTCACGGGCGTGCCTCCCTCCCCACGCTTCCTCCCTCAGTAATAATTAAAAACCAAGGGCCAGATAGTTATACCATTTTGCAGAGACCAGGGTCCACAGTTTCCCTGGAAATGTCAAGAGTGCGTAAGGTGTGATTCTTCAAAGCATCCCTGGAAAGTTTGCAGGCTCAGGATGTGGCTTCAAGAATTTAAATGAGTTCTGTATTCAAATGACCAAGCAAGAGGGCTTTATGGGAGCAGAGGGAGAATGCATGGGTGGCAGCCACCAGAGGAACTTGAACTACACTTAAAACGCATCCCTCGAGGAGGGACACAATTTTTTTTCTTCATATCCAAGTGAGTCATTATTTGTTTTATTTGTATCAGAGTTACATAATTTTTAATAAGAGCTACAGAGGACAATTATAAAAATTAAGCTGGATGGACGCCTCCTTCTTCAACAGTTTCATGTTACTAAAGAGAATTCTAAAAATACTTTCCCAGCACAAGTGTAACATTTCGCTCTCAGAAATAGTTAAGCAGGAAGCGTGCTTTCTGCAGAATGAATTGTATCTTGCGCGGAGTTAGGGGAATCCACACCGATCCTAGGTGTCTAGAAACTTCTAAACCTCGACTATTTGGGTTTAAGTATGAAGCGTATGTAATATCACACACAGAGTTTACCGGCGAATATCTTGACTTTATACGTGGAAATCAACAAATGGACTGGGGTGACGCGTATAAAGTGTGGCCCTGACTCGGGCAGCACGGGCCCCAGCGGCCCTGTCCTGACGGGTCCCGCACCCGCCGAAGCAGCCCCACCTGCAACTTGAGGCTTGTGCAAATCTTCGGCCCCACCTGCGGGTTCCAGCCCAGAAGACAGGCCGGTGCCCGGCACGTTGTGTTGCCCACACCCGGAGGGCGTCCGATGCAGCAGGAGAGGACCTGTGGGCTAGGACCCGAGCCACTGCTGATTGCTGGTCTCGCGACTAACGAGGGCCTGATGTGCGCTCGTCAGCAGATCCTGAACGCACGATCTTGTCCTCTGATCGCACACCTGGTGAGACAATTTGCCGGAATACCTTTTTTCTAGAGTTTTCCATCACATAATCGGGTCACTTACTGCCCCCTCGCAGAATTGAGAATCCGTCATTTTGGAGACATAAACGAATGGATCCCCTGTGAGGAAGACAAAGAACACAGGGACCCCCATTTGGTCCTTCATTCACCTTCAGACCCAGCCGGCTTTTTACATGATTATTATTATTATTATTATTACTATTGTTTATAGTGTAGTTATGTTTATATTATCATTTTATTTTATTTTTATTTTTAGTGTTATTTTATAGTGACTTTTATCGTATAGACCCTGATTCTTGGAACTCTCACATAGTTTATGTTTGGAGATACAGTAATTTCTTCAGTTCCTACGATATTCCAGGAAATGCTTGTCTCCTGGAAACAGGTCTTCAATAATGGACAGTAGCTTCCAGCCAGGGCCCCAAGGCAGTGTGGCCTGGGAGCCTCCCCAGGGCCTGCCCAGGGCCTCTGCCTCTGAGAACACTGGCCCCTTCTCTCAGACTGTGGGCTGACCCAGTCATCCTTCTCCAGGGACTTTTCTGCCTGCAAACTGACCGGTGCCTGTCCCCGGATTGTGAGAAGCATTGTCACCTGAACGGCGGTGCTTTGCAGACCTATGTGCCGGGCCCTTGGGGCTAGAGGCTGAAGACCCTGTCCTGCCTCACAGACCACAACATTTATGAAACGCAGGGGACTGAGCGCAAGGAAGGGCACAGCAGGTGCAGTGTGGGGGATGGGAGGGAGCGGGGCAGATGTGGGGCAGCACCTGTCAACTGAAGCATGAGCCTCACACAGCCCAAGGTCCGACTTCCAGACATTTGGTGAACTGGTTGTTAAAACAGCCATTCTTAAAGGTTAAATGATATCAGGGCACCCGGGGCAGTTAAGCATCCTATTTCGGCTCGGGTTCGTGAGTTCGAGCCCCACGTCTGGCTCTGTGCCGACAGCTGGGAGCCCAGAGCCTGCTTTGGATTCTGTGTCTCCCTCTCTCTCTGCCCCTCCCCTGCTCATGCTCATTCTCAATCTCTCTCTCAAAACATAAATAAACATTAAAAAATAAATAAGTAAAAAAGATTAAATGATACCAGTGTATAGCTAAGGGGATGATATTCCAAATATCGAGAGTAAACTTTCAAAACCCACCATCTCCTAACTACTTGATTACATTTTCCCACCACCCAGGCCTTTAGGCTACTGGTGTCTTTTGTGTGCGGATGCTCGAAGACGTCCCGAGAGAGTGAGAAATTCGCTGTGCGGGAGTATTCGCACCTCCCAAACTGGCGAGTGCTGCGCATCAGGCTATCCTGTTGTTTTGTTGACGGTGCAACTTTAAGGAGCATGGGGACGCGGTAACAGCACAGACCAACACCCCAGCTGCCGGAGAACCCGCCGACGTCAGAGCAGTTGAAAGCTTGACCTTCCGCAGCACTGAAGACTGCAGGGAAAGGTGTCACTTACTTGTAAAAGTGTAATTAAAATTACACTGGGGACATCGGGAGGGGCCCGGGGGGGGGCAGGTCGGAGGAGAGAGACCCCTGTGACTGAGAACCGCCTCTTTCTCTGAAACACCAGCGTCTCAGGGGCTCGGGGGGCACGCCGGTCCCCTCCCCCTTGGGCAGGTCACGGACCCAGGCCTCTGGTCCTCTCTCTGCGCCGGTCCTGCCCCTGTTCACACACGGCACCAACCGCCACATCGCAGCTTCGAGCTGTACGTCCAGCTCATTGCTTCTCACACTTGCCCGCTGTCAGCAGCTGAACCGTGTCCCCCGAAAGGCACGTTCTGAAGTCCTGAACCCCCACGACCTCAGAATGTGACTGTGTTTGAAGAGAGGGTCTTTAAAGAGGCGATTGAGGTCAAACGAGGCTGTGAGGGGCAGTCCTAATGCAATAGGCCTGGCGTCCTTACACAGAGAGGCGAGCAGGACACAGATGCGTCCAGGGCTGGCCACGTGAGGGCCCGGCCCAGGAGAGGAGCCGTGGGAGAAGCCGCCGCGAAGACACCTCCGGCTCGGACGTCTGGCCTCCAGATCCTTGAGGGGATAAAACCCGGCCAAGCCGCCCGCCCCTGGTGCCTCGTCAGGGCCGCCCGAGCAGGTTGGCAGGCCCATCGGATGTCCCGACCGCACGTCCCTTCCAGGCCCCGGATGCTGGCGGGTTCTGGCGCGGAGCCCCGGGGGCCCGTGCCCGCTTACCTAACTTCGTGCGTCCTGCGCCCCCAGACGGGAGGCTGAGGGGGAGCAGCTTCTGCGGAGTCTTCTGGCGGCCGGGCGCCTCCGGAAAGGACGCCGTTGCGTGCGTTGTTCTCACACAATAGGTTCGGATATTAAAAGCGAAGGGAGCGTGGGCACCAAGAGGCAGCGGTTCCCTTCCGGCGCGGCCAATGATGACCGAACGCTGACCGAGGCGCGGGCCTGGGGCGGGTGCGCCCTTTCAGAGGGCAAGACGTGGTGGCGTCCGACACAGCAGCGTGTCCCCGAGCTGCGGGCTGACCTTTCCGTGACTGTGTGCGCTGGGCAAGCAGGCGCGGGGGGGCCTCGCCTGCACTTTACAAAATGAGCCCCCTTTCAAGCGAAACAGCATTATTGATCAAAGCGTGGGATGGCTCTGTGTGTAAAGGGAAGAGCTGGCTTCCCCCCTGGCAGGGACACCCCCTTCTCAGGACCGGGTCATGCTGCACTCGGGGGCCCGGCCTGCAGGGTTAATCACGGGCTTGCCGTAAGGTTCGGGGGCGGGCCCGGGCCTTGTGGCACGCACCGGGAACACTCGCGTGCTGTTCGCGGCCCGAGCTGCGGGCCCAGCCGGCTGGTGTTTGACACACAGACGGGGAGGTGGCTGGCGCGCCGCACACGGCTGCCACTTCAAAGCCACGGCCCCGCTGGCTCGGTTTACACCTGAGCCAATTAGCCGGGGAGATCAGAAGAGGCCTGGAAAGGGAGCTGAGCCCTCGGTCCCGGGCTGGGGAGAGTCACTGGGTCCCAGGTAAGATGAGACGGCGAGGACAATGGTGCAGAAAGCGGGGAGGGAAGGCGGCGGCCCCGTCACGGGCTGGTGGGAGCGCCGTGGGCCCGGCCTGCTCTCGGGGTGTCCGTCCGGCTTTTGTCGGCAACAAAGGGGCTAATTGAAATGAAACAGTCTGCGGCCTGTTTGTTGGCACATCAAATATGCTGTAAGATATGCTGATTCTTGCTCCTCCTGAATTATTGAACATCCCGGCTTCCAGAAATCAGGCAGGCGGGCGGGAGGGCGCGCGGGCGGGGGTGGGGCGGCTTTTGCAAAAGTGACGCTGCTTTGCCGAAGGCAGTGTTTGCATTCGCTGTTTTCTCAGGGGGGTGGAAAGTAGAACATTAACAGACGGAGGACAGAGGCGCTCCGGCCGCCCTCCTAGACCCCCGGGGAGCTCAGAAATCGCAGTGTCCCGGCCCTCCCGTATGACACGGGGCAGGAGCCACTGGCTGGCTTCCTGGCAGTCCTGTCGAGCGCCCTCGGCACAGGGGTGCTGTCCGGCTGGGGGAGAGCTGGGGGCCTTCACACCTTCCGTCAGGTCCGAGAACGCCGTCTACCGGGGTCGGTCGGAGCCCCGTGCCTTCCGCAACCTTCTGAGCGGCCCCCGGGGATGAGTCGACACTTTTCGGCCCTGGTGACACAGGGCAGAGGGGGCAGAGCTCGGCAGGGAAGGGACGACACGGGAACATGTGTGTGGACCGCAGGGTCACCACAGAGCTGAGCGTGGACGGAGCTTGAAAGCGCACCTAGAAAATAGGCATGCGCACGTGGGTGTGCCCGTGCCTGAGATAGGCGTGAGGTGAGACTCCTGACTCCTAAGGCGAGGTGGGAACGAGGGGGCATTAAGTAGACCCGTGACTTCAGGACCCGAATACAGCGCCCAAACCATTCATTTCTTTGAAGCGCAAAGTCACGGGGCGCCTGGGAACTCAGTCGGTTAAGCCTCTGACTTTGGCTCAGGTCACGATCTCAGGGGTTCATGAGTTCAAGCCCCGCGTCGGGCTGGGATTCTCTGTCCTTCTGTCTCTCTGCCCTCCCCTACTTGCACTCTCTCTCTCTCTCCCTCTCGCTCTCGCTCTCTCAAAAATAAACACTTAAAAATAAATAAATAAATAAAGCCCAAAGTCACGTCTTGATTAAACTCATCAGTAACTGAAGACACGCTTTTATTTCTGCAGAACGTTCCAATGACGGTCTTTCTGAATTTTGCAACAAGACATCTTCTACGTTCCTTAATGATTGCAGGTGGCCGCGTCTCAAGAATATATCCGTAGCTCCTCCTCTGCTGGAATCAGGGCTCCTGCTCTAATTAAAGAGCTGTCTCTGGGCAGCTCGCTTGGGTTTTAGCCAAGACGTGTGTGATTATTTTTCTAATGAAGGGAAGGTGGTGTCCTCAGCTGCCACGGTGGTGACCACGGCCACTAGACGCAGGACGGGCTGCTGCTGTGGATGGGCCGGACCCCACGTCCCGAGTGAAGCAGGCGTGTTGGGAGGCGGCCCCTCCCGAGGGGGCCACGTCACTTCCTCCTCCCCGGCCGCGTTCGTCCCGTCCCCTCTGCTTGTGTGTCCTCGCCTCTCAGGCTCTTGCCGGACACGGTGCATTTGGTTGGGATCTTTGGAGAGTTCGTGAAAGGGGAAGGGGGCAAAGGCAGGGTTCCAGATTTTACTTCCGGGATGTGTCGCTTCTCCAGTCTCTTGAGAAAATGACTAGATGAGTGAGGGCCACGGTCAGGTCTTGTCAGTGAGACGAGCTCCTCCCTTCCCCCCGTGCCTGTCACGCTGTCTCCCTCCCTGCACCACCACCAACATCCACATGTGTGCACACACACGCACGTGCACCACACACACGAACACATGTGCAATGTGCACATGCACACAAACAACTGTGCATATACTCCCCATGTGTGCACACCACGATGTGCATACACATGCACACACCCACACAGGCACACACACACTTGAACTCTCTTTGCCCAGGACTTGCTGAGGGCTCTGGTTGGCTGTGTTGGCGCTTGCCGAGCGGCAGAAGACCATTCCCGCTCTCCGCACCACCCACTCTTCCCCGGCCACCTGCGTGGCCCCCTCTGCAGAGCGCCCCCCACGGTCCTCTCTGCCAAGCACACAACTTCCAAGCAGCTCCTCAGCTCCTGAGCCCTCAGCACCTTCTGTCTGCATAGCCCTGACGTGAGTAGACGTCTCCCGCCCCCACTCATCTCCAAATTCCCTAGCAGGAGGAGTCACTCATTCATTCATTCATTGACTCACCCGCTCACTCAACGAGTGTTCAACATCCACCACATGCCAGAGCCTGGGCTGGACCCTGATCAAGAGAGACAGAAGAAGGGGGTCATTTCTGCCAGGAGACAGACACACGAACAGCTCGACCCCTAAGAGAAGGGGCGGGGAGTGTGCTGGGGCCGGTGGGGGGCAGCGATCCAGTCTGCAGGACGTCCCCCTCGTCCTCATCATTATTCAGGGAGTCCTCGTAGTAACACACACAGAAAAATGGTGAACAGCAATGATTCACAACGGTTGTCATTTTCTTTTCTTTTTGGTGAAACTGTGTTATTTTAAATGGCCAAATATCCCCTAGCTAGGGCCCAGGAGTTGGGATGGCCCTGAGCTGCAGAGCTAGGAATGAGATTTTTAAATTCACGGCTCAAATAACCAACATTTTCATATCCAGATACCCTTTCCTTCTGACCACTTCTGATTTCACTTGTAGTACTAAAACATACATGTAAGAATATATTAACAAATAACTCAAGGAAAAATGGTGGCATTTTTTGAGTTGCTGATGTAGTTTTCTAAGCCTGTTGGGCGTTTTGCCTGTGGCCGTCCCTCTGCCAAGCCGCAGCGGATGGTGTTCTGCACCAAGGCACGCGTCGGGTGATGCTGCACAGGTCCCTGTATCTGGTGAGCCAGGGCTTCACAGGCACCCCTTACCCACATTCCCAAGTTAAAGATAGATGCCACAGCAACTTTAGGGAACAACTCGTCCTCGTCTCTTCGGGGTCTGCTGTCTGTTTGAAGGCCAAGTTTATTTATTTTTAAACACACAAATCAGGCCCATTGGTGGGTCGACTAGTTAGTGCTGAGATTCATGGTGAACTGAGGGATGTCACCTGAGCCCCCCTACTGGTCTCTGAATTGGTAGCTGAACTTACCTCTGCTGGTCCAGAGGGCAACCAGAGCTGCAAAGGGGGTGCCAGCACACATACGTTCCTTACACCATCAGCCTTCGACTCTGGATGCTTCTGTGGAACCTGAACGGCTGTGGTGAGCTATATAGGCCTTGTAGGAGCCCTAGAACCCCCTATCCTAAAGCTCAGCCTAGAAGGGGTCCAGCCACTGCCCAGCCTCAGCCTTCAGGTCTTGATGAGAGCCGATGGGACAGCCAATGGACTTGGGGTCCTTGTCACAAAGGAACCAAAGAGTAGTGCTGCCCTCAACAAGAGGCCCTACCTCACTGTTCCTGATCTGGTTCCTGCTCCCCAGAGGCCCAAACCATGGTCGACAGCCCCTTGTAACTACGATGGACCAGGTCTTCAACCCTGGCTCTCACCCTCACTGTGTGACTTTACCTGCAAGACGGAAATACCAGATGCCCTTTCCTCTTATAGTTCCCATGGAGATGAAACAGAGCAGCGCATGGCTCGGGGCACGGTTTAAGTACTCCCAACATGCTAGTTTCAGTATTTTGCTTTGTCTCTTATCCTCTTCTCCTAGTCCATTCTGCTCCAAGTTTTTTTCTATATTTGGCATTTGTGTATGTTATAATATTTCCATGGAATGTTCTTCTTCTCCCTCTTTTCTATGGCTAAACTGCAGCTTTGTCCATGTATCACCCTATGTGTCACTTCCTCATTTTGCCTAAAGTAACTGAATATTAACTCTAAGATGGTATTAAGCTTAAGATGCACATTGTAATCTCTAAAGCAATGACTAAAAATGAATGCAAAGAGATACAGCCAGGAAGCCAATAAAGGAATTGAAATATAATATTATATTAGTTTGATTCCTCCAAGAAACACACACCAAGATACGATTAGACATTGCAAAGATTTTTGGAATAAAATGCCTGGAAGGGAATATGGGGCTGGGAGAGTTGCCAAACCATGATGCAGAAGAGAAGGGGAAGGAAGAAAGGATGAGTAGAAATCTTATTCTGTAAATGCAAGCCTAATAAAATTGTGACAAGAACAATTGGGAGTCCTCAAACAGAAGTCACAGAATAGAGACGTCCCTTGTCTGGCACGAGTAGGCTGGCTACACTCACCAATTGGGAACTGGCTTTCAGAAGTGTGCCCCAGGCGCAAGAAGAGTGATGGACTCATGTTCAGCAGCTGGAGCGGGCAGTCTAACTCTCTGCACTTAGAGACCTGAGGGCTATCTTTTCACGGCCACCACTGAGACTAAAAAATATCTGCTTAACACTAAAGAAGGTTGGAAAAAAGGGACAGAGGGACAAAGACAGATGAGACAAATAAAAAACAAATTACAAAATGGCAGTCCTATATGTGGCCATATCAATAATTACATTAAATGTAAATGAACTAAACACTTCAATAAAGGCAAAGATTGTCAGACTGAATAATAAAGCAAAGTCAAATATGCTCTATCAGAGATATGCTTTAAATACTATGACATAAACAGACTAAAGCAAAAAATTAGGAAAAGAAAAAGACACGTTACCTTTAAGCACAAGAAAGCCATGCTGACTCTGCTAATATCAGACAAAAGGGACTCTGTCTAAGAGCATCACTAGAGACGAAGGGGCTCCTTTTCTCAATATAAAAGGGCCAATATCCCAGGAGAATTTAACAATTCTAAATATATATGCAACTAACAACAGGCATGTGGGGCAATATATAAGGCAAAAACCGATCCCCTACTTTGCCTGTGGAGATTGTGGGGAGATCTACCAGTCTTTTCTGATTCTGAGCCCCAAGTCATGCTGGAATCTGCAAATGTCTTGACAGAAAAGTCATGCTCAATACCAGTCTCACTTCATGCTGTGCTCCCTTTTTCAAGGGGCTCTGCCCCTCTAAACCTAGCTGTCTTAGTAGCTTCCGAAACCTTTAACCATCCCTGTTTTTGAAGTTATTGTTGTCATTTGTACTTTTATACAGCTTTTTCAGTTATTTGCAGAAGGACAGATGGGCTAAGATAACTACTAAGCCATAATAAACGCAGAACAGAGAAACCTTTTTCTGAAACCTCTTTCCCAGACAATAATGCAGCTACTTGCTGCACACTCTTCTAGGAGCCTGCAAACTTTCCTCATGGATGTTACCATAATCTGTAACCACACACAACCTTTTATTCTCATAATTGTGTTTAACATTTTTTATTAGAATTTAAGCCCCATGAGAGAAAAGACATGTTTCTTTTGTCCGTCACTCTATCTCCAACACCAAGTCCAACCCAAATAGAAATAGATGATGATATATTGATAATACACAGATGATGATGATGATAGCTAGCTAGCTAGCTAGATAGATAGATAGGAAATAAATTAATATACTTCAAAAATGTATTTCTCTGTTTCCCCTACATACAGATCATATACACCTCCCCAGCTTATGGGAGACGTCTTTAGGGAGAAGGAGGGAGACCACACAAGAATAGTTTCAGGAAAGCATCGTATACTTCATATGTATAGCTGTTTTTAAAGGATTCTTTAGAAGGGATCTTAACTAGGCATTTGGAACTTATCTCACATCTTGAAGTCAGACTGGGAGGTTTAAAAGAATAGTTCTCATATTTGAATCCTAACCCTACAGCTTACAAAGTTTATCATCTGGTCATGTTACTTAGGCACTCCCAGATTCTCATCTGTAAAATTGGGATTCTTCCTTATGGGGTTGTTGCAAGGATTCAGTAAAATGGATATAAAGCATTAAGAGAATGGCTTGGCATATATTAAAACAAGCCATTAAAAATATCAATGTTTACAGTACATATGCAATGACACAGAATTATAGTCCAGATAAAAATATTTTGCAAAGGACCATCTTTGGAATAGTCCCCTCAGTTTACTCCTTATAGATCTGTTTTAATCTGATTAAAATTCATATATCAACATTCATGTCAATCGATTCAAATAAACTTTCCAATACGGAGTCAATCACTGTTACATACATCCCATCACAGTTTGATTTGACGCCTCTAACTGTGCACTCTTTTTTGTTTCTTTATTTTCCTGCTCTCATATTCCAACAAATAACTTAGGAAAACCCTCTTTAGAAGTCAGGTAAGTAAAGAACGTCTCTGGGGTAGACGAGGTGTTCTTGGTTGTCCTCCGTTATTAAATATGTGCAGCCCTCTGAGGAGAAGGCATTTCAGCTTAGGAACACTTCCATTTTTTTTTTCACCACAACAAAACATCTAATTTCCTTTCAGTAAGAGTTTTTGCAAAAATAAGTGTTTCATCAAGGGACAAAGATAACAAGGGCCAGCTGACTCAACAGCTTCTCCCTCAAGATAAACAGAGAACGCCTTTAGAGTCTTTGCATCCGTATTATGCATTTGCCCTGATTCACCTGTCACGCTTCAACCTGAGTTATCTGGACAATGTTGAGCAACTGGCCTGGGGGCTCCCCTCAGTGGTGACCGCTCACCCTTCGTCGTATCTTTCCGGCACACCAAACCCAAAGTTCCTGGACCGTCTCTCGTTTCACTTTCTTCAATGAGGATGAAGAACGTGTGAAATCTATTCACCTTCCCTGATAGCATTGAACTTTGGCTTCAGAGAAACAACAACTCACTTCTGAGTCAGATTCATTCTTTATCTTTTGAATAGTGCCTGGGAAGCTTGCTTACTATGATGGCACACTCGGATATCACAAACGGCTCTAGGAAACCCTGCACACAGCTGGCTGGAAGGCACAGAGCGCCCATGGTCCCAGCTGTTCATCGTACATAGAAAGCCGGTGTCTCCGGGCATCTTTGCAAGCTGGGCACATGAAGGTAACTGAGACAGCAGCTCTGCGGTTTCTTTGCTGTCCATGAGCTTTTACACTCATACGAACCCCGAAAACTGAAAACCACTGACTCCGTCCGTAGAGCTCCTTCCCTTCTCTTGAGCAACACATTTAATTCACTCCTCTGGTGTATCTTTCTGACAAAGCACCAGGGGGATCATTGGATGAATGATGGACAATGTTTTCCATCCACCCAGGAGTCTAGGCAGTTAGAAGACGTCAGTCATTAGTTCATCGTGGTAGCAGCTAGGGCACCACAATTAGAAAGCAGATACCAGGGCTACCTGCCATGAGGATGACCATGCTTCTGTATATGGGTGTGGAGACGGAATGGGGGACCAGCACCCAGCCACTCGCCACCCCACCAGGGCCCATCTGCTGCTGACTCAAAATCAGATTAATGCACGCATGGTCTCAGATGTCAGATCGCACTGCAAGGTGAACTTTGCAAACATCCTCCTCTACCTCGACCTCCAACTCCTGCTCCATTGGGTAAGAGAATCAGCTCTTGATTCTTTCAGGTATTTCCCCTAGCATGTAACTTTACATAGACATTTTAATGTTTGTTTGTTTGTTTGTTTGTTTAGAGACAGAGACAGAGAGCTGTCAGCATAGAGCCCGGCTTGGGGCTTGATTTCACAAATCGTGAGATCATGACCTGAGCCAAAATCAAGAGTTGGGCCCTTAACCGACTGAGCCCCCCCCCCCCAGTGGACCCTAACTTTATATTGTTAAATAATGCATTTATATCACTGCTTTCTGATTCTTTATTATTAGAAACTGTTGATTTTCTACTGTGGAAGATAAGGACTTGGTGGTCCTGTCCCCCAACCCAGCACGTGAACGCACGTTCACAACGACGCAAAGTAGTCTGTGGCTTTCTTTCTTTGTACAGATTTTGGTTTTCATATTTTTCTTCTACCTGTGCCTCATTGGCGCCCAGACTTCATTTGGAGCTCTCAAGATCTTCTCGGTGCAGGGACACATCAGGCTATGGACAGTCCTGTTTAAGAAGGAGCCATCTCTGTCCCACCGCCCCACACTGGAGGGGTCATGCCCCAAGGCCAGGTATCTCCCTGGGGAGTTCTCCTTATCGCCCACCACACCGGGGACGTCCCCTACTCTCTCCCGGTCACACGCCGTGCTCTGGATCCCCATTGCAGCCTCCTGTCGGAAACACAAGGCCAGCAGCTTCAGGAGGAAAGAGCGAACAAGGGATCCTTTACTAAGACCGAATACTTGAAAACAGTTTTGAAGTCTGCTTTCACATTTGAAACATGGGGATACTTTGACATAACTGCGTTCACGGGTGTCTCTAAGTTGCTGTTCCAACTGCAAGAAAGTCCGTTTGAGAACCACGAAGAACTCAGGGTTCCCCGGCCGGGTTGATCAGTTTCCCAGAGAAGAGTGCCCCAAACTCGGCCAGCTTGGAGCCTGGAGAAGGGCCTGGGATGCCTCTTGTTCTCTGAGAGACCCCTGACCGCATCCTCAGTGCTGCAAGTGTCCCAGGGACAGGGACCACAGCCCTTCCAGGTGACCCCTCCAGCGTGTGGCCTCCTGTTTTCTGCCAGCGTGTGTGTTCGGGGACAGGGCAGGCACTTCTGTGCATCTGTGCCTCTTCTCTTTGTGAGGTTCAAAGACTCCTACCATGCTCTCTGCACCTCAGCCTGAGATCGCATCTTCCTGGTGGCCCTGGTCCTTCTGCCGTTGGTAGGGCCAGCCAGCCTCCCTTCCCCGGCTCTGCTCTCACGCCCTCCAGCCAGCCAGGTCGGCCCCACTTCCCACCTTCCCCTCTTGGTCACCCTCATAAGTTCATGCTGAGTTTGTCCTCAATTTTTTGAGAGCTCCGAGAAAGAGCAGACGTAAGTGAATCTGGGCGAAGAAACCTGGTGGGCTGAAAACGCTGGTTCGTGCCGGAAAACAAAAGGCACGTGTGCTCAAATTCATTGTGTCACTTTTCCATTGTGTCCTGACCAAATAAACTGTCTATGCACGGAGGCTCCAGACAGACATGGACAGTCTTGGTCCGCTGTGGACATCGACTCTCCTGTTTCACTTCTGATTTCCACACTGGTTCTCCCTCCCTGATTCAGATGAGGCTGCCCAGCAACCACACACACACACACACACACACACACACACACGTGCGCAGAGATGCACACACATGCACAAACATATGTGCACATGCATAGTGCATACATGTGTGCATAGTCGAGCACACAGGGCACACGCACAGGTGCACACACACCCGTGCACACACATCTCCAAGGGGACCCCTGAAAGCCAGCACTTGTCCTGTGATGTGTCCAGGGACTGAGGCCGAGAGAGCATCCAACCTCCTTCTCACACTAGGCACGCTCGTCTGTCTTTAGGTCCCTTCAGAGGAGGTCTGTGTGTCTTAATTTCCTGTCGGAAACTCCTCACTGTCTCTCCCTGAGTTTTCTCTGGGATTTGTCCCTTGCACTCTCCTTTTCTCAGTGTGCGGCCCCCAGGTCTGCGGGGGTGTCCACGTCAGGGTCACCTGGATGCATGCTGCTGGCCTCAGGGGGCCCTGCTCTGCCGGCCGGGAGTGGGGACAGCGTGGCCGCCGAGGTCCGCATCATCCTTCTGTAGTCTCTGGCTCCCCCCGTAGACAGGCTCTGCTCCGTGCGCAGCGACGGCGACGGCTTGGCCACCGTCCCCTAACGGGCACCCGGACGAGGTCTGCTCCCTGTCACGCCCGACACACGGGCCCTCGTCACACGCTTCACATGACTGACGCCACCTCTGACACTTCACACGCAGACTCTAAAGCGAAGTACGTGCCCTTCCTTTGACAGTATGAAGAATTAGAATTACTTTTCATGGACTTGATTATTAAAATAACAAGTTAATTTCCAAACACATGAAAACGACCCCAATCTTTATATGGATGTTTAGTGAATGTTTTTACACGTGTATCAAATAAGCTCATCACGTTAAATATTAATTCGCCAGTGATACGTGGCACCCTGTGGTCTCCCAACGCACCTTGTAAGTCCTGAATTCTCTTTTGTTTGTATGTAAATATATTACACACACAACCATGCACACACATTTTCCCCTTTACATTAGAATATGAAGAAATCAGCCCAGATGTCCGAGAGTGTTGTAACCTTGAGTTTTCAAATTTCCAATTAATTTCTAATTGCTCTAACTGACGTCTTCTCTGCCCCCACCCCAACCGCAAATAATCTATCCATTTAAGACATCCTTAGAGAAGACGAACGGACCGTGTCCATCTGGATGATCATTCCCCTATGGGAGCCCCGAGGAGCAGGGAACGTGGTGTTTCCCCACAGCCACTGGGCCTTCTGCCCCAGCGTGTGGTTTAGGTTTGGTGCGGGGAAGGTGCCCAAACCCAGCAGGGCCCACCCATCAGCTTTTCGTTCCCCAGACTAGAACTTCAAAGACACAGAAAATAGAAAACCATATTCTTCCTAAAACCACGTTTTAACCAATTTCAATGTTATAGTATTTATTTACTCACAGTCTGTTTATTGCCTCAAGGTTTAAGCGACCGTTGGTGTGAATGAGGTCTGTAAGTGAGCAACGACTATTTTCTGGGGTACCTATTTTCTAACATGGATAAATTTGTTATTGTGGCAGATCCTCGGACGATCCACACTAAATACTAGTTTTTAAGATAGGAAACGATGAAATAGAAGCATGAGCTTTTTAAAAAATAAGCTTCATTGCCTCCAAATAACTTTAAAACCTACATTTCTTTCCTTGAATCCTAATAAAATAAAAGCAAACCAAAGCATAAGACATTTCAACTAAATACAAAACAAAGGGAGGGGCCCGCGTTAGTGGATGTTTGATATTTGAGTAAGTTACCAAAGGGGGGGCTGAACTTTCTGAGGCACTAAGGAAAAAACCCAATGACACCGGTTCCGCTCGCTGGGTGTAGGTATGATCCACGGGGGGAAGGTGTGGTGGGGGCGCAGGCAGGCCCGCTGGTGAGGGGGTGTGTCTGCGGTCAGGGAAAACGCTGAGACCAAGCACTGTGCTCAAGTCCCCGGCTGTCACAAGGACACGGCCAGTGCCCTCACGGTGCTGTCTGCGCAGCTCGGCACCGGCCTCGTTCATTCTCTCCCTGTGCGCCGTCTGTCTCCCCATCTTGCTTGCTTATTTCTTTATCTGTCACCCTGGAAAGGCGGCGTTGAAACGAATCTGAGAAGAAACTTTTCGGCTGGACGGCAAGCAGAAGAGGGTTAGACGGGCAGCAGGCCCAGCCCACCTGGGAGCAGGACCCAGGAGACCTGGAGGCGGGGCCCATCCTTGTCCTCCGTCTCACACAAGGGGTCCGTGTGCCTGGACCGCGAGCACATTCTGACCTGCAGCCGGGGCTTGGATAGGAGTGACCTGAGCCTTTTGTTTGTATGTTCCACGCAGGATGAATTCAAGCGCTGAACGTGAGGGTAAGTTAGGAAGATTTCTGGATGATCAATCAACGGACCCAGAGGGAGAACAGCACGCATTCGTATCTGGACGACCGTCTCCCTTTGTGGAGGCTTCTGAAGACACTGGCACGGGAGCCTGACTCACCAGCACACACACGCTGGCACGGGCATCCTTTGGCATAGTTTACAATGGTCTCGGTTTTCAAATGAGGTGGTTAGCCCCACTTTCCCGTTTCCCTGATGCTTAGCTACTGCCACGGAACATTTGGGCGGCCCTCACCGCGGAAAACCCCATAGCACCAGCTCTACACAGCTGCAGGAGGGCATAACACTTATTACTAAGTCACCTCCCTCTTCCTCCGAGCTACTCGGATGAGTCGCCTACTGTGCCTATTTTGCACCGATGGTGCACTCCTGTGCCCCTACACTGCACAAGTCCGTGTGTATCGCTGGACGGCCCTGGAGCCTCCGGGAACGATGCCGCTGTGGTTAAAGCCAGCTGTGGGCACACACGTTGGCCATAGTGCTGACCTCTTTCAACACATCCCGTGTGTGGTCTCCAACAGGGCTCATGGATCTGGTACATCATGGGCAATGCCAGGGCTGGCTTCTTCTCGGTCCTACTCAGCGCCCCTTTGGTCTCCAGGTCCTCTTCAGAGACTGAAAGGAGGCTAACACAGCGACTGATGCATTTGACTTTTTAATTCCCCTCTGGAGCATCTTTTTCTTCAACAGATGTTCTCAAAATAATTAAGTGATGGATAGCATGCATTATTGAAAATGCTGGATGCCTCCCTAATGCTCTCCACATTTGTATATCTGTCAGCACAGAATTGAGTACTCAGAAATGTTGTGCTATTTATTTTGCAAATTACCAAACATTCACTCTGGCCAAGGAGGAGAGGAAGGGAGAATGGCCAACAAGCTCTCTGGTTCCTACAATCGCCCCACCCACCACGTCGGCAGGAGTCATGGGTTCCCATACGATCTGCGAACACAGAACTCTGTAAAAAACCATATCCAGCTGATCACCCAGCCCTAAATAATTCTTGGAATTGGGGCCATCTCTTTGTTTAATTTTGAAATTTCAGAAATTTCACATTCTATGTTGATATCCTTTGTCCAACATTAACTAACTCTTGGCATGGGAAATTGCCTTTTATACTTAGTTATTTAGTAAATACCTGGACCTATTCTGTCCCTAAGATGTTCAAGTCGGGGTCACCTACACACTGACTCCAGCATTTCAACTTGCTTGGGGCCAGTATCGCATTCCTGAGCTGCTTGGTCTTGCTTCAGACCAATGCACAGGAAGGACCTCAACCCGTACCCACATCTCCAACATGGTGGGCGTGGAAACAATTCTAAGAAACATATGGGTCTCAGCTATGGAAATAAATTTCCAATTTTCATATATGGATTGTTATCTCCTTTTAGAGTACATTTCTGGGTGTAATTGGAATTCGCCTCTGGAAAACTTTTGAACTTGGGCCTTTGGTGGCCCATATCTTCACGTACATCTCAGATCTGTTTGTGAAAGCTTGTTAGGTCCTGCTGTGGGGTCACAAGTGATTGGAAGTGTCGCTGAGAGAAGGTGTTTGCAGGAAGGTAGGCACTGTCAGGTCTATGAGTGCTGTTCAGATTCACGAACGTTTTCCTAAAGGAAAACACATTGATGCAGAATGCCTTGATCTTGAAGGTAAAGAATTCATTTTTCCCAATGAATGGAGCACTTCCCTGGTTCCAGGTGCTGTGGACAAAGCCACGAGTGTGACAAAGGAGGTCCGGTTTCCATAGAACATCCACGGATGGAGACAGGTAGTGAACAGAGACACAAAGTATAATTTTGGGTCCCGATTAAGGTATTTGGGGGTATCTTCACAACTTTGCACATATGGATTTGTCATTTCATAATGGTCGTAACTTCAGGTGTTCGAGGCCCACTGATTATCCACCCTGGCCCCTGGAGTCTGCGGAATGTTTGGGGTGGTCATCTTCTAGACCTTCCTCAGGGCCACTGGCTTAGTTATGTACAATGTTCTGCAGGTGACACACAGCAGGCACGAAAATGCCCTCGTCTGTCACCTTCTGGTTTTTTCATTTTTGTAAATGTTTGTTTGTTTTTGAAAGAGAGACAGAGCATGAGTGGAAGAGGGCAGAGAAAGAGAAGGAGACACAGAATCCGAAGGAGCTCCAGGCTCCAAGCTATCAGCACAGAGCCCGACGTGGGGCTCAAACCCAAGGACCACAAGATCATGACCTGAGCCAAAGTCAGATGTTTAACAGACTGAGCTGTCCAGGCGCCCCATTTTTAAATTTTTTAATGTTTATTTATTTTTGAGAGAGTCACTTTTCACCTTTTGGGCTCACAACGCAGCCTCAGTGAGGAAGGACCAGCCTTGTGCCAGATTCTGGCACCTGATTCCTGGACGGCTGTCCAGCTCCCAGCTACATAGCATCAGTTAGGGCCCACTAGTTTGGGTGGGATATAAAAGAAGGAGAAGGAGGAGGACAAGAAGTGTTGGGAGGAGGAAGAGAAGAATTTAAAATACAAAAGAAAGAAGAGTAGTATGCATTTGATGTTAAATGATATTTTGGGTACTATAGAAATTTTTGACAAATGATGAAAAATCACCATCTAACACTATGTGGCTTTAAGAGATTTGGGATGTTAAAAATAAGGAACATTTTTATTCTGGACTGGGCCATCATGTCACAAAAGTGGCATAGTCAATCAATATCCTTTTAAATAGGAAGTACAAACCAGTTTTTAAGATGTTGATACCCCCAAGAATCATAAAAGAAATTCTTTTGGAGAAAAATGAATGATTTCAGATCTTCTTCTGGGAAGGCACGTAATTTTCCCTCTTCTTGTCACTGAAATCTCTGGGCTTTATATATGAAACAAATACACAAAGACTCCGAAAGGCGGAGAGAGGAGAGAGGCCTGAGGTGCAATGCCATGGTGGGGAGTTCTCTGGATTTCATTCTGCCTCATATACCCCAGGCTCAGAGCTGAAGGAGCCAGCAGCACAGGAATACCCAGAGGGGCAAAAAAAGTCCAACAAAAGTCTTCTCCCTCTGGTCAAGTGACGAGGAAAAGAGCAGCCCGGCAGGACAGTCCACTTTACACAGTAGCCTCTCTACCCCAGCCCAGTACCACGTAAGACTGTGGTCCCACTGGACGCACACCAGCCTTACTGGATGCATGCCAGCCCTACTGGACACATACCAGCCCTACTGGATGCACACCAGCCAGGGCCAAGTGGGGAGTCTGCACTTCCACCCTATGAGGCTGTGATGAGACCCCCAATACCCCTGCCAGGCGTCAGCAGAGAAAGCCGAGCAGGGGGACAGAGAGATTCCCATGGCTGTCGGTGGTAATCAGGGTGCGTGCCTCCCCTTTCTACTGGGGTGGTGTCAGGGGATGCCTAGTGGAGGTTCGGGAGTTTTGTCCCTGCCCGGCAGGCCACCCCACCATGATGGCACTGGAAGCCACATGGGAGCCAGAATGCCCATCCCACCTGGCGGTACTGAGGACCCCCTTTAAACATCAGTGAGGACACTGGGCTCTCTCCTCACCGTCCCCTGCTGCACTGGTGCCAGAGAAAGCTAAGTCAGCGGTGTGCATAAGGTCCGCAGTCTCCTAACATGGTATGAAAATGTAGAGGTTTTAGTTAAAAATCACTCATCTGGGGCACCTGGGTAGCTCTTAATTTCGGCTTGAGCATACGACCCTTGGTTTTGGCTTAGGTCGTGATCTCACTGTTCATGGGATCGAGCCCCATGTCAGGCTCTGCATTGAGAGTGGAGCCTGCTTGGGATTCTCTCTCTTTCCCTCTCTCTGCCCTTCCTCTGCTCTCACTCTCTCTGTCTCTCTCTATAGGTAAATAAATAATTTTTTTTAAGTGACTCATCACACCACACACCAGGAAGATCTTAAACTGAATGGGAAAGGAGTGATTAGTAGATGCCAGTGCTGAGGTGAGGAAGAAATAGCGTCACTTGATAAGATTTCAAAACAGCCATGATCAAAGTGCTTCCATGAATAATATGAACACTATTGAAATAAAAATAAAATTGGGGGGGGGTGCCTGGGTGGCTCAGTTGGTTAAGCATCCGACTTAGACTCAGGTCATGATCTCGCAGTTTGTGGGTTTGAGCCCCACGTCGGGCTGTGTGCTGACAGCTCAGAGCCTGGAGCCTGCTTCGGATTCTGTCTCCCTCTCTCTCTGCCCCTCCCCTGAAGGTGCTCTCTCTCTCTCTCTCTCTCAAAACTAAAAATTAAAAAAAGAAGAAGAAAATGGAAATTCTCAGAAAAATAAAAAGAGAAAATATAAGAAAGACCAGATGGAAATCTTAGAACTAAACGTAAAACGACTTTAATGAAAAAAAAAAAAAAAAAATCAATGTCTGTACTTGAAACCAACATGGAGGGAACAGAGTTAGCCAGCTTGAAGATGGAATGCTGGGAATGACTCAATTTGAACCATGGAGAGAAAATGGAATCATCACCAGACTGTCGGGGCCTGAGGGACACGGCGGAATACACCACGCCACTGCAGTCACACAGGCAACCAGAAAGCACGCTCGGAGATAATGGCCGGATGTTTCCCAAACACGGCAAAAGCATAACCCTAAATTTGCAAGAAGCTGAGCAACACTTCCTCAGAATAAAACGGCCAGCAGGGTAAAATCCTCCCAATTTATCCAAAACACATCATTGTCAACCTTCTGGAAAGTAAGGCGGTGGAAAGCTCTGAAAGAGAAGAGGTGGAAACCTACAGGAAAAGAATGATCTGGATGATAGCAGACTTCTGGGCGGGAAGTGTGGAGGCTGGCACGGGTGCTATGACCTCCTCTGGTCACTGTAAGGAAGCAGCTATAGCTCCAGAATCCCAACCACTTGAGTAAGTCCTTGAGGAATGAAAGGTGTATCAAGATCCTCTCAGATGAAAGAAAAATTTAGAAAAAAAAGTTCTGCCAGCTGATGTGCTCTGGAAGAATGGCTAAAGATATCATTTTAAACAGAAAGAAAATGACAAAAGAAAGACTCTTAGAATGTCAGAAACAAAGAAAGATCAGAAAGAGTAAAAGTATGGACAAATACATTTTTCTTCTCCTCTTGAGTTTTCCCAATTATTTTTGAGGATTAAACAAAACTTTTAATGCTGCCTGATTTTATTCTAGATACACGTAGAGAGGATACTTAAAACAATTATATTACAGACAAGGAGGGTAAAGTGGCATAGAAAGAGGTAAGTTCCCACGCTTCATTTGAATTGATGGAATGTCACAAATAGATTGCAATCTGGGGCACCTGGGTGGCTCAGTTGGTTAAGCGTCTAACTTCAGCTCAGGTCATGATCTAGCAGTTCGTGAGTTCAAGCCCAATGCTGGGTTCTGTGCTGACAGCTCAGAGGCTGGAGTCTGCTTCAGATTCTGTACCTCCCTCTCTGTCCTTTCCCCGCTCGTGCTCTCTCTCCCAAAAATAAACAAATGTTAAAAAAAATTTCTAAACAAAATAGATGCTGATAAATTATGTATGTGTGATGTAACACCTAAAACACCAACAATAAAGGCTAAACAAAGAGATTCACTAAAAACACTGTATATATAGCAAAACTGAATTCTAAAAAAATTTTTGATGTTTATTTTTGTGAGAGAGAGAGAGACAGACAGGGTGTGAGCAGAGAAGGGGCAGAGAGAGAGGGAGACACAGAATCAGAAGCAGGCTTCAGGCTCCGAACTATCAGCCAAGAGCCCAATGTGGGGCTCAAACCCACGAACCTGGAGATCATGACCTGAGCTGAAGTAAGACACTTAACTGACCGAGCCACCCAGGTGCCCCTAAAATAATGTTTAAGTAATCCATAGGAAAGCAGAAAAAAGAAAGAGAAAAGTGAAAAACATAGAGAATAAAATGGCAGCATGAATCCCTAACACAATAACAAACACATTAAATGTAGATGATCTAAATATATCAGTTAAAAGGCAGAGATTGGCAGAGTGGATTTAGAAAAAAGAAAACTGAGTCAAGTCTATGCTGAGTACAAGAAACTCAGTTCAGACACAACAAAGGAGGCAGCTTGCAAGTGAAAGGATGGTTTAATGCAATATCTATTGGAGACCTAGCAAGGTGTTTGTAGATGTAGAGAATAGTGTTCAAAAATTATATGGAAAAAAAAGGAACAAGAAGAGGTTTTTTTTTTCTTTTTTAATGAAAAAGGATAAATTTGGAGGAACCAGTCCAACTGATTTCCAGACTTCTTAGAGCTCCATTAACCCAGACTGGGTATATTGGTGGATGGACAGTCCCATAGATTAATGGAACAAAATAGAAAACCTAGAAACTGACCCACACTGATATGCAAAACTTATTTTTGATAAGAGCGCAAAAGTAATCCAATGTACAAAGGCAAGTCTTTCGACAAATGATGCTAGGTACAACCGGACGTCTGCATGCAGAAAGACGAACCCTGACCTAAACCTCAAACTTGATATAAAAATTAAATCAAAATACATCAGACTTGAATACAAAATGTTAAATTTTACAACTTTAGGGAAAAAAACAGCAGAAAATCTTTAGAATCTATGGCTAAGCAAATACATCCTAAAACATGATTCATAAAAGGTAAAATTGGTAAATAAGACTTTATCAAAATTAAAAACCTTAACTCTGTGAAAAAACTCCCTTAACTGAATGAAAAGACAGACTGGGAGAATCTATGTGCAAATGTGGTAGCCGCCAAAACTAAGTATCTGAATTGTATAAAGAGCTCTCACCACTTAATGTTGAAAAAAAAAAAAAAATAATGGAGTAGAAAATGGGAAAAAGACATGAACCAACATTTCACCAAGGAAGGTATACAGATCAAAAATGAGCACCTAAAATTATATTCAACATCATTACCAATTAGGCAGATGCAAACTGCAATCATAATGAGACATCATTGCACATCTATCAGAAATGCTAAAATTAAAAAAATAGTGACACCACCAAGTGCTGGCAAGGATGTAGAAAAGCTAGGTCACTCATATATTGCTGGTGAGAATGTAAAGGGTGTAGTCATTCTGAACACTGTTTTGTTGTTTCTTTCTTTTTTTTAATGTTTATTTTTGAGAGAGAGACAGAGCATAAGTGGTGAAGGAGCAGAGAAAGAGAGGGAGACACAGAATCTGAAGCAGGCTGCAGGCTCCGAGCTGTCGGCACAGAGCCCGATGCAGGACTCGAACTCATGAGCAGTGAGATCATGACCTGAGCTGAAGTCAGACGCTTAACTGACTAAGCCTCCCGGGCACCCCCTCCCCTGACTTTGTTTTTAAGTTTATTTGAGAGAGAGAGAGAGAGAGAGAGAGAGAGCATGAGCCAGGGAGGGGCAGAGCTGTCAGCACAGAGCCCGATGCAGAGTCGAATCCATGAACCGTGAGATCATGACCTGAGCCAAAGTCGAATGCTTAACCAACTGAGCCACCCAGGGGCCCAGGTTTTGTTGTTTCTTAAAGGACAAAGCACGCAAATACCATTTGACGGAGCACTTGTACTACTGGATAATTATCTCAGAGAAAGAAAAACTTACATTCCTGGGAACTTTTAGCATAATGCCCGGAACTAGAGAAAGGTTGATGTCCTTCAGCGAGTAAATGGTTGAACAAACTGGCAACTCCACACTGTGGGATACGACTCAGCAGTGGAAAGGCATGTGGTCCTGATAACACACAGCAATCTGGGTGAGTCTTCAGAGGGTTCCCCTAGCAAAAAATATAATTCTCAGGATTACGTACTGCATGGCTCCAGGTATGAAGCATTCTTGAAACGTTCAGTGATGCAAAAAGGGAGAATGGGTTAGTGGTTGCCAGGGACTGAGGTGGGGGGAGCGGCGGGGGAGGGAAACGACGCGGGCCCTCTGGCTGCCGGAGTTGCTCTGGCTCTCGACTGTCCGCCTCGGGCTCCTCACCGTGACATTGGAACTACAGTCTCGCCAGATATCACTGTGGGGGAAACCGGAGTAGGTGACATCGCTCTTCACTTTCTTACCGCTTGTGAATCTTTATCTCCAAATTATCAAAAGTAATTTAAAAAGAACCACATTAAAGTTTGACCGGTTTCCTGACTTTGAAAGAATGTAGAATTCAGTAAGTACTCACACTTTTGTTTCATATGTATAGTATATAAATCTATGTATGTATTTATAGAAACATTTACAGGTATATAAATACCTATGTGCATAGAGAGTATGTGTCCGTATACGTGGGTCCATAAATTTATATCCATATACATCCAAGAGATGCGTGCAACAAGGCATATGGACAGTATTTTGTGTTTATTTTAATCGGAATATGAAATAAATACAAGCTTCTTAAGTCAAAAGTGCTGTGAGCACCATACAGTTAGTCCCCATTCTTGACTCAGTTACTTTTTGTATTGATGTTGTCTTCAAAAAATGTCCCGTTCACCTGGAAGGATGCTGAGCAGATAAGGACATCCAAGACTGGGTCTGGAAGACTGGCCACACCGCTGTCAGGAGCTCCCAATGGTGGGAGAACTTGAGACCGGTGGCCATAGGGGTGAGGCAGGAGACCTGCTCCTTCTTTGTTCATGTTTGGGGTGCGAGGAAGGAAGAGGCAGGAAGGAGCACAAGGAGGGAGGAGGCTGGCTGGAAGGAGCATGCGGAGGAAGGAGGGAGGAAGGAGCGTGAAAAGGGAGGGGGCAGGAAGGAGCATGAAAAGGGAGAGGGCAGGAAGGAGCAGGAGGAGGGAGGCGGCCGGAAGGGGCAGTGCCCGAGGGGACAGACAGTGTGGAGGGAGGGAAGGAAGGACCCAGTTCCCGTGTGGTTTTCACCGGCTCCAGCGGGTACTGGGGACATCGGTTGCTTCATGGACGGGTTGTGCTCCCTGCCCAGGAGCACTGCTCTCACGTTAGGGTGCTGGAAGAAGCCGTGCAGGGGCCGCCCTGCATTCTGTCCTCCGAGCGGCGCCAGGCTCTCCCGGGACCACAGCTCTGGCTCCCGCAAGCCAAGTCCTCACCCAGTGTCGGGGCCCCGACACCCTGTACACGGTGGGGCGGTCTCGCCGGGACATATCCCTACAAATGGAGAGGAAAAGTTTTGCTTGCTTGCGTTTGGTCATATCCGGAAACACATCCTAGGTGCTCCAGGCTGCGGGCACATTGCCTCTTTTCTCGCGCTGAAAAGTGACTGGGGGGTGGGGCACAGGTCTGCTCTCAGGGACCTGCCCGTGCCTGGTTCCCCCGAGCACTTTGAGTCGCCCTGCCTCCCTGTGCCCCGTCTCGACTGGGGTGCTTGAGCATCAGGGTCACACTGCTTATCGGTTCACTTGTTTGAGGTCGCATCGATCTCTTCAGCCGCCAGCACGGGGGTGGGAACTTAGCAGCTGCACCCACGTGTGTGCAGTGACTAGTCGAGCTGTGTGCGATGGCACTGAGGACACACGCACGCACGCACACGGGGCTGGAGGTGAGCCCCGCGTCATCCCCAGAGTCCCGGCAGCACCTCTGGGTTGGTTCTAGGGTACGGTGAACTGGCAGGTGCGGGGGGTGTGTTAGGAGCCCGCGAGGACCTGCACGGCCGGCTGTTGGGTTGGCTGCACCAGGCACATCTGTGGACACACGCACGTAGCCTTCTCCACGTGTCTCACGAGACCCCCGTGAGCACAGCCAGGTGTTGGCGGGCTGGCCACTCCGAGTGGGGAGATGAGCCCTTGGAGAGAACGGAGTGCCCGGAGTTTGCACCCTGCGGCTCCGTGGCTCCGGGGGGACCCTGTCCCCGTTCGCTTCAATATTCTCGCATGCGCCTTCCACCCAGATGCGGCCGCCCTCTGCGAAATCGAGCTAAATCTAACCTCTCACCGTAACCAGCTCAACACTCGGCACCCGTTTTAATCCTCAGCCAACGATGACCAGCATCACAGCAACGCTAAGTGCCACCTCGGGTCCAGTTGGCACAGACCTCAGAAGGGAAGGGTTGCTGAGCAAGCTGGGGTGCTGTTCTGCAGTGATTTCAACATCTCGCGGTAATTACGGCCATTACAGAGACGGCCATGAACGGACCCAGGCCCCCTAATTCGAAAGGTTCTCTGCGGAAAAACACCAAACCACAGGCGTGGGCTGGAGATTCAGTTGGGTGTCTTACTCGCGAACGAAATATATTTTTGCACGTTCCAGTGAGGTGGAAAGGCTTCAGCTTGTCCCTTCCCATGTGCATTAGGAATTCTCAAAATTTGGATCCTTGAAAATAATTGCCCTGAACTTACCAACCCCCCCCCCAAAATTATAGTTTAGGAGTCCTGGGAGGGGCCAGGACCCTGCATTTCAAAACGGTCCCCAGGGTTTTGATGCTGGTGGCTGAACTGACAGCAGGACTCCCAGAGGCTGTCCCGCTGGGGACGGGAGACCTTCTAGAAGCGTCAGCTTTTCTCCCTGGCAGTGGGCAGCATCCCTGGAGACCCGAAGCCGTGTTCAGTTGGCCCGTCTTTCAGGCCTGGCTCACTAGTGTAAAAGTGGCTCATCACCCCTTCCCCCACTGATGCTTGCGGGGCGGTGCACGCGAGGGCTGGAATGACACTTTGTCGCCGGCCGGGGCCAGCGCCTCTCGCCGGGACCTCAGCTCATCGGGACACCAATGTTCCGCCACTTTGTGTCTTCCTGTGATGTTCGGCTAACGTGGCATTTCTAGTTTTCCCCCAAAATGCTTGGCCCTGGTCCTTGTTAAACTGGTACATCTGCTTTTTTGACTTCGGGAACCAGGCAGAGCCCAGGCAGCTGTGAAAACCACACACGGAGCTTTGAAACTTCACGGGCTCCCGACCAAACGCAGTTTGCTCTGAGAATTGAGGGGTGTCTGTGGCGTCGATGGGGATCATGCGGCCACTGAGGCGGGCGGGCGGTGGCCTCCTGCCTCTGCCGTGTAAAGACGCAGAGCGCTGGCCTGCAGGTGTGGAGACCTTGGCGCGGTCCCGGGCTCTGGGGTCCCCCCCCCGGGGGTGCAGGGGGAAGAGAGGGCTCTGGGTGGGCTTGGCAGGGCTGCGCTACATGGCTGGAAAAGGAGTCCCACACGCTCCTCTGCCCCTGTTATAACCGGCCCCGCTCAGGGGGTCGAGAACTGGGGTCACCGACGACGGCTGCCAGCCCCATGGAGTCAAGGCGGCTCACTGGGGCTAAGTAGGCAGGTTGTCCCCAAATTTGCTTCTCCCCAAGCAAGTGGTGGCCTCCTGGCCAGCGGACTTAGAAACTGGTTCTCCAAGAGCCTTTGCCAGATGGCCCGCTGTTTGCTCCTTCTGGTTTACCTGGTGTCAGGGCTCTGTCTGCAACCCCGGGTGGTTTTACTCAATCCCCTCGCTCACCTCCCAGCTGTAGCTGCCTGGAGCAGGTCCCTGACGGTGACCCGAGTGGAGCGAGGCTGGTTTCGGATACTTCCTGGAGCGCTGGGGTGAAGCTGTTTCTTCAGCCCTGAGATGAGCTTCTGTCGTCCTTTTCTGTCACGAGGACAACATGACCATCACCACCCCCTTCATTTACCTGGATTCTTTGTCAGAACTCACTAAGTTCGTGTTAGTGAACATCGAACACAGGAGAGAAACACGCACACACCATTCTTCCCCGGCTTCCAAGGCAGCAGCAGGTCCCAGAAAAATAACACTCAAGACGGGCGTTTGCTCACGCCCCTGGTCAGCTCTCCCCCGGCTGAGCTACCTCCATGACCTAGAGACCAGGCCCCGGCCCCTTGCACCAGCCTCCTGTGAGCACGGACCCCGCAGCCTGGGGTCCGCATTCTGGACCAGGAGCAGCGACACCTGCAGAACAGGGCCCGCACCCCCAAGACTCAGGAGTCCGAGAGTCTGCATCCGGAGTGTGTCCGTGCATCTCTGCACCGGGCCTGCAGTGTGGACCCGCGGTTACTTGGGGTTCACACACCGGAAGGCCGGCTGACTTTGAGCCTTTGGAATGACCGGCAGAAGCCAACGGGTGCAAGATTCATGGGAAAAAAAGAGGGCTGTGTCCCCGTGAAAAGGACAAATGCAAATCCCAGGCTGGGACCTGACCTTGGCCAAGCCCCAGGTGAGCAGATGCCCCACTGAAGCTGCAGCAAAAGCTGGTCCTTGCTTTGTGGTGTTCCTCGTCCTGGGATCTCAGTGTGGACGCTGGACGGAAGGTTCACCACACTCTAATTTTGATCTTATATAAGACAACCTGTTTCAAAAGAAGCAGAAAGTACAAGGCTGTCTTCTCTCTCTCCGTAGCACGAATGAATCTTTCTCCTAAAGGTGTCTAACAAAGTCATCTCCCAGCACATTGTGGGGGTAAAATAAGGTGAGGGTCTGTGTCTGGAATTTCTCTCTTTGGTGGTGAATCCCCCTTGCTTTGTCCGGCTCCTTCAGGAACTGGGTGCCTCTGTCATTGCACAAACCATGCACACTTCTGACGATTCTGTATCGCTGTCTTTTCACCTACAAGCTCCTTTTGCAAAAGCTAAAGACGTGGAAACTAGTTGAGAAGGCTTTCTGAGCACCAGACACTTCTTACAAAATGTGCCGATGACTTCTGTGTGGATGAGTCCCAGACGTATGGCCCACGTTTCCCTTCAGATGCACATAGCTTCAGAAACGTGGGGGGAAGGGGCTTGGCAAAGTGCCCCGGAGCCCTCGTCCAGACCCGAATGTCCGACTCATTTGCCAAAATCTAGACATGCCTTGGTTTTCCCACCACTTTTTCCCCAAGTCATCGCCCCGGTGTGTTACAGCCGGTCCTTACGAACCCACGGTAGACAGAGGCGAGCACACATACTCATCAGTTTCGACACATGGGCGTTTTTTACAGCCGCGTTGGTTTAAAGGCTGGGATCCGAGGAGTACAGAGAAGCTTCACAAAGCACAGCGTCGCCAGAACCAAGGGATGCAGAACATAAACATGCCAAAACACGTCTTTCCTCTTCTCTCTCTCTCTCTCTTTTGATAGAAGCCATTTAGAGACGTGGCGACTTTTGTTAGGATGCGGTTCTCAACCCTGGCTGCCGGAGTCCTTGTAGCAAACCCCAGCTAGCCTCAGGCAGCCGTCCCGGCCAGGACCTGGGGCTTTGCCAGCATGGTCCTTACAACGCGCTCTCCGGATTATTCCGGATTCTTATGTTCACGAGCAGCCAGGCGTGAGAACTGGTTGGGAAGTTATCACGAACACAGGACGCAGTGGTCCTGTTTGCCTTGGGTCACAGGAAGGTTATTTTGTAGCATTAAGGGCTTCGTTCAAAAAGAAGTCCAGGGCGAAGCTGGCAGCCCAGCGGCCAGCCTCTTCTTTCTTTGGGCTAAAAGCGCAGGAATTGGGGAAGCCGGGACATGAGGAAAAGAGCGCAGGGAAACCTGTGGGGATTTCTTCTGCAGGCTCAGGGATGTTCCTCCGGAGGGGGTGCCCGGGGGCAGGACCAGGACGGGGTCGGGGCTGCTCCTGTGGCTGTGGGCCTGACAACCATTACTCTTGCCTCCGGATCTATGAAAAACGTGTGTAGGTTTCACTTTGCACGTGCCTTTCTTGACCAGAGGGGTCCAGGCCTTGCCTCCTGCCACGGCGCAAGGCACACACAGCGTCCCCCTCCAGGGAGCCCGGTGGTGACTGCATCCCTGGACCAACAGCGCCTCCTCTGGGAGGCCGGTCAGCCGTCCTGGGGGCCTGGCTTTCCGCTCTAAAACCCACCCAGACCCAGGCACACCAGGTTCCCTGGGGTCAGCGGGACTCGGCCAGGCTGGTGGGTCCCCGCCTCAGGCCTTCGCGCCGAGTTCTGGCATTTGGTGGCAGTGGGGTGGCACAGGATGGGACGCCCCCTGCAGCCTGACCCAGCAGGGGATGTGGCCATGGAACCTACAATGGGCCATGGAGAAACATTCACCAACAATTAAGCCTAGAACTGACAGCATTTAGTGGTTGGTTATTGCTCTGCTCAAACCAGAATAAATAAACCCTAGTGGACCCTGACCATGAGTCAGAGGATCGACAAGCATCTTTTGGTCGCTGTCATTCACATGACGGCAATTTAGCTGAATTGATTAGCTTTTAACCAATCTGACCCTCATTTAAATTTGACTTCTCAGTGTCTAATATGGGGTCTGGCTTATAGTATGTGTTCAATAAACGTTTGTTGAATAAACACTCATGCAGGAAAAGTGGGCACAGAGTGGGCAGACACGGTCTTCAAAAGGAATTAGTGGCAGAAGAGAATTATTACGAAAAGAAACCGGTTTCCAGTGAAGTCACTCCCGTGTCCACCGGAAACATTTATGAACATAGAAATATATTGGAAAACGAAGTCGGGAATGTTGGCCTTGGAGCCTTGGGTGACGAGCTTTCTTGCACGTTTGGGTATGCGGCCACGAGCAGGCAGCAGGCAGAGGATTGCACCCCACGGAGCTTCCAAGGGCTTCTGCGTTACTGTTGATTGAATTAATACCCTGAGCCTTAAAACACCCACACGCTTTGTGGCTCTGGAGGCCAACGCAGGAGTCAGAACAGCCGGGAGATCCGTAAGTAATTGAAAGCAGCAGAAAGACTGGGCCTCCTGAAAATGGCAGCCTCCCGGACGAAGTCTCTAGGCCGGCCCTGCACTCCTCCTCTGTCGCTCTGTGTGCTGTATTTTGTATTTCATGCTTCTGTTCCTCTTTGGATATTTTGAAGTGCTAAAGCCTGTAATTCAGCTTTTCGGAAAAATCCACGTCTGAATTAATTATGTTTCTGCTAAAGGGGGAGAAAAAGATATTAGATGCCCGAGCTAAAATAAAATGAAATCAACTTTTTTCCTTTCTTTATTAGATTTTAATGGTATTATTATAATAATTAAGCTTTTCATTAATTTTTTCACGCTTATTGAGTCACGGTTCCCTGCAGGTTTGAACCATATTTAACGTATAATCACGGTGGTCCGTTCTTCGAAGGGAGTTTGAAGGTAGAGAAGGGCTCACCTACACTTCTCAAATTAAAATGAGCATCACAGGGACCGCCGGCCCCTTGTTGGCCAACCCAAGGGGCTTCAGCAAAGCTTTTGGCTGCTTCTCCGGCACGTGGGGGACAGGACTCCAGGGGCTGTGGCGGGCACGTCCGGACTCGGGGGGAGGATGGGCTGCTGGTTCCAGCTTCTATCTACTGTGTTGTGACATCAGCCTGCTTTGGAGCTCCCCGAAATGAAGGAGTCAAAGGCACCCAATGGGAGACAAACACGCCCACGTGTGAGACTTTCCTTGCCTTGGTGAGGGAGGGCTTCGCGGTGAAACGGAGAAGCAAGGTGCCCCCCTGGGTCCCGGTGTGCCCCGTCCGGGGCACAGGGGCCTCTGCCAGAGGTATCTGGGGAGGCACACTCTAATGCAGACCACTCACACATGAGGACAGCAAAGCCCCTGCACAGAAACAACTTGGCTAAAATCTTGACCTATTGGTCTACCTGTTTCTGTTTGTCAATAAGAAATGAGAACTATCACCCGCTTTGGGAAGATGGGCTGCCGTGGACTTGTCTAATAGCGGACTCTTTGACCCCGTTTGATGAGGAGTTAAGGGAAAGAGGAGGGGCACAGCCAGACAGGGGCAGAGGGTGGGGTGAAAGGGAGGGAGGTGCACCTGGAGGGAGCAGGGAAAGTTCCAGAATCAGATCCTCGGGCTCTGCCATTGTGGCAAAGAGTAAGGAGAGCACACAGGAAAGCCTGGGGTGGGGGGTGAAGGTGGACGGGGGAGAAAAGAGTAGAGAAGGTCTGGGGAGGAGAGGGTAAGACAGGGAAGGGTAGGGAAAGGGAGGGAAGTGGAGGGGTGGGGAGGAGGAAGGGGAGGGGAGGGGAGGGGGAAGGGAAAGTAGAGGAGGGCAGGAGAGGAGAGGGGAAGGGAAGGGAAGAAAGATAGAGGAGAAGAGGGGAGAGGAGGGGAGAGGAGGGGAGGGGAGGGGAAGGGAGGGGAGGGGAGGGGAGGAGAAGAAAGGGGGAATACAGGAGAGCAGGGAAGGGCTAGGGAAGGGAAAGGAGGGGACCCTGGTCGGGGAGCACCCCACAGCTGCCTGCCCCACATGCCCCAGACAAGTCAGGGCGGCAGGAGGAGGGCTTGAGCATCCAGAGGTGGCCGTCCCTGGCTCTGGCCGCGGGCAGGACCGGCTTGCGCCTCTAGCATGCCAGTCAGAGGCTGTGCTGACCTGCACCCCTTGCACGTGCGGTGGGAGACTTTGCTGGTCCCGCCTCCTCCTTTCTCGGGGGTTACTTGACTCCGTTTTGTCCGGCCATCCCTGTAGGTTTGAGAAGTTCAAGGCAAGTCTCCGGTCTCACATTTGCCTAAAGTGTGCCTATCACTTTGCGGAGTGCACGCCGTGGCTGGCACAGTAGTATTCTAGGTCAGCTGGCGGGGTGGCCCCGGGAGCACCGGGCGGAGAAAGCCGTGACTGCAGACAGGTCCCACTGGCGTGACCCCGGAGAAGGTCGTGCACGAGAGGCGAGCAGTGAACGTTACCGCAGAAACGCAGCTGCTTCTGGTTGGTAAAATGTTTTGAGGGCCTTTCTCCCCAAAGAACGGTTTGTAAGTTCTTTCACTCGCTAACTCTTTGGCTGGATATTCTAAGGACGTTATTCCGGAAGTTACGCGGTAATCTCCACACGCAGTGTGTTCACGCAGGCAGCGCTGGGGGCTTCCCACCCTGAAGGTAAAACCCACCCTGTGGCATTTTCACGTAGAGACATCCTGAGGACCACGGGAATATTTGCCGCCGTTTGAAGAACAGCTACGGGGGCGCCTGGCTGGTTCAGACGGTTAAGCGTCCGACTTCGGCCAGGTCTTGAGCTCGCGGTTCATGAGTTCGAGCCCCGCGTCAGGCTCTGCGCTGATAGCTCAGAGCCTGGAACCTACTTCTGAGTCTGTGTCTCCCTCTCTGTGTCCCTCCCCTGCTCATGCTCAGTCTCCCTGTCTCTCAAAAATAAAATAAACATAATAAGTGAATGAATGAATGAATGAATGAATAGTTAGCAACTACCTGCAGGCAGCAAGGTGGTGTGGTGACTCCCTAGGGAAACCATGAACAGTGACCCCTGCCACCCCCCCCCCCCCGTAAGCTCTTCATGAGTGTTCCTGCTCATGTCCTCACTGATGCCTTGGCAGAAGCCTGTCTGCATGTATTTAACGGTGAAGGAGAGGCTGGCAGGACATGGTAGACTGCTGACCCCTGCTGTCCCCCCAGTGTCCCCCACTGTCCCCCTCTGTCCCTGCGCCCCGTCCCTTGCTATCCCCCCACTGTCCTCCGTTGTCCCCCACCATCCCCAATGTCCCTGTCCCTGCTGTTCCTCTGCTGTCCCCCGCTCTCCCCCACTGTCCTCCACTGTCTGCTGACCCCCCACTATCCCTCTTTGCTGTCTCCCACTCTCCCTCACTGTTCTCCGGTGTCCCCCGCTGTCCCCTGACCCCTGATGCCTCCTGATGTCCCCCGCTGTCCTCTGCTGTCCCCCATTATCCTCCCCATCCCCCGCTGTCCCCAGGCCCTTTATTTGCCTGCGGCCTCAGGAAATAAAAAACTAAAACCCGGAGCAGAGGATGGACCGGAATCAACGGAAATGTTTCCTCACTGACAAGTCTTTTCAGCAGAGGTGTCATTAAGTTACAAATCAATACTTAAAACTCGTACAGATAAAGATCCGTCAAGGACAGGCTTGCAGACTCACTGGACCGGTCACTGGGCACCTCGGCCCCAGAGGAATTGAAGCCCCCACCCCCACCCCCTGGAGCCCCCCCCCTCCCACTTTCTGGAAGGTGCCCTAACCTTCCCCCTTTCCCCCCTTGCCCCTTCTCTGCACCAACTCCCGGAAGGTTTTGTTTAAAACAGACGTAAGCGAGCGATTCAAAACGGCCATGCTAGGTGCTTAGGGCTCCCTTCTCTGCAAGGAAAACCTAGCCCCGTGACTTTACCGGCCAGGTCAGCGAGGGAAGCCATCCCGCAGAGGGGAGGCCCTCCCTGTTCGTTCATTCACAAATACCCGCTTTCCCTAGCAAACCTCACAGACAGGCGCACCTGCCTCGGCCCCTGGAGCTCCGTGTGGGAGGCCCCCTGCGCACGGCCAGCGGGCTCCCGCCAGCAGCCGGGCTGCTAGCCTCACCAGGGACAGGGGGGCTTCTGACCCAGGCAGGCCTGACTCCGGGAGGGCATCTTGCCCAGGGCTGGTGACCCTGGTGTGGGAGCCACAGCCCCTGAGCTCGAAACGAGTCGGGGTGCGTGTGGCCAGAAAGGGGATGCGGAACGTAAGGCCACAGGCTCGAAGCCCCTGCCCACACCCAGGGCGAGACCCCCAGGGTTACAGTGGGGAGCTCACACCCCAGAGACACGCCGAGACCCCGCAGGCACGCTTCTCGGTGGCCCAGGGCTCCACTAGCTCTCGGGAAATGTCAGGGGACGTGACTGGGCGTCCAGGCCAACCAAGTACCGCCCCCGCGGGCTGCCCTCCAGGACGGAGGAGGAGGGACAGGGCAACAACAGGGCTCTGCCCCTCCTCCCGCCCAGCACCCCAGCGGCCCAGCTCCAGCCTGCCGGGAGCCCCCATCTGGAAGAAAATCACGGCTCCACAGCGAACTCAAGGGTGAGCAGAGAATATGCTTGTGTTTTCAGTCGGGGCGGGAGCACACACAGAGAGAGGAAGGGGCTGGGCGCAGGTGTGAGCTCGGCCAGCCTTTTGGGGAGAGGCCCCGGGCGCGAGTCTCAGGCACCTGTTGTCCCCTTGCTCCTCAGGCAGCAAGCCTTGGGGGGAGGGGCGTCCAATGTGGGGTCCAGCTCTCCCGGAAGAGCTCTCTGGGAAGGGCGGTGTGCGCGTGCACAGTCAGAAGCTTCGGTGAGCACTCTTCCTCCCGCGTTTCTTCCTCTTGCACACTCAAGGGTAGGGGGGGGAGTTGGAGGGAAGGGAAGGAAGTGGGAGGAGGGGAGGAAGGGCTGGGGAGGAAGGAGGGAGGGAGGAAAAGGGGGGGAGAGGCAGGAGGGGAAGGAGAGGGAGAGGACCAGGAAGAGGGGGGAGTGGGAGGAGGAGGGGGAGGGGGAGGAGGGGGAGGAGGAGGACAGGAGGAAGGGGAGAGGAGGAAGGAGGGGGAGACCAGAAGGAGGGGGGAAAGGGAGGAGGAGGAGGAGGGCTAGAGGAGGAAGGAGGGGGAGACCAGGAGGAGGGGAAGGAGAGAGAGAGGACCAGGAAGAGGGGGGAAGGGGAGGGGGGAGGGGGAGGAGGGGGAGGGGGAGGAGGAGGGCTAGAGGAGGAAGGAGGGGGAGACCAGGAGGAGGGGGAGGAGAGGGAGAGGACCAGGAAGAGGGGGGAGGGGGAGGGGGGAGGGGGAGGAGGGGGAGGGGGAGGACAGGAGGGAGGGGAGAGGAGGAAGGAGGGGGAGACCAGGAGGAGGGGGAGGAGAGAGAGAGGACCAGGAAGAGGGGGGAAGGGGAGGGGGGAGGGGGAGGAGGGGGAGGGGGAGGAGGAAGGCTAGAGGAGGAAGGAGGGGGAGACAAGGAGGAGGGGGAGGAGAGGGAGAGGACCAGGAAGAGGGGGGAGGGGGAGGGGGAGGACAGGAGGGAGGGGAGAGGAGGAAGGAGGGGGAGACCAGGAGGAGGGGGAAGAGTGAGAGAGGACCAGGAAGAGGAGGGAGGGGGAGGAGGGGGAGGAGGAGGACAGGACGAGGGTGAGAGGAGGAAGGAGGGGGAGACCAGGAGGAGGGGGAGGAGAGGGAGAGGACCAGGAAGAGGGGGGAGGGGGAGGGGGGAGGGGGAGGAGGGGGAGGGGGAGGACAGGAGGGAGGAGAGAGGAGGAAGGAGGGGGAGACCAGGAGGAGGGGGAGGAGAGGGAGAGGACCAGGAAGAGGGGGGAGGGGGAGGGGGGAGTGGGAGGAGGGGGAGGGGGAGGACAGGAGGGAGGGGAGAGGAGGAAGGAGGGGGAGACCAGGAGGAGGGGGAGGAGAGGGAGAGGACCAGGAAGAGGGGGGAGGGGGAGGGGGGAGGGGGAGGACAGGAGGGAGGGGAGAGGAGGAAGGAGGGGGAGACCAGGAGGAGGGGGAGGAGTGAGAGAGGACCAGGAAGAGGAGGGAGGGGGATGAGGGGGAGGAGGAGGACAGGAGGAAGGGGAGAGGAGGAAGGAGGGGGAGACCAGGAGGAGGGGGGAGGGGGAGGAGGAGGGGGAGGGGGAGGAGGAGGGCTAGAGGAGGAAGGAGGGGGAGACCAGGAGGAGGGGGAGGAGAGGGAGAGGACCAGGAAGAGGGGGGAGGGGGAGGGGGGAGGGGGAGGAGGGGGAGGGGGAGGACAGGAGGGAGGGGAGAGGAGGAAGGAGGGGGAGACCAGGAGGAGGGGGAGGAGTGAGAGAGGACCAGGAAGAGGAGGGAGGGGGAGGAGGGGGAGGAGGAGGACAGGACGAGGGCGAGAGGAGGAAGGAGGGGGAGACCGGGAGGAGGGGGAGGAGTTCTCCCCCGCAGCGCTTGGATGGTCTGGAGACAGTCTCCCTATTTGGGAAAAGGGGCTCGAGGAGTCCGTAAAACACATGGGGCCTCCTCTCCGGGACAAGCGCAGCGAAGGCCAGCAGAGAGGGCGGGTCGGAGGCTCAGGGACCCACAGCCGAAGTCGCCAGGGCTCAGTGGCCCCTCGGAGCTGCTGTTCCTGCGAGCTGAGCCGCACCGAAGGTTCGAGGCTGCAGGTGGGGGCCGGGCAGGGGCGGCTCCTTGGAAGGGTGCTCCCTGAGTGCGCTTTGCCGGCCGGACGCCCCTCGTTCTGACGGTCGACGCCGTGTGCAGAGAGGCTTTGTCTGGCGGGCCCAAGCTGCTCGCCTCGATCTGTTGTTAAAGGAGAAACCCATGATGCTGAACTCCCAGCCACACTGTACGTACGAGTCTAGGATTTCTGTCGGGGGGGGGGGGGGGGGTGGCTCCCAGCACGGCTCCCGGAGTGTGGACCCTTCCCCTCCACGAGCAGAGAGAGAAGTCCTTCCTGAACCCTCGCCCCAAGTCCCCCGGCCCCACGGATACAAGGCCCCGGGGTGGCCTGGCCCGGGGTCCTCAGCTGTGGCAGGAGGCCCCTCGGCGGGTCTGAGGAGTAAACACAATGGATATTGCTCGTGACATGTCTGGAACGTGTGTCCCTCTTGTATCTGGAGAGGACACGGGGCCTTCTGGGCCTCTCTGAGCCCTGCTTCATTTTTAATGACTGTCCCTGGACGGCAGGCAGAGCAAGATGTTGTCGCCTCTGCGGATTTTACCCCTGATCAAACACAGGCTGGCATCTATTCCGGACTTGCGGGCCCCCCCTCTGGACACCGGCTGAGGGTCTGGGGCAGAGAAGGGGCCTGCTCCCCGCCCTCCCCAGCCCCCGCCTCTGCGGAGGACAGCCAGCCGGCCGAAAGGTCCCCTCCTCTCCACTTGTCACTGGCAAGGAGGGGGCATTCCCAGTTGGTGGACTCGTGTTCCAGGCCGGTTGCAGACCCATTTGTACACGCCTCAGATTCTGACCCAGGTGTGTGGGTCCGAGGGCATCGAAGTCACCCTTCCTCCATGGCGCTGACCCACAGCCGCCCCAGACACGCGGGCACCTGCCCCCAACCCACAAAGAGGCCAGGAGAGACGTCTTAGAGTGTTCAGGTTAGGCTTTTAAAACCCTGATCGGAAACTCCGGAGCTGGGGCCACGCGGGTGCACAGCTCTCTGAGGCCCAGGGCCGCGCACCCGGCCTGACGTGAATAAACATCGCGGGGCCTCGGGGCCCCCTCCCCGCCGGCCGCGAGCCCTCCCTCAGCCCGGGTGCACGCGCAGACACCGCGTGGGAGACTCCGGAGCGGAGGTGTGGACAGAGAGGAGAGGAGGGGCCACGCAGGCACAGGGGTCCCCGAGTCTGAAACAGGAAAGTGTTTTCTTTTCCACCCTCGACCTCGAAAATCAACGGGGAGTGAAAAGTGCAGACAGGTGGGGGCGCAGAGGGGCTCCCCCAGCAGCCGCCGGGGGCACCCGCCATCCCTGTCTCTTGGTCGAAGCCGCTCTGAAGGTAACCCGGCGTTTGCACCCCTCTCCTATCTGCGGATGTCCCCCTTCGGCCGGAAAGCCCCAGCCCCGTGGGGCTCTGTCTCCGGCCACGAGGCCCTCACCCGTCCTCCAGGTGCCACGGACCTGCCTCCCCAGGGGAGTGGGGCCCATGGCGGGCCAGGCCCAAGCGGGAAGGGGTGCCCTCTTTGCGGACATCTGACGGGGTGGCGAGGGCCGGGAGCTTCGCACTGTGCCTTTCGGGCTGTGGGGTGGCGGACGATTCCATCCCTCGCTGGGCCGGGCCCTACGGGGTGGGCTCACGGAGCACCGGTACCTGTCGGCTGAGCCTCACACGTGCTCTCGGGCTGCCTGGGCCCCGCTGGTTCTTGGAGCCCCAGACGGGTCCCCGCTCTGGCTCTGTGACCACCTGCCTGCGTCCGGAGCCCAGGGCTCCTGCTTCTGCCCCTGCTGCCCCTGCCTGCACGGACGTGCTGAGCTCCAGCCTGGTCTCGGGGGGACTGCGTGGGCTTCCTGATGGCCGACACGTAGGCTGCACCCCAACCCCGCTGTCCTCACCCAGGGTCCCCCCAGCTCTTCAGAGTCTGCCTTGGACAGAAGCCTCCTGCCAGGCAGGCCCTCCGGCCACCGTCTCCCGCCAAGGGGGACCCTGGGCCGTCCCCAGCCCTCCCGAAGTGCAGGTCACTGAGCAGTGGTCTCCTAACCGTCCCGGGCTTACACGGAGGAGACTCGGGCGTGGGTGCCGGGGACCCTGAGCCCTCGAGGCGCAGGCCAGGCAGGTCTGAGGGCAGCTCCACTCCATCCTGGCCCTTTGTCCTCAACTGCACACCTTCTTAACCTGCCTCCAGTCTGAGCACCGACCCTGGTTCAGGGTGCCTTCCCTTAACACGTGGGACATTTTCTCATCGTGCAGGGCCCTGTCCTGGCATAAGCAAGGTGACTGCAGAGGATGGGTGGCTTTGGGGGACCTTGGACTCGTGCCTGCCTCCCCAAAGTCAAGATGGGATGGGAAGCCCACCCTTCCTCCCTGCCCACACACTTTGTTTCCACTGTCTCTTCCAGTTAAATACAAAAGCAAAAGAAGGAAAACGCTGAGCGTGTCAGGGATCATGGAAGCTGGGCACACACGCTGGGATCGCGTCATCCGCTGTGGAACGGTGGGGTGTCCCCAGCCCTGCCCTCCTTTGTGGCCACTGCAGGGGGAAAAGGGCCTGTGAGCCCTTGGAACCACAGAGGGGCAGGCGGCTACCCCAGGATTTGGGGAAATGAGCTTTGATGATGCGGGAAGGTCCTTCACCCACATCGCTCAGAAGGACACAAAAGACAAATAACTCGAGGGCCGGGAGCAAGTGGGCAGACACCGTCCTCAGGGCTGTTTCCGTCCTTCCAATGCTCAGGGGCGTCCAGAAGAGACCGGCCCAGGGAGGGAGCACGCCAGGCCACGGACAGGGGTTTGCACAGAGCACACTTTCCACCCACCGCATGGCCACCAGCTCCGTCCAGCAGGCCCGCCTGCTCCCTATGCACCGGGGAGGAGCAGACAGCCACTCTGTCCTTGCCAGCTCTGCTCTTCACCCCAGCCAGCCCTGGGCCCCATCCCCAGTTTAGGAGATGAGTCCCACCAGGCCCTGCTGGCCACGACCCCACACAACCCAGCACCCCTCGGGAGCACAGCCAGGCCACGTGTGCCCTGGGCACCCCACGCCCGTCACACCCGCCCCCACGCCCAACCCACGTGTACCCACATGCCCCATACCCCACCCACACTGCACAGGCCCCCATACACACCCCCACACCCTCCCACATTCCTCATGCACCCCTGCTCTGCACACAGGAGGGGTCTACCCTCACCACGATACCCAACACATGTCTCCCCAAAAATGTTGACTTTTCAGGTCGCCTCTTTTCCACCAGGGAAGAACGTGTCTGCTCAGAGACAAGAGCCCAGGGCACCTTATGAATATGTTGCAGGGGCCTGGGGTCTTTCCCTGGCCCTGGAGGAGAGGCAAACAGAGGCACCATGGTCACTGCCAGGGAGCAGGAGGCGGGGAGAGGTGTCACGGGAGAGGGCACACACCATGAACTCCAATACAAGTGAGCAGGCCCACCCGCCCTTGGAGAGCTCTTGGCTCCCATGGTTTTAGACTCTGTAGTGTATACAGCAGGTGTCATTTACTGCTGTTTACTTTATCAATTGTCTCATAAAACATGTCAGTCTTCTTTTCTCCATACAACAGAATCTGAATCTAACCCAGATATTATTCTAAAATTATATTTTAATAACTTACTTAATCTGAGGGGGTCTGTTTCTCCCTTTTCTCTAAGTGAGGAAAAAACTCATCGGCATGGGTGGGCAATGCCCCTCACCCTCCCTGACATCCCCATTGGTCTTGGCTCCTTCATAGCTGAAGCATCCGTCCAGGGCTAACGATGTCTTATGCAAGGACATGGAAGTGAGTGCCACCAGATGAGCAGGACCCACCCACCCACCTACCCACTCACCTACCCATCCGCCCATCCATCCATCCATCCATCCATCCATCCACCGACCCTTCCACTCACCTAACCATCTACCCACCTACCCATCCACCCACCTACCCACTCACCTAACTACCCACCTACCCATCCACCCATCCACCCATCCACCTACTCACCTACCCATCTGCCCGTCCATCCATCCACCCATCCATCCACCCACCCATCCACTCACCTAACCACCACCCACCTACCCATCCACCACCCATCTGCCCGTCCATTCATCCATTTATCAACCCACCTGTCCTTCCATGTACCCACGCATCCACCACTCATTCACTGTCCCACCCAACTAGCCATTCAACCATCTATGTATTCCTCTACTCACTAGCCCATCCTTCCATGCACGCACTCATCCACCATCTACCAGTCTACCCATTCATCCATCCAGTCATCGACCCACCATCCATACACCATCCATGCACCCACCTACTCACACACCCAGGTACCCATCTATAAATCCACCCACCCACCCATCCATCCACCCACCCACCCATCCATCCACACACCATTCATTCATCCATACATACACCTACCCACCCACCATCTGTCCATCTACTCACCCACTTAGAAACTTCCGCCAAAAAACAGAATTGCTGGTTTACCTATGACATTCCCACCCTGCTCCTTTGTCCAGGTGACCGGATGGGTGCCTTGTAGTGAGCGGAGAATGCTGCTAGCAGTGTGGAGAGAACAGGAAGGAAGAGGGAACTGTTTCCCCGCCCCTTCCCTCAAAGGACGCCAGGGGTCTGCTCTTCCACGAGCTCGAGACATCCATTCCTCTTGTGTGGAAGGAACCAGAATCAGAATCAGGGTGGGTTGTTTCCATTGTGCAACACAAAGAAGTTACTGGAGGTGAAATTGGCAATGTGCTCCGCCAGGACCACAGGGGTCTGCCTGCTGACCCTCAATGAACACTCGGAGTCCCCATTTTCATAATGGACCCAGTGGCTTTGTGTCTAATTAGATTCATCTGAGAATTGACATAACCTTTGACATTCAAATACTGAATGCAATGATGTTCCCTGTTATTTCTACCCATGAGGTTCAATGTAGTCCTCAAAGTAAATAAATAAGTCACCCGCAGTCCAGGTCAGTGATCTCCATGGACCTATTGAGCTGGGGGGGACCCCCAGTTACTGACATCAGAGCGGGAAGCAATCACCTGAGAGCCTTGGAGTCGATGACAGACGCCAGGCTGGGGACTTCGGAGGCTCCCACACTGAGCCCCGAGCAGGCACCGTCCCCTACCTGGTGTCAGACCCCGGCCCTAAGTGGTTCTGCACTGAACACAGCATCTGGTCACTTCTGGGGACGGTGGCAGGAGGAAGGGCCGGTGCATAATTTAATTGCTTTTCCTTCCTCCCTCAGGTCTGCATATTATATTATATTGAAAAGTAATTATGCAGCAAAAGTAAAAATGTCACCCAGGCGCTGTCTGGGAACGGCAGCCCAGATGTGAATCATCCTCTGCGCACCTCTCCTCGGTCACACGCCACGGCGAGTGCTCTCGTGCGGGTGTGTTTATGCACGCAAGATGAGATTTGCTGGGTTTTGTGTTTTTCCTTTCCCCTTGCAGCATCTCGATCCCAAGCTGAGTTGCCTTGTTGGCAATGATTGATTACCCAATATCTAATTAAACCTGATCCAATCACTTATTATGCAGAGAGGAACAAACAAACTGAAGGCGGCTGTCAGCACAGTGATTGATGACGCGGCCAACCCGGCTTCTGTGGCTCTTGATGTCCCGACGCTTGTTACAACCAGGCCAAGCCGCGCTGGACCAAGCACCTGTCACTCCGGCGACTGCACCGCCCGGCCACCCTCCCCTTCGTCCGAGTGAACTTTCAGCGGAGAAGTACACGGGGGCGGGGGGCCCACGTTACTGAGGCCTGATGACCTTCCGTTCGGGTTAGTTCCATAATGAGGTCAAAGTCCTGCCAAACAGTGTCCTTAAGTGGCAGAGTGTGGAGAGGCCACGGCAGACGTGCGTGTGCGGGAGGGAACCAGGCGGGCGGGAGCCCGGGCTCCGCCTGTGTGGGTTTGCTGCCGAGACACGTGCGTCTGTGCCGTGCGTGTGCGTGTGTGACCGCGCGTGCCTGCGGATGCACCGAGGGCCGCTCGGGTCCCGGGCGCGCAGGGAGGCGCCTCGGGGAGAGTGACAGACAGAGCATTAAGGCAGACCTCGCGGGGCAATAATTTCTTCTCTGTTGTCTGCCAGGCGGGATTCCTCTTAGCAGCTCTCATTTATAAATTTTTCAGTTTTAATGTTTTAATTATTTAAAATGCAAATAGGTTCAAGAAGAAAGCTGCAGAAAATACAAACTCCCTAAACAAATTCCCCTTTGAAGGGGCCTCGGGGCTGGGCAGGGGTCCCCCGGGCCCGGGCTCTGTCCCGCCGCTGCGGGGTCGTGTCCCCCGCACGTGCTCACACCCAAGGGAGTGTTCTGACGCCCGAGGGCAGGGGCCCCCACGGTAGAGACCAGGCGAACACAATGGCGATGACCATGTTCTGAAACACGGAGATACTGGGCGGGCAGTGCCCCAACCACCTCTGCGTGATCTCTTGCACACTCACCTGCACACTCACGCACAGAGGAGGGCGGGAGGAGCCACCTGGATGAACCCCTGGACGCTCGGGGTCTCATGGGGAGACGGGAGGCCCCTTCCTCAGCTCTGAAACCATCCGTCTGTCCTTATAGGCGAGACTGGCCTCGCTCTCCACACCCAAGGGGCAGGGCCGCAAGCTCAGCCCAGGGGCCCGCCAGGATCGGGGGCTGGGTGACCCCAAGTCCCCTGAAGCTCCCACTCTTCACCATTGGGACCGGGGGGAGGGGTGGGTGTCGACCCCGGTCCGCATGCCCTGCCCCCACGCACTGGCCTCAAGACCCCCCCTCACCACACGCACCCTCAGGACCCACCCGTCCCCCCCCCCCGCTGGTGCACCGCCCTCAGGACCCCCACCCCACCCAATGCACTGCCTTCAGGACTCCCCACCGCCCCCACAGCACGCACCGCCCTCAGGACCCCCCTCCCAACAGGCTGGTGTGCACGCCCCTGGGGAGGAGGGCCGCCCGTCCATCCCGGTCGCAGGCGCAGTTCAAAGAGCAGCCTGGGGCCGAGTGTTCAAGTCACAGCCGCCGTGGGTGCCAGCTCGCCCGCCCCTCCTGGAGCTCGGGAAATCCCCAGACCTTCCCCGAGCCAAAGCTCTTCATCGGTGACGTGGCAAGTTGTCCCCGGTGCCCAGGGGAGAGAAGACCGTGCAAGGGGCGCTCTGAACTGGGGGTGTGCTAGGCGGGGGTCTCGGTGGGGGGGGGGCGGGACTCCCGGCTCAGCCCCCCCCCCCTCGTGTCCCCAGTATCACACGCTCATGTGGGGCACACGTGGGCTGGCAGTGGCTCAACAGAGCCGCCCTTCCTCGTGTTAGGCGTGAACCACCGTGCAAAACACACGAAATGTCCTCTTTCTGTGGTTTTCCCCTACTTCCCGTGCGACTCTCCCTAAGCTCCTCGGGGTGTGAAGTTTCCTGTCAGCACGAGGATTCCGATGAGCCTTGTCGGGCCACCTTCCGCCCATCCCTTCTCCCGGTGCCAGATTTCCCAGGCGTGACTCTCGCTGCAAACCTGGGTTGGACACCGGCGGATTACAGGGCACAGACTATCCTCGTGAAAGTGCTCGGGGGCCGGCTAAGCGATCCGTGAGTTTGTCGGGATCCCAAGTCCAGTTTGCCCTCACCAGCCAGGGCCAGCTGCCCACTTTTCAGGGAGCACAGCGTGGGGGTCCCAGCCCAGGTGGGCCTTCGAGGGCCGGGCTCCCTGTTCTGTATCGTCCCTGCACCTGGTCTGCCGGGCGCCGAGGGGCCCAGGCTCGCTGCCTGCCCGCTCTAGGCCACAGGTGCCTGGGAGGTCGGGGCCGCAGGCCCAGGACGAGGCAGAGGGCTATCGAGGGAGGTGACTGTGGGGGGGGGGGGGCGGTCCTTGATGAAGGGCTTAGAGATAGAGCCACCTTGGACCCCCGTCAGGGGCTGGGGCTGCTCCTTCAAGAGAAGGAAGGGATCTCACCATTCCCAACAACACAGATGGACCCAGAGGGTGTTGTGCCAAATGAAATAAGTCAGGGAAAGACAAATACCCCGTATTTCACGTATACGTGAAATCTAAAAAAACAAAGCAGATGAACAAATAAAACAAAACCGAAACAGACCCATAAATGTAGAATAAACTAGTGGGCCCCCAACAGGAGGGAGGTGGGGGAAGGGTGGTCTAGGGGAGGGGGGTTAAGAGGCACACACTTCCAGTTACAAAATAAATAAGTCACGGGGAGGGACGTCTGGGGGGCTCAGTCAGTTAAGGGACCCACTTCAGCTCAGGTCATGATCTCACAGTTTGTGGGTTCGAACCCCGCGTGGGGCTCTGTGCTGACAGCTCAGAGCCTGGAGCCTGCTTCGGATTCTGTGTCTCCCTCTCTCTCTTCCCCTCCCCCGCTCATGCTCTGACTCTCTCTTTCTCTCAAAAATAAAGACACAATAATTTTTTTTTTAATTAAAGAAATAAGTAAGTCACAGGGATGAAAATACAGCGTGAGGACCGTGGCCAGAGTCTACCAGCTCTGTGGTGGGTGGTGACCAGACGTACCACAGGCACCTGTGTGCAGGGGGTGGAGACCCCAACCTCTAAGACGCCCACCTGAAACTCATCACACAGTGTGTCGCTGGCAGTTCCGTAAACAAAACAGAACGAGGAAAACCTGCCTTGGTGAGCTGACCGGTGGGGGGTGCAGCCACGGGGCATGAGGGGGCCCGGTCCGCACCGAGAATCCTGGACGCCCGTCTTGGTGCTCAACGGGCTCCTCCCTGCCGTGTGGACAGGCATGTTCTGCAGGTGCTGAACTCAGACGGAAGCAGGCAGGGCAGTGACTGCAGGTGCAGGGGTGAGTGTTCAGAACCGAGGTCGATCAGGTATCAGCAATGAGGTTAATTGTACCGTCTTGTCTTTGATTCTGAGCTCTGGGAAATGAGAATTTGTAGACAGGATGACAAAAGATGAGAAAGCTGTTTGCGACAGTAAACCGGGACCGGGGAGAGCATGCTTTGGACCTGGGTGCAAACACTGCGTCAGGCGTCTTGAGCCCCACCCCTGAAAGCGCCGGCCTCAGAATCACAAACAAACACAGACCGTGGCTGTCCCCCCGCCCCTTCCTGTTCACCGGGGGCAGCGAGGCCCGTCGAACACCCACGACCACGTGTTTAGATAAACTCAAGAGGGAGCCGGAAAAAGAAATCAACTGGGAAGCAAATGTGGTACTCGTGGCATTGGAGACGGCGTGACGGAAGGACCAGGGCGTCCGTCACCCCCAGACGCAGCCGAACGCGGCCCCCGAAAGGTGATCTCAGGCAGGCACTTATGGTGCTTTTGTCTATACCTTCTCTTCAATTAATCTCTAGAATTCGGTGTCTGATCCCCGTGACAGCAGCCTCTGGCTTCTTCAGAGTGACTGCCAAGGACAGATTATCTGACACATATCAAACAAGCAAGGAACGACGCCGGACAGCATTAATCAAAACTTTCTCATTTCCCGAAGAATTAAGCATTAAATAATTAATCCCAGCACTACAGGCAGCCGTAAAAGAGGCCTCGTGCCTCCCTGCTGGTAAGAATTTGTCCTTGTCTAAAAGACTAGATTGATATATTTATTATTTATCAGATTAATCATGGCCAGGAACATTATAGATTGGCAGCCGGGCCCGGCCGGCGAGGGTGTCTGGCCCCTCTCTGCGCGGGAGGCCTTCCACAGAAGCACCACACCAGGGGTCGGAGGGAAGCCACTGGCCTCGCGCTTCCTTAGTCAAGTAGAAAGCTGTGCAAACATTGTTTTTTAAAAGACCAGAAAGCGACAGAGGAGGAAGACAGCACAAGAGGAGGATGCCATTGAAGCGGGGCACGGGGCAGGCGGAGGGCGGGCGCAGGCCCCTGGGGACCCCGGGCTGGGCCCGGGACCGCCCGCCCCTGTGCTCCAGCACGCCGGTATGAAAAGCGACACTCGCTTCCCCGGTCGGAAGGCCTTCGAGGACCACCCCCCGTCTCCAGCCCACCCCGGGACAGCCTGTCCCGCCTGTGTGGCTGCTACATGTCTACAAGCCGGGGTCACCAATCGGCCGGTGTCAGAAGCTTAGAGTCTTGAGGGGCTGAGTACATCAAACTGACGACCCTAATCGGAGCAGGAGGCTGGGGGAGAAATTTTCAGACTTCACAGCATACGATCTGGTGGTGACTCTAATTCTGTTGGAACAATCTTATTTCGTAAGAACAAGAGACGGCTGATCAAGCCAAACCAAACGTTCAACTATTTCCACGTGACTTTGACCTACAGGGTCAGTCTGTGGAGACAGGGAAAGGATTTGTTTTTATGCACGTTATGCAAAGAAGAGCATTAATGTTTGAACCGCATGGTTTTTCACGGGTGTTTTAAGGAAGAAAGACGTCAATTTGTTCAATCGATTTGGACGCTGAGTGAATCAGTGTAAATGGGTTGCCGTTCTGCAGGACTGCTCAGAGCCTTTGCAGGGCAGAGAAGTGTTTGGGGACTCTGGGTGGAGCATCCCCAGCTGGAGCCCTGCACACGCTCTCAGAGTCTCCCCCCGCCCTGGAGATGTCGGTCCCGGTAAACGCGGGTGTCTCGGGCTTTGTCTCTAGCGGCCCCTCCCCATCCCCTGGCCAAGAGGCTCGCAGCCCGGTGGGGGGCTGGGGTGAGTCTCTCCACCCCTCGGTCTACTTCAGGATGGCCCATCCTGACCGAAAGGCAACTATTAGCCTAGAGACGAGGAAGCCTCTCTTGGTCGAGTTAAATGACACATCTGTTGGGTGAGGGAGGGAGACTCCTCCCCTCTCCTCCCCTCTCCTCCCCTCTCCTCCCCTCTCCTCCCCTCTCCTCCCTCCTCCTCCCCTCTCCTCCCCTCTCCTCCCTTCTCCTCCCCTCTCCTCCCCCCTCCTCCCCTCTCCTCCCCTCTCCTCCCTTCTCCTCCCCTCTCCTCCCCTCTCCTCCCCTCTCCTCCCCTCTCCTCCCCTCTCCTCCCCTCTCCTCCCTTCTCCTCCCCTCTCCTCCCTTCTCCTCCCTCCCTTACTGCTGCCCGGGATGCTGTGATGCCTGAGGGCCCCTCCCGGTGAGGGAGGGTGGAGCTGCCACACTGTGATGCGATGTCTCTACTTTCTAAGTAAAAGCACTGTCGGGTGTCATCGACACATATAAATATATTTATGAAATAAGTTCCTGCAAACGCTCCTTGAAAGCAATCATGTGAGTTGGTCATGCAAAACCCGGTAATCGTGAATTACTCAAATAATTATTTCAGATCCTTCTTCCGTTTGCCCCGAGAGTGCGGATCCGACCAGCTTCTCCAAGTTCAGGACACCGGACACTCTCCTGTGGACCCTGGTCTGTCATGCGGGCCAGTGAGACGGCGGCGGCCCGTCCCCACACCAGACCCACGTCCCCGCCTTGCCCTCAGAGGGCCGGCTCTGGGCCCCCGACCCGGGCCGGTGGCTCACGCAGGCTGGGTTTTCGGAGAAGGCTCCCTGTGAGAGTCCCGCCATCGGCACGGGGACGGCGGCCAGCCTGCCCCTGACCGGGCTCGCGGCTCTGTCTCTGGGTTTTCTGCCTATTTCTTCAGCGACCTTTGGCTTCACCCACATGGAACAAAATCTTCTGTTTCAGAGGTGGAAAGCCGAGGCCCTGACAGTTCGGTGCGACTTTTTCGGTGCTGCCCCCCATCCGTACTTGATTTAAGGACGACGTCACCCGCCGCTCTCAGCAACAAGCTGATGGGAAAGTGACAAGGAATGTAAGGGCACGTTGACAGTGCTTCTCAGGACACGGCACCCCCAGGGGGCCAGGGACGGGGCAAGAGCGTGAGTACTTTCTCCTGCACGGCCCAACAAGTCTGCAAACGCCTGTAAATCATCTCATTTTCCCTTCAGCTTGATTGACGAGACGGGGTCTGCGTGGTCCCCTGGGGCACGGCCCTCCCGAACAGGACGGTGTGCGGAGCCCCCCACGGAGACGCGTCCCGGGCGCCCCCGGAGCTGGCGAGGCAGGGGAGCGGGCAGGTGAGCCCCTGGGGGAGGACAGAACACCGCACCTGCAGGGCAGAGGGGCCGGGAGAGATGGGGTTCGTTAAACAAGGGTGGACTGGAGGGGGCTGTCCGTGAAATGGGGCCATCAGCGTCCCTTACACACAGCCCCTTCCCGCCGTGAGGTGTTCCAGGGAGGAGCCCGTTTGACTGCTCTGGAGCGGCCAGTAGTGACCCTCTGTGACCAGATGCAAATCTACGAAAGAATTAAATGAAACGCACAAATGTCCTGTGTAGATTCAGGTTCCGAACACACCGCCCAAGACACCGAAATTCCTAAAATCGAATGAGCGACCACGGAGCCAGGCCAGGTCCGGCATCTGAGAAGGGAGGGGCTTCCTCCGCTTCCCTGCCCCCACCAGGGAGGGGGTCTGGCCCCAAAGGCCTCCCCCACTTCCGCTAAGGGGCTGTGCACCTGCCGCTCTCCTCCTGGGCGGGGGGTGGGGGGGTCCTGTGTCTCTTCCTTACAGCGGTCCTGCTTCAGCCCTTTTCCTGGTCCCCACCTGTTGAGGCGAGCCTTCCGCGAGGCCCCTCACCTGCTCACCCCACCCCCCTGTCCCCAAGCGCGGCCCTCACCTGCAGGCCTCTCTCAGGTGGGGACGTTTCCTTGCTGGGAGGCCTTGCCACGTGAGTCCAGCCCAGAGCGGCAGGTCAGTAAACGTGTGGAATCAATGAATGCAGTCTGAAGGCCAACCAGACGTGGGTTCCAGGAACTGAGCAAGTTACCCCATGTTTCTCTTTCCTTAGGAAACCTGAGCAGCTAACCGGATGGAGTCCAAGAGCTCCAGGCTTTTCTGAAGAACCTGTATCCTTAGGAGCCCGAAACAAAACCCACCCCACCTCAGCAGGGCAGGTGCACAGCCTGAGTCAGGTAGGGCGGACGGGGGGCAGCTGAGAGACCAGGTGGGTTGGGAAGGAGCAGCCGCTGTAGGGGCAGAGCACCCCGAAAACATCACTGCCGCTCCTGATCCTCTAGCAAATAAAAATGCCCGAACGTAGTTCAGGATGAAGGAACTTTGAGGGGATAAAAATCAGCTTTTCTGTAACAGTTTCTCCAACAACGTAGATTTATTAACTAATCCTATCAAAATTTCAAGAAGCACTTTATTCCAATATCATATAAATAGCAAGAAAGTCGACAGAAAACACAGAAAATCTCCTCAGTCCAATTCATAAAAATAACAAAAATCTGGGTACGAAAAGCCGACAACGAGAAAAGGATGCACAGCACAGGATCCCGGTGACTTAGGCGCCAGCCGGGAGCGCTAACTGCTGGATGGTCAGGGGTTGTGCAGGGGGATTTGTTAAAAAATGGCCATTATTAAAAATTAACTTGCGTGCGCTTAAATTATGTTTAAAAGGGAATACTAAAACCATTTTGCACCATGTCAGCGCTAAGCCTCTCGCGCCTGCCTGGGCGAGGCGCTGCTGGAGGGTGTCCGTGTCTCGTCCCAGGTCACACTCCGTGAGGTCACGATGGCCGCCACCGTGGGAATATTCACCCTGCATGAGTGTGCCCGCTACGCGTGAGGCTTTGGCCTCTGGACTCACAGAAGTTAACAACGTGTATTAAACTCGAGCACGTACCACTCCTCGGCGTTTTTATTGTAACTACCACAGCACGGTGGAAAGATTCTTCCAGTGTTCCTGTCCGCGAAAACTATTACCTGATTCCGCGAAAAAGTTGCCCGCATCACGGGCAAAACTGTGAGGTCCCTACAGAACGGCAGCCCACACCCATCCCGTTCATGCTGAGACCCAGGGTGAGGGGCGGCCGTACGTGGGCTACAGTCGAGAGTTTGGCAAATCCAGAAGAACCTTCCAAGAATCAGCTGATGGCATTTACAGTAGAGAGAATCGCACACTTCATTATTATTTGTTGATTATGTCCTGCACATCCTTTATATCACTAAAATGTATTTAAAACCTTACGTGTGTATATCTAGGCATACAATTCTTCGGAGCTTCATATTTTACCAACACACCACTGCATAAAACGCTAATAAATCAAATTCTACAAACCTACCAAATCAAAAGTGACATCAAAAAAATAAGAAGACTTAAATAGCAATAAACCTCTTAATATATGAAATCACATTCATAAGTTAAGTATTAGAAAGCCATAGAGTTTCGTAAACTGATGTTTAAATTCATTACCATCAAACTCATTAACATCTTCATATAGTATCTATAATAATAATAGGCACTATTATTATTATATATAGTAATATGTTCATACTAATTAACAATATTCAATTAGTTTGTGTCCTTAATTTAAAAACTCTATTAAAGAGTGTGTATTTATTCCAATGAGGACTGTTTGGCTCAACCCAAGAATCAACATTTTTAACCCCAAAACTCCGAGAATCTCCACTAAAATCCAAGAAAGGGCAGATGCCTCCCTTGCATATAAATAAACACATTATGACTAAGAATGATAATGACTACGAATCAGAAATGACAGGCAAATAGACCAAAAGGCAGAGAGTCAAATGACATTCATTGGCTGACATCGTGACTCTGTCCGTGTGACCCCTGCGGAAGAGTCAGCCGAAAGTAATAGAGTTGTGGGCCAGCACGGCACTGGTGGAGGTGTGTATACAATGGGACCCGAACAACGGCTCTCATGTCAAATGGAAGCGATCATTTAGAATATGTGATGGGGAGACGATAATCCAATTCATCAAAAGCTATGTATATATCAAGAAGTTAGTAGGAGCCATGTGAAGAAAAGTACTTTATAAATGGAGGGATATAGAAGAAATGGGGTCAAAGAAAAAACTGAAAATATGTCGCATTAACTTAACAAATTGACATGGGAACCATGTTGGAAATAAATGTGACAAAATTTCCAAAAAATGCATGTGAAATAACAAAGTAACTGCAAATAGCTTTCCCTCTCTGGTTCTCCTTCTCCTTCTCCTCTCCCTCCCCCCTTCTCTCTCTCTCTCTCTCTCTCTCTCTTATTTTATTTTATTTTATTTTATTTTATTTTATTTTATTTTAGTAAAGAAAGTTTTTCAGTCTAGAAGATTGTAAAACATGCTTTAACATTATAGCTATTATTAAAGTTGGCCTTGATGCCAAAATACACAAATGAAGAAAACAGATACACCTACCAGGACGTGAATTTAACACATGATGATTAGACCTTACAAATAAGTGGGGCATTAGTAATTGTAGTAGCAAGATGGTTTAAGCTCACCCTAACAAAAGACAAGCACAATCAGTACCAGAAAGAAATGGGGTCACCGATCTCTCGATGCAGAAAGACGTTCCAAATATATAAGATTTTTAGGAAATACGCAAATACTTACTCATACATTTGACCATATAAACAGCTAACCCGTCTGCACACTTAAAACATAATACCCGGAGGCAGACACACTGAGAAAATATTGAAACAGATACGATAAAAAATCTCTTACAAATTAGTAAGACAAAACACTAGACGTCCGCAGAAGAGAGGGTCAAGTCGTGTGCAGACGGCACAGAGAGAGCCGGTCAGGAGATCAGAGATATCTCAGCTTCATAAGGAATCAAGTCAATGAAAAATAAGCAGTCGGGAAATACCATTTTTATCTATTAAACTTGCGAACTTTTCAAAAATGAAAATCCTGGCAGAGCCCAGAGGTGCTGAGGTGGCCCCTTCACTCTGCGATCCTGTGACATTTCTTAACGTGCACGAAGATCAACCATTTTTCAAATTACGGAATGAACCTAAATTCGTCGTAGAAATTTTCACTCGGGAAAGGCAGAAGGAGAAACATAAATCAATCGCAGGTGAACTGTTCCTATTTACTCTTCCTACGAGCCATTTGAGGGCATGAGGTGTGTGTGTTCACACTTATGCTCACATAAAATACGTGTGCTTGTGTATTCGTGTGCATTGTGTCCACACAGAAAAGCGTCTATAGTATATACAGATATACTGGACATATGGTTTTCATTTTGCCTTTTTTTACTCAGCAGTGTATAATTCTCCCTTTTGCAATTCCTTTGAAAATCCTCAAAATGAGGCCTTAAGGGTGCCGGGGGGGGGCCCAGTCTGTTGAGCATCCGACTCTTGATTTCGGCTCGGGTCATGACCTCACGGTTTGTGGGTTCTTGCCCTGTGTCAGGATCTACGCTGACAGCACGGAGCCTGCTTGGGATTCTCTCTCCCTCTCTTTCTGCCCCTCCCCTGCTCGCTTGTGCTCTCTGTCTCTCAAATAAATAAATACACTTTAAAAAAAATATTCCTTATTCCATTTACCTAACGAGCATATTTTGATGACCCCTCCTCACTTCTAATCACTTCTATTCAGGTTCCATTGGAGATCCTGTGGCGGACAGACTCTTCTGCAGTAAATGACTCTGAACATGGTCCCCTTGGCACGTCTCCGACCACTGGCCCTGTGCTTCCGCGGTGGCCCCAACGGCCCGGCTGCATTACCGGGGCCAGGGGGCCGAGTCGCTAAGCTCCCACCTCGTCGTGCACGACAGCGATGTGCGAACGGCCTCTGTAGCTGCCCTGTCTGTGCCCACTGTGTGCCCAACGTCCTGCCTGAGGATAGGACTTCACAAATAACGATGCCGGCTTCTATCCCTCTCCAAACGAACCACCTCCGGGGTGGTGCAGTGGCCAGTCTCGTCTGCCTGGAGGCTGTCACCTGCCAAGTGGCATATGGACTAGGATGTCCATAGAGCGCATCTCACATTGTGACAGCTGTCCCTGTCACGTCTTCCTTCCGTACCTCCACTGGTCTGTCCTTGCAAAGGTCTTGTGATGATGGAAATTGCTCTGGCCCCATCATTACTGGACCCGTCACATGCCCCAGTCAGATATTCGGTACCATTTCACCTCTTACAAATGAAACCCCAAAGCTTTCTCACTGCTGCTCATTTAACTTTAAAAAGAATAAAATAGACAAGAAGCCTAGCTGTACAAATTAAGATAATAAAATTAGCATTTCCGTCCACACGACGACGTGGCATTCACAATCGTTGCTATGCTTTGATGATAAGTTAAGAGTCTAATCTTATTTCAGTTTTAAGAAATAGGACATTCCTCTTATTAAAAATAAATATTTTATACGTGTTTTCATAATTTCTTTCGTAACAGGTTGCTGTCAGAATTGTTCCATCTTTTTCCATTTGGCTCTGGTTACAGAGTCTGATTATTTCTTCATTGAAGTCGATTCATCCCACTGAGCATTAATACTTTGAATTTGTGTCATTAATTTCATACCTGACCCTGAGCTATATTTTTATTACATTAAAGAGTTCTGGAGTAGATTGTGTTCATTTAGAAATAAGCGTTAGAAGAGAAAATCCAACCGAGAATATTCTAAAGGTTTTTCAATTTTATCTGTGCGCACCCCTCTTTAAAGCAGCGTTGTCAAAGGGGTGCTGGAAACGTGTTCCAGAAGGGGGCCGGGAAACGCCGTCTCCTGACCCGCTGCCCGCCGCCGCCGTGGGGCCCCCGGAGCTCTTGCCGGACCCTCGCCGCCTTCTTGCGTGTCCTCTGACTTGGGCCAGGGGAAGGCCCTACAGGAAGCCTCACTCAGACAGGCGACCAGCCAGGACACGCCCTTCTCCCATCACCTTTGCGGGAACTTTCCCCGGTTCGCGGGTACCTGAGGCTTCCCTACTGGCCTCGGAGTCGTTGCTCCGGGCATGGCAGGGAAACAAGGGGAAAGAACCGGTCCTGGAGGGAGGGAGGGAGCAAAGTTTTGCTGAGCACCTACTCTCTGCCTGGCAGAGCCCAAGAAGATATTTGGATTTTCTTTTTCTGCTTTTTTCAACTGTCGTTCCCGCTTCACACTCGCAGCCGACCCTACGATCGCCTGCGCAGCTCAGCTGTCTGCTCTCAAGTGCAAGCTGGCCTCAGCCGGTCTTCGTCAGGAAAGCCCACGGTTTGAGCAGGGACGGGGGAGCTTCCCGGCCACGCGCACCCTGGCAGGGGTGTGGGTGAGCGGGGAAGTGGCTTCCTTTCTGCTCTTCTCAGTGCCCGTCTTAAGGGTCCCTGAGGCTCCGGAAAAGCCGCCAGGACTGAGACTGAACCTCTGTCAGCAACCCACCGCTGGCGGACAGGGCCGCACGCTCACACGTCTACACTCCCGTGCACACGCCCTCACGCCTTTCCTGCTCTGTGTGCACGAGCAGCAGCGTGCGTGGCCCGCGAGTGGCGGCAGTCTCTCTGCGGGAGGACGAGCCCACACGGCCGGCGGCGGCTCCGGGCCCCGCTCTCGGCTGCCGGCCAGAGGCCAACACCCCCGACGGTCCCCGGGGCTCCGGCCGCCAAGTGGCCCGGGTGTCCTCTCCGCCCCTGAGCGCCAGGACCCCGATCGACTTTATCTCTTCCATCAGCGGTGACCTCTGCAAGCTCAGCGCCCGGCAGCCCGCGTGGGCCCGGCTGCTCCCCGGAAACCAGCCCGAGAAGGGAAGGCACTTGCGGGAGAGCCGGGCCCCGTGGCCACGACCGCAGGGCCCTCGGGCAAGGGTGTCCCCTGGGGACCCCGGCTCACTCTGAACGACGGAGAGTACGGCCCGAGCAGAGGTCCGGCTCAGGGAGGGGACGGCTGACAGTCTCTCGCTGCAGAGGCGCGAACGTGCAGGACATCTCACCTGTGCAGTGGCTGCTGGCTAATTTGTTAAGCAAATATCAAGGATACGCGCACAGGCGCCAGAGGGAGCGCCTCCGCTGCTCTATTTACAAAGTTTCAATTGCATTTTCTGTTTGACTTGGTTCTCCGAAGAATTCAAAGCAGCGGCCTCGCTTTGGTACCGCTCGGCGGTGCTCCCCGGTGGCCACGCCCGGCGGTCTGGTGCGTGTGCGGGTGTTGGATCCGCTCGTGAGGCTGCGTGTGGCGCCCGGGGTCGGCCGCGAGACCGCCCAGCCCCCGGCAGGTCGGGGTCACTCTGAGGCCGGCTCCCGGCTCCCGTCACCAGCGCATTAGCCTGCGGGAGCAGGAGGGGAGATTTGTCGCTTGAACCCTCGGGGGCCGTGCTGCTTGCTGGTTCCTTTTCCCTCGGAGGGAATCCCTCCGTGCCCAGCTCCGTAGCCTTCCGTCTGCACGGCAGCAAAATCAACTCCTAAGGAGACTGGTTGAGAGTCATTCGGTGACCTCTGAGGCTCTGGCTGGTCCGCGTAGTTCCTCCGTCGAGGCTTCCGGGGGCCGGCGCGCAGCCACGACCTGGCCACTGGGCCACCTGCCCCTGTCGCGGACATTCACACCCGGGCTCCCGGCTTGCCTGGGTACCCAAGCAGGCTCCGCGCTTCCCTCGGAAAGCCCGCTCCCCGCTGAAGGGGAGGAGTGGCCCGGCTCGGCTTCAGGCCTCCTGTCAAGCTCATCTCCACGTGCATCTGAGCGGAAACAGAGGCGTGACATTGGCAACGGTGAGCGAGCACCGGGTCGCCTCCAGGAACGTTCCAAAGACTAGACTTCCATGGAGCGCCGTGTCTCCTGAGCCTCAGAGAGCGAGAGCACACAGAGTCCCATGCCAGGCTGAGGCTGCCTGAGAAATGAGCGTTCGCCCAAACTTCCCCACGGTGACCTTGACGGAGGTCTTTCTGCAAAGCCACTTGGGAGCCTGGGATCCCAGAACCAGACCCTGTTCATCCTCCCTCTCTGCCTGAGGACCGAGCATGGGGTCAGTGCGGAGTCTCAGGTGTGGAGAGGTCCTGGGGTATGAGTCCACCGGGGGCACGCCTGGGCAGGGGAAACAGTCCGGCCCTGAGGACCAAGAGACTCTCCCAGCTTCGGGGCCACCTCTGGGTTCTCCGGGTGCCGCCCCGATGTCACTGGTGGTCCCCTGAGCCCCGGTGTGCAGCCCCACAGGCGTTCCTGCCTCCGTTGTCCTTCTGGGAGCTGGGCGCGGGAGGCAGGTGGCGACCGGGCGATACCCCGTGCCCCGTGGGCCGGTGCCCAGGAGCCACTTCCTTCAACTGGGCGTTCAGCCGGGCCCCCCGTGGGGTCAGACACAGGCTGACCCTGTGCACATGGGGCCGAGAGCACAGGAAGCCTCGGGGGGCTGCAGCTCTCCGGGGCTGGTGGGCGGCAAGGAGAGGTTAGACTAGCCAACGCATACTCCATTAGATAGCCACCAGCTCTATCGGGGAAATGAGGGGGTGGAGAGGGACGGGGCCCAGAGGCAGAGAGGGTGAGGGGTCCCTGTGGAGGCCCGAGCAGGTGCACACGATAAAAGCAGGTGTAGACCGGGCCTTGCGTGCGGGTTCAGGCAGGCTGCGGGGGCTGCCTTGCTGAGAGTACTGGGCGGTGGGCCACCCGTGGGCCTCGGCCGCCAGCCTGCCTGGCTCCGGCCCAGTGTGTCCCGAAAGTGGAACCGACCCCCAGATGGGACAGCGCCTGGGTGCCCCCTACACGGCTTTTCTGCTGGGGACCGTGGAGAAAACCAAAACACAGATACCTGTGGGACTGCGGCCTCAGCAAACGGCTCTCTCCGGCCTTCATCAGGGTGACGGGAGCCCCAAGCACCTCACGCATGGGGCCGGCCACGCCCTCCGCCCCGCAGGGGTCCATCCGGGGACCGGGCGCTCTGAGGACTTGGGAGAAGGAGAGGTGTCCCGAGCCCTACAGCCCCCTGGCCCACGTCTGCAGCCGTGCACACACGTCCACACGCTTACTCATGCACACTCCCACGTGTATACACACACGTGCACACAGACGCACACGCACAGTCACACGCGGCCTGCACACGTGTACTCACACACACAAAACATACACAATCACGTATACACATACACACACACACGCTTACTCATCACACTCCCACGTGTATACACACACGTGCACACCCACACCTACAGCTGTACACTCACAGACGCACACGTACACACCTGTGTGCACGCGCGCACACACATACACTCACAGACACACCCACCCACACTAGCAGCACCAGCACTTTGTAAACCAGCGTCCCCTGTGTGCATCCCAGGTAAACGGGAAGGAAATGCACTCGGGCCCCGGACCCAGCCCCAGGCTGCCGCTCGAGGAGGGGCGACCAGGGTTCCCAGGAGGCCGCGGTCAGCCGGGGCCCGGGGTAAAGGGTGCGCAGGTCGGCTCACCTGGTACCTGCCCTGCACCCAGCGGGCTGGAAAGCCACCCCCTGGCTCTCTCCGTTTCACTGAGGCCGTGCTTCTGGAAGGCACCGGGGCGTCCAGGAGCACTGGAGCAAAGGATGCTGGGAGTGAGCCCTCGAGGGTTCAGCAGGTCCAGGTGACACGTCCAGGCTGCTGATATCTTCTGTGCTCGGAGCAGAGCCGTCTAGAGGAGGGTGTGAGTTTGTCCTGCTAAAGTGAAGCCATCACTTTTAGCCCAGAAACAGGGCCCAGGAAGGTGCCACCCTCCAACTCAGGCCAAGCCAGCCCGTAGCAGGGGGTGGGGACACGGACTCCAGCCCGTGGCGGGGGGTGGGGACACGGGCTCCAGCCCGTAGCGGGGGGTGGGGACACGGGCTCAGGGCCTGGACGGCCGTGGGTCTCATCACGCCTGCCACTCTCTGGGGAGACCCTTGCCGTGTTGTTCTGTCGAGCTCACGAGCGTCACCCCTCCAAACACCGTGACTCCCGAGTGTTTAGGTGTCACTTGTCAGGGCGTGCTGGGGTCACAGGGTGTCTGCCAGCTCTGGAGAGTATGGGGGGTGGGGGGGCTGGGGCCTTTAGCCCTGGAACGGAAGCTCCTCACTGGTGGCACCAGGGGCCAAGCCTCGGGAAACAGTCTTTTCCCCAGGGACACGCTCACCTCAGCGGCAGGGACAGACGCGTGGCCTCTGGCACCTTCTGCCTGGCACCCTGGCTCCCCCACAGGGTCAAGCAAAATGCCCCTCAGTGCCTCTGCCGTTGCTTTGACGTGAGCAGTGTGGTGCTGTGGCCCCAGGTCTGCAGAGACCCCCTCCTGCTCCGAGGGGCCTCGGAAGGACAGTCGGACCTCTGGCGGGGAGGGGGGTCAGTGCTCCGGCCCCGGCTCGGGCCCCGGGAGCAAGGTGGGCCAATGCTGGAGCCCACTATTCCGCCTGACCCCTGGCTTTCCTGGGACAAATCCCTGAGCCGGACTCTTTGGGAAGAACCCCTGATGGCTTCACGCCACAACCTGGACTCCGACACCGCAGATGTCACCTGTGTCCTGCTGTGTCACAGCCAGTGATCGAGGGCCCGCGACTTGAACTCCATGGGTTTCTCCAGGTATGAAGGGAAGCCTTTGGACGAGATCGTCTCTAAGGGCTACTGAGTTCCAAGATCCAGATCCCGTTTTCTAGCCTGACAAGGAAACCGTTACAGGAATCGCGACCCCCAGCATCTTTACAACCAGGGACTCCAGCGCTCACAACCCTAATAATATTCCTTACCGACACACGTGTGCACACGCACGCGCGCATACGCGTGCAAACATACAGAGGCACACATGTGCACACACGCTCACAAACATGCATGCATGCACATGGGAACACATGCATATGTGTGCACATATACACATGCGTGTGCAAACATGCACACCTGGTGCACACACATGCATGCATGTGCAAACACATGACACAGAGGCACATGTGCACATGCACACACACGTGCAAACATGCATGCACAGAGGTACACGCGTGCAAACACACATGCACACATACACATGCATGCACACAGGCACACATGCATGTGTGTATATACCCATACATGTACAAACACACACAGCAGGACATGCAATACACACATATACGCAGACCTGTGTGCACACACATACACGTGCAAACACACATGCACAGAGGCACATGTACACCTGCACACACATACACTCACGCACCCACACACCCAGCAGGCACACTCATGTGCATGCACACGTACACCTGACAGTTTGGCTAGAGCATCTGTTCATAAAGCCTGTTTCTTAGTGTTCCTGAAATTCCTCATCACCACATACAAATAAGGGTAGACATCGAATAAGCCTAGTTCAGAAATCTATCTAAAATTTATTTTTAAAGAAATCTGTTACGTTCTTCTGAAATAAATACCCTTCTGTGAGAGCAAGGACTTTCACAAACCAAGTTTTGGCCTGGAATTTCTTCATTACTTCGTGCATAGAGACGTGAGTGCCACCTATGGAATGAAGCGACAGCCGTAGATTTCCCTGACGTGAGGATCGCGGGGGGAAATGTGGATGCGGACAGAAGGGTGGCCTGGACCGAAGCGGGCGTTTCAACTTTTCGCGTTTCAGGCCGCTCTTGCTGTGACATAGGATTTCTTTTCCAGGAAGTTTTGGATTTTATCATATTTCTTAGTTTATATTATAAACTCAGTGAAATTTACCATATGAAAGATCTGAACTTCTGAAAAGGAACAATGGATCCAAAAGTAAATAAACGAAATCTTCCACGATTGCAAATACGAGAGAAAATAATTACAAAGGTCAGAGCTACTCAAAAGCCGAGAGGGCCTTGCTTTAAACTCCAGTGTCTGTATCTTTGCCTCCGCAAAAACGAAATTACGTACAGATGTTTGATAGTTGCAGATCGCCCCCCCCCCCCCCGAGTACAATGAAACAAATAGCGAATTTCACTCTGGGTCTTTCACCTTCTTTGTCTTCTTTGATCTTCTTTCTTCCTGGCCTTCAACCGAAGCTGTAAAGATATAACGTGTTTCTCCGCAGACCATCTCATGAAAGGTTTCTCTCTCCTGTGTCTGCTCTCCCCCCTCCTGGTCTGGGGTAACCATTTTCTTTTCATGATGAAAAGGACTTTAATTGCAGTGATGGGAGGGAATGTGTAGCGCTTTATCTGAGGCCTTTCTGCTAGTAATATATCTTTAAGTTGCAAATATATCCAGCTTGTAATTTAAATCGTAATTGTACTTTCTATGGAAGATTCTGGGATGAAAAGCAGAGGGCAGCCTACCACACGCAAATGCAATCACACGCAGACACACACACACACACACACACACACACACACACACACGAAGAAAAAAAGAGAAAAAAGGACGAACCGAATAAAAACAGCTTGTGTCAGTCTTAAAAAAAATCCATTTGTGATCACAGATGAAACATTTCCAATCTCATAATGGGTAGATTGCTTGGTTTTATTACCAACCATGCAAAGCAAGACCTCATCAAAAGGAGAGCCGTGCCAAGGTCCCAGTTTTCCATTAAAATAATTTCAAAAAGCTTTTTTTCTCCCACTGAAAGAACCCATTTTGCAAGATGATTTAGCTCAAAATCTGCTGGGAGTAACCCTTGACATAAAGTCATATTGTGTTGGAGTTTAGTCCTAAATTCATACATCAATTATTTACTGTCAACGCCGATTGTATAAGTGTAGAAAATTACTAGGAATGATATTTTCTCTCAGGCAGAAAAAATGTGATACAGCAGATAGAACGCAAAAATGTGCCGCCCACTGTCCGGAGCCCGGAATTATTTATGCATTGGAGAACAGTGTGCTGAGCAAAAGGCAGAGACAGAGGGGGAGAGAGGGACAGACGCATTATTTTAAACCTTTCATAACACCCATAAATATTTCATAACAAATAAATAAAGAATGTCGGGCTTGTGTGGAGACAGCTGTAGACGCACGGTTCAGTGCTCCGCCAGGCTCGGGGGACCCCACGCTTACCCTCCGTTAAGCCCCCATTCCTGTTTAATCATCCACTTAGTGCATTATGGGTAGAGGCGCTCTCCAGGTGAGCGGGGCGCTGAAGGTGACGGCCGCGGAGGCCACTCCTCATGCCCTCTCGGTCTTCTTTCTTATTGTGCTTAGACAGAAAAAGAAGAAAGCAGGGGTCTCCTTAGCCAACGTCCGGTCTGAAGGTTTTCACACCGGTGCCGCTAACACGTGTAGCCTCGAAGATTCCCCCCAAATAAAAAATAACAATTGTATATGCCCGTGGAACCCACGTTTTGAGATTAAGGACACTTGAGGCTACGCCACAGAAGGCTTTCCTCAAATACAACTACTGCACTCAGTGAGCCCCAATGTGCCCTTTCTGACTTTTTTCCTCCCACTTCATCGGGTTTTAAATCGATGGGAACCTTTCATGGCAAAAAGACTGCAGATGCAGAAACATCAACAGAACAGAATTTGCTCTCGTATAAGTGAACTCTAGCAGGGACGTGTGCACGCGTGTCCGGGAGGGACGCGTGTGTGGGGGTGCATGCTGTTGTCCAGTATGGTGGCATCTGGGGGTTGATTGCTAGGACTTACACAGTGTTCAAATAGGCATGTGTCCTGGGGGGCCTGGTGGCTCAGTCGGTTGAGCGTCCGACTTCGGCTCAGGTCATGATCTCACAGCTCGTGAGTTCGAGCCCCGCGTCGGGCTCTGTGCTGACAGCTCGGAGCCTGGAGCTTGCTTCGGATTCTGTGCCTCCCTCTCTCTCTGCCCCAACTTACTTGCGTTCTGTCTACGTCTCTCTCAAAAATAAACATTAAAAATTTTTTTTTTAAAATAGGCGTATGTCCCGTGTGTCCCGTGTGCCTGGCGTCTGGGGTTTGCCAAGGGGCAGAGGAGGGGGCAGCGCTCGCACGGACACCTCTTTCTGGGCAGAAGAGCGTGGCCATGGCTCCTTTAGCCTCTCAGAGATTGAGGGACTCCCTTTCCAGCACCTACTTGTTTCCACTGTCCCAGAAGGAAAGAAGGGGTCACCCTGGCTCACTGTACAGATGGAGAGCCACAGGCAGGTGCAGGGGCTCGGGCTAAGGCGGGGCTTGGTGGTGGGGCTGGCAGGTCCGTCCCGTAAAGACCGTGACTTCCAGAAGGACCACAAGCTGGGAAACGGCCTAAACTGTTAGTGGCGATGCTCAGAGGCTCATCTGACCGGGGGTTCTAGCATTCACCTTGGGCACACTCCCCAAACTGTAGAGTCCGGATCCCTACAATGACCTGTCCCAGACTGCGACAGGCTGCGTCCACACAGGGCCGGGGCCAGGGCTGACTCGGACATGGAGGGGGTGAGGCTGGGAGGGGTGAGGCCCTGTGGCTGCGGGCACGGGGAGCCGCGATCACACTGATTTTCTATTTTCCACGTGCAGGCAGAGAGATGGCATCCCAGGGCCCCTCTGTGGGGTTTCTCGCGGGTCTCCTGGATCCCAGCTGTTCTGCAGCAACATCGGCTCCCTGGGCTGGGGGTGGGGTGGGGGGAGGGGGTTGTTGTTCTGGGAGCAGATTCTTCTCGAAAGCTGAGCTTGCAGTCAGGTCCTCGTATCTGACCCAGTGATCTTACGGGGCCAGAGTTCCCTGTTCTGAATCCTCAGCTAGTAATAGCTAGGAAGCCTTCGGATAGCAGGCAGCGAGACTGGCCTGGAAGTGAGGTCTTAGCGGCTTTGTCATTCTGCCCCAGACTGTGTCAAGGACGTCTGTCCCCAGCTTCCGTTCCACTGTTTGGCCCACCCCTTGACAGAAAACAAATCCTTTCTTCTCTGATTTTAGGAAGCAAGTTGCGTCGTGAAAATCCTTCCACTGAGTCATAGTTGCAAGTTTTAATAAACCTCTCATTATTTATTAAACGTTTGAGGATACAGCACAGATCCCAAATAACCTGCTAAATATTTATTTCATTAATACTCAAGTACACATTTATTTTTCACTAATTATTGCACACATTGCCAAGGTTTATTTACAGTGAGTTCATCAACAGTAATTCTAAGTTTAGAAGAAAGCAAGGCACAGACATCGAGAGTTTGTTTCCCACAACCAGAGGAGGGCACGCGGGATTTTGTCAGCCCCGGGCCCCTCACGCCCCCCGTCCCGACACCCAGGGCTGAGCCATCATCGCTTACTGGGACTCTGCCTGCACCGGTGGCCCCAGAAACTCAATTCACGGAACGGCATCCTTGGAGAGAGGCAGATGCCAGTCCGGGCTTGGCAGACATCAGGGTGGTGGCGAGAGCAGGTGCGGGGTCGGGAGAGAAGACGCAGGACAAAGCCCAGAGGGGACACTGACCCGGCTTCCGGCTCCCGAGGGGACGGGCCCCACGCTGAGTTCCTGGGCTGCTCCCAGCCCGGTTTATTCCCCACGCTGACGGACTCCACAACCCCCCACGCAGGGGGTTCTCCCTGCTCAAGGCTCAGCTGCCGTGGGCGAAGCACTGGGCAAACGAGATCTTCCTGAGCACGAGTTTCACACACTGTCAGCCGCCCCCGTTAGGGACATGTTTTGCTTTTGTTGACTATTTACTTCCATTTTTCCAAAACAAGAGACTTGATTTTCAGAATATTAACTTAGATAATAGAACATCTTAGAAACTTGGTTGCACCCTTGAGACCACTCAGTTACTTCCACCTATGTCAGACGCGTTTGTTAAGAATTTAAGGGGAAATCAACCATTTTTCTGTAAGTTCACACGCATACATGGATGGCCCGTGGCTGTCTTGGAGCCATGTTTCTAGAAAACAGAGCGTGGGGACATTTTCAGTGGCATCTAAACTTTGTTTGCTCGACCTCCTGCCTGGAAGCCTTGGCTGAGGTCACGCGGGCCGGGGTCAGGCATTCCCTGAAAACGCGAGTCTCTCTGTGTGTGAAGCGATCTCATTTCAACAAGAAAGACACCCCCAGGACTGATGTGGGGGTGACCCCCTCAGGTAGTCAGGGTCTGAATGCAGCCAGAATTTTCCAGAAACTGTTGTTCACAGGCGTGTCTGGGGCGGGGGTGGGGGAGTCCTGCCCAGGCTGGCCGCTCTGAACGCCCCACGGAGACCCGGGGAGTCAAGGCCACAGTGGGCACCCCTGGCTGCTGCCCATCTGGACACCGGTGGCGTTCGGAAACCAGAGCCGTTTTCCAGCAACTGTTGAGGGTGCCCTTGGCCCAGCTGCTGGCTGGGCAGCACTTGGCCCACGGGGTCACCTCCCTCAGGACGCAGGAAGCCGGCGCCTGCTCTGGGGCCAGGAATGAGCCCCACCGGCTGGAGGCTGGATCTACAGCCAGCGATCGGCTGCAAGGACCGCCCCTCGGGGGGCCTGTGGCCAATCCGTCCCACGGGCTGAGGTGGGAGGCATCGAAGGAGGCTGGCCTCACCTCCCAGATGGGTCTCAGAATCAAACACTAACCAGAGATACTTTTAAGAGTGATGAGTCACAACACGTGGGATCTCTTTCTTTCCTGGTGAAAGAAAGCATTATTCTACGTCCTGGCATTAATATTTATTAGTTCTAAACGAATATTTAGTAGCGTATCTGGGATGGCAGGGCACGGCCCCTCCCCCGGTGGCGGGGACTCCAGACTTAGCGCTGACACTTAAAGAGTGTGGCAGACTCCATTCCTGCCCTTACAACAAGAAAAAATGGGACAACTTGAAAACAACTGCTTTTCTCAGACTCACCCGAGAGCCCAGCGTGCAGGGCGAGCCAGCACCCTGAAATCTTGAGGGACAGCAAGTCTGGGAGGCCAGGGTGGGCAGGGTGGGTCTGCCTAGAGAAGCTGCTGGAGCCATAAACTGGCAGGAACCGGTGGGCGGTGCCTCGCTGGGCTTCTGGGAGCTGGGGGAGGGGGGACTTTATTTCCAGGAGCCCTGAGATCTCCTCACAAAGGTCTGAGGAAGATGCCCTTGTGGTTCTGCAGTGGGAGAGAAGAACTGGGCTGTGAAATATGTCCAGAAAGTGCTCTGTGACAAAGGGAAGACATCTGTCACATTTGGGAAACGTGACACGTATCCACCTTTCCCAAGAGCAGAGGCCCAGATCCCGGGGGAGGGTGCTCCTGGACTCTGGCCCCCTCGAGTCTTCTGGTCTCAACCAGTGGAGAAGAAGCTGTAGGAGAGAAAACCTCTGTGAAGGTGACATCCCAGACGCCCCGACCACTGAAGGATGTGCCCCACCCCCACGCCTCAGCCCAAGCCAACGCGGCTCCAGGAGGACCACAAGCGTGGCTCACAGCCGAACATGCTGCAGACCCAGACGCTCTCTTTGGGAGGAGCCCTCAGCCAAGCCACGTCAGGAGGGACAAGGCTAGAGAACCTTAGGCAGAGACCAGCCCCCAGCCACGCTGGCAAAGGCCTATTTCCCTCCGACTAGAGACGACAGGTCTGGCTTTAAGCAAAAGATGACAAAGCATGCCAGAGGGCCGGAGAAAACATAGTCTGAAAACACAGTGAGCTTGAAGACAGGGCAACAGCAAGTTCCAAGGTGAATGCAAAGCGACAGAAGAATGGGGGAAGAAGCACCATATCCAGGAGCGGAAGGGAGGGAAATTCTCAAAAGGCGTAACATCTATAACTGCAGTTGCTAGAGAGAGAAGATGGGGGGGGGGGGGTGATCACAGTGAGTATCTGGAGTAATGGAGTAATGACAGCCAGATCCAAGAAGCTCAGTGCCCACGACGCACTGAGCACAGCACCCACCAACTGCAGAAAAACAAAATCACAGAGGAAACCTTGAAACGAGCCTTTACGGGGACAAGAAAACAGCCAGAGAAGAACGAGGGTCACAGAGACGTCTCACCCGGAGTCGCTGCAGCAGAAGAGAGATGTTAAGTGGATGACATTTTTAACCTGTTAGAAGAAAAAAAAAAATCCCGCCAACACAGATTTCTGTAACCAGTGATACTCACTTTCAAAAGTGAGAGAAAAGAAAGACCTTCCCGGGCAAACAAACAACGAGAGAATTTGTGAAAGATGCTCCCAGGAAATTCAAGAAACAAAACAAGCTGTTCAGGGAGAAGGAATGATAGAGGTCAGAGTCTGCACAAGGGTTCAGAGTCCAAGCAGGAATAAGGGGACGTACGTGTGCTGGGTGATTCCAACAGAGGGAGAGGGGACGTGAGGGACAGCAGTGTCGCAGGGAGGCAGAAAGAGCTGGTGTTCTCCACCCCAGGCAGGTCCCTGCTCTGCCACCCACGGGGCAATGGTAATGGCAGGTGGGCTTGGACGTCGACTGTCAACTTTAGGGAAACCTCTACATGTTGGGAGTTTAATCAATACACCAAGGGGGAAGACAGAATCGAATAAAATCCTCAAGTAAAACCAGAGAAGGCAGAACCAGGAGCCTCTGGCAACGAATACAAAACAGCCACAAACATGGTGGACGGTGTCCGATCAGCTGATGTTGGCACCTTGACCAAGGATGGGATGGAGGGAGGGACAGAAGGAGGAGCAGCAGACCGGTCTGGGATTTCAGGTGTAGACACCAACCACCCGCATCAATAATAGATCCAGGAAGCAGAAAAGTGAGAAGGGGCTACTTGAGATTTCACGTGCAGGGGATTCAAGAAATCTCACCCTTGTTCAGGGCCAGGGACAGAGGCCGACGCGGGTCACGGGGAAGGTGCCTGGGGGTGGCCGCACCTGGCAGCTGGGCAGGCCCGAATTAAGAAGTCCTGGGCAGGGGCCAGGGAAGGTCTTCTCGCACATGTTGTCCTCAAACTGTAGTGACCACACGAGTCACTGAATGTACTTGGCCGTCATCCTGGGAAACGTGGCCCATCTGGAGCCCCAAATCTGCTTAAGACAATAAGAACCCCGAGGGGAAGTCCGGGCGCGGGAACAGGAAGCGCCGGCCGGGGAGACCGCAGGCGCCCGGAGAGGGGAAGCCCCGGGCCCCATTTGGGAGCTGGGTCCTCCGTCAGCCGACAGAGCCCGGCCCCCAGACTCGCCAGAGCTCGGCCGGCGCCAGGCCCACCGCCAGAGGTCCGGCCCCCAGCCCGCACTGCCCCCGGTCCGTCTGTTGCTTTACATCAGTAAGTAGAGTAACTCGTGGGCCCGGATCAAGTGTCCGTCAACTCGCGTCACCCTAAGCCCTCCTACGGCGGATTCCGGGCTGGGGACGCACCCGGTCACCCTCCCCCTGCCACTTCCGGCCAGACGCGCCTCTCACCAAGCAAAGCCGAAGCCCCGCGTGAGGGCAGCACCGTTGGCAGGGCCCCCGGGGAGCCCAGGCAGGGCGGGGGCGGCTTCGGTGAACACGTGGTGCACACGTGGTGCACGTGTACTTACCCGCCTTTAAGGCACGTGGCGCGCACGTACCCACGAGCCTTTAACACGTGGCGCTCACACACCTAAACTCCGTTGAGTCACGTGGTGCTCGTGTACCTACGCTCCGTGAACACGTGGCGCTCACATACCTAAGCTCCGTTAAATCACGTGGTGCGCGCGTAGCGACGACGTAAGGGATGCTAAAGCGACTTGTCAACGACCCAGTAGTTATCGTGTGTTCCTTCCGGCAGGCAGGTACACAGTCTTACCTATTTTAGCCATTTATGGGAAATGGGCAGCGCGTTTCCTAGGATGAGGGTAAAGTACAAACGGGTTTTACAGCAGCGGCTCCTGACGGTCCCTACAGAAACGGAAGTAACCTGTACTCTGTCTAATCCAGGGCTCAATGCGGGAAAGGCGTGTAAGGTGCGAAACACGTTAACACTTCTGACAGTCGTCTGATTAAATTACCAAATACTACTATTTGCGAGAAACGAATTCACAAGCAAAGCCCGAGGTCGGATATTTGGAACGTCACCACACCAGCAAGGGGTGAGGATGCTCACCCCCCTGAGTGAGGTCCGGCTGTGCCAGGAGACTCACGGGGGGCGGCAGGCGGGGCAGGTGGGTGTGATGCCCCGGTTCCCAGGAGCCTGAGGCCCCGCTGCAGCCTTCACCACGCGCGGTCCCCTGAGCGGGACAGGATGCCCGGGGACTGGGTGTTTCCCTTCCCGCGGGTCAGTCAGACCCCGGTTCGGTCCCCTTTCCTGGGGACAGACCTCGTGAAGGACACAGAGCCCCTGCAGATTTCCGAAGGGCTCCTTTCCCGTCCTGCCCCCGGAGCCCGAGGCCCGCCTCTCTGAGCATCGCCGTGAAGACCCGCCGGGGCCCCTTCAGGGAGGACGCACACCGGTGTGGGTGCCCCAGCTCTAGCCCCAGGCCGGCCGGGAGGAGCCCCCGTTCGTCCACCTGCACCAGCCACGGGGAGGTTCCCGCTGGCAGGTTCTGCTCTAGCCATGAGAGTCTGCGCCTGCCGGCCTAGCTCTCCGTCTCAGGGCAGCGGTTCGCCCCGGGACCTCTCCTCTCTGGCGGATCTAGGATTTGCCGGTTTTCAGTGTGTCCGGCCCTTCTCTTGCCACGAGGACCCCAGTGAGGGCTTGCACGAGTGTCGCGTGCCGGAAGTCGGAATCTTTTGGCCGTTAAGGGAATTAATGAGGCATCAGTGGGCTTTATGGCTGCTCAGGTAGGATCACCTTCCCGAGAGACTGAGGGCAGGAGTGGGGAGCCCTCACCCGCCTGACAGGAGCCAGGTGTGGGCAGCAGACAGGTGTTCGGCCAGACTGTCTGGGGCAGGTGAGTCTTGGGCAGCAGGATCCTGGGGCTCTAACCACTCTGGTCCCACCTGAGTCACACGCACGCGTGAAGGCATCTGGTGGCCTGAACGGCAAATGTGCTCTACGGCAGGATCTCTTCCCTCTCAAGTTGTTCTGTCCGTGGCAGTGTGTGCAGCGACGGCCGCTGAGGACAGAGACCCAGCTCCTTGGGGCAGGGCCCTCTCAACCCCTGCCTGGGCTCACACCGTGCGGGTGACAAGGGCTGGGGAAGCTGTGGAGCTAGGTTATGGGGCCTCATCGTCCAGCAAGGGCCTGCGTGGGGTGTGCCAATCACCAGGTTCTGGGCAGCCGGCTGGAGTCGTGCCCCGGGCACCTGACCCGCCCACCGGGAGGGGTCTGGGGGCAGCCTCCCCACCGAGACTGGCCGGGGCACCACACGCTGGGACCAGGTGCCAAAGAGGAAGATGGAATGGGGCCCAGCGCTGGGAGGAAGGCTCTGAGTCCTGGGTTGGGGCCACGTGGAAGAAGGACGTTTAGGTGCTAAAGATTATTTTTAATTATTATTAATCTCAAAGAATTCCAATGCTTCAGACAAAACCAAGAGCCGACTCCCTCTCTGCACAGCGAGGAGGGAAAGGGTGAAACTGACACGTCCACCGGGGGCCACGAGGGCGCCAGGGACCCTGGCGCATGTCCGTGCCCCACCCTCCCTGCGTGCTCCCACATATGGCTCCCCTCGCTGTTTGCGGAGCGCTCCGCGTGTGCCCATTAAAGGTCTAATTACACTCTGCTCCACTAATCAATGATTGAGAAAATGGCAACATGCAAATACTAAGCGAGAAAAGAGAAAAAAACAACACGTCAGCTAACTGCGCCTTGAATTGTTTACGAGGCCATGTTGTTGGCTTGCTTTTAATCTGTACTTGACTTCTGGGAGCCCTTGTACATTTTATAAATGCTGGTATTAACTGGGTGTATTTTAAATCACCAACTAACAGAGAGAAAACCTCATGATAGTCTGTAATCACATCTCTAACTTCCCAGGGTTTCTGGAAGAGGGGTGATAAGGACACACGAGCCCCTCATGTTCATGTTTAAAACATGAAGAAGATTCCAGGTGAGCCTGTGGTGGTCAGCCGGCCCCCGGCGTGGCATGAAGGCTCCGTCCATGGAGCTTCAGGGCGAGGAAACTGGGTGTGCTGATGGGCTCCGCACCCGGACTATTCTGGACACAGCCTTAGACGGAGACGTGACCTCTTGTGGCCTCCAAGCCCTGCCCACATCACCCACCATCACCCACGTGGCCCCGTGACTGTACCATACAGACATCTAAAACCACATGGGGACCGGCCGCCCCAGTTTTGCTGTGTGTTCCGTTCACGTCTCCGTTGCTGTTAACGCGGGAGACCCTCGACGTGGCAAAGCACATCTACGGGAAAGACCCCCGATTTATTTATTTTGGTTCAACTGGAAAAATCAATGGGCACTCGATGCTCGTCTGAGATTCACACCACCTGCATGCAGCCTGCCGAGATGTTTATCCGTCAGAAATGCCGCTGACCGCATCCCGCCATCTTCTGACTCAGAGCCCGCGAGAAGGCGTTCGCACAGCGGTTTGATGCGGGCACGAGGGAACAGCGCACAGTTCCGTAGGAAACCCGAAAGAGCCTCGTGGCGACGTTCTGAGTTACTGTTTTCCATTTTCCTCTGTTCTCCGAATTCTCTCTCAAGGAGTTCCTCCAGAATTACCTGATAACAAACATGTTTTTCTGTAAGGGATTTGAATTTTCTTCTGAAAACACCTTGTTTTTGCATGTGAAACAAGCATTCTTCTGTCCACTCTGACTTTGAATCTAGTTTTATATACAGAGGAGCTTCAGAGACTTTCCTGTAAGACCGTGGCCTCAGAGAGTGTCCCCATTCCCCCCAGTGGCTCCATCCGGGCTCCTGGGGAAATGCCGCTGCCCCACTAAGGGCCCGACTTTTCCCTGATCACGAGGCTCTTTGTCACCAGGAGCACAGCCTCTGTTCCTGTATTTACTGGAATATGAAATCATCTGCGTGCCCTCTCCAGTATTCTTGTGTGCGTTCCTTGGCAGAATCCAGTCTGAAAATCCATCAGGAAGACGTTTCCCGTGTTTCTGCTTTTAACACCAGAATCAAGATGGTGTGAGTTCGCTTGGGCCCGTTGACCCCGAGTACGGAGGGAGCGCCTGACGGTCCGTCCAGCCACGGGCTCCCGTATGACCCAAGCGGGGCCTTTCCAAGCATAGATTTCAAAACCTGACAAAATGCTGAGGCATAAACAAGTCTCGGCACATCCCAAAGGACTGAAACCACGTGGGGTGTGGCATGTAACCACGGTGAAACCCAGCCAGATGTTAACGACCAATAGATAATTGCCCTATTACCTTCCCATGTTTTTTAATTGGAAAAAAAAATGTACTTTTAAGTAGCCAATGCTGAAAACAGAATTACAATAAAATTGGAAAACTATTTTGCACTAAATGATGAGAAAAGACGGCCTATGCTGGGGTGAGCTCTGGTAGGAACGTGGCTAAGTTCTGACCGCTTCAGCTTCACCAGCGGGAAGCATAAAACTAGACAGAAATGCACACCAACCACGGGCAGCACGGGGGTGCCCGGAGGCGTGCGTGTTGGGGGACGGTGGGCCTCAGGCACCTGCGGAAGGAGGGGGTCCGGCCCGGAGCACGCAGTCGGGTCTGGAGAGAAGCTTGGGAGAGTCAGCCAGACTCGTCTGTCCCTGGTTCTCAGAGCAGCTCTCGGGACGCCGTTCCTTGAGATCCTCGAGAGTTGGCAGAAACGACACGTGGCAAACAGGTCGTGTCCCCGTCTGCAAACTCCGCTGCACTGTCTTCCCTCCGTGTGTCACCTGGGTCACTCGGTTCACTTATGCCACGAGGTGCTGCTGGGAACGTGACCTAATGCAAGGTTCTCTCCCTTGTCAGTGCTCTGTTCGCCTGGACCCCAAAAGGAGTTTCCTTGCTTTTGCTGGTCAAGCGATCCGCTGACACTGTCCTGATGTCGCTCGCTTGAGCCCAAGCCGGTCGCGCCTGTGGTCACCAAGGGGCCTCAGGCTGCCTTCCGTCCATTTCGGGACCACGTCCTTGAACTGCACCGGTTAACACTCCAGCCACTTCTTCCCACTTTGGTGTTTCTTTCCAGGAAGAACGATCACCTGCCGATTTTCCGTGCCTGACTTCAGCATCGCCACTGTCAAATTCTTCTTCATCTCTTAGGTTTTTGATTCTTTGTAAGACTTTTTCGCGTCTGCGAGCTCTTTGCTTGGTCCGCCTTCACGCGGCCGTCGGCCCGGGTCACGCCTGACTCCCCGCTTCTGCTGACCCTTTCCTGGGGTCTCCCCCTCGTCCTGCGGCTCTCATTCTGATTTCTGTTGGTTTGGGCCTTCCCGGTGTCTTTTCTGAATGTCTTTCCCCTCGTGCGGGAGAGCTGGACCTCCCGCCTTTCCTTCTGTGGCTACGGGCCTGTTGATGGGTCCTCCTCCCTCTCTTCTTCAAGAGCGTGTTTGGGACTTGGCCTCGATATCAGTTGACTGCTCCTTTTTATGTGAACTCAGTTTTCTGAGCTGCAGGCAGTGTGTTTCGCCAACTTTTCTGGGCTCCTGCTGCTGTGTTTTTTCTTGGGTGCACAGGCCTGGCTTTGCCCCTGAGCCCCTGGCCACCCGCTCCCTCGGGGCCTCCCTCCCCCTCCTGCTCTGTCTGCTAGGCGTCGGGTCCGAGGGGAGCGGCTTCTCCTCCGAAGGAGCCCTGTCCGGGAAGGAGCCCCCGAGGGGCCGCACTCGACCCTGTGTCCTGCGAGCCCGGGCCTCCCCGCTGCAAGGGCACAGACCTCGCTGTGTCTCCACCCCGCTCAGAGTGGCCTCCGTGGCTTCCCGGGAACAACTGTGGGTCCCGTGTTTCCTCCACACGGAGACTCTCGCCCCTCGGTCCTGGCTGTCGCCGCGTGCTCATCCGTGTGCACTGTGGGCTCACGGGGGCTTTGTCCCCTCATTTTGGTGCAACGCTGCCCATTAGCTTTTCTTTTGCTGTCTGGTTGCCTGTTTCGATGTGTAGACCGAGAGATTCAAAAACTACTCGTGACCCCAGCTGCCATCTTCCCAGGACTGTCTCCCCCTTTCCTTGTAGTGGATTGAAAAGAAGGAGAGAGTTTAACTTTCCAGCTACTCTTACAAAAGTGCGTCCGAGGTGCTGTGTCGGGACAGGAGGGCCCCGGCTCCCCCATTCTGGCCCTGACGGCGGCCATTCGCCTCAAGAGAAGATCCTGGCCCTCGTGAGCCCGGCTCAGGGGAAACCTCCCGACAGGAAACTCAGCCTTTAAGTCAGAAACAAGCAAAGAGAAAAGAGGTCCCGCCTCAAGGCTGCGTCTTGTTTCTACACCAACGCGTCTTCCCACAAGAGTACTTTTGCACTTGGCTGGGATCACAGAGGTGGCTCCGGGCCCCCGGCCCCGCCTGCACCCATGACAAGGCCCAGTGGCAGAACAAACATTTCCCCTCGGCCCCTGAAGGAAACGCGGCTTCTTGCCGCCTCTCCTGAGCTATTTGTTCAGTCCTGAGCTGTTCCCCACACGCGGAAGGACTCAGTCCGTCTCACAGACACCGAAGCCAAGCGGGCCTCGTGGAAATCGGGTGTTCGCTCCTGCTCTGCCTCCAGGGACTTTGGTAATCTTGGCTAACACGACTTTTAAACTTTACCGTTTTAAATTACAAAATGATTGCTTGTGATGTATTTAATTTAGAAAGGCGGAAGTGTAAAGAAAGTGGAAGAAAATAAAAATCAACAGAGATTAGAAGGCACCAGAGTGTATGTCCTATAGTTTTAGCCACGAGTATAAAATCTGGGCTGTCGCCCAAGTCAGGGTCCACCGACCACCGTGCCGGGCCCAGCGTGCCCTGTGCTGGCTTCTGTACGGCCTCCAAGCTAAGAACCTCTTCCGTGTTTTCAAACGGCTGGGGAAAAAAAAGTTAAAATCAGAATATTTCAGGACATGCGGAAGTTACCTGGAATCCAAAGTTCAGTGTCCACGGCCCCACCCCTGTTCACCGCGGCCGCAGCTGCTCCCCCCCACCCACCCCCCGAGACCCCGGAGCCGGCGGCCAGTGGCGGGGAACACGGCCCGCAAAGCCACCGTGTCTGAGACCCCGCTGCGCACACGGCTGCGCCGTCCCTGCAGCTCTGCGGGCACCTTCCGCCGTCGACCCCCGTTTCACAAGCCCAAGGGCAGACGAGGACTCGAAGCAACGTCCCGAGCCTCCCACGAGGAAGCCACGGGGCGTCTGTTAGATGCGTCGCTCTGGGATGTGTGTGGACTGAGGCCCGGAATCAGGCGCGTGGGGGCACAAGGGTCCCCAGCATCTTCTTGGCGGTTTTCCGCACGTGCCATCCGCCGGGCGCCAGGACGCCAGAAAGGCAGAAACGAGCAAGCCCCGCCCACCAGGCGCTCCGTAGAAACACAGACCCTTGAGGGGTGGCCTCCGCGCCCTCGGGATGTAGGCGTTGGACGCCAGCACTGCCAGCGCGCTAACCCAGTTCCGCGGGAACTGCTGCGGGTGGGGTGGGGTCTCCAGGTTCAGCGAGGGGGCAGCTCCCGGAGGAGAGGCCTGGGCTCCGAGGAAGCGCCCCCATCCCCCGCCCCAGGAACCTGGCCACTCAGGCAGTGCTCACCGAGGGGGCAGGGACCACCCGGCCCTGTAACACGATCACATGCCCAAAGAACCACCACGGCTGGTTTTACGGGACCCTGGATTCCTGGATCTGACGATCAGAATCGAAGTCCCACGCCCACGGCCGACGGGGACCCTCACAGAGACCAGTGGACATCCCTGGAGAGAACACGTGCACAGGGGATCAGAGCAGCCACCATCCCAGGCCCCTGACTCTTTCTAACAGAAAATAAATGGGGGTGCGTTTGGGGAAGAAGAGGGACGATTTCTTATTTATAGGCAGAACATGATTTATTCAGAGTGTAAGAAAAATAGTTGTCTGTGAGACCTCAAAGGTTCGTAAAATCAATCTTTTGCAAGAGAATGACTTTCCAAAGATTTATTAAAGCTTGCTGGGATTTCTAGCATGTTAAGGAAAATCCATGAAAACACGCCTTTTCCTGATGGCTTTAGAAACCTCTGGGGCGCCTGGGTGGCGCAGTCGGTTAAGTGTCCGACTTCAGCCAGGTCACGATCTCGCGGTCCGTGAGTTCGAGCCCCGCGTCGGGCTCTGGGCTGATGGCTCAGAGCCTGGAGCCTGTTTCCGATTCTGTGTCTCCCTCTCTCTCTGCCCCTCCCCCGTTCATGCTCTGTCTCTCTCTGTCCCCAAAATAAATAAACGTTGAAAAAAAAAATTAAAAAAAAAAAAAAAAAAAAAAGAAACCTCTGCACCTTTTCCTACAGTTTCCCCCATTTTGTAGCTTTTCTGTCGTTTTCTGCGTGTAACCTTTACCGTACTTTCAACTTTCATGAGCATGTGCTATAATTCTCTTCCTTTCTTTTTCCTCTTGCTCCTACAAGCCAGCTTGAATAAAGGAGTCATTATCAGCAGCCCCACAATGGACCCACACATCCTCTGTCAAGACGCCCAACAGACGAAATATTGATCAGTCTTCCGTGAGTAATAGTGGTCCCCTGAAAGGAGCAGGCACAAGTTCATGGGTCTGCCCATGCACGCCGCGAACGAGGCATCCCACAGCCCAGAGTCCAGCCTCGCGGATCGTAATCACTCCCTACAACAATAAACGTCAAGACTGGTGTTATTTATCGACCACAGTCAATGACCGTCTGTGGGCTACACATTGAAAGTTCATTTTACAAACCAGCATCCTGATTGGATTGTCTGCTTTCTTCCAGGGACCGCTGAGAGGCTGAGAGTTAACCCTGGAGCTTCCTGCCGGGCCCCGGCCCATCCGCGGCAGCCGGACAACCCGCCCCCCCGCTCCGCCACCGAGCCTGGGGCGCCCCTGGTGGAGCCTCTGCACGGCCCAGCCCCGCCAAAGAGCAGCGTGGGGCTGGCGGTGGCCCTGCCACTCTGCACCACCCACCCACAGGCACCGAAATGGCCAGCCAGCGGCCAGGCGGTGACCGTGGACAGACGTTGCAGCCTGCCCGGCTCTCGGTGCCGGTGTCTGGACACGCAGGGAGGCCAGAGGCGAGTGAGTTCGCTGGGTGTGGAGGTCGCTGGGTGTGGAGGTCGCCGGGTGTGGAGGTGGCCGTCACCAAGCCTGCCAACACCTGGAAGCTCGGCACGCCCTCGGGCCCGGCCGGTCTGAGCACAGAGGCAGCACGTCCGTCACTGTGCTTCTGTTCTTCGGGAACCCTGGCACACAGCAGGTTTGCCTACAGAAGATTTAATTCCGTTCTGGGTCCAACTCACAATTCTGTTTCGAGATTAGACGCCATATCACACATTATACGGGCAGCGGCTGAATTGTGGGAAACGTGGGTCGTGCCCTTGGGGCTCTCATGACGCACCATCCCTTCTAGCAAGGCGGCCTTCGAGGGTCATGGCCAGTTGGTCTGTGCTCCCAGGGGAGTCGAGACTCTGGGCAGCTGCCTTGCCGAGCGAGTCCTGGCCTCGTCTCCGTGGACATCCCACCCACACTCAGAACCCTGACCAGTCTGGAGGCATGATTTATTTAATTTTAATTTTTTTAAGCTTATTTATTTATTTTGAGACCGTGAGAGAGCATGAGTGAGGAGAGGCAGAGAGAGAAGGAGAGAATCCCAAGCAGGCTCCCCACTGTCAGCACAGAGCCCGATGCGGGGCTCGAACTCACAGACTGTGAGATCACGACCTGAGCCGAAACCAAGAGGCGGATGCTCCACCGACAGAGCCACCCAGCCACCCGAGGCATGTTTTAAAACCCATGGAGTCAGCCTGGCAGGACCACGGACTCTGCACATAACTAACTCTTGAAGCATCAGAGGAAGGATGACAGGGCCATGATGAAGCCACAAAAATCAGTGACCACAGCGCCCAAAGCCAAGCCCATGTCCGGTAGTTTGTGGGCAAAGGTAAACTGTAGAAACCAGCCACCTTCTTAGAGGAGTCGACACTCCATGGTCGTACCCCCGCCGTGTAAACGCCACACTCGGGCTCCCGGCCAAGCCGGTCCACCACCGCTGACCCCGGGGCTGGGCGGACGCCCTTCTTCTAGAGATGAGCCCGGCGGGGCTCCGGGCCTTTGAGTCTCCTGTCCTCACTCACAGTTCAGCTCTCCTGTCTGTAAGTGATGGAAACAGGAGGAGACGGGGTCACGGTGTGGACCCTGGACCGGTGTTGACCTCTAGGGGCTTTTCTGAGCTACTCCCTCCCAGCCCCTGCCCCCTGCCCTCCCACTTTTAACCTCACATTAAAATACATGTAAATGGACTATTTTTTCTTTGACTGTGTGTGATCTGTCCGAAAGAGGAGGCAGCTTCAGATTGCCTGGGGGGCCAAGGGGGCCTGGGAGGGACAGCCGTCGTGCCGGGTCCGGGAGGTACGGGCCCAGGCCTGGTTTGTGCGGCTGAACGTTCTCTGTGAGAAGGGGGTGTCCCTGGGGTAACAGGCTGAACCGTGCCTGTTCAAAATCAGGATGTTGGAGTCCCAGCACCCCGGAACTCAGAATGGGGCTGCACATGGCCGGCGTCCCTAGAGGAAGATGTCGGGACATAGGTAGACACAGAGGGACAGCCATGTGAGCACGGGGAGGAGACGGGCCTGGGGAGAGGCCTGGGTCTCGGATGCCTGGGTCTCAGACATGTCTTCTCCGCCTGGGTCTCGGACGGCGAGAAAACACACACACCTCTGTTCTCGAAGCCCCCGTCTGTGGTTGCTGTGCACACACTACCAGCGAATCCGCAAGGACCCATTTGGAGGACCCAGGGTGGATGTGCAGCTGGTGACACACAGTGTGGCCGTGCGGGGAAAGCCTCGCCCGGACAGGGGCCACCAGGCTGGTCTGCACAGATGAGAAGCCCCCTCCTGCCTGCCTTCCAGGCCACCTGCTTGATTCTGGGTGGGGGATGCGTTCGTGAGGAGGTGGCTGGTGCCGAGTGCCGCAGAGACCGGGGCCACAGCGTGACTGCGTCCATTCCCCCGACGAAACCAAGTCCCTGGTACGCGGCCCTGGAAGGCACTTTTGGCTGAGGACCGCAGCCACTGTCGCTCAAGGACAGCTCAGCCCCTCCCACTCTGTGTGCCCTAGTCCCTCCTCCGCGGAGGAGACGGGAAACTCCAGACCAGAAACTGGATGCCACAGCACGAAAGGCACACCGCAGAGGAGACACGAGGCAGGGAGAGAATATGTGGGTTCCGGGCGCCCGACCCCCCTGGGAGCGCAGGCAAGAAGGCTGGCTGTGTCCCAGGTGATCAGAGGAGGTGACGGTGACCAGGATGAGCAACTTCCGATTTTCTAACTGAAATTCGAGGCTGGTGGTCTGTGCTTTAGAACCACGAGCAGGGGGCACTTGGTTTGGGGGTTCAGTGTCCCACCTTTGTCCCTCATCCTCTCACAGAGACCCCAGAACCAGAACCACTTTGTGGGGAAGGCGTGTGGAGGGGCAGCTGCCCCAGGTCTCAGCAGCAGGACAGCTCTGTGTCCGGGCTGCCCCCCAGCCCCCCACGGGTCTCTGTCCCACCGTGGTCCTCTGCCCACCTCCCAGCCCCCCTCGGGTCTCTGTCCTGGCCCTGGTCCTCTGCCTCATTGGAATGCATGCCCCAGCCCCCGCCCCCAGCCCCCAAGGGGTCAGCAGCCCCCACCTGGACCAGGAGCCCCGCAGGAACTCCTCGCTCTTCCAGGAAAGTCAGCTCCTTCCGTAAGGGGAGCCGTGGGTGCCGTGGGTGCCGTGCTTGTCTGGAGCTGGGCTCCAGGCATCAAGGAGCTAAACCCACCTTCCCCGACCTCCTGATGCCAGGGGACGTACGGGCCTCCCCTGGGCCGTCGGGCGGTCAGAGGAATGAGTGTAACACTGTGTGAGGGCATCTGGAACGAGGCAGTTTGCTCGTGACGGAAGCTGATGTTCCTTCAAACGCCCCGTCTCCTGTCCAGGGACACTTCAGACGGGTGGCTGTGGAGTCTCTTTCTCATTGAATCTAATGGGGACCAAATCACGTATTCCCCTAACGGAGCGGTGACGAGAATGTCAGACTCCTGACGGCACACGCACGTGCACAGTCACTAGAATCCATTGTCCCCAACTATCGCCGTGGACGTGAGAGCCAGCGACCTCTGCTCACCGTTTCCTTCGATCTGAGTCTCAGGGCTCCGTGGGTCCGCCCTTTCTCAGTGGGACCCACGGCCGTCGTCTGGGGAACGTGGAAAACCAGCGTCCGTGGGAGCTGTGGAGACGGTCGGCCATGCTGTGTCCACACAGACCCCTGTAAACTGTCACGCGGGCCGTCGTCCCGTCTGCCCTGGACTCCCCGTCCGGGGCACAAACCCGACACACCAGGCATCCCCAGAGGAGGCGGGCAGAGGCGGGCGTTTGCCATCATCGTACAGAGGCAGTTGTAGTAACTCCGTCGTTAAGGTGAAGAAGAAACCAAAAATGGTCACTCCCGATTGTCCCAGGGAAAAGAGCACATTTTCGGGTTTGTTTCTGCCCAAACGACATACAGATTTTCTCTCCATTTTTTTTCCTGCTGTAATTTCAAACTTGGACACACATTTCTGCAGCACATTTCAAGAACCAGAGCATTTTTAAAATTAATTTTTAATAATGTGTAATAATCTGAGTGGCCCTGGTCTGTGTGCAGAATTAGAATTCCTCTGATAGAAAAAGAAATATTTGTGCAGAGTTTTATGAGCAAAGTTGACCTGAGGCTTCCTGAGGCTGATTGAGAAATTGCAGGCAAGGCAGCTTGCTTAACCCCTTCCGCGTCCTCTCCCTCCCCGGGCCCCCGCCGGGTGCCCACAGAGGAGCCAGCGGCCGGGCTCCGGGACAGACAGACCCTGAGCGGGAACAGGGGTTTCATGTAGATGCCCGGACACCACGAGGTCACAGGGGGGAGGGACACTTTCATCCCACAGACTCCGAGCCCCCACGTCCCCGAAGATCGTGGGAGGACGCCCCGTCTGCCTGTCCGACGCGCCCGCTCGGACGAGGCCAGGAGCCGTGGAGGCACCTTGCTCCCCAGCCCTGGCTCGGCACCCTCAGCCGGGCCTGTCACTCTGAACGGGGGTCCCCGGCGGGGCGGGGCCCTCATCCGGCAGCGGGCAAGAGACCAATGTCTGGTCCGTCCAGAGCTATCTGCACCACAGACGTCAGCCGAGGGTTCAGAAGGACATCCATGCTACCCCAAAATAGGAAGCCGGAAACAACGTCCGTGTGTGTCCCTGGAGAACTTGGCCGTCGGGGAGGATGGACCTCGCCCCAGCAAGGAACTGGAGTCAGACCTCCCTGCCCTGGTTCTGCTAATGCTAAGTACGGGTTTCAGTCACTGCCAGGGACTCAGACGCTGAGTCTAGGGCTCAGAGGATGCTCTTCCCAAAACCAGGCTGAGAAGAAATTCGTTTCCAGCCCCTGCTCCCCGAGGGCAAACAGACCTGGCACCAGGGCTACGGAACGGAGCTCGGAAGAAGAGTGAAGAAGGCGGCCGCCCAGGGGGCTTCCTCACTTTCTGCTGGGCCGCTAAGGGAGGCCCTTGGAGTGTTGGCGTCCCGGCCGGGCGTGGACTGAGCACGTGAGGGGAGCACGGCAGTCACAGGCGTCGGGGCCGTAAAAAGAGCACACTTGTTGCTGGAGTCCAAACAAGAGAAAAACCAGCAGGCCCCTCGGAAAGCATCAGCTGATTTTCACCCGTGCTTCGGAGAAGACCCTCTGGAACTCTCCTTAACCAACCGCTTGCCGCGATTCCGTTCTGTGGAACGCTTGCCTGAAATAGCCCGTCCTTTTCAACCAGCGCCTGCTTGCCGTCGCGGCCAGAAACAAAGCGCACGTGACCGTGGACCCTTGGGCGGGGGCCGCGCCCGGCGACGGTCGCCGGGCGGAGCCTGCCGGCCACGCCCTGGCCGTGACCCCTGGCGAGACCCGGGCTGCTGGGGCCACGTGGGCACGTGCTCGCGCCCCTGGGGAGCAGGCAGAGGTGGTGACTTTCCCCAGGTCTCCATCTGTCACCTTCCCGCTTGCCCTCTCAGGCAGGAAGTGGGGTTTTTATCAGGAAAGCGAGGAGCTTGTCTCCATCCAGCCCGTGGGTGGCTGGGTGCCCCCTGGCGTCCGGCGTCCACGCCCCCGGTCCTTCTCCTGAGGGTCCTGAGCCTGCTGCAGAGAGGACACTGACAGGTGCAGTGATCAGGGTCCCGTGTCCCCCAGGCCCCCTGCTTGGGGACAGACGGTGACCTGACATTCCCCGCTGGACACTTGAACTCCACAGCCCGGCCTCCTCCGCTGCTCTCCCCGGCCTCAGCGAGTTCTCTCCTGACACAGAGAGCCTTTCCTGGACCGCCACCAGGTTGGCGCATGGCGGCCAGGGAGCGCCAGCCTGGCCCGGGTGACCGTGGTCTCCCTGCCCCAGGAGCAGCTCCCCGGGTGCCTCCCTCCCGGCTCTGCCTCCTGGCCCAGGGTGGGTCACGCTTGCCAAGATTCTGAAGCACCAGAACCAGCCCTCGGGGTCATTCCCGGCCGTGGTCTGAGGTTAGCCTTTTCTGCAGACCCTCAACCACACACAAGCCCTGCCATCTCCCCTTCTCGGTTCCAGACTGTGGTCCAAGGCTTTCCTCCGGCCAGAGAAATGAAGCCTTGGGCACTTAGTTCCTTTGCTTGCAAACTTGTCTGCAAAAGTCTTACAAATAGCTGTTTAAAAGGTTTCATGATATCGAAAGCATTCTTTAAGTAAAATGGAACAAATTCAAGGAAGCTGGTGTTAGAAGAGGAGAACCACCATATGTAAACAGCACTGAGACACCAGTGTGAAGAACCAAGCAATTGCAAAGGGAGTCTCAGGACATCAACGTCCAAATACAGATTTTTCTCCCCCTAAAACCTCCTGTGTTCCCACTGGAGCATCATCCAAAAGGAAGCCACCGAATCCCACAGAAATGAGCTGTCTCAAACCCTTTCTTTAAACAAGGAGTTCATTAGTAACAAACATAATTTTATTGGAATGTGATTACTTTAGATCACTCTCCAAACATTAGTTAAATGTATAAAAACCCTAACAGAGTTCATCTGATAAAACTCCAGCAAAGCTTCCCCCCAGAACATTCCGCGCTGGTGAAATTGTAGAAACTGCATTGTTTCAACAACATTAACATTGAGGTGCTGAGCCAGACGGGTTCGAGGGGCTCACATGCCTCAAAGTGTCTAAAATGACTTAAACACAAAGAGATCGCAACACGAATCAATCAAACCTGTTTGCCAACAATGTGCACATCTGTAATGGTAATGAACATATCTTGCGGTCTTAAAAACTACAGTGACTTTTCTGAGAGCTTTCATCAAAACGAAGGACAGATGTAAGGGCACATTTAAATGTGTGTTGCCTCCCGCAAAGGCGTGAGAGTTTAAAGGAACCCCTGAGTAACAGGAAAACTTAAGCAAGTGTTCCACTGCGAAACGTCATTACTTCCAGGAAGAAGCCCTTTCCTCACAGAACAGCAGCAAAGCCACTTTGCGCAGGGCCACCGCGTGGAGTGAAAGCCACCGAAGACGACGCGTGCGGCTCCGTCCAGCTGTGTGTCCGGGGCGGTTGTACCAAACGGATGACAGTGTGACTGTTGGAAACCGAGTGTCCTTTCTCTCCCGTCACTTCCTGGTGTTCCTGATGGGAACCCAGCAGGGAACCACAGGCTGTCTGGGAGGACGAGGGACATTCGCAGGTGGTTCGGGGACCTTCTGGGGACTTCCTGGCGCTTTGAGTGGGGCAGTTGAGTTCCTCCGGGAGGAATCTCCAGCACCTCCCACCCTCACTTCTGGGCGAGAGAAACCAGGAAGGCGCCTCCCCCCCACCAGTGCCACCCGCAGGCTGGGTGACCGGGAACGTGGCCACAGGGGAGAAGGTGGCTGGTGCCCAATGGTGTGAAACAGAGACACCTGCTGGCAGAGCCGTGGGCAATGCCTGCCCTGCTCCGGGCTCCGTGGCCCCGGATAGATGAGGCGTTTCTAATCTGCCCTCAGACTTGAATGGGAGTGAGCACGGGGTTTCACACACGCTGATGTGAAACCTGGAGACCGTGGCCCTCGCGCTGTGCTCCGGGGCGCTAAGCCCATCCCCCGTCCCGCGGTGACCACCCTGCAGCCACCCCCGGGGACCGGGCTCCAGCACCTGATAGGACGCACCCAGGGATGCTGAGGCCAGCAGATGCCTGAGCCCGCCTACCGTGTACATTTCTGGTGTGTGTGTGTGTTTAACCCATGGGTTTGATCGGTGGATAAAATACGGGCACGGACCACCAAAGTGTCTTTGAAGTCGCTTTGTGAGCACAGAAGCTGGCCCAAGTTCTTGAGTCTGACTGTAGAAGTGTCGCCAGCGGGCACCTGGGTGGCTGGGGCTGAAATCCGCGCCAGCTTCGGAGACGCGCTCTGTGTCCCGCCTCATCCTGTGTGCTCCGCCGGGGCCCCGCAGGAGCGGCCTCACAGCCTCCACGGTTCCTCGCTGGTTTTATTCCCTGACCCTGAATCATACTGGCAGCTGCCAGAAGCCAGGGCTTGGAGACTGAGGGCTGGGGGCCCAGGGCGGGCACGGCTTGCGGCCTGTGTGTTTGTTTTGTTTCATTTGTTACTTCGATGGCGCCCTCCTCCTACAGTGTAAGTGCGCGTGAGGAAGCGCGGAGATGTGTCCAAAGCCGTGGGACAGTCACGGGAGCGGGCCCTTCAGCCGTCCCCTGGCCGAGCCCTGGGCGGTTCCCGGGCAGACGTGTGGCCTTGCGGGATGGGGGACGGCGCCTCGGCCCTGGAGGAGGGCCCCCCTTCACCGGCACCCTCAAACGTCTGCGGAAACGCACGTCCTGGCTGCTGGCCGTCCGTCCCCAGCGGAGACAGGAGCCACTCTCTCCACGAGGCCTCGTGTCCCCACCGACGTCGCGAAGCTTCAGCAAGAGGTTTCGGGAGCCAAGCCCGATGTCCAAGCAGCGGAGAGGACAGGAGCCTGCTGTCCCCGTCCGGGGTTGAAGGCTGGCACCAGCTGCACAGGGTGTTTACATACGTGTCAGAGTGATGACAAGCGTCACTTCTCAGGGGCGGGGCGGGGCAGTGGCCGCAGGCTCGGGTCAAACTGTTGAAATGTGTGCCTCGTTCGCGTGGAAGGCTCCCGGGAAGGTAAAAGCCCCACAGAGGTGCTGAGTTCTGACGGTTGGGAGCCCGGTGCCCTGAACAGACTCGGTAAGTGCCATGGCTGATGTGCGCTGAGCGGGCAGGCGGGGAGCAGGGCGGCCCGCGGGCTCCTCTGGACGGGGCGCTGAAAGCCAGACTGGGCTCTCCGCTCTGGTTTTTTTCCATCCCTGCCGTGCAAAGATAATCAGGTTTATGTAAAGTGTGAGTGCTCCTTTGACAGCCCGCGGTATCTCATTAATTCAATCACAGCAAACTCTATTGTTCCCAAAGTGTTTGAAATGCGGATGGGGACCCCGCTTTTCTAATCCCGTCAATCACTGTTAACATTTTTCTTGCAGTTGCCATGGCTGGGGCCAGAGTTCATGAAAACACAGAGTAAGAGCCAACAAAACAAGAATAAAGACTTATTTGAGATACTCTTTTTAAAGGACGTCGACCATGCACAAAACACGGAAAGTGAATGTGGACAAGTTTGGACACTGCTTGCTGAGAGGGAAGACAGTAGAAAGGGAATTTGAAAATCAAATAGGCCTATAAAAACTTGACCCAGGAGTCTCTGGGAAAAAGCCGATGAATCGCCCCCTCGTAGAACAATGTTCTTTCTTTCGTGTGTTCTTTGGGGACAATGGCTCGTGTATTATAACACATGCCACTGGGGTCTTTACACCGTTGTAAGCGGCTCAGGCCCACAGAATGCTGAGAGCCAACAAGGGCCCGCGGGCCCGCGACGCCCTCTTTCTCCGGCTTCGCCAAAAACAAGCACTGGGAAAATTATTCATGCATGGAGGCCAACAAAGCGGGGACGGAGATTGGTGATGTCACACAGCGAGATCACGTGACACAGTCAGAGAAAGGAGACACACATTCGCCCCGAGACGTTGTTAAATTCCCGTTTTACGTGCACGAGCGGCCCGGGCGCCCGGGACCTCGGAAGCCAGGGCTGCCTCTGCTGCCGTGCGGTCGGGGAGACCGGCGGCAACGGCCGATCCCCCGACTTGTGGGGTTACCCGCGGGACGCCCCCAAGAGCACCGTGCAGACCCCGGCCCGCACCCCAGCCTTCCCCCCACAAAACACACTGCCAGGGGCTTCGCTGGCTGGGACGCGGGCGCCCAGCGCAGGGAGGGCCTCTCTTGGCCTCACTTTTCCACTTGGGCCAACGGCGCGTGACACTGGGACGCGGGCGGGCACGTAGTGTGATTTAAGTTGCTCCTTACGCATCCTTCTGTTTTCCCGTCGGAGGCATGTGATGTCCCAGCTCGGGAAGAGCCCTCTGTGTCTCCCGGCCTCACTCGGTGCCACAGTCTGGCCCCTCCAGGGCCCCACCCCCACCTCTCTGGCTGTGACATCTTCCAGACGTCCCCCCTCACCCCTGCAGGAGGCTCCCAGAGGAGTCTCTTCTCCTCGAGGCTTTTCCTAGCACCCAGAGCTCCCGCCGGCCCCCTGCTCTGTCGAGGTCACGTCCCTGGGTGAAGGGCTGCCTCCCCAGAGCACCTGCTCACCCCGGGGCCCATGCTGGTCTCGGCCCGGGTGGGAAGCTCCAGAGGGCAGAGGCCTCCCTTTCCCTGTCTCCTCTTGTGTCTGCAGCGCCCTGGAGGGCATCTGGCTCGGGAGCGTGTTCCCCAACGACGGCATCAGGAGCATGTCCTGCGGTGACCAGAGGGCCTCATAAGGAACCGCCTCCCTGTTTGTCCCCGTTCTAGTCCCCCCTCCGTTGGTGGCTTCACCTTCTCCCATGCAGATCCCGCATCGCATCCCGGCAAGGTAGGAAGAGACCCCCGCTCGGTAACTAGCGTTTGTGCACGAGGAGAAGCGGCACGAGCGAGCCTGCGACCTACACTCAAACCAGGGCTCTTCTCCAAGAAAATAAGATTTCAAGAAGCATTCCGAGAAGCCCCGGCCTGGGCCATCTTCTTGTTTTAATTTCCTTCTCTGCGCAACCAGGCGCTGCCTGCAGGAGCGTGTGAGCCACCCCTCAGCAACAGTCGTGGAAACCTTCTCACCTGTGTGTGTTTTGCGTCTTACGGTCTTTCTGTCAGAGCACGTCTTCTGCTGTTTGCATCATGGAGCCTTGTGATTTTAAATGTTTTTTGAGACAGAGACAGAGAGACAGAGTGCAAGCAGGAAGGGACGGAGAGAGAGGGAGACACCGAATCCGAAGCAGGCACAGAGCCCGACGCGGGGCTCGAACCCACGAACCGCAAGATCATGACCTGAGCCCAAGTCGGACGCTCAACCCCCTGAGCCACCCAGGCGCCCCACTGGAGCCTTGTGATTTTAAACCCAGGGTCCTGGCAGGGCGCTGGCGTCCCCCGTCCACAGCGGCCTGCTCCCGGACGGCACCCACACCCACGGCCACATCCGCGACACCTGCTTGGGCCCACGGCCGCCCAAACATCCTTCAGTTTTTACCTGTTCAACAATTTTGAGAAAAGAATACAAACTCAGCTAATCCAAGAATATTTTTACCGACTTCATCATTCCCATCTTATTAAAGCTTACATGGCTCACTTTTTAATCAAATGGTATATTAGTTTAATAAAAAAAAAAAGTGCTATTCATTCTCTCCCTCCAGCATTGACACACTGTTTTTTTTTTAAGAACCTATATTTCTCCCTTTATATTTGATAGGGCTACCTATAATAGATTCTCCGTGTGGATGCATTTATAATTAATTACTTTTCCTCTGCGCGGATGGCCTCTCCCCTCCCCAGCTTCCACCTGACCGCCTGTAGCGCTGGGCCGGCGTCTTTCCCCCTTCCTTCTCCTCTGGCTTTCGGGGGTGGCCTCGCCAACCCTCAGGTTCCCAATACATGGGGGGGGATTGTTTCAATGACCCCGAACTACAGAGGAGCTCAAACATGTAATATTTGGTCTTGTGGCAAATTGTAATGTAAAAATCACATTAATTGAGACTTTGACTTCTAATTTTCAGGCTATGGTCCATAAAGTTTTCTGGAAATCCAGCGCTGTGAGTATGTGGTGAATCTACAATATTGCGTTTCCTTTATAAAGGAGCTCTCCCGCCGGTTCACTCTTCCTGCCTGTCTGCTAAACCAAGACCTGGAACCTTCCAAGCTGGAGTCGCCTGAAAGCGAAATTGTGGATTTGTATATTAAAATATTTGTATTCTAAGCGTACTGCTGACGGAGACTGGGTTTCCCCAAAATATATCGAACAGAGGGGGACATCTATTGCAGTGTGCTGGCCTTGCCAATATTAAAACCAGACTTGTTTCTATCAGTATGTGCTAGCCCCCGCCCCCACCCCCATCAGGTGGTCAGGCAGACCGGGTGGAAACAGAAGACACCCCCTGGGGGTGTGCAGACCCAAAGCACTGAGTGACCCCCTAGCGGCCTGCTCTCTGGAAGGAGATGGCTGGCGGGTGGGGCCTCATTGTCGGTGTGGGGCTGGGTCTCCGCTGGAGGCCCCAAGGCTTGTCCTGTGCCGACGTCGTCGTGTCGGGAGGCTGGGGAGGCCCCTGACTCGGGCTGAAGGCCTGACGGCGGAAGGAAGAAGTGTCACCTGTAATCTAGAGCCGCCTGTCACACCCCTGACACAGCCTCAGCCCACCTACACTGCTGCTCGGTTCCGGATGAAAACAAACAACCGGTCATTCTAGCCAACGCTGTTTTGAAGGAAAGCACAAATTTCCCACTTGTGTGTGATTATAATGACAAACGTAACTCAGAAAAACTAAGAGCATTCTCAGTCTATTAAGAACAAAAGGGAAAAAAAAACTGCCAAGGACTGAGTCTTAGATTATGGGGACAAATCTGCTAGAGTCTTCTAAGCCTAGACATTGCTTGTAACCAAGTAGCCTCAACTCATCCCAGACCCCTCTCTCTGTGGTGATTCCGGACTTCCCACCATGCCAGGGAGGCGTGCTGGGGGGGCGCGGGCTGGTCACCGTTCCTGGGCCGACACCCCTGGGTGCCTTCCTCGCCGCAGGGAAGGGAGCAGGGCCTGGCCGCGGAGTGTCCCCCTGGGCTCACAGGACACGTGGGACAGCCGGGTCTGGACTCGGGTCCTCTCCTCTCCGAGTGCTGCCAACCCAGAAAGATGAGAGGAGAACAGAGCTGGAACCAAGGAGAATAAAATTTCCTGTACAAACAGCGAACGGTGTTCCAGTCCAGGGAAGGGACTTCCGGGGGCGGGGAGTGGCCTCAGAGCCTAAGGGTGGGTCCTGGAGAACAGGAGCGTCATGGCCAAAACCAGCCTCGGCAGCCCCCTGGGCTCACGCTGTCCCTTCGAAGTCGTGGGTCTCCTGGTAGGCACCTCTGGGCGAGCAGGCCACTGGGTGGGCAGCGGGAAACAGGCAGAGGTGTGCGGGGCCCTCCGATGGCGTGCCTGAAGCCCCCTGGAGGCTGACCGTGACCGTCCCGCTCCCGTCTCCGTGGAGCTGCCCGTGTCCTTTCAGGGAGAGCGGCGCCCACCCCCCGTGTGACTGCGGGCCAGCCCCATGAGTTACAGGGAGACAGGTGCACAGTTCTGCTCCACGTGGCGTCCCGGCCGCCAAAGAAACCGGTTCCGCCGGGTCAGCCTGATCCCTGGGCGGTTCTTCCCGCCCTGCTGTCCTGCGGGCAAGGATGGCGTGCCCCGAATGCCGGGATCTGAATGCGCAGCTGGCCCCTGCTCCTCTTGGGTGCTGGCTGGGCCCCAATGCCAAACCAACAGCGAGGTTTCCATGATGCTCCCTCTGCCTCCCCCCCACCCCGGCCCCCAGAAGCACAGCCAGCGTTGTTATGGCCCAGGTTTCCGGTCAGAGGGCACCGTGGTAGGGCCTGGCCCACCACTGAGGCCATGACCCTCCAGAAACTTGACCAAGACGTCTCAGGGGGGTGGAAGCTGGCCTGGAACCAGACGCCCCCGGCTGGCGCCCAGCTCCCCTCTTCCCAGCAGGCCTGTTTCCAGGGGACACAACTGAGACCCGAGTTCTGACACGTCTGCTGCTCTTTGCACCCCCTTTCCAAGAAAGCAAGGCTGGCTGTGGGTCTGGGACCCGCCAGCTTCGAGTCCGAATGCAGCAGGGAGCCGGCCTGCTTCAGGGGACGCTGCGCGGGGAGTGGGTGCCCGGCTGGCAGTGGAGACGCCCGGCCCTCGTGTTCACCCCCTGCCAGGCCGTCCTGCTGTGAATCCCGCTCTGGGGGGCTGGCGGGGCAGCAAGGCGGTCCCGCGCTCAGGGAACAAAGGAGACGAAGTCATTCCCATCAGCTTGCCATCGCCGACACCCACTGAGCAGGAATCTTGCTGAGCTGAGCAAGGAGCGCCTCCTGCCTTTTCTGGGTGAAACTGGGGTCCTTGCCTCTCGAGCCCCTGCCCGGTCCCGCGACGGGTGTGGGGCAGGGGTCCTGAGCTCCCCGGGCGCTCGGTGAACCCTGGGCCCTCGCGGGTTTAGCTACGTGACCCAACTGAGCCGTGTCTGTGTGGCCCCCGGGGTTACTTCCAGGAAGACGTCTTCTCTGAAACACCCCCTGGTCTGCCGTGAGGGGTGAGAGGGCACCTTCTAATGACACTTACTCTCAGACACCGGGTGAGTCCTCCTGACAGGAGGACCTGTGACCCACACCTAATTGCTGCTGGCATGCAGGAGGGCTGGGCGTTTCTCTGAAGTCCCCGCGCGTCCTCGGATACCTTCTCTTAACTATTTACCCATTTCGGATGGTTCCCCAGGAAAACCGCTACATATCTCTGGACGCGAGGAGGCTTTTGTGTGCCGTCCGCTCGCTTTGCCTCGTGCTCTAGCTGTGGGGCGGGGAGTCCAGGGCGGTGCGGTCGGTGCCGAACCCAGGACGCTGGCTCACGATCCCGGCCGCCAGTCGCCTGGTGCAAATTCCACCGCGGGGCGTTTGCTGGTCCAGAATGTGGACACGTGAGCGGCCATCTAGATGAAAACACCTCCTCCGGCCTCCCCAGGGCACCGGGTACAACTGGAATGTCCAGTCACCCCTTACGGTCCTGGCAGGCTGTGGAATGTTCCAGGTGCTCTCAGGCATCTGGGAAAGCGTGTCCGGGTGGGAGTGGCCCATATGCCCCCCCCCCCCCCCACACACACACGCACAAACACACGCAAACCCGTGAGTCAGTTTGGAAGTGAAGAGTGTCCACCTCCCCGAGAGGCGTTCACAATCCCGAGTCACCGCCACCCTGAGGCCTCGTGCTGGGCTCCGTGGACGGCACGGGGCTGGGTCCCCCGCACGCCAGCAGAGCCCTTCCCTCCTTCAGCCTGGTTTGCAAAGTGCGCGTGCAAGGACCCTCCGCATCCCCTTGTGCACGCGCCTCTGTCCGCACGCGTGCGCACTTGTCTGGGCGCTGTCTCCACACGGGCCCTGCCGCCAGCACAGCGAGGGCCCTCAGCACACAGGGGGTGCGTCCCACGCGTTCAGCCACGGCACTGACTTGTGACGTATTTGATGTTCATCCTGGACCGAGGGTCTCTGAGAGGATGCTGTGAGATCCCCCGGGGCACCTCCTCTCTGTGGGAGAGATCGTGCAGAGAGGCTGCCCTTCCTCCTTTCGCTTTGGGTGTCTCCATCACAGCAAGAAAATAGGAAAAGTTTCCTGCCTCCCGAGAACAGGCTGAGCATTGTGAGAAGGGAGCGTACGTAGATTTGGATCAGCAAGCAAGACTGTGTCCTGTTCTGAAGAGCTGTTGATTCCACTGGACTGTGTCGGATTGTGGAAAACGCTGACATTGTGTGTGACTATTCATTTTCGTCACCTGCTCTTGATTAATCCCGTTCTAAATGGCATCTGTAGACCCTGAAATCTCATACTACTTAATTAAATTAGCGACACATTTCTCTCCCCCGTTTCCCTATCAAAGGGTTGTGCTCAGGAGAAATGAAACCTTTGTTCCCCGCTCTCCGTATAATTTACACTCTCTTCTCCCCTTTCTCATCCAGCTCCTGGCTCAGATGCTAAATTGTAGCTGGTAATAGGGAGCTATTAGGTTTAGTGAAGCATGTCGAAGAAGCAGCCAGTGGAGGCCTTGCTGAAAGGGGCCTTCGGCTCCCGTGAAATAACAGGGTCAGGAATCCCGGGTCCAAATTGTTCAGGACGGCTTTGTACCAAAAGTCACACTTTTTGAACTAAAACATTTGACCCCTATAAACCAAGGGGAGAAGAAAGCCGCTGGTGAATAGAGAGACAGGGAGGGCCCGGCTAGCGGTCAGACCTCCGTGCTCCCAGCGTGGGAGCTGAAGACAGGCCGTTCACGGGGCGCCGCCGGAGCGGATGGGTCAACGCGGAAGAGGCTTCGGTCCTGAAATAATAAGCTAACAACTAGAATAATTACGAATGCTTTCCAGTAGAAAATTCTAGATGCCTGTGATTATCAGCCTTGGGGACTTCGAGTGTGAAACAGGCACCGACAGCGTCTTCTGTGTCCATGTCTGGAAGACAGCTCTGATTTTGTTGACGTTGCAAGTGCTGACTCCCGTGTTTTGAATGCGCTGGACTATCGACAGACCTGCGGATAATATTACACAACGCAATCACGCTCCTTTTCATGGCTTTGGCCCAAAGGGAAGACACAGTAGAGCCCCGGCTTTTGCGCACTGACCTTTGGGGAAGCCGTGTCATGTGCGGGGAACCCTACAAGCTCCTGGATCCCAGCCCAGGACTGAGGCACGCGTGTGTGAGCAGGTGGCGGTCTGCCACTGACCTTGGCCCTGCTGATATAGTCTGTGTAGATCCACAAGTGACCTGAGGGCATCTGTTGTCGTGTTGGCTTCCCACGTGTCCGTAGCCAGTGAAGTTCACCTGATTCTCGTGAGTCTGACACAACCGGGTTGACATTCGAGTGAATTGTAGGAGGCCTTTTGTTTTCTTCAGCAAAAGCACGTCCCTCACTGGCAAGCGAGCCCTGGCACTCTCCCCTTGCTCGTGCAGGCACCCACAGACACGCCCGGGCCCTCACCTTCCCTACTGGTGAGAGGAAGACAAAGGATGAGGTCCCGACTGAACCAGCCAGGATGGTGCCATAAAACTGTGCACGATCGCAATGTAGAAAGTGTGGGGAGGTGAGGAGTTACACTTTAAAGGCACGTCTATGAAATTAGGGGCCCGAGCCTAATCCCTCTCACGGGAGAAATCAGACCACCTCGGGGTCAGCCACCAGCCACGTGTGCACACTCACTGCCACCTGGTCACCAAGCAGCAGGTCAGGTTCCCACACGATCCAGCCCAGTAGGAAGAATTACACGGCATCACTCTGTCATAACGTGATCACACCGATCGTGCTAATGATCAAACATAATTGATCACATGACAATGAGATCATTACTGGTGGATTAGCGGGCAAATGATGAACGCAAATACATTTTTTTTGGAAGCACCTTATACTACACCAACTCATTCTCATTACGCATGTCAAAAACGTCCTCATTCATTACTTCAAGTCACAAAAGCAATTGACGGGCAGGAACCCAGCGAGAGTTGTGGGCTTGAATATGCCCCAGGAGGCAGGTAGAGGAGTCACACAGTGTGGGGTGGAGCCCTGAGAAACGGCTGAGGGCAGGACAAGAGAGGGTGGGGACTTTGCAGAGGGGTGGCCGGAAGAAAGGCAGAATCTCCGAGTCCCAGCCCAGCTGCCCAGCAGGCGCACTCACTCCAAAACGCTCTACCTGAAGGGGGACGGCAGAGATTCATGGAAGTCGGTGGCCTCACTAGGAGTCATGAGATGAAAGCAACGTTTTAAATCGAATTCCAAGTTCCAGATACTGTGCTAACTCAACCCGCTCTCCAGAGATGAGGGTGTGGTATTCAGGTGGGCTGACAGGTCCTCCAAAGGACCGGGAAGAGTTGAGACAAACCCGGAGGGAGGCCACCAGCACCGAACCCACCAGCGAGGGAGTCTGGGGCCTGGGTCCAGGTCAGAAGGTTCTCGTCAGCGCAGCCGGATGTGGACGTAGACAGGAATGTCCCTACCACACCGACAACAAAGAATTCCATGCTGTCTAGTCCAGCAACTTCTCTGACAGATTCCTATGCGTGACCCCAAAGGTGACTTCGTTTTCCACACAACAGAATAAGGTGTCTCCTTCACTTTTCTTTAGGGAAATCTGGCACGGGAACACCTGCTTACTCAGAGAACTTCTGTGTCCTTTCCTCATCTCCGCACGACCCCTTGCCACGATGCCGTGGTGACAGTTCTCCCGCATCACGACGTGGGCTCACGTTCCGTGGGTGGCCTAACACCTCTGCCGGAACCCACCTCTGTGAACCCCGCTTTTCAATCTGCTGGTGAGACGTACACACGCTACTACTGAAATTGATTTTGCTAATTTCTTCTTATTAGTTTCTAAATATTGATTTCGGCAACTCGAGTCCCCCCCCCAGCACCTCCAGCCCTCCCGTGGCAGCCGTGGCATCCGCTGCTGGCGATCTGGGCCCCCCAGGACTGAAGCTGGAAAGGCCCTTCTGGCTCCTTCCGTGACTCATTCAACACTCCCTGAAACGGACACAATGGGGCATGCCCCTCGTCTCAAGAAAGCTGGGCAGGGGTGGGAGGGATAAAACAAAACACTGCTAAATTAAAAAAAAATTATAAACCTCAATATCCCCTGAAGGCAGCCATTCATTCTGTTTCCACTCACCTACAGCTAATACGATCTTCTATGACGGTTCAGTGGCTCCCAGCCCTGAAGGACGTCATGAGAAGTTCTTATAAATCAGAGCCACCATCCTTGGCCCCAGTCTCTCTTGTAATCCCCCCAAGAAAGAAGACTCAGCATCTCAGCACACCTTCCTGAGCGCTCACTCTCAATGCAGCTGGCCTCTCTCTGGCTTATTGTCACTTCTCAAAGTCAGATACAGTCACTAAAGACACCTTCCAGAATCTTCCCAGCAGGAGTCGATACGGGGGGGGGGGGGGGGGGGGGGCTATGTCAGGTGGGTCTCTGGGTCCAGTCCTCTGGGCCTCCAGCCAGTGACGGTCGTCAGCCTTCCAGGTAGCCCTTCCTGTGCCGTGTACTCACCATCCCAGCCACAGAGCTCGGAGGAGGGGAGGCTCCCGGAACGCTGGCCGATAGCCGCCCTCAGACCCGCCTCCTCACCTAAACACCCAGACCAACTGGTGTTGGGGAACCCGGGCCCCCCAAGACCCACTGACTTGTTCCCGCGTTGGATGGACAGCCCACAGCCCCACTGTGCTGCAGGCTGGAGTCGGAGGGGCCCGGTCACAGGCCAACTGGGGCCAGGCGCTGGTGCCCCGCAAATCCAGTGGAGGCAGGGGACCTCCCGCCTCCTCCTTTCAGCTCCGCCAGCGCTCTGTGCATTAGAGGGGCTGTGGGTCTCTCCCCCCTGGTGTGGGAGGGAGGTTGGAAACCCCCAGGGACCACATAAAGTCAATTTATTCATAAAAAGGCGATGTATTACGATAAGATTCAGATTTTCAATTGAATGCTGTAAAGGGAAGTTTTAAAAGTCACATATAATTTGATTTAGTAGGGTCGCTTCCCCCGCTCAGCGAGAAAATGGGAGCAGACGGAAGTGTGGTCTTCATTTAAATGTCTTCATATGAGAGATGACGTGTGCCATCCATCTCCTGGGGGACAAGGAGAGAGGGCAGGAATTACCGACGCTGGGTAGCCACAGGACTATAAACAGGGAAATTGAAGGCCATACCTAATTGACAGGGCCTGTCCCTTACCGTGGGAAAGCCCGCCCTCTCCCGCCGCAGGGAAGGGGCGCGTCACCAACGCAGCGTTGCTGCAGAGAGGTAAGCGGCGGGCTTACACCCCAAATGCCTACTCGGCCGTGAGCCTGGCGGTGGCCGGCTCCCCACGGCGCCTGGGGGCCTCTGACGACGTCTGCAGCACCGAAGGGAGAAGCCGCATTCCTGCCACACACGCGGTGACGCGACTCGGAGTGGAACGCGGAGGGGGGCGGAGCCCAGTGGACGCGGCCGCGGCGGACACTGAGCCTGCGCAGCGGGTTTCCGCCCTGCGGCCCCCTCTCCGCCCTCTTCCGGTTTCCTGCCACGTGGCCTCGGGGACGAGGGGTCGGTACCTGCGAAATCAACACGTGAAGCTGCAACAGCAGGTGCAGGCGGGCTCTTACATCACATCGTTCTCCGGAAACGTCTCTCTTTCTCCCACACCCACGTGTGTGGGCTTTTGTGGATACATCTGTCCTCAGATGGCCGGGTGGGACGCCGCCCAGATTCAAAGGCTCGCGGGCCTTTTCCGTACCCTGCCGGCGTCAGGTTCGGCAGAGGAGGGGTCAGCGACAACCGGCGCGGGTGTCCTCCGTGCCATCACACCAAGGCCTTCGACCCCAGGGTCCCATCCAGGAGGCTCCCACGGTTGCCGGCAGGGAGATGGCGGGGTTGGGTCGTCCACGGAGCTGGTCAGCGACTCAGCGGACTCGCAGGTGGGACAGCGTGCGGTTAGGTGGAGACACACGCGGCTGGGGACAAGGTTCGGTCCACGTCACGGGTAGGGCATCCACCGCCTGGTCCCCAGCAGAACGGCCCTGCCTTGCCCTGTTCAAAACACTCGCCGCTGCCCAAGCAGGCACGCGGGACACGTTCAAAGCCATCTAAGTGATGTGAGTGGGGACACGGGTGAAGTAGGCTGAGATTCAAGGAGCCAGTTTTAGGACCCAAGAAGGTAACGGCCCGCATTGGCGACTTGTCGAAAAAGACTGGCTTGTTTCGATTGCAAGCTTCACACGATGTCCTGTGTTCAGAACTGTTTGAGGCCCCTTGAAGCCACGTGGACTTCTACACAGTGTGGGCAGGCTCACAGACGGGTGACAAGGCTGGACCTGGGATGGGCCTGCGCGTGGGGGGGCCCTTGCCCCCTTGCCATCACGGCCACAGGCACCCCCTGGGACCAAGAAGCCCCGGCAAGACCCCAGACCGGGCACCATGCGGATGGAGGGAGCGCCGACTTCTCAGCATCCACCGGGCTCCGTGGACAGGTGACTGGGACCCACCGGCATCCCAGCTCAGCAGGACAGAGTCCAGGCAGCCCAGACACAAAGACCAGGAGGGGAGCTGGCTCATGACCAGGACGTGCCCCTGGCATCTAACAAGGCTAGCGGGGACACTGGAAAAGGGGTACAATCCTTCTTCCTGAGTGAAGGTTACTGTAACTTCCACTTTATTGGCGACTGTGGGCTAAGTGAATAAATAACTAATAAAAATGAAAAGAACCACGGGCTCTTGCCCACCCGACCCCCACTTTCCCATCTTCAGAAAATCACACCCAAGAGGAAATTGCCAAGGAACGGGGAGCCTGCCATCGGTCTTGCACAGATTCTCAGGGGGGGTTTCTCCCTCCTGGAGTCTGCCCTGCCACTGAAACAGCTCATCACACATCCGTGGAAGAATTCTTTTTATAATTAATATGTTTATCAATCCAAGCCTCATAGTGTAGGGTGATGATTGAGTACGGGTCGGAATATGAAATGTTATGAGTGCAGGCATAACCTTCATTACACAAAGACCATAGGTTCATGAAGCCCTGGGATGCTGTATCAGACCGATCCTATCTGCATCAATAAATCAAAAGTCTTCCCATCGAATTGGCTCTTCCTACGTGAGTACCTTTGGTGGTGTTTCATTCCATGTATTCTCAGACTCATCAGAGAATTAAGGGACAGTGATTGATTCTTAACCAAAGCCTATCAACTACAGTTAAAATTTCATCATTTTTACATTAATTAAAGTGCATCGTGACCCATTTTCTTTTGCACACAGTGAGTGGGGCACCTCCGAGCTTTGGAAAAGCAAACCTACTTGAAATAAAGCCCTGGCTCAAAAGCATTTTAATCCCCAGGAAACAGTCACAAACTACTAAGCACAGAGTGTTGGGAATTTGTGGAGGAAGTTCACTCTCCAAAACACGCACTCACCAGGTGGGGGCTTCTGGCGTCATGGCGGGCCACAGTGGGGTGTGGCTCAGGACGTCTTGAACCACAATCTCTCACACACAAGAAATGACCCATTTTTAGGCAATACTGGAAAATCCCCAATATACCGGAAAAAAAAGGGGGGGTTAAGAACATTGGAACTGGCTCAGGATATACCTAAAGTAACCCTTGATTTTCTAATCCACAGTCCTGGAACACATCGTGTCTGTCTGACAATCATTTCCTCTGTAGAAGGTCTGGAGGGAGGGATTAAGGGGGATTAAAAAAATATACAGCATTTCTTGAATTTATACAACTCCTATGTTGGCTTAAAAATATAAGGAAAAGGAAGATTAGGCTTTAAAGGCAATACTTTATTAGTATACAAAATAGTACACATACATAAACACACACATACATATACTCTCTCTACATCTATGTACATAATATACAAACTGAGTCCATCCCTGACCGGGACTCGCACCACACCAGCCCAGAAACTCAAAAAGAAGTATAATTGATACTGTGAATCTCCCTGATGCCATGATAAAAATTTTTCAAAGCAGTATTGGATCGTCAGCTGCACCATCACATCTCAATACCAACCATTTTATCTCAAGATAAAATGAGGAGAAACTTCCTAGGATGGTTCTTGTGTAACTACTAAATGATATAAATTATATTTCCCACGTATTTGAGAATTGACCAGCCCTGACTAGACTTGTTCAGTCTAATTTTTTTCCTGATGGACACAATAATTAAAATAATAATCTAAGCCTATCTTCTGGACTGTTGATCCCACGAACCAGAAAATGTAACCGGAACATAACTTAATAATTGTCATAAGAAAGCACTAAATTGGACAAAAAAAAAAAAAAAACCCTGGTTTTTACTCATGCTTACAGGATGGGAATATGTAGGCAATATCCTCCCCCAATGTTTAAAAATTGTGAAGAATCCTGTCAAAGTAAATGTATGAATAAAAACTGTAAAATTGAAATAAGCCTAAAATTTGGCAGAAACGACCTTAAAGTAGCTGGAGTCTGACACTGACTCGGGAAGACAGTAATGGGAAATAGAGACACACACTCTGCAACCACTTCTGCGACACTGGATTTGATGCATTAACATTGGCAACTCTTGTATACCTTGTCATGCCAATAACATGATTGAAATTGAAATTCATTCCACTTTGGTGCTGGTAGAATCACTTTTAGATATGAATTTAAGGGTGGAATTAGAAACAGTAGGGGGTTGTGTGTAACTAGGACTGTCTATAGGAAGAAGTCATTTCTTAGAGTCTGAAATTAAGGGTTTTGTTCACTTTTCATAATGAAGGATGAACTTATCACCCAGCCTACTGAGTTCTCATTTTCTCCTCTGGCTAGAAGCCCATGTCACGCAGTTGTTCCTCTGTGAATCATAGTAAGGATGTTGGAAATATCCAGAGCAGTGAGGAGATCTTTTCAGGAGTGGGAATGATGATGGTGATGGTGGTGATGGTGATGATGATGATGGTGATGGTGTTGTTGGTGATGACGGTGATGGTGGTGGGGGTGGTGGGGGAGGTGGTGGTGATGATGAAGAGAGTGGTGATAAAAAAAAGCCGGTGACAATGGTGATGGTGGTAATGGTGGTGGTGATCACCACGATAGCTAATGTCTAATGGGTCTTTATCACATGTGAACTTGTACCAAGCACAGTTCTAAAGGCTTTACATGTATTATCATCTTTGATCTACCTGAAATCCCTATAAGGTAGAGACCATTATTATTCTTGTTTTACTACAGAGAATATTAAGATTTCAAAGATTATAAAAAGTGCTTCAGGACACTCCAGAATCTGCTTTTATCCACTCAATCTCCATAGCATTGAAACAGAAAAAATGTGAATAACAGAGTTTAAGCCTCCGTTGCCGCCCGCGTTTTCAGCCAGTGGCACATAGTTCATCCTCACTTTCACCATGGGTCACTGCGCCCTGAGGTAATTTGCAGAGATGAGAGGTGCCATGCGTGCTCAAGGCCACAGCAGGCACAGCTGTCAGGGACGCTATCCCCTGCCCTCTCCTACAGCATAGCTACTATTGAAAGACATCATTCTGACTTCATCTCTTCATTTCCATCCACAGCACTTACTACCATCAGATACATGATGCACCTTGCTTATCTGTTTATTGTCAGTCTACACTGAACAGAGTAAGGCACCTTTTGTACCATATGAGAAGGCACTTTTTTGTCTATTTCATTCACTACTGTAGCCCCAACATCCAGAATGATGTCAGCCACATGGACGTTGCTCAATAGATATTTTTGAATTCATGAGCTGCCTGATATAAGCTGTGATTGTAGGCACTAGTTTAAATACCTTCAGAAATAACCTAGATTTATGTTCAGATGAAGTCACAGGAGTGGGGTTTACTCTCCCAGCTGAAATGACTAAAAACACCTGGTTAAATATGTGAAATGACAGTTTTCAGACACTGGACATCAGACAACACAAGCCAAAAATCTCTGAGAGAAAATACAAACAAGGTGAGTCCTCATATTACCCTGTTTAATGCCTGGAGAGAGATTCCAACTATCAGTGCAGAGAGGGAAAGTGAGGCAAAATCCAGCACTTTCTCTGAGTTGAAAAAACAGAATTGGGATATTGGGGACCTCACAGCAGCTGGAGCTCACAGGGCAGAGGTCCAGAAAGAGAAACTCTGCACAGAGAGAGAGAGAGGGACATGCAGAAACCTACAGAGACCCCAATGTGAGCAGCCTCATACATGCATCGGTTGAGACCCTGAAGGTGGGGGAGAGAAAAAATATTTGAAGAAGTTACCTGAAATTTTCCAGATTGGATGAAAATGATAAGACCACAGAGTCCAAAGCTCAATAGGCTGCTAGCACAGAAACATGAAGAAAATGGACCCTGGGTGCATTGTAACCAAAATCTTAGAATTAGTCGGAGAAAAGACACATAGTCTGAAGATGGAACAGACGTAAGCAGATTTTGCACTAAAAAAGTTAAACCAGAAGATGGTGAAGTGACATCTTTGAAATTCTGAAAAACAAAACAAAACATAAAACAAGAAAACATCCAGTAAAAATATCTTGCAAAAATGGAGGCAAAATAAAGTCTGTTTCAGGCGTGTGTAAGCAGAAAAAATCTCTAGCCAATAGACCTGCATATAATAAATATTAAAGGATGTCTTTTAAGAAGGAAAATGAGGGGCGCCTGGGTGGCTCAGTTGGTTCAGCATCCGACTTCAGCTCAGGTCACGGTCTCACAGTCTGTGAGTTCGAGCCCCACGTTGGGCTCTGGGCTGATGGCTCAGAGCCTGCTTCCGATTCTGTGTCTGCCTCTCTCTCTGCCTGTCCCCCGTTCATGCTCTGTCTCTCTCTGTCTCAAAAATAAATAAACGTTAAAAAAAAAAAAAAGAAGAAGGAAAATGACAGTAGATGGGACTCTCGACCAAAAAAGGAAAGAGCATCTAAGAGTTCATTATAAATAACTTTTTTAATCTCCTGGAAGATAACTGGCTGTTTGAAGAATAATAGTTACGGTGACATCACGTGTCTGTACCGTATGTGGAAATACAACCTGTGACAGCAATCGCACAGGGACCGAGAGGGAGAGGGAGTGAACTTTGCAAGCTCCTGTACTGCACCCGATGTGGTGTGATGCTACCCGAAGGTAGAGACAGTGGTGAGTTAAATATTCAGATTATAGTCCCTAAAGCCACCACTAAAGAAAATAATTATATTTGATAAGCCAACAAGGGATATAAAATGGTATCAAAAATATACAATCTGAAACAAAGTAGGAAAACATAGAAAAGAGAACAAGGAGCTAATAGAATAAATTTTTTTTTTTGAGAGAGAGAGAGAGAGAGAGTGCAAACAGGAGGAGCAGAGAAAGAGGGAGACACAGAATCCGAAGTAGGCTCCCGGGTCTGAGCTGTCAGCACAGAGCCGGATGCAGGGCTTGAACTCACAAATTGTGAGATCATGAGCTGAGCCCAAGGTGGATGCTCAACCAACTGAGCCACCCAGATGTCCCGCGGAATAAAAATTTTTAAATAGCAAGGGATAAGTTTAAACCCAACCACAATAATCACGGAAAGTACAAATGATCTAAATACCCCCATCAAAAAGCAGATTTTGATTTAAATTTTTTAAAAAGAAAACCTCAAGATCCCATCTCAAAAACCTACTCGAAATACCAAGGATGGGAAAATATATACCATGCAAATACTAATCAGAGAAAGCTGCACCGTTGCATTAACATCAGACAACGTAAATTTTAAAGGAAAGAATATTACCAGGAATAAAGATCATTTCATAATAATAAAGGTTTCAACCTATCAAGAACCCACAGAAAAGTCTTAAACATTCATCTAATAATATGAAGCACACATTGATGAAAGTACAGGAGAAAAAAAAATACACAGTCCTGGTTAGAGAGGGGAACACCTTTCCATCAATAACTCTAGAACGAGCAGAGAGAAAACCAGCGGGAATACAGACAGAAGGAAACACCTCAGACGTCTCGGGCCCGTGATGCACTGGCAGAGCACGGCCCTTTTCGTCAAGGGCACACAAAACCCTCGCCAACGCAAACCACGTTTGGGACAGAGCACACCAGCCTTCAGATCAGACAGACTGTACCCTGCCTCCATGCTCTATGTTCTCAACCAAATGAAGTTAAATCAGAAATCAGTAACAGAAAAAAAATCTGGAAAATTCTTAAATATCTATAAACTAAATAAAACACTCAAAGTCAGGGTTTCCAAAGAATGGATCTAAAGGAAAAGTTAATAAATATATATTTGAACCAAATTAAAACCGTAGCACAACATATCAAAATGCATGGAGTGCAACATAAGCAAGATGTTCACTACTTGTGATGCTATAACACCTATATTGTGAAGAAGAAATGTCTTCAATCAGTAACTTCTTCTGCCTTGAGGAGCTAGTAAAAGTTAGAAAATGAAAACAAAGTTAGAGTAAAAAAGTAATAAGAACAGAAAAGGACGGCATAGGAATGGAAAAAGATCAGAGAAAATCAAGAAACCAAAACCAGGTGTTTTGAGATCCATAAAATTGATACACCTTTAGCTACATTGATCGGGAAAAAAAGACTCAAATTAGCAATAGAGGAATGAGACATCACTACAGATTTTACAGACTCTAAAATCTTAAAGATATAGATATTACTAGGGCGGCACCATACTGATACTAAAACCATACGCAAAAGATATTACAAGAAAACTAGAAACCAACATTTCTTGTAAATATAGATACAAAGATACTTAACAAAATTTTAGCAAATCAGATACAACAGGCCTCCCAGCAGAGCCTGTAGTTCTGGGCACATCTCCTGGATGATGCCTGAACAGGGGCCGATGCCTTCTCCATCCTCCTCCCTCCCCCTCTTCCTCCTCTTCCTCCCAGAGGGCAGGACCTCATACAGCTGAGCGAGCTGCAGGGGTGAGGGGAGACACGGAGCTGTGGGCCCCTGCACTTCATGCGGGGGGTTCCCGCCTCAAGCAGTGACCTTACTTGTGGGCAGCCTTGCACGTCCGGCCTGAACCAGGTCCCCCAGAGTGTGCCCTGCCAGGTCCTTACTGCCCGAGCCTTTGCATTTTAATCTAGAACTGAGGAATCTGAAAATGCTCCGGGACCCTGAAGACTGAATAACTGCCAAGCTCAGGAGCTGCCAGCGGGAGGTGGCCGGAAGGCGCCAAAGAAGTTTCCGTGTCACGGACGACATTCACTGACTTCCGTGGACGCATCCTGAACCTCGTCCTGCCAGGGCCTGGCCTGACCCCAAGGCTGGGGATTGTGGGACAGGAAAAGGACTCAGGAGAGTGTGGGTGCCTGTGGGGGCTCTCCACTTCCCCAGCATGGAGAACGTGCTGGGGGCTCGTTGCTGGGGGTGGACAGAGAGTTGTTTCCTGGGCTGGAACTGGAGGCTAGAGCTGGAGGCTGGGGCTGGAAGGTGGGGCTAGGGGGATGGAGGCTGGGGCTAGAGACTGGAGGCTGGAGAGTGGAGGGTGGAGGCTGGGACTGGAGGCTGGAGGCTGGAGGGTGGAGGCTGGGGTTGGGGCTAGAGGGTGGAGGCTGGAGGGTGGAGGCTGGGGCTGGAGGGTGGAGGCTGGGGCTGGGGCTGGGGCTGGAGGGTGGAGGCTGGGGCTGGGGCTGGAGGGTGGAGGCTGGGGCTGGAGGCTGGGGCTGGAAGGTGGATGCTGGAGGGTGGAAGCTGGGCTGGAGGGTGGAGGCTGGGGCTAGAGACTGGAGGGTGGAGGGGTAGAGCCTGGGGTTGGGGCAGGAGGGTGGAGGCTGGGGCTGGAGGCTGGAGGGTCGTGGGTGGAGGCTGGGGCTAGGGCTGGAGGGTGGATGCTAGGGCTAGAGACTGGAGGCTGGAGGGTAGAGGCTGGGTTTGGGGCTAGAGGGTGGAGGCTGGGGCTGGAGGCTGGAGGGTGGAGGCTGGGGCTGGAAGGTGGATGCTGGAGGGTGGAGGCTGGGGCTGGGGCTGGAGGCTGGAGGGTCGTGGGTGGAGGCTGGGGCTAGGGCTGGAGGGTGGACACTGGGGCTAGAGACTGGAGGCTGGAGGGTAGAGGCTGGGGTTGGGGCTAGAGTCTGGAGGCTGGGGCTGGAGGCTGGAGGCTGGGGCTGGAGGCTGGAGGGTGGTGGGTGGAGGCTGGGGCTGGAAGGTGGATGCTGGAGGGTGGAGGCTGGGGCTGGAGGCTGGAGGCTGGGGCTGGGGCTGGAGGCTGGAGGGTTGTGGGTGGAGGCTGGGGCTGGAGGCTGGAGGGTGGAGGCTGGGGCTGGAGACTGGAGGCTGAGGCTGGAGACTGGAGGGTGGAGGGGTAGAGGCTGGGGTTGGGGCTGGAGGGTGGAGGCTGGGGCTGGAGGCTGGAGGGTCGTGGGTGGAGGCTGGGGCTAGGGCTGGAGGGTGGATGCTGGGGCTAGAGACTGGAGGCTGGAGGGTAGAGGCTGGGGTTGGGGCTAGAGGCTGGAGGCTGGGGCTGGAGGGTGGAGGCTGGGGCTGGAGGCTGGAGGGTCGTGGGTGGAGGCTGGGGCTAGGGCTGGAGGGTGGACACTGGGGCTAGAGACTGGAGGCTGGAGGGTAGAGGCTGGGGTTGGGGCTAGAGTCTGGAGGCTGGGGCTGGAGGCTGGAGGCTGGGGCTGGAGGCTGGAGGGTGGTGGGTGGAGGCTGGGGCTGGAAGGTGGATGCTGGAGGGTGGAGGCTGGGGCTGGAGGCTGGAGGCTGGGGCTGGGGCTGGGGCTGGAGGCTGGAGGGTTGTGGGTGGAGGCTGGGGCTGGAGGCTGGAGGGTGGAAGCTGGGGCTGGAGACTGGAGGCTGGGGCTGGAGACTGGAGGGTGGAGGGGTAGAGGCTGGGGTTGGGGCTGGAGGGTGGAGGCTGGGGCTGGAGGCTGGAGGGTCGTGGGTGGAGGCTGGGGCTAGGGCTGGAGGGTGGATGTTGGGGCTAGAGACTGGAGGCTGGAGGGTAGAGGCTGGGGTTGGGGCTAGAGGCTGGAGGCTGGGGCTGGAGGGTGGAGGCTGGGGCTGGAGGCTGGAGGGTCGTGGGTGGAGGCTGGGGCTAGGGCTGGAGGGTGGATGCTGGGGCTAGAGACTGGAGGCTGGAGGGTAGAGGCTGGGGTTGGGGCTAGAGGGTGGAGGCTGGGGCTGGAGGCTGGGGCTGGAGGCTGGAGGCTTGTGGGTGGAGACTGTGGCTGGAGGCTGGTCCAGCAAAGAACCTCAGTGACCATAGACGCTTGTGTCCAAGCAGAAAGACTGCCTTCTACCTAGTGGAAGAGACGGGCAGTGGGAATATGGAGCCAGAAACTGGGTCGGCCCCTCCTTGTCAAGGCCCGGGGTCAGAGGTCAGCCTCCAGAGCTGGAAGCAGAAAAGGTGGGGCTTGGAAGTGCTTGAAAGGTATCCTGTATTTTCCACCCCCAGGTTGTGTCTGGCCGGATGCAACCGCGCATTTCCGCAAACGTTCTGTGCAGCAGGGCCCTGAAACGGTTCCCTTCAAGGCTGCATTTCATTCACATTCAAATTCAGTTATTTGAAGTAAATTTACCTTTAAATAAGTCATAGGACGTGCGCATTACAAAACACAGTCATTATGATTGAGAAAATGAGCAACCACTTACAAATAAATCTGGCCGTTCCCCAGCCAGCGATCAAATGATAGATCGGCCACTGATGTTCTGACTCATGTTTTTATCCAGAATTCCATCTGCGAGATTCAAGCACTCTGGAAAGGTCCGGATCCTCCCACAGCCGTTGCGACTTGCCCGAGCAGAACCGGTTCTCTCCTGGATGCAAGTCAGACCGCCTAATTCCACATCTCTTTAATTCTCTGCCCGACGCACCGACTTGTTGGGAGGAACAAAGAGGAGCGGTGGAGACCGCCCCACAGGACGGAGCGTCCACGACCTGTGTCATTGGCGTTGTCTTCCTCTCTGTTTTTTGGGATCCACTTAAATGCCTCAAGTCATACTGGCACGGGTACGAATTCACCTTACAAGGAAGCCCGTCAGAAGGAAGAAAATGGATACCTTTCAGTTTCGGCAATTAAGGAAATTAACTACCAGGCTTAAGAAGTTCTTCCTGAAGGAATTTACAAGAAGTATTTCTCACATACGCTACACTGTTTTACACTAGCATAGGGGAACTTCGAGAAAATGAACTGTTATCTTGCATATGATTAAAGAGGGAGAGACAGCTTGGGAGAGAGACCCAACCTCCAACTTGGCGTTTCTGCGGCTCAGCCCCCAGGCCTGCAGCATCGGGTCCCTTGGAAGGTCTGTAGGAAATGCCCGTTCTCGTCCCCTCTGCGGGCCCCGGGTAGACCCTTCAGGGGCCCGGCCATCTGGGTTCAGAGGCCTCCGGGAGGCCCCCACGCACTTCCCGGTGTGAGAACGACTGCCCAGGGCCGGGCCAGCCTGCTGTCACTGCAACTTGTGACCGTCCCTTTCTCTGCCCCTCTGGGGGCTCAGAGGGAGGTGGCCCGGCCCCAGGCGCATCTGAGGGCAGGGCACAGTCCCCTCTGGCCTCCCAGAGGAGCCGCACGGCCGCAGGGGCCACGCTGCCGCTCCTCGCCCCACGGGGGAGCCCACGGGGCAGGGCAGTGCCCACGAGGCGAGGCTTGTGCCACCATCTGCCAGAGAGGCCAGCTGTCCACTCCGTGGAAACACACAGACTCGAGAGGGCCCCTCGCAGAGCCTGTCCATCATCAAATACCTGTATTCGCATCACAGGGGGACAGGCTTGAAATTTAGGGCCTTAGGCAGCATGCCAGCTGGCCCCCGCTGTGCCCCTGCTTTGCTGAATTTCTGTGACATAGAGAAAGACCCCCAGTCAGCCGGGGCGTGGCGGGGGGCACCCACGAGAAGAGGCAAAAACCCACAGCAAACAGAGCCCATCTGAATGCCATGTCCTTCCCAACTAATGAAGCAATGCGAGCCATTGTAATGAATAAATTAATAGTAAGTATGTAAACTAACATTAGTAGTAAGAAAATAATAATCACATAAACGTTTTAAGAATTGGGGCGCCTGGGTGGCGCAGTCGGTTAAGCGTCCGACTTCAGCCAGGTCACGATCTCGCGGTCCGTGAGTTCGAGCCCCGCATCAGGCTCTGGGCTGATGGCTCAGAGCCTGGAGCCTGTTTCCGATTCTGTGTCTCCCTCTCTCTCTGCCCCTCCCCCGTTCATGCTCTGTCTCTCTCTGTCCCAAAAATAAATAAACGTTAAAAAAATTAAAAAAAAAAAAAAAAGAATAAACAACATAATTAAGAGCTATAAGAACCATAAAAGGTGCTTTTAATCAGGTGCGCTGATTCCAAAGGATGAACTCGGAGGTGACAGGAGGCTGGGACAGCACGGTGAAGACAGGCTCTGGGGCTCTAAGTGCTGTGAAGTCACAGTGACTCAATGCCCGCGTCCGCTGTCATGGGGACAACACACTCCTGGGTCCCGCGTGGAGCCCCCTGGGAGGGGACGCTCTCCACCCGTGCCCACAAGCAATCTGCAAAGTCAGAGTGTACCCAATCGTCTGTCACGGTCCTGCCCAGATAGAGTGGTTTTTTAGACTTATTTATTTTGAGAGTGGTGCAGAGGGACAGAGAGAGAGGGAGAGAGACAGAGACAGAGAGGGGATCCCAAGCAGGCTCCACACTCCCGGTGCAGAGTCCCACGTGGGGTTCCATCCCACCACCTGTGAGATCACGACCTGAGCCGAAACCAAAATTCGGGCGGGCACTCGACCGACTGAGCCACCCAGGCGCCCCAACCTAACTTAAAGTTTTAAATGTAGCCCAGTAAGGGTGTAAAATGATACAAGAAGTACATGTGAAGATTTATATGAACCTAAAATAGGGGAGAGATTTCTAAGCATATCACCAAATGCAGAAAAATCAATTTGATGGGTTTCAGTAAATGAAAACAAAACGGTACTTCATGTGGGAAAACACAGTAAAATAAAGTTTGCAGCTGAAACCAGGCAGGTAAATAAAAACAGAGTCAGCTCACAAAAGATTTTTAAGAAAATCCTAACGGGCATTAATATAGGAAAAATTCCACCCCACACATGACAAAGTGAATCAGCAGGAGACCGCCGGCTGGCCCTCGTGGGGAGAGCCGATGGCACCCCGGCTGGCCCCCCCATGCTCGGCCACAGGGGACAGTCCCGACCTCTGACAGCCAGCCTTCTGCGGGGTGGATCACGTGACCACCACCAGCGAGCTCAAAGCAGGACGGTTGCAGTAGAAAATAGAAATACTAGGTGCATCCACTCAGGAAAGGAATTGAAGAAAACAGGAGACCCACGGCGACGCTTGCCCACAGTGCCCAGCCGTGAGAAATGATGTTACGGGGAGTTACAGGACACACGTGTGATGTGCCTCCCTGAGGAAAACGTTCGCAACACAAGGCAACAGGGTGTTACTTTTTTGCTGTTGTGCATCTGGAAAAAAAAAGTAGAGAGAACATACAATCATTCACAGGGATTCAGGGAGGGTGTAAGATACGCACACAAATCACGTTTTATTTCCATCTCCTACCTGATTTCTATTTGACAACACAATGACATTTTTATAGTCTTCTTGTTACATTTATGCTAAAAAAAAAAAAAAAAGCATAAAGACAATAGCCATGTTTAAACTCCTTGTGGGATGATGACATCCTAGAAAATGCATTTTAGAGCCCGTCAGCACCAGAAAACTCCTTGGACTTGCCTGGAAACTCAACCCTCTTCCCCAACCCCCACTCCAACCGGATCTTAAGGGTGGGAACGCGGGTGCCTGGGGGGCTCCGTCGGTTGAGCGTCCAACTCTTCATCTGGGTTCAGGTCATGGTCTCACGGTTCATGGGATCGAGCCCCACGTCGGGCTCTGTGCTCACAGCGCGCAGCCTACTTGGGATTCTCTCTCCCTCTCTCTCTCCCTCTCCATCTGCCCTCCTTCCCCCACTCAAAATAAATGGATTAATTTTTAGAACTCGGTGGAGGCCTTGCCGACGTCCATAAGCCTGCATGTGGGACCCTCCGTGGTGGCACCTCAAAGCTGACGCCCGTCTACAAGCACACGTGCGTCCTCGCTAGCCTGAGTCTTGGCGTCTGCAGGAGTGGCTCCCAAAGAGCCTTTCACGGGCCTGTTCTCTCAGGTGACTTTAAACCAAGCCGCCACTGGGAGCGGTCTGTGCCTTAGCGAGCAGACGAAATGTCCCGTCAGACCGCCAGCCGGCCTCGCTATAAATAACCCAGACTGGCACGTCCATAATTTCTCTTCCTTCCCCCCCAGGGCCGAGCGCTCCTTCCACAAATACCAGCAGAGAACCACGTGAGGCCCGTTCTACAGAGTCCCCAGACCGTGCCGAGTCTCCGGGGCCACAGGGAAGATGGATAATCCGGGGGGTGGGGGGCCTGCTCTGGCGCAGCCTCGACTTGGCGGACGCGGGGGCCCCGGAGAAGAGCCAGAGCCATCGCCAACAGGCTCCACTGAAATGAAAACATCACTTTTCCTCCCGTGCGTCTCAGGGAAGTCTGAAGCCTTCTCTGGTAATTAATCCGCGGAGAGAAATCGATGCCGCGACTGGTTGCAGTTGAAGCAATCCGTAGCAAAGTCAACTCCTCGCGGACGCCACGGCCGTGGGCGCGGCCCCGGGCGTCTGGTGCAGATGGGCCGTCCACCTAAGCGTTGCCTCTCTCCCCACTGATCCCACCCACAGAGTCAATTACCCTGAACCGTTTCTGTTGTAGGGCACTTTTGTTCTAAATACGGTCTTTGTTCTCCCAACGTTCACTCCCGGGTTTTCTTTCCCCCGTCAGGAGTGGCAAATGAGTCTACGATCTGATAGTTGCAAACAGACTGGACAACACGGTCTCCGATGAGAATGATTTACAAGTGACAGGAACCCGGGCTTGTCCCGTGCGCCACGAATAAATCCAGGCTGCTTCCGTGGGGCTTTTTGGAGGGGGCGAGTGGATCGGGTTTCCTTTTTCTTTTTGGTTTCTGGGTTTTGGTTCAGCTTTTGTGGGGTTTTTTTTCTTTAATTTTATTTATTCTTTCTTTTCATATGAAATTTGTTGTCAGGTTGGTTTCCATACAACACCCGCTGCTCATCCCAACAGGCGCCCTTCTCGATGCCCATCACCCACTCTCCCCTCCCTCCCACCCCCCCATCCACCCTCAGTTTATTCTCAGTTTCTGTACCGGCAAAGGGAATTTTTTTATGAGTGTCCCCGAAAAAAAAAAACAGGATAAAATTTGTACCCCGTTTAAAAATTTTACGACTTGAGCTACACTGTACATTAAGCACAACAGTTTCTAATACAGCCCAAGAGAAGTGAGCGTTTGTTTTTAATTTAACTTGTTTTCAGAAAACCAAACAGGAGCCGACAGCATGAGCTGATCATGCATTCTTATTCGGCATATCTCCCCTAGTAAAACAGCACAGCGTCACATTTCTAACAGCTAAATGCAGGTTAGATAGACCATCTTTTCATAAAAAGCAACTGCGTGTCCTGCTGTTTGAAGGACTGCGGTCCCTCCAGGAGTGAAATCTGAACCCAATGAGTAAATCCAAGACGGTACGCTGTTACACCCCAAGGAGAATATTGTCGTGGCAAATAATTATCACTTAGCAGCCACTCAGATGGCCTGTTGTCTCATGGACCTTGGGCTCTTTGGTCCACCCGATTGGCCGCAAGAAAAGGAGCCTGTGTTTGGCAGATTCACGTGGTTTGCCTGGTTCTTATAACAACCCGCAGGGAAGATCTATGTGAGCTCCCGTGTGCAGTCAGAGTGCCAAGCTCGGCCTCTTGATAGCTGTGCAACCCCAGACAAGTTGCCCGCCCTCTCTGTGCCTCAGCTTCCTGGTCCATAAAAACAGTCCCTCTCCCTGGTGTTGTCACCAGGATTGATTCAGTATGGTGAGCTCTTGGCCCCAGGACAGTGCTTGGGGCGTGCCAAGAAAGAGAGAAATGTCACTTACCGCCATCACCAGGTCCCTTGGCTTGAATGTGAGGGTATGTCAAAAAGCACTTGACCACGTGTTTAAACTCCAAGCTTCATACTCTTTCCACTGTTTCTAGAAGTGGGAAGGTGGGTGAAAGCCGCATGAATGACTCATTAAATAGGAAGCCCTTTGAATTCTTTCAAAAACTGCATCCAAAAGCGGCCGACGTGCTGTTTTTTTCTCTTCCCCACCTTGGTTCCTTGTAAAGGAACAGGGTGAAACTCATCTACTCTCTAAATCCTGTTTTCCACCATAAAATTAATACATGCTTTCTAAATTTAAAACATTGGAGAAAAACAAAGAAACTATGAAGGATGTATGTACAAAGCCCTCATGGGAAAGAAAGCCACACCCCCATTCCTATAAAAAGCCCCCGGGGCACTTTTCTGTCCATCCTGCCTTATCCCAGGCAACAGGTGCAAACTTCTTCGTAACAGAAGTAAAGCAAAATAATCAGAGGCATTTTGAGCCGCAAATTAAACACTATTCTGAACTGACAGTCCGTTTCGTGGACTTCAGACACCAGCAGCGTAAAATGAAAATTCGTCTCTGCAGGAAAGTGGGAGCATCGTCAAGGGTGGGGTTGGACCCTCCTGCTCACGCGTCTCTGCTCCTGTCCCCGGGACCAGAAACGTACGTGCAGGAATATCACCCTTCCCGAGGCCTTCCCAGTCTCCTCCTTGTGTAGAAGCTGGGATGAAGCGTTTAACCGACCCTTCCAACTTCTCCCTCCTGGGAGTGGTTAGAGTTCCGCGTCTGCATTTTGCAAAAGGCAACAGGCACAATACTTCTTAAAAGGAGGTGATATTAATTATCCACAGACACCCTGAGCCACAGGATAATTCATTAGTTACACCTCCTCTCCTTCCAAAAGGCGTTTGAGGAAGATATTACACGTCTCAGAGCAAGGGGCTCAGTTCATTATAGCCGGCGTCTGGGAGGTCTGCCTTCGAGATTTCTCTGCCACTCCTTCCTCCTTTAGACACACTGAAGTTTTCCCTGGAGTTCAGAACAGATTGAAATGAGTTTGGAACCTCCCTCTGGGGACACGGAGAAGCTCTTTCTTAGCAGAAGCTGCTTTTCCACTATTGATCGGCTCCCTGCCCAACCACGGCTGCACTCCCGGCGCCCACGTTTACTTAGCGGTCGGCGGCAAGGCTGGGGCTCCAGTTCCAATCATGATCGCGACAAACACGGTTGACGGCTAGGCAGACGGCGACCCCCACCAGTGCTGCCCTGGTGTCTTGTCCAGGCCTCTCCCCTCTGCCCCTGGGGCTCCCCAGGCAAGGAGAGCCGGAAGGACCCGGTGCCCAGCCCCGAGGGGGTGTGTCCGGTCCTTCCTGCCTGCTCTCCTGGGTCCCCATGACCCCACATTTGCCATTTCACCTCCAGCTCAGGAAGAAGGAAGCCAGGAAGCCCACGTGTGGTGGACAAGGGAGTCCAGTGGGAGGAGCTCGGCCTCATGCTTCTCAGCAGCAGACCAGGGTCCTCAGGGTAGCGGGGCGGCGGGGGCGGGGGGGGTGGTGTCCCAAGGCAAGAACAAAGCCTGGGAAAACAGGCCAGACCCGTGGCCATGGCCAGAGCTCAGTTCATCAGGATGGGGGCCCCGGACAAGGAGGAGGCCGCCCTCCCTCCCCAGTGTGTCCTTCCCTCCTGTCCCCGTGGTGGCTGACCTGGAGCCGTGGCCCGGGGCCCTGGGGCCACGGTGGGTGGACTCGGGAGCCTCTGCACGTGCTGTCGGCCCACCTCGGGCACATACGTGCCAGGCCGCCGCTCTCCCGCGGCAAGTGGCGGCCCTGTCTGCGGGCTCCGATCTGCGCGGCTTGGGCCCGTCCTGTCCACTTAAAAGATCATCCATCACCACCCCAGTTTATAAATCAAGGCGGCCGGCTCGCCGCGCACCGCGGTGAGGTCGAAGTGCCCAGAAGTACTTAGCCAATTCCCAGACCCGGCCTGGCGTTCCCTTCTCTCTGCCTCCAGCAGCCAGACCATCCATCATCCCGCACCCACCGAGGCAGAAGGACGCCGACAAAGAAACGCCTGGGCGCCCGACAATGTGGCCTCCGTGACGCGGGGACGGGAGCTCTTTACAATTTCCAGCCAGGCCCTTAGCCTTTTGTGTTAACAAAACCTATTCATTTCAGGATTTGGCAGCTCAAATTATTTCAGACAAGACCTCCAGACAAATGGTTATTTGATAGAGTCAGAAGCAGCAGTGCCGGGGTGGGAGGAGCACAGCCGTCCCTTACGGCGGCCCCTCCCGTCACACCCGCCCCGCTGTCCAGAACCCGGGCGCCTTCTAGAAACCCCAGATGGAAGTTCCCCGGGCCACGCACATTCCGGGCTTGAGGGAGTTGAGGGCACGGGTGTTCTGAGCGGTTATCGGGGACCGGAGAGTGTGAGACGACAGCAAGGGTGGTTTTTTCCTCCCGATCCTATTACCTGCTGAGTTGGTGTTTACATATTTCAAACAGGATTTTTTTTATTTCCTGCAAAGAGAAAACATAAATTGTCCGTCGTCCAGAAGAAAGTGAAACAGACAGTTCCCATTACCCCTCACGCTCGCGGAGACTGATTTGCAAAGGCTGGAAAATTGTGTTTGAAGCCACGTAATGACGTGTGATAATTTCCTGTCGGGACGTCCCTGAGAATCACAGCGAGTGCGATCGTTGTGGGCTGGCGTTGGCGGGGTGCGGGGGGCGCGAGGGAGGAAGGGACACGGGCCGGCCCTCTCCTGTAGGAGCTTTGGATTCAGGAACTAACAAAAGCCTACTTGCAAAGGACGTGTGGAGGGCCCGGTAAAAGCCTGCCCCGGGGAGCGGCCCGCCCGGTACTGGTCCCACTTTGTGTCCCCGTTAATCCGCACAAGGATCCCGGGCTGCGGGTCCCACCCCAGGCAGCATCTGGCAGCACCCGCGGACGGGAAACAGCCCCCACTGTGCAGCGGGTGAGCCGGGAACGGTCCCCTGGCCGTCAATCCCGTTCCGCACGGTGACACACAAAAATGTTTCTAATCTCAGGTTGCGATGCATGAAGGCAACAAGGCACGACGCGTCTGTGAAGGAAAAAGGCCGTTTGTGCTGGAGTGTCTGCTCTTGTCTCCAGAAGGCACCGCGCCCTGGAAATCCGTCCACGCCGAGTTTACAGGTCAGCCCAAGGTGAGCGAGGCCCCCGCCCGTGTGCTGTGCTCCTTGCTTCTCTCTTCTTGGCCTGGAAGAAGATACTTCGGTTTTGTCACTTACTAATTTTGCTACTTCGTCTCCCTGGAAAAGCAGGCACAGAAATGTCACTGACCCGGGCAGATGTGCGGGGACACGAGTAAGGCGGTCGGTCCTTCCAGACGGACCCCGTGTGACTGACTCACCCAAACGCAAGTGGTTCCCGTTCCCGGAGCCGCCCAGCCTGTGGAGGGTCTCCCGAGGGTCCCTGGCCAGCGTCCCCGACTTCTCTCAGGCAGGACAGGTTTCATCCTCACCGCCACCAGCACCCCCTTACCGCACAACCCTTGTCCCTGAACGATGAGCCCCGTTGCCCCGGGCAGACTCTTCCGTTCTGCACTGACCTCGAAAATAGCCCCTCCCCCAGCAAGCCTGGTGCGGAGCCCCTTTCGTCCATCCGTCTGTCCATCCGCCCGTCATTTCTGGGAGGGAGCCTTGAGAGTTGCCCTGGGGCGGCGGTCCTGTCTGGACCCGCTCCACTGGCTCACAGTGAAGGGTCCTGAACTTCCTATTTTAAAAAATATGTGTAACAGCCTTTTGATGAATGCCGAGTCATTAAATCATTAAATTAATCTCCTCCTCTCCCCCCGGAACAGGAGCTAGACGGTCCGCATGGGCTCAGACAGGCCCATCCAGTCCCTTCCCGAGCTCAGCCCTGCCCCTGCCCCCCACCCATGGCCCCACTCGCCTACCCTCTTTGTGCTTAATCCACGATCCCTCCTCTCGGCTTATGCCCTCTTCCCAGCCTGCTCTCTGGATGCGGACAGATATAATCCAGAGAGATAGGACTGACTCTATCACATCCTAGTGTCCCCTGTGTCACTGTCACTCATCGTTATCAATAACCAGCGTCCCCTTTTGGCTCATGTGAAGGAAAGAATTTCTAACTATGAAGTTCTGAACATCTCCAAAGGAATTTGTTCTTTCATTGCTGCCGGACAAGTTCCCATAAACACAGCAGCTTGAAGCAACGTGCATTCATTGCCTCCGAGGGCTGTGGGTCAGGAGTCTGGGCACCCCGCTCGGGGTCGAAGCCGGCTCCCGGTGTGGATGGGCTGAGTCCCTACCTGGAGGCTGGACTGGGGAAGAACCAAGCTCACTGTGGATGTTAGAATCCCTTTCCCCGGGGCAAGGCCTTGGCCGGGGCCAGGCTCGAATCCTCAGACCTCCCACCGCTCCTTACCGTGTGAGTCATCGCACGATCCCTACCTCGTCGAGCCCCCAAGGAGACATCTCCAGTGTCCGGGATGGAGTCTTCATAAGGGGACACGACCGCAGGAGTGATGGCCGGTCCCCCGTGCCACATTCTGCACGCTGGAAGCCTCAGGTCCCGCCCACACTCAAGGGTTGAGGCCTGCACGAGCGCATGAGAGGGAGGAGGCCCGGTTCAGGGAGGGGGGCACCTGCCCAGGTAGCCATTTCCAGCCTCTGGGGAGCTTGACTCTAGGGTCTGCCCTGTCTCCCCAGCAGCCAGAGGCCCCCTGCCCCCGGCACAGTAGACTGGACCATGTGGCCAGCCTGGTTAGGACAACCCACCTGCGACCTCACTATGTGCTGCATTCCACGTCTGATGGTGCCAGGAAGGCCCAGAGGCCCACATTCAGCCACTGTTGGTCTGTCACCGTCCTGCAAACGGGAGTTCAGAACCGGCAGACCATCAGAAGCGGGTGTGAGTTGTATCTACTGGCCCGGGGACCAGAGTAGCGGCATGGCACCTGTATGGGGCCCACGTGCGTTCTCCCCATCACGGTGCTGGAAAGGAATGCCACGGTGTGTCATGTGCTGCGGACAACAAGCGGTCCCCTGTCACTCTGCCCCAACAGCTAACTCAGCTGACCCTTGGGATGGTGCCATTACCTCCATGTCACAGATCGGAAGTGAGCTGACCGTGAAGCACGGTCCCCCAGAGCCCCGCCCAGCCGGCCAGCAGCAGCAGAGTCACCCGGGAACCTTCCGGAAATGCGCAGTTGGGGTCCCACCCAGGCCCTGCCCCATCAGCCCCGCTGTGGATGGAGTCAGACCCCGCCTTCACGAGCCCTCAGGTGGCTCGGACGCTCAAGTGTGGGAGCCGCTGGTCCGGACCACCAGTCAGGCTCCTCCGGCTCCAGATCTCAGCCTTGCACACACATGCGTGCACACGCTTACACACGCGAGTGAGAAAATGTGACGTCGTCAGAAGGGCGGCCCCCACACCGCTCTTTGAAGAAATCGTCTAGATTGTCTCATTCAGTTTCATTTTTTACTGGTATTTAACGTTTTTATGGTATTATATTATTATTCGAGACAGTTTCGTAAAAAAAATTATAGGTCAAAGAGCAGCAATTAGACACCGAATATAAATTACAAAATTAAGTTTTATGGACATTTAATTACAGGGACAGAAAATGTGTTGCAGCATCTTTATACGTTAGAAGTAGAAAGGCATATTTATGCTCTTTTTTAATCTTTGCAAAAAATAGTGTGTACTTAATCACACTCATTAACTTGTTAATTAATCAGGAAAAAGATCTGTACTTGTGATCATTCAGGAGAAAAATGTGCTGGAGCTGTATGCCCCACGGGACGGAGATAGCATCGGGCCGGTGCACCTGGCCATGAGAGCATGTCGTCGGGTCACTTTCAGACTCTTTCACAGGCCCCGTGACATTCTGCTTTTATTCGAGGCTCACCTCCCCCCCCCCCCCATGGTGTCATCTGTGACCTGGCCCTTAATCTCTGACCTGGATGGGTCAGCTGGCCCTCGCCCGAGACCAGGAGTTTCTTCACGTGCTCTACAAATGACCAAGCTTTTAAATTCTTGTAAAAGAATGGCTGCCTTGGGTTTCGAGGCAGAAAGCGAAAGTGTAGAAATCAGAAGTGAACTGAACTCAAAACCAGCACGTGTGAGCTGTCACCAGGCCACTCGTAAAGAGTTGTCTGGGACTTGCCTAAAAGCAGTAACTAAGTGGGCACGAGTCAAAGCAGAGAGTGAGGGGTCGAAGGGGATAAAGCGGGGGGGGATGGGGGCCCTGCTCCGTCCCCAAACCCTGCGCCCTCTCCTGAGCGCCCACAGCGGGACCCTCCTCCAGCACACGCAGGGGAGCCCCAGTGTGGGAGAGCTGGTGGGCGGGTGAGCAGGCCGGGCCTGGCGGCTGTGGTGGGGAGACCCCGGCAGGGCCCTGCAGGCAGGTGGGCAGAGCAGGGCGGTCTGCCTGAAGGGGGACTCGTGAGGTCCTCGGTGAGGCCAGAGCTATAAGCAGGATAGGTGGACGGAGGGGGCTGGAGATCGAGGCGCAGGGCTGCGAAATCCTTCCCGTGGCTGTGGAGACTAGTGGGAGGGCTCTAACCGATGGGTAACGTGGTCTAGACGTTACGTAAAGACATTGTGCAGAGCCTGGCTGGTGCGTGAGGATGGGTGGGGGGGATGGGGGGGCTCCCAAGAGCGGTGTGGCTGGACCAGCGGGAAGAGTGACAGGTGTCCAGTGCCTTGCAGGTGGGTGGGTGGGGCCGCACGGAGCAGAGGCCTCTGGGACGGCCGGGCTGTCCTGCTGGGCAGACCAGGGCAAGCAGAAAACCGAAGGTCACAACACAGGAAGGAGGGTGAAAACCCTGCTTCCGTGCCATCGTGCGGTTTTAAAAACGAGGCTGTGAGGAACGCAGGCCCCTCATGCGCCCCGGCCCAGGGGATATTTTGGAGTCTCGCCACCTGGGCTGGGGTGGCGTTCTCGTCCACGAAATGAGGGGCACAGAGTGGGGAGCCCTCTGCAGGGGTGAGCTGTGCCGAGCCTGAGTGCCTGAGGGATTCATCCCAGCCTGGCCCCTGTGCCTTTGCTACAGCGAGGGAACCAAGCAGTCCCCGGTGCCCGGGTCAGACGGCTCTGGCTCGCGAAGCAGGTGAACTAGCTCGTTCTCAGGCTTCCTCTGCTCCGCATGAATTAGTGGACCGGGATGTTATCTAGCTGTTTCCTCATCATCTTGAGCCAATAAAATGGGAAGTGGACCGCAGTCACATGTCCTGTGAGAGAAAAGGGCCCCCACGCCACTTTTGCCCCATTCCCGGGGAGACACTCCCCATGTCACCCAGCGTGCCCCTCACCCCAAACCCCCTGTACAAACAGATGTGTGCACACCCAAGATATGTTTGCACTCCTTTCTCCCCGGCCCCGACACTTCACGCACGGCCCAGACCTCCTAGTGGACGAGTTTGTCCAGGGGAACTGGGGCTTCCTCGGCCAGGGAGGCCGGGCACTGAGGGAGCACCCTGTCTTCGCCAGGCGGAGCCCCTCCCCTGGGTGTTCCTTTAGACAGATGCCATCCCCTTTGTACAGATGAGGAAACAGAGCCTCAGTGGCCTGGAAGGCTTGCCCTGGTCACACGGTGAGAAGGTGGAGATGTCAGAAAGGAGGTGACCATTACTCTTTGCAGATTGTTCAGTCAAATGCCTGGAAAATAAATAACTTCGAAAACAAATTTAACGTACAAGATCCACACTTTTCCTATTTAAAACCAACGACCAATTAGAAACGCAAAGGAAGAAAGAGTTCAGTTCACAGACACACGCACACACACACAAATACATACATATATATGTGCATATATATAATACCTGTAAATAAGCTTAAGAAAAATGCAGAACCTGTATTAAAAAAAAAAACAAATGACAACAAGTCTTGTTCTTACTAAAAAGGCAACTATATACAGACATCCGTTCTACCCAGATTAATCCATATTTTTAATGCATTTCCAATTTAAATAGTAACAGAATCTTCAACGTTTGCCGGTAAAGAGAAGACTCATATAACACGACACAATGTTTCTAAAGATCCTCCAGAGATATAAATATTTTTAACAGTTAAAAAAGTTTTGAATAAAGGATATTTCAGAGGAGTTGGCTCATTTGACATCCAAATATATAATAAAGCACAATAAATACAGCCATGTGAAGCAGGAGAGAAATCATGGAGATCAATATAAAACATACAAAATGCAGAAATGAAACAAAATCAGAACGATTGCTGTAAGAGTAACATTTCAGGTCACCAAGTAGAAGAGCTATAATTTCTAAATGGCGTGGAGACAATCCGCTATCTAATTAGGCAAAATAAATCTAGGAATTCTGTTTCAGCAACAAGAGAAGTCCCGTGCAGCTCCAACTTAAGGATTAGCATTAAAAACTATTAGAACACAATTATCGGTGATGCGAAAACAACTGACTGTTTATTAGAGAAGTCGTTTCTAAAAATAACAAAACAAATGGCCAGAAAATAGAAATTCTTCATTTTGATTTCGTAATAATGAGAAAGTTCTCTAGAGCAAAACGTCCCCTCACAGTACAGAGACAAACTGGAAATAGCTTTCACAGCATGTGTTTTAGAGAGCTTAATAAAGATCAGATTACAGATCTTACAGATTAATAAACAAAGAATGATTGACTTGATAAAAACTGGCAGCTCAGAGAAACAAGAAATAAACATACTTGACAACTATTTGGAAAGATGTAAACTAATTCTGCAACAGGACTTCTTCTATTTCAAATCGATAGATTGTTCTAATGTCCCTCCCCCACCCCAGTTGAACAGAAATAGAGATTCTGGTGACCTAGTGGTTGCAGTGTTCTAGAACCAAGTTTTAGAAGGCAATTTAGCAATATCCATTAAAACTTCTAACACGCTTGCCCTATGACCTAGCCGTCACACTTCCGAGAGCGTTATCTCATCAGCATACCTGCACAGGTACAGGGGTCAAGGATTGCCCATGAAGTGGTAACTGGAATTATCCCAAATGGCCACCGCTAGGGGCCATAGAGCAGTATGAAACCATCAGGAGAACTAGGTGGGTCTGCAGATAAATGTCATTTTAAGACCCATTGCTGAGTGGAAAACAAATTCAGAATGGTATGTGTAATGTGATGCCACTTTTGCACTAATAGAGGATGGATGCATGGATGCATGCATGGATGGAGGGATGGAGGGATGGATAGATGCATGGATGCATGAATGGATGATGGATGGATGGATGGATGGATGCATGCATGCATGCATGCATGGAGGGATGGATGGAGGGAGGGAGGGATGGATGGAGGGAGGGATGGATGGACGGATGGAGGGATGGATGGTGGATGGATGGTTGGAGGGCTGCATGCATGAATAGATGATGAATAGATGGATGAATGGGTGAAAGATGGAGATATAGTTTGCACGTAAGAATTTTTTTATCCGTTTATAGAAATACCTGGATATATACTAAGGACACTATAAACAATGGTCCTTTTGCAGTAAGAAGACTAAGAGACGAAATACTGTGGGTCCATCTTTTGATGTTTGACTGCTATCAGCTTGTTAACCTCACCTCTCTCTTTTTTCCTTCTGCCCCACATCTGGGTAAACTGATCAGAAAGCCTGGGTACCCCCTCCTTTGGCACCAGTGGGATAGTGAAACCACACAAACCTCTGCCCTCACGTGGAAACCCTCCCTCCAGCCTCCCCCAACCACGGTGCAAACCCCAAGTCAGTCTCCTTCCTCCGCTGCCTCAAGCCATTTCACATCAGCTGGGGTTTCTCCTCTGTCCTCCCCCAGAAGACCTCGTTATGTAAGTAATAAACCTCACACCCTCTTGATTATGCGATGTAATCAATATGGACATTCAAAGCAAATTTGGGCTGGTGGTTCATTTTGTTTCTCTAGGATGGACACTACAGGAAAGAAGAGGGGTAGTTTCCCTTCCCGATATATACTTTTTAACTTTAAAAATTGTTTATAATGAATAAATACTACCTTTGTAACTTAAAAGTTATCTTTTTTCATTAAAATAAGCAACGCTAAAGTGGTTCTAACAGACGCAGCCCTGTCCTCAACCTGCTCTCAATCTTAGTGCCTGAAGAGCCCCCTCCCGGGGTGGTGTGGGCGTCCAGCAATGCTATGGATGGACAGTGGTCACTCAGACATCTCTTTCCTGGACTTCTCTTCCAGGAGCTTCCATCCAGAAAACCTATGCCTTGCTCTCATGCAGGCTGCAGAGTTTCACCAAGTATGAGATGAGTCTGATCAACTTTGTGGCTCCAGGCACTTTGGTCATGTAACAAGTGTGGGAAGTGATTTCTAAATGCAGCAAAAATTATTAAAGCTCCATTATTCATGGCGGCACTGATTATTCTCTCCACACCCCCTCCTCTCCGTCAGATCCGGGTCCCACCTTCCGATGAAATACAGCACTCACTGCACAGACAGCCCCAGAGGTGAAGATTAAAAATTAAAGACCAGTTGATGATAATTGCATGATAACTTTATTGACCAAGGTATCTGTGCAGGAGAGGCGGGCACGGCAGAGCCCTTCCCACGTCTCCACGGCATTTGCCGTTCACAAATACACACGCCCGGCTGCCATCCCTCACTGCCCCCCCACCCAGACGCTTTGGGTGGGGGTCTGTTTCATTAAAAAGCACGTCTTTAAGGTCTGAGACTCACCTCGGGAGGGTGTCACACAGCCCAGGGGCTCCCCGCTCCTTCCTGTCCTGACCGCGGCCCCATCCGCATCAGGTGTTATTTGGATGTTACTAAGGATAACGGTATCATCTCTCGGAGCTTGCTTGCTCGGTAGCGGGGAAAATCCAAGGCGCCACCTGTACTGAAATGTTGGAGAAAGCGTCTCCCCGGGGATGGGAGTGAAGATTAATCAGGGAAGTGATAAGACACTCAGTTGTCGTACCTTTTTTCCTTGAAAAATATCCTTTGCGCTGCCTACACGGTCGGTTAGAAGGGTCGCCGCGTGCTTCCTTTCCTCAGGGAGGCGAGACATTTTTACACATTTTGTTAACTTCAGAACACGTTTTGGTCATGAGAGGCTCCAAGCAAAATGGAGGGGCCACGAAAGAGGCCACAGCTGGGAGTGACGGCTTGGCAGGAGCCTGGTGGCACACGCCTCCTCACAGTCTAGTGTTTCAATCTGTTGTCTCAGACTAACCCGGGAAAGTCACCCACCACTCAGCAGCAACACTGGCGGAGCTGAGTGGTTTGTAACGACAAGGATGCCCGCTCCTGATTCTTCTCCATCACGCACCCACTGGCTGACAGTCCCCCACGGCCACCCCGGACACCGTGCTGCATCCCTGCAGGGCTCTGTCGGAACATTGGTGGGATCATGAGTGGGGGGACCACAGGTGGATTGGAGGCTCCCGTACCTGCTCGAGAACTTGGGGGGAACGCCTGGGAAACCAATAGCTTTAAATATTCAGTTCAAGATACAGGTGAGCCAGAAAGCTCTTTTGACAAATAACTATATGTCTTTTGCAAGTACTCAGTCAAAACTTTTGCAAACCAAGCCTAAAATCTAACTCTGCAATTGAAAAAAAAAAAAATGCCGGGTGCCTGGGGGGCTCAGTCAGTTGAGCGTCAGACTTCAGCTCAGGTCACGATCTTGCGGTCCGTGGGTTCGAGCCCCGCGTCGGGCTCTGTGCTGATGGCTCGGAGCCTGGAGCCTGCTTCGGATTCTGTGTCTCCCTCTCTGCCCCTCCCCTGCTCATGCTCTCTCTCTCTCCCAAAAATAAATGTTACAAAATATTTTAAACATTTTTGAAAAATGAAACACAAATTGCTTCACGACCTTGTGAGGGTGTCAGTTAATTAAGGACATTGATCAGGCAGCAGGACCTGAACCCTGAAACTTGGAGCAGGAACGTGTGGCCAGGATCCCATGAGGCTGTAAAAATCAATGCCCCTAATTCTGCCCAAACTGCCCTGATACTAAATGTAGCCCTCTTCCCCCGTCTGACGGGGCCAGTCTCCCCTTGCCTGGAAAACACGCAAGCACATCTCAGACATTGACCTTCAGGGGACGCCGACCCACCTGACACCCACACCCACCCTCTCTCATTGTTTCCACACCCATAATTCAAGTCCAGGCAGGTCTGGGGCCACGGGGGGTCAGCAGGGACAGAGGGTTGCAGAGATCAGCTGGATGGAGAGGGAGTGAGGACAAACTGTGATCCCTTACGACACACCCACGTGCACCAAAAGAATTGGAAGATTTTGCCAATTTCTATGGACGGAAACTACAGAATGATTGGAGACGGCTCTCGGGATGCTGCCTCTGGGTAGAAGAAACATACACTGAGAATTGAACTCGTGAGTTCGCATGCATGCAGCAGCAGAAACTAAGTGTGTGGTATTGACTCAAGCCACAGGGAGTGGTTCCAACTGCCTGTGCAGGTGGTTAACTGAAGCTGTGACCCAAAGGTCCTCTGCGGGGAACTGAGCTGAGATTCTAGAACTTCTTTAATAGCCTGTGGAGAAAGGCATTCAGTGACAGGGAGCTGGGATGCTGAGACCTGCACCACCACCCCCCCCACCAGGGTGCCCCGTGAACCAGGCTGTCCGTGGAGGGCACCTCCATGGGAGAGGCATACACATGCCTCCCGAGGGGTTCTGCGGTGGCTGGCCCACGGCTGAAGGGACAGCGGGGTGTGACAGATCTTACCCCAGGTCAAGGGGAGCATGACCACTCTGAGTAGGGAGGGGTGACCCGGAACGACCCCAGGTGGGGGCAAGGTGATGATGGTCCTCGCAGGAACAGAGCTGTTGTGCACCTGCTGAGAGCCCCCTGATTCTCAGGTGTCGAAAGGCTCTAGGCACAGGGTTTGGAAGGCAGAAGGGAGGCAGCTGTCATTGCCCTCAGCGTTCAGACGGGGTCATGGACAAATACAGGTGTTTTGTGGAACCCCTCCTTGTCCGCAGCCTCCCCTGTCCCATGTCCACTTTGTCACCCTGACTGCTGGTCATCCTGGGCCAACATGTCCGGCCGCCGAGGTGGCCAGCCACGTCTGACCACAGAGGGGAACCGTGGAGGCGTGGATGGGAAGCCACGACCTCTGTGGACGCACGTCTGCTGCTGGGCGCCAGGATGTGAGACCTTTGGGGACCCTGGGGTGGGATGCATGTTTCTGCATGTGTAATTGGGGGAATGGTGTCTGTGGCCAGCAGAATGCTAAGATGACCGCCACACGTGGGTCCCACCTTTATGCATCCTGCCCCCTGAATGTAGGTGGCCCCTGGCCAGTGGAGGAGAGCAAAGGAGGTGGGAAGTCAGTCCCTTGGTCATGTTATATTACATGTTATATTACAGGCTGATTAGAAGATGGGAACGGAAGTTTCTCGGGCTGTGTTTCAAGGCCTGGAAGGACCATGTGGTAGCTGAGAGCGGTCTCGGCCAACAGCCAGCCAGAGGGTCCTATAAGCACAAGGAACTGAACTCTTCCAACAACCATGTGACAGCGGAGATGGGAGCTCCCAACAGGTGCCCCGGCCCAGCACCTGGACAGCAGCCTGTGTGGCCCTGCGTGGACACCCCGCGTGGATGGGCCTGCGTAGACGCCCTGCACTGACAGCCTGGTGTGGACGCCCCGCGTGGACGGGCCTGCCTGGATGGGCCTGCACGGACGGGCCCGAGTGGACGCCCTGCGTGGATGGCCCTGCATGGACAGCCCGGCATGGATGCCCTGTGTGGGTGGCCCAGCGTGGAGGTGAGGTGGCCCAGCCCTCGGGAGGTGGGTTGAGGATGTGTGTTGTGGTAAAGCCTCTAATTGTGTGGTTACTTGCTACCCAGTAATACAGGGCTTGCGCCACGGGTCCGGTGCTGGGCACCTAGCGTTCAGAAAAAAGATTCAAAAATGGCTATGATGCTATCATCAGCAAGGAACATCCCGGGAAATACGTGGGGAAATGGTGAAGCTCGTTAAAGGTCTCCTCCAGTTCCATGGGCTCGAGCATCCAGCAGTGACCGGCCTTCTGAAGCAGCAAACGGCTTCAGAAAATGTAAGGGCCAAACTATAGCGCATCGGCACAAAGTAGCAGAAGGCATAAAAGTCCCGTGTGGGGGATGTCATACAGCATTTTTCAGGAACTAAAATATATAGTAAGTAGTGGGATAGACCCACCCGTGACGCAGACGACCCTACAGGATGGAGGGTCAACTTTTCCCGGAGTCTGGTTTTCAGTTTAATGCAATCAGAAACAAAACAAAACAAAAACCCACAGGCCTTTCAATAGACGTTTAAAAAACTGATCCTAAAATTCAAATACAAAAGGAGGGACGCCTGGGGGGGCTCAGTCGGTTAAACGTCTGACCCTTGATTTCGGCTCAGGTCATGATCTCAGGGTTCATGAGATCGAGCCCCGTGTCAGGTTCAGCACTGACAGTGTGGAGCCTGCTTGGGATTCTCTCTCTCTCTCTCTCTCTCTCTCTCTCTCTCTCTTTCTCTCTCTCTCTCTCTCCCCCCTTGCTCACAGATGTGACTTCTCTCTGTCTCTCAAAATAAACAAAAAAAAAAACACATTTAAAATAACAAATATAAAAGGAAACATAAAGGAATAATCAAAACAGTTGAAAGAAAGAAAGAAGGAGGTTTCCCCAGCCCACCATCAGAACTTACTTTAAATTCGCAGTAACCACCCGCTGTGGTCCCAGCCCATGGAAGGGAGGGCGTCAGTGGAACGAACAAAATCTGGAAACAGAAACGAACGACAGAGGAAACATCATGAATCGGTGAGAAGACGGTGACCCATTCACGAAAGCCTCCCGTGGGCAAAAATAAAATAGAATTAGAGCTTTACCTACAGCATACGCCAAGATTGTCGACAAACGAAACTATAAGACAAAATGAGGTGATGGGGAAGGACTCTTCTAGACGTACCGTGTAGATACGATGAAGTGAAAGATGGGCTAAACTGACTTCTTTAAATTTCCGAACGTCTTTATGGTCAGAGAAACATCTTTCTGATCCTGGGGGATGTCATTTGCATCGCGCGTCACTGAGAAAAAGGATTAATACCCACACAACATGTGAAGAGCTGTATACAAGTCACTAAGAAGATTGTCAACCACGAGCGCCACACAGGAAACCGCCGTGTCCTCCTACGAGTAAGAGGGAGCCGCCCTTTCCAAACAAATGAGTATTTGAACGCTGATCGTGGCAAACACTCTGGGCTGACAACCCGCGTGGGGGACAGTGTGCGGGGTGTGGGGGTCCAGGGCACCGCCGGGCACTAGGGCGTCTGGCAGCTCCAGTTCCGGGTAAGTCCCCCGGGAAGTCTCGTACCCGATACATGTCCCGATACATGTCCTGTCCTGGCGGTCTCCACAGCGCAGCCATCACGTCCCGAGAAAGAAACACCGTGGGGGAGTCTGAACAAATGTCCCAACTCAGATAATCACTTCCTCATCCCTGGGACCTATGGGCGTCATTTATATGGAAAGAGGAGGGTGTTATTTTATTCAGCAAAAGACGTTATTAAGTTAGAGATCTTGAGAAAAGGGGCTTATTCTGGACCGTCCAGGGGACCCTGAGTGCAACCGCATGTGTCCTGACCAGGGGGTCGGGGCGGGGGGACAGACCACAGACAGGAGGCCGCGAGACCAAGGAGGCAGAGCCTGGGAGGACGTGGCCACAAGCCCAGGAGCCCCTGGGCCCTCAGAGGCTGGAAGAGGAAGGAAGCACCCAGCCCTGGAGTCCCCGGAGGGAGTTCGTCCCACTGGTACCTTGACGTCTGACTCCTGGCTCCAGACTCCCACCGCTTTAAGCCGACTGGCCTGTGGTGACTTATTACACCGGCCCCGGAGGTGAACACCGTCCTCAGCGCCTCCCAGCCAGCATGGGGATGGCCAAACTCGGGTGGGTATTTTCCTGCACCCCCGCCCCCCATGTTTCATCAGAATTGTAAAAAAAAAGCCAAGCCCAGTACCTTCTGTCCATCTTCAGGTATACAGGTCATTAACGTAAATAACGTATGTGTGTAGTAAGGGTGTACTTGTGATAAATAAAGGTGCAAGCATGTGGGGACCCCGCACACGGCCGGGAGGGGCCGCCACGGGGGAGCGGACAGTTCTGGCTCTCAGGAGGCACCAGAGGCCCCCCACTCAGTAAGGACTTACTTGCACAAATAAATTAAAAGTCTGGTGGCAAATGTGTTTGCTTTTCTAAGGTGGAAAGCTCGTGGCTGCTTATTATCTATCCTCTGATTTTCTTGTAGTTTTATTTTTTGTTTCCAAATCAGAAAAGTCAGGATAAACAATATTCATAATTGTGCCTTCCTTCCAAGCTGATTCATTCCCCCGCAGAGCATTAAAAGCCTCCCACACAGACGTTTTAAAACCATAGCGGCAAGACCCCAGCTTTCTAATTTTGAGGCCGGGGTGTCAGAAAGCGAGCCTGTGTCAATTGACATCTCTCTGCCTAATAGTTTGAACCTATTGCTTTTTTAATGTCCTTCTAACGCACCATCCATTTTGCGGTTACGTCCCTGAAAAATCTGATCTCTTATCACCTATTCCCCATTCTTCTTAACTCTTTAATAATGATCCCGGCAATGGCATATCAGAATGGAAATTGCTTCTAAAGAACATTGTAATAAATATATGTCAGGCGTATTACACAGGATTTGCTTACTTTTGATTTACAAAGACAACATTTAATCTAAGAACTCGGAGCTCCGAGTGTTCGTCTTGCGCGTCCGAAGCTCATACGTCAACGCGCAGCAGAGCAGAGTGAACGTCTCCCTCCTCGCCCATTCAAAATTCATCCCTGGCCATCTGCCTCCCAAACAGGGGGTGCATGTCAGCACCGCAAATGTGTGTCCTGAGCAAATATTGAGTCTAACCCCTGGCGGCCGCCTCCCTCTGGGCACACGGCAACCGCCGGCGGGTAATTGGGGTCTTGAGGGAGAGCAGCATCTGAGGGGCATCAGCAAACTGGATGGCGGGCGGGGGCCCCGTGACAGATGAAACCTGGGGGGGCGGTTTCTGCATGAGAAGCTGCTCTGTGATGTGCGCAGTCAGGTCCGAATACTGATCGTATTTAGAATATTTGAATGTGAAGAAATTGACGTGAATGTTGTTGAGATGGCGTTTCCAGCATTATCCCCCGGAGAGACCAGGAGAGAGGCCTGGGCTGCAATCACATGTGCCCGCCTCTCCACTTTCCGGAGCGATCACTGGGCTTCCTCCTAGGTTTTAATCACACAGCATGAAACGTAGAATTTTGAAGACAGAGGGATGTCTGAAGTTATTGACTCATTCCCTCGTTTCACGGAGAAACTGAGGCCAACGGAAGAAACACCCCTGGAGACCCACGTTCTCGGGCCTAGAAATCCCTGCAAAGTCGTTGTAACCATAGCCGCCATCCTGGCAAACCACAGCCTTTGCGATCCTGGATTTTTGCAGTAACTTCCTACCCCATCTCCCTGCCCTCAGGGGCCCCTCGACTCTTACTGCAACCACGAGTGTCCTTCTAAGACCAAAGTCTGAACAGATCTCCTTTGTACTTAAACCTGCCATGGTCCCAAATCATCCCTGACAAGTCACGAATGCGAACGTGGCCCACAGAGCCCTCGCTCCCGTCCAGCAGTGCCTCCCACCTGCCCGCGGTGCTGGCTGAGCACCCAGCGGCCAGACCACCACGTGCCGGCGTGTCCCCTGCCCTCCCGCATGGCCTGTGCTGATCCCTGCGTCCGGACAGTTTTCCAGCCCCACCCCCACTGCTCCCGCCTGAAACGACCCCATTCCCGCCCTGGTCCCACCCCTTCAGTCCGAGGTGTCTTCTCTGATCCCCCAAAGCAGCATCAGGATCAACCTCTGACCGGCATCCCCGCCTCTAGTCAGTCCCCATCCGTCCCATCCCCCCTCCCGTGCTATCAGACGCAACGTCCATCCCTCCTGGCCACAGAGGTAGGCCGTGGCCAAGGCCCATCTTGACGTCCCGTCACAGTCTGGGTTCTGGTCCTTTCTGGGCTCTCACAGACTTTGGGCAATGGGCTCTCTTTCCCCGGCCCCGGCTTGCTCGGTCTGTGGCCGTGCCTACCTGGGGTGGTCCCCACACTGCTTGTGGGGGAGAAAGCGGCCAACACAGAAACATAGGTGGAGCCGGGAGAGGGAGAGGGTCCCGGTGACCTGTGCTGCCCCAGCTGTGAGCCCGACTTCTGTGTTCCCACCGGTCCGTGTTGGGCTTTGTCCCTGTCATCCACTGTCCCCACCACCTGGCTCTTCTCCCTCCAAGACCCCGGAACTGCCTGCCCCATGTCCCCACGAGAGCGTCACCCGCCATTGTTCTGAGATGGCCCACCCTTCCTCTGCGGGGTGCCTGGTACACGAGGTGGGCGGTCAGGAAACACTCTCGGAGAAGAAGAGGCACGAGAGAAGGATGAGGGCGGGGGCAGGGAGGGAAGGATCTGATAAACACGGATCTGACGACCGCAGCTGGAGGAGACGTCAGGTATAGTCTGACGTCGCCACGAACCCATCTTACGCCACCCTGTCCTCAGCCTCCCGCCTGTGAGACAAGGGTCTCAGAATAAACGGCCTCGGACCCTCCCCAGCTCTGGCGCGATTTTATACAACGGGAATGAGCTCATCAGGTGAGCTTTCTGCTGCTGGAGGCACTCACACAGACACTGGGTGCCTGCCCGCTGGGGACACGGCAGCCGAGGTTCAAAGTCTGGGTGAGGGCTGGACTGGTTTTTTTTTTAAGCTTATTTATTTTGAGAGAAAGAGCACGAGCAGGGGAGGGGCAGAGAGAGCGGGAGAGAGAATCCCAAGCAGGCTCCGTGCTGTCAGCCCAGAGCCCGACCCGAGGCTGGGACTCAGGACCCTGAGATCATGACCCGAGCAGACAAGAGTCGGACGTCCAAGTGACTAAGTCACCCAGGTGCCCCTGGAAGCATTTGGAAATCTCTATCTTCCAAGTGGTTAATAGTAATAAATCTGGGCTGACCGTTGTCTTTCCGGGCTTCAAGTCCCACAACAGCATCTTTTGAAGGAATAAGTGAGAGAGTGAGCCGATCTCAGATTCAGGGCCTGGGAACACGTCTCTGAAGTCGGATGAGGTCATCTCTGGATGTCACCCTCATTCATTCCGGCAGCAGGAACGGGGTCCACTCCTCAGACGCAGGGTGGGGGGCGAACCAGACACGAGCGGGGCCTCTGGGGAACGCCCCGTCCCGGGCTGGGTGAGGCAGCCCTCACAGGCGAGGGAAGGAGAAAGGACTCAGCACCTCCCTGCCCTTTCCGCCTCTGCCGACCTTGCCTCTTCCCTGAAATCAAAGAGTTTTTCTGCCAGGAGTCTCTCCACCTGATTCTGTAAACTTTGGGGGGAAGAGAAGTCTAATGTAATGACAATTGGATTTAAAAATCAATAAGAGAGGCAGGAGATTAAAGTTCCAGGGAGCACAGTTACCCAAACACCCGGGCTCTGAGCAGCCTGCCCGGTGATCAGCTTGCCTCCCCACGCCCGGCCTTCTTCGGCTTGGAGCTTCGTGTCATGTGCACAGACCACCCCCCGCCCCCCGGCTACCACACTGAGCAGAGGGTCTGCGGCATTCAGGGGTCCCGAGGACCCCGCCCGGGAGGGTGTCGAGCTGTGCACAACGGGACGGCCGATTTAAGATGTGGGGTGCCGATGGAAAGGGTCACCTCTAAACCACACCGGGTGGGACCCCCCCCCCCACCGTGGAGAGACTCCAGCTGGAGTCTCCCGTCTTCCAGCTTCTCCAACTGCAAAGGGCAAGCCCTGAACCACCTGCTCCACCACCTGTTGATGAAATGGTTGCTGCCCCTCACTTGGTCTTTGCGTGGATGGACAGCCAGGGGACTCTGGTCACGTGTGCTCGGCTTTGCCTCGGATTCTGGTATACAGCTGGTGCTTTGAGCTCAAGTAGAGAGTGGACGCCTCCAGGAGGTGACGGAGGACCTGCCACTGACCGTAGGTGCTCTCCCGACACTGACAGTGGCCGACATCTATACAGCTGTCCAAGGCTCAGACAGCTTTCTCGCACGTTAGCTCGCGGAATTCTCCCACGGCCGTGTGAGTAAATGGAATTACAGTCATGACTCCGGCCACGTGTGTGGCCACGGACTGTCTTCCTCCGCAGCCAAGGCGTCTGGTGCCCCTGAGCCCAGTGGCAGGCGGCCCCTGAGAGGCGCTCCCGGTCCCCCAGGAAGGGTGAGGCTGGAGAGAGTGCACCCCCCACACCTGAACATGGGCAGGACCAACACGTAACCTGAAGGAAGCAGAGGAGGGAAACCAGGCCAGAGGAGAAAGTGAGGGTCCGCGGGGCCGGCTCCCGTGCGGCATTGTCTCGGGGTGACTGCAGGCCAAGGAGGTTGTGAAGCAGGGGTGTGGCCCGTGTCCTCCGCTCACGTCGCAATCCCGGGGACCTCGGATCTCGCTGGCGATCAAAGGACGAAACCTCGCCACGCAAAGCTGGGGCCAGGAGCACCTGCCCACCCGCCCAGCCACCGCCTCGGCTCCTGCCCGCTACAGGCAGTCAGGCGGCCTCCTGGAAACCACAGAAAGACTTCAAAATCAAACCTTTCCCTGGAGAGGTGGGCTCGCGCCTGCCTCCAGCTTCATTACTCGGCGAGAATGCGCGGACTCCTTCCCAGGCCAATTATTCCTGTCTGAACTTCAAACACCGAGCAACAAAAATTAATTCAATGGGAACCAGCTTGAAACTCGATCACACCGCCAAGAAATACGCCACTGCTCTGAGATCAATAACACTTAACCCAGGGCGTTTCAGCCGCTCCGACGGGGGTGGGAAGGCGCCCTGCCCTCTGCGGCGGGTCTGGTGGGGCCGCGATGACCCGGACATACGGCGGCCGCCCCAGGAAGTGAGGACAGCGGTTTCCACGGGAAACAGACCAGCCCGATGGGGTGTGTCCGTGTCCCTCCTCCAGCCGCTGGGAGGAGGGACAGTTACCACTGTGGAGCACTGCTTTACACAAAAGTTCTTTCTCCCCTTGAAGCAGTTACAGATCACACCTTAGAGGGGCGCCTGGGTGGCTCAGTCGGCAGTTTGTGCGTTCGAGCCCCGCGTCGGGCTCTGTACTGACAGCTCAGAGCCTGGAGCCTGTTTCAGATTCTGTGTCTCCCTCTCTCTCTGACCCACCCTGTTCATGCTCTATCTCTCTCTGTCTCAAAAATAAACGTTAAAAAAATTTTTTTTTTTTTTAATCAACTCATTCAAGGGCACCCGGGTGGCTGAGTCGGTTGGGTGGCCAACTTCGGCTCAGGTCATGATCTCATAGCCCATGAGTCCGTGGGTTCGAGCCCCACGTCGGAATCTGTGCTGACAGCTCAGAGCCTGGAGCCTGCTTTGGATTCTGTGTCTCCCTCTCTGCACCTCTCCCACTCATGTTCTCTCTGTCTCTCTCTCAAAAACAAACTAAAAAATGTTTACAAATCACACCTTAGAAAAATGCCGTAACGGGACACAATGTCTGGAAAATCCTGGAACAAGTAACGTGGGGATCCGTCTAACTGTGGGACACAGATCATTTTCTATCTCGTACCATCCTTCCCAAGTGATCTCTGGAGTCCTGCCTGGTGGCCACAAGGACTGCTCCCCTGCCCACACTTGCTCTGTTCACCATTGGGCCCCAGGCTTGCAGCTCCCTTTAGCCATGTGACCGTGAGCCACAAGACAGGGTGTGTAGAAAGTGCAGAGGGGTTTTGAGCGGTTCCAGCAGTGAGCTGCCCATCCCACAGCAACAGAGGAAGTAGGTGTGTGTTCAAGCACTGCTGAGTCCACCTGAGCACGTGCCCCAGTCTTCTCGTGACAGGTTATTCTGTGTCAACTTGCCGGGGCCACCGCTCCCAGATTTTGGGTCAAACATTTTTCTGGGTGTTTCTGTGAAGATGCTTTTTGGAGGAGATTAACACTGAAAATGGTGAGCTTTGAGTAAAGCAGTCCCCTCCCTACCCTGACATGGGTGGGCCTCATCTAATTAGTTGAAGGCCTGGAGAGACCAGAGGCTATCCTCCCCAGGCAAGAAGGACTCCTGCCAGCAGACGGCCTGTGGACACAACAGTGCTTCCCTGGGTCTCTTTCCCGCTGTAGGAGATTTCATATTCATCAGCCCCCACCACTGTGTGAGGCCATTTTCTAAAGTCTTTCTCTCTCCCTTGATGGATAGATAGATGAGAGAGAGAAAGAGAGAGAGATACATAGATAGATACATAGATAGATACATAGATGATGATGATGATGATGATGATGATGATAGGTAGATAAGTAGATAGATAGATAGACCGATAGATAGTAGATACATAGATGATAATGATAGATAGATAGATAGATAGATAGATAGATAAGTAGAGAGATAGATAGATAGATAGATAGATAGATAGACAGATAGATTGATAGGAGATCCTTAAATGTGACCCCACTGGTTTTCAGTCATGTAACACCCCATGTGGGGGACATTCTGAGTGTCACAGGGACTGGGAGCTCCTGGCCGGGACTGGAGGTAGAAACATCCTGCACTGCACGATGGGCATATCCCGCCCAAAGCGCCTGAATGCGCGGGGCAAGCAGTGTGGGGTGGACGGTGGGACAGGCCAGAGAACAACAGGCATCTGGGGGGACGGCTAGGCTTTCTCTCCAGGACCCACGTGACTGTGTCAACCATCCTCCTGGGAGGAAAGATGTCGGAAAGGAAGTCTCCGATAATTGTGAGATGGGGCTCAGAATCACGTGAGCGGGACGACCCTGGAGGAGGCGCCCCAGGGCGGAGCGCCGGAGTCCAGGTGAGAGCTCAGAGGGGCCACTGGGGGACGCGGCGCCGAGGGAGTGAGCGCCTCCGGAAGGGGCGTAAGAAGGACGGTGTGATCAGGAGGCATGGCGGGGGGCACGGGAGACGGGGTCAAAGCCAACACCAGCTCAGTTACCCGGCTACATACGCACCAGTGAAAGGCGGTTCCTTTCACTGAGAAAAACAATCAGCACAAGAGATGAAACAAGTTTGGGGGAAACACAAGTTTGTTTTGGGGACGTGTGAAGCTGAGTCTAGAAATACCTGTTTCTCGAGGAGGAATCCAGGCTGGGCACGTCGGCAGGGGAGCGACTGTGCACCTGGTGTGTGTGAACGTCCACAGGTCACTCCAGAACCTTCGTGTCTCCAAACCGCACGGGAGCAGCGGGACGCAGGAGTGGAACGTTTTCTCCCCTTCACAGAGCTTTCCAGCAAGAGTCTTGGGTTTATCTGATTTTGTTTGTGTTTTTGTTTTTGTTGAGCGCCTAGATGGGCAAATGTAAGCGGGTGCCCCTCAGACTTGCTGCATAAAGAAGAGTGTCTGGAGGTCACAGGAGGGGGAGGGTCTGGAGGTCAGGGGAGGGGGAGAGTCTGGAGCTCACAGGGGGAGGAGGGACTGGAGGTCACGGGAGGGTGTGAGTGGCGCACGGGTGGGTCTGGAGCTCACGGAGGGAAGAGGGTCTGGAGATCACAGGAGGGGAAGTGTTTGGAGGTCACGAGAAGGGGAGGGTCTGGAGGTCACAGGAGGGTGTGAGTGGCACACGCTGTTGCCAGGCAGTGTCACAGCTTAGAGTTACACCCGTCCGACCTCGGGATGCTGAGGCATGACTCAGGGGCGAGGAGAATGTCCTTGCAAGGGAAGTCAGGAAGGTCAAGTATGGGAGGGGTTGGAGCCTTGGGCTGAAGGCTGGGCCCAGCAGGCACGGGGGAGGCAGCCGGCCTGGAATGCCCCAGAATGTTCACATGTAGGTCCCAAAGCAGAGAAGGAGCAGCAGCCAGGTGCTCAGGGAAGCAGGTGCCCAGGGAGGGGCGGCCGGTGGCCCCTCCGTGGCATGGCTGGTGTGGCAGGTGCAGTTCCTTCCCCACCTCCAGGGTCGGGTCTCCCCTCTGCAGCTGCAGGGGTGCTCACTGCACCTTGCCGGCCTCACAGGGCTGTGGTGGGCACTCATGTGGGGACGGGGAGGCGCCCGGAGGGGAGGGACGCCGGACCAGGACGGTGATTCTCCAGCGGCCAGCACCGCTGTCTCTGTTCCGGGGCCTCCTCGCTGCCTCCAGCGTCTCAGGTCTACACGACTGGGGCCAGGCGTTGTTCAGGGGGCACCACACCCTCTTGTCATCAGGGAGAAAGCTGATCACAAATTAGATCTGAGGATGTGGAGGCAGCTGAGCAAATTAAGGAACATCCCAGCCGTTAAGTGACATGTCATTATTTAAGTACCTACAACGCAAGAACAGAGCACAATTGTCACGTTTACTGGAGTTGTTCCAACTTTACTAATGTTTCTGGTTTTATTTCATAGAGAAAAGTAGAAGAGAACTAGGATTTACCCTGATGAAAATATTAATGTGTCCTTATTTGTATCTGTATGCTTTCCTCTGGCTCTAAATATTCAAGAAATGCTGTTTTTAAAACAAACGTGAACGGTGGGCTCCTGGAAACAGAAGACGCGGAGGAAGAAAGCTGGAGGGCGTGGCCGCTAGGGCATCGGCCAGACTCCGCCCTCGTGCGCAGGCGCTGCTGGCCAGTTGTGCGCGCCAGTGTGAGTGCGGTGCACGCGGCCAGCTCCCCGCTGCCCTGGGAGGAGCGTCTCTCCTGCTCTGGGCCAGACAGCATCTGCAGGTGGATGCCGGAACCTTCTATGAGGGAGGGAGGCAGGGTCCCCCTCCTGGAAGCGCTTCCCTGCGGTGAAACAGGGAGCTGTCCTTCAGCCGCGGTGCTGATGATGCAGGGGGATGGCCCACACACCCGCGCGGGGCCTCCGCATTGCACGTGCTCTCCCTGCCTCCCTCTGCCCGTCCTCACTTTGAAGTTTGTCCTCACGTGGAAGGAGCTGGAGGAAGAAACAGCTGAGCTCCAGGTATATCAGATTATGGTCTGAACACACAAGTAGGGAAAAAACGTTTGCATCTCTTTCTGTAAGTTATTATCTCAGAATGGAGAGCTGTCTGCGGGGAACCAGGGCGCCCTGGGCCGGCTCCGCCCCACATCCCGATGGGGATGACTGAATCAAGGGAAAGACAATCAAGAGGCGGTCATGGGGGCGTACAGACAGAGGGAACCCACGCTCTATGGCTTCTAAAAGCCAGCCCTACGTTTCACAAGCCAGTGGATGCTGGCAAGACAGGAATGTGCAGCAGAAAAACCACACCTTCGTGTACCCAATAGTAAACAGGAAATCTATTTTGACTTCACCCGTAGCAGCGTCTCCTTGGCTTGGAAACAAAGAAGTATTTCTAAAATAAGCATGCACACCTCCCCCGACACAGAACAAAACCCGCTCGAGGGATCTGTTCTAGCGTGTTGGTGCGGTTTCACTGTGTACATTCAAGAAGCAATTTCTTCTCTCTTCAAAAATAAAAGCTAACACTGTAAATGCCCCTAGCACCTCATTAGAGCCATAGTATAAGAATGGGGTTTCCTGGAATAAATAGCTTATAAAAGGGATGTGAAGTCAAGATTCAAAGGGAGCATAAGTTGATGTGAATAAAAATTACAATGTCTTCTCTTCTATACACCAATAATGAAGCAGCAGAAAGAGAAATTGAGGAACCAGCCCCACTTACAATTGCTCCAAAAACAATAAGACACCTAGAAATAAACCGAAGAGGTGGGGCACCTGGGTGACTTAGTTGGTTAAGCATCCAATTCTTGATTTCGGCTCAGGTCATGATCTCACAGTTCCTGAGTTCAAGCCCAGCGTCATGCTCTGTGCTGGCAGTGCAGAGCCTGCTGGGGATTCTCTCTCTCCCTCTCTCTGCCCCTCTTCCTCTCTCTCTCTCCTCTCTCTCAATCAATAAATAAATAAACTTAAAAAAATAAATAAAACTTCTGAATATACATTTACTTTAAAAGAAAATTAATTAAGAGGTGAAAGATCTGTACTCTGAAAACTATGAAACATTGATGAAAGAAATTGAAGAAGACACAAAGAAGTGGAAAAACATTCCATGCTCATGGATTCGAAGAACAAATATTGTTAAAGTGTCTATACTACCCGAAGCAACCTACACATTTAATGCAATCCCTGTCAACATACCACCAGCATTTTTCAGAGTTAGAACAATTGGTCCTAAAATTTATAGGCAGCCACAGAAGATCCTGAAAATCCAAAGTCATCCTGAAAAAGAAGATCAAAGCTGGAGGCATCACAATCCCAGATTTCAAACTATATTACAAAGCTACAGTCATGACGACAATGTGGTACTGGCACAAAAACAAACACACAGATGAATTGAACAGAATAGAAACCCCACAACTATATGATCAACTAATCTTCAACAAAGCAGGAAAGAATATCCAACGGAAAAATGACAGTCTCTTCAGCAAGTGGTGCTGGGAAAACTGGACAGTGACATATAGAAGAATGAATCTGGACCACTTTCTTACACCGTACATAAAAATAAATTCAAAATGGATGAAAGACCTAAATGTGAGACAGGAAGCCATCAAGACCCTCAAGGAGAACACAGGCAGTAATCTCTTCGACAGTGTCCAGAGAAACTTCTTACTCAACACATCTCTGGAGCCAAAGGAGAGAAAAGCAAACATGAACTACTGGGGACCTCATCAAGATAAAAACCTCTGCACTGCAAAGGAAACAATCAACAAAGCTAAAAGGCAACCAACGGAATGGGAAAAGATATTTGCAAATGATGGATCAGATAAAGGGTTAGTATCCAAAATCTATAAAGAACTTATCAAAATCAACACCCAAGAAACAAATAATACAATTAAAACTTGGGCAGAGGACACAAACAGATATTTCTCCAAAGAAGACATCTAGATGGCCAACCGTCACATGAAAAGATGCTCAACATCCCTCATCATCAGGGAAACACAAATCAAAACCACAATGAGATATCACCTCACCCCTGTCAGAATGGCTAAAACTAATAACACAGGAAACAACAGGTGTTGGCAAGGATGTGGAGAAAGGGGAGCCCTCCTGCACTGCTGGTGGGAATGCAAACTGGTACAGCCACTCTGGAAAACAGTGAGAAGGTTCCTCAAAAAATTAAAATTAGAACTACCCTAGGACCCAGCCAATGCATTACTAGGTATTTATTCAAAGGATACAAAAATACAGATTCGAAGGGATACATGCACCCTGACATTTATTGCAGCATTATTTACAATATACAAGATAGAGAAGCAGTCCAAGTGATGAATGAATAAAGTGGATGTGGCACACACACACGTGCGTGCACACACACGCACACACACACACACACACACACACACACACAGTGGGATATTACTCAGCTATCAAAAAGAATAAAATCTTGCCATTTGCAACAACATGGTTGGAACTAGAGTCTATTTTGCTAAGCGAAATAAGTCAGTCATAGAAAGACAAATACCGTATGATTTCACTCGTATGTAGAAGTTACGAAACAAAACAAGCAAGCAAAGAGAAAACAGAGAGAGAGGAACAAAAAACAGACTCTTAACTATGGAGACACACTGATGGTCACCAGCGGGGAGGTGGGCGGGGGGTGGGAGAAACAGGTGGTGGGGATTAAGAGTGTCACTTGTGCTAGGCCCCATTGCGTATGGACATGCTGAGTCACTACACTGTGCCCGTGAAACTAGTATCACACTGTATGTTAACAAACTGGAATTTAAATGCAAACTTTTAAAAAATTACGGTATCTTCTCGCGGTGCTCTCAGTTGGGTGGCTGATTTGGGTCCTGAAATGTCAGTGTTGGTATCTCAGTGTGACCTGGCTAAACGGGGCTCCACACCGGCCACCATGGCTGCAAGCCGGCCCGCTTGGCCTGGCCTCTCTCGCTATGCTCATCCAGCCCACAGCAGGCCAGTGCCGTTTCCAGCCCCGATGTCAGATTCCAGCACCAATCTGAGGACACGTGTTTCTCTGAAGAGAGAATGGGGCAGAAAGTGTCCCCGTCACATGCACTCATTGGCACAGAGCTGGAAGGTGAACAGGAAAGAGTCTCCCACACTGGCACAGCTGAAGGGGGCATGGGGTCCAGACCACCCCTCTCTGACCTTCCGGGTCAGGCCTGTCACCTCTTCATCTGACCACGTCCTATGCTGTCTGTCCAGGCTGCTACATCCGCCCCAGTGCCCTTGCAGATTGGCACCTACTCTCCCTGTTGTGGGCCATCCTGTGCACAGCAGGTATACAGCAGTGTCCCTGGTCCCGACCCACCATGCACCAGTAGTAACCCTTTGGCTGCCTCCCTGGGTTAAAACAATCGACGTCTCCGGACATTGCTAATGAAACTAGAGGTACAGAGGACAAAGCCACCTCCTGAGAAGCACTGTGTGAGACTGATTTAACCTTCGACCAGACCTTGTGGTAACATAAGGGATCGCCATGTGCATAAATGTGTAACCTGCTGTTCTTCTTATCAAATTGTTTGAATAAAAGCTAGGTAGTGTATGTTCAAGATAAGAAAGGAAATAAAGTGAGCTAAGTAAAACAGATGATAGATGGAAGATAGATAGATGATAGGTAGATAGACAGATGATAGATGATTGAGAGACAGATGATAGATAGATGATTGATAAATGATAGATGATTGATAGATGATAGATACATAGATGATAATAGATAGATGATAGATGGTAGATAGATAGATAGATAGATAGATAATAGATAGATGATTGATAGACAATTGATAGATAGATGATAGATAAATAGATGATAATAGATTATAGATAAAAGATAGATGATAGATAGATAGATAGATAGATAGATAGATAATAGGTAGATAGACAGACAGATGATAGATGATTGATAGACAGATGATAGATGATTGATAGATGATAGATACATAGATGATAATAAATAGATGATAGAAAGATGGTTGATAGGTAGATAATAGATACATAGATGATAGATACATAGATGAAAATAGATGATAGATAGATAGATAGATAGATAAATGATAGATAGATGATAGATAGATATGCATAGACAGATGATGGAAGATAAATCATGGATGGATGATGGAAAGATAATAGCTAAATTTTTTTAAAGCTGATAACAGTGTAAGAAGAAATAAAGGTTACTTTTATTATTCCCTTTCTATGTTTGAGAATCCAGGTTTATATTGAAACTTGAAGAAAATTGAAGGACTTTGTACTTTTATGCCACATTTTGGCCCTGACTTGAACCCTAATTTAACCTAACTACCCTACCTTTGAAACATCTGGAAAATGTCACTTCGCCAGTCCAGGAGCATAGAAACTCAGCACTTCTTTGCTAATGTGGGATCTCCCAGGAGAGCAACGACTTGGGCCCACGTGCTGGCCCCTCCCACCAGGCCACCTCCACATGCCTCCAAGACGCCTTCTGATGTCTGCGGCCCAAACACATCCCCTCCTGTTCCGTTGGCCGAAACGACCAGTCACGTCCCCGGGAGCACCGATGGGGAGTTGACTCTGACAACGCCTTGTGGGCTGTTGGGTGTGGCCCCTCCTTTCCACCTGGGCCACTCAGGTGCTCAAACGGTGGTCTTCTCAGGAGGCTCCAGGCTACTGCGTCCTGCCTTCCCGTCGCCTGACGCACACACACTTTGCCGCTCTCCCCTCACTCTTCAGACTAGCGTTCCTGTCCTACTGGCCCATCCGACCATTCCTACAATGGAAATATTAGGCAGACACAACGTAATGGCGTATCTTCCAAAATTACCGAGGTGCTCACGATGATGTACTGAAGTAATACACAGAAGCGGGGACTGGAGAGGCAAAATAAAGCATCGTCCGTAAATTCCAGATGCCGACCCCCCTGGATGGCGAGAAGGTAATACACCAAAGAGCCCAGATCTTAGCGGTTGTTAAATAAGATTCTTTGTGACTTGCAAAGAAAGGGGGGCACAAAGAAGAATTATCAGTGCGTCCGGCACCACAGTAATCTACATGTGTTTATTTAATAAACAGAAGATGGCTTTATTATACACATTTGATTTCCATATGCAGCCGTCTTCTTATCTGTCACTTGTATCTAAGCAGGGCACTTTATACGGATCTGGAAATGAAAAATTCAGCACAGGGCACAGGAAACTCATTTAATGTCGAGTGCAGTCAAAATCAAGATTTCTTTATTTGTAGTAACAACGCTGTTAAATCAGAAAATTACTCTCCCTTTCTGCATGTCCTTCTTCCTTCACAATTCAGCTGTTTGGTCATAAATTGTCGGGCGCAGTGACTGTCTCCAGCACTTTCCACACCGGCCAAGACAGATTAAAACTCCGGCACACCACCGGCCGGCCTCGGCATACCATTAGCATATATATGAGATTTGAGACATTTTCTAATATTCTCTAGCAGAACTCATCTGTCAGCCAGGTGATGAATTATAAAAACTCTTAGCTTGTTTAGGAAATAAAAGGGAGGAGGGAGAGAGGAGACGGGAAGACGGAAGGGAGGACTCGGATCCACCTTCTCTTTCCACCCTGGGACCAGCAAAGGGTTCAGGACCCGCATCAACACCACCGAGGAGAGGGGCATCTGAGACCCGCCTGCCCCAAGCGAGTTCCCCTCCCCGGGCCGGGGCCTCAGGGACGCTGTCCCCGCGGGACCCGGGAGAGGTCTAACGTGTGAGTCTCGGGGTTGATAAAACTTGAAGGGTGGGTTCAAGGCTTCGGGACTGGACCCAGTAAGACGCAGTGCTGTGTCCACTGGGTTACCGCAGCAGGCAGCAGTCAGAACACCTTCTTCTGGGGAGAACGTGGACCAGTGCGTGGGTTTTGTCTTCTTTTCCACGGCCCCGCTCCGCAGCCTGGCCGTGTTCACGGACTTGGTCAATGCCCAGAGTGCATCTGCGGAACAAAGTTGAAAACTGTGCCCGGCGCATTTTATTTTTAGGATCACAGTTCCAAACAATAGGTCTTATTTTCTTTTCCCCCTGAATTTGATGTAAAGATTTGGAAAAGTCTTAATCTGTCCGGCCCCTGTGGCCACATTCCACTGAGAGGGTGGCTTACCCACAACGGAAACGTATCACTCAGCGTGGGGGCTGGGTAAGGGCCTCGCCTGTGTCACGGCCTCTCGCTGTGCCCCCACAGCTGGGTCAGGACTCCAGCATAGGGTGGGGGGTGAGGGGCACATTCAGGCCACAGCAAGTCTCTGATGACCACGGGAGATGTTCAGAACCTGTCCAACCTGAGTTTCTAAAACTAACTATTGGAGCATCAGGACTTCTCGGGCCATCTGTCACGGACGGGAGCCCAGGGCCAGGCCCCCCTTCCTTGGGAGCCCTGCCCCCTCACACTGCAGCTGCCGACAGGCCCCCAGAGGGCCTTGTGGGTTAGTACCTGGGTCCTCCTGGGTCTGTCGTCCCCCCACGGGACACTCGTCAGCCACAAGGCCTGCCCTGTGAGCTTGATTTATCCCAGAAGCCATGGCTCATCCACTACTCCATGGGGGCCATCACCCTGGGTGCAATTCTCTGGAAGCATCCATGGTCCTGTCCTCTGTGGCTTGTGTGCACTGAGTTCTCATCACTCGTGCAGCGATCGTCACACGGCGTTTCACTCTTTGTTCACGTTTCTGTCTTTATTAAAAGGAAGCCCTTTGGAAAGGGCCCCACACCCCCCACAAGGCACACACGGACTGTGGCCCAGGAGGCCCTCTGAGGGAAGGGCCGGCTGGGCTGGCGATACCCCAGCAGGGCTCAGGACGGTGCCTGGCTGTCATAGGTGGGAGGGGCAGACGGCCCCCGCACACGTGCACAGCATGCACAGGGGCACACAGACGTGCTTGCACATGCGTGTGGGTGCCTCCAAGCGTGCAGGCAACAGTCAACCGATGCCTAAGTAGAGGGGCATTTTGGAAACGACGTGTGCTTTAAACTGCAGGGAGCAGACGGCAGAGGCTTGTACCCGCAGTCCCCCCGGCCGCACCCAGCGGGGAACCAGCCTCCAATCACTTCCTTCCACTGAAATGAAAAATGAAAGCAATTCACAGAAAAGAGTGCTTTACCATTTTGACAAAAAGGTAAAAAGCTCCTGAGGAAAATAGCCCAAGGTCGGCAAAACACCCCAGAGAGATATTAATTGATTAGGCATCTCATCTGATGGACTGTAGTTCCACTTGGGTGCATGAATTCAGGAGACCCCAGAACTCGGGGCAGGGCGCCGGGCTGGCCCCGCCCCGCCCCCGGCCACGGTGATGCTCTGACACCACCTTCTTCTTCCTCCCAAGGTCACTGATGAGCTGACATGAAATCCCGGGAATCCTCCGCGAACCGAGGAAACAGTGGGCATTTCCTGATCTCCGCAGGGGCAGCGCCATCCGCGAGGTCTGGAGTCGGGGTCTCGGTGGTTAAAGCGCAGGAGGGCAGCTCCCGCCAGCAGGGCGACCTCTGTGAGCAGGGCCGAGGGGGCCCCCTGCTTTGGGGGGTTCTTCTGACCCCCAGGGGCCGCCCCGGGACAGGAAGGGCGCTCCCCCCCACCAGCCGCACAGCGGGCCCCAGGTCTGTCCAGCACCGTGCCCAGATGAGCCTACTCCTGCCACGTCTGAGCAGACAGCCCTGAGCGTGTCCCCAGACAGCACCCTCTTCCCCATGCTCCTCACCAGACGTGCGATGTCTTCCCCCACCCGCTAGATGTGATGTGTCAGACGCACCGTCACAGACCCGTCCAGCTTCTTGATGGAATCCAGCCAGGAGCAGCGTCCCCTCCCCAGAGCCACACGACACAAGCCACATCCTGAAAGGAGGTCCCCATTCCAGAGAGTCTGTGTCCCCCGCTGTGCGTGGCCTCCTGCTGCCATGAGCCCCAGAGCCAGGCCATCACACCGCAGGTGAGCCCGCGGGTTTGGGCGGGAGTCATTTCACGCCATGTAGAGTAGAAAACCACAACCACCAGCAGCGTGGTCACGACAGCGGACGCTTCAAATCGCACGGACTGACGTTCCGACCTCACTCAGGGTGGGGGCGCTTGGTTGAGCATCTGACTCTTGATTTCCGTTCGGGTCATGATCTCATGGTTCCTGAGTTCGAGCCCCAGCTTGGGCTCTTCTGTGCTGACAGTGCGGAACCTGCTTGGGATTCTGTGTCCCCGTCTTCCTGCCACTCCCTGCTCCCACTGTCTCTGTCTCTCTCCACATAAACAAATAAACTAAAAAACAATCACTCAGGGCTGTCAGCCGGCTGTGAGCACAGCCACAGCGAGCTCCGTGAGAGCCGCCTGGACATATGGTCCCAACACTGCCAGAGGGATTTTCCTCCGTCCGAACCCCCAAGTCCAGCGAAGTCTTGGGACACGTTGACCTGTCAAATGTTCTTTTTTGTTTAGGTGCCAAACTGACTTTGGAAAAATGAGGCAGAACAGAAACATCCATGAATCTGAAAACAACCCAACTGAAGGCACCAGCCGCCCCCAACTTTATTTTCCCAGAGGGTTGGACGTCCTCACACCGTCCGGTCTATAGACTCGCATCCACCCCTCCCGGTGGAGGAGACCTCGGACGAGGCACCTGTCAGAATGCGAAGATGTGGAAGCAGCCCTTCCCTGTGGGAGCTCAGGCCCCCTGGACACCAGAGGCGTCTGCGGGGACAGGCAGACCAGGAGGGAGGGGACAAACCTGCTTGAGCTCAGGAGACCAGATGTTCGACGGGAGAGCAGGGAGCCGCCCGCGCCCTCACACGTCCTGTGGCGGTGGCTTGTGAGGCACAGGGACGTCAGGATTCGTTTCCAGAGGCCAAAGTCCCAGCATCCTGAGGGACAGACACCCAGTGACTTCAGCTGGCCTTGCTTCTGGGGGTGCGGGGCAGGGGTGCTCTGGAAGGCTCTGCTGTGTCCTGTGTCCGGCCCGAACTCCCACTGTGGCTCCTTCCACCACCTCGCCAAAAGCCTTCCCGCCACGAGGACAGCCAGGAGAAGGCTCTCAGCCGACCGAGACCCCAGAAGCTTGGGGGTGATGTGGGCAGAGCCTCAGCACAGCAGGGCTGGGCACGGCGGCCGCGTAGGAGCTCAGCCTCACGACCTCCTGGAGGTGACACGGGTGCGGCCTCCTGGGGCCCAGCTGTCCTCCGCTCTGTCCCAGGAGCGATTCTGCTCCCCCGAGGGAACCACCTGCCTGTGCCCCATCCTGGGACTTCACCCCCTGTGCGCCAGGCGCTGAGAAAGCAAGGCCTTCTCCACCCCCCACCCTCGGATCGAGCAGCTCCGAAACGGGCCTCTCTACAGCGTGACCGAGAGGGCCTGTGTCCTCCAGGGAACACGCAGCCCGTGGCTGCGTGTCTGGCTCGTCTCCACCCCCAGCACAGTCCTCAGGGAAAAATTAGCTCCTTCTGCGCATTTCTGAGCTACTCCCTTTGAACGTCTGCCCCGGAGGCCCCAGCGGCTCGGCAGGGACATGGGGCGGGTGGAACCCGCAGGGACTGCAAGCAGGGCCCCCAAGGCCTCGTGGCCAAGCTGAGCGTCTCCCCTGCTTCCGGACGAGAACTCACACGTGTATGCGGTTAACAGTGATTTTCTGAGGCCGTGCAGAATCACTCACGTCTAGAAAAAGAAGAGTCTCACTTGCAGTGACGTTTGCTTGCAGACCGCTCAGGCCTTCCCAGTTTCCACCTCTCGACTCCAGAATCAGACCTCGTCTTTGTCAGAGGTCCTTCCAGAGCCCGTGTGTCTGTGGCGGTGAGTTGAAATGTTTCTGCATAAGTAGCCAACGGCGCTCAGATCCCCAAAGCGTCTGTGCCCTCTCGCTGGCAAGCTTTCCCGTGTGCCGAGGTCAGGCTTCAGCAAATCTACCTTCACAGTGACAAGAGCAAGGCACCGCCGTGCGGGGAGGCCAGCGGGACATTGGAACGTAGCTCCTTCACAGCCTGACTACGGTCCAGCTAGAAGGACGCTCGCTGGGCCTGGATGCGGCGGGAGCTGGGCCAGGAGCGCGTGGCCCCCAGGGGCACCCATGTCCGACTCTCCCAAGGCAGACGGAGGCCGGGGGCCCGTTCCCTGGCCCTCAGCAGCTGCGCAGTCATTTCATGGGTGCATTAGCCCCGGGCGTCGCCTTAGGGGTGTGACCCAGCTCCCCTCTCCCGCTTGATTCAGCTCCCTGAAGTCAAGAGACAGAGTGCCTGTGGGAGAGGTTACACATTTTCCTTCCATTCGTGCTGACACTCACACATTCTGGAAGGTCCTAGCCAGCCATATGCGCAAAGTCAGCAACGGGTGGCCGTCAAGGCTCCGGGACGCCCCGGGTGCTCCGGCAGTGAGCCCCTGCCCTCCAAACCCCTCGCCAAATATAAGACGAGCCGGATTAAAATGGCCGTGACACAGCCCCATGAGCAGGCAAGGCCCTCGGCGGCCACTCAGATGGAAGTGTGACCCCGGGACTCCTCGGCCAGCCTGAGTCCCCGTGAGGACAGCAGCGCCCCGCACGGGGGAAAACGGGGCGTCTCCTGTGACAAAGCACCTCAGCGTGAACATGGGAACAGAGGCCCTGTGCGTTTTCTTGGGAATCTGTCCAGAGTGCCTCTTAGGGAAGAAACTGTCCTTTTTTGGAGACACAGTTAAGCCCTCAGGGTAGGAGGTGAGCCTGCAGCCGTGTGTGGGGACATCGGTGCCCAGCAGCGGGGGGTCGTAAGGTTCACAGGTGAGAATCACGTTGTCTAAGAGCCACTCTGGGCGGGGGAGGGGACCTGGGCAGGGGCAGCTCTCGACCTTTTCCCAGACTCCTGTTTCCTGGCACGTTCCAGTTCTCCAGAACAGACCCCGGGTAACACCGGGCTGGGATCGTGGGGCACACACGGCCGTCGATGGCGGGGGGGGGGGGGGGGGGGGGGGGGGGGGGGGGGGGGGGGGGGGGGGGGGGGGCGGGAGGGGGGAGACAAGTTTGAGGGGCGAATCACATGGCAAGCAAAGGGGGCTTGGGGCGAGCAGGAGCCGCGGTGTCCTCGCTAGGAGGTGACATCTGAGCAGACAGGAGGGAGCAGGAAGGGGACGTCGGGGAGAGCCCGATGCAGGGGAGAGGAAGGGCTGCGGGTGGGGGCTGCGGGCCTGATGCACAGCAGCAAGGACGCAGTTTCTCACCAGAGGGGCGGGGCTCTTCCCTGACCCGACGGACTCAGGCTGCCGACCGGAGGGGGGGCGGGGACGGACCCACATGGAGGACCAGCGGCCGGGCTGGGGTGCCCCAATGAGCGCCGAGAGCAGGCAGCTGGGATGCAGACTCTGGGGTGTGTGACCTGTCCTGTCCGGGAGGGAGCCGTCTCGGGCACAGGTGGGCGGGTGAAGGCTCCGCCCCCGGGGCGGCGTCTGGTGTTACCGCCTCGGTCGGAGGACGTCTGAGTCCTTGGGAGGGGCCCCTGGCGGGACCACTTATTCCAGCCGAAAACAGCGAACATCTGTCGAGGATTTGGTGAGTGACCAATGTGGTGACCTCCCAGTTCCGTGGCCACTCCTGCGTGCTGCGATCGGCCGCTGGGGACGCGTCTGCAGACCCCGCACGGCTTGTCCACGAGGAGCCACAGCCACGGGCGCCGACGGCGGGCCCCGCACCAGGCGCCCGAGGCCCGTGGAGCTGTATCTCCCGGTCCGGACGGCGTGGGCGTGGCGCGTCCCTCCCGGGGTTGCCACGGGCGTCGGTGAGGCCTCGCACACCAGTGCGCCCTCCCCTGACGTCACTCAACCTTGGAGCACCCGGCTCTTTCCAGCTCTTCTGGGTTCTTCCGTGTTTCCATTTGATTACTGCTGTTTCCCCCAAAACAGGGCCGGCCACCCGGACACCAGCAGTCCAGGCTGCTCCGCAACGTGGCTTGTGTTGTAGGCCCACAGTTTGCAGGCACTTTGACCTCACAACGGTGACAACTGGATAATTTGTTTAAGAACAGAAAGCGAGACCGCACCGGAGTTCTTCTCCCCGGCGGGGCTCTATTAGGCACCACTGTGTATCCCAAGTATTAGGCACCACTGTGTATCCCCAGTATTAGGCACCACTGTGTATCTCAAGTATTAGGCACCATCGTTCATCCCCGGTATTAGGCACCACTGTTCCTCCCCAGTATTAGGCACCACTGTTCCTCCCCAGTATTAGGCACCACTGTGTATCCCAAGTATTAGGTACCACTGTGTGTCCCAAGGATGAAAATACAAAGGCAACAGCAAAGGCCTTCCTAGCACCTTCTTTCCAGACCTCCACATCCCCTTGCCCTGGTCCCCTCCCTGTGCCCTCAGCTCCAGGCCGGAAACTGCCCCTCGGTCCCAGGTCCTGCTTTCTCCCCGTGGCTGTGTGTCCCCCTGCTGGTGTGCTGGTGCCCGTGATGGGTGTGTGTGTCTAACGGGCAGTTTTATGTGTCTCTTTGCCCTCAAAGCCCTCCAGGGGCCAAACGGAGCCCACAGTCCTCAGACCCAAGTTCAAAGTCCCCACAACCAAGGCCCAACTTGCGTCCAGAACCTCACTGTCCACCATCCACTGCTGTCCACGTAACTGTGAGGACAGCAGAGTGGGCATCTCCCCATCACCCCCTCCCCCCGGGCCTCAGGCTTCCTGGACACCGGGCCCCGTCCCTGGGCTTCCCAGGTGGTCCCCTGACTACGGCCACTCATGGTTCAGACAGCGAGACATCCGCCCATTGAGCCAGAAGCCAGAATCATGCACAGCTCTGACCCCACCCTCCAGGCCTGACCCTGCAGCATGGAGGTCTCAGTGGGGGGGCTCTGTTGTCCTCCCTCCTGGAGCCCCCACGGCTCCCCCTCCAAGGCCCAGGCTCTGGGGAGGGTCAAGCCTTCAGGGTCTGTGGTACCCGAACCCTCTTCCAGGAACGTAAGCCGGCAGCCAATCTTCAGCAGGCGGGTCGCCCTCACGGGCTGCGTTGGCGGGTGTGAAGATGTCCGCCGGGAGCTCCGGGAGTCCCTGATGCCCAGGGGGCCGTGCCCAGGGGCGTCCTTGGCTCACAGGGGCGGCCTGACGTCCCTCAGGTCAGCCGGGCAGCCGGGGGATCTGCGCCAGGCCTGGCTGCTCTCCGCACACGCGTGCCTCTGCCATCGGCGGGGTGTGGGCTGTGGCTGCTGGGGCCCGGGTGGTCTCAATCCCCCGGGGGGTCAGCCGGCTGTCGGCTTGGGAGCCAGCGAGACTGGGCCGCACGGCTCCTCTGTCCGCTGGCCTGGCCTGCTGTGCTCAGGGTCCCACGACACCCACGGAGTCCCGGGCTCAGAACCAGCTGAGAAGCACGTCACCTCTGCCACATTCTTTGGCCCGAAGACACAGTGGCACCGAGGCCAGCCGGGATCCAGGAGGTGGGGAGACACCCGCGTTCGCCAGTGGAGCTTCTGGGTCACCCTGCAAAAGGGCACGGATGCAGGGCGGGGTCCCCAGGGACATCTGATGGCGACCCACACACCCCTCAGCCCATGTCCCCAAGAGGAAGGGGCTCAAGCCCACAACCGGCTGCCGCTTCCACCTGCTGTTGGGAGACCCCTGCAGCCTGGTCCTGCCCAACGGTAGGAAGGCCATCCCCAGCGGCTGCGCCCTCCGGCCTCACACGCCCCTGTGGGCTTCCTGGCCAAGCTCCCTCTTCACCGTTCTCTGGGAAGGCGCCGTGTTCAAGTCCACCCCAAAGCCTCCGGTCGTTCTCGCGGTTCTCCCGGGAATGGCCTCACGTAGCGTCCGCCCGCCCCGGGCAGCACAAAGACCCGTGATCCCCGGCTCGTGGGCTCCCGGTGTCTGCCTCCACTTTCCCTGGAGGCCGCTGCACTGGCAGGGGGGTCGGGGACGGGGCGGAAAGCTGGCCGTGCTCCCCTGATGCACAGGTCCTCCCTCCGAGTGCCCCCAAGCCTCCGCCCCTTCGCGCGGTGGGCGGGACGACAGGAGCCGGTCAGAGCCTAAAGCCTTTCTAGAATGAGGGCCTGGTGTCCTCACGTGGAGCTTTGGCAGAAATTCAGAGGCAAGCATAAGACGCCTGCTTAACCTCCCGTTCCACGGGGACCCGACTTTCTGGTGGCCTCACATTCTTGTTTTGCTCCTGCGTCACAAGGGAACTCGCTGGCTCTGTGAAGATACTACCTTTCCACCTACGCCGTATTCTGTGTGAGGCTGGGGCAGGCGGCCAGGGGCGTCTCGCTTCCCTCTCTGCTGAGGAAATCCGAACCCGGTGGTCCCAAGGCTGGGGTGTCACACTCCTGCAGATGCTCATGCGGAAAGCACCCGAATGACCTCGGGCCAGCCCCTATGATTCTGCCTTCAGCCACCTCCTCCCAGACCGCATCAAGCCAGTTGTTGTGCGGTGGGTCTGCTTGCTGCAGAGAATGGTCAAAGGCATTGAAGGATAACGATCGTTTCCCTTTAAAAATGATCGACTGCTGTAAACAATACAGTTCGAGGAAAAGCAATGAACTCGCTGACTGGAATGGGCTGTTCAAGGGCCACCACCCACATCCAAACAGCCAGGGTTCCGGGAACTTGCTTCAGGACAAACTTCACTGCCTCTGTCTTTATTTTTAAAGTTTATTATTATTTATTTCGAGAAGGATACAGAGCACGAGGGGCGGGGGAGTGGGCAGAGAGAAAGGGAGAGAGAGATAGAATCCCACGCAGGCGCCTTGGTGTCAGTGTAGAGCCGGATGGGGGACCCGAACCCACAAACGCTGAGGTCACGACCTGAGCCGAAAACGAGTCAGACCCTTAACCGACTGAGCCGCCCAGGTGCCCCTTCGCTCCCTCTTCCTAAGACGTCACCTCCTTTTCTCTTTCTTTCTTTCGGGCCCAACGGGCGGAACCAGCAGGGCCGTTTGGAGAAGCCCCACACGGAGCAGGTGACTGACCACGAGAGTCTCAGAAGCGGCAGGGGAACTTTCGCACCGAGCGCCGTGGAGGACACACCACGCTGGTCCTTCGGCCGCCCGACCGGTGCCAAGACGACGTATTTGCCCTTGAATTATGTTTTTCTTCTCACACTGATCTGTGAGTCCTGAAACACATCACTGTTAAAAAAAAAAAAAAATTCAAAGGAGACAAAAGAAATGAATAAAATCCCTGCTTGGAGGGGGAAGAGCTGCCAATAGGGAGATTTCATGCTTTTGTTAATTAAACGAACAAAGCAAGAAAAAAAAAAACAGCGCAGTAGGCTGCATCCTGCATAACAGCTTCCACTAATAAAAAGTAATAGACAATTTCCTGCACCGGCTTCTTGTGAATACTATTATAGCAGGTAATGGAGTTTGGGAACCGGAGGCCTCGCCGGCTGTCAGAAGGAGGCCGCCCCACCTTCCTCTTCTCTTTATTAAATGACTAAGTGCAGCCGCCTGTGTCCTATCTCTACCTCTCCCCACTATTGGATTGTATTATTTTACATTTTGATTGAAATGATGTCACAGCCAGATAAAGGCCGGGCCCCAGCGTTGTAATTGAATGGGTCCGAGTTGTTTATTCTAGCCATCTACAGCCGCGCTCCGCTTGTCCTAACACTGCGCGCATAAAGGGCCTCTCTTGTCTAACACGCTGCTGATTAGATCTATTAACAAAAAAGGTATCGAAGTGGGGGGTCGAGGGCCTGGAGCTGGAGTTTCAGGGGGAAGAAAAAATTGAAAAAAAAAAAAAATCAAAGGAGAAGAGACGCCATCTGCCAAACTTTCCAAGTGTGACCGGAAGTTTCCGCAAATGGGTTCTGCATGGTGTCCGCACAGACGTCAGCCCCTCTGGTGGAGAACACCTAAACGGTGGCCCGTGGGGGCTTGACCGTCCTGCAAGTGTATCTGGGTTCACCTTCCTAAGTGCCGCGCCCGTGTTCCTGTTTGCAGGACAGCCCCAGCTTCGTCTGAAGACTGAGTTTCCGTTCACTTCATTTGGGGGTAAAAATAACGGAACATCTATAGCGATGGGGAAAGTGGAGGAGTTGTTAGTTCTGTTTATGTTCAAATTGTCACGTTTTGTAAAGTAACAACGTTTCCCCCTAAATCCCGCCGCTGAAACAGAGCTGTGGTGACGTGATTTGCATCAAGAGCTGCTGATTCTGATGCACCTGTGTAATTACACACGGTACGATCGCAGGGGCCGTGTTATCTTTGTGTGTACAAGTGAAGCCAGTGTTCTGCCCGACATCTTTCAAGATAATGCTTAAACTTCGTTGGAAGACAGTCTGAATTTAATATGTGAAAAGGTAAGGACTGAAGAATAAACGTATAAAGTAGTGCTTTGAGTGAAGCAAATTTCCCTGGATTTTCCGCATTTCTGGGACATAGACCCCGGGTCCCCCCACTGTGGGTCCTTCCACGCCCCCTGCCCCCGACCACAGGCGCTCTCGCCAAAGCCCTGCAGTGTTTGCTGGGAGTGCCGTTGCCCACACCTGCAAGTCAAATAAACACCTCTCAGTAGAGCCAAGAGCAGTTTTTAGATATGTAGTCCTTTTGGTTTCTGATTTTCCTGCACAGTTGGATTGCACCTTGGAACACTTAGGCTCTTAGAGGTAAAAGTGCATGGACCCCACAGTCTCTTCCCTTAAAAATACACAATTGTCTCAACCTTGATGTTCTTGCCCCAAAAGGGTTGACTAGGCAGGGTGCGTGTCCCTCAGCAGGTGGACAAATAAACAACCAGGGGTCCGTCCGGACGGCGCAAATTCATGCAGCGCTGAAAAGAAAGCAGCTATCGAGCCACAGAAAGATATGGGGAAAACCAAAATGTGTATCACTAAGGGAGAGAAGCCAGGCTGAAAAGGCTCCACACCGAAGGACTCCAACTCTGTGACGTTCTAGAAAGTGCACAGCTATGGAGACAGTGAAATGCTGAGTCGTTTCTGCACTTTACCATACCAGTGGATGGGTGTCATTACACATTTGTCCCAACCCATAGAACACAGTGGTCCTGATGGCACTGTAATTGATAATAATGTGGTAACGCCCCTCCTCGAACTGTAGTCACCATACTGCACCGACATGAGACGCCGGTGATAGGGGAGCGATGGTCTGGGGGAGACGATTGCACATAAAGACTCTGCATTTTCTGCTAGGTTTTCTTGTACATCTAAAACTGCTCCAAAAACCAAAGTCACCGATCTTCACCGTTAGCTTTTCCTGGAAAACCAAGATGTATTTCCCCAGCCCAAAGCACACTGTGGTGTCCTGTGGCCCACCCCTCCCTCCCGAGGTCCAGCACCGGCGGCGGCTTCCCTCCCTGCCCTCCCGTGTGCCCTCCGCAAAACCAAGGGCCCTCAGTCCTGCTGGAGAACCAGAGCACCTGCTGGAAACAGCACAGCACCTTCCAGGCCGGAGCACGGCCCAGCCCCAGGCCTAGCTTGTGCCGTAGGATCGCGTAACCGCGGACCGAGCAGAGCGCCGGACACACCCCACTGCAGACACAACCTTGCCGGTGACGCTGGGACACCGACTGTGTGCGGCCCTGTAGGTATTTCCCTGTTTCCTGCCCAGAGATTAGTGAAGTTACTTTGTCAAATATGTCCTCAGCACCTCTGGGCATTTCGTTAACTTAAAAAGTGAGGAGAATACCACAACAATGTGATTTAATTTGATTTCAGCTTCTTGTGAAATCCATATTAAAGGAAACAGGCAGACACATTAAAGTGTTACCCGCCTACGCGAATGGTTTCCTGATTAATAAGCGGCAACAGAGGATACAGAGAGAATGCTGTAGAGTCAGCACATCTACCTTCCTGGCACCAGCCATCCTATTAACCTCCAGGGGTCCCATTGTCAGTGGAAACGTCACAGCCATCCACCCCGACTTCCCCCAATTTGATCGCTTGTGGGACACCGTCTCCCTCTACTTCCCATCCTATCATCCATCCCCTCCGTCTTCGCGTCCCTCTGCATTGAGTTTGGGCTGGAGCCCCGTCTCCTGCTCAGAGACCCAGAAGCATCCAGGGACACTGGTAGGAGTCCCACCATGGCAAGCGCCCAACATGGAAGTCTCTCTGTCCTCCTACACCCCAGGAGGTCTTTGCCAGTGAGAGACGCCGGGGCCTGGTGGGAACCCATTCCACTCTCTCAGGCGATGCCATCGGGGCCACTGGGCAAGCCCACCAAATAGCACCACAAAAGGAGGCCAGGACCCGTGTGCTACACCCAACCAGGACGGCTGCGATAGGACCACTGTCTCCTAACGTGACAGGCGGGGTGTCTGGGGTAGATCACGCAACGGTCACGACTGGAGTGACAGCACACGCTCAGCTCTTAATAACACTGACCTGAATCTGATGTCGGAATTATCCAACAAGGAATTGAAAGCAGCTGTCATAAAAATCTTTCAATAATCGCTTACAAATTGCCTTGAACCAAGTGAAAGAAAATCACAAGAAATTGAAGTTGTAAAAAATAACCAAATGGGAATCGTCGAAGGGAAAGGTCCAGCCAGTGGAGCCCTGCAGAGTGAAGAGACAGCAGAAATAACCAGTGGGCCTGAGGGGAGAGCGGCAGGGTTCACGCAGCAGGAACAACAGAGACAGAAGAGACGGGAAAAACGGAGACTGTGGCAACAGCACAGGGCCCGGCGTCACATCACCGAAATCTCCAGGGAAAGGGCAGAGGGGAGGCTGTGAAAGTGCCTGGAGAAACCTTGGCTGGAAACGTTCCGAATTTGCTGAAAGACACAAGCCTCCACATACAAGGTGAGAGAAAGTCACATGGGATGAACCAAAAGCAAACAAACACAACCACACCGCCCCGCTCCGAGCTAAACTTGTAGAAACTAAAATCGAAGAACAAATTGGGAAAGAAGAGAAAAAGCTCATCGTCCCAGGGATCTCCAACTTTCTACCTCCCGCCATGGTGGCTAGAAGGAAGTAGCAGCACATCTCCCCAAGCCCCAGGAGGGGGGCGTTGACGGAATCCTCTGGGGGGGTGGGAGGAGCTGCCTGCAGGAAGGAGGGGAGCAAAGACGTTTACGGAGGAAGGATGCTACAAGAATTCGTCACTAGCACATCTAATAGTCCCCCGTTTTCACTGGGTCTCTTTAATTATGATGGCAGTTAAAAGTAGGATGTTCATCTTCTGAAAAAGTTTAGGGTCGTTTATACTGGATGTAGAAGAAATGACACCTCTGTCCCCGAAATAACCTATCATGTAGCAACATCCAACAGTGTCAGGATAACGAACGGGAGCGCTGGAGGCGAGGCACAGCTCTTTATTCGCCGCACTTCCTGACACACGAGGACGTAAGGCAACTCGGCACGCTTCTGAAAACTGAAAAGTGATCACTTACTATCTAGAGAATCTGAAAAGTGCCTGGGAACTCTTGGCATTTTCTGAAAGGCTTCTTGCCAATGCAAACCCATGTATTTTTAATAAACATGTTCGACACCATTCCAACATGCTTTATTAGGATTCCAAGGACTTCCGGTTTGTCAAAATCTCCCCCTAATCCAAAAATGCAAATACTCTCCTCCGAGAGGAGAAACTCCATCTGCCAAGAAGAAGATTCTAAATGTGTGGGAGTCCACGCTTACCCCGAGGGTGAAATCAAGTGCTTTATCTCGAGGTGGACCTTCTAAAAGTGAGAAGACCTGCGGCATGAAACCTGTGTGGAACTGTATACCCTCCGGGCAGATGCACTGTTAGAAAGAACTGTTCCTTATCAAGACGGGACAGAAATTGCAGAGCAGGCACCATCCGAGTGTGCAGAGGGGTTTGCGTCCAGCCTGGTTCCGCCCATCGGCAAGATTTGCCGTGAGACGTCTAGACCTTTCCGGCTTCACGTGCAGAGTCCTTGTCCGGGGGCGGGAGGTTGGGTTCTTTCTTTTCCAGCCCTCCCCCCAAAGTCCACCGTTCCGAAAGAGTTCCTCCAAGTGAACTTCAGAAATTTCAGGGCAAGAAAAATCACGGCAGTTATCTGTGAAAATGTACAAAAAGAACTCGGGGTGAGGAGAGAGATAAAACATGGAAATCAGTCATCAAAGTGCAGGCAGGGTTGGCCACATTTTATGACAGATGCTTAAAATATTTATCACAAACAAATGTACCCTTTGGCTTTTCCTTAAATCTCATTCCTAATCCCTTAACTCACCAAATGGAGTCCAGAGCAGTACAAATTGATAGTTCGTGTTCTCGAGGTTATATGCTTTATGCATGACTCTACTATAAATATTTGATAAAATGTATTTTGGCGTATATTAGGAATCAAAAGTACAATTCTGATACCAAGTCTTAATAACTATCTGTGATTAAAATAAAAACAGGAAATGTAGAAAAACATAGCCATCTGTCCATGGGGAATCTTATCATCTCTTAACCCTTAATATGAAAGGTTTAACAAACAAACGAAGGAGTTACCAGACTTTAAAGTGGGGGGGGGAGGACCCTTCACCTAATGAGGGATTTTGTCATTACAAAAAATTCCCCTTTCATGGGATAGAATTATTTTTAGTCCCAGGAATTTGGGAAACTGGACTGTGTTCATCTCAGAGGTGATCTGGGGGTCCCCAGCCCCACGCCGTGAAACTGGTTCCTTCACTGCAGCGGGAAACCAACCAACACACATATAAAGGGAGAGTCGTAACTCGTGGTTCACAAACCACAGGAGATTGTCCCCTACATGTATAGGAAGACCATCTCAGAAATTGGCATCGGTCGTCAGTAACTTGAAAGGACATTTGCGTTTAGCGTGGCAGTCAGGGTTCGGCACAAACAAGCGAAAGGCCCCCTCCCCGCTTCCCACGGGGGGTCTGCAGACAGTTTCCCTCCTCCGACTGCCATGAAGCCGCATGTGGGAAAGGCCAGGAGACCAAGGCAGACTGTTGGTCAGACGCTATGGAGTTGCCCTGCTGGGGACACGGCAGGGGACACGTTCAGGGAGAGATGGGGACGGGGCGCCCGGAGCCCGGGGTGCGGAGCAGAGGGGGGCATGGAGTGGGCTGAGTATCACGCAGTAGGATCCCGGCCTCTCCCGCTATTGACTTTGGGCAGTTCTCCACTTCCATTGCTTTTAGAGGTGTGCACGTGTGTGTGTGAGGGAGCATCCTAGTGAAAGGGGCCATAGGGAGGAGGGCGGAAGCCTGGTTTTATTCCAAATCTGTGTGTTCACCAACTCGGTTCCCTGCCAACCACTCCCCACCTCACGGCAGCCACGGGAAGTGCTGTTGGGTCTGTGCTTCGGGGAGAGGGGTGCTGAGCCGTAAGGAGCTCGGTAGCTCTCCTCGGGTCACCGACCAGGGCATGGAACAGAGAGACCCTTGTCTCTCCCCCTCGAAAGTCCGAATCTTAAGAATCACCCTCATTGGACTGCAAGCCGAGCCCTTCCGCTGGCCACATGCAGCTGGGGATCACGGTCCCGGAAACTGGGTCCACAGGGAGCACGCTGGGCTTCTGGTGCCGGTAGCGTCTTTCAGCCGCGACAGTCTCCTGCCGCGAGGTCACCAGCCAAGTCCTCTCGCGGGGCCTTCTGGTCCTGGTGGGCGTCAGGGATGCACCGGCCACCCGCGGGCGGGAAGGATGTGGACGTGGTCCCGCTGGCTCCTTACGCACCCACCGGGTCCCACGCACACGATGCCTGGACGCAAACGTAAACACGGCGAAGACGTCAGGGAGAAGAAAAACCCTGAGTGTGTCCTCCATTTTCCCAATATTTAGGACAATCTCTGCCGTCTCATCACAGGAAGAAGAACTTTGGCGAAGCTGATGTCATCATGCTTCCTGCACACAGAAGCCAAGGACGTAGGGACGGGTTAGTAGTGGCAGGTGGCGCTGTCTGTAGGCTGTGCCTCTAGATCGGCGCCCAGCTGGCGGAGGAGACTCCTTCTCCCCGTGCTCAGCAGAGTGGCTTCCCTTCACGTGGCCCCCGCACCACATCCACCTCCAAACGGGCGTGGCTGACAAAGAGCATGCTTCCAGAACACTCCCTCCTACCGGCAGAGACGTTACTGTGTAATTCGTGGGTAGGGGTGACTCAAAATCCAGGTTAAATCATGGCTAACATTTTCCAAGAAACTGCCGTTTTCCAGCCATTGTGCTAAACTGCACCTGTGCATTCAACCCTCGTAAGACCTCCCTGAATGAGGACGATTATTCATTATCCCGTCAGGAGAGAATACGTGCTCACTCTCTGATCTCACAGTCAAATGTCCAGCCAGGATTCAAACCCAGATCGACTGCCTTCTTGATCCCGCCTGCAGCTAACTCTAGGCTGGACCTTCCTGGGGCAAGCGCACACGGCATCCCACAGCGGCACCAACGGGTACGTGGTGGGGAACATGTCAGAGGTGCCCTCTGTGACCCCAAATGTCAGTGCCAGGCATCTGACCCCAGCATTCCACGGCCACCCAAACATCTTGTTTTTAGTTAGGGTTGATATTTCTTTTTCACTGATGTGTACACACGAGTCCTGCCTGCCTCCTCCACTAAGGACTTGGGGGAGTTTGCAGAAACTAAGAGAAGATAAAACAACCTAGAAATACAAGTAAACCATTTGCATCGAAATCCACTAACCTGCCTTCCTTCAGAGCCAGAGATCTGCCCTTGGAGCTGATGCCTCCCTGCCAAAGACCAGGGCTTGGAGGCTGTGGGGGGAGAAGCAGGGGACACTCGCGCCCGGTGCGCTGAGTGGACGCGCCGTCACACAGCTCTGGTGTGCTTCACCAGTCTCCTCCTGTGCTTAGTCACATAGTCTGTTATTTGTTTTTTTTTTTTTTTTTGGAAAGAAAAGTGTCTTCATTTGGTAGAGAATCTGGTTACTCTGCAGATTAATGCCTGTCCCCTTCACAGAAATAAATACTGAGTTTTGACCACAGTGTTAAACAGGTTCTCCAGAGAAACAAAACCAGCAGGAGATGATGATGATGATGATGATGAAGGTGAAGAAGAAGAAGAAGGAGGAGAAGGAGGAGGAGAAAGAGATAGATAGATAGATAGATAGATAGATAATAGCTAATAGATGCTGGATGATAGACAAGTACTCGCACACGCACACACATACGTACACACAGATGAGAGCCGAGTCCTAGACTGAGCACCTGTGGTGGGGGGGGAGCTGCTCGGACCTTCTAAACCCACCTCTCAGACCAGACTATAATCTGCCAACCACTCACTCCCATCTAGCAAAAGGTCAAGACAACCAGACCCTACTTACCTCAAGAAGGAAACAGAGCAGTTGAGATGCACCGTTCTTTGGATTAGGTGGAAGGAAAGTTGTTCTTAAGAAAAAAAAAAAAAAATGAATGCCACCCTGGTGCAAGCGTCCTTCTGTGTCTCCCAAGATCCTCAGCTGTGCTGACACATGGGACTGACACAGCGTCGGCTCAGAATCGTCACTTTGGCTTGCATCCCAACAAGGCAGATTCTTTAATTATCTTGATGTTCCAAGAGTTGTGATTGGCCTTTTGTGAAGGAAGAAACCAACTTCCGAGGTTGACTTACCCACATGCATCTGGCTGGAAATTATCATTATAATGTGTGTGAAATTTTATCTGCCAGTCTCTCCACGTGGATGAGGTTTAGCAAAAGGCTGTTTTACCGGTTGCGAATTTTCCTCCTCCCCGGCCCCTAGCCATGGCGGTTCGCCTCCTTGGGGTCTCCTCCTTTGCGTGGCTACCCCTGCTCGTCACACCAGGGCACAAACCGCTGCATCTCTGTCCTCGGGGGCCCACCCCAGGCAGCTGATGGTCCTAGGGAGGCAGGCGGGTCAAGTCTACTCAGAAGACTTAATTTTCGCAGAAAAGCATGGACGGGGGGGAAAGGTAAACCTGGAACGAGGAGCGCGATTGTACCCTGAGCACCGTGCGTGACTCACTGGGACATCGGTCCACCTGTCATGTGGGATTGCCAACACCCCGAGCCGGGGGGGATGGAAGCAAGGAAGGAGCTAAGCTACCGGCAAGCGTAGACCAGGCCGCCAGAAACACTTTTCTGACGTTTTTAGGGTTTCAGAACGAAGCTAGGTTTACCACGAATATAGCACAGGGAGGATGCTGTTTCATGTTTTCAAAAGTCTACCACTAAATTTATCTTCCTGGAGAGTGTGATGCTAATAACCTTCCTCCCTTACTTTCCTTCAGCCTGTAACTTGCTTGAAATGCCATGTGTGTGAGTGTGTGTGAGCGTGTGTGTGCACACGTGTGAAATGCCAAGTGTGTGTGTGCACGCATGCGTGTGTGTGCACACGTGTGTGATTTCCCCAATGTCCCCAAAGAGTTACCAAAAATATGGAATGAAAATACTGTTCGAAGCAAATTATTTCACTTACATTTGAGAGTGCATTGCTTTAAACGCTGCACCATCCAGCCTTGGAAATATTAAAGCCTCTATCTGAGAAGTCACAGTCCCCAAATGGGGTCTTGGCAACTCCCCCCCATTTTGTTCTCATTCCTAACAGGAGACCCAGTAGCCATGACTTCTCAGGCCAACACACAACAATCACCTGCTTGCATCGGTCTTTTATGATGATGTTTTGCGGGGTTGACATAATCGGGAAAGCATAATTCAATTTTTTTAAAAAATTAGCCATTTATTAGAGTGCGGGCAAGACATAAGCATCTCCGTGAATCATACACGCCAATAACGAAAACTAAAAATACAATGAACTTTCCCTAGCAGCAGGGTAATAGTTTAATTGTATACAGTTATTCTTACATTAAAAGCTGCATACCTGGCAAGCTTTATCGGGTAACAGGGACTTTTAAATGTGCCAATGTTTCTACACGAGTAACGTGGGTCAATTGCAGAAGGGGTAACCATAATGATTAAATCATTAAAATTTTGTCTACGCTTCACAGAGCATAGAGAAAATTAACTTCCCACCAACCTCATTTTTCTGCTGAACATGAAATAATGATTTTCTGCCAGTATAATTACAAAGCTAACATCTGATAGAGTCAGCATCCAGGGGGGATTAGCGCAGGCGTGAGTATTAGACCTCATTACCAGCTTGACTGCAAAATTATTACATCTTGTAATTGGAGGGTGAGATTTATATACAGATTGGCCGGGTTTCTGTAAGATTGTAATTACAAGCTTCGTTGGTTTGCTACTTATCACACGGTGCAGGAGGAGGCAGAAACAAGCAGAGGGGAGACCATTTCATTAAGCTGTAACCCTATCAAGGGAGGAGCGCTGTAACGTCCCTGTATTTATTAGGCCAAACAGAGCTGTTTGCAGAAGGGGAGACCATTTATTACCGCCTGACAAATGGGATTTCATTTATTTAACCTCGGCGATCTATTTCAGTAAAATGTACAAACGAGCCATCCATTTTATGATTCCGGAGTCAACGCTCAATTATCTAAAGGCTAACTGAGTGTTAAAGTGGCCATCTGCTAGGATGAATCCATTGATTTAATTTGCCTCGTGTTGCTGAATGGTTCCGGGGGCGCGGGGGGGAGGGCCGAGCCCGCCTGAGTGATGGGGGCGCGGGCGAGCCCCCTCCCGGCCGGTGTCTGCGCGCGTGTGTGCGTGTGCGCGCCTGCGTGTGCGCGCCTGCGTGTGCGCACATCCTTAATCCTTCACACAATGGAAGGAGGCGATCAATAGCAGCTTAAATTTTATGAGACAAGGAGTTAAGTTGTTCTGCCCAAGCCGAGCACCTTTGTTCTCCCGAAACAAGTCATCTCTGCGGCGGAATTAATATTGACAGGCGGGCTTCTTTGTGGCTAATTTGGAGGGCGCCCGGGCCGATGGGCGGGCGGGCGGTAATAGAGCCGTTGTTAGGGTCCGTTGCGGCAGCTGCAGGGGGGACACCCTGCCCCGGCCCCTGCCCCGGCGTCCGCCAGCCCTCACGGGGCTTCGACCCTCTCAGACCCCCGCTCTGTTGCAAGGTAAATACGGAAGCAAGAGGGCATTTCTTTGCAAGGGGGTGTGGGGTGTCATCGGGGCCCGGGCAGTCCCCGAGCGGCCCTGCTGTGCTCACACGGCCGCTTGTCCCCGGGGCGGGCAGGGGGCGGCTCCCACGATGGCTCTTCGGGACTTGCTGCCGGACGTCTTCTGGGCCCTCCTGTCCCGCAAGCCCAGGAATCCTGCCCAGGCAGCTCTCTGGCGGTTGCAGAAACTTCCCGGGTCAGGGGGCTGCGCGGGAGAGGCTCTGCCCAAGGTCCCCTGGTGTGGGTGCTGTTTGTGACAGGCGGGGGAAGCCCCTGGAGCGGGTATCTGCAAGGAAGGGGCCTGCCCGGTGACACCCATTTCCAGAACGTTCCAGGCTGCCTCCGCCCCTAAGAAAGGGCCCCCTCGGAGTACCTCATTGCTCCTGCCGCTGACCCGGGACCACGCGGCAAGGCTTCCAGAACACGGGAAAGCTGTTCCTTGCATGTCTCTCTCTCCGGGGCCCGGCACCCCGAAGTTGTGCATTTAACTGTGAGCCCCTCACGTTCCGGAAGGACAGAGATCAGGAGGAATTTGCTCAGGGACGAGCCTGTGGCTGTTGGCGGCCACAGCTCCAGGTCTCTGAGTGCGACAGTTACGCTTCACCCCACCCGCGTGCACGCGAAGCCCCGGGGGCCCTCTGCTTGGTGACACAGGGTGTCTGTTCCAGGTCCTTCTGTGTCAACTCTTTCCCCTCATGGTCCCTCCTCTTTTTCTCCCTCTCCCCTCCTCGGTGGGTGCGGGTGGGGCTCTGCCTCCGCTGTCACCACCCTCCCTGGCACATTGTCACATCACAACCACACGGCCCCTTCCAGGCCCGTATCAGAGTCCACAGTCCTCCCCCTGTGGGCCCTCCGTCCTCCCCTGTGGACCTCTGCCCTCCCCATGTACACTCTTCGTCCTCCCCATGTACACCCTCCATCCTCCCCATGTACACCCTCTGTCCTCCCCCTGTGGATTCCCCGTCCTCTTCCTGTGGATCCCCCGTCCTCCCCCATGGACCCTCCGTCCTCCCCCTCTAGACCCTCCATCCTCCCCTGTGGACCTCTGCCCTCCCCATGTACACCCGTCGTCCTCCCCATGTACACCCCCTGTCCTCCCCCTGTGGACCCCCTGTCCTCCCCCTGTGGACCCTCCGTCCTCCCCCTCTAGACCCTCCGTCCTCCCCTCTGGACCCTCCCTCCTCCCCCCTCTGGACCCTCCGTCCTCCCCCTGTGGACCCTCCGTCCTCCCCTCTGGACCCTCCGTCCTCCCCCCTCTGGACCCTCCGTCCTCCCCCTCTAGACCCTCCATCCTCCCCTCTGGACCCTCCCTCCTCCCCCCTCTGGACCCTCCGTCCTCACCCCTCTGGACCCTCCGTCCTCCCCCTCTAGACCCTCCGTCCTCCCCTCTGGACCCTCCCTCCCTCCCCCCTCTGGACCCTCCATTCTCCCCCTCTAGACCCTCCGTCCTCCCCCCTCTGGACCCTCCATCCTCCCCCCGTGGACCCTCCGTCCTCCCCCTGTGGACCCTCCGTCCTCCCCCTCTAGACCCTCCGTCCTCCCCTCTGGACCCTCCCTCCTCCCCCCTCTGGACCCTCCGTCCTCCCCCTCTACCCTCCGTCCTCCCCCCTCTGGACCCTCCATCCTCCCCCCATGGACCCTCCGTCCTCCCCCCGTGGACCCTCCGTCCTCCCCCTCTAGACCCTCCGTCCTCCCCTCTGGACCCTCCGTCCTCCCCCCTCTGGACCCTCCCTCCTCCCCCCTCTGGACCCTCCCTCCTCCCCCTCTAGACCCTCCGTCCTCCCCCTGTGGACCCTCCATCCTCCCCCCTCTAGACCCTCCGTCCTCCCCCCTCTGGACCCTCCCACCTCCCCCCTCTGGACCCTCCGTCCTCCCCCTCTAGACCCTCCGTCCTCCCCCTCTAGACCCTCCGTCCTCCCCCATGAACCCTCCGTCCTCCCCCCGTGGACCCTCCGTCCTCCCCACCTTCACCAGGACCCCGCCCTCAGGTTCTAGATGTGGCTTCTCTGTTGTTCTTTGCTGTTGTCGTATAGCAGTGGCCGTGGCCCTCCGACTCTGGGCAGGAGTGTGGCAGGTGCCTCTGCCAGGAAGGAGCCAGGCCCTGGCCCTAGAGGCCCTCCTTCCAGAACCGAGTCTCAGAAGGGAGTGGAGACACTCCTGTCTCACCTCTGTCACTGGCTGGGCCTCAGGCTGTCTTCTTGTGCGGCTCCTCAGGATGCGAGGAGAGAAAAGCCCTGTTTCCCAGGCAGCCATCCACAGCACGGACACTTGCCGTGGGCGGACAGCCTCACCGGCCAGGCAGCCAGAGAGGAGCCGTGGTGCCTCCAGGCGGAGGCCAGTGAGTGCTCCCCGGGACGGGGCTGCCGAGGCGAGCCCGTTTGCTGTGCTCAGCTGGGGCTGCAGGCGTCTGGGTCCTCTCTCACTGAAACACAGCAAGGGGACAGCAAACCAGGTCTGCTCAGGGTCCGTGATCCAGAAGGCTCCGGGCTCTGGGCTGAGCCCGCCCGGCACAGAAGTGAAACTGCATTGCAGCCAAGATTCCTAAGGTCGTACATCCGGGAGGCAGATGTCCCGCGGAACCACTCTGGGGAGCCTCTATGGCCAGCGCTGGGCCACCTGCCGCCTGTGTTACACATTTCCTCACCGACTCCGATAGTGGCCATTTTTTGCCATTACGGGGGCAGGACTTTTTCTTGTTTCTCCCTGGAACGGACTGAAGCCAGCGATTATATTATATTTATGCTATACACTTATCATCTCTGCTCGGTATATTTTCACCACAGCAATCAACTATAATCATTAAGAGCCACTTACACACAAACTCTGAAACCCGTTAATGAATTAGCTAATCGTTTACAGTCCAGGAAAATTCTTGGCTTTTGCTAGAAATCCAGGGAGTGACGACGGGCAATTCATTCATTGGTCTTTCGTTCAATTTTAAGTATAAATACAAATAAGTAAACTTGACAAACCACATCTTTCTTTTTAGACTCTGAATCATCCTATCGATTTTTGTATCCAAAGCAACTGCAAGCTACTCTGTCTCGTCCCTCTTATTGTCATTTGGGGGCAGGCTGCTTTCGGCTGTATTTATATTTATTTGGAGCAATCGATGGGATGCAGTAGTTCAATCACCTGCACAATCTAAATGGCTCCCGTAAACCACTGGAGCAGGAAACTGACTCCGTTCATCTTGGAAACGGCCAAAACATCCAGACTAATCGCTGCCCCCTCACCATTTCGGTTTTGAAGACAGTTGCCTTTAAAACAACAAACACAAAAATAAAACCAATAACCAAGAGCATCAGCACAAGCAGGTCTCATAAACCAGTAATCGGGGTGGGGGGAGATCATGTCTCCCGCGGGCGGGGGGGGGGGGGCTCTGGATCTGTGCGTGTGGGTACCCTCAGGGAGCAGCACCCACAGCCGCGTGGAGCCCCCACACCCTGGTTCCGGCCACCGCAGGCGGGTCGGCAGGCAGGGTCGGACCGTCCTTCCCCTGAGATGCCACGACCTGGGCACGATTGGGGCAGCCCTCCTGGAGGTGAAAGGTGGTACCTCCCCCGACGGAGGCTGAAATGCCTTTTCCAGGAAAGGAAGGCACTCAGGTGCCAGCAGCAGGGTCACCGACCCCAACAGCCACGGGAGAACTGGCCGGAAGGTGCCCGGCTTCGGGGACATTTCCTCCATGCGAGGCTCCGACGCCAGGGAATCTCCCTGTCACAAGTACAATCTTTTTTGTCTGTGCTTTAAAAGAAATAGTTGTTCAAATCCCAAATGTTTCCAGCAGCAGAAAAAAAATAGACTGCAGGATATGTCTACTATTTTCTAAATATCAATGAGTTACCACACAATTCCTTTTTTTTACTTTAAGACATCAAAACCTACAAGATTAATTTATGTTGTTCATCCCCTGAGAACTCGCCCAATTTATAATAAACATTAGTACGTAAACCTAGATGCATCCACATTTATGACTTATATGTAATATACTCAGAGTTCAAGGAAACATGCTCCCTTTCTTAAAAAAAAAAAAAAAGTACTGTGATACCAGGATTGACTGGGTGAAGAACAATTTATATTATACGAATTCGAATTATCATTTTTTCATTCAGTTCTTTTCCTCTAAAAACCTCCATCTCACGGCAAACCCCCTTCCCGAGGCAAGAGCCTGCTGACCTGTGTTGCCGGATGAGGCATTTTTGTAACAAGCACATCGTTCGTACTCCCCCAGATGTCATTCGCCTTTTAAATATGAGCCCGATGATCAAGGAAAACCGAATGTTCCCGATGACCGTGAGTCCGGGTGCCCGGCACGGCCTTGCTGAGCCATAGAACGGCCCGGGCCCGGGAGGAGCAGAGGAGAGGCTGTGCCAGGCTCAGAGGGGGGCGTGGAGGGACCGCCCCGAGGAAGCAGGGGTGTCTTCAGGGAACAGAAAGGACCTTCTGCAGTCAGGAGGGGAGCACAGCTGACCGGCATCCCCCTGGGCATCCCGTCCATCCATTCCCGCCACAGAGGGAGGGCTGAGCGCCCGCCGGTCTGGGTCGTGTGGCCTGACAAGCCGTCACCATCCAAGAGGTCTTGGAAGAGAGCACAGCCAGGGGCGTGTGCAGATGCAGCGAGCCGGGGTCTGGGGGGCCGGGAGCCAACAAGAGAGGGGCCTGCCCGACTCTCAGGACATCGAATACAAGCCCTTAGACCTGCCCGTGGCCAGCGGATCCACGTGGGGGCAGCAGGAGTAGACTGGGCAGGGGGGGGGGCACAGACACGGAGCCCCCAGCAGGTAGGGACTGTAGGGGCTGCAGCTCCAGATGCACCACGTGGCACGTGCAGTCTGCGAGGCCAGCGCAGCGCCTCCAAGGGCACCTCCCAGCAGGGGCTGACGTGGGGGCGTGGTGCGTGTGGGCAGGGCAGCGAGGGCAGCGAGGGCAGCGAGGGCAGCGAGGGGCGCCTGGGGCTCAGTCGGGTGAGCGTCGGCAGCCTTTCAGGTGGTGATCTCACGGCTCCTGAGCTCAAGCCCCACATCAGACTCTGTGCGGACAGCGCTGACCCTGCTTGGGATTCTCTCTCTCTCTCTGCCCCTCCCCTGCTCGTTCTCCCTCTCTCACTCGCACTCGCTCTGTCTCAAATATAAATAAATAAACTTAAAAAAAACGAGGGCAGCGATACCGATGCCTCCTCATAGCACGGCTAACAGAGCGCCCGCGGGCAGTGTGAGTGGACCGCCAGCCAGTATCGCTGGAATTCTCACCCCCTTGCAGGCACACACACACACCCAGTGAGCATCATTGACACGGCAGGGAATTCGCACACGGAAAGCCACCGCCAAAGCTGCCGGGAGGAAGGGGCCTCATTGCAGACCTGGGACTTGTGAGAGCCAACGGAGCCAGGTGGGGATGCCCTTGCCCAGGACAGAACAGGGCCGGGAGGCTGCAGTTAAGGTGAAAACTCTTGCCAGCCGGGGTCCTGGAACGCCCCCCACTGTGGAGGCCGGGTCTAGGTGGACGGAGGGGCTCCAGGGCCAGAAGCGGGTCAGCGGTTACGTGGCATTAGCATGACGCCCACCTCGCCCGCAGCCCCGCACAGAACTGTCTCTACGGACACGAGCCATCTTCCTGGAAGGCTCAGGCTCCCAGGGTGGGCTCACCGCAAGCCCGTAGGCAACAGGAGGCCTACCGCTATCCCACTGGTACTGGGGAATGCACGTGGTCTAAAGAATAGAAGAAAAGTACAACTTCATACATTTCTCACCAGACTCCCAGGAAAATGTGGTAGGGCATGGCAGTCACACAAGTGGGCCGGCAGGTCCCCCGGGGACACCCGCCTGGTGCAGAGCACACCCAGACCCTCGTGGGACGGCTCAGAAGTCCAGGGAGGACCGATCGCAGGCGTGCCCAGGTCTGTCTCTGTCTCTGGGTTCTCTTCCTTCTCGTTCTCTACTGCGCCTTCACAGCGAGGCAGCTGCAGGTCTGTGTCTCCAGCCTCCTTCTCGCCATCCGCGTTCGTGAGCACCTGTTCTGGGCCCTGGCCTCCCCAGCATGGATCCCACCGACCCCCGCGCTGGCCGGCTTGTCGACCCTGTGCTCCTGGACACAGACCTGAGTCAACATTGAGAGCCGATGCGCTCCAAACCAGCACCTGCACGGGTCTCCCCGTCTCACATATGAAACCACCAGCCCCGGGTCAAATCTTAGGTGTCACCTTGTTTTCCTCTCCTCCCTCCCACCCAGTTTGAGTCCTTTATGTGCTGCCTGGCACCGCACACAGTGTGTCTAGTGTGGTCTGGTGGTCTCCAGTACAACCGGGCCAGCCACTCGCATGTCCCTTCTGGACCACTGACGCAGAGTCCTAGCCCACCTGCCCACTCCCCCGACCCCTTTCCAGGCACCTTGTACTCCGCTCACTGCACAGACAGGCCTGGGAAGATGAGCCATGCCCTGGTTCTCTGACCATCGTGACCAGAGTTTGGTTACAGAGTTGACTTTTACAGAGAACAAGTCTTGACTTTCATCCACTTTTCTCTGCTGTCTTTCTGATTTCTATTTCTTCCTTTCAGCCCGTTTTAAGCTTAATTTGTTCTTCTTTTCCTACTTTTTATAAGGAGAAGCTTAGATAATTAACTTGAGGCTTTCTTTTTATGTAATGAGAGCATTTAATGCTATAAATTGTCCTCTATGCACTGCTCTAGCTGCACATTGATAAGTTGTGTTTTCATTTTCATTCAGATCAGAACACTTGCTAATTTTTTGTATTAGCGGGTAGAGGTGAGACGCACAGGCTATTTGGAATCAGGTTGTCTAACTTCCAAGGATGTGAGGAAACTTCAAACATCCCGTATTGATTTCTATATTAATTTCATTAACATCCAAAGACACACTTTTTATCATTTCAATCCTTTTGTATTTGTGGAGTCTTGCTTAAGGTCCAGAATATGATTTCTCTTATGAACTCTTCTGTGTTTTCGAAATTAAGTTGGTTGATGATGTTGTTCAAGCCTTTCATTTACTGAATTTCTATCAACTGGCTCTACCAATTTCAAAGAGAGGAATGGTGGCATTTGTAATCATAACTGTGGATTATTCCATTTCTCATTTCCTTTCTGTCAGTTCTTGCTCTGTGTACTCTGAAACTCTGGTGTTGGGCCATGCACATTTTGGCCCTGCTCATGTGTTCTCATATGTTCTCCTCATGAATCGACCCCTTTATCGTTGGTGATATTCCTTATTCTAGAATTCTGTTCTTCTGATATCATACAGCCAATCCTTGGTTAACATCTGCGTGATGTGTATGGGCACGTGCTTTACTTTTAATCTATATGTGTTTTTACACTTAAAGTTAGTTTCTTGTGCACTGATTTAGTGCTTACTTACTTAGTTAGGGTCTCACTTATCCAATTTTACAACATCTGCCTTTTAATCAGAGTTTTCAGACTATTTCCATTTAATGTTATTAATGATAGAGTTAGATTTAAATCTGCTGTCTTTCGAGGTATTTTCCATATTTTTCATTTGACCTTTGTTTTCCTCATTTCTACTTTATTTTGGATTAATTTAATGTTTTTATGACAATTTTATCGCTTGTATTGATTCAATAGCTCAATGGCAGTCTATCTACCTACCATTTGTCTATCATCTATGTATCTGTCATCTCTTATCATATATTCACTCCATGTCTCTATCATCTATCTATCTATATCATCTATCATCTATCTATTGTTTATCTATCTAATCATATATCATCTATCTATCCATCCATCCATCTATATCTATCATGTATCTATCTGTCTATCTATCTATCTATCTATCTATCTATCTATCTGTCATCTATCTAATGTATCATCTCTATATTATCTATCTATCTATCATCTATCTATCTACCTATCTATCTGTATCTGTCATCTGTTTCCCTTTCATTCTTGTCCTTTGGCCTGTTTTTGTCACACGTGGCACAGCTACAAAGTTTACAGAATTTCATTTCTTTTCATGGTTGCTCTAGAGATTACAATATATATTCCTAACTTTTAATGGGTCCATTTTCATGTAAAATATTGAAAGCTTGCCACAGTAATGTCCATACTCCCTACCCTTTCTGTTATGCCTGAGCCTGTTATGTAAACTACAACTATATGCATCATAAACCCATGAGACAATGTTACAGCTTTTGCTGTAAGCAGTTTTGTGGATTATACAAAATCAAGAGGGAAAGACAAAAGAAAAGGAGCATTTAATTTTTTTCAGACGTCTGCCACTTCTGCTACTCTCTTTTGTCTCGTGTTGTGGCTTCCGTGTGGTGTCATTCTACCTCCCAAAGAACCACCCTCAGCATTTCCTGTAGCAGAGGAGGCCTGCTGGCCACAAGTGCTTGTAGTTAGAGCCCAAAATGTCTATTGCCTCCAATCTTCATTTGAATCGTATTTTCATTGGATATAATATTTGGGCCTGACCAGCTGTTTGCTTCTAGCACTTTGAAGACGTTGGTCCACTGTCTTCTGGCCTCCCTGGTTGCTAACGAGAAGCCAGCTTTGGAATAGCTATCACCTAGACTGATTTTTCTCCTGGTCCCGGGTCTCTGTGTCCCCTTGGGCACATGCCTGATATGGCATTTCCTGGATGTTGGAAACTGTTAATTTTATAGTGTTGGGTGCTAGACTTTGTTGTACTCCGTTAAAAAAAATATTGTACTTTTCTTGCTTACATTTAAGTTTTGGGAATTAGCTCTTTTGAGAACTTTCGTGAAGCCTTAGGAGGGAAAGTCTCAGTGGCGCCCAGTCTGGGGCTTATTTGGCTGCCCCATGGAAGCGACGGCCTCCCGCACACCGTACCTCATGTGTGACAAGGTTCCACGCCCTAGCTGGCTGGAACATGAGCCGTCCCCACATGTGTGTAAGTTCTGAGAGCTTCTCAGCCTCCCGCTGTGCCAGTTCTCCCCTTTGCAGCGAATCTTTGTTACCGTCTCAAGAAGACCGATCTGAGTTTTCTCACTGGTGTTTTTCATTCACTTCTCGTACCCGGGGGAGAAGTTCTCTTTATTTTTCTTGCTTGGGACTCACCGAGCTTCATGAATTTGAGGTCTGGTGTCTGCTGTGGATTCTGGAAAATCCCTGCTGTGCCTCCTTGCACGTTGCCTCTTCCCCCACCTCTACTCCATGTGCCGCGTTCTTTTGACTCCTGCTTACCCCTCACCTCTTTCTAACTCCGTGGTGCAGTCTGTGCTGCTACCTCAAATCTGTGCCCTGGATTTTGTATGTAAGAACTTCGGTTCCAATTCAGCCTCTGAACTTCTGTGTGACCCACTCGCTGTTCGTTTTGATTATTCAATTTCTCATTTCTGAAAGTTCTGTCAGGTTCTTCGTCAACTCGATGTGTCGGTTTTGATAGTTTCTGCTACTTCACAATATAATTTTCCTCTTTTGTTTTTTTTCAGTGAGTTACATGTATGCATTTATATCTTTTTTATGAGTCCAACATCTGGGGTGTGTGTGGTTTCTGCCTCCCCTTGGCTGTGACAACCCATCTCCTTTGTTTATGGAATCCTCATCCTGAGCTCATGTTTCGTGGAACTTCATCCGTAAAACTCTTTGAAGTCATTGCTGTTGTTTAAAGTGTCTTCCTTCAGAAAAGACCTGCGTTTGCTTCTGCTTGAGTGTCGCGGAATGAATAGGGTTTTCTCCTTTGACCATCTACTAGGGTCAACCTAGTCCAGAGGACATGTCTTCCCCACTCGTCCACTGGAGATACTGGTCCCCGCAAGTCCTGACTTTGCAGGAGCCTCTAACAGAATCCCTCAGCCTACCCGGGCCCCGCCTCCTGTTCCACCATGTTGGACCTTGGACATGGAGGTTCTGACCCACTGGACGTCAGCAGACACCCTCAGGAAAATACCTGCTCCCGGGATGGCTTTCCCTTGTAGAAGCAGGACCGCCACACACAGCCCTGTAGGCTCTCCCTGGGGCATCCCGGGGAGAGCCACGAGTATGTGCTGAGGCGGAAGTGACCTTCATGGGGCCTCCCCTGAACCCCACAGGGCAGCCCTGGGTGGCACCGTGCTGGCTTACAACCTCTGCACTCACAGGCTTTCTCCAGGGTACAGCTGCACCCAGCTCTGTCAGAAACTCTGCAGGAGAGGGAGTTCTCTGAAGGGTTACCCAGAAATAATGCCGGTAAGGCCAATCCCCAGCCTCCTTTTGTTCTTTTCGCAAACACCTGATTCTACCTGCTTTCTGCAGTTTTTATCAGTCACGTGAGCTCTCTCTGTTACATGCACAAACGTAGCTGTCTATAAATACGTCTTTGCTACTGTGCCCCAGTCGATAACTGTTATGGTTTTAAGTTAAAAATAATTTAAAATCTTCATGAAATGGATTTAAAATCGACTCATTCTTGGGGCGCCTGGGTGGCTCAGTCAGTTAAGCGTCCGACTTAGCTCAGGTCATGATCTCGCGGTCCGTGAGTTCGAGCCCTGTGTCGAGCTCTGTGCTGACAGCTCAGAGCCTGAAGCCTGTTTCAGATTCTGTGTCTCCCTCTCTCTCTGCTCCTCCCCCACTCATGCTGTCTCTCTCTATGTCTCAAAAATAAATAAACGTTAAAAAAAAAATTTTTTTTTAAATCAACTCATTTAAGGGCACCTGAGTGGCTCAGTCGGTTGGGTAGCCGACTTCAGCTCAGGTCATGATCTCATAGTCCATGAGTCTGTGGGTTCGAGCCCCATGTCGGGCTCTGTGCTGACAGCTCAGAGCCTGGAGCCTGCTTCGGATTCTGTGTCTCCCTCTCTCTCTGCCCCTCCCCTGCTCTCTCTCTCGCTCTCAGAAATAAATAAACATTTAAAAAATTTTTTAAATCAACTCATTCATGACCTAAGATGAATTAAGAATCATAGCAAGCAATGCTTATCTAAGCCACAAACGTAATTAATGTTTTTCGATAAGAAACACCCTGAAAAAGCCAAAATTATGCCATAGCTGCAAAGCAAAATATTACAAATGATTCAGAGCAAGATTAACAAAGAAAAACCAATCCGCATTCCGTAAAACTTGCGTTGATCAGGAGTCTGACTTAAATTTGTGTTGAATTCAATATAAATGCAGTTAGATGAAGCATTTCCATGATTAGCTTTCACTTCGTATTTCTTCTGAGGAAGCAGACTCCTCGCCATTTCACATTCAATGTAAGTCCATCGCGGGTGAAAAGATGGCTAAATTGGTCCATCATTTTGTAATAAAGTATCTCACGACTTGTTTATCTGATCAATGAGGAGTGTATTCTCAAGCTGTTCGGTGTTAATGGGCCGGGCCCTGGAATGGAGAATTATCGACACTCAGACAGGCAGGGGGAGGCTGCAGATTCGGATCGGGTTTCCTGTCGGAAAGTGACAGGCAGCCGTTACATTGTCGGAGCCGAGAACACACGTCCTTTGTGTCTCATGCTGCTGAGATGCCCAAATCGCAGAAAGATTTCTAACTCAGAATTGTTAAATTAGCTTTTTAAAAAACTGTATCTTGACACCAAAGGGATCACTCGGAAACGGCATTATTAACACACGCACAGAAATACGTGTGGAAGCTTAAAGGCCCAATTTCTGTCCCCCAGGAATTTATTTCATTTTGTCTGCGTTGTTTTGAACGCACACTTCCATCCATCCGTCCGTCCGTCCACTGTCCCACCCGTCCATCCATCCATCCATCCATCCATCCTTCTTTTTCTGATTCTAATCAGCAAGTTGGAACTGGGTTCTGGGGCACGGCGGCATGAGCGGACCAGGAGCCTGGCCCGAGCGGGGGTCTCAGGTGCGCGTGTGAACCACACCCTGTCAGGCTCAGCGCCTGGCTTTGGGGTTAGGTGAGGCCAGACGCACACGAGGCCGCAGCCCCCATCTGCCTCGCAGCCTGGGGAGCCGGCTAACTGCTCTAAAACTCAGTTTTCTTATCTACAAAATAGACTTACTCTATCGCTTCCAAGGTGACAGTGAGGAACAAGTGACATCATCTACGCACAACACTCGGCACGTCCCGGGAAGACGGAAACTCCCCGGAACGTTCACCAGCATTGAATCCGAAAGCCTCGAGAGCCGTGAGATCGCCGGGCAAGTGGCAAACCAGCACGCGAAATGCTCGGTTTCCCGCCTCCCAGACGGCCTCCTCTGCCGCAGCGATTCGCCGTCCCCCTGGCACTTCGTACACAGGGAAACGCCCGCAACAAGCAGCCTGCTGGGGCTTTTGAGCACGGCCCTGCTGTCCCCGTAAGGACTACAGCCGCTAGATCTGGCTGCCAGGACTCAGTGTCACCGGAGGCCGGTTTAGTAAGTGAACAAGGAGCCCTTCTCTGCAAACCACCAGAAATGATCGGGGGCAAAGACAGCTCCGTCTCCAATAACATGAGGGAAAGGTCCCCCGGCACCCCGATTTGAAGGGCCCCAAATCAGGAAACACTGGCCCGGCCTGGCGGAGGTGGGACCCGCGTCTCCAGAGAGGGAACCCCCCAAGGGGCCTCCAGGGGCCGCTCTGACAACAGCAAGGTCCTGGGGAGCAGGGGGCAGACAGCAGCTTCCTCCCAGCGGTGCTCACCTCTGTGGTGACACGGGGCCTCTGTGTGGACTCGGCCAGTTAACAGCCAGCAGCACACAGACGACCTCCTGACGTTTCTTCACCTGCGTGAGCTCACCTTCCCTGTCCCTTACTTTTCCTTTGTCACAACCTCTGCTATCGCCAGTTCCCAGGGACACAATCGCCCTTCACCGGCGGCCGCTGCCGGTCCAGACCTACAGAGACGAGGACCGCAAACCCAGGCTGTGGGGCCCGGCCGGAGGAGACTGGGACGGGCGGGGGGTGCAGGGCACCCAGACAGAGCCCACAGCCACCAAGTCCGCCTCTGAATGCTGCCCATAGCGCCACAAAGTGTGGTGCTCTTTGCAGCACTCCATCGGGACGAACCCTCAGGACCTGCTCTAAGGTCTCTGGTGACACCCTTCCAGACGGGTCCTGAGTCCTTTCTCCCGTGAGGCCCCTCCAGACAGATCCCAGGTCCTTTCTCCTGCAACGCCCTTCCAGACAGATCCGAGGTCCTTTCCCAAAAGCAGGGCTACTCACGGCGTTCGTGGAACCTGGGCTCAGACCCTGGCAAGTTCTTTCAGTGTTTTGAGCCTCAGTTTCCCCATCTGTAAAATGGAAACATAAATACTATCCTCTGCCTCTGACCGATTGTAAGGCTTAGGACCTAAATTTTTGTCACTGAGCATGCCATTTCATGAGTACGTCAGATTCCAGCAGCACCCAATAATGATAGCTCAGTAATGGTCCGTATTCTACCCAAGATACACATTTCCTTTTCCAAAACATTTCCAAGTAATTTAGCGGTGCCCCTCGCTCCTGCTGGGATGGAGGTGGTTGAGGCCGCCCCTCCGTGGCTATGTGCCCTTTCTTTAGAAAGCCACCCCTTCCATCCCCAGGAGTTAGCCTCCCGCGTGAACCCTGGGTTGCCAGTGTCCCATGGCCATGCGGTGGGTGGAGGCAAGTGTGACAGGGGCCCAGCAACGCCTGGTCTCCCCTCTTGGAAGTCCCCACCCCCCACCAGCAGAGAAACCCACGGCCACAGCAGAAGCTGCCACCTGCTTCCTCCTCCCCCGAAGCAGCCTGAGGGACACGGTCCTGGGGGAGCCGCTCCCAGGGCTGTCCGCAGCACGTGGACAGTCACGGCACCAGGCAGGACCACGGTGGGCACTGTGGGGGCCGCCGATACCCCCCCCGCCCTGGGCCCCAACCCCCCCAAATGGAGGTCCGCTCCTGAGACCCACCTTTCCTGAATCACAGCCTGGCCCCGGTGACCTGGGGACTCCGGGTCATAACGGCTGAGCTCCCTGGCCCCAGTGTGGGCACGTGACCACCCCACTGGGTCCACACAGCAGCCCCGCGAGGAAGGCGTCACTGTTCATCCCTGGTCCTCAGATGAGGAAACCCAGGCAGGTGAGACGGCCTGATGTCACAGAGCGCTGGCTGGTGGACGGGGTCCTGAACCTGTCGTCGGTCCATCCGGAACTGATGAGCTGAGTAATCCAGACTAATCCCCGACTGTGGGGTTGGGACGTGAGCTCAGGGCACATGCGCAGCCTAGAGGCACTAGCGTTTATGTGATAAACCCTATGTGACAGCAGTTACCATGTTAACCATTTTCTCCTGGGCGATTTGGTGGCCCTGAATCCATGGTGATATTGCATCACCGTCACCACCGCCTGAGGTCCACGCCTGCAGTCCACGCCTGCGGTCCACGCCTGAGGTCCACACCTGAGGTCCACGCCTGCGGTCCACGCCTGCGGTCCATGCCTGAGGTCCACGCCTGAGGTCCACGCCTGCGGTCCACGCCTGAGGCCCACGCCTGCGGTCCACGCCTGAGGCCCACGCCTGCGGTCCACGCCTGCGGTCCACGTCTGTGGTCCACGCCTGCGGTCCACGCCTGAGGCCCACGCCTGCGGTCCACGCCTGAGGTCCACGCCTGAGGTCCACGCCTGAGGTCCACGCCTGAGGCCCACGCCTGAGGCCCATGCCTGCAGTCCATGCCTGCGCCCCACGCCTGCCTTCCGCCCCAACATGCAGCCTCACCTCCGCCCTGCAGCCGGGTGATGCTCTCCCGTCCCCACCTCTGCTACCTGCCGGTTCCAGGCATCTTGTGCAAGTGGATCCGTGCAGGACCCGTCCTGTGTCCAGCACATCCCACTTAGCGTGTTTTCAAGGTACATCCGTGGCGTGGAAAATTTCCTTCCCGTCTGTCGGTTACATCCTGGTTGTGTAGACGGCGCATCGCTGTCCGTCGGCGGCCGGTGGCCCAGGGGACAGTTTCTCGGCGGCTGTGGGTCCTGTAGGCTGTGCGCCCGGCGCCCGGCGCCCGCTTGAGCCCCTGAATTCACTTCTTGCGGGGGACGTACCCGGAGCGGCAGACGTGGGTGGTACGGTAGTTCTAGCTTTGACTCTTTGCAAAAGTGCGGTTTTTCACAGAGGCTGCTCGATATTCACTTTCACTGGAATGTATCATTTGTTCGGGCGACTCTGGGCCCTTATCCCACCACCAGCTAAAGTAGGGTTACTGAGAAGCATATTCAAGGTCTAGGGAAAGGTACCCGAGAACTTAAGACCATGGTACAATGAGATAAACAAGATTTTAAGAAATCACAAATGCTCCGGCCAACCATCCATGTACAGGAAATGGATGATTTTAGAATATTGCACGTGGACCCATTAGTTACCCTGATTTCTTTGGCCTCCACCTTAGGGGTAAAGAGGTGAAAAGTAAAACAAATCACACACCTCGCAGCTCCCGTGGGTGGAGGCTCCACAGAGGGAGAGTCCACGCGAGGCCACTCTCCGCCCCAGCTGTTGGGTCCCAGGAAGGCGCCCACAAGCTCAGCCCCAGGGGAGTTTGTAATCTGGGGAGCCCCCGTCTTGTTCTTCATGTGCTAGAGAACCTGGCGGGAGACCTTCTCCCCCGATCTGGGGATTTGTCCTGGGGACGTGTGTGAAGCGCACTTATCGAGGGATGCGAATCGAGGCAAAGCTTGGGAGGCGACCCGACACTGCCTTTCTGTCTCGGGTCTTGGTCTCATTTCCGGGGTAACAGGAGTGTGGCCTTAGGCTCCTCGGCAGTCTTCCAGCATGTTCTCCTGTCGCCGGAGGAGGCCCCGGGCTCCCGGAGGGCAGGACGGGAGGTCCCTGCACAAAGAGGGATTAGAGCGCACCCCGGACGTGGGGGGCAGGAGAAGGGAGTCCCGCTGGGCCCCAGAGACCTCGTCTATACTGCCGTCAGAACAGGACCGTCTGTTGCCGCTTGAGGAGGAGGACTCTCCACTGAGGGGTTTACTTGGGAGGAGGATCCTGTAGCGGAAACAGCACATGCCGCCCGCCCATCCACGCCGGGGCCCTTCCACGCGGGGCCCGTCCACGCCGGGGCCCTTCCACGCGGGGCCCTTCCACGCGGGGCCCGTCCACGCCGGGGCCACCCACTGCGGATTTGGAGCAAAAGCGGAAGAATCTTCAGGCATGAGACGCAACCACAATAATTTGAGATGCAAAGAAACACCTGAAGGTGAATTTAGAACACGCTTAACACGTTACGCACTTAACGCAAGGAAGACGGCCCGGGGGCGGGCCCTGGGCACGGAGGCCCCTTCGCAAGGGCGCCTCGGGAGGGTCAGCGCGGCTGGAGCCCGTGCAGGGAGCACGGCTGCAAACGCGGACACTTCTTTCTTGTTCTTTTTCTTCTTTGTTGGGCTTTTTTTTTTTTTTTTTTTTTTTTTTTGAGTGAATGAATAGCCATGAGGTTAATCTTGAGGATTCTGTTTACAGCAAAGGAAAGCTTTTGTGAAAACTGCAGGAAAAGGCACCGGCTTGTGAGAACGTCTTCAGAAAGGCCGTGGAGGGCGGGTGCACACGGGACATCGTTCCCCAGCCCGTGGAGGGCAGGCTGGGGTCACTGAGAGCCCAAGGGACAGCTTGTCTCTCAACTGTCACTAGAGCTGATGCGTTACCACAAAGAACTGCTTCCTGCGTGAAGATTGTCAGATTTTAACCACACTTATTATACGTATAATTTCTACTAAGCACCCTAAATTTCTCTGCAGCCATTTGCAAATAGAAAGTATTTTTACAATAAATACCCCGTAAATTTCAGCATTTGGTCAGCGGTTGAATCTCAACTGAAGACAAGTTTATAATGAGAGAAGCAGAAAGTGAGCAAGACAGCAAGAGTGAGCGAGAGGGAGGGAGAGGGAGGGAGGGAGGGAGGGAGGGGCGGATGGAAGGGAGAGAAGGAGAGAGGGAAGGAGGGGAGGGAGAGAGGGGGGAGGGAAAGAAGCAGGGGAGAGAGAGGGGGGCAGAGGGAAGGACAGAGGGAGGGAACGAGAGAAACAGAGGGAGAGAGGGAGGGCAGGAAGGAGGGGAGGGAGAGAGAGGGTGGGAGGAAAGGAAGGGAGGGGGAGGGAGGGAGAGAGGGGGAGGGACAGAGGGACAGAGGGAAGGAGAGAGAGAGGGAGGGAGAGAGAGGAACAGGGAGAGAGGGAGAGAGAGAGGGGGAGAGAGAAGGAGAGGGAGACAGAGGGAGAGAAGGAGGGAGGGAAAGAGATAGAGAGGGAGGGAGAGGAAGGGAGAGAGGGAGGGAGAGAGGGGGAGCCACAACCAGTGGCTGTGTTTCGACATGACCCTCCAGGCCGCTGAGGCCTGGACGTAGGAGCCTGGCTGCAGGGCAGATGCCTCATTCAGCCAGGCCACCCGCCCCCAGGAGCTGCCATCGGACCTTCATCCGGGGCGTGGCAGTGAGTTTCGTCACCCTGGGAAGGGGAGACAGGAAGGCACCAGCTCAGACCCGCAAACCTCCGTTGTGCTCAGAGCCCCCCCCCTCCACCCTGGGCTCCCTCTGCAGCAAGGGGAGTTGTCGGGTGGGGGGGCCACACAGGGGTCCAGGGCGCAGCTGAAAATCCGTCCCCGCCCCAGAGGGCTGGGGCCCTCACAAGCTACCCAAGGCAGGAAAACCCTGGGGGTTTCTACCTAATGTGATCTTCTTGCCAGACAAGCAGGTTCCTTTGGTGACGGATTCCTGCAGCCTCCCTGCTGCCCGTCCCCCTCCCCCCCCCCGCCCCCGACGCCGGCCCAGGAGACGCTCATATAATAGAGGTGCGTCTTCTGGAACACGGGTAATGGAACAGTGCCCGGGGTGGCCTTCGGCGGAAGAGCAGAGCCACAGATGCTGCCTCTTCGGCAACACGCCTCATAAATTGGCGCGAGACCCTGGGTGACACAGGCGCGGCCGGCGCTCAGTCACCAGGGACCCCGTCGCCAGGGGATAAGGTCGTGGAAGCTCATCTGTTTCATCCCACTGGAGACGTTACCGGACGCTCGGCCCTACGGCCAGAGAAGGAAACCGCGGAGACGGGGATGGGCCTGGGAAGGGCTGACACGACCCGTCAGCTCACCTGTGGAGAAAGTACCAGGGAGAAGCGGGATCGATTTTGCTCACAAGCCAGCGCGCAGATTTGTCAGACAAAAGAATAGAGATGTCAGCCCCGGATCCTCGGTCGCCGGAATGCCTGCCGAGCGCAGCCAGGGGCGGAGGCGGCCTTCGGGCACATTCTCCGCACAGGGCCAGCTTCCCCGAAGAAGGAGATGAGATCAAGGCCCGAGCGGGCGCAGCCGGGAAGCAAAGCGGGGCGCGGGGTAGGAGAGGCGCTGAGACGCCCCCGGCCGGGGGAGGGACTGCGCGGTCCCAGCCGCCATCACCTGTCACCTCGGAAGCCGCAGGAGACGTTTCTGCTGCTGGGGTCGCGGGAAGGTCGCAGATATTGACTCAAACGCTTTGCTCAGTTGGAAGGACCACAAAACTAATGGACAATTTAGATTCCAGAGAGAATCCGCTGGAACATATTTTCATCTCTCATCCACACAGAAGGGAGCGTGAACCACTTACTAAGGTTTACCGTTTTGTCCAATGGTGGGAGTCGCTCCGGCACCCCAGGCCTCAAGTGCCGAATGTCTAACTGACGGATGCATCCCCTTAACGCACCTGCCAAGGAAGCACCTGAACACGAGGAGAGAGCCTGGGTCTGGCGGGGAAGGGGCAAATCTTCTGCTCTATTTTCGGACAGCTAACCACGCATAGCGCTCCCTTCAGGCTCCACCTGCCTTCGTCCCACATAAATCCGTCTGTCACCCTGGCAGAGCCCGCTCAGCCCGCCTCGCTCACTCGGCGAGGTCTGGGAATCACGGGGCGTCGAACAGGGGCCCACGTTCAGCACAAGAGTGTCATCGTCGTGGCAGCCCCAGGGACGGCTTGGAAGGATGCTACGGAGACCTGGGGTTGAGCCTCCGACTTCGGCTCAGGTCATGATCTCACGGTCTGTGAGTTCGAGCCCCACGTCGGGCTCTGGGCTGACAGCTCGGAGCCTGGGGTCTGCTTCAGATTCTGTGTCCCCCGCTCTCTCTGCCCCTTGCATGCTTGTGCTCTGTCTCTCTCTTGTCTCTCAATAATAAACAAACATTAAAAATAAATAAATAGATAGATAGATAGATAGATAGATAGATAGATAAAAGTTGAGGTCACAGAACTTAACTTTCCCGTTGGCGGTTTCCAGTCAGGAAAGAGTTACAAATGGGGGGTGGTGGTTGGGTACCATGAAACATGAGTGGTCAGTGCTTCGACTCCCAAAATACAAGTTCCTCAACATCTGAGGGGTGCAGGGGCTTTCTCTGACCACGGCTAGATGGTCACACTTGCCACGTGCCCCAGGTGGGTCTCATGTCCGTGTCTGAAACACTCATGAGCGCATTGAGTGCGACTCCCCAAATCCGTATGCTGGAATCCTGAGCCCGCTGTGGTGGTGTTGGGGCACGGTGAGCTCGTGAGACGGACCCCCTGCTTCTGCCCTCCACTCTCTCCGACACTCGGGGACTCAAAGAGACGTCGGTCTGCCACCTGGAAGCGGGTCCACGCCAGACGCCCAATCTGCCCGCCCCACGACCCTGGACTTCCCAGCCTCCGGGGCCGTGAAAGCCTCCATCACTTAAGCTGGCAAGACTGTGGTATCTTGTTACGGAAGCGTGAACTGAGCCAATCCGGGCACTAACAACCATTGCTTCCTTCGGAGAAAGTGCTCTCCTCAGGCGCAATATCCCGCAGAACGCGGGACTGCCTGAAGTTGACGGACAGTGACCCTCGGCCCCCGCAGGCTGCCCTGCCCCGAGCGGCAGCCTGCTGGAAAACTGAATCCCAGCTGGCGGGCAGGCGGGAGCTGCGGGCCAAGCTGGGGCTCTGGGAGGGATGTTCCCCCCGCCCCCCGCGGGCCCCGTCCCCGCCGCTGGCGACTGGGCCACGGTGTGCTGGGACTCAAAGTCCTATAGTTCACTCCCCACACCTGTGCTCTGGAAAGCATACTGAGGCAGGTGTTTCTAGCACGTAGGGCATCTGTGCGGCCCCAAGCAAAGACGTCCCCCTCCCCACCGATGGCCTCCTCCTTGGGGCCCTTCTGGGTTCCGTCGGCAGTGGGGGCTCCTTACCACAGCGGAAAATGTTTGGGGCTGACAGTGGAAACAAGTACAATTTTATCGCACCGAGATGAGCTCACACCCAAGTTTCCAGTGAGGAATAAGCTAAGCTAAAGTCAAACCACGCACTGAATATGTCAAGGAAGGGCTATTGACTGTTGAGGGGACCAGGCGCCACGAGACACACACGCACAACAGTGACCCGGAGACAGACCCGCACAGACGTGTGTCACCACGGGGCCACGGGGCACAGCCACAGCTCTGCCCCGGCCACGTCCGCACACAAGCCTCTCCTCCGAGACCGAGCCTCCCCTTGCGGCTCTTCACCCTCTGTCCCTGCAGGGGCCTCCTCCCGCTCGCAGAGGCCTGGCGGAGGCCGCACAGCGTCACCGTGCCCCCGGCACCCGCCGCCCCAGGCGCCTGCCTCACAGGAGCGCTGAGGGGGCGCCTCGGTCCGCCAGGCTGCAGGAGCGCCTCCAGCTCATCCCCATCGAGGCACCGTTGAAGCTTCCGTTTCCTTGGAAGTTTACTAAAACCCGGCCCACGTGTGTCCAGAGATCACCCTCGCGTGAGCTTTGGGACGAGTATAGGAGTCAGACTTGCTCGTTTGAAAAATGGATCCGCGCAAGTTTGCAGTCTACCTCATTCCCTTAAAACCAGCGGATCTGTCACACTAACCCCCCGAGCACGTCCTCGAAGGTTCCAGTTTCCCTGTTGAATCCCACCCTCCTGCTCCTGCCCCCCCCCCCACCCTCAGACAGCCACCAATCTGCTCTCTGTCCCTATGGACACACTTGCATTTTCTATAGTTCTCTCAGTGGCTGCATAGTTTACATATTCGGTGTATATATATATATGCTGGGTGTATAAACTGTTCTTAATTTTTTTTTTTCTTAACGTTTATTTACTTTTGAGACACAGAGAGACAGAGCATGAGTCGGGGGAGGGTGACAGAGAGAGGGGGACACAGAATCCGAAGCAGGCTCCAGGCTCCCAGCTGTCAGCCCAGAGCCCGACGCGGGGCTCAAACCCACGGACCGCGAGATCATGACCCGAGCCGAAGTCGGACGCTTCATCGACTGAGCCACCCAGGCGCCCCTATAAACTGTTCTTTAAGTAGGACAGTACATGATGTAGGAATCTTTGTCTGGCTTCTCCCACGGGCATTAGAGTGTTGGGATTCATCCGCATTTCTGTGCATCTCAATAGTTATTTGTTCTTTTTTTTTAAGTTTTTTTTAAATTCTAGTATAGTTAACATACAGTGTAATGTTAGTTGCAGGCGTACAAGTTAGTGATTCCACATTTCCATACAACACCTGGTGCTTGTCACAAGCGAGCTCCTTAATAGTTGGGTTTTCCCCCTTAATATCACTAAGTAACGTTTTATTAAAAAGACATCCCAAGGTGTATCCATCCACATGGTGATGGCACTTAGGATCCGGTCTCATTATTAGCTGTAACAAAGAAATTGCCGTGACGTGTCCACACCTTTGTGATCACATACCTTGTCTTTTCTCCGGGGTGGGTCCCTAGGCACGGACCGGCTGAATCAGAGAGTGGGCGCGTGCAACTTCCTGAAAAAACGATCTGCACGGTAACGTGAACGCGTTTAACACTAGTGAAGTGCACAGTTTGAAACGGTTAAGACGGTAAATTTTATGTTATGTGTCCTTTTGCACAATTAGAGAAACAAAAAATAAAGTCGACAGGTTCAGGTGAAAACCTGTGATGATACCACCACGCGATTTTCTTAGACTCTCACTGTACCTGACGCCTGTTGCCGATGGGATCCATAAATGCTCTTAGATCAATAAATTCAGTTTCGTTTTGTTTTTTTTAATCACAGCACGACCAAGCATTGAAATCAATAAGAAAACTTTCTTCATCTGGTTATTTCATTAATTTATAACTGTGCATATATAAGAAGAAGAGGAAACCTATCCTATCAGACCTTTAAGGAAATTTCACTCGGCTAATAGAAAACCAAAGACAATCCAAATACAATTCTGGCAGAAGCCCAAAATACAAGATTGTGACCAATAACTTCAAAGCGCTATGTTAAGGGGTTCATGATCAGAGCTGACACGGACTGGCGTCTCTAACTTCCGCCCCCGCCAGACACATCTGAGCACTTGAACACCTGCTCAAAGGTGTTCCTCTTTCTCTAGCCTTTTCTGATGCAGCATTGCCACGTGCTTCTCTCAAGGACAGAATGTGGCCGCTGACTTTAAAAAGCGTGCTGTGGACAGGAGTGTCCAGGGACCCTGTTGCCCGCTGGCCCTTGGGGTTGAGGCAGGGCTTGTGTTAAAGTCAGACACACGAGCCGCCGGTGGAGTCGGTCGGTGGGAAAAGAGGGAAGCTGTATACGAAATCGGTGCGGAGGGTGCCACAGATAGAGGCAGAACAGAGCCGCCCTGGAGAGCCCGCAAGTAGGACCCTTACTCACCTGTACTTGAACGACACTGCCTTGTTTCTGTCCATTATCGTGCTACCTGAACCTCTTGGTATTTTGTCTGAAAATGTGTTCATCTCTTTGCAGGAGCCCTTTATCATCAATAAGCTCGGAAGACACATCGAGGGATGTCGAACGCAAAACAAACAACACGGCACTCAAAAAATTTCCCGGAGGGTACCCGTGGCGCAGATATAAACTGGCGTACCTTCCGACCACACGGGGCGTGGAGCCACTTTCTCATCTTGGACACCTGACGGCTGCCTGGTGGTACCTCGACGCACCTCCTCACTCCCCGTGGGGCGCCATCTTTTCGTGGGCGTACTTGCCATGCATTCCTCTTCTGTGGTGGATCATCTGTTCAAATTTTGTCCATTCTTAATTGCTCATTTTCATCTCAGGGTTCTGAGAGTTATTTATATGCTCTGGATACAAGTCCTTTGTCAGTGTAAGATTAGCAATTTTTTCCCCACTCAATGGCTTGTCTCTTCGTTATCCTATCAGCATCTTTCAAAGAACAGAAGTTTTCATTTTTAGGAAGTCAAATGTATCAAATTTTTACTTTTATGGACCATGCTTTTGATGTCATATTTAGGGAAACTGCCTAACTCAAAGTCACAAAGATTTTCTCCTATGATTCCTTCTGAAATTTTTCATAGACTTGGCTTTATATTTCAGCCCATAATCCATTTCTGTATGATGTATGGATCGAAGTTCATGTTTTTCATGTGGATATCCAATCGTTCCAGCACCATTTCTTAAGAAGATTCTTCTTTTTCTGCTAACTTCACTGTAGGTTGAAAGCCAGCTCTTCGTACATGTGGTTGTCATTTTCTGGACCCTCTATTCTATTGATCTGGTCTGATGTGCAGCCAATCACGCCGCCTTGATTATGGTCGCTCTAAGTCTGAAAATAAGATGATGCCAGTCCCCCAACTTTGTTTTCCACTTTTAAAGTTGTTTTGGCAATTCGAAGTCTTTTCGCCATCGCAAATTAATTTTAAAATAAGTTTGTCAGTGTGTACAAAAATGAAAGCCTGCTGGTGTTCCTTGGGAAGGCATTGAAGAGATCAAATTGGAAAGAGATGACATCTTACTAATATTGGATCCTTGGATCTGTAAACATATATATCTACCCATTTGTTTAGGTGTTCCTTAATTTCTCTTAGAAACAGGTTAATGTGAGGGACACATGGGTGGCTCAGTTGGTGGAGCATCTGACTTCGGTTCAGGGCAAATTCCCACAGTTCGTGAGTTCAAGCCCCACATCAGACTCTTCATTCAGCACAGAGCCCACTTGGGATCCTCTGTCTCCCACTCTCTCTGCACCTCCCTTGCTCTCTCTCTCTCTCTCTCTCTCTCTCAAAAATAAATAAATAAACATTTTAAAAATCTACAACAAAAAAAGATATGTTTTCATTTTTAGTATATAAGCCTTGCACATTTTGGTCAGACGCTATTGTAAATTAATTTCAATTTCTAATAGTTTATTGCAAGTATATGGAAAAGTGATTCATATTTGTATACAGACTTTGTATCCTGCAATCTGATAACCTCATGAGTATATATAGCCTTTTTATACAGTCTATAGGGTTTCTTACACAGACAACTATGTCACCTGATTATAAAAAGAGTTTTACTTCATCACTTCCAACACTTCCAAATGGGGTAACTTTTACCTGTTTTTGTTTTGGTATTTTTTTGGTTTTAGAGTTTTGTTTTGTTTTCTTCACTCACTACAGTGGTTAAGCAATGCAGTACAGTGTTAATGAGAAGAGGCAAAAGAGAGCATTCTTGTCTTACTACTAATCTTAGGCAGAAAACATTTATTATTCTACCACTAGATAGACAAAGTATAATTTTTTGTTTGGTGGAGCTTTTTTCCACACAGCAGTTTTTCTTTATTAGTTTGAAGAGGTGCCCTCTCATTCCTAGTGTGTTGAGACCTTCATCAATTGTCTTTGTAATAATGAAAAAAAAAAGTTTGGCATGTATTGAGGTGACCATATTTTTTTCCTTTATAGTGTATGAATATGATGAATTACATCTATTAACTTTTTAAAACATTAAGCCCACTTTGAACTCTTGGAATAAGTACTACTTTGCTGCGATGTATCATACTTTGTATACATTGCTAGATGCGATTGGCTAAAATTGCGTTTACAGTGTTTGCATCTGTTTGTGAAGGTAATGGGTCTGCAATGCCATTTATATTTGGCCCTTAAACTATGTGGGTTTGAGCTACCCGGGTCCATGTATATGTGATTTTTTTTTTTTTCAACGTTTATTTATTTTTGGGACAGAGAGAGACAGAGCATGAACGGGGGAGGGGCAGAGAGAGAGGGAGACACAGAATCGGAAACAGGCTCCAGGCTCTGAGCCATCAGCCCAGAGCCTGACGCGGGGCTCGAACTCACGGACCGCGAGATCGTGACCTGGCTGAAGTCGGACGCTTAACCGACTGCGCCACCCAGGCGCCCCTAATTTTTTTTTTTTTTATAAATACAGTACAAGGCTGTAAATGTATTTTCCTTACGATTTTCTTAATAACATTTCCTTTTCTCTAGCTTGCTTTACTGTAAGAATACAGTATATAATGCATATGACATACAAAACATGTGGTTTCTGGTCAACAGCAGTCTATTAGTAGTTAAGTTTTGGGGGAGTCAAAGTTATACCTGGGTTTTCGAATGCACGGGGTCAGAGCCCCTAACACCTGTGCTGTTCAGGGGCCACCTGTATGTACATCTTTGTCAGGTTTTGTTGTCAGAACAATACAATATATATTATTACATATATATTATATATTACATATATATAATAATAACTGGCCTCATAAAACAATTTCAAACATATTTCCTCCTCTTCGATTTTCTGTGAGAATTATTATAGAACTGGTATTGATTCTTCCTTGAACCTTTGGTGGAATTTGAATATGAAGCCATCTGGATGAGGAATTTACTTTTTTTAGGGTTCTTCACTTTATATTCTTAAATGAGATTTGGTAGTTTTGACTTTCAAGATCTTTCTCCACTTCATTCAAGCGGTAAAATTGGAAAAAATTGTTTAATAATATTCCCTTCTTGGTCTGTTAATATCTGTAGGATCTGTAGTGATGTAATCCTTCTCATTTCTGATATTAAACATGTCTGTCTTCTCTCTTTTTTTCCTAAAACAGTCTGGCCACAATTCATCAGTTTTGTTGATTTTCTTGGTTTTATTTAAATTGTTTTATTGTTTTTTGGGTTGTTTTTTTTCAAAGTTTATTTATTTTGGGAACAGAGAGAGACAGAGCATGAACGGGGGAGGGGCAGAGAGAGAGGGAGACACAGAATCGGAAACAGGCTCCAGGCTCTGAGCCATCAGCCCAGAGCCCAACGCGGGGCTCGAACTCACAGACCGCGAGATCGTGACCTGGCTGAAGTCGGACGCTTAACCGACTGCGCCACCCAGGCACCCCTCGGGTTTTTTTTAATACATTGATTTTTCTCTACTTGTTACTTCCTTTTTCTACTTACTTTTTATTTAAGGTTTATTTATTTTGAGATAAGTGGGGTAGGGGCAGAGAGAGAGAATCCCAAGCAGGGTCCAGGCTTAGCATGGAGCCCAATATGGGGCTCGATCTCAGGACCATGATGACCTGAGCCACAATCAACAGTCAGACTCTTAACTGGCTGAGCCACCCAGGCCTCTGACTAGAAACATTTTTAAAGTATTGAGACTTGTTTTATGGCGTGGTTCATCATCTACCTTAGTAAATTTTTGGTGTGCTTGAGAAGAATGTGTATCCTGCTATTGTTTTGTGGAGTCTTCTACAAATATAAATTAAGTAAATTAAATGAAAGTATTTTTCAAGTCTTCTATATACTCACAGATAATCTATCTACTGTTATTATCAACTATTTAAACAAAGGCATTGAAATCATTGTCAGTATTTGTGAATATTTCTACTCATTCTTTCAGTTCTATTAGCTTTTGCTTCATCTATTTTGAAGCACTGTTATTATATGCCCACAGGTTTAGGATTATTATATCCCTTTGATGAACTGATACCTCTTATCTTTATGAGGTAGTAACGTTCTTTGCTCTGAAATCTACTTTGTCTGATGTACTATAGACGTGACAGCATCGTTGATTTTTAAAATGATTGTTGTGGAATGTATTTTACATACTTTCAACTTTTAACCTATATGTGTTTTGATATTTAAAGTGGTTTCTTCTAGGGAGCACAGACTTGAGTGTTTCTTTTTTATCCAATCATACAAATATTGCATTTTAATTGGATGGTTTAGACCATTTATATTTAATGTGATTATTCATATAATTAAATTAAATCTATCCTCTTTAACTTGGTTTCTATTTGTCCCATCTGTATTCCTTTTTGTCTCTTTTTATACCTTCTTTTGGATTAATCAAAAATACTTATGATATATTTTACCTCCTCCATTTGCTTATTAGCTATATCTTTTAGTATTTAGTTTTGGTTTTGGTTTTGGTCATTGGGTTTTCAGTACACAGTTTAGTAAAGTCTACCTGCACGTTAAATCACATCATTTAGTGGATAAGACTCTTATGGTAACATAATTTCATTTCTTGCCTTTCAAATTTTGCTCTATTTCATGTATTCTACTCATATATATTAATCCACATACATTGCCATTATTTTGTTTTACATAAAAAATTATTTTTATCGGGGCGCCTGGGTGGCGCAGTCGGTTGAGCGTCCGACTTCAGCCAGGTCACGATCTCGCGGTCCGTGAGTTCGAGCCCCGCGTCGGGCTCTGGGCTGATGGCTCAGAGCCTGGAGCCTGTTTCCGATTCTGTGTCTCCCTCTCTCTCTGCCCCTCCCCCGTTCATGCTCTGTCTCTCTCTGTCTCAAAAATAAATAAACGTTAAAAAAAAAATAAAAAAAAAAAAAATTTAAAAAAATAAAAAAAAAATTATTTTTATCAAGAGATTTATATGATAAGAAAAGATCTTACATGTTTAATAATACAGTTACCACGTCCTTTCACCCCCGTCCATCTCTCTGTGTGGGCACATATTGCCAGCTAGTATTGTTTTCTACTGTTGAAAGGACTTCCTTTAACTTTTCTTTCTTTTCATTTCAGGTCTGCTGATAATAAAATTTGTTCAATTTTTATATCCAAAACTGTATTTCACCTTTATTTGGAAAGATATTTTTTCTTGGTATAGAATTCTAGATTGATTTATTTTTTCTTTGAGAACTTTAAAAATATGGTTTCATTGTCTTCCTGATTGCTTTGTTGCCAACGAGAAATCTGCAGTCCCTCTTGTTATGACTCTTTCATGCATGAAGTGTCTTTTTTGTGGACCACTTTTAAGATTTTATTTTTATCATTGCTATTGAGCACTTTTATTTTGATATGTCTTTGTACAGTTTATTTTCATGCTTCTTGTAATAATTATCTGCTGATCTTAATACTGTATGCTTATAATTTTCTTTAAATTTAGAAAAATTTGGTAGGAATCTCTTAACATACTTTTTCTGCCCACCCATTTTTTTTCGTCCCTCATGTCTTCACAGGCTTGTATATTAGGCTAATATTTATCTATATGAGGCTGCTTGAGTTTGTTCTAGAGTTCACTACTGCTCTGCTACTCTCACTCTTTTTAAATTTTTGTTTTATTTTCTTTTATTCTAGATAGTTTCAATTGCTATATTCAAGTTTACTAATCTTTTCTTCTGAATGTCTAATCTGATGTTGATTCCACCCTAATATATTTTTCAACTTAGACATTGTATTTTTCATATTTCGATGATTCTTCTGAATCTTTTAATACTAACCGCATCTCTACTTGACTTTTGAACAATCAGGATACAGTTTTAACTGCTTACTATCCTTGTCTGCTAATTCGAACATCTGTGTCTGCCCTGTGTTGATTTCAAATGATTAATTTCTCTCCTCATTATGGGTTGTATTCTTCTTTGCATCTTGGTAATTTTTTGTATTGGATGCCAGACATTGTAAATTTCGGTTTGTTGGGTGCTGAATATTTCTGTATTGCTAAAAGTCCTCTTGCACATTGTTCTGGGATCGTATTAAGTTCCTCTGAAAGTTTCATCTTCGTATACCTTCTTTTAAGGTTTGTTAAGCAGGACTGGAGCACTCTAGGTGTAAGTACTCCTCACTGGGGGGAGCACACCACGATGAGTCTTCTACTCCATGTCCTGTGAAATTAGTTCTGCTCTCTGCCTGGTGGGAACGTCCCATATCTCAAGGACCATTGTCCCCTCTAACTTTCTGGACATTTTCCAACCCAGTATTCACTAACATCCTTACACAAATTCATATACATTATCATTATTCTGTTCACTCTCATTTCTCAAGAGTGCACAGTTCTCTCTCCCTCTCCCTCCCTTTCCCATCTTTCCCTGCCTCTCTCCCCGCCTCCCTCTCTATCTCTCATTATCATCAATTTGAAGACTAAAATCCTAATCACTGTTTAAAGAGAAAATGAAGACTCCAATCACAGGGCTCCCTCGTTGTTTCCCGTATCTCAGTAGTCACTGTTTTTCACTGTGCTTTGAAAACTTCTATTTCACATATTTTGTCTGCTTTTTTTCCCCCAGACGTAAGGGTAGATCTAGTCTATGTCATTCTCACTTGCCAGGAACTGGGAGCCCCTTCCTTTTTTAAAAAGAAATGTTTTCGGGGCGCCTGGGTGGCGCAGTCGGTTGGGCGTCCGACTTCAGCCAGGTCACGATCTCGCGGTCCGTGAGTTCGAGCCCCGCGTCGGGCTCTGGGCTGATGGCTCAGAGCCTGGAGCCTGTTTCCGATTCTGTGTCTCCCTCTCTCTCTGCCCCTCCCCCGTTCATGCTCTCTCTCTGTCCCAAAAATAAATAAACGTTGGAAAAAAAAATCTTCTTAAAAATAAATAAATAAATAAATAAATAAATAAATAAATAGAAATGTTTTATTTTAAAACAATTTTAGGTGAGCAAAAAATTACGAAGATAGCACAGCGCTCTCATATACCTCCCACCAAGGTTCTCATACAAATAGCATCATCACTAACACGGTACATTTGCCTTCACTAACGAATCCATATCGACACATTGTTACTAACTAAACTCCGTGCTTTAGCTAGATTTCCTCAGTTTTTAAACTGTGACTTTGTACTGTTCCAAGATCCTCTTTAGGACCATATTCATTCAGTTGTCATCCCTCCTCAAGTTCCTCCTGCTCCTGTGATGGTTTCTCCAACTTTCCTTGCTCTTGATGGCCTTGATGCTTTTGAGGAGTACTTGGCATGTACTTTATGGATTGTCCTTCTGTTGGGATCTGTTTGGGACTTTGGTTTTTCATAATTAAACTGGGTTATGTGTTTTGGGAGAAAGGCCACAGAGGAAGGTGGCTGTTTCCACCAACTGTATCCAGCACACACACTCTCACAGAGCTTTTCCAATCCCTCCCTGTGAACTTATTCCATTTTCCCCTTTCCACACCTCAGTTCTTAGCAGGAGGTCACCACACGCAGCCCACGCTTCAGGAGGAGGGGTTGTGCGTCGCCTCCACGAGGGCAAAGCAGCTACAAATGTTATTCTGAATTCTTCTGCATGGAGACCTGTCTTTTCTCCCATTGTTTAATTATCGATGCAAGCATTTACTTATATTGGTATAGACTCATGGATATTTATTTTGTACTTTGAGTTATAATGCAGTGCTCTTTGACTTTATTGTTCAAAATGTTCCAGTATGTCCATTGGAAGCTCATCCAGTTGGTTCCTATGTCTCCGTGACATGCTCCCATCGTTGTAGGGTTCGGGGATCTGGGGAGTGTGTGTGTGTTAGCACTTCCTTACTTTCTGGGGCCACAGGTGCTCCGGGCTCCTCTTGCCACAGTTCGTGACTCAATCCCTTCTCCAAGAAGCCCGGTTCCTTTTACTGGAGAACGGCGTTGTGAACAGGTCTGAGCTTCCGTTGTGCCATTGCTCCCGGATTGTCCTTGCTTCTGGGCCCTCTTAACGGACAGAAGACTGACCCATTTACACACACAAATCTGTAAATGCCTCCACGAGTAACCGTATGCATCTGTACTAAACTAACCACAAGTTCATACTCTATCTCCACCTAACCGATTGCCACACGGATCACCCTCGCTTCCTGCATCCGTAAACTCCCACTCCAGAAGGAACGTAGCTCCCACCATCTGCCAACATCTAACTACTTGTTAAACTCCGGCAGGCACGTCCCACCCTGTAGTGACAACCTTATCGGCTAGAGGAGAGTGCGGCACGGACTGCTCATTGCCCGAGTTGCTCAGGTCCGCGCCTTCTTTCCTCCTTCTCTCATGAGGTCCCTTCACGCATTTGCAACACATCTCCTCCATTTTTGGAATAAGCTTTGCCAGTTGACAGTTTGTTCTTCTCTGAGCACGTGGAGGACGGCGTTCCACGTGTTCCGGCTAACGTGTTTCCTCCAGTGTTCTTCTGCACGCAGGGCATGTCTGGCCTCTGGCCGCTTCAAAGACTCCTACCAGTCGAGCAGCAATTCGTCTTTGACAAAAATTTTTGTCAAGGGGCGCCTGGGTGGCGCAGTCGGTTAAGCGTCCGACTTCAGCCAGGTCACGATCTCGCGGTCCGTGAGTTCGAGCCCCGCGTCGGGCTCTGGGCTGATGGCTCAGAGCCTGGAGCCTGTTTCCGATTCTGTGTCTCCCTCTCTCTCTGCCCCTCCCCCGTTCATGCTCTGTCTCTCTCTGTCCCAAAAATAAATAAACGTTGAAAAAAAAATTAAAAAATAAATTTTTGTCAAATTTGGAAAATTTGTGGCCATAATTTTTGAGACATTTTGTGAGCCCCCCCATCATCATCGTATATGCATTTTAAGCCATGTGATATCTTTTGCAGCTTAGCGATGCTTTTTTTCTATAAAACTACTTTCTGTCGCCTCTTCTGCGTTCACTAAACTTTCCTTCCAATCGCTCTTGTCACCGTTGGGCTGTTAGCACCATATGATGCGCTGTCCACCCGAGGTGCTGTGCTGGTTACGCCTGGACTTCTGCCCGAGACTTCCATTTCGTAACAGACATCTCGCCAAGCGAGGAGAGGGGGCTGCCCCTCTTCCTGCAGCTTCCCGAAATTGCTGTAAGTGTGGCTTCCGGCCACTCTGTTTCCTCTGGGGGTTGCTTTTTCTCGAGCGTCAGGTAGTTGTGGAGGGGACGCAGCCAAGGACTCAGGGGATGCTCTGTGCTCCTCCGGAGCACAACCCACTTCTCTCCATCACCCGGCACACAAGCCGCAGCCACCTGAAGTCCAGGCAGCCACACCTGAGGTACCTCCTTCTGCAGAACAGCACTCCCGATGCCAGGCCGACAACCTGCGTTCCACCCTCAGGGGGCCTCCACAGCAGACTTCTGTTTCAGTCGCATTGATTGGGGTGGAGTAAGAAATGCAAATAAATAAGTGGTTTAACTGTATCACTTTCATATCAGCTAGAAAAAATCGATGAGCCACAATCTCTAGGCGGGCGTTAAAAATTGCCAGAAACTAAAGAGCTTTTACACAGCCCCTTGGCATGGCGATAGGGTGGAACACGGGACAAGCAGATATTTTTAACACGCTTGGTTGTTGCCAAGGCAGGTGTCATTGAACGAAATGAAAGTCATCACATCATTAAGATGATGGTGTTATCACCAGTCTATGCATACACGATGTTAACAAAGATCTTCTCATCTCTTTGGCTGTAAACGTGGTCCGCTCTCACAGGGAGCCCACCACTGTGACGGGGCTCTGTCTTTCTGTCAGTAACAGCTTCAGATTCGTGTGGTCTGGGGTGGCCCAAGGTACAGGGTCTCAGGCATCCCAGGGCACTGACACGACAGCCCGAACCTACTTTGCTCATTATTAGCATTTGTGGTCAAAATCATCTAAAACCCAAAGTGGATGTAATTCAGTTATAACCTAGGTTCGCGTTTGGAAAGTCATTCAGAATTTTTAATGCTTTTATCCTATTTGACGGACACAAAAAGTGTCATCAAAACTGATTCAATAGACCTTATAGAAACCCACCAACTTCATTTTGATGCCCGTTGTCTCAGTTATGCGTGTAACACACACCCTGGAGCCTAGTGCTCGAAGCAAAACACACTTACCCCTTACGGTTCAGTGATCTGGCTGGATCTGGCAGTCATCGGTGATCTGGCTGATCCTGCTGGGCTCGCCTGGGCTGCCACGGGGGACTTCTTCCAGCTGGGGGGGGGGGGTGGGGTCAGGTGCAGCCCTGGGCATGGCTGGGCCCTCTCCTAGTGGCCTTCCATCCCCCGGAGGCTGACCAGGGTCATGGTCGTGCTGTCTCAGGGCCACACGGAAGGCAGGCAAGCCCGTGCACGGGGCTCACCAGCACCTGCTCCCCTGGGGTTTGCTGATGGCCTTCTGCCCAAAGCAAGCAAGTGCCATGCCCAGAGCCCCCAGGGGAGGGGACTCACAGGGCCTGGATCCCCAGGCGCAGTTCACTGGGGACTACAATGCAACCTTCCCCTGCCCAGTGGGAACACCCAGAGCCCCAGACCTGAAAGTTTCATCTATCTGGCCTCAGGCTGGCAGTCCACGATTTTGTGGGCCACATCACATCTGCACACGTGGCCTTTCCAGTGTGGTTCCTTTGCATCCAGAGAAACCAGACGCGTGTTCCATGCCCCGAGTGCAGGAGAGACAGCCAAAGGCTCTGAGACTTACTGGCCCCAGTAATCATGTTAGAAAGTAATTGCTGAAAGCCAGTCCAGCAAAGTTCCACTTTTAAGGAGCATACTTTTAACAGGAAAAGGTATATATTGCTTTTTAAACACTTATGAATTTTGAAAACTAGAATTTATTTAAAAATTAGCCACGTTTCTCTGAAAACCTATGAAGGTGGTATTCAAAAACCCGTATATCAGGGGCGCCTGGGTGGCGCAGTCGGTTAAGCGTCCGACTTCAGCCAGGTCACGATCTCGCGGTCCGTGAGTTCGAGCCCCGCGTCGGGCTCTGGGCGGATGGCTCAGAGCCTGGAGCCTGCTTTGGATTCTGTGTCTCCCTCTCTCTCTACCCCTCCCCTCCTCATGCTCTCTCTCTCTCTCTCTCAAAAATAAATAAACATTAAAAAAACTGAAAAAAGAAAACCCGTATATCAACTTAAGTTACTTCATCCTGAGGAGAAGAGAACATTCTTGTAGTTAACACACTGTTTCTCTGAGGGTTTAGAATTTGCAGAAATCATCCATGTTCCTGTTTGACACAGATAATCAGTAGGACGTTGTTAAAATATATCTTCTAGAGACTTAACTTGGGCTTAGGATGTTAGCCACCAAAAATTATGTGCAACGGTATTTTATGAAATATGACATCGTTGTATGTACTTGAAACTAAGAATACACTGGGTGTTGTATGGAAACCAATTTGACAATGCATTTCATATTAATAAAATTAAGAATAAATTGTGGAATTTTGTGAATTGTGAAGTCATTGTAAAGAAGGTGCCTATGTGCCCCTCACTAGAAGGAACTAGCAAACACAGAGCTGAGCTACAGCGGTGAAGGTTCGCAGGCGCGGCCCACGGCAGACCCCGGGCACGGCAGCAGGTGGGGAAGCTGGGACCCGGCAGCTGGACGGCACAGGCCGGGCCTTGGAGGCCCCCCGCACGGACGCACGCGGACCAAGGCAGCAGGCCATCGCGGACACCAGCGGAAGGGAGCGGAGGCGAGGAGTGTAGGGGGAGGGCGCCTCTGTGGAGAAGGGCTCGGGACGGGGCAAAAGGGGCCGCGGGCGGGGGTGCGGGGCGCTGGGCGCCTCCATCTGGGCTGTGCCCCGGCCCCCCAGGTGGGCAGGGACCCCTGATGACCTGATGGTCTATCTTCCCAGAGGCCGGAAGGAGGGGTCGGGGCTTGAGGGACAACGTCCTTATTCTGGCCACAGCCTGGGGGCAAAAGGGAACAATCTAAGCCTGAGGCCATTTAGATAGAGGAGGTCATGACCTCAGATCCTCGGAGGCCGGAGGCCGGAAGACCCCGCCCAAGGGGATGCATCTGAGGCCCAGAAATTTCCAGTTAGTGAGGTGGTCCTTGCTTCCTCTGTTCCGTCTCTTCCGTCTGTGGCCCTCCCCCAGCCCCAGGCTGCACGTCCGGGCCCCCCCTCCCCCAACACCGCAGCCAGCACCGCACCCTGGAGAAGCCGTCTAGGGGAAGATCAAGGATCAGCCAGAAATAAGACAAACCTGTGGGCAAACTCCCCCCCCCACCCCCCGCAAGCCTCCCCTCTGTCCCGCCTCCGTTGCCCACATGGACGCAGCCCGGCAATGGGGGAGCAGAGAGGCGAGTTCTGATCCCCGCGTTGCCTTCACGGTCAGCGGCCTTCTCCACTGCCTTTCCGGCCCTCGGTCCCCTTTTCTCGAGGAGACGCTAAGGCAGCGACAGGGAGCCTTCCTCTGACAGGCACACGTCCAGCTGGATGGCCACACGTGGCCAAGGAGCGTGGCCCAAGTGGAATTCACTCGCGCTTTGGTTCACCGACAGTCCCAAACCGCGAGTGTGTTTGTGTGGATTCCGATTTAACGGGGGGGGGGGGGGCCCACGAAAGTGTGCTGCAGGTGGGTGGTGTCTGTTCCCAGCATGTGCGGGAAAGTCGCGGGGGACTCAGGCCATCCTCACGGCCACGCTGAGCTGGATCACATCTCGGTCCCCCTTCTACAGCCTGAGGAGTGGGGGCAGAGAGGTTGGAAACGCGGCCGGAGGGCAGCCAAGACCCGGCGGTGACCTCCGCTGCCTCGCTGAAACTAGTGAGCACGTCTCACGCTGAACCGCAAGCCCCTCCCTGCTTCTGGAAGGCAGTGGGCGCCCAGACTTCAGGAAGACGTGGTGACAAGTCCACACACCACGGGGACGAGCCTCAGTGTCTCGTACCTGCCGATGGCCGGGCCCAGGGTCCAGTGAGCAGAGCAGGAAGAGGCGATGCCCTCAGCTCCCAACCCTCTCTGGATTTGCCTGTTAGGGCCTGTTTTCTGGAACGTTCCAGAACATACATGTTTGAGAAAACCAACTTCCTCTCAGGCTAGTGGCTGACATGTGAGTTCCATGTAAGGGGGGGGGCGGGCAAGCAGGGGAGCAGCCGTGGTCAGGCCCCCACGGAGGGGAACCGGTGCCACAGAGCTCAGGGAGCAGAGGTGATGGTGGCTTACCCTGGGGTCGTTACTGACACAAGGATGCGGTGGGGGCACGGACCGCTCTCTCCGGAAACACCAGAAGGGTTGATTCCCGCCAAAGAGTGACCGACAAACAAGGGGGGCTCTCACGTCGCTGTAAGCAAAAATATCCAACTGGAAGCCATCAACGCTTATTTATTCGGCAGATATTATTGGCTGAGTGACAGGTTAGGAACTTTGAGGAGAGCGAATGGGCAAGAGCCTGGAGTAGACGTTCAGAAGCAGGGGTGAGGGGCAGAGGGGACCCACGAGTGCGTCCAGCACAGCAGACGTGGCGTGGAGTGTCCTCACCCCCGTCCTTCCACGCGACAGGCTGCGTGGGCGCTCGAAGCCACGGCTGCTGCGTGACAGGCCGGGTCCTGGGAGATAAATGGGGTGGTTGTGTCTGCTGACCTCAGGACAGCTCCCGTCTCTGCGGTGCGGCCGCTCCGGATTTGGGGCCTAACAAGATGACCCCAGGGCATCCAGACGGAGGCCATCAATCATGGGCAGGTAACAGCCAGGAGGCAGCCTCCGGGACTCCCCAAAGTACGCCTGTGGAGGGGGCCTGGCGGCTACGGCTGATGCTGAGCGCGGACTTGGGCGAGGTGTGCGGTCTGCCCGTATCCGACTCAGGCTTTCTTCTTGGGCCGCAGCATTTCGTGGGCACCAGAGAGCAGTGTCGACCCCCCGCTGGAGGGGCTGGCTCTGTACCGTCACCCACGAGATCTGAGAGGGTAATATCACCTGCCCGGGAAGTGTGCTCACGGGCTCCCACCGGCCTTCCCGGGGGACACCACCTGGCCGCACCGGCCTGGAGTCCAGGGGCCCCACGACTCTGTTCTGGGGGTTCCCCACAGCTGGAAACGTTCACAAAAGCCGCGCCGCGGCAGGGGTGACAACGATGCCTACGGAAACTTTCTAGAAAATAAAGATGGTCGATTGTTGAGACGGACGGTCACGGCATCACTTTTCCGGGAGGGTTTCTTAAGTTGTTGGAACGCAGAAACGTTCATGAGACGAGATCCCAAGGAGAAAAAGAAACCCTTCGTCAGAATGGGCTTCCGGGGACTTGGTCCAGCCCCTTCGGTGAGCTTCTGTTCCTCCCCCGGGACGGAGCCGCCACCAGGAGCCCCTCGCGGGGGGCTGGGCAGGGGGCAGACCTGGTCGCTGGGGATGCGGAGGGCTGGGGGAGCTGGGGGTGCCCGAGGGGCAGACGGAAGAGCTCGGGGCAACGTTTCCAGCCTTCGCCACATCCAGACCCGGGTTTGACACCTTTATTGACAGAAGCACAAATTCTCCCTGCAGTTGGGAGAAACAAGGGAGAGAGGCTGGGTCCACCTTGCCCGGTTTAGCCAGCTGGGAAATTCGAAGTACAGTGTCATTGTTTGGGACTCCCCCAAGGTCTGTTACAGGGTGAGTCCTCACATCCAAAACCATCCATGGCACGGAGCAGCAGCCCCTGAACCCGCCGCAGGCTCGGCACCCCCAGGAGGACTGAGGCAAACCCACCGAGTCAGACCCCTGGGAACATGGCCGCCACCTGTGTTGGGTGTGGCAGTGACACACAGGCAGGGGGCAGGCAGGTACGTCAGACACCACCTTGTCAGCAACGCTGAGTCAGGTCCCACAGCAGGCTCGACACCCCACGTCCTGAGCCACCTGCCCGCGTCCCGGGAGTCGGTCTCGTGTGGGGCCCGGCCACACTTCCTCACGTCCCGTGTCAGGGCAGGGGTGAGCCCATGGCAGCCACCTGCCACGGAAAGCCTGAACTCAGGTCCGCTCTCCATAAATCGACCCCTTGTTCCACAAAGCAAGACCCTTAGCGCTTGGCATCCAGGGTCTGGGCCACTGCATCCTGAAGATGACAGTGACAACAACAAAAAGAAATAGAAGCATGAAATGGTCCCGGGCCCTGTCCCTTCTGCTGTGTGCTTAGAGAAAGTCTGCAGTCTTGGCAATTATTAGTGCTCCTAACGGGAATACCTTCCTCAGTCAGGGGTCCCCCCACTCAGGGCTTCAGAGCCGAGGAAAGATCACTCACAGAGAAGTGAGAACAAGGTGGTTGGTGGCTTTTGATTACTTGATGTGTCTTGGAAGGAAAATAGAAAGAAAGGTGTTGCAAATTCTTTCGTGGCCTCTTCAAGTTCCGAGGTATAGAGAGAACAGCATGAAAACAATCGCTTCCCCACGATGAGCGCTAGAGAAGGTCTCTGACCCAGTGCTGCTGGAGCTGGGTCACCCCCACCCCGCACCACTGGGGGAGGGACCACCAGAGCCCGTGTTCTCGTTACTAATTCAAACTGTACCGGAGTTACAATTTATGCAGGCATAGTTTGCATGCGACAAATGTCCCCGATTTTAGGTGTGACACTTGTGCACCCACTACGTGGCAGGGACACAACCCTCCCCCCACCCCGAACTTCCCTTGAGCCCCTTGCGGTCTGCTCCCCTCCCCCAGCCCAAGGAAGCCGCCACTGATCACGGTCCGCACATAACGCTGCGTTTTCTGGACTTGCATACGTGACCTTCTGTGGCCGGCTTCACTCGACGTAACGATTTTGAGATTAATCCCCTCCCCTGCCTGTATTACAGTCCATTCCTATTTATTGCTAAGTTGCATTTCACTGCACGTCTCCACCGCATTGTGTTTATTTCTCTCCTGAACATTGGACTTGTTTCCGGGTTTTGATTATCACAACTAAAGTTTTTAGGAAGATTCACGCATCAGGCGCTGTGAGGACCTGCGTTTTGGTCGCCTTTAGGGACGTCTGTACGATAGAATTACTACACCATCCGGTGAGAGTACGCTTAGCCACGGACGGAGCCACTAAACCATTCTGACAGCAGTTGGATCACCTCTGGCCACACCAGCGACACGTGGATGGTGGCTGTTCTGGGCCCTCACGGCCATGTGTGTTCCAGGGACTTTCACGTTGGACACTTTATTGGATGTCTGGTGGCATCTCATTACTGCTTTAATTTACATTCCTCAAAGACTGATGATCTTATCCTGTGTGCACAGTTAGCCATTCATACATCTTTTGAAAAATGCTTTTGCAAATACGTGCCCATTTTCCCGGGTCCTGTTTTTGTCATCTTCTTGAGTTGTAAGAATCTCTAGTTGAGGGGCGCCTGGGTGGCGCAGTCGGTTAGGCGTCCGACTTCAGCCAGGTCACGATCTCCCGGTCCGGGAGTTCGAGCCCCGCGTCGGGCTCTGGGCTGATGGCTCGGAGCCTGGAGCCTGTTTCCGATTCTGTGTCTCCCTCTCTCTGCCCCTCCCCCGTTCATGCTCTGTCTCTCTCCGTCCCAAAAATGAATAAACGTTGAAAAAAAAAAAAATCTCTAGTTGACGTCCATCGTGTCAGAGCACACGTTCTGTGCGGCTTAATCCTCCCGCACTTCCTGAGACCCGTTTCGTGGCCCAGCGTGTGGTCTCTCGTGGCGAACGCCCCGCCACAACACATATCCCACGGGGGCCAGGAGGAAGGTCCCGTGTGTCAGGTGGCTGGGGTCTGCTAATACTCCTATTCAGGTGGTCCACGTCCCTATTGATTTCCTGTCCACGTGGTCCACTAATCGCTGAGAAAAGAATGTCAGAATTCCCACGAATAAATGTGGGCTTGTCTGTTTCTCCCTCAAGTCCATCTTTTTGGAGCTTCTGTATTGCGGACCTCTGCCGTGAAGTGTGCGCACATTTGGGGCTGTCCTGTCCTCCTAGTGGGCCGACCCCTTTATTATTATGTGGTGCCCTCTCCTCGTCCTTACCTTGTTCTGGAGTTTAATTTGTTGTGTTACTATCGCCACATGACCTACCTTAAAATTCATATTTCCAGGGGCACCTAGGGGCTCAGTCTTAAGCGTCATGATCTCGCGGTCTGTGAGTTCGAGCCCCGCGTCCCGCTCTGTGCCGACAGCTCGGAGCCTGGAGCGATTCTGTGTCTCCCTCTCTCTGCCCCTCCCTGCTCATGCTGTGTCTCACTCTCTCTCAAAAATAAACATTTAAAAAAATTAAATGAAACAAACTTTTTTAAGTTAATGCTTTCATGCTTTGTGTATCTTTTTATGGGTGTGTTTGCAACTTATCAGTGCCTTTATATTTAAAACAATGTGCTTCCAGCAGACACCATAGTTAAATCTTGCTTTTTATCTGGGGCAATAATCTTTCTTGAGAAGGGTCACTGGGGGGGGGGGGTCCCCTGCTGTGGGACTGAGTTCAGGAGGGAGGAGCCCCTCCCAGGGGCCAGCCCAGGGTCATGGGAGCCTCACTCTGCCACCCGTGTCCCCACGCCAAGGTATCAGCACAGCCGTCACCAAAGGCAAGGTGCAGAAGCCTCTCTTGTGCTTTTATTTTTTCTTTCCTCTGAATTATTCTGTTGTGCTTTTGTAGGAAGAGGGGGGAAAAAAGTAGAAGAAAGAAGAAATGAGCCCTCTCTGGACAACCTTTAAAACTCGTCTGGAAAGAGCCAACCTGTGTTCATCTCCAAAGTCTACCGAACCTGGATGTGTGTGAGGTAACTGGGCTGCCAGACCAAAGAGGCAGAACAGACCTGCTCCCGACAGAAGCCTAGTGGACGCCACGGAGAGAACGTGAGACCGACGTGTGCAGGCACCTGCGTGCAGAGACCCTCCCCCACTGCCCTGGCAAGGAGTCCCAGCCTTGGCTGACCCACATCATCCAGAGCAGGGCCGGCCAGCAAGGGCCACCCACCCCCCCCACCCCTGCCCCTGAGCAGGGCCCTGGAATCTCTTACAGACCTGGCAGTCTAGGAGGTCTCTGGGCTTAGCTGGAGACGGGCCGGGAGTCCGACAATCCTTCTCCGGCTGCCTCGGCGAGGACCCCGCGCTGGGCGGCAGGCATCGGCCCGTCTCCCCCAGCTGCTTGGCATAAGCAGAAAAATTCATTAAACTGCAAATTCCAGACAACAGATTTTCCTTTTGAAAAAGGAGAACGCGATAATTAAAAATAACCTGTCCGAGTGGACAAGATTTCCACCTGGATAAAAAAAGAAAGTAGTCCTCCTTAAGTCATGATTATGTTCACAGTTGGCTTTCTCTGCCTGCACACGTCCTCTGGTGCTGATGTTGTCAACTTGCCCGCTAAAACCTTGTCCAGACAGGTAAGACACGTGCTCCAAGGCGCACAAAGCAGAGTCCTGCCCCACGTGCTAGAGAAGACAGACCAAAGACACCGGCGGTGGCAGCCATTCGGAGGCCACGCAAGGCTCCCCAGAGGCCGGGTCTGTGTGCGCTTCCCTACCCGGAGTGCCCCAGACGGGACTGGGAAGGATGCCCCCGGCTGAGCGGGCAGGAGCTCACACCTGCCCAGGGGCCACTCACAGTGCTGCCGCTCCGCTTCCAGATGAGGCCGGTGCGGTACCCACGTCGACGGACGGACAACCAGAGCGAGACGGACAGATGCCCTGCTGCCCCCGCTCCCGGCCCCAGGACGAGCGGACAGGCAGCTTCTCCTCCTTTCCAGAAAGTCTCCTTCCAGAGCGCTCAGAGTATCTGGAGGAGTATGGACAGTCCGACAGCCAAGCGTGTGCCAGAGGAACGGCATTAAAGTCAGTCATGGCCAGAGACAAGAAACGCTTCCCTCTGCGAGACCCCAGAACGCATATGGGGAGACGGGAGTCTACACATTTCCTTACACGTGCTTTTTGTTTTCTTTTGTTTTCAATTCATGATGTGTTCTAACAAGAGTTTTCAACGCCAACTTGTTACAGTTTGCCAGGCACCAAAACAAAGCTGAGCTGGGGGAACAAAGGGCTGTGAGTGGCATCCAGACGAATCCACAGGCATCTTTCCAACTGTTCGACTGCTTTATGTTCAGATTAGAGCTTCCGTCCCGTTGCCACAGACTTAATTATAGTAGAGAGAGATCACTGTAAAGACATTATGGTAGAGAGGCTACAGCAGAGAGATCACAGTAGAGACACTACGGTAGAGATTTGCTTCCAAGTCTGACTGGCTTTGATTCCTCCTAGAAGTGGGATCATGCGGTATTTGTTTTTCTGTGTCTGGCTTGTTTCGCTCAACATCATGTCCTCCAGGTTCATCCATGTTGTCACAAATATTATTAATATTACTAACTTTTTCTTCGTTTTGGTGAGGCAGGCACAATTGGTTGGTTCCATCGACGGCTCTTCCCTCTGCCTTCCCTGCCCCATTAAAGAGAAAACTTCGAAGACCCAACACCTCTTTGCAGCTACACTTTTCCATGATCCTAGTTCTAGCTCAGCAATGGCGGAGGAATGCCGCTGGGACTTTCCAGATGCCCCACTGCTTCTTAGAAAAGGGACAGGCCCCCGCTCCCGAGCCCTTCCCTTCCCCTGGCCTTCCCCTTGAGCATGGAAATGAGTCCGGTGGCTTCGGCCACTGTCTACTGGCCATGAGTCCACCAGCCTAAGAATGAAACCCAAGGAAGTGTTTGTATGACTTGGGAACAAATCATCTTGAACCCCAGGGGGCACATAATTGCTGTCTTATCTAAGACCCCAAATAAGAACCTTCCAATCTAGCCAGTGACCCACAGAATGTGGGACATAATAACAGTTGACATTTTAGGCAACTAAGTTTTAGGGTGATTTGTCACAAAGTAATGCATGAGAGGAGGAGGCCTTGTCATTTGGGGGCCATTTCGTACTTTCTGGAAAACAAGGTGCCCTGGGCTTTCCTGGCCTCTGCCTGGGTCAGTCTGTTCTTCAAGCTCCCTGCTTCTTTTCAGGGCAGACACATGATCGAAAATGGAGACCTGGCACCTGGTGGCAGGAGCGTTCGTGCCACAGATGGGTCACCACCTTCACACCCTCTGAGCAGACCAAGCCAGGAAACAAACAAGACGGACACAGGAACAGGTACATCAATACATATCTATCTCCATTTCTCCAACCGTAAAAACAAAATCATGAGTCGACTGATGATGCCTCTAATTCCTGTCTGAAAACATAGGAAACGTTCCAGTGTTTTCCTTCTTGTTAATTGTGGCTCCTTTCCCCAACAGAGAAACACTGGCCTCTGTGATCCTCAAGATGGCTGTTCATTTGCTGGGGCCTGGAATACTCACAAAAAATAGTTTCAGGTACGTTAACCCATAAAAGTGATAAAAGCAAGGCTGCGCCCAGAGTTCAATATTTGCAGGCTTTCTTTGTTTTTACTTGCAATTTACATACAGGGAAATGCACAAACCCTAAGTGTATAACCTGATGGAGGCTGACAGCTGCACGCACCCATGAAGCCATAACAATATCGACCATTCCCGGCATCTCCGAAAATTCCCCTCTGTGCCCCACAGTCACCCCTCCTCCACAAAGCCAGCTCCTCTGATCTTTGTGTAATGGACTGGTGGCTGTGCCCTCGGTGTCTGTCAGCTTCGCCCAAGCCACCGCTAGAGGAACAGCTTGTCCCCTCGCTGACGATTTGTGATTCTGTGGCACGGATGCACACAATCGGGGTCTGTCCCCCGTTCTCCACGTGAACATCTGGGTTGTTTCCAGCCGGAGGCTGTGATGAATCGAGCTGCTGCGAACTCTGTGTGAGTCCCTTGCCCAAATAAATGTTTCCTTCTTGTGGGCGCATGTACCTAGTGGTTGTTGCTGAATCGCAGGTGGTGGTTCGGTGAGTTTTAGTAGAAATGACCCAGCCACCTCCAGAAGCTGCAAGTTTGATGCCCCCTCATAAACTGTCATGATGAACATCGCTGCGCGGGGCCGTCGGCCAGCGGAGGGTCCTCAAGTGTCATTTCGAGTAGTTTATTTTATTAGGTTGTTTGCTTTCTATTGTCATGCTGTAGAACTTCCTTACGTGTCAGATACTGGCCTCTTATCAGATGTACATCCTGCAGGAATTTTCTCCAGGTTCTGCCTTACCGATTGATTCTGTTCACGATGTGTTTTGATGAGCTAGGTTTTTTTTTTTATTTTGATGTACTGTAACTTTGCATAATTTTTGACTGTTTATTATTTTGGTGTCTTTTCTATTAAATTTTTGTGTACATTCGTGTCATGAAGATAGTCTCTTAAGATTACTTCTGGAAATTATATAGCTTCTAAGTTTAGATCTATGCTCAATCTCAATTAATATTGAGTACGATGAGAAGTAGAATTCAAGTTTCATTTTTTGTCGTTGTTTACTTTGAGAGGGAGAGAGAGAGAGCATATGAGTGGGGGAGGGGCAGAGAGAGAGAGGGAGAGAGAGAATCCCAAGCAGACTCTGTGCTGTCAGTGCAGAGCCCAAAGTGGAGCTCAGACCCATGAACCGTGAGATCATGACCTGAGCCGAAACCAAGAGTCAGACACTCACCCCACTGAGCCTCCCAGGTGCCCCTCAAGTTTCATGTTTACCCAAGCAGATATCCCTTTAGCTCGACGCCACTGACTTCCTTCAGCATCTTTGTCAAGAAATAAGCTGGCTCTGAATGTGTCTCCTCTGGCCTCACTATTCTGTTGACTGCTTCGTTTTTCCATCCTTGTGCTAAGGCCACGCGTGCCGATGGCTGTGTCCTTGCACACTTAGAATCAAGTAGTAAAAGCCATGCTGGGGGCAGATGCTGCCGCCTTGTTCCAGCTCAAGAGTGGCAACGCGTCTAGAATCACCTTAATTATGATGTGTGATTATGTTCTAGATGCCCCTCATCAGACCTAGGAAGTTCCTTCTCTTCCTAGCTTGCTGGCTGTTTTTAATTTTTTTTAATGTTTATTTATTCCCATGAGAGAAAGACAGAGCACAAGCAGGGGAGGGGCAGAGAGAGAGGGAGACACAGAATCCGAAGCAGGCTCCAGGCTCTGAGTTGTCAGCACAGAGCCCGACGCGGGGCTCCAACTCGTGAACTGCGAGATCATGACCTGAGCCAACGTCGGATGCTTAGCCGACTGGGCCCCCCAGGCTCCCTGCTTGCTGGCTGTTTATAATGGATATAGGTGCTGAACTTCTGCATCCATCGAGAAGATCATATTTCCCATGCCCTTTATTCTGTTAAGAAGGTGAATTATATGAATTGGTTTTCAACTGAAAACCAACCTCGCGTTATTGGGTTAAACCTCACTGGTCATGTTACATCATGTTTTCCATAAATTGCTCAAGAGAACTCTCTTTGAAAAATTGAACTGAATAAAAACAAAAACGCAAATGACCAAACTTCACGGAGAACACTTGCAGCCGAGAGGGCAATCTGTGGCGATAACGCGTCTACCGGGAGAGGAGAAACGTCTCAGATCAGCACGTGAGCCCTCACTTCAACAGTCTGGGGACAGGAATGTGGAACAAGCCCAAAGGAAAAAGCAGGAAGGAAGTCACGAACAGTAGAAACCAACGAAAGTGAAAACAGAAGAACAGAGAAAACTCAAGAAGCAACGTATTGAAGGTCACACAGCCTTTCCTTCATGAAGACAGCAGGAACAGAAAGCCAACCTCGTGTACAAAGCAATGCTGGTCCGCTGTCTCCTGAGCCCCTTTTCTGGATCTGAATTCAGTTTTCCTTGAGCCCATCATTCTCCTGAGGGTCCCGTATGGTAGCACCTGCCCCAAAGATGTCCATGTGCTCGGACTTTGGGTGTTATGCTACATGGCACGTGGGAGTGAAGTCTGCAGGTGGATTTAGGTTGCTACTCAGCTCGCCTTAAAATCGTGCAAATACCCTGTGCCTTCTGGGTCAGCTTCCTCTAACCCCGCCACGTGAGTCTCCAAGAGCAGAGAGGCAGTCAGAGAAGGAGGCTGACAGGGAAGGAGGAAGTCCCAGTAGGAAAGCGTCTAAAGTTGCGGACCAGTGTCCTGAGCCACGGAAGGCAGGCGGGCCTCTGGGGGTTGCAACGGTCCCCATTTGACAGCCAGCAAGGATGGGGGGGACCCAGTCCTGCCCCGCCCCAGGGACTAGATTCTGCCAATACCTCAAATGAGCAGGAACTCAGATGCCCCCAGAGCCCCAGAGAGGAACACAGGTGGCTTCATAAGCCTTGGTGAAACTGAAACGTGAGCAAACGTGCACGGCATCAGAGCCTCGACTTTCCCTAAGGGAAGTGGGCTCTCGCAGGGAGGAGACGGGTGTCAGCAGGACGCCCAAGGAGTGGGGAGCACAGGTGAGGAGCAGTGGACTGTGTCCCGATGGGTTGAGGGGCAGCAGATTCTGCACAGCACAGCCCTTCCCACGGCGGCACACATCAGGGAGGGTTGTGCCCAGACCGGCACGCTGGGTCCTTTCATCTCGGCTTAAAATAAGGGGGAGACAGAGGAGATTGGGAAAGACAGAAGAAAAACCGGGTGCAGAAGAAACCTTCTCTAATTGATCACCCATGAATGATAAGCGGAAAGAAACGCAGCTATTAAAACGCGAATATTCTCTACTAGGAACTTTAATGTTTTTGATGTTTATTTATTTTTGAGAGAGGGCATGAGCGGGAGAAGGCCAGAAAGAGGGAGACGAGGATCCGAAGCAGGCTCCACGCAGTGAGTGCAGAGTCCAAAATGGGGCTCAACTCAAACCCAGGAACTGTGAGATCACGATCTGAGCTGAAATCAAGAGTCAGCCGATTAACAAACTGAGTCACCCAGGCGCCCCTCTGGGTTTATTTAAAGTAGAATTTCACCGGACACATGTTTGGAAGGATAAACCTTTGTCCTGACCCCACCACGCCCTTTGCTCGTTCATTCATCTTAGGCCGCTGGGCCATTTGCACTTAATTCCCGGGGGACGCACATGCGCTAGAAAAGACGACCATTCGGGTCACATTTCTGTCCAACCTCTTTCTTCTAACCTCCTACAGGATGGTGAAGTACCTCATCCTGGACACCAGAAAAGCTGTTCCACCCCTTCTCCCGCCCACCACCCCCCCCCCCAATCTGCTGGAATGTGTGGCTGATAAAGTCAGGAACCCACTGACACTCACGCCCTCCCCAGGGGCCGGCAGCCCAGGGCCCACAGAGCCCACCAAGTGCCACTGAGCCCTGCTGGTCTACTGTCTTCTGCGACACACGTCCTGCTCCCCGGCATGTGCGTCAGCTCTGTCCTTACAGCGTCCCAAGCTGGGGGACAAATTGCACGGCCCACGGTCGTAAACAGGGCGTCTTTTCTTTCCAAAGACGGCCGAGCGCGTAGAACACCATTTGACGGACGGGCCAGCAGGGGAGACGGGAAGGGCGACCCGAAAGCCGTCTCCGTGGAGGCAAATTATTTTGACGTGTGAAATGTTTCGTGAAACCTAAAGCGAATTAGAGGAATTCGTGAAAATGTTTTTCAAAGTTAAAACAAACTACATATGGGTAGAAAGGGAGAAGTCGGTGTCCCCACTGCGGTTCCCTACCCGCCCTCGCCGCAAGGAACCGAGGTCACCGTCGGGCCGGGGCTTGCGCGCACGTGTCAGACGCGGCAGAGATAGCGATCAGGTGGCTGCAGGACCGGCCACGTCCTTCCCAGAGCCACCCCCGTGCATTTGTCACCGCGGCCCGGAAGCATGTCTCAGCCTCTTGTGCAGGGCTGTGCAGAGAACATGGGTACACTTACGTGGCTTAAAGAATATTTGATACCTGAACACGCAACCGGGAAAGTTACAACTTAAATTCCTGAGTTTCCCTGTGGATTCGGGTCCCCTGCGGCCATCGCTACTCCACGTGTGCGTCTCGTGAAGTCAGAGTCGTCCTGTTGTCCTTCCATAAGTTGACGTAACTCAAGTCGGCCATCTGATTTTCTCAGACGCCAGTGTCACTTATAAAAGAGTTAATGAGTTGAAAACAAACAAAGAAACAAAAAGCTGCAACAGCACGTCTGAAGAGCCAGGGTGTCTGGGGCTCTTTTACACAAGCTCTGAATCTGGGAGGATTCACCTTCCCGACAAGAAAACGTACCTCAATATTTGGCCAGTCTGCGGCAAAAGCCTTTGAAATCACTCGGAAGCATCATGCCTTCGACTTCTCTTGACATAAAGCTGTTCGAACAACCTGAAAATTTAAGCAGTTTCAGATCACCAGCCCATACTTCTCGTTCGGGGTCTGTGCTTCGGGCTGCGGGTTGGGATCCGTCGGCTCTGTGGGATTGTAACATCCCGTGTCCAGAGTTCACCTTGGGGGTGGGGTGGGGGGGGTCTCCACTGACCTTGCGGGAGCCGCAGCAGGGGGCGCTGGCGAGCACGGCAGGAACAAGTCCATAGCAGGGAGGGCGTGGACGGTCAGGGGCAGTGGTCCAGTCTCCGCACGTGGATATCAACACTAACAGCCACCAGAGCCAGACGCAGGACCAAAAAGCATCCAATAACTAGAGTCTTTTTTTTTTTTTTTAATGTTTGTTTATTTACTTTGAGAGACAGACAGAGTGTGAGCAGAGGAGGCACAGAGAAAGAGACACAGAATCCGAAGCAGGCTCCAGGCTCTGAGCTGTCAGAGCCCGACGCGGGCTCAAACCCACGAACCGTGAGATCATGACCTGAGCCGAAGTCAGACGCTTAACCGACTGAGCCACCGGGTGCCCCAAGACGTTGTTTTAAACTGAGAAGCTCTGTGGTGCTCCCTGAAGAAACCATTGTCATACATCTTAGTTAGCTAGATGTTATAGTAAGGAAATTGTTAGAAATACAAGGAGAGATTTAAGTGTCCATCAAGAGTTATCAGAGGTGAACACATCTCTCAGCGTCAGACAGATCAGGTGGAGGAAAACAACAGGGCCTGTGAAATGTAATAAATAAATCGTAAATTATTAGCTATAGAGCAGACTGCTTCTGGAAGACAAACACTTCCCTGTCGCTCAGAGTAATAATCAAACATTTGTAGAAAATAATCCTATGCAAGTTTTCAAAGGAATCATTAATGATTTTATTGGCTGATGCATTCATACCACAGTTTAAAGACAATAAAAGGAAATTAAAAACAAATAACAGGGGTTTAAAATAAAACCAATTATGCAATTTGAAGAATAAAATCCCAATCACTATTCAAAGAGAAAATAAAGACTCCAATTAAAGACCGATTTAAAAAGTAAAATGAGCCTGACACAAGAAAACAAACAGGATATGGCAAAAGCTGAATTCAGAGAAAACATAAATATTTAAGTGCTTTTATTATTTAAAAAAAAAAAAGAAAGAAAGAATTGTTGTTGGGTTTTCCCTGCTGTATTATTTCAAGCTTTTAAGGAACACAGAATTTCCAGGGCGCCTGGGTGGCTCAGTCGGTTAAACGTCCGACTCTGGCTCAGGTCATGATCTCAAGGTTCGTGACTTCAAGCCCCTGCATCGGGCTCTGTGCTGACAGCTCAGAGCCTGGAGCCTGCTTCAGAGTCTGTGTCTCCCTCTGTCTCTGCCCCTCCTCTGCTCATGCTCTTTCTCTCTCTCTCAAAATAAAGAAATAAAAACATTAAAAAAAAAAAAAAGGAACACAGAATTTCCATGCTTGGCCAAATCGGGAGAGAAGGAAATCTCGAATTATTTCATGACACCTCCATCAATGGCCTTGATGGTGAAATCTTACTGAAACCAGAAGAACACAAGCACTTAATATTTCTTAAGAACATCATGGTTTCAGTAAGTTGGTGTGTTCTCAATCTTCTATGATAGGCATGTATTCCTTGCATTAAAAAAAGCAAATGATTCTTCTCAACAGTAACACGATGAAGGGAAAGCCTTTTCCGGGACAGGCTGGGAGTTCCAGACAGGGCCAGGAGGGGGTTCCTTTATTTCCTGGCCCGTTTGCGTGTCATCTGCACGAGTCAGAGGTGACTTATGACTAGATGCTCCAAGTCCCCTTCCTGCCATCCCAGTGGTTGGGGAGGGCGAGGTGGCGGCTGATGCAGCCTGCCCTGCCCTCGCCCCCTTGGCGGGAAGGGACCAGGGACGGGTCCAGCTCTAGTCCTCCCGGAGTCAGCTCTGGGACAGCCTGGCCTGTCCTCGACTGTGGGGCCTCGTGTGCACATTACCCACTCTGCAGCGAGTCTAGACGCTGGGGTGGTTCTCAACAGGGCACCTAGTGAGACCTTGGCACCCAAGGTGCCGTGTCTGTTCCAGCCCACCCGTGGCTGTGCTCAGCTTGCCCTGGGGCGGCCGTGGTCCGGGCAAATGTTCGGGCAATAGCATGGCACTTTCACTCCATTTACTCTTGCACCAAAGTCTCCGATGTTCAACTGCCACTTCTGGAGCTCCTGTGAAGGGCAGGGACCATAGAGGTGTCTTCCAGAATCACCTAATGCCACCCTCACAGCCTTGCTGTGAGGTCAGGCTCCTGGGTGACACTCACAATGGGACACCCACCCGAGCCAAGTGCCCATCAGCGGTGGGTCTGTCTGGCTTCCAGCTCTGTGGATGTCACAACTCCTGTGCTGCCTCTCCAAAAAATGCATTCTCTGACCTTGTAAAGTATCTAAGTTTCTATTCCCCATTTTTATACAAAATGCCATATTGCAGAGGGGGAAAAATCCTTTGTTCCTGGCATTTACAGTGGTCATACAGCTACTCAGCTACTTGGAACAACACTGCTGAAAGCATAAACTGCTTACGTCTGGTCTGACTCCCTAACAGCACAATCTGTAAACAAATAATAAAGTTCCAAGCAGCTGCAGTGACAAAACGCAAGCAACTTGATCTACGGTCATGGGGACGGGTCGGAAGTCCAATGGACTTAACTCTGTGACCCCTGATGTCTCATTCGGAAACTGGGGTGGGAGCCTAGGGGAGCCCAAAGTTATTACCAGCACCTATTCTGTGATGTTCCAAATCAGTGGTGAAAAGTGGTTGTTTCCACCCAATTAATTACCTCGGAGGGTGTGCTAACTCCAGTTACAAAGTTAAGCAGGTGCTACTGGGCGTCGTCCAGCACCACTCCACAAAATGAAAAAGCACATGACTTTTCTCAATTACCTTTTCTAGTCTCTACTTTTGGATTAACTCATGCCTGTGCCTTTTATTTGTCTATTTCTGCAGTGTGGGAAAAGTGCCTCATTCGTAAAAGCCAAATATAGCACAGGACCTCCTTGTTACAACAGGATCCGGGGAACCGAGTAGCTTAGAAGTTATCAGGAGACGGGCCATAATGAGGCTAATTCTGGTCAGGTTTAATTATGTAAAGTTGGGCTGCGGAAAGGCATGGCCCACACGGCAGGCAGGCTCCGGGATGGGGGGCTTTCAGTGACAGCAGATGGGGCAGGACATGTCACCAACCACTCCATGAGCCACGTACTCCCCTTTCAGATGCCTTCTTGTCATTGAAAAGCAGGTGTCAGAGGGGAAATGTCATTGTGAAAGAGTTCTGTATTGGGAATTAGTTATCCCGTCATGATGCTGTGCCATTCACTTGTACAGCAGTTATTTTAAGCTCTCTGTCCCTTTACAGAGCCAGTTCTCAATTATCCATCACAAGAGAAGGTCAGTGGCAGGAGTGAACCCGATTGACAGGCAATTAAAAACAATGTACATTTACCTTTAAAATGAGCTGCACAGTGAAAACAGGAAAAAGATACCTTGTAGGTTATTAAATTACCAAATTTTGTGAATTATTATAAAAACAACATTAAAACATGTTGACTTTTAAATCAAATTGTAAAACAGCAACACATCTCCCTCTGCACAGCTCAACCACACATCCCCTAAAAAGGTCACTTCTAATTATTTCTATTATTAGTTCCTCTGTCTATTTTTACCTCCATATATCTTAATAACATGTTTATAGCATATTTGTTGCAATATCCATTTTTGGTATTATTTATTGACTTCCCACTCTGGGAGATAGAATTTTAGCTCCTCACCCTGCCTCTCCGTCTCTGCACCTGACTATTTTCAGCTCCCGTGTTAATTACTTTTGTCACATGAGATCACATCATTAGAATTCTACTTCTTGTTCCATTAAATATGGAGAAAATATTTCCTTACCTCGGAATACAAGATTGTAACAGCTTCACGTTTCCATGTATCCATCATCCCTCCTTCCCGCCTCCAAAATCCTCTTTATATTTTACTTTTATATTGTCAACCTTGATGCCATTGGCATTTTATTCCATAATATCATAATTAAATATTCTCTGATTTCTGTTTGACTGATTCCAAAGCCTGGGAGATCACTGAACCATGTTTACATTATGGACTTTGTACATTATTAACTGCAAAGTGGAATCATATGTTTTAATTGTATTCCCTTCCTTTTATAGCTTTTTGGTTTCTCTGGAGTTTCTAATTGCCTTGTTTTTCTGAATCAATTGATTTTGTTTTGTCCTTAAAAAATACTATTTTAAGGGCGTATGAAATCAATGAACTCTCCCACCATCATGATTTTTTTTTTTTTCTCCCCCAGGGACTTCCCTCCTAGAGACCTCTGTTCTCTGGGGCTTATTTTTCGCTAGGCCTGTCATCCCGGGACTTAAATTTCTCAGTGTCCCGAGTGGTACCCACTGTTCTCCCCAATCCATGTCTTTTTGATTGTCTTTTTGATTTCCACATTCTTGTTTTGGAGTACCTCCTCGAGTAATATCCTTACAAAAGATTGGTGCGTGGGACATAAGCAATGAATGCTTACACATTTACACTTTATTTATACTATTCTCATAGTTAGTTTGATTTATATCTAAGATTTGGGAGCCTGAGACAAGGCATTAGATGCAAGCACTTTTTTGGGGAAGTACTCCCAGGAAGTTCTGGTAGGAAGGTAGGAAAGTGAGGAAAAGAAGGAAAAACAAACCAGCATCCTCTGCCTTCGTGTGTAGGTTACCACTGTGAGCAAGTGAGCACCCCTGGGAGACTGTTTGATAGGTATGTCCTCCAAGCTATCTCAATCAGAGTAATTAACAACAACAACAACAACCATCAGGCACTATAAGAGGACTTCTCCCAAGAGTGTTAACTGCCTAGAACTTCCAACCTGAAGGTTGGCTTCTTCAACCAGAGAAAGCCCTTTGGCAAAGATTTGCAAGTGTCATACCAGGAAGCATCAATCTGCTCAGGGAAGTTCATGGCAAAGGGGTATATGAGTGCACAAGGGTGTCTGCCTCTGCAGGTATGTAATTCTAGATGGAAAACAACATTCTCTTAGAAGTAAGTTCATGCTCACTGTATTCTAGCATAAGTTCCTTGCTTCTTGATTATTTTAAAAATGCAATATCTCCTATCATTTCCTCTGAGACTATTAGAGCTATGGTCAATGTGTTCTTGTGTTCCCTAAGTTGTTCCTCTTCCCTAGAGCCAGGCTGTCCTACTTCCTGGATTATGATGCACACAGGTGGGGCTCACCAACCAACAGACTTCACATTAGGCTGAGTTAGTTGTGAACCAGTCATTACATTAGGAAAGTCCAAAGTGCCACAGTTAAGATAGCTATTCTACGAGGCACCAACTCCCACACATTTGAGTTCTGGCTCTAATTATCTTCCTGATACTTGTCTTAATTATTTTTGAAAGAGTGGTTTTGGGGAAGAAATCTACTGAGAGCTGGTCACGTTCCTTGAGATGTTTATAAGAATTCCAAGCAAGAGAAAAAAAAAAAAAAAAAAAAAACCTCCAAGCAAGGGTGCCAAATAGGCAGTTCGTTTGATACAAGTCTTGTTTCAGAGTGAGGTCCGACCTGGAGGCATGACTGCCTGGGTTGTTGGTCTCTAGATGTTGTTTAAGCCACAAGACCAAATGAGATCTTTGAGAGAGGAAGAATATAGACAAAGAGAAGAGGTCCAGGAATTGAGCCTAGAGGACTGAAGAACCAGTGACAGCGGGCAGCTGAAAAGGACAGAAATGTATTCCCTCCCAGTCCTGGAGCAGAAGTCTTATGTGGGAACATCTGCAGGGATGGGTCCTTCTGAGGCCATGAGGGAGAGTCCGTTCCAGGTCTCTCCCAGCCTCTGGTTGTCTGCTGACAATCTGTGGCATGTCTGGTGTTCCAGGTGCACCTGGCCCCTCCAACTTTCCACCCTCACAAGGCATTCTACCTGTGTCTCTTCACATTGTCCCTTCTGTGTGTGTGTGCGCGTGTGTGTGTGTGTGTGTGTGTGTGTGTCTCCATGTCGAAATGTCCCCTTCTTATAAGAACATCACTCATATTGGATTATGGCTCACCCTAGTGACTTCATCTTAACTTGAGAACCTCTGTGAAGACCCTATTTTCAAAGAAGGTCACATTCTGAGTCACTAGGGATTAAAACTTCAACATATATTTGGGGAAAACACAATTCAGCCATAATGCCCTCTTGGCTCATCTCCTCATCCCCGGATCTCAGATCCAGCCACACATCCTCTGCAACCCCACGCAGGACTGTGTCTCAGTTGAAAGGCTGTTTGTCATGTACATGTCTGTGTCTGCCACCACGTTCCTTGGACACTTTCCAAAAGGTATATTTAGTTTTTCTAAAATTTGTTCATGCCAATCCTATTTCTATCATAAATATGTAAAGTAATTAACTGCTATGCAATCTGATGAATGTGAAAAACAATTTAAAAATTTTTTTAATGTTTATTTATCTTTGACAGAGAGAGAGACAGAGCATGAGCAGGGGAGGGGCAGAAAGAGAAGGAGACATAGAATCCAAAGAAGGCTCCAGGCTCCATGCGGTCAGCACAGAGCCCGACGCGGGGCTCGAACTCACAGACCGCGAGATCATGACCTGAGCCGAAGTCGGACGCTCAACCGACTGAGCCATCCAGGCGCCCCTGTGAAAGCCAATTTAAATGCAGGGCAATATTTGCTAGCAAGAAGAGTGAATTCCAACAATTACTATGAAATTAATATTGGATAAAGTAGCCCTAAAAGATTGGAACAATGGCTTAGGAATCCAGAAGGATACTTCACTCAGGTTGTTGTGCAAGTGTTTTTATGTTCTTGACCGAGTTGGAGGAAACCCAGCCTCTAAACTGAAATCGTATACTATGCAGATGTATAAAAGAGGGGAGAAAAATCTGCTCAACTCCAGTCAGTAAAGTTGTGCTCAGAGAAAAAGCCTGAACTGCACACTGGAACATTGGCAGGTCAGTGCCAAACATTGGTTTAAAATGGAAATGAAATGTTTAAGGTGTTTGTTATTATAATTCTGCCCCTCAGCTGCATTCCGTTAACTCCAGATACCAGCCCACATGTCACAGAAGGACGTTCCTACCTTAACATCATGTTTCCCGGTTGAGGCTCAGAGCTATTAAATACTGCATGTACTCTACATAGCTGAGGCAGGCCTGAGCCTGGGCAGTGCAGTTTCGTTTATTAATTTTTTTTAATTTTGATTATTTTTATTTGATTTTTTTATTTTTATTATAATTTTATATTATTATTTTATTTATTTTTACTTTATCATTTTATTTTATTATTATATTTTAATTTTATTTTAATATTTTTCATTTAATTTTTATTTATTTCGAGAGACAGAGAGAGTGCAGAGGAGGGGATGAGAGAAGGAGAGAGAGAGAATCCCAAGCAGGCTCCACACTGCCAGCATGGAGCCCGATGCAGGGCTCGACCCCGTGAACCTCGAGATTACGACCAGAGCCGAAGTCAAGAGTCGGACGTTTAACTGACTGAGCTCCCCTGGTGCCCCTGGGCAGTGTCGTTTCAGAGCATGGCTGCTGATCCCTCCGGTGGGAGGCAGGTTGACTCATGGAAGGACCCAGAACTGACCCAGGGAAGTCTGATGAGTCACTATCTAGTGAACAGGAGACACGGTTAAACGTTAACACACACATTTCAATCGTTCTTTCATTCTGTCTCAAGTCTCCTTCCAAGCCCACGCTTGGTTTCCATGTTTCAGTTTCCTGCAGAATCTTGGGGGGACAGCCAGCAGTTGTTGCCCGGGAAGACAGACTCATCCGTTCGTGTACTCATATGTGGATAGAAGGGGGTCCCTGCCTGTGCCTGGGATGGTTCCAGACACCCGCAGACTCAGTAAATCCCAGAGCAAGTCAGACAGATCGGACCCCTTGTCTCCCAGGGTCATCGGCAAACACGAGTCCCTGGTGATAGTCAGACAGGACGTGAACGCTGCCCTCCTGGAGCTTATAGGCCACCAGGGAGACTGGAACGTGAGCCGATGACAACAGACTAGGGCCCAGGGGATGGGCGGAGCGTGGGGTGTGCCCAGGACCTGGAGGAGGGCCCAGGCTCTGGGCTGCATCCTGGTGAACTTTCTCCCGTTGGATCCCCACAGGGCAGCTCAAGGCACAGACACCCTCCCCAAGTCCCACGTGCAACAGCACAGGCGATGGCGATGTGGATGGGCGTCAGCAAAGACCCAGCTGGGTCAGCCCTCCTGCCGCCACCTTTCCTTCCTTCTCCACAGGCAGGAGCCCCTGAATGGAGACGGACGCGGTCAGGGGTTCCTCAGCCAGGGGGGGTGGAGGAAGGACCGCACGTCTCTGGCTGCTGCTTTTCCTTCCGGGCTCAGAAGCCTCGGTGCACGGTCTGCATTTGCACACACGTGCAGGAGATCCCCACCAGGCAGACGCACGCCCCCCGACGTGTGTTAAAACAGGGCTGCTCTGGCAAGTCGGCCGGAAACATTCACGTGTCTTCTTCCCTCCAAAGGTGGCCCCTCGGCTGACATTTCAACACAGGCGGGCAAGCTGTGGCCGGCCCCCAGCCACCACTCCCGTGTCCCCCTCCTGAAGTCGGCACTCTCCGAAATGTGACAAGGGACGGCGGCTCTGTGATCCATCCGGCCGGTTTCCGGGTGCTCCTGGGCTGGCAGCGGTCCGCTCTGAACCGTGTCAGCTGGCGGGGACCTTCGCGTCACGGCCCGAGTGCGCCCGGGAAAGGTGGCCGTCTGGACAGGAGCCCTTTGGGGGCCTTGGGCGGTGCCGGGAGAGCTGCGTCAGGGACAAGGGGAAGGCGCGCGCCGCGTAGGACATTTCATCTGCGGCAACGGACAAACACACCGTTTGCTACGAACACCGTCAGGGCAGGTGGGCAGTGGGCAGGCTGCTCTTCGGTGAGACACCTGGGTTATATTTTGTCATCACGAAAGCAAAACGGATCTTTAGCAACTTGGGAACACGTCAAATAATAAACCTTTCTGAACTGACCGTTAAGCCTCCTCACCAAGGTATTCCTACCCTACCCCTGCCCTCACTGTGTCGTCTTATTTTCCTCCTCAGCCTTCGAAAACGTGGATAGATGGATTTAATATAGACAAGGAGCACGTAAGTTTACAAAAACCATATTTAAATGTGGGTTATATGTAAATAAATACACGTGTGTGTATATATGGTTTTCGTGGATTTTTTCAGTGTCCCGTTTATACAATTTACTATCTTGCTTTTCTCACTTAACATCAAAACAATGGATTATCCCTGCGTCTTGGAACAGCTGCTAAAATGCGACTTCCATGCGCCGAGGTGCCCCATCATCTGGCACACTGGCCTGAGCTAATTCAGCATCACCCGGACCTCACGGGGGTGGGTCTTTTCTAGTATTTCCCCTTGCTTTCTAGTAGGTCCCCTGAGGTTAGACTTACATCAATGTTTTCCTGACTTTCTGGTGTCCTTGGGATTTTTCTTTTTCTTTTTCCATCAGGGGAATCACAAGGTCAAAGCAATGAAACAAAATGGGAGCTCTGGATAAGAGCTCCCAAAAGGCTCTCTGGCGGGGCTCAGCCGACTTCCGCGCCCCCCACCCGCCCAGCCACGGGACCAATTTCCCAGCACTGTCACCGACACTGGCCACTAGCACGAAGCTCAGTGTCAATGCAAAGGGTGAAAAATGGTCTTTTTAATTTTTTTTAATTTTATTAATCTGTATGCCTTTTCTCACCATGAGGCTGGACATTTTTCAAAAGTATACTGGGCATTCTGGATTTCTTTTCCTGATTAGACTGTTTCTATCTCTCCCACTTGGTTTTCATGTTTTTCTTACCCACCTCTAGGAAAATAATTGGAATTAATGTTCTGGTCCTTGCATAACATTTTTGAAATGGTCTCAATTAAAGAGGGAAAAGACTGAACTCGGTGCTTTCCCCAGGCCTCGTACGTTGCATTTTCCGGAGACGTTTAAAAGGTCAATGCTACTTCAAAGTCAGACTTCAGCCTGAATGGACCGCCACCAGAAGGCAATACGGTTTTAGATATTTTCCACCGGTTTTGACTTCTTAAAATGTCAAGCTCATAAATTCACCCCCTCAGACAAACCGAGGTGCCGATCACCCCTCACCAGATACTCACTTAGCCATGAGGACGTTTGGAGCCTTGAGCCACGGTCCCACAAAAACCACATTCCGTCCTGTCTGTAAAAAGCCTGGGGTTTAGATGCAGTGATGAAATTCAAATTCCCTGTCTCTACCCTCTTTAAATTCTACTCACTCATTTTTTCTTCTCCAAATCCAGTAATCTGGGGTTAAAACATAAAAAACACCTACAGTTCTGGTGCAGACAGAATCAAGGATAACTTCTTAGTCTCCGAAGGTTTACTAGATGCCCAGAATAGGTCTTTCACCCTAAAGTGATGACCTCCGCCTCTGCCTTGGCATCGGGGGCTGTGAGCCCTGTACTCCCCTCAGAGCGCCCCCCCCCCTCCCGGATCTGGACCCAGACCCCGGTCGGGCTTGGAAGCCAGTGAGATGGGACTGACGGGGAACCTAGGGTGGCCCTGGGGAGTCACCGCCAGGCGAGTCCACTGGAAATGACAGGAGCTCATTTCTGACTACGGGACGGAACTGAAGCGTCCTGGGTCCCGTGCCCCCAGCATGAGGCTAAGGAGGGCTCACCCCTCCTTTCTTCGCCCGGGAGGACACACGGCCTGCTGACGTGCCCGGGATGTGCCGTGACTGTGCCCACACTGCAGCTCCGCTCAGCTGCAGATAAACCAATGGGTCGCTCGCTGGAAGCCTCGATGTCTTCGTCAGTGGCGGCAAGAGAAGCATTGATGAGCCCCGAAGGACTGGACGATACACGTGACCTGGTGGCTCAGGGCCAGAGCCCGAGGGGACCCGCCGTGAAGGCAGGCTCTGGGTCTCCATCTCCCTCCGGGGGATGACACCTCGGCGGTTCCAAGGGACAAATCTGTTCCTGACTGTAAGAGCCAGCAACTGAACCAGGTCTACGTTTAGGTCCTGCTGTGTCACCACAGGACCAGCTATAACCTGCCGGGCTGGGGGTGGGGGGCGGGACTCCGGGGCATCTGAAGGGCCGGGGGACGCCCCTCGCAACGCCAGGCTCTGAGGCCCGGGCAGAGGAGGGGACGCCGAGAACCGCCCTCCGCACAGGACGCGCTGCTAGCGGTGATAAAGACAGGGGAGCCGGGGCCGACCGCGGGCTGCCTGGTGTGGCGGAAACAAACCTGTCACTCCAGCCGCACGTCTGCCTGGAGGACCCGAGGGAGGCTGTAACCCCTTCACACCTTATTGCCGGGAAGTGACTTTGTGATTTGACACATTAAAAACAGGTTCAAGCGAGGCTCCTCTCCAGTGAGTTGGAACCTCTGAAGTGACAGGCCTGCCTTCCCTCCTGCTCACGCTGGCACAGACAGGAGGCTTCCAGAAAGAAGGGCTGGGGAGGGGCAGGTGGGGGGCTTTCTGGAACACTGTGTTCTCAGTGCTCCCTGTATTACCAGCAGAGACCGGGCCAGTGGTTGAACTGAGTCCCCGAATAATTAGTAACAAGAACAAGGAGGAGCCTCTAATTCCGGACCCCTGGTCGGTGGCGGGGCTCCCACGGGGAATTCCTGGGGCGCGGCGCCCGCCCAGACCTACGGAGCGACTGTCCAGACCAACACCAGTCGGCGATCGACCCTTCCCACCCGCGGCCTGACCCTGCCCAGCCCCGCACCCGCCCGGCCCCAGCCCCGCTCGGCCCCAAGGCGGGGAGCGGCGCCCACGGAGTCCGGCGAGTCCGCGGGTGGCCAGCAGAGGGCGTGCCTCCCGGAGCCGCGCTGGGCCGCCGCAGCCCGCCCGCCCGCCCCCCCGTCCCCGGATCCAGCCCCGGACCCCCACCCCGGACTCGGACCCAGACCCGGACCCCTCCAGAGTCAAAGGGAGTGTGCCCGCCCGGCCGGAAGTCCGGGGGGCCGAGGGCCCGGGGTTCCGGACCGGCTGGGCGAGGAGCGGCGCGCGGCGCGAGCCAAATGCGTTTGTGCCACCTGTTGGCGCCGCGCCCGCACTGCACGCGCCGGGCGAGGAGGGGGCTGGCCCGGGGAGCGGGGCGCCGGGGGCTGGGTGGGCGCTGGCCCGGGAGGGGGCACGAGCGGGCAGGGGCGCAGCTCCAGGGAGGGGGGTGCACCGGGCGGGCGGGGCCGGGGCCGCGCTGCTCCGGGAGCGGAACGCGGGGTACGTCCCCTGTTTTTAGTATCGCAGCTCCTCTGAACTTAATCTCGCTGTAATTTCACGTTTCGATTAGATTAGCTGGTGTTTTCTTCCCGTTCAGGGTTTGACTAGCGTGCGTTTTCGTCGCGGGGAGGAAAGAACTTACAAATGGCAACCCGTGTGTCTCCGTGTTCCCTACGCGCGTGGATTTTCGATCTTTTTAACGAATGTATCTTTTTGAAAACGTGCCGGCTGCCACGTGTTTGTGTAAACTACTCAGGTCGGTCACGGACATCACGAACTGCTTGGAGTTCGGACTGACAGACAACGGTGTTTGGAACTAATTTTGTCAGCTGTAACCCCTTCTTCAGATACTGGGTTTGAAGGCACGGGGCATTTGTCTCCCTTGTGTCTCCTCGTCTTAACCTGGCATCCTGAATACCTAGAAGGGTGACGGGAGGCGTGGCTCTGCTCCCAGGTCAGCGCCCCCCCCCCCGCCCCCGCCGCCCGTTCCCGTTAAGAGGAGAGCGGGGACCCACCCAAAGCTCGGAGCAACCTGGGTGTTTGCCGTCTCCACCTCAGGTCGGGGGCGTGTGGTGGAGGCAAGGTGGGGTTTCCCAGCGCCCAGTTGTGCCCAATTCGTATTTTATCATGAAACGGGTGCACCACCAAAGCATGAAAGGAGCCCCCAGTTCCAGCTAGTGACATGCTATTAATAGAAGTAGAAGGTGGACGTTTTAAATGTACACATACCGAATGCCAAGGCACACCTTTCAGTCCGAGGGCAAATGCTGGGTCCTTCTCGCTTCCCTTTGCCCTCCGTGCCACACGTGTCTTTCCCTTCCTGTCACTGAATAGAGCACGGATCTTATCGCTCACCGTGGTCAGCAAATCTTCTCTAGTGGTTCATGTTTATTGGTGTATTTTTGGTGTCTACAACTTTGTATGCATGAGCTAAAGACATCTAGCTCTTTAATGGGAAAATGCACCTCATTTATGACTCACAAAAATGTATCCGGAGATACCTTGGCTGTATAAATGTGAGGAGTGCAGACAAGCAGGAGAAATTCCACTGTTGTCAGTATATATATTATATATATAATACTATATTAGTGTAATATTAATTATGTTAATATATAATTTCACGTATAATTTTATATATGCTACTTATAGATATATAGGTTAAAAAAACTAGGGATTGTCTATATTCCAGATTATATATACACTAAGTAGGGCTGTTAGAAGAATATTTATATTCTATATTGTATGTAAATAAAAGCATAATACATAATATACATTATATGTCAAATATTAGGATACAAAATTAGGTTATGAGAAAGCCAGCCTAAGTTCAGGGCTGGAATGAGGTAGGGTAGGGTAGGGAAGAGGGAGCGTTATTTCTTATTAACAGAACCTCCATATGGGGTCCAAGTTCAGTGACTTAACTGGGTCCTACAGGTGACCGCAGGTTTTAAGTGCCAACAATAATTAATGTGCATCGTAGCATTCTTAACAGCACCTCCCCCATCCTCCAAACAAGTGAAGGGGACAGCGCTGTCCTGCCCTTCTGACCAAGCAATGGGTCAAAATCTGGCAACGGAAGACGTGGCACAAGTCTCTGTGAAACAGCCCAGCAGCAGGTGACATTGAAATTGCGTGTTTCCTAGGACAGGGTGGGGAGAACGGACACAAATTTCAGTCGATAGCCCAAGGTCTTTAATATGAGGAGTAAAGAAATCTCCTACGGGCTAGTGGGAACCTTAGTAAAAGTGACTATGCAAAGATAACATTCTTGTGCCAAGACGAAGAAGTCACTCCAACAAGAGAAGTAATCACAATAGAGTATTTTAAGAGACTGCTAACTGGGATTCAATAATGGGAGTTCAAAGTGGAAATTTTCAAACGCTGGGACCCTCAGTGCAGCAACACGGTGCTGCACCCAGTAAGCGGATATAGAAATGGAGACAGACTAGGAGCCCCTGGGTGGCTCAGTCAGTTGAGTGCCCAACTTCGGCTCAGGTCATGATCTCGTGGTTTGTGAGTTCGAGCCCCACACGGGACTCACTGCTGTTAAAGCAAAGCCCACTTGGGATCCTCTGCACCACCCCCCGCCCGTCCCCTGTTTGTGACCTCAAAAATAAATAAACATTTTAAAAAACGTAGACAGTAGGACAGCAAGTCTAGTCTGGACTCTGTGGACAAGTGTGTTAGGCACCTGACAGGTGGGTAGGGAGCAGGCTGCACACGAATAGTGGACCCTTTGGACACCGTGACTTGGGGCCTTTGTACCCCCAGAAAAGATGAGTGAAGATTTTAATTTACCCCAAGGCAAAGAGGGAAACCAAGCACAAATAGTAGGAAGAAAGACCACTGTTTTTTAGAGAGTGCTCTACAAATTAAACCGTGTACGGAGGTATAACATTATGCAGCCACTTTTTAAAGTATCTGTCCAGCCAGCGTCTGTTGAAGGTTTTAGGCACAGCGCTGGGCACCAGAAGGGCAGAGATGGCTGAGACGTGGGTCAGCGATCACTCAAAACAGAAAGTGATTACAGAGACAAGAGTCAAGAATAGTGGGACAGAAGGAACGTTTTCAGACTTTTCCTACATATTTCCAAGCATATCTATCCATTCTTCAACAAATGCTTCTTACATGTCTAACGTTTGCTGAGCACCATGCTGGGAGCTGAGGCCACAAATGTTAGGGGAAAGTGAAGGTTGTGGCCCTCAAGAAGTTAGTCTAGTGGGAACACTGACGGAGTCATCAATCACACAAATGCATGTAAAGTTAGACCTGTGCTCATCCGTGGCTCAGGAGTGCACAGGGCTCTGGGACATCACGGTAGATTCCACCTTCCCGGGGAGGTCAGACACAACTTGCCAAGGAAGGGACAGCGGAGCTGAGCCGTGCTAGGACAGATGGATTAAGGATGGCCATAAACTCTGCCAAGAGCCCCGATCTCCTCCTTCTCCTCCCCATGGAGGGCTGGCCCCAGGCTCTCACCACGACAAGGAGTAACTGCAGAGGTAACGGCCACGTGACCCCCAGGGCCAGGTGAGGACAGGCTGCGGCTGTGGCCGCGTTGTCTAGACTCACTCGTTCCTGCCTCCACTCTTGGAACTCAGCTGCCATGCTGAGAGCAGCCCAAGCCACATGCAGCAGCCGTCACCGAGGGCCCCCGGACAGCAGGCGGTATCGCCGGCCACCTTGGAGACCCAGCCCGGCTGATCTTTCAGACGCCTGCAGCCCAGCCTACACCTGCCCACAGCACGTGAGCAGCCCGGAGCGAGAATCACCAAGATGAGCCCTTCCAGAACTCCTGGCCCAACAGACCCTGTGGCCATAACAACTGGTTGTCGCTCTGTAAGCACTAAATGTTGGCGTTTTGCTGCACAGTATTAGAGGTCCGGGGCAGAATGTGGCCCTAGGAAGTGAGATGAGAACAAAACCTGAGAACATGGCATTGGTTTTGAGACGAGGTGCAGACAGAAGTTGAACGGCCCTGACGAGACTGTCGGAAGGCCTCGAGGACAGAGAGGAGGGTGGGGCCAGAAGCCAGAGAAAAGGAGCCCCTGTTATGTGGGGCACAGGCTTGTAGAAAATGTACCTGACAGTCACTAAGGACATCTTGAGGGGCAATACTAGAAGTACCTCCCACCTCCCTGCTGCCTGTGGAGACGGGGCTGGAGGAGAGATGGAGTGGAGACAGTAGACTTAGCTTTTTAGCAGAATGAGAATGAAACGTAAAGGGGCCAGGATAGTCTGTGCAGCCAGCAAATGGCTCACAATGCAGAGCTGGCCTCGGGGCAAAGGTCAAAGTGCCAGGAAAATAGAGCCTCAGGGAATTCAAGGCATAGCTCTGAGACCCTTCAAACGTGTATCAAAATGATTCAAGGTAAGATATCACACACCCTCTCCATCAAACAAACAAAAATAGCCCTACGGACAGTAGTGCTTCAAAGACCCGGCAGGACATTACTCTGTGCCGCCTCACAGGCAGCCAAGGCAGAGGAGGGTTTAGCTTGAATAGATTAGTGAATGTGCCTTGGTCTAATGGAATGGATTATAAATTGATACATAAAACCCCACGGAGTTTTTAAATGAATTAACACACTTGACTGACAAGGGCCTGGGCGGGACTGGGAACTCACAGCAGAAGTGACGACACGTGCCTGGAAGGATTCAGAAAAAGTGTCTCCAGTGGCTCCCTGCACCTCCTTCTCCCCTTTCAGAGCGGGGGAGAGGGGGGTCCATCACGGCATCCCTCACTCAGTGTCACTGCTCTGTGCTGGGTGTGTGGCAGGAAATCTGTTTAAATTAGGGGACTTGGAAGCAAGAGAAAGTGCACTTGAAACATAGGGTTTGAGCTGTGGGTTTTGTGGAAAAAGAGGAAACCAATCACAAAATAAATTTTCACGGAGGGGTAGAACAAGAGGGACATTCTGGAAAACAAGATTGTAAACATGCTAAGAAGCGCCATTAAAATAAAGTCAGCAACTGGAAGAATTCACTCCCGAGGAAATAGAAATCATAAAACACTCTAAAGAGAACTTTAGGATTAGTATGTTTAACATTGAAAAAGAAAAAAGAGCAAACAGGAAATGTATAAAGGGCCACCATAAATCAAGGACAACTGAATGTCAAGAACTAATTTAAAATGCTAAAAGTGAAAAACATGTAGCTCGTTGGAGAAGTAAATGTGAAATAAGTACATGGAAGGACGCGCATGCTTATCTTTTAGAAATTGTCTGTGAAAGCGAGGGCAACAGGATAGGAAAACAGTGTGGTCCAAGGAGGGGCCCTCAACACCACCACCATGGGAAAAGTCTGAGCATAATTGCAAAGATACCAAGGATGGTGACAGGTGGCATGTTCGAGAGCCAAAGGGTATAATCCACAGGGCAAGTCTCATGAATTAGAGACAGTGGGACCTGAAACCAGGTGGAAAGAATACTTTTGTGGGGAAACATACAGCTTCTCTACAGGAACAAAAACCAAACGGAGGGTGGCACTTGATCTCTGGCGGTCTCTGTTATCTCCAACATCGGGAGATGAGACCAAAGCTGGGCGCTGTTGGGAGGAGGCTCTGAGAACAGGAGGTTGGGAGTAGCAGAGTCGAGTGTGGGCGACAAGCGGTCATGAGCACAGAGGGGGACACTGGGGATGAGGAGGCCTATTTGCAGCCAGGGCTCCTTGGATGTGTAAGCAGGCCCAGCCATCCTGCCGTGGGACTCTTCCCGAGCACCGGCTTCTGACCTAGATCCCTTTTCTAGGGGGCTTAGCTTAAAGGAGCAGCGCCATGACTAAATGCTCACTGAGCATCTCCAATGTCACTACCAGCTTGGAGAGACACCAGGGTAAGCCTCTGGCACTGGAAGAACACCTCCAGGTACAGTGTTTCTCCTGTTGAACTCTTGAAGTTATTCTAATTATGCCAGTCTCAACTCATTCCATTGCCAATAGAATTCATTATCTCCTATTTCCTATATTACCTCCTTGAATCCTTTTTTTTTTTTTTCAGAGCACTTTACAATCTGATTTTTCTCAGTGCGCACCATAACTTTTGGAACCTTCCTCCGGAAGTGCTGATCTCAGCGGGCTATATGAGAAGGACAGCACTAAGGGGTCAGTGATCAAAGAAATTCCAATTCCAAATTAAAAAAAAAAAAAAAGAGTAGTAGGGTCTGGCCAGTGCCAGGCTTTGTCAGGGTTGGGATGAAAACGAACCATATGTGGGAATGTGACACCGTACCAGGACGCTGCTGGCCCCTGGAACATGGAGTCTCGGCCGGATAAGAAACAGGGAAGCGGGTTGGGGAACGGGCGTGTCCTCCAAGATCAAGGGCCGTCTTCGAGTCGTGAGACAGTAACTCTCGGATGTACAGTTTGGCGAGGCCAGGCCTTGTGGATGCTGACCTGGTCCATGACAGAGGACAGTGTGGTGGAGGAGAATCCTGAGCCAGATGCAAATGATGGTCACCCGAGAGAAAGATGTGGCAGAGCCACTGTGGGAGCCCTGAGGGAGGGATGGCTTGCTTTTGGAGCATGTGAGTGAAGACCCCGATATCTAAGAGGAGCAGAAGCAACCATCCTGCAGCCAAGGGGGAGGGGAGCATGACGTCCCACACTCGGTGGCTCCACCAAACCCAGTCCAGCTCGCACTAGTGATGGACTCGGGCAGAACCCTTGCAAAGCCCCCATTGCCCCTCTGCAAAACGGAGGTGACAATTTGGGACTGCGGGAGGACTAAACGATCTGCTGGTCTCCCAGAGTGGGCCTACACGTCTGGTACGGTGAAGACCACGATAATGTGTGCCATTGCAGCTCGCGGCCATAAGAGAACAGCAGGGTCTCACCACGTGCCACACTCTGTGCTGGAAGCCGGGAACGAGAAGCTGACGGAGTCACGAGTGTGCAAGGGAGGCAGGATGGCAGGTCGACGGGAGGGATGACCCTGTGCAGAAAACTGGAAGGTCCCAGGCACGTTGGGAGAAAAGGTCCCCAGGAAACTGCACATTCATAGGCACATGTGGCCCGGCCATTGTTTGGGAGACAGTTTCAACAGAGTAAAGGCCATTTCCGATGAGGTGACGCAAGCCAAGTGGGAGAGAGACTAAGGAGGGTACATCACACTTGTGTGTAAGCGTGTGCATTCTTCCTAGCACTTCCAGGGACTGAAAACCTCCCACGACCTCCCTAAACATCATTGTTACATCTCCTTTCCCCTCCCAGAGGTAAGAAAGTGAGCCTGGGATTGTCTGTCGAGACACGCAGACAACCCTCAGCAGTCGGCAGATGGGAGGAGAAACAAGCTGTATCTTAGCAACAGGACAAACATTTCCTGCTTATTTTTTATTAACATCTTAGGCTCTGATTCAAGAATCCTGTAAGAGTTAGTTTCTGTCACCACACAACTTCTAAGTAGTATCTTTGGAAAATCCTCATGGCAGATAAAATCCAAGATGTTTGCTAAGGGACACGGCAAAACTTTTTTTTCCGTTTGAGCAAACAGTGAGAACCCAGTTAGATCTTCAGTGGTCGCTTAACATCGGTGCCCGGTAACTCATGAGGACAAATCATAGCACGGTCATTCGCTATTACCTGGACGAACATCGGGGATGAGGTAGAGTCCACAGCCGGTTTGCCAAGAGTCATTCCCAGAGATCGGCAATTCCATTTCCCTTGTTGTCGCGTGGCAAAGAGTGTCGATCCCCAAAGCTAAAGCTGAGGAGGAGACACGACCCCCACGAGGACAGCCGGCCACAGGGAAGCAGCAGAAAACGCACACACAAGTTGTCAACGTGTTTGCTCATTTGGAAAGTTGTAAAATCGCCACACAGCGAACGTGGCCTGTGTCCAAGAGTCTGGGTCCACGTGAGAATGAGGACAGAACATAGGGCTCAAGGAGCACGGTGCCTGACGGACACCTGCCTCTTCTGGAAAAGGGGACGAGCCTCAGAGAGGCGAGGCGGCTCCCCTGGGGCCACCCAGTGGCCACCTGCCCAGCAAGGCTGCGTCCCACGCCATGACTCCAGGTCTGCACGTGTCACACACTGCACCCTGTCACACCACTCGCCAGTCCTCCCCAGGCTGTGCAGTGAGAGCTGAAAGTCCCCGGCACCTCGAGGCCCTGGGCAGGGAGATTCCGAAGCAGCCAGCCTCCGAAGAGAGGCCAGCGGGATGGTCGCACAGCACACAGACCCTGGAAACCAGACGGAGCGTGTGTGCTCAGTCTCCTGTCCGCCTACCCCCGACGTCGTATATAACAACAGTTTTCTGAACATATGTCTATGACCTTTTCCTAAAACTTGCCCTAAGCTTCTGACCTGTTGGCGAAACTTTATTTCATCCTTCATGACACAAGACATGGTCCGTACGTATGCTCTGGAATGCTGGATGGGTTTCCAGAGCGGCAAAGGGAGGTGATGTAAAAACTAAGGAAATCTGAATGAAATATGGACTGTAGTTAATAATAATGTGTCAGTGTTAGTTCACCACACGCAACAGAATAAACATTCTAATAGAAAACGTTAGTAATAGGAGAAGCTGAGTGCAAGATACATGGGGGCTGTCGGTGCCAACTTCACAATTTTCCCGTGAATCCGAAACATTTTTGAGAAGTAGAGTTTATTTTAAAGCTAGAGCGTTAACCACACTGCTACAAACTAACAGATAGCATATGGGGGGCAGCCTCTCAAGAAGGCGACAGACAACGCCCATCGGAATCATCGATTTTACTGTCTTTCCACCCAGAAACTCCCCACTTCGGGTGTCGAGTCTAAAACATGTTCCAAAGTCCCGAAAAGTGTTATGGACAAAAGTGTTATTGAGATAGAACAGATAGTAGTTAAGCAAAACAGACAAGCCAGAGGAGATTGTGATGGAGTCTTAGGAGAGAACATAACGTTGCAAATCAAGTTCCAGACAAATCTGAATGACAGAAGAAATGCTTTGACCGCCACATCATAGTGCTTTACAGAAAGTCACTGACGCATTCCCAGGAATTACCTCTGGGAGTGACGCTAGCGTTGATTTTAAGTTTCATCTTTGCTCATTTATAATTTCAGAATTTTTTATACTGAGGAAATGTTTCTGGAATAAGGAAAACATAAAAACAGAGTAAAAGGATTAAAGTGAAATGGAAACATTAACACTTGTTTTCTATTTCTAAGTATTAAACTATGTATAAACTCTAAGTATAAACTATGCATTGCTGAGTATTAACCATGCCAAAGTTGGTTTTCCACAATCTTTGAATTCAGATGTAAAATCAGCAAGGGGAATCACACTTTACAAAGCTTCTGTTTTAAAATTTTTTTAATATTGGGGCCCCTGGGTGACTCAGTCGGTTGAGCGTCCAACTTCAGCTCAGGTCATGATCAAAAATTTTTAATGTTTGTTTATTTTTTGAGAGAGAGAGAGAGTGCGTGCACGCACATGAGTGGGGGAGGGGCAGAGAGAGAGGGAGACACAGAATCCGAAGCAGGCTCCAGGCTCCGAGCCATCAGCACAGAGCACCATGCGGGGCTCGAACTCGGGAACAGTGAGATCATGACCCGAGCCAAAGTCAGACACTTAACCGACAGAGCCACTCAGGTGCCCTGACAAAGTTCCTGTTTTAAAATAGCTTTTTCTGGGCGTCTGGATGGCTCCGCCAGTCGAGCATCCGACTCTTGATTTTGGCTCAGGTCATGATCCCAGGTTCCTAAGATGGACCCCCACATCCGGCTCCTCTCTGAACACGGAAACTGCTTGAGATTCTCTTTCGCTCCCTCTGCCCTCTCCCCTGCTTGCACTCTCTCTCCCTCTCTAAAATGAAATTTAAAAATAAATTAATTAAATTAAATCGCTTTTTCTCACAACTCTCTGTGTCAGTGGACAGAGGGCCAGGGCCTGACTGCTAAGTAAGCTGAGCTGGAAGGTTCTCCTGAGAAATCGAAGGACTTCAGATCGTACCTTGATGAAATAAACAATCGATTCAGCTCTTTCCACCCTCCACCTGTAGGTCTGAAGAATGCATTTGTACCTAACTTTGAACGTGGCAATGAATTCTGCATCAAGCATGCGGATGATTAAATGACACAAGTGTATTACCTGTGGGTAAACGCAGCTGTCACATAACACACGGGAGCAGCTCTTCTAGCTGGGAACAGCCTGGGCAACACTGAGGTCGTCCCGATTTGGAATAATGCCGTGGAATTCTTAGCACACGTCTTGAGAATGCTGAAGACAGGTGATAGGCACTTCTGCCTGATGTCTTGTTTCCAGGGCAACACTTGTAATAACGCCACCTTCTGCAAGAAACAACAGTGATACCTGAGGACTTCTGAACTGTGCCTATTCTATGTCCTGGCACTTTAAAACAGGACCCTGCGTTTCCAGAATTAGTCTTGGATAAAACTGGAATTCTTAGAGAAATAATATCGAGAAGTCATAAGATGGCTCGGAACAAGCAATAATGCAGTATTTCTCCCCAGTGCTCTGCTGTGGTGCTGATATCAACCAGGAAATACTAACGCATATTTTTTATCTTAAATTTTATCCTAGATGGGTGCGACGTGGTGGAGTGAGACACTACTCAAATCTCCCCCAAAAGCAAGGACACAGTGGACAATGTTGTCCAGGGCAATATTCTTTGGGACTCTAGAAATCAAATAAAAGCATACTGGAAATGAGAAACACGTATTCAAGAAACACTGCTGAGCATCAAATGCCGCTGGGGTGTATGGTGTTTGTCTAGGGCTTCCTCAACCCCGCATACCCCCAGTTTCCAGGGGCTGGTGGCTCACGGTTTTCCCCATGCTGGGTGGACAGTGGAAACCAGCACCTCGGCCGTGGAGGAGCTGGCTTCATTTGGAGTGATGTGCAGTGTTGAACAGAAAAGCCATCTCTGCAGCAAAACCAAGCAAACCACCCAAACAACAACAACAACAACAACAACAACAACAACAACAGAAACAGAAGGCGAACATTATAGCAAGTCCTCTAATTGCCCAGTGTTGAAATGCACAACCCAACCCACACACAGATTCACTGGCGAAGGATGGAAACTTCATTAGCTCAAGGTATTTGGGAACAACTTCCTATCAATCCTTGTCTGACTGTGAGGCGACAGCAGCCAGATGTGACCCCTGTGAAACCAGGCTTAAATACAAAAACAAGAGCTTTTAACAACGGAACAAAGATATAAGAAGCAACAAACTTCAGGGATAACATAACTTGCAGAATTAGTCTAAGTCACTAAACAAACAGAACCAGCAAAAACAACAAACCCCAGAGAGGGGGAATCGTAACCCAGAGTTGCCACAATATGTCACCTAAAATAATCAAGTTTTACTACCCACCACAAGACATGGAAGAAAACTGGAGCATATGATCCACACATGGGGTGAGAGGGAACTGTCTGCGAGGACCCAAACGTTGAAACTGGCAGACAAAGACCTCGAAGCAGCTATTATAAATATGCTCAAAGAATTGAGGAAATCATACTGAAAGAATCAAAAACAAATATAATGATAATGAGTCACCAACAAAGATTCTTAAAAAGACAAATTAGAAGAAATATTCTGGAGTTAAAGAGCACAGTGACCAAAATGAAAATTTCACTCAACAGAGTATACAAACACTCTGGTCAAATAAAGAATCAGCAAACTTAAAAACGGATCAAAAGAAAATATGCAGTTTGAAAAGCAAAAGTGAACAAGAGTAAAGAAAATAAACAAAGATTCCGAAACCCACAGGACACCATCAACTATATCAATATATGTTTAATAAGACTCATGGAAGGGTTAGAAAGTAGCAGAAAAATGTTGAGGAATATTGAAAAAGTATCGAAGCAATATTGAAATACTATTGAAGAAATAATCGCTGAAAACTTCCCAAAGTTGATGAAAAATTCTGCATGCCCGAGAAGCTCAATGGATTATAAATGAGATAAAAAGAGATCCACACCTGGACACATCATAGGCAAACTGCTCATAAACAAAACCAAAGAGAAAATTTCGAAAGGAGCCAGAGAAAAGCAACTCACTACATACAAGAAAACTACAGTGAGATTAACAGTTGACTTCTCCTAAGGAATCTTGCATGCATGAATGTACTGGGATAAATTAAAAGTGCCAAAAGAAAAAACCTGTCAACCAGGAATTCTATAATAAGTAAAACTAGGCTTCAAAGACTTAAAGAAGTCTTTCTTAGAAAAACAAATATTAAGAATATTGGCTTCTTTTACACTCATATTACAAGAAATAACTGAAGTAGGGGCGCCTAGGTGGCTCAGTCAGTTAAGTGTTGGACTCTTGATTTTGGCTCAGGTCATGATCTCCCGGTTCGTGGGTTCGAGTCCCACATCGGGCTCTGAAAAGATGCTGCTAAGTCTGCTTGAAATTCTGTCTCTCCTTCTCTCTGCCCCTCCCCCACTTGTATGCATTCTGTCTAAATAAATAAATAAACATTAAAAAAATTTTTTTAAAAGAAGTAACTGAAGGAAATCCTTCATACTGAAGGCAATGACACCAGATGATAACATGAGTGAATAAAAAACACCACTAAAGTTTTTATGCACATAAACATAAAGACAATATAAATATATTCTTTCTAATGTTTCTCAAGTTATGTAGAATATAATGACTCAAGATAATAATTAGAAAACTGTATTGTTTGCCTTATAATATATAAATGTATTATGTAAGACAGTCACAGCACAAAGGCAATGAACCCCTATTGGAGAAAAGTGTCTATATTTTTCCAGAATTAAGCTAATGTTAACATAATGCAGATTGTGATAAGTAAATATGTTTACTGTAATCCCTAGAGCAGTGTTTCCCTAAGAAAATAGAACTAAAAAGGAATTAAAAAATATTACATCAGAAAATTGCTATTTAACACAAAATAAAGCATTAAAGGAAGATCAAGGGAACAAAAAGACAACAATTAGCAAAGTGGCAGAAATAAATCCCACTGTGTTAACGAAACCATTAAATATAAGTGGATTAAATACTCCAGTTAGAAAGCAGAGATTGGCTGCATTAAAAACAAAATGACAAGAAAAATAAGATCCAATGTTATTCCCTCTATAAGAAACACACTTTAGATTCAAAGACACAAAAAGCTTTAAAGTAGATGATTTAAAAATATACCATGCAAATAAGAGCCATACAAGAACCAGAGGAGCCATACTAATACCAGATGAAATGAACTTTAAGGCAAAACACATTGCCAAAGAAAAAGAAGGATTCTTATGATAATAAAAGGATCAATTTACCCAAAAGACATAACAATTACAGACAAATACACACCTAACAACAGAATGCAAAATATATGAAGCAAAACTAACAAAATTGAAAGAACAGACAATTCCAACAGATGTGTAGTTGGACACATCAGTATCCAAATCTGGATAATTGATAGAACACTACGTAGAAAATCAAGGATACAGAAGGCTTGAACAACATTATTAGCCAACTTGACCCAACTAACATCTAGCAAATACTCACCCCTCAGCAACAGTAGAATATATAACGTTTTCAAGTGCACAGAGAATAGTCTTCAATGTAGACCATATACTAAGCCATAAAACGATGCAATCGGTTTGAAAGGATTAAAATCAGAGTATGTTCTCTGACCACAATAAAATTACACATTTCATTAGAAATCAACAACAGAAATTTATGAAATCTAAAAATATTTGGCAATTAATAACTTTTAAATAACTCATGGATCAAAGAAGGAATCACAAAAGAATTTAGAAATATTTTTTAAATGAATAAAAATGGGGGCGCCTGGGTGGCGCAGTCGGTTGGGCGTCCGACTTCAGCCAGGTCACGATCTCGCGGTCCGTGAGTTCGAGCCCCGCGTCGGGCTCTGGGCTGATGGCTCAGAGCCTGGAGCCTGTTTCCGATTCTGTGTCTCCCTCTCTCTCTGCCCCTCCCCCGTTCATGCTCTGTCTCTCTCTGTCCCAAAAATGGATGAACGTTGAAAAAAAAAAAAAATTAAAAAAATAAAAAAAAATAAATAAATGAATAAAAATGAAAATGCAACATATCGAAATTTATGAGATACAGCTAAAACAGTGTTTAGAAGGCAATTTCTAGTTTTAATAGTCTGTATTAGAAAAGAAAAATATCCCAAACCAGTTAACGTAAGGTTCCATTTATAAACTTAGGGGGAGGGAAAGAGCAAATTAAACCAAAGCAATCAGATGAAAGCAAATAATAAAGATAAGAGTGGATATCAATCAAATAGAAGACAGGAAAAAAACAGAGTAATTATCAGTGAAAGCAAAAGTTGGTTCCTTACAATGACCAAGAAATTTAGCAAATCTTTACTTATACTGATGCATAGAAAAAAATAATGAAATTACCAAAATGAGGAATAAAAGAGAGCATTTATCACCAGTAACTTCATAGAAATTTAAAGGCTTATAAGGGGAATATGTTACTCTAACAAATTAGGCTAATTAGGAAGAACAGACAAGTTCCTAGGAAGATACCAATGCCCAAAGTCTTAACAAGAAAGGGAAAATATGAATAAACATATTACAAATAAAGATATTGATTAGTAATTTAATAGTAATTTTCTCTTAAGCCTTAAAATAGTCGACACAATATTGACGGAGAAAAACAAAGCTGGAGGACGGCACTATCCTACTGTGAGGACTCACTATAAATCTATAGCAGTCGAGACAATACAGTATTGATGAAAGGAGACAAGCGGATCCCTGGAACAGCATAGAGAGATGAACGTTGGAACAGCATAGAGAGACCCAAATAGACCCACTCAAATAGAGTCGACTGATCCTTGACAAAGAGCAAAGACAATGCAGTGAAGCAAAACTCGTGTTTTCAACACGCGCTGGAAAACCGGGATGTCCACAAAGCAAAAAACCGAACGTAGACATTGACGTTATACAAAGCTTAACTCAACATGGATCATAAACCTTGGAAGTGGAGATGACTCTTTAGATAAAACACCAAAGATACGATCCACAAAAGAAAGAACAGATAAGCTGGACCTCACTAAAATAAAAACCTTCTGCTCTCTGAAAGATAATGGCAGAG